>NC_137790.1:1992361-3312136 GCF_963383645.1 Muscardinus avellanarius | reverse complement strand
CATCTCAGCCACTCCAGGTCCTCCTGCCCCCCACCTTGTGTCTGACCCCGCCCTCCCCTCGCCACGCTCTGAGCATCCAGAGGACCCACTGGACAGGTGCCCAGGGGTCCAGGTCTTTCTCTTTCCCAACCAGGGCTTTGGAGTCCTGGGAGGCCCCCGGGAACCCAGAGGAGGCTGGTAAGCCTCCGGGTCTCCCCGTCACTCTGGCCCTCAGACTTGTGGAAGCGCCGGCGCTCACTGCCCCTCCTCAGCAGGGAGCCCTCCCCGCTGCAGGCCTGGCCCCGTGCTCGGCACAGCTCACCGGGCCGCGCTGAGCAGGATGGAGCCCACTCCGGCTCACTTCTCCCCACCCGCGTGGCTCCCTGCCGTCCACGTCAACATGTTGTTCCTTAGCAATGAGACGTCTCCACTAGTGCTAGACCCTTCTTGGCGCGTTGTAATTGTGCATCATAGTGAGAGCCAAAGTGCTACAGACACGTGCACACTCCCAACAGCTCCACGGCCGTGCCCTCAGCACCCTGAGCGCTTCATCCATCTGGCACGCATCCCCAGTCGGCTGGATGACTGCTCTGCCTAGGGTAATCTGCCGCGGGGCGCTGTTGTCCGTATTCAGACTGGAGGGATGGAGGAGCGCCTCACCCCACCAACCCGTGACCTCTGCAGTGTCTTTTCTCTTAAACTTATGCTTGTTTAGTAAAAGCATAAGGTAACATTTTTCTCTTTTTAAAAATGTCAAGCCGGGCGTGGTGGCGCACGCTTGTAATCCCCGTGCTTGGGAGGCGGAGACAGGAGAATCGCGCAGGTTCGAAGCCAGCCTCAGCTGATTTAAGAGACCCCATTTTCAAATAAAATATAAAGTAGGTCTGGGAGTATAGCCCTGAGGTAGAAGGCCCCTGGGTTCCATCCTAGTACCACCAAAATAAATAAATAAATAAATAAAGTCAAGCCAGATGTGCTAGTGCCTATAATCCCAGTCCTTGGGAGGTTGAGACAGGAGGACCACAGGTTCAAGGTCAGACTCAGCAACTTAGTGAGGTTCTCAGCAGTTTAGCAAGAGCCTGTTTGAAAATAAAAAACTGGGTGTGGTGATGCACCCTTGTACTCCTAGCATTTGGGAGGCTGAGACAAGAGAATCATGGGTCGGCAGCCAGCCTCAGCTACTTAGTGAGGCTCTTTGCAACTCAGTGAGACCCTGTTTCAAAATAAAGAATAAAAAATAGAGCTGGGGGTGTAGCTCAGAGGTGGAATGCCCCTGGGTTCCATCCCAGTACCGTAAAATAATAATAATAATAATAATAATAATAATAATAATAATAATAATATAAAAATAGGCCTGGGAGTGTAGCTGAAGGTAGAATGCCCCTGGGTCCAATTCCTAGTTCTGAAAATGAATGAATGAATGGATGGAATGTGAGTGTTTAAGGTGTAAACATGTTACAGGATCCTGTGGGAAGTAAAAAGGTTACTGTGGTGGGGCACGTTCACATCCCCCAGTGCACACAGTTACTTGTTTCTGTGGGAGAGCAGCTAAAGTTACTTGCTGAGCAGGAATTCCAAACGCAGCCCGATCCCGCTGCGCTGGCGATCACCCCACGCGGGGCCTCGTGTTGGCCCTGGCTGCGTGGGTGGCCGCTCACACTGTCCCCTGCTTGCTCTTTCAGATCCGAAGGACATCAGGTGCTCCTCCACGCTGCCTGCGGTAAGACCCCCTGTCCACCTCTCGCCGCCTTCTAGAATGGGGTGAGCTTGCCAGCTGGCCCTGTGTGTCCGGCAGGGCTAAGGCTGACCCCTGCAGCCCCCCAGGCAGTCTGATGCTGCCTGATTCCTCCTGAGAGAAGCAGGGGCTGGAGCACAGCCACGCCTCCCCAGGAGTGGGGACCGCCCGGCTTTCCCCCAGGGCCCAGAGGGAGTTGACATCCATCCTTGGTGGGCCGTGGGGCCCAGGACGCCACCCGCCTGGTCAGTTTGGGTGCGCCGTGTCCTCCGGTGCTCGTGCTCAGCTGGAGAGGGAGCATCCTGCCATGTCCTCTGCCCTCCTGAGGCACATTCCCACCTCCGGCCAGCCCCTGTGGCACCGTCCCCTCCCCTTAGGACCAGGGACCCGGCTCTGACAGTCACCTCCTCTGGGGCTCCCTCCAGACTCACCCCTGGTACGTGCTGCATAATCTCCATCGCCAGCGTAGAAGAAAGTTCTTGGCCCCACGCCCTGCTCCGTGCAGATCTCTGGCTTCTCTGCACAGCCTCCCTTCTCTCCTTGGCCCCCACTGGCCCATGGAACTGGTCTACTGAGGTGCTTGCCGCCCCCCCCCCCACCTGCCTGACCCCCAAAAGTGCCCCAGGTCCCCCACACCAAAAGGCTCCCAGGCCCCGGCTCTCGGTCCCTCCATGTCCCGGCAAGGTCCTCCCGTGAGCACCTCAGTCATCAGCCGCCCCGCCACACGCCCTCCCTGGCAACGTCGGGGCCCCAGCCTAGCCCACCAGAGTGGGTCTCGTGATTTTATCCTTAAGCTCAGTAATACCCTGGCATTCCTCATCTTGGCCAAGGGGCCACTGTCCACCCCGTGGACGGGCCAAGCCCCAGGGCCCACCCATCCCCCCCGATCTCAGCCACGCCACCCCCTGCCAGGCCCGTTAGCTATGCTCTGGGTGCAGGACATGGGCGTGTGTGGAGTGGACACTCCTTGCCACCTCTGATGGCCCCGCCCACATCGCTGAGCTCCTCCCCCTGAGCATCTCGGCTCCAAGAGTCTCCTGCCCTATGCTTCACTCCAAAGACCTTGAAACAGAACTCGGCCTGCAGCTGGCCACCGGGGAGCCCTCGACGGCTCCTGTTTCCCCGCATAAAGTCCTCCTATGCTCTGTGTCCCCACTGACGTGTAGGAGCCAGGGTCCAGTGCCCGACACTGTGCAGCAGAGGGCGCCAGAGCTCCCCTCCTGCCCATTGCTGAATGGATTGGGCTTCTGAGTACAGTTGTCGAAAAGGAGGGCCTGGCGCTTTATTAGACAAAAGCAAAAATATTGAACAAAAGAAAAAATAAGAAAGGAAACTTGATTTTGAAAAACACTGCTTTCTGGAAGGCTAAACATGGCACGATTTTTAAAATTACAGATGGACTTGGGAGGCTGAGACGGGATCGCACAGGTTTGAAAACAGCCTCAAGCCGGGCCTGGTGGTGCACACTTGTAATCCCAGCATCGGGAGGCTGAGACCGGAGGATCGCGGTTCGCAGACAGCCTCAGCTACTTAGTGAGGCCCTCTGCAACTCAGTGAGACTCGGTTTCAAAATAAAGAATAAAAAATAGGGCAGGGACTATAGCTTCGAGGTCGAATGCCCCTGGGTTCCATCCCCAAACCCAGGGGAAAAAAAAAAAAAAACAGTGTCAGCTACCTAGTGAGGCTCTCAGCAACTTAATGAGACTTTGTTTCCAAATAAAGTATAAATAGGTCTGGGAGTGTCCTCCAGAGGTAGAAAGCCCCTAGGCTCCACCCCAAGACAGATAAACATTTGAAAATATGCTCAAAGCAATCTTCCTGCATCCAGGCTTTAGAGTCAGGGCCATCTGTGTTGTGAGGCTGCCGGGAGCCATGGGACGGCGCGTTCACCAGCCTGTGGGCAGGTGAACGTGGGCACTGGTCCCGCCCGCGGATGTCTGTCCTTCTGAGCAGGTGCACCTTCCTGAGGAAGGGAGCAAGGAAGGACCTTAGGAGGGGCTTGCTTTCTCTCAGATGGCGAGTAGGAGAGGCAGGAGTGGGCGGCCAGCTCATGTGCCTGGGCTCGGCTGCAGCCTCTGCTCTGTTTACCTCCACGGAGCCTCTGAGTACTCCCCGGGGCTCCTCCCGTGCAGCAGGCTGGCCCGGGAAAATGGCTGGGTTTTTTGTTTGTTTGTTTTTGGTACTAGGGATAGAACCCAGGGCAGTCTACCTCTGAGCTGTACCCCAGCCCTACTTTTTATTCTTTATCTTAAAACAGGGTCTCCCTAAGTTGCAAAGGGCCTCACTAAGTAGCTGAGGCTGTCCGCGAACCTGCAATCCTCCTGTCAGCCTCCTGAATGCTGGGATTATGAGCATGTGCCCCACGTCCAGCTTTGGGCCTCTCATTTGGAAGTGTCATTTTCATAATAAGGTTCTCGGTTTTCAATATTTGAAAGTTTTTGTCACGAAAACATAAAAACCTATGAAAAGTTGAAAGCGATGGTAGAACAAACCCTAGAATATCCTAAAGGATCCTGAGAGCAAAGTTGAAGGCCGCAGATGCCCTGATCCCACGCTCTGCAAAGCCATGGGACGGAGACCGGGTGGTGCCTGGGGCCAGACGCGCAGCGCCAGGGCGTGGGGCGGACAGCCCAGGCAGAGCCCTGCCATGGCCGCCGGCCTTCACCAGGTCACCGCAGCAATCTGTGGGTGAGGCTGGCCTTCCGCACGAGGTGCCGGCCGCTGGCTATCCAGACGCACCACGCCCTCACGCAGACACTGAAGTGGGTCAAAGACGTGGACAGGAGCCACGCCATAAAACCCCTGGAAGGAAAGGGGGTGGCTCGGGCGACTTGCAGTCAGGCGAGCGTGGGGTACGGGCGAGGTGCACATGGCACCACAGGCTCCTGTGATGGGGCTCTTGGTCCCGGGCCACACCTGGCTATGGCCTTGCGGCAGAATCCCAAGGGACGCGGGCATCGCGTGATGGGAGATGGCGTGTGTGTGCAGAATGCTCGGGCGTGTGACTGTCTCACGAGTGCTGCTGACACGCCTTTCAGATCCCACGTGCACTCGGTGCCCAGAATCTTGCTGTCTCATAAACGGCCCTGCGTGTGTACTAACAGGACCCTGGCAAGGTCTGGTCTTGGTATCTCCGAAGCCACTGTTAATGGACAGGGCCCACGTTTATCTTTTCGTTTCTCCTCATCGTTCTTTTTGGGGGCGCGGCACGTTCGTGCTGTGGGCTGCCACGCTAGGGCTCCGTGGCCACGCCGCGAGGGTGCCTAGCGTGCCCCCCTGAGCCCCGTCTCTCTCGTAATCTGGCAGCCTTGGTCCAATCCAGAACTGATTTCCCCAATCGGTATTTATTTCAAATTAATCACATTTAAGAAATGTGAGGCGGAGACCGTCGGGCCGTGCGGAGCTGGGCTCCCGTCTTGGCTGCCAGTGGAGATGTGTCCGTGCTGGTGCCGCCACAGCTGGGATGCGCTCTTCCGTTCTGTGTGGTCTGCACGTCCTTAGGCTGGGGCGCCGGGAGCGGGCGAGCCTCCTGCTGCCTGCACAGTCAGGGGACATTCAGCCAGGGCCTTGCCTTGATTTGGGACCTGATGCAGGACCTACATTCAGCCCGACGCCCAGGATTAGGGGCTGGCCGAGCCCAATGCTTCTTTTATTAGTTGGAATGAGGTCCAGCAGCAAGCAGTGGGGAAATCCACACGCTGTGGCTGAAACTAGGTGGAAATGTGTTTCTTGCTTCTCTTCCAGAAGCAGGGGTAGCCGGCCCCGGGTGGTGGGACGCCCGGGGCGAGGGACCCGGGCTTTCCCTGTTTCTGTTCTACCCGGTTGTGAATAACACAGTGCCCTGTGTACAGCTTTCAGACCCAAGATGGTGTATCCCGAGCTATTAGGACAGAGCCCGGCACACAGTAGGTGCTTAATAACTGTTCAAGGTACGAGCGAGTGCCTCGTCCCGTGGCAGCTGGAGCACCGGCTGTTGTTCTGTGTTCCAGACAGCAGGAAGGGAGGGGAGAGAAGAGCAGGCCAGCCAGCCACTGCGGCCGTGCCTGCGATCCCAGCACCAGGGAGGCTGAGGCAGGAGGACCGCACTCTCGGCCAGCACGCGGGGACCCAGTGAGCCCGGCTGACCTTTCCCCTCCTTAGGGAGTTAGCCCCAGGGCCGTGCCACCTCTGAGCCACACCCCAGCCCTTCGTAATTATTTTTAAATTTTGACACGGGTGTCGCTAAGTTGCTGAGGCTGGCCTCAAGCCTTCAATCCTCCTATCTCAGCCTCTCACCTACTGGAATTATAGGCATCCAGCTAAGATCCTGTTTAAGGACTGGCGGTGTAACCCAGAGGTACGGCACCCTCGTCAGCCTCTTAGCTGGATGCTGTGAAGTCTGTAGATGAGCTCTCTGCAGGGCCTCTGGCCCCTGGAAGACGAGGGCCCGGAGACAAGGGCAGGCCTCGTGCAGCACAGCACACCAGAGTTGAGAGCTGGTGCTTTGTGCAGCTCGCTGCCCCACCTGGCTTGGTCAGGAGCCAGCCGCACTGCCAGGTCCTGCCCCAGCCTGGGTGTCCCCCCACCTGCACCATCACAGACGCTGTGGTCCATGATCCGGTGCCTCCTGTGCCAGCGCCTGGGCTTGGGTTGCAGGACTCCTCAGCCCTGCCTCTCACCAGTAAAATAACTTGGGCATGGGCTGCCACAGTGGTGCAGAACTGAAACCCCAGTACTTAGGAGGCCGCGACAGGAGGATCGCAGGTTCGAGACCAGCCTCAGCAACTCAGCAAGACCCTGTTTCAAAATAAAAAAATTTAAAAGGGCTGGGGCTGTAGCTCGGAGGTAGAATGCCGCTGGGTTCAATCCCAGTAGAAAAAAAAAAAAAGGCACCTGGGCTTGTGTTGTTTCTAAAGTCCTCTTCACTTCAAAATCTGTGAGACGTAGCACAGCCGTTAGCTTGCCCCAGTTGAATACCCAGTATTCCTCACGTCTCGGCCTTGGCCTGTTCTTCAAGAAAGATTTTACTTCGCCACTCTGTCGTCAGAGGGTCTGGAGCCTTGAGAGTAAGCTAATTCGCCCATTGTTTTAGCTTAATCATCTGCCTTATTTTTTCTTGGAAGCATTTTCTGTGGGGCAGAAAGTATCCTTGCTACAGTGAAGTTAGACAATCTCTGGCTGTCGATTGAATAATGGCTCTAATTAAATCTTTTCCTCCCAGCATTCGAAAGGTTCGGAGAGTGCCACAAACAGATTTAGGCCGCAGAAGCCGTCCCTGACCAGTGATAAGCACCGGCCACTGGTAAGTCCGCGCCCGCCCGGTGGCGCCCCGCCCGGTGGCCCGGCGCTGCTCGGTCTGTCCAGCCTGGCCACCCTCGGGCTGTGTCGCAGGCATTCAGGAGTTTAAAAAAAATAAATCTCACCGGGCGTGGTGGCGCACACTTGTCATCCCAGTACTTGGGGAGCTGAGACAGGAGGATCACACAGGTTCAAAGCCAGCCTTAACTACTTAGCAAGGATCTCAGCAACTTAGTAAGACCCTGTTTCCAAATAAAGGATAAAATAGGTCTGGGAGCATAGCCTGGAGGTAGAAAAGCCCCTGGGTTCCACCCCCAGTACCACACACACACACACACAAAAAAAAAAAAAAAAAAAACACATAAAATAGGTCTGAGAGTATAGCCCGGAGGTAGAAGGCCCCTGGTTTCCATCCCCAGTACCACACACACACACACACACACACACACACACACACACACACACACAATAGGTCTCATTGTATTTCTTCAGTAAAATCTGAGCTTGCCCTTGTTAGCTTTCTTTTATACCCAGCTAAACTTATTTTATGCTTTTTAATCAAATTCAAATAACAACAGTTTCTTTGCGCTGTCCTGGGCACTGGCTCTTCTGGGTTGGCGGGGACAGGCGGCGGGACAGAGGGCGAGTGGGCACTTTGGCTGTGCCACGTGCAGGCCGAGCTGCCTTTCCACCTGGTCCCCAGCTGCCCTCAGCGGGTGGCATGGGTGCAGGGACCCAGGGGGCGAGTCTGCAGAGGAGGAAACAAGGCACCAAGGTGCAGGTCCTTCCTCTGCCACAGTGCAGGTCTGGCCCAGGTCTGGCGGCCTCCCTCAGCCCCTCCCCCCAGGATCTTTCCAGAAGCCCCTCCCGTCATCAGTGCCCCGCTGGCCTCTAGGCTTGTCTTAGTCACTGAAACAAGCTATTTCCTTTCAAATCAAGCCATTTAAAGGACCCACGTTTGTTTGATTTTTTTGTTTGTTTGTTTTTGTTTGCAGTACTGGAGATGGAACCCAGGGGCGTTCACCCTCCAAGCTATATCCTCAGTCCTATTTTTTTTTTCTTTATTTTTTGAAACAGGGTCTCACTAAGTTGCAGAGGGCCTCACTAAGTAGCTGAGGCTGTCCTTGAACCGCAGTCCTCCGGTCTCAGCCTCCTGAATGCTGGGATTACACAAGCGTGCGCCACCACGCCCGGCTCAGGATGCATGTATTAAACCTGCTTCTTTTTTCCTTATTGCTTGGGAACAGAACTTGTGTTTGAGATATTGGAAGAGACCACTGGACGGCCCAGTCGTGCGGGAGTGACCCTCGGCGGGCGGGCTTCTGTTCGGCCTACGGTTACCCCTCTGCTCTTACATTTCTCTTTATCTGGCTGTATTTCATCTACTGATGAGCCTACTTCCTGATTTAAAGGCCTGTGAACTCCTGAGCCTCTCAGGTGGACTCCAGGGACCGCTCTGACCTCTGCGTGTCATAAGCCGGACACCTAGCATCGCTCACAGGAAGCAGTGGTCCCAGCTCCAGTCTCGGCTCTCGGTCGTCTCCACCCGTATGGCCTTGGCCGTGGGAACTTGGGCCTCCACACCGCGGCCTCTCTATCCAAAGCACCACACCATGTGGTTCAGTGTGGGGTGTTAACCACAGAGCAGCTCTGGATGCCGCCGCCCTGGCCCAGGCTCCTGCCTCTGAGGCTGGCCATGTGGGCCCTGGGCTGCCGAGGCCACACGCAGGAGAATGAGCCCCCACGTGGGCTATAGGTGCTGCCCTCTTCTACCGGTTTTCTTAATTTTTGTTTTTCACTGGAAGAGAATTCTAAACATCCAGGGTAGGATGTGGGGTACATTAGTATTTTCATTTCTTTTTAAGAATTTTGGCAGCTGGACATGGTGGCACACACCTGTAATCCCAGTACTTAGAAGGCTGAAACAGGAGGATACAGATTCATGGCCAGCCTCAGCTACTTAGTGAGGCTCTCTGCAACTTAGTGAGACTCTGTTTCCAAATAATTAAAAAAATAGGGCTGGATTGCCGGGCGTGGTGGCGCACGCTTATAATCCCCGCGCTTGGGAGGCAGAGACAGGAGGATCGCACAGGTTCGAAGCTAGCCGCGCGCGCTGGCTTAGGAGACCCTGTTTCCAAATAAAAATGTAAAAATAGGTCTGGGAGTGTAGCCCGGAGGTAGAAGGGCTTCCAGGAACCCCAGTACCACCAAAAAAAAAAAAAAAAAAAAATAGGGCTGGGCCAGGCGTGGTGGCTTGGGAGGCGGAGACAGGAGGATCGTGCAGGTTCAAAGCCAGCCACACTGGCTTAAGAGACCCTGTTTCCAAAAAGTAAAAAAAAAAAATAGGTCTGGGAGTGTAGCCCAGAGGTAGAAGGGCTTCCAGGAACCCCAGTACCACCAAAATAAATAATAATAATAATAATAATAATAATAATAATAATAGGGCTGGGAGTGTAGCTCGGAGGTAGAATGCCCCTGGGTTCCATCCACAGTATCATAAAACAGAATTTTGATATATTTTTTAATCTAACATACATAGGTAAGACTAAAATAAATACGATAAAACTCGTTTGATTTTGTGAAAGCCAGAAATACACAGAAGCATTTCTTCTGAAGTCCCTGAACTTGGCACGTCAATCACAAAAAACATTCGCTGGCCATCGTCCTCTGAGGCCATCCTCCTCTGACTTCAACCTCACCCGAGCTGGAGCTCACGACCTTAGTGAATGCAAACTCTGCCTTAGAATCCTGGAATCAGTTTACGCATTTCAAAATAACCTTGCTTCTGGTAATAGATGTCTGTTGTACTCGCCTTAAAAAAATACAGGATTAAGCCGGGCGTGGTGGCGCACACTTGTAATCCCCGTGCTTGGGAGGCGGAGACAGGAGGATCGCGCAGGTTCGAAGCCAGCCGCGCTGGCTTAAGAGACCCTGTTTCCAAATAAAATATAACAATGGGTCTGGGAGTGTAGCCCGGAGGTAGAAGGGTTTCCAGGGACCTCAGTAACAGCAAAAAAAAAAAAAAAAAAGATTCCTGCTGACATTTCCCTTTATGACAACCACTGTTGGTTTAGAGTTTAGTATTTTTATTTCTCTCTCTCTCTCTCTCTCTCTCTCTCTCTCTCTTTTTTTTTTTTTTTTTTTGCAATACTGGGAATAGAACCCAGGGGCATTCTACCTCCGAGCTTACACACCCAGCCCTATTTTTTACTCTTTATTTTGAAACAGGGTCTCACTGAGTTACAGAGGGCCTCACTAAGTAGCCGAGGCTGTCTGCGAACCGCGATCCTCCTGTCTCAGCCTCCCAGTTGCTGGCATTACTAGCATGTGCCACCACGCTGGGCTAGTTTTTTTCTTTTTTAGATCCAGATGGGTATCTCAGCATTCTTTGAGATGGTAATGAAAACACAGACCTGAACGTGTTGTCATTTCATGTATCCTGAGCATTTTCTTATATTATTAAAGTCTTGTAAAAAAAATTTTTAACAGTGGCAAGACATGTCATCTATATGAATGAACTCTAGTTGACCCATTTTCTCCGTGGTTCCCTGCCATTCCTTTTATCATCTAAGCACTTCTCAGTGGATTTTCATAGGTTCCCAGAATTCCTGGATCAAAGGATCCTGTGTGTCAATACTAAGCACCGACTGGCTTGTGAGCGGGCGACCCCAGTGCCCCGAGTGCCCAGCGCGCTGCCCGCTCACCCCCGGCCGTGACACCGCCCTCCTCTCTCCCCCGGGACTCTCGCAGGACCCGGAGATGCAGTGCTTGCTGCTGTCCGATGGCCAGAGTCCCATCCGCCCCAGCCACGTGGTCGTCCTCCCCAGCGATGCCGGGAATGGCAGCGTGGCAGCCATCAGTTTCACCGGAGCCCTGAGGATTCCCGTAAGTAGACGGCTGGGGAGCGCGCGTGCCGAGGGAGGGCTGCTCTGTGGGTGATCGAGTCTTAAAAGAAATCTGGGGTTGCACAGTCCACACAGATGAGGACCGCATAGCCTGAGCCTGGAGTTGACAGTAGCTACAGGGTTGCCTGGGGCTCTGACCTTGCTTTGTTTGCTCAATATATTGATTTTAGTTGTTAAAACTTAGTTATTCTAGCTGGGTGTGGTGGTGCCCGCTTGTAATCCCAGCACTTGGGAGCCTGAGACTGGAGGATCATGGTTCACGGACAGCCTTAGCTGCTTAGCAAGGCCCTTTGCAACTCAGTGAGACCCTGTTTCAATTTTTAAAAGACTTAAAAAATAGTGGTGGGTGCATAGCTCGGAGGGAGAATGCCCCTGAGTTTCATCCCCGGTACTGCAAAATAAATAAATAAATAAATAAATAAATAAATAGATAGATAGATAGCGCCGGGCGTGGTGGCGCACACTTGTAATCCCCGTACTTGGGAGGCGGAGACAGGAGGATCACGCAGGTAGAAGGGTTTCCAGGAACCCCAGTACCACCAAAAAATAAATCAATAAATAAATAGCCGGGCGTGGTGGCGCACGCTTGTAATCCCTGCACTTGGGAGACGGAGACAGGAGGATCGCGCAGGTTCGAAGCCAGCCGCGCTGGCTTAAGAGACCCTGTTTCCAAATAAAATATTAAAAAATAGGTATGGGAGTGTAGCCTGGAGAAGGGTTCCATCCCTAGTACCACCAAAAAAAAAAAATTGTGTTCTGCTTCTGTCATATTTTGTTATTGTTGTTGCTTGGTCTTGGAGATTGAGCCTGAGGGCATCCTGCCTCCAGGATGCATCCCCAGCCCTGCTGGCCTTGACCCGCAATGTAGAGAGCCACGCGCGCATCTCCCACGTCCAGGCAGCGCGAGAGCCCCAGCTGGCTTCATTACGGCGGCGGGGGATGGGGTAGGCGCTATCATCTGTGTTGCTTTGTTTGCGTTCGGTACTGGAGACCCAGCCCAGGGGCATGCTACCTCCAAGCTGCACCCCCTTTTAAATTTTAAATGTTTTGTTTAGAAACAAGTTTTTGCTAGGTTGCTGAGGGTCCCACTAAGTTGCCGAGGCTGCCCTTGAACCTGCGCCCCTCCTGTCTCAGCCTCCCAAGCCCTGGGAGCCACAGGGTGAGCCGGCTCTTCGCCTGTTTTGAGGATGATCGTGTGCACACGGCATGGGTAGGGGAAGGAATTCAGCACTGAAGTGGATGGCTCCTTACTCAGATTCTCCAAACGGAGATGGAATTCTTGTCTCCCAGGCACTACCTCTACACACAAACCCCCCAAACTGCAGCCCAGAGTTCCTGCTACTACCCAGACCCACCTTTCTCTGTGTGTGTGTGTGTGTGTGTGTGTGTGTGAGAGAGAGAGAGAGAGAGAGAGAGAGAGAGAGAGAGAGAGAGAGAAAGAAACAGAGAAAGAGAGAGCCAGCCAGCCCAGGGGTACATCCTACCTCTGAGCCCTATTTTATTTTTTATTTTGAAACAGGGTCTCACTAAATTGCCCAAGCTGGACTTGAACCTGTGATTCTCCTGCCCCAGCCTCCCAAGTCCTCAGGGTGCGGGGTGTGCCTCCATGCCTGCCTCCTCCTTTCTCCTTGCCTCCTGCGGCGCCTGCTGCTCTGGCTCTTCCGGAGCCGTGTGCGGCGCTGACGGGGTGGTGAGGAGGGTTTGTTCTCTTGTGCTTCCGGCACCCGTCTAATTCACGGTGATTTCAGACTCAGAGATAAAGAAATAGCCATTAAGTGCTCAGTATCTCGAAGACTCTGCCTTGCAGATCCCGTAATGGCCAAGTTCTCCCGGTGATGTGGGATGAGGATGAAATTGTGCCTATTTCTGGTGTTCCGGTCTGATGGAAAGACTCGGGCCTCCATCTCAGAAGGTGGCTGTGCCGGTGCTCTGTGGGTCGGCATCCGGGGGTTGGCCCTGTTGCCCAGCACAGCGTGGCGGGTCCTCTGCCGAGCCTGGAGGCGGAATCCCTCCAGGGACACGGCGTGTCCACGGAAGCGGAGCTGCCTTCCCTCTGCACACAGGAATCCTGCAGAGCCCGAGTTTGGGGTTCAGTGGCTTGCTCTCTCTTCCAGGGGGTGATAGAGTTCTCTCTGTGCCTGCTGTTCGCCAAGCTGGTCAGCTACACGTTCCTGTTCTGGCTCCCACTGTACATCACCAGCGTAGGTGAGTCACCACCAGCGGAGGGGAGTCCCTGCTCTGCCCGCTGACCCACCTGCACTCCCTCGCACATGCCGGTACCCAGAGCACTGGGGACACCGGCCATGTGTGGCGCTTCGAGAGGCGACAGCCCGACTGCACACAGACTGCAGAGAATTTGGCCATTCAGCACATTTTGTTGCCCTGATCACTTTTATGATTAAAGGGTGGCGCATTCTGTGCCAGCTGCGGCTCCCAGGCCCACATAGCTTTCTGTTTCTGGGCGGCCTGCATTTCAATTTGGGCCACGTTGGGCTTCAGAGCGAAGCAGCCAATGAGCAGGCGCGTGAGCTGCTGGGGACGGAGGGGATAAACCTCAGGGGTGCGACCTGGACGTCGGCTCTGGAGAGGTGTTCCTACGGCAGGGAGGGCTGGTTTCTCATGTTTGTGGAGCCCCATGGTGCAGCTGTGGGTCATGACAGATGGTACCCAGAGATAGTAAAGCGCACCCCGGGTTGTGTGTGACGGCCCAAGGACGGGTCGCTGGTGGGGGAATTGGAACCATGGCGGACGGGGTAGGGAGGGTCACGGGGAGGAGAAGCAGGTCCTGGGGAGATGCAGTAAGACAGCGTCGAGAGTGGGGGGGGGGGGGTCTGTGAGAAGCGGTGACAGCAGGGGAAGGACACAGCAAGGCTGACGAGAGCTCAAGTGAGGGCTGGCACCACGGCCGAGTTTAGGAGGCAGAGAGGCGACCGCCACGGGCGGGAGGGCGTCATGGGCCAGAGGGCGGGCAGGTAGGTGGCCGCAAGCAGCTCCTTAGAGAAGCCTTCCCTGTCTCGAAGCCCCAGCCTCGTGTCCACAGGTGTCCAGCACAGTCCAAGGCCTTCTTCCTCCTTTATTCCCCCACGGCTGAATGAGGGTGATGTTTTCAGGACTTGGGTCTTGAACTGCTGGTGTGTCTAGTCTGCACGATTCAAAAAAAGATGCCATTAAAATAAGACGTGCAAGATCCCTGCGGGTGCCAGGCAAGGGTAAGGAAGCCGGGTCTGCTCGGCAGCCCCCAGAGCTCTGCAGACTTCTCCCTGCACCTGAGCCGTGCCATTGGGAGGATCCTGAGCTGGCCGAGGCAAGGCCTCCATCTCGCTCTGTGGCCCGCGAAGCCTCCAGGCCCCGCAAGGCCAGAGGCAGCGTTACAGACGTGGTTGGCCTGAGGCAGCCGGACAGGCACTCTGGTCCTGCGCTAAGAGCTCTTCCCGCTGCCCCTGTGGCTGCCTACTGGAGGCAGGGAGGCCGTGAGGCTGGACAGCAGCCCAGGCTTGGCTGAGGACCTTCGCCAGCCTTTCTCTGGGGCTGTTTCTGCTCTGTTTATCTGAGTTGACCAGTTGCTCCTTGGTGTGAACCATGTTTCTGGAGCACAGCGTGGTGCGTGAACCTCAGCGTGGCGCCACTGAAGAGCATCCTCATGGCGTTCTCTCTGGTCTGTACAGATCACCTCGATGCCAAAAAAGCAGGGGAGCTCTCCACCTTGTTCGATGTGGGCGGGATCTTCGGTGAGTTCACTGCCGCCTCCCCTGCTTTGTCAAGAACGAGCTGGGCGGTGAACACCTCTGTGAGCTGATTGGCTGTGGGGTGGGCCTCGGGACCTAAGTGGCCTCCAGCTTCCCCCAAGCCTGCCTGTGACCTTCAAAGCTGCCCTCAGAAACAGCAGCCCAGCAGGTGGCAGTGGCAGAGTTTGTACCCTAGCAGGTAAAGGGACTCCAGGAGCTGGGCGTGGTGGTGCACGCCCGTAATCCTCATACTCAGGACACAGATAGGAGAATTGCGGATTCGAAGCCAGACTCAGCAACTTACTGGGGCTTTTAGCAACTTGGCGATGCCCTGTTTCCAAATACAAAATAAAATAGGGCTGGGTTATAGCTCAGAGGTAGAATACTCCTGGGTTCAATCCCTAGTGCCAAAATAAATAAGTAGGGGCTTCCGGGCTGGCCTGAAACCCAAGCCCAAGCCGAGGGCTTGCTCCTTAGAGGCGCCTCCAGGCACTAAGCCACAGGCCTACGAGGTGTGTGGGGAGGCTGGGATCCTCAGGCTGCCCACTGCCCGATGTGAGCAGGGGCTTAGGGGGCTTGCCCTTGCTCCGGCCGGCTTGCTCCTCCGGGTGGGCTCAGGCCCTTGTGCACACTCCTCAAGCCCACCCCTCTTTGTTGCAGGTGGAATCCTGGCAGGGGTCATCTCAGACCGGCTGGAGAAGCGGGCGACCACCTGCGGCCTGATGCTGCTGCTTGCGGCCCCCACGGTCAGCTGCCCTCCTCCCCAGCGTGCAGGCAGGCCCAGGCCGTCCGCCCTAGTAGCGCACACTTCCCTGTTCTCTGGCCGGTGCCCCTTCCTGAGAAGCCGGGCTCGCCCCAGCTCTCGGCCTGGTGGCCTCTCCCCGCCCCCACTGCAGGCTGCACAGGCCTCGCCCTGCAGGTCCCACTGCCTCTCCCTCACACACCACCTACTGCTGCTCCGCGGGGTTCCCATCTCTCCTTTCCTGTCCCCTTCCCAAGACAAGCTGCGCCCATCCTCTGGGGCCCTGATGACCCCCACCGCCCAGGCTCTGACCCCATCAACTTGCTCCGGATGTGGGTGACTTCTCTCTGCCTGTCTCCTTGTCTACAAGGCAGGGTGACACTGGTGCCGCCTCACAGCGTGGGTGAGGACTCAGTGGAGTCTAGCCTGTCATCGTGGGTACGCTCACAGGGGAGAAACATTCAGTCACCCAGCGTCGTAACCCCTTGACCCCCGCCTATCCATTGGGCTGTGAGGCCCCCGAATAGGGCCTGGCTCTCGGCCATCTGGGGCCGTGGGCACCTAGCGTTTAGGCGGGGATTACTGGAGGTGGCCCCTCGCTGTGAGGCTCCCTGCACCTCCGCTGTCCTTGGGTTCACCTGCCCGGGGCAGCAGACACTGAGAGTCGGCCATTAGCTAGACCCATGCTGGCAAAGCTCAGGGGAAGCCTCCCAGTGCCCAGCTGTCAGCCCCAGCCCCAGCCCGCAGGATAGCAGGATCCGTGGGAGCTTGGGATGAGGCTGGCACCCTGTGAGCACCATCTTCAGAAAGGGAATGGGGTTCCACTCCCAGGGTGGCTGCCAGAGAATGGCCTGCCCAGCTTTCCAAACGGCGCCCAGGGCTGCGGTGCTCGCGGTAACCGCTGTCCCCTAACTGCGCCTCGTGGTAACCGCCGTCCCCTAACTGCCCACAGCTCTACGTCTTCTCTACTGTCAGCAAAATGGGCCTGGAAGCCACCGTAGGTGAGTGCACGCGGTTCTACCCCAGACATTCAGCTGGCGAAACTGGGCACGTGGTGACCAAGATAGAAATGTGTTCCTTCCAGAGAGAGGCTGTGGGCCTGACCTCTGCAGGTGTGAGCGGCCCATGGGGGCACAGGTGGGCAGTGCTAAGGGCCAGCGTCGGAGGGAGGGAGCCGCTCACCCTTAGGCTGTGGCCAGCGGCCAGGAAATGGTGGTGTGGCCAAGCAGGGCTCAGCCTGGGGACAGGGCAGGGCCTGGCCCACCTCCCCAGCTGGCCTGTGTCCGTGCCACCCTGGAGCTCCAAGGAGCGTAGAACTTCCTGTGGAGCACCATTAGTGCCAGCCCTAGGAGATGTGCTTTCCAAGACACTTGTCATCCCAGCATTGGGGAGGCTGGGACGGGAGGATCTCGGTTCAAAGACAGCCTGAGCTACTAAGTGAGGCCCTCCGCAACTCAGTGAGACCCTGTTTCAAAATAAAGAACAAAAAATAGGGCTGGGGGTGTGGCTCGGAGGTGGAAAACCGCTGGGTTCCATCCCCAGTACTGCAAAGAAAAGAAAAGAGAAGAAAAGAAAAGAAAAGATGTGCTTTCCACCCTGCCCAGCCAACAGAGGGGACTGGAGGGACTGGGTGCATATGAGCCCATTACCAGATGCCCAGAAAGCAGCTTGCCAACTCCCCTGTGGACCCAGAGGCCAGTGCAGAAAATGGAGCCTCGGGGGCGGTTTAGGAACCCCGCCGCAGGGCTCGGACAGTGGCACAGCCCTGCCTGTGGGGCGTGCGCCATCCTCATGACCAAAGGCAGCCCCTCTGCAGTAGACGCAGCTGTGGCCAGTGCAGCCCTGCCCAGCACAGACCCAGACCCGAGTCAGGCCGTGTTCACCGCGGGCATCAGCGACCGCCCGTCGGGGTCTGGGAACCTCTGTTCCTCTGTGCTGTCGCCTGAGTCTCTGAGTAAATGAGATTTAACTTAGAAAATACATCACTGGTGAGGCGAGAGGGCGCCGGGCTGCTGCTGGCCCTGCACCCACCACAGCAGGCCGGCCGTGGGCTCCCCAGGGGACACGGTCCGCTCTGAGGCCCCCTTCTGCTTCCTACAGCCATGCTGCTGCTGAGCGGAGCCCTGGTCAGCGGGCCCTACGCGCTCATCACCACCGCCGTCTCTGCCGACCTGGTGAGTGCCCAGCCCCCTCCGCCACCCACAGATGGCCCCTCCCCGGGAGACTGTGCACTGACAGCATGCTCTGGAGGGCCTCCGTCCCTGGCCCTCTGCCACCCTCTCCCGGTTGGCCCGACGCCTGGCCATTGGGAGCCATGGGGCCCCACAGGCTTCTTTCTACTCCCAAGGGCAGCGAGGCGCCATCCCTGCGGGCCAGGACAGCAGCACAGGGCCTTCTCCATGAGCCCCGCAGGCCGGCACGCCCGGCTGCCTCAGTGCTGAGCATGTCCCTGAGACTCCAGAACCATCTGGAGCTTTCTGAAGCTTGTCCTGGGGCGTGAGGGACCGTGCAGACTCATGCCCGTGGGTGTGGGAGAGTCTGGAAGGATTCACACCGGACATGAATAGCAGTCAGCCTACAGAGGGCAGGGGCAGAGGCAGAAGAGGGACTTTCACCGCTTTCTTTAAACCAAAAAAGGGGGTTGTGGGGCCTTTGGCTGTGTGTGCCCTGCCTACTGTCCAGCACGCAGGCTCGCTTACAGACACGACGGCCTTACTTTTTCAAGCGGTAGTTGATTTTCTCGTCTAGGCTTGCAGGCAGGTTGTCCTGATGTGGTTTTCACTCTGTTGCCCTTCCTTGGCGCCCCCCCCCCTCAGCCTTATGTGTGTATCTCTTTAAAAGGCGGCGCTCCCTCAGCCAGTGGTCCTTCAGGCCTCACCCTGACCCCACCCCACCCTGTGGGGTCTTGGACCATGAGCTTAAAAGGAGAAAAATAAAGAGAAAAGATAACAAAGGCAACAAGTGGCAAAGCCCTTTGTCACTCCTCAGGTTGATTTAGACACTGCAGAGACCCTGGCTGGCATTAGCGCTGGATGGGGGCGGGGAGGGGTGCTGGGCGGGGAGGGGTGCTCCGCTTCCCACCTTCCCTGTCGGCCACACTGGCACCTCCTGAAGAGTGGCTGTGCTGGGGAAATGTGCATCTGAGGAGATCCCTGGGGATCATGCTCCTTTTCTCCTCTCTTCTAGGGGACTCATAAAAGTCTGAAGGGAAACTCCCACGCCCTCTCCACGGTGACGGCCATCATCGACGGCACGGGGTCTGTAGGTACGCGGAGACGGTAGCGTGGTGGTCAGTGGGGAGGGGGAGCACTTGTCCATCCTAAGTCACAGGTGCCCGGGGTTCCAGTGGTCAGTGTCAGGATCAGCAGGCTTTGGCTCTCAGCAGCTCAAGGGAGCCTGTGGAGAAGCAAGATATCAAAAGAAGGAAACTGCAGATGAGGTGGAAAAACACCTTTGTCTTCACGTGAGGGAGCAGCAGAAGCAGGTGGCTTTGGAGGAGACATCACATCTGTGAGCAGAGGCACCCCAAAAAAACACACCCCTGCACTGTAGGCTGCGCGGGAGAGAAAGCTGTGCTAACTGCCTGTGCTCACTCAGGAGGAGGCTGAGGGCCAGGTGGGCATCTCTGGCCAGATCTATCTGTACCTGGCCCTCCAGGGAGCTGGGCGCCCACCTGGGTTTCTGCAGCTCGTAGATGGAAGGTCTTATGGCTACCAAGCCCCACTGGTCCTTTGTGCAACTCTACTGGCTCAGATGCACAGGGACTTGATAAATGGTCACCATGGAAACATCATCTCAGTCATTATGTCTTCCCACGTGTGCTGCCCAGCTGCCCAGCCAGACAAAGACACAGATCCATGGGGGCGGGGGGGAGACAAGCGGCATCTCAAGGCTCCCAGCATGTTTATTAAGCGTGGGTATCAGCTAGTGAGCACAGGTTAGGAAGAGCCAAAGCTCAGCCCGTTGTAAGCCAGGTGGTCCTCCTCACCATCACAGGTGCCACGTGGGTCCAGCAACATGGGTCCACGTGCGTGGTGTTCACGGTGCTTAGAGCTGTGCCCCAGCGGGTGTGCGCAGTTTCTGTGCGTTTTATGCGAAGCAACTAATTTTTCAAGTTAGCTTTTATTTGACCAAAGTAAAATGTAATGTAACCTTAGAAACCAGGTAGTCTTTTTTTTTTTCTTCAGGTACAAAAACAGAGGTTTATTTAGAAAAGTGAAGGATACCAGTTTGAGGGAGAATGTGGGCAATCTCAAGATGTCTGAGTGAGAGAGAGTGGCCCTTGCAGCTTTTACGGTTCTTTGTAGAACCCCCATGAGGGGGTGAGGCGGGTCACACAGCAGGGACCAGGTCTGGAATTTCTCTTAATCCTCCTGTTCCCCTCCTGGATGCGTGGTGGCTGGCCAGTGTTTGACCTTGTCCCTCCTCAGGAATGATTCTGTGTTTACTGAGCATCCTAGGAATCTTAGATTGGAAGAGGGGCCTTTGTGATTAAGGGTGTGCGCTCATTGAAGCTTCTGCCTAAAACAAAACACACCTTTAAGAGATTATGAATTTTTCTAGACTCTAAAACTCTAATTTCCCTTTCCTTCCCAATTTGCCTCCTTTCTACCTAATATTTTATTTCTTCTATTTTACCTCATCCCCTGAGAATTTGGTCCCTTAATCTTAAGGGTTGCTGAAGGGTCAAAATCTATCTTCCATCACTGCTTCTGAGCTGACAGGGGCGGCGGCCCTGCCTACCAGGTGGAGAGTCTCCCTGACCATCTAAAGGAGATGAGGGAGCTCGGGGTTTTGTGTTTGTTCCCCCTCCTTGGCTGTAGAACCATCATCCTTTGATGTTCAATGTCAATTTCTCTGAAGCTTCTCATTGGGTCGCCAAAAATTATGTCAGGGGAAAACACAGTAATTCGTGGAGTTCTTGGCTTACGTGTCAGAAAAGAATTTCAGCACATGTCACTCAGAGACAAAGACAAAAGTTTATTTAGAAAAGTAAGAGATGCAAGTAGACGAGCTAATGCGGACGATCACAAGGTCAGAAAGAGAGAGCAGAAGCCAGACAGTCGGAAGCAGATTTCCTACTACTCTACAGCAGCCCCTACCCCTCCTCCCGCCCCTCTAGAGACCCCCGCTGTCCGCTGCCCCTGCTGGCCTCCCCTACACATTGGGGTGCTTTTGACTCACCAGTGTCCACACTGTCTCCTGCCCTGCTTGGAAGGAGATGGGCCTTTTCTCTCACACCCAAAGTGCATATTTTCTCTCAGCCACCTAAGAGCAGACTACAGATGTGTTACCCTTGTGTTTTTAACTATGTGAGTGCTCTCCCTAAAAACAGGCAGCTCTCTGATATAACCAGTGTGATGGTTACAATCGGGAAGTCAGCACTGATAGATTATTAATACCTACAAACCTTATTCAAATTTATCCACTAATTAATATTTCTCCTATGATACTTGGTATTAAACCTGGGGTCATTCTACCTCTGAGCTGTTCCCCCAGCCCCATTTTATTTTTTATTTTGAAACAGGATCTCAGTAGGCTGCTAAAAGTTCTGTTAAATTGCTGAGGCTGGCCTCAAACCCATGATCCTTCTGGTCCCCACCCCCCACCTCCCACATACTGATGTTACAAGTGCACCTCACCACCCATGGCTGTCCACTAATTTTCTATAGCATGTGAGTATCTCCGGTTGTGCATTGGAGTCAGGTCTCTTTACAAAAATAACAATTATGCTGAGAGTGTTGGACCAGAAGAATGAAGACTTCGAATGTCAGTGCACATCTTTAGAACTGGTTCCAGAGGAGGCCGTGTCCCGGGCCCGGGCCGGGTGTCCGCGTGCCCCTCTTACGGTCTGTAGGCAGGAACGGGAGTGTGGTTTTCCTTCCACTGTGACTGAGGTGTTGACTGTCACTCTCTATATTCATTGAGTATTTTAAATGGTGCGTTCGGAGTCATACTAACGAGCGCCGTGCGTGTCCGTGTGTCCCCCTGTCCTCAGGGGCAGCCCTGGGCCCTCTGCTGGCCGGGCTCATCTCCCCCTGGGGATGGAGCAACGTGTTCTACATGCTGATGTTCGCAGACGCCTGCGCCTTACTGGTGAGTTGCTGCCTCCATCGCAGCAGCTGTGGTGAGCACCGCTGGGTGTTGGCCAGACACTGGCAGGACTCCCTGTGTCCCCATGGTCCTCAGGGGAGGGGGTCCAGTCCATCTTCACTGAATATACATGGCTTTGTCTTTGGTCTAAAAGAGAAAATGTCAGAAATAGAAGCAGGTGAGCCCTTTGCCCAGTGTTTGGGGCAAGATGGCGTCAAGTTCAAGAGCAAGGAGCTCTGTGGCCCTGGACCCTGCCCCAGCACATGTGCGCCGGGCAGGCTACTGAGCCTCTCTGTGCTGATGATTCCACTTATTTATTTATTTATTTTGCAAAAAGGGGGTTGAGCTCAGGGGCATTCTACCTCTGAACTACATCCCAGCCCTATTTTTTGTGTGTGGTGGTACTGGGGTTCCTGGAAGCCCTTCTACCTCCGGGCTACACTCCCAGACCTATTTTATACTTTTTTAAAAAAATTTGGACACAGGGTCTCTTAAGCCAGCGTGGCTGGCTTCAAACCTGCATGATCCTCCTGTCTCCGCCTCCCAAGCGCGGGGATGACAAGCGCGCGCCACCATGCCCAGCTTGGTCTTTTTATTTTTTGAAACCGGGTCTCATTGAGTTGTGAAGGGACTTGCTAAGTAGCTGAGACTGTCCACAAACAGCGATCCTCCGGTCTCTGCCTCCCAAGCACGGGGATTACAAGCGTGCGCCCCCACGCTCGGCCTCCACATTTCAAACGGTGTAATAATGGCACTCAGCGGGGGCCTGTTGGGAAAATTAAAGTGGATCAGGCACAGAGCCTGACCCCTGTGGTGCTGTGGCCCTCGGCTTTCCACCACTGAAGATACCTGAGGCTGTCAACTAGGGAGGAAGAGGTTGACCATGCCTCACCTTGTGAGGCTTCGAGCCACGATTGGTGGTCCAGCTGCTGCCTGTGGCGAGGCAGCCGTCTTGGCGTGATAGAACAGAGCTGCTCACCTATGACAGGAATCCAGGACAGAAAGAGGAGGGCTGCGGTCCCACTCTCCCCTCGGGGGTACGCTGCAGTGACCTGAAGGCTCTCCTAGGCCCACCTCGGAAAGGCCCCACACCTCCCATGGCGCCACGCTGAGACCAGGCCTTGGCTGTGTGAGCCTTCCAGGCACACAGAGTCCAAGTCAGCGGCGATTGTGGGCAAGCAGCGTGGCATGTCAGAAGCAAGGGAGACAACGGACGTGGGTGGGGGCGCTCCCCATGTGCCAGAGGCCACCATGGCCTCAGAGGCTCCGGACTAGCCGGCCTCAAGCAGAGCATCAGGCTGCCTCTAAAAATCCACACTCGCGCCCAGCGTGGTGGCGCACGCTTGAGTTTTATGGCCTCGGCCTGTTCTTCCTCACCCTTTACAGCTCCTGGCCCTGCTGGCTGTTGCTTAGGCCCCACCCGAAAATACCTGCACACTTGTCATCCCAGCATCGGGGAGGCGGAGACAGGAGGACTGAGGTTGGCCGACAGCCTCAGCTACTTAGTGAGGCCCTCTGCAATGCAGTGAGGCCCTGTTTCAAAATAAAGAATAAAAAAAATAGGGCTGGGATGCAGCTCGGAGGTAGAATGCCCCTGGGTTCCATCCCCAGCACCATACACACACAAAAATAAAAATAAAAAACCTCCACACCCCAAACTACCCACAGTGGTGCACCCTGGGAGCTCAGTCCTTAGCGAGTCCTCCCGTGTCTCCATGGTGGGGCCACCTTGTCTTCACTCTCTTTTTTCCAATTTGGACGTCTTGCCATCGAGCTGGTCTTATTTTAAAGTGACAGGTCCTCACCAAGTACGGCCAGCCTCCCCCATGAGAGCCCCTCTCCAGGCACCCCCTCGGCACACACTCGGTGCTGTGTGGGGAGGGCTGTGGGTACACGAGGGGACATGGGCGCCACCGCGGTGACAGGTGGTCTCCTTTCTTTTGGGTGCAGTTTCTGATCCGTCTCATACACAAGGAGCTGAGCTGCCCGGGGCCAGTGACAGGAGACCAAGCTCCGTAAGTCCTGGGGGGGGGGCCTTCTCCTGGGACTGGGGCAGCCCCAGGGTCCTGCTCCACCTGCCTCCACAGCTGCCTCCACACCTGGCCTCCACACCTGCCTGGCCTTCCTACCTGCTTCCATACCTGGCCTCCACACCTGGACTCCACAAAGGCCCCCACACATGGCCTCCACACCTGCTTCCACACCTGCTTCCACACCTGGCCTACACACCTGCCTACACACCTGGCCTCCATACCTGCCTCCACACCTGCCTGGCCTTCACACCTGCTTCCACACCTGGCCTCCACACCTGCTTCCATACCTGCCTCCACACCTGGCCTCCACACCTGGCCTCCACACCTGCCTCCACACCTGCCTCCACACCTGCCTCCTGGCAGGAAAGGAAAGCGCTCCTGCTCTCCCTCCCATGGCACGTGGCATTGGTTCAGCTTTTTTCATTTCTAATGAATGCCTCTGTGCAGGTATGATTGCAACCATCTCTCTACAATGTCTGATGGCGAGAATGCGGGGAATTTGTCACTTTGGGGCTTAAGCAGCACTTGGCAGCCAAGACAGCTGTTCTGCAGCTGGCGGCCCTCCCTGCAGGCCAGACCCCGCCCGTGCCTCGGGCCGTGCGTTCCGTGCTCCGTCAGCATCCGCTGTGAGACCCTAGTTAATTTATCCTTTGCTTTCAGGCTGAAGGAACACTGACCACCCCGGCCCCCACGGAGGAGCGCAGGGGCTGTCCTTAAATCGCATCTCAAGAAGTAACTGCACAAAGGATCCTATCTCGAAAAGAATGATTCGCCTTTGCTCTTGCACCTGCTTCTGGAAAAGCCACAGAAGCCAACAGGAGCTCCCGGTACTATTTACACAGACGGGGCGCTCGGGGCCGCAGCGGCAGGGCTGTGCGTCTGTGCGTCTGCTGTCTGACTTCCCCGAGGACAGTGCCCCCGCCTCGCAGACCTGGCGTCCATCCAGTCATGGGGTGGCCGGCAGCGCTGGGGTAGCTGTCCCCCTCAGGGATGTCAGCAGCAGAATTACTGTCGTTTCCAGAGACTCTGAACATGCCACGTGAAGGGAACAGGATGTGGGCGCACAGGAACTGACCAGCCCCCAAGAGCTGGCCTCTGTGTGGTATTGGAAAGCCCACCACTGGTCAGAGCCAAGACAGAACCGAGACCTAGTGATCGCCGAGAGGCTCCGGCACGTACCATGCTCAGTACTGACCTGAAGATCGTGATAGTCGGGTGAACCGTGGTGAAGCCCACCGCAGAACAGAGACCCTGGGGACAGCAGCCCCGGCCCCCGCCCGGTGGCCACAGGCTGCAGAGTCCGGTGTGGGCCTCACCCCAGCTGCTTGACTCAGTCCGCGACCTGCAAACACCTAGACAGCTTAGAGATCCGTAGCCACGGAGAGGTTATTTATTCAAACATAATGTGTTGTGTGAGGCTTAGGAAACACAAAGGGTATTTTGCTATTTATGAAGACGAACTGTACTGTTTCTCTGACCATTTGTTTCCTGGGTTGGTCTAGTAAAATGTTTATTTGCCCTTTGAAATAAAACCTTTTTTTAAAAAAAAAAATAGCTCCAATAGAACACTCAGGGAATGAGTATTTCTGCTTATTTTTCCATTAGAGATAAAAAAAAACACACACACACACACCCTTCCTAATAGACTGGTGTGGTTTTGGTTTTCTCTGGATTAAATAAATTCTGTGGTCATATGGGTCAGCAGAAGCTGGGTCTGTTTCCAGCAGAAAAGGGGCCTCCCTGCCCGTGGGCCCCTCCGCTCAGGAGGCCAAGCCAGCGCCCAGGAAACATGCGCATCTGATATTATATCGTGTAATTTGAAGACCCAGATGTTCGTCCTTCACCACGAAATACCACACACCGTGGCCTGGGGTGATGCCCTGGGAATTGTGGGTGGGCTGCAGGCTTTCAAACCTTTGAAACCGAGGTGGCCTGTGGTCCAGGCTCACGTGGCGCACACCATTCTCAGGGCTGGAGCACCGTGCACTTTGAAAGGCGGGTCCCCTGGAGACCCCTCCACAGCAGCTTTCCACACGCCGGGACCTGCCCCAAGCTCTCCTACCAGCGGGCTGACCGCTAGGTTGGCTTCTTAAAAAATTTACAGCCAGGCACGGGGGCGGACGCTTGTAATCCCAGCATTCGGGAGGCTGAGACTGGAAGATCGCGGTTCGCAAATAGCCTCAGCTACTTAGTGAGGTCCTCTGCAACTCAGTGAGACCATGTTTCAAAATAAAGAATAAGAAACTGGGCAGGGGGTGTAGCTCAGAGGTCGAATGCCTCTGGGTTCCACCCCCAGACCTGCAAAAAAAAAAAAATATTCACACATTTTCAAGATTTTCTACTAGAAATGAAATTTCCACAAACACTGGGTAGACTCTGAGTTTCCTGCACATACAGGTCACCCGACTCTCGGGATTCCTTCCCCCACCCCGCCCTCCGTGTACATGCCAAGCACACCTGCTTTTCCTTGGCGGCCACCCACCCACCTGCCCTCCCTCACGGTGGTCTGCATCTCTAGACCTCCATCCTTCCAGGTGTTGCTATCAGGTTGGATAAATGAGCCCGGCGTTTTGGAACATGCCTGTAACCCTTGTACTTGGGAGGCTGAGACAGGATTGCAAGGTCGGGGCCAGCCTCAACAACTTAGCAAGACCCCGTTTCAAAACAAAAAGGGATAGGAATGCAGTTTAGAAGAACATTCCCTGGCTGCAATCCCCACTACTGTTACCAGGCTTGAGATGATATGGTTTTGGGGAAACTGTCCCCAGGACCCCTGTTAGGGTTCCAGACACAATTTCCCTCAAAACACAAAAAAACCCCAAAATGCTTTTAAAAATGCGTGGGTTCCTGTCCTGAGCTAAGGGTAAATACACATTAGCCCGGACTCTTGCTGAAGATTTAAAGAATTTTATTAAAAAGATAGAAATACAGAAGACAGTTAAAGCCCCATGCCATTCAGAAATGGCATGGGGGGTGGCGATTTGAGCAAATTAAAAAATACAACATGTAGACCCGGCTTTTTCATACACATGACCTCCATCTTGTTCACGTAATTCTGACGTAGTAAACGTCCCTATAAGGCTCCTCCCCTTATTTCCCCACCAAGGCGGAGCCCAGGTGTCCTTTCCACCTAGGTCTCTTTTCAGGAAGGTCATGATCAAAGGTCAGGTCAGGTCGTCCCCCTCGTCCCACCATAGCTAGATTATCTAATTATTATGTAGCTCTGTCTTTAGACAGAGAAAGTCCTAGTTCCCCTCTCCTGTCGACTTGCTAATTAATTTTATCTAAATCAATTTGAGTTTTAATAGCCATTTGCTTCCTGACTGAAACCAACACCAACCAAGTCTTTCTGTCCCCGGGTCTGCCGCCATTTTGACACAATTATCTTTTAAATATATCTATTAATAATCAGAGCTTTCTCAAATCTTCCTAAGCCATTTCCAATACTGGTACAACTACCAAAAATTATGTTTTATTCAATAAACTAGAGAAAGGATGAGAAATAGAAATGTGTCATTAGATAAAGCACAAAGACGTTTTCTGTGTCTTTGAACCCACTGCTCCATGGCCTGCAGAACTATTTCTCTCAGGCCCCGTGGTCAGGGGACCCTGCCCATCCTGGCTGCAGCAGGAATGCTTGAGGGGTACAGGTGGCCTCCCCAGCTCCCGGAACCGAGCGGTTAAAGGAAATTTTTACACAGCCCACGAAGGAAGAGCAATATGGCACTCCTGAGCCTTCCAAGCTGAGTCCTAATAATTAACGCCTTGTGAAGTGGATAGTGGATATTTTTTAACTTGAGCACACACAGCTATTTTTCAAAGCAGTTTAGCTTGAAAGCAAATCATGAATGGAAGATTTTATCATGATTTTGAAAGGAAAAAAGTGTTGATTTCGGTATAAAAACATCTTCCTGTGGGGTGTGTGCTCCATACTGAGCTACCTTCATATGGAGATGTGCCTGGCGGGCGGGGGTGGGGGTGCACCCCTGAGACCCTCCTGCTTAAGCCTGCACACAACCCCGGCGCGGGGGGGGGGGGGGGGGAAAGCACAGATTATGCCAGGAAGGGCGGCCAGATTTTTGGGGAGGGACAGAAGCTCACCTTAAGCCACCTGAGTCAAAAACTCCAGGAGGTGCGGGGAGGGGGGTTGGGGGAGGACTTGACCTGGACTGTTACTCAGATTGTTCAAGAAAAGGAAAGACCAGGGTCGGCCCTTCATCAAGAGCTTGTGGAATCCAATCAAAAAAAATCACTACAAAAATCAAACAAAAAACACAGCTGGCTGTGGTGGCACATGCCTAGAATCCCAGGATCCTAGGACTCTGGAGGCTGAGACAGGAGGATCACCGGGTCAAGCACAGTCTCAGCAACTTAGTAAACCTTGTTTCAAAAAATAAAAAAATAAGACAGGTGTGGTGGAGCACACTTGTAGTGCCAGCATTCGGGAGGCTGAGACGGGAGGATCGCGGTTTGCAGCCAGCCTCAGCTACTTAGCGAGGCCCTTTGCAACTCAGACTGTTTCAAAATAAAGAATAAAAATTAGGGCTGGGGGTGTAGCTCAGAGGTAGAATGCCCCGGGTTTCATTCCCAATACTGAAATAAATAAATAAATAAATAAATAAGCCGGGCGTGGTGGCACACACTTGTAATCCCAGTATTGAGGAGGCGGAGACAGGAATATCGGAAGTTCAAGACCAACCTCAGCAACCTAGACTAGGGCTGGACTATGGCTTCACAGACAGGAGGTGGTCAGCAGGGTCCCTGCACCAGAAATCCTGAAGATGGAGTGGGTATTGGCAAACATTGCCAAGCAAGAGAAAATGAAGAGTAGATATAGATGGAGAGCCATTTCTGAGGCGAAGAGAAACTTTGATCAAATAATCATGATTTAAGGGCTCACTTAACCTCGGGACTCTCTTGCTAGGTAAGGACACTGAGGCCCAGCAGAGAGCCGGCCAAGGCGGCTGCTCTGTGCTTGTCCATCACGGTGGTCCTCTGCGCGTCCACCTGCTCTGCAGACTAGCAGGCCAGGCCGGCCCGCTCTGACGGCCGGGGCCCTGCGCATGGTGCTGGGTCTTCAGAAAGCGCTTTCCTGCCACCAGGATGGCGCACAGCAGCCCCTCGTGCCCTCTGAGATGAGGCCCACACTCTGAGACCACGCCATTGCCACAGACCACCCGGTGGGCACTGGGCGGTGCCCGGGGGAAGGGGGGCTTCCCCTGCACCTCCTGCTGGGCATCTGAAAGCAGAGCCTGGGTTGGTTTGCATGGTTTCCCTGTTGCCACCAGAGGGCGCCCCAGCCCCGACTCCGGAATGCCCTCCTGTGCAAACAGCCGGGGCCTGGGGACTTCCACACCCAGGACGCCCTCCCGGCGCTGCTCTCCCGCCTCCTGAAGTCTGGTGGTCACTCTTGTCTCATTTAAGGAGACATCCAGTGTGTGCCAAGAGCCAGCCCGGCAACAGGATGCTCGGGCCAAGAGGAGAAAGGAAGGACAGCTGGAGAGCTCCTCCGTGCCCCTCCGTGCCCCTCCGTGCCCCTCCTTGCTCCTCCGTGCTCCTCCGTGCTCCTCTGCACTCCTCCCAACACCCACGCCCCCCTTTTAATAAAAGCAGAGAATGGGGATCAGTGAGGTGGCGATTCTCGACCTTCTGAGGCCTGCTGAGACCAAGCCAGGTCCAGGACCCAGACTCTAGGTCTATGCAGATCCGGATTAAGACCCAGACAGGGTTGCAGCTCAGCTCTCAGTCTGTGCAGTTGTGGGCTAGGATCTGGGCCTGGGTCTACACAGATCAGGTAGGACCTACACTCGTGAGTCTATACAGCTCAGGTTAGGACCCAGGCTCTGAGTCTATATACCTCAGGATTAGGACCAAAACCCTGGGTCTATACAGCTCAAGAGTGGAACCCAAGACTCTGGGTCTCAGGCCTTGAGTCTCACAGCTCAAGGTTAGGAGCCATATTCTAGGTCTATACACCTCAGGCTTGGGACCAAGGCCCTGAGTCTGTGCAGTTCAAGGTTGGACCCAGGCCCTGAGTCTGTGCAGCTAGTGTAGGATCCAGGCCCAGCCCTGAGTCAGCCGCCCGTAGCCTTTCTCTCCTTGAACCAACCAGGAGTCCCCCGCTCACTCACCTCTGCGGAAAACCACACTGCCTTGCGGTTTTGTTTTCAGGTTTTTCTTTTGCGTTTTCTTGGGTGGAAGTCTCCTTGATGCGCCCTGGCCCTGCCTCCGCAGACCCCAACGTGCCGCCTTCCCCTCCCCTCTGACCCTGATTAAGGCTTCTTTTCTATTTTTTCACCTTCCATATTTTTAAGACAACTGGGATCCTACTTTGCACGCCAAGCAACCTCACTGCCCGGCCGGGCATCTGCCCGCCTCTTGTTCTGTGGAGCAAAGACCGGACTTGCTTCTCTCTTTTAGCCCAAACCCAGGGACCCGAGCGGCTCTGCGCAGCCGGAGGACAGGGTCCTGCACTGGCTTCAGCACAGGACCGTCCAGACCCGGGCACTGGTGCGAAACGAGAAAAGAAATAAGAACCCAAAGTTGCCACCAACTTTATTTTTAGGATCTGCAGCGTGGCAGAGGAAGCGTTTGTCTCCAGAATCCCATGCAGGGTGAGGAGCCCGGGCCGCCCGCTGGTGACAGTGACTCAGAGGAATCTGGGGGTGGGAGTCAATCAGGACCAGGAACTCCTGGGGGGACTTGAGCGCAGTGACAAATCGGTCATGCCAATGCCCCCCTCCCAGAAAGATCAGCTGTCTCCCAAAGCTCCCCAAATCACTTGCGAAGACAGGGTGGGAACAGCCAAGGCTTAGCACTGTGGGGACCCCAAGGTACAGCAGAACAGGGATCCAGGACCTGCTCCCCAAGTGGGGACCCGTGGAGGGTGGTGGAGGGAACATGGTAGGTTTACAGATGTGTGACAGGGGCCTGGGCTGGGCGACACCGTCCCTGGACGCCACCCCAACTGAGCTGGGTGGAGACAGCCCTGGGTGGTGTATCCAGCAGGCCTGGTCCACTGGATGCCCCCAAGGTCCCCCAGCTCAGCCGACCTCCGCAGCAGGCATCGGTGTGCTCTGCCGAGCGTCCCCAGCTCCCACCCCTCCTAAGCACATGCAGGGGTTCCAGCAGCCCCCACCTTCTTGGCCAAATTTTGTGAGTAGGGGTGACATGTGTCCCCTGAGGGCTAGGCAGGGGTCACCATGGCAGAGCCCTTTCTCCTCTTCCAGGAAGCACTGGAGGCTCTGGCTGCTCTGGAGGGCTGGCCTGGACCCCTGGACCCGGTGGTGTGAGGCAGAGCCCCCTGCAGCCCAGCGGGACCTGCAGGGCAGGAGGCAGCCGGGAAGCGGCGGCAGAGGCAGGAGCCTGGATGTGCTCGTTAGGAAGGCAGCTGGTTCAGTGCACCTGTCAGCCCTGAGTCCGTGGGAGGCAGATCTGACACCTAATGATATCGCTGCTCTAGGGGATGAGCTGGAAACTGGATTTTAGTAGCAATGTACGCGGCTGCTGTTTCAAAGACAGCATGAGGAAAAGGCTCTAAAGACAATTCTGTGGTTTGTGAGCAGGGACAAAAGGGAATAAAGAGACGACAAATTGAGGGGCTTCCCAACCACAAACAGCAAAGTAACAAATGCAGGAAGGTCGGGCGCGGCGGCTGGCACCAAGACTGCACTCTGCTCCGATGAATCGAGGCCTGGCCTCGGGTCCGCAGCGTCCTCACAGGCCAAGATGTCGCCCAGAGAATTGCCAGAGAGAAGGGACTAAGGATTAGCCTCCCACACCAGCTCCACAGGCCCCAGAGACCTGCAATCGTCTCTCCTGAATTGCAGTAGGATGTAGCAGCAGTTTTGAGAAGACGGCGCTGCTAAAATTTCCATAAGCCTGGAAAAAAATAGTCATCATTATTTGCAATTAGTACGTCCTGCGAAGTTGCTGTGAACTCGGAATTAGTGAAAACGAGCCAGTGCTCCTAGGGAACACACCAGGCTCGGCTTCCCGCAGCCTCCCGCCCACCTCAGCCTTCACATCGTCAACACAGGACATGATTTGATGAGTGCTCCCATTAAAGGCGCCATATTTAATGTGCGGTGTTGGTCCCTTAGCGCGCGCCACTTCCCTGGCTCGAGTTTCCCCCACAGACACACGGCCTTCTCAGAATGCCAGGCAGAACCTCCGTGTGAGACGGGCAAGATCACCGCCCCCTCGCAGTGTGGGGAAATGTAGCGCTAAACCACCCAGGGAAAGACGCCAGCTGAATGAGAAGTCAGAGGTGACCTTTCCACCCTCGGCTGGGAGCCTGTGTCTCTGGTGACCTCTGCACCCTGCCCTTGCGATGGCTGTGCCGACCTCTGAGAACCCTGAGCATCACCCACACGGAGACCTTGTGTCACCTAGACAGCTGGCCAGGGCGGCACTGGGACCTGTGGGTGGAGGAGGCAGACATGGTCTCTGCCGTTGGGTGACCACGTGGCCCTGAGCGCTCTGCTGCGCCCTCTGCTGCTGCGCCCTGGGAGCCTGGCAGCCATCATAGGCAGGTCCTGGGAAAGGGGTGCTGGGATGGAGTTTGGCAGGCAGGATGTTTATCAGGAAGGTTCCCTGGGGTCACAGCCATGGGGAGGAGGTAAGAAGGAGGCAGAGGAAGAGGACCCTGACCGCAGGGCCGCATGGAGAGGTCGGAGCAGCAGGGCCCCCGTGTTAGCAGCCGAGCTCCTCCTCAGTAAGGGCTGCTCAGAGCTGTACGATGGGGGCATCCCCCTGGTCCCAGGGATCTGTGTGCCTCCTCACTCCAAGTGTCCATCCCGTGCCTCAAGCCCTGGCTCTGTCCCTGCCCCTCACGTCCCTCTGCTCCTGGTCCCTGTCCAGCGGGCCGGGTCATCCACCATCGCCCACGAGCTCAACCATGTTCTCACTCTGCACACCAAGTGGAGGCCCAGCGGGGAAAGCTCACTGCAGGGAGAATGGCCCTCCTCACTGTCCGACAGGCCAGCCTGGGAGGCTGTAGTGTGGCTTTCAGGAAGCTGGGCCAGCCCCACGGGTGGAGGGACTCATCCAGAAACCCGGGTCAGGTGTTTTTCCTCGGTCATTTCACTGTCTGGGCTCATCATGGAGAAGCCCAGAGGGCGCTGGGTGACCTGCGCGGCCTCTTCCACCTGTTACGGAGTCTTTCTGAGCCAACCTCGTGACGTGTGGTTGTGACAACCCGGGAACAGATGCATGGTTGGGAGTTCTGTGAGGACCAGGCCAGCACATCAGTCTCGGTCTTTCAGCAGGCGGAGAATTCTCTAGTGAAGATGGCGTGGCTTTGTTCTGCCTCCCAGGGCGGCGCTGTGACTGAGAGGGGCTTGCCACAAGCACACGCATTCTCCTGCCTCCAAAGAGTCCAGGTGGCTGCATGGCCGGTGTCCCAGGGCGCTGGACACTGTGTGGCTGTCCTGCTCTGACTCGGTCAAGGCTGGCCGCTCTGCCCATCACCAGCATCCCATGTGTCATTGGTCAATGGCAGACCACCGTGGCCACCTGTGGAATACAAGCAAGCATCGGGTGGGTTTGGGGACTTGCACAAGACACCTGTTTCAGCAAGCCCGCTCACTCCCTGAGCATCGGCAGCGGCGGTTCCTTCCTCTGTGGTCTGCCGTGACGATTCTGTTCAAGTAGAACTGGATCCTGAAGGTGCTCAATCAAAGAGACATCTTGAGATTGGATAGGGAAGAATTTGTTGTCAGAGCACATCATTGCTAGTGCGAGCCTGTCTTGAGGCCTCGTCCTAGCGCTGTGATCTCCGGCTTATGACAATGAAGGCTTCTTGTGACTTCTTCATATCCATAGCTTGGAGGAGCTTCTACAACTCGGCCCAGGCTGATGGAATGGCCGCCATGTTGAAGGCTGGAAGGGACCTCAGCAGAGGGACCCAGAACACAGACCCATATCATCACCCACACTCACGGTCGTTGGCCACAGCCGTGAGGAGGCCTCGAGCTGCACTTGTGGAACGGTAAAGGCCAGCTATATATATATATAATTTTTTTTTTTTTTTTGCGGTGCTCTGGATGAAACCCAGGAGCATTCTACCTCTGAGCTACACCCCTACCCCTATTTTTTATTCTTTATTTTGAAACAGGATCTCACTAAATTGTGGAGGACCTCACTAAGTAGCTGCGGCTGGCTGCGAACTTGGGATCCTCCCGTTTCAGCCTCCCAAGTACTGGGCTCACAAGTGTGCACCACCATGCCCGGCCAAGGCCAGCTTGTTTACAATTATCCCACGGGGATTCCCTAGAATGAATCACCACAGGGCTGGTCAGACTTCTCAGGAAAAGGAGACACCAGGTATAATCTCTAAGATTATCACTTTTAATACTGTTTTCTCTAGGTTTGGGGGAATACACCAAATAAGACTAAGGAAGTTGCCTTATAATCTATTTTTTAAGAGGTGTGTGTGCGTGTGTGTGTGTGTGTGTATGTTACTGGGGATCGAACCCAGGGGCTCTCTACCTCTGAGTTACTCCCCCAGCCCTATTTTTTTAATTCCTTGTTTTGAAACAGGGTCTCACTAAGTTGCAGAGGGCCTCACTAAGTAGCTGAGGTTGGCTGCGAACCTGTGATCCTCCCATCTTGGCCTCCCAAATACTGGGATCACAAGCATTCACCACCAGGCCTGGCTTTTAAGAGTGTTTTTAAAGCTATGCGTATACGTTGAAACTTTATGGTTTTTCCTCATCTGTTGAGATGGCTTAATCATTTCTTTACTAACTGTAAACTATTCACATTTTATATCGTATCATGTCAATTTTGAAAGCTATTTTTCTAGAAATATTTTCTCTAAATTTTCAAATTTACTGGCAAAAAGTTGTTCATAAAATCCTCTTTTAAAAACCTGGGCGTGCCAGGTGTGGTGACACACGCTTGTAATCCCCGCACTTGGAAGGCAGAGACAGGAGGATCGTGCAGGTTCGAAGCCAGCCTCGCTGAGATAGGAGAGGATATCGGTTCGAGGACAGCCTCAGCTACTTAGTGAGAGACCCATTGCAACTCAGTGAGACCCTGTTTCATAATAAAGAATAAAAAAGTAGGGCTGGGGGTGTAGCTTGGAGGTAGAATGCCTCTGGGTTCCATCCCAGTACCACAAAACAAAACAAAACAAAACAAAACAAAACAAAACAAAACAAAACAAAAAAAACGCCAGGCAGGAGGCTGAGACAGGAGGATCGCAGTGTTCATGGACAGCCTCAGCTACTACTTAGTGAGGCCCTTTGCAACTCAGTGAGACCCTGTTTTAAAATAAAGAATAAAAAAATAGAGCTGGGGGTATGGCTTAGAGGTATAATGCCCCTGGGTTCTGTCTCTAGTACCGCAAAAAAAAAAAAAAAAAAAATCTGAGTTGGGTATGGTGGTGCACCCCTGTAAGCCCAGTACTTAGGAAGCTAAAAGAGAAGGATGGTGGCAGATTTGAGGCCAGAATGAGTGTGGTGAGACCTCATTTCAAAATAAAAATAGGGCTGGGGATGTAGCTTGGGCTTCTGGGTTCAATCCCTAGTTGTTACACACACACACACACACACACACACCCCTGTAGTGTCTGTAGTGATGTCTCTGACATTGGTTGTTTGTACCAATGCTCTTTATCTCTTGACCAGTCTCACCATAGTTTTGTCAATTTTATTAGTCTTTTCAATAAGTAAGTTTTGGTTTTGTTGGTTTTTTCTATTATATATTTGTTTTATATTTTTAAAATGTCTGTTCTTCTCTCTTTTTCTTCCTCCAACTTTGTGATTTTTGTCTTAACTTCTTGAGATAAATGCTTAATCATTCATTTTCAATTCCTCCTCTTTTCAAGTACATGTATCTAGTTATTAATTTATCTTCAAGCACTATTTAACTGCTTCTCAACATTTTTCATATGCAACGTTTTTAATATCTCTAAGCTCAAAGTATTTTTAAAAATTTTATTGGTATTTTTCCCTATCTTAGGAGCCTTTAGAAGTACTAAATTCTTGCCAGGCGTGGTGGCGCACGCTTGTAATCCCCGCGCTTGGGAGGCGGAGACAGGAGGATCGCGCAGGTTCAAAGCCAGCCGCGCTGGCGTAAGAGACCCTGTTTCAAAAATATAAAATAGGTCTGGGAGTGTAGCCCGGAGGTAGAAGGGCTTCCAGGAACACCAGTACCACCAAAAAAAAAAAAAAGAAGTAATAAATTCCAAGCATATGGGAATTTTCTATTTTTCTTTTGTTGTTTCTTTCTAGCTTACACTATTTTGGAAAACTTACTCTTTGATTTTAGTCTTTGAAATTAATTCTTTGAGACCTACTTGATGCTCTATTTTGACAAATGTTTCTAATATGCTTGAAAAGATGTGGCTTAGCAGTTGTTGTCTGAGTGTCCCTTGTGTGCTCGTGGGGTCGAGTTTGTTGACTTTGTTCAAGTTTTCCGCATCTGGATTGATATTTCTGTGTTACTTATGAGATCATGAAAGGGGCGTGCATATGTATATGTATATATATGCATACAAGTCATATTATTAGATACACACAAATTTGGAATTTAAGTCTTTCTGGCAAGTCAAAGCGTTCGTTTTGGTTTCTGATAACCTACGCCTCTGGTGATCATACGCCTCCTGCCTTCCCAGCTTTCTCTCCCTCCCTCACTTCCAAGTCTGAGAATTGGCTTCAGGGTGCCTGAGTTGCCGCAGGGGTCACAGGTCATGGGGTGGGTGGAGGGAGCTTCGGGGACCATTTGCATTCATGAGGGTCTATAAAGTGGGTGTCTGTAACACTGAGATTCTGTGAGCTCATAATTTTAAGATTTTTGCCTTAAATAAATCAGCATTTAAAATAGCGCATGGCTGCCACTTGTCTTTTCTATAAGTTGTCAGCTTAAAAATAAACCTGTCAGGTTTTCATTCCTGGCAGGTTTCAGTTGTCTGTATTTTACTTTAACAGACAATCCCACTGCGTTTGACTTTTTTATAAAACAAAAACCCTTCTGCGTTAGTCAGTGTTCTATTACGGTGACAAATGCCTGAGATTATCAACTTTTAGAGAGAAAAGGTTTATTTGGGCTCGTAGTTTTAGGATGCCTCTACCCATGGCCGGTTGGTCCTGTTGCTCTGGGCCTGTGGTAAGCCACGCATCGTGGCAGAGCGACGTGCCTACCTGTAGCCAGGGATGAAAGATGGAAGAAGAGACCCAAGTCCTAGAGTCCCCGTGGAGGACCTGCCCCCAACGACGACGTAAAGGTCTCTCGCGAGGCCCCACCCCCTAAAAGCTCCACCACCTCCCAAGAGCACCATTCTGGAGACAGCCTCTAACACGCGGGCCTCTAGGGAATGTTCCAGATCCAAATTCTAGCACATTCTTAGCTTTGTGGTCACACAGAGGAGAACACACATGGTAAGAAGGAAAAAGTTTATGAAAATACCAAGAGCTGCAGTCACTTACTGTTAGCCAGGCTTGGTCCTTGCCGCCAGCTGGCACAGCCAAGGGGGCTGCACACATTTTATACATGGAGACAAGGAGGCCCAAGGTCACAGCTGGCCCGTCCAGAGCCGCTGCTCAAGGCCTGCCGCCCTCCCAGGTCTACAGCACTGTTTTCATTTCTCCATGAAGGCTCACTCTCATGGTCTACAAGTCTGTCTGATCCAAGTGTCAGTAAAGATCCAGATGTGGTGGGCACGCTTGTCATCCCAGTGCTTGGGAGGCTGAGACAGGAGGATCGCGGTTCCCGGCCAGGCTCAGCTACGTAGTGAGGCCCTCTGCAACTTAGTGAGAACTTGTTTCAAAACAAAGAATAAAAAATAGGGCTGGGGGTGTAGCTCAGAGGTAGAATGTCCCTGGGTTCAATCCTCAGTACCACAAAGAAATAAAAAACTAAAAAATAAAAAATAAAATGGAGCTGGAGGTGTGGCTCAGAGGCAAAATGCCCCTGGGTTCCATCCCCAGTACACACACACACACACACACACACACACACACACACACACACACACACTCAAAGTGTCAGTAAAACCCACACTCATCAAAAGGCTATTTTTGATACCCAAGCTTTAGAATACTTTTTTTTCTCAAAAGAAACTTTCCGAGATTTACAGGGTGAAATGACATTGACGTTTATTACTCCCTGTGGGTTGGGTAGAGCCCCCCCTCCAGTGATTTGGTTTCTGACCACAGTAGGAGCCCAGGGGAGAGGACAATGCCATGTGGACACTTTGGCATTGTGGACAGAGCCAAGTCCAGGCAGGGCAGGGTTGAGCATCCTGGGCTGGCCAGGACTGCATCATGGCTGACCTCACCCTGGCCTCCCCTGGGGTGTCGCCCAGCAGACATGAGCTGCATGGGGTTTTTCATAAATTGTGTTCTCTTGGGAAGGCTACACCCCAGACCAGCCCTTCATGGGGAAAGCCTGTCCCAGCACTGACCCACGTCTGTGGGCAGAGAACCACACACCTGAGCAGATGCGCATTAGGGACTTTGGATGAGGAAGCCAATTCAGTGAGCTGCTCAGAATTCCAAGGAATGCTGTCTCAGGACTGGACACACCCGGGCCTCTGACTCCCCTGTGTCCTAATAGAGATCATGGTCGGCTGGGCAGCTTCTGGAAGCCTTCGGTTACTCAGCACCCAAGGCCCCACCTCCCACCCTGAAGCCAGAGGGAAGAGCTGGAGTGTTCCCTGCTCCCTGTGAGTGACCTGACTGTGCTCTCAGCTGCCGGGCCACCCCAGGGCCCTGCCCTCACCTTGGAGGCCCTCCAGCTTTCCCTCATTTCCCTGAGCACTGGTATTCAGCAGGAGTTGGTTTCTGATGGTTTGAAACAAGAATTCAGGCCCACCCTCATTGGGAAACCAGGGAGGTGCCCCCGGGGCACCCCGACAAGTCCCCCAGGCTGAGTCTCAGGGCCAATCCCCAAAGGCACAGCAGCAGGTCCCCACCTCGCATCCTCAGGGCCAGTGTGCATGACCGGTGCCTAAGCAGATGCCCCGACTGGAGCATGCACTTCACAGCACACACAGCCTTGTAGAGATGCCGGGTCATCAGCTCTCCTTCTATTTCTAGTTTTCAGACCCACCATAAGACCATGATCAATTTCTCTTAACTCCACAATGGATGCCTTCAGGACAGGTTTTTGTCTCAGGGCACTTGGTCACCTGCAAGAGATATCTGCCATTGTCTGCTGTGGGGGCGCAGACAGTACTCTGACCTGCCTCCCACCGTCACTGCTGAGGGACGGTCCCACACAGCCCCGGGCCCCCGCAGCACAGAACTCTCACAGTGCATCTTGGTACACAGCTTGCACTTCTTCCACAAAATATTACTGTATCCTTGAAAACCTTTGCAGAGAATGCTGCTGGACATCAGTGGCAATTTAAAGTGGGGTTTGGCCCTTGCATCTATTTAAAGGAACTGAAAGAGCCAGGCCCTTCCTCTGCAGAGCAATTCACAGTTGTCACCACGCACAGGCAGCAACTCTCCTGGTTAATCAGCTTTGTATCATGGCGCATCCAGCCTAGCAAACATTGTACTTGATATAAGTTGTGGTCTGCAGAAGAATCTACCTTGATCCTAGACAGGGGAATTCACAGACTGTGAGCAAGAGAACTCCTCTAGTGGACTTATTTACTCACGCAGACGTCCAGAACAGGAAACACCACTCATTAGCCCGCGAGGAGTGACCCCCCGCCCCCGCCAGCTGTCCCCATTGGTGACAGGGCACACTGTTCATGGTTCTCCTAGGGCCAGGCTCAGATCGACCTGTTGTCACAGTGGGTTTGGGCTGTGTCAGAAATGCCCAACACAAACGTAAATGCCAGGTAGCCACCGTCTTTGCCTAAAGTGGTCTGAGAGTGGAGGCAGGTTAATCCAGTGCTATGGTTAAGAGCTCATGTATTGAGGTTCAGAAGTGATGTGATTAAGACGTGAGGGCTGTTATCTCATCAGTGGGTAAATCCACTGTAGTGGACTTATTGGGTGGTAACTAGGCAGTGGGTGTGGCTGGAGAAGGGCCACTGGGGTGGCCTTGGGGACTGTGCTTGTGTCCTTGCTTGCTCTCCCTTGCTTCTGACCTCCCTCTCTCTGCTTCCTGCTCCCATGCCCTGGGCTCCACCAATATAACCTGGCTTAACATGGACTGAACCTCTGAAATCTCTAGAACTGTGAGCAAATAAATCTTCCTCTAAGTTGCATAACCAGCTGTTTTGGACTATGACAGTGAGAATGCTGGTGAGACAGCCAGGGACCATAGAATAATCATTCATTGAATTGACGCAAGTTAACTCCGTGCCTCCTGGAAATGAGGCCATCGCACACAACTGAGCCCTTTGAGTCAGACAATGTTTTCCTTTCCAGTACCTTCCTGTTCTGCATAATGTGAATGAGAAATCTGGTATTCATCCCTGCTTCAAAAAAGATTGTCAGGCACTGGTTCTGGCAGCAGAAAACTGGCAGAGAGAACAGGTTTCAGGAATAAATGTAAACATCTGTTCTGAGGCACACCATCTTCCATCTGGAAGAGTTATTGCCTGCCCAAAAATTTAAGCCATCTCCTTTTGTATTAATATTCTAATGAAATGCAATTAACAGCTAAAAATAAGAAACTGTCTAGCATTACAACACAAAGACGTTTACCAGGACAGCTGCGCCTGTCCCCCACTAGACTGCGTGCGTGCTCAGTGGTGAGACTCATCTGCCGACAGGCAGCAATTTATTGGGAACTTGCCATAAACAAGAGAAGGGTCAGATAGTGAAAGTGGGTGAACAGTTATGAAACAACCAATCCTATCCTCAATGAGCTTACACTCTGCGGAGTGTCAGGAGCCAAGACAAGCCCGCCTGGGCTTGTTACCCAAGACTAGTTATTAGGCAGTATTCCGAGTGGCATTAGAGAAGGTAGGTGTTTCACTCCATTTCCTCATAAACTGGGAGTCCCACATTCTGGTTTGACAGTCCTCTTCAGCCCTGCACACTTCCCATGCCAGGTCTTCTCCCCATCGTCCTAAAGCCACCGCCCCTTACCCACAATGCTAAGTGGTCTGAATGCCACTTAGCATTGGGAGGCCCCCTGTTGTGGGCCGGGCCCTTCCCCTTGTGCACCGTCTCAGTCCCTTCCATGGATGTGGACTCGTGTATCCCCAAGTCTGTCTCCATTCTAGACAGTGACCTCCACCAGGGCAAGTGTGGTTACTCGGCATGGACCCCAGTTCCATCTAGTGCCCAGCACATGTAACACTCACGATGGTACTACCTGATGAGCAAGTGCCTTCACCTGCCTGCTGCCCACCTTCACAAGGGCGTCCCACAGAGGCCATTGTCCAGCTGGGCATGGCGGCGTACACCTGTAATCCCAGTGTTTAGGAGGCTGAGAGAGGAGTTCACGGGTTTGAGGACAGCCTCAGCCATGTAGTGAGACCCTCAACAACTTAGTGAGACCCTATTTCAAAATAAAAAATAAAAAGGGCTGTGGTGTAGCTCAAAGGGAAAAAGCCCCTGGGTTCAATCCCTAATACCAAAATAATAATAATAATGATAAGCCACTGTCCCACATGAACTTTTATTGGACTTGAAGATAGGACATCATTCTGCTGTCTTGCTCCTATCTGCCAATGGCTGGGCTTGGAGCAGGATGGGTCATCCTGCCGCAGATGCCAGCTGGCAGCCACCTCTTTCCCTGGTTGCCAGGGGGACAGGAAGAGCCCGCCAGTACCCCGTGACAGGTTCCTCCCATTAGCCTTGTGGAGGGGTTTCACCTTCTCCCTCCCAGACGCCATCGGCTTCCCCCACTTTTTCCTAAAATAATAATAATAATAATAATTGGATTCTTATTGTGCCTGCCACCACACTGGGTGCCATGGAGATCACTGAGCTGAGTAAGCCATCCTCCCAGCAGGGGCCCGGGAGCTGACAGCTCAGCAGGGATCAGCGCTGTCTAGACCCCCGGGGCCTCCGCCTGGCACGCTGAGCCTCCGCTCAACCCGCTCTCCAGCCAAGAGCTCTCGGCTTCACGCCCTGCCCGAGCTGAGCTCCAGTGCAGGGTCTTAGATATTCTATTCTGATGGTGTGTCTGTCATCTACGCTTCTATTTGGGGACAAGCTGTCAGTCACTGCTTGCCTGATACGCACATGGCTCTGCACAGGCTAATTTAGGGGCCACTGGATAATGCCTGGTAGAAAAGGAGCGGATGAGAGTGTCTACTTTGCTGTCGAGACCGGGTGTGTGTGTGTGTGTGTGTGTGTGTGTGTGTGTGTGTGCGCGTTCCTCAGCCTCGTCCCTCCATAATGGCAAACACGCTTGCTTCCTTGTCTGTCGCCAGGATGAGCCTACTCAAGGGCTATGAGAGTGGGGGCTCCCCCTGAGCTTGCTGAGGAAGCCAGGCCCCCCTGCAGAGAGGCTCTTCTCTCCACAGCCACCCCCACCCTCCCTTATTCCCACGACAAAACTCTTGGCAGCCGGTCGGTCGGATTCTGAGTTGCAGCAATGAGGAGGGGCAGCACGACATAAAGAACATGTGTGCGGTCTTGAGAATGCAGACCCCAGGCCCGCCCTCAGAGAGTCTGTACCTTTGGGCAAAGCCGGGCCCCGGCATCAGCATTGTAAAACTCCCTGGCAGGTACTCATGGGCATCTGAGTTAGATGCCCACGCTCCACTGGACGTGAGTGCTCAGGAGTTCCCTCACCCTGGGCTCCGCCTCCACCCAGCTTCACATCACAGTCCTAGATATCCTTGCTCCAATTAAAACCTCAATTATTTACAGGCATGCTGGCGCACGCTTGAAATACCAGCATTCGGGAGGCTGAGACAGGAGGATCGTGGTCGCGGCCAGCCTCAGCTACTTAGTGAGGCCCTCTGCAACTCAGTGAGACCCTGTTTCAAAATAAAGAATAAAAAATAGGGATGGGGTAGAGCTATTGTGTTTTTTTCCCCAAACACCATAATAAAATGGCTGTTTTCCATACCGAGTTGTGAGCTATTCTCTCTTTTGTACAGAAGAGATGCCCCAGTGAGTCATGTTCTCGTCAGCCATGTCTTTGGGTGCCCAGTGACCTTCTGGCACCTGCGCAAAGACAAAGGCACAGCCACTCTCTTCTGCAGGTGGCGGGTCCACAGTGTGGAAGAGAAAGAGCCTGCTACACTGTGTGGGCCAGAGGACCCCGGCCTGGAAACTAACAGTCGAAGGCCCCACAGATGACCCTAGTAACCCGGTACAGGGGAGTCTATGTGAGATGAGCCCAGGCCAGCACAGCCCGAGCACAAAGCCAGCACCCCGGTGCAGCTGCAGGAGCTTTCTGAACGCAGAACGTACCACCCCTCCATGCACTGCATTGTGCCTCCCGACCCTGCCCCAGAGCCTGGGTTTGAGCAAGGATGTCACTAAGGTTAAAAGAGGTCAAGAGGGTGACGCTGTGTCAATCACAGTGGCGCACACCTGTAACTCCAGTACTTGGGAGGCTGAGACGGGAGGATCTCAAATTCGCAGCCAGCCTTAGCTACTTAGTGAGGCCCTCCACAACTTAGTGAGAGCCTGTTTCAAAATACAGGGTAGGGCTGGGGATATTGCTCAGAGATAGAATGCCCCTGGGTTTAATCCCCAGGATTGCAAAACAAACAAACAAAACACTGTAGAATATCAGAATAGAAGGAACTTACCTCGACATCATAAAGACAATATACCATAAACCCACAGGCAGTATCATACTGAATGGGGAAAAAACTGGAAGACTTCCTCTTAAAATAAGAAGACAAGGATGCCCACTACCACCACTCCTTCTCAACATAGTCCTCGAAACAGTAACCAGAGCAAGAAGGCAAGAGGAAGAAAACAAATAGAAAAGAACGGAAATGATTTCTATTTGCAAGATGATATGATCCAATACTTAGAAAACCCAAAAAACTTAGAAAAAAGACTTCTAGAGCTCATAAATTCAGCAAAGTAGCAGGATACAAAAATCAGTCTATAAAATCATTAGCATTTTTATATACCAATCATTGAAAAAGAAATATATATATATATATATATACATACACACACACACACACACACACACACACACACACACACACACACATATATATCACCAAGAAGTTACACAACAATAAATGCTGATGAGGATGTGGGGAAATAGGAACTCTTACACACTGTTGGTGGGATTGCAAACTAGCGCAGGCACTATGAAGACCAGTGTGGAGGTTCCTCAGAAGACCGGGAAGGATCCACCACATGGTCCGGCTATCCCCCTCCTGAACACCGCTTCAAAGGAATCCAAATGCTCGGACTGTCTGCACACATATCCATGTTTACGGCAGCACCATTCACAGTGGTCAAATCATAGAACCAGCCTGGATGCCCATCAATAGATCAGTAGACTACTAAACCATGGGATATAAACACAGTGGAATTCTAGTCAGCAAGAAAGAAGAACAAAATATGTCATTTTCAAGAAAATGGATGGATCTGGAGAATATTACGCTGAGATTTTCCAGGCACAGAGAGCGAAGAGCCATATGCTTTTCCTCATATGTGGAAGCGATACCTTCCACATATGAGGTTTCCTCATATGAGGATTCCTCATATGTGGAGCAATCAGGAGACAAGAGGCTCCAGGTAAGTGAGGAGGGACCCCAGTGGGCCATGGAGGGGCTGCAGGAGGGAAGAACGGATAAAGGAAGCACTCCCGTCGGCGTTATAGACACACGTGAAACTGTCTGCGCCAGTCTCAGCATCAGTACAGGGAAGGGGAGAGCGGGGAGGGGCGGGGGCTCACCAAGGGCTGTGTGCACGCACATCCCTCACGCTCTGGACTTCAGTATGGTGCGAGACCACACTGCACCAATAAAAGCACATTTTAAAAATAGATAGACATAGCTGGGCGTGACGCTTGAAGGTCGAACTGCCCTGGGTTCAGCCTTCAGTACCAACAACAAGGGGATGGAGTGCTCATGGTGGTTTTTCTGCTCTTATAAAAGGAGATGGGAGATGGCCTCTCGCATGTTCCCCACGTGAAGGCTGCTGGCTACAAACCAGGAAGGGAGCCCTCTCAGAACCAAACCAGCAGCACCTTCATCTCCCACTTCTGGACTTCAGAACATGAGAAGTAAGTACCCTTTGTTGAAGCTGCCCAGTGGGGGATGTTTGTCATAGCTGCGGAGCTAAGACACAGCCTGCCTGGTTCTGTCCCTGTCAGCAGCTCTCCTATTCTTCCTACTGAGGTCAAATCACCAGGCAGGGGACTATGGCTTCCCCAGGTCTGGCCCTTACCACCTTCTGGTATAGCCATTCCCACCCCACCTTCAGAGTACAGTGCTTCTAGCCAGGCGTGGTGGTGCACACCTATAATTCCAGTACCTGGGAGGATGAGACAACAGGATCACAGGCTCAAGGCCAGCCTCAGCAACCTAGCAGAATAAAAAATAAAAAGAGGGCTTAGGGTGTAGCTCGGAGGTAGAACACCCCTGGATTCAATTTCCCAGCACCCCTGCCCCGGCCCCCCCAAAAGAGTAATATGGGTAAGAACCCAACACTCCTGCCACGCTGGCCCAACAATGGCTGCTCATGGCTAGGCCTTACAGACAGCAGCAGTGAGATGGGCATGGGGTGGAGCAACCCCTAGTGGTGGGCCAGTTCCAGTCGGGGCCAGGACTCAGGCCCAGGGCTCCTCCTGAGCTCCTGGGAGGAGCATCTCCTTCCTTTCCGCTGTAGGTGCCCCTTGATATGGGAGAGTGAGTCAAATGGCGCAAAGCCCTACGGGGTGTGGGACTCGCACCCGGGCGCCCACATCCTAGAGCCCTGGCTTCCTTAGTCACTGCTTCGTTCTCTTTTACCTGTTCAGTTATGCGAGTAACATTAAGATGCTACCAGTTGGGAAGCCTGGCTACTGCGGGGACAGAGGCAGAGCTGTCCCTGTCCTCTTAGGTCATGGTCAATATGGTTTCAGAAGAAGGGACAATCTCTGGAAAGAAGTCTTCTCCATCTTCTTACGGTGTCGTCGGCAGCAAGCCCCAGACACTGACTTGCTGTTGCTGTCACCACGGCTCTGGGGCGCAGTCTGGCTCATCTTCCCAGTGCTGCTCCTGAGAGCCTGACGAGCCACCTTTTTCCATCTTATTGAGGTTTCCTGCAGTGAGCTCGGAGCTGTAAAAGTCTCTGTGGAACCCAGGGGTTGCTCAGAAGAGGAGTTGCACGAAGAGGTGCGCTGGCTCCCTCCAGGAACCTGGGCTGGGCGGAGGAGGTGCGGTGCTGGCGGCCCTCCTGGGCTGGTGTGCAGGGGACTGTCACAGCCAGCGGGCTGCCGGCTCTGGTCTTCCATGTTTGTTGTCTGGAAACAGTTACTCGGTATGAGCACTGGGTCCTTCAGCTCTTTCCCCCATTCCTGCCATTTCCTGGTTTCCTGGTGTGGTATCATTTGGCAGGTGTAGATGGGAAGAAGAGACATTTAGACCCTTCCCACAGAGCCCTACGTCTCATTCTTATTCAAAGCACATGGGCGCCCCTGCGCTCCAAAGCCCACGCTTCTGGTTAGGCTGTGAGGCAGGGCAGGTGGGCTGCACCTTACCCCACTCCCAGAGGAGTGAGACTTGCTTGGAAGGACTGGTTACACGTGCAGCAGGAGAGGACCTTCAGGTTCCGTGCCTTGTTGTTCCAGCCAAGTTTTTAGAGTTTTGCTGAGCTTCCTAATATGTTCAGACCATGTCTACGCTCTGGCCATACCATTTCCCTACTTTCTTGCTTCCTTTAGAATTCTGATTCCTATCACCATTTCCCCTCGTTTTAGACATTGTAACCGAAGATTCAGAAAAAATGTAGACTGCTGGGCGTGGTGGGCACGCTTGTCATCCCCGCGCTTGGGAGGCAGAGACAGGAGGATCGCGCAGGTTCGAAGCCAGCCACGCGCGCTGGCTTAGGAGACCCTGTTTCCAAATAAAAAAAGTATAAAAAATAGGTTTGGGAGTGTAGCCCGGAGGTAGAAGGGCTTCCAGGAACCCCAGTGCCACCAAAAAAAAAAAAAAAAGAAAAAAGAAAAAAGAAAAAATGTAGACGCAAAGTCCAGAATTCACTCATATCTGGAAGAAAGATTGTAGAAAATACATAAAGCTAAAGTCAATGGCGATCGATGACCAAATAGTTCGACACCTTAGGTAGGAGTTGAAGCTAGGCACAGAGGCTCTCTGTTCTACTTTGGGCATTTTTGAAACTTTCATAATTATAGGACCTGGAACAGCAAGGAAAAGCAAAGTCCCACCGAAGCCCTGAAGGGACTTTGTGAAATCTTGGTGGGCACTGAAGACGCCCGTAGCTTAGATCATCGGGACATGAAAATGAGATCGGACTTTTAAAATAATGAATCTTTGTTATAAAACCGCTCTTTTATAGATCATAAATATGGCTCATATGTCTAAATGTGTATTGAAAATAATGCACTTGGCATCTTGTCCAATACAGATGTCATCATGTAGCCACAACTACACGAGACTCTGAGACTCTGCCCCCTCCAAATGGTTTGGGAATACGTCACTGTTTTCCTAGCTGCCTTTTAGGATTCTCTTCTCACAGCCTTTTAACCCCAGAGATATTTGGAATTTTGTTAAAAAATGTTAAAGAAATTAAAGCCATAGTCATAGTATTTTCTTTTCTTCTCTCTCTCTCTCTCTCTCTCTCTCTCTCTCTCTCTCTGTGTGTGTGTGTGTGTGTGTGTGTGTGTGTGTGTGTGTGTGTGTTACTAGAGACTGGACCCAAGGACATTCTACCTCCAAGCCTTTTTTATTTTTTGTTTTTATAACAGGGTCTTGCTAGGTTGCCGAGAGTCTCGCAAAGTTGCTGAGGTTGGTCTAGGATTACAGGTGTGTGCCACCACACCTGGCTGTTAATATTTTCAAGTTAAAGGATTTATGAATAGTTGCAGTTGTATATATTCATCATTAAGTCCATGATGATAAAAAACCAAACTGTTTTTTTAATTACTTAATTGAAATTGAGTAACTGAATTAGACTTGGATATCATATAGGCATTTCACTAAATTTATTTTCAGTATCAGAATGTTTAAGAGAATGTGGGAATCACTCTGTTTATAAGGTTAATGTCTGGGATGATTGGATAATTGGGAATCGTTGGCTTGTTGGTCAAAAATAACTTGCATCCTCACTAGGAAAATCAATGATGCTAAATTTATATGCACAGTTTGAAATATCCAAAGGTGTTTAACATTTATTTATATTACTCAAGGGTCTATTAATAGGAATTGCTACAATTCACCAGTCTTTTAAATATAAGATAAACTCAACATGCCAGTAATCCCAGTACCTGGGAGGTTAAGACAAGAGGATTGCAGGTTTGAGGCCAGCCTCAGCAAGTACTGAGACTCTCAGCAGCCTAGTGAGACCCTGTTTCCAAACAAAAAATAAAAAAGAACTGAGGATGTAGCTTAAAGGAAGAATGCCCTGGGTTCCATCCCTAGTACCACACAAAAAAATTAGTAAATAAAAGCGAGACTTAAACACAAGGAAGAACTAGCTATCTAAGCTCTCAACGTTGATCAAATGAAGATGACCTTTTAAGCCCAAAGTAAATCTCTGAATTATGTTTTCTCTATGAAAGCCACCCTGGAATGTACCAAAACCCTGACGTTTACCCCAGAGGGAAGAACAGAAAGGAGCCCAGACAGGTGCATCCCTGAAGCAGCTCTGTGGCCCCCAAAGCCCCTGCGCAGGGGCCAGCACGGCTCTGGGCACCTCCCTCTCTGCAGCCGCTTCGGTCCCAGCCTCTCTTCTGGCCGGCCTCGGCCCAGCTTGAACTAAGCCCGTCACACGCCCTGCTGGGCCTCTGATCCTTTGCCCCCAGACCATCAGCTGGGAGACCCCCCTTCCCATCCAAGCTGAGTTCTTGGGACAGCCTCTGGCCAGTGCCGGGGAACTACACCCTGACTGTCTCCTCTGCCCCCACAGGAGGTCCAGCCCATGCCCGCAGGATCAGAGGCGGGTACCCAGGGGACTAAGATGCACTCACCTGCTCCCCCGCCACAGATACCCGGGGTGGGCTATCCGGGCTGAGACCCCGGGATGGCAGAGTCAGGGTTGGCGGGCAGGGGAGGCAGGAATCCAGGCTGGGAGCAGAGTGTAAGGTGCAAGTCCCACTTGGGGGCACACAGGGTGGCGCAAGGGGACACACCCCATGGATGCGTTCCGGTCTAGAGGCCAAGGTGGGGGATCGGGCTCAGAACCTACCAAAGAGTGGTTTTAGTTGTGTGTTCCTAGGCCACGAACCACTGCAAACCACCTCTCCCCCTCGCCAGCTCTCCAGATGAAATGGCTTCCACCCCTTCCGCACCCACAGTGTCTGCAAAGTGCCACGGACCTGGGGCATCCTCCAGGCCCTGCCCACTCTCCTTCCACTCCCTGGATGCGGAGGGTACCTCAGCCACAAGGACCCGCCCACCCTGGCTCCCCTCCCCTCCAGGCACCTCCTGGCCGCCTCGCCTCTGTCTGCAGGTGAGCTCTGCAGGTATGGCTCTCTCCTCCCCTTCTGGGCCAAGGGCTCTTCCCTGGCCGTCCCGCACCACTCCAGCGGGCAGCCAGCTGCACCGCGAGGCGCAGAGCAGATCCTTATGCACGTGCGGGGGCTCGCCCCACACGTCCCCTTTCCACCCATCCCGTTCACACCCGCCTCCCCTCTTCGGCCAGGCCACAGCCAGCTTCCTGTGCGCCTTCCCAGCCTGACGCTTGGTCAGCTGCTCGCTCAGTGGGCAAATCTACCTCCAGGCTCCCCAGAGCCAGGAATGGCATCCAATCGGACTGAGTGATGCGTCCTACCTGTGTTAGGGGAGGACTCGGAGGACAGACGGGCAGGAATTTAAACACCCATGAGCTCACCTGAGGCAACACTCAAGGGCAGGTCCCCGCAGGCCAGGAGGCTCACCTCCACGGGCACCCTTTTCCTTCCACACCCTGCTGGCTGCTTTGGGCCTGGGGGACGTAGGTATTGAGGGGGTTCTGGGCCACACCCAGCCTCCCGCACCCCCGGGCTCCTCTGAATCTGATTTAATTCTTTATTACAGTTTAACCTACGTTGAGCTAAAGAGACAAATCGCAGGTATTCCGTTTTATGAATTTTCACAAACTGAACACACCCTGGAGGCCGACCCGGGAGGAGGACTCGTCGGCACCCAGAAGCCCCAGGCCTTTCCAGCCTCGGCACGCCCCCTAAGGTGGCCCCTGGTCTGTCATGTCCTCGGCCAGTGGCCTCGTGCCTCCTCTGGCGCCTCCTCTCCTGAGGCTGCCTCCCTACGGTGCGTCCTCCACGCGTGGGCCGGACGGGGGAGCGCCCGCTCACTCCGTGGCTGTTCTGCTGTGCGCTGTGTCCGGGCGGTTTCTCTAAGTGGCTGAGAAACCACGCTGCCGTGGAGTGCCAACACGATGACTCGCACACGTGCACAGCCTTTCATTTCGTCCGTTCTCAGGGTGTGCCTTCTGGACTTGGTTTGTGCAACTGGAGGGACTGCTGTTTGCACGCACAGTTGGCGGTTTCTCAGGTGCACACAGCGATTCACCTTTGCACCTGCGGCGTGTGAGCGTCTGGGTGCTTGTGCTCTTGCCGACACTTGCTGTCTTCTGTCTCGTTCATTTTGTCTATCCTTGGGGTATACATTCTGGATTTCAGTTGTTTCTCTGGTGAATAATTAAGTGGCATACCAGAGAATCCAGTGCGGCCATCACGTGAGAGAAACCACTTGGGTTTGTGGCCCCACCTTCCTGATGGTGGGGCAGAAGGTGCTCAGCAGGATTTTGGAAGGAACTGAGATTCTCGAGCCTGGTCGCCGAGGAGGGAGGACTTGGAAGGTCGGGGTCCCCACAACAGTGAACAAGCAAAGGAGACCGCCCACAAAGCACCGGCACCCACTGGACTGGAGGACTGTCCCTGTTTCCCAGTGGCTGATTTAACCAGCTCACTGGTGATGGAAGGATATCTGGCAGCTCCAAGTAGCTCTAGGAAAACCAGGCTCAGAAAACAGGGAGCTGCAAAGCCCTGGCTTCCTCTGCAGCCACGGCCCATCAGCCCTGGGTCTGCTCTGCTGCCCTGGACACCAGGCTCACCACCGGCCCACAGCCCTGTGGACGTGCCACCCTGTGCCCCCCTGCGCGTCCCAGGCAGGGCCAGTGCCGGCGTGTTTGTTTGGCTGAGCTGACGTTCTGAAACCCCAACATCGCCATAAAGGAATCTTTGTGAGGCCGGCATCCCAGGAAACAATGGAAATTTCCACTACACCGACATGCATATAGCTCTTTGGGCTTCGATGAACTTCAAACATTTTGCTGATGCATTTTACTGCAACAGAACAGGTTTAACGCAGAATCTGTAAATGTTCATTGGGATGGAAAAGAAATTCACGTGTGCATCTTCTTAGGAAAGAAAGAACAAGCGCCCGGCCGGCCAGCCAGCGAGGCCCGAGGGAGCTGAGCGAGGCTTCGATGGGTTGACGCCCGCCCAGCCTCCCCCGGAGCCGCCTTTCACAGACTCCGCAGAAGCCATCAGTTGAAGCAGCTTTCACCAGCACTCGGTCACAATGCCTGACACCCGAGGGTGTGTCCCAGCCCCCCAACCGCACCCCAACACACACAGCGGCTGAAGTAAGTGTCTGCAGGGCTGGCTCCTTTGGAGGCTGAGGGGGAGTCGCTTCCAGCCCTGCTGGCCCCCTGTGGCCCGTGGCGTCCCTTGGCTTGTGGGCCTTCACCGCAACCTCTGCCTCCATCTTCCCATGGCTTCTCTCTGTCCCTGTGCCCTCTCTTTCTCATAAAGATACTTGTCATTGGATTAGGTCCCACCCTATTTCCTGGGTGAGTTCACTTTGACATTCTTAATCACTTGATCCCATTTACAGGGTCTGTTTTTCTGAGTAAAGTCATGTTCCTGAGTATCAGGGATTTTTTGTTGTTTTTTTTTTTGCTGGAAGAACCCACAATTCCTGCTGCAAACACTAAGCCTTGTCCTTGGCCCCTGCTGTTATCACAGCACGACAGTGAGTCCCTGCGAGAGCTGAGCCCGTGCCGGAGCTTGACCTCCCCACAGCCAGGGGCTCTGCGGAGCTCCATGGCCAGGGCCCTGCTTTGCCTACAATATTTCAGCTCCCAGGTGTGTTATCTACTTTCCCATCACTGTGACCAAAATACCTTTCAAGAAACCGAAAGGAGGTAAGTTGTGTTCAGGCCCACGGTTCCAGGGATCAGTCCATAGCTGGCTGGCTCTATGGCAGAGACATCAGAATGGCGGTGCGGCACGGCAGAGGGAAGCTGAGCTCATGCCATGGTGTTCAGAAGCAGAGAGCCAGACAGGAAGCAGCCAGGGCCAGACACAGTCCCCAAGGCCACGCCTCCAGTGCCCCACCTCCCCACCCATGCCCCACCTGCTAGTTACCCCCCAGGAAAAACATTCACATCATTAGCTCCTCAGTGGACTCATCTGCTGACCAATTAGAGGCCTGATCCAATCACTTCACCTCTGACTGTTGCTGCACTGGGGACATGTTTTTAGCATCTGAGCCTCTGGGGGGAACATTCCAAACCCAAACAATAACACCAGGGCCTCCTCATCTTGGCACCTGGGGCCCAATTTGTAAAGCAGAAAATAGGCATTCACGCCGGCCTTAAAATCCTGCAGAGAAGCAGCTCGGTTGAAAGCTATTCAAATTGTATTTCTGAACATGTTTTTATGTCAAATCAGCTGCCTTCCTCTCCTGGGAGGGTGTACAGCAACACACAATCTGTCTCGGGCCCCCCCGGGCCTGTTTGATATTCTGTGGACAGAGGACCACCCGGGCTCCCGGAGCGTGCTCGCTGTCTGAGGCTCCTCTCACACCTCCCTGGGGCCCAGCCAGAGCCTTGGCCGTGGTCTGTGGTGTCCCCCCCTACCCCAGAGCCTCAGTGGAATCAGGTGAGCAACTACGCCTGTTTTCACGGCCCCTGAAGCCTTTAACTGTGGCGCCATTTCAGTTGGGGGGTCTTTATCAGACATCCCTGCTCCAAAGAAGACAAGCGCTCTGTCCAAGCTCCTGCGATCCAGGCTCCAGCTGTGGACAGTCGCCGTGGCGGACCCCCTTCCTCAGGGTGGCCCTTCCTCCTCGCCTCCCTCCTTCAGGACCTCCAGCCTGACTTTCCGCGGCCGCACCTGCGTGTTGACAGGCAGTGCTGCTCCCACCTGAACAAATGAAACCCTGGGGAAAGGGAAAGCTGCACCCTCCGCTCACATGTGTGCGCTTTAGCTGTGGTGCTGAGGATGGGACTCGGGCCTCGCACCTGCTGTGCAATGATTCCACCACCGAGCTCCATCCCCCCTCTCGGTGCCTGCATATGACTGTGGGTTGTGTGTGTGTGTGTGTGGTGCTGGGGATGGAACCCAGGGGCATTGTACCTCTGAGCTACACCCCCGGTCCTATTTTTAGTCTTTTTATTTTTATTTTTTATTTTTTATTTTTATTTTGGTGGTACTGGGGTTCCTGGAAGCCCTTCTACCTCCAGGCTACACTCCCAGACCTATTTTTGCATTTTTATTTGGAAACAGGGTCTCCTAAGCCAGCGTGCGCAGCTGGCTTCGAACCTACGCGACCCTCCTGTCTCTGCCTCCCAAGCGCGGGGATGACAAGCGTGCGCCACCACGCCCGGCTTAGTCTTTTTATTTTTTGAAACAAGGTCTCACTGAGTTGCGAAGAGCCTTACTAAGTACCTGAGGCTGCCCACGAACTGCGATCCTCTGGTCTCCGCCTCTCGAATGCTGGGATTACAAGTGTGCATCACCATGCCCGGCCTGTATACGTTTTTTTCACCAGCACATTAAAATAGTTGAATAGAGTTGGGCATGGTGGCCCACAACTGTAATCTCAATACTTGGGAGGCTGAGACAGGAGGATGGCAGAGTCAAGGACGGCTCCAACAACCTAGCAAGGCACACAATTTGTTTCAGGTTTCAAAACAAAAAATAAACAGGGCTGGGAGTGTGTCTCAGAGGTAGAAAAGCCCTGGGCTCAATCTCCAGTACCGCACACACAGGCACGAAAGTTGAAAAGAAAAGGCGGATAAATAGATATATTAAAGTACTTCATCATTGGTTTATTTCTCTCAAAAATAATTATAATTTTACTTGAACTTAAAATTATTTAAGTCATCAAAAATTCCCTCCGTCAAGCCAGTGTGGTGGCGCACGCTTGTATTCCCAGCATCGGGTTGTGGAGGGGGGTAGGAGGCAACTTGGTCTGGATCGTGGGGTGGACCCCATGGTGGGATTAGCGGTCCTCTAACTACAAGGTGCTGCTGCAGACCTCTTTCTCTCTCTCTCTCTCTCTCTCTCTCTCTCTCTCTCTCTCTCTCTCTCTCTCTCTCTCTCTCTCTCCCTCTCTCTCGTGTTCTCCCCTGCACTAGCACTTACTCAGAAAAGACCATCTGAGGATGGACACAGCCAGATGGTGGCCATCTGCACACCAGGAGGGGAGCGCTCACCAGGATCAGAATCTGCTAGCAGCTTGACTTAGACTCTTCAGACTGTAGACCGGCGAGAATCCGTGTCTGTGGTTTAAGCCCAGCCCAGGCATTTGCTCTAGCAGCCTGCGCTGGCCAAGCCCTCGTCCCCGTCCGCCCGCGGGGCCGCTCCTCCAGTTGCGGAGCTTATTTATTGGCTTAGTGGACGCTGAGCCACCGTCCGTTCTGGGTCTGGTGAAGTAGTGGAGGACGGACCCCACGTGCTATGGACTTGGGCCAAGACTCCATTCACCACCCAGAGCTTCTATTTTCATTAGTGATATTTTGGGATCCATGTAAGTTCAGAAATCTATGTCTGATAATTCCCCAAAGGCTTGGCTATTGCTCTCTCTCTCCCAGCTCAAGTCACCCCTGGGGAGAGCCTGGGGGAGAGAGCCAGGGCATCCACCCCTGCCCCTCTGCAGGGTCTCCCTTGGAGGAGCCCGAGCTCCCATCAGCACAGGAGGATCCCCGTGGGATCTGGGCCAGGGCTGTGAATCCCTACTGGGGTGGCTCAAATGGGATTTCTGCCTATTGATTCAGAACTTGAATTTTCCATAGGTGGTTAGGGCTGTGTGTGTGTGTGTGTGTGTGTGTGTGTGTGTGTGTGTGCTGCCCACCTATTTCATTGGTAGCGGTGCCACAACCCTTGGCCAGTGCCATAGATCTCTATGAACGTGACACCGATGGCCGGCCCTCCCTTCTTGATGTGTGGTGGAGCACTTGGCCTCTACCGCTCCAGGGCTCTTCTTAGAAACGTAGAGTACGGACCTGCCCGGCCCTTCCGCAGACCACCGGAGTCCAGGCTTTGATACACCAGCCCTGAGACTGCTAGACGGCCGCCCTCAGAGTCTAAGGTCCACCGTCTCACTGCTGGCTCTTGACCTTGGCTGCCTAATGGAGTCACCGGCAGTGACTTGGAACCCTCCGAGGCCCGGGCCACCCCGGGAAGTCACCCTGTGGAGGCGGGACGCAGGCGTCAGCCCTGGATCCAGCTCTGCAGGAGTGCCAGTGAGCAACTGGGATCCTTCCCCTGGAGCAAACCCTGAGACCCAGTAGCTGCCCCGTGACCCTGGACTTGACCCTGGTGAGTCTGTGGGTCCTCGATGGAGCATCACAGCCAATCTTCTGCTTGGCTCCCTGGTTCCTGCTGACAGGCGTGTCAAGGTCTTGAACACCTTACGAATGGTTCAACCGTCTCTCTGCAGAGCAGGCCCAGCCTCCCCGCAGCCCTGGCTGGCATGTGGCTCCATTTGTCCCAGAGCCTTGTGGGAGCACCACTCGACACTCGTGGCAGGCCCTGCCCCAGGCCATTGGTCAAGACTGCATTTCAGCGGGGTCCCTGGGGGCTGAGGAGGGCACCTGCGCACGCTCCCCTGTGGGCAGCTGGGATGGGGGCTGTTTGGGATGGTGGGGGGCTCTTCTTGAGCCCCAGTGCCCTGCCTCAGCACGGAGGGGCTGCCCGGGTTCTGCTGACTTGTGAGCTTTATAACCGTGGTGGGGAGTCCTGTGTACTGTCGGGGGCTCCACAGCCTCCCCGGTCCTCACCCTCTAGAGGCCAGCAGCGTCCCCACTGTGACAACCCCACTGCCCCCGACATTGCCCAGGGTCCTCTGCGGGTAACAACGGCTGGAATGAGAAGCCATCGCAGCACAGGCCTCTGGCCACGCGCGTCCTTCTCCCATCAGCCCTCAGTCAGGGCTTGGTGACAGCGCCCGGGTGTCTCTGGGGTCCCTTCGGGGCCGGCCCTCTCCTTGTCCCAATCCTGTGACTTTGACTTTTCCTGCTCCTGTGTACATAAGCTCTCGTCATCAACCATTGTCATAGCAACGCTGGCTCCCTGGACGTCCCCCGCCCTCGCCTCGCTCCACGCTGACACCGGGGATGCTCTGAGTAGCAGCACGCCACTTTCACCTTGCCCGTGTGTCACCAGGACCCATTCCCCACGAGGAGGGCAGTCACGGCTCCTGCATGGGTGATGGGCCCGACGGGATCCCTCACGGAGGATCTATCCACAGGGCCATCCTGTACCCACTGCCTGCCATCCAGGGTGCCACAGGAAACACGTCTGGAGCTGGATACTTGGAGGGGTGGTATCTGGAAAAGAACTTTACTAAAGGTGTGGACAGGTTGCTGGGGAAACCCTAGGGACGACGTCCCCCCAGGGATACCACTAGAATGCAGGCCAGCCCAGTAGCCTGGGGTAGGGCCTGTGACTGCATGTGACTATATCCCAGTGCATCCTGGTGTGTCTGCTGGTCTCTGACCACCCAGGGGGTTGGCCTTAGTGCAGCTGTTACCACGGGGCCAAAGGGGCAGAGGCACAAAGGTTACCACCACCTCGTGCACAAGGCCCTTGGAGCAGAGGGTGACCTCAGTCAGGAGGCGCCAGCAGAAACAACTGCTGACACCCACACCCCCTCCACCCTCCCAGCTCCACCAGGGGTCCCTTGGCTAAACCCAGCCATGGCCGTGGCCAGACAGGACAGAGGGCCTGTTGGCGCATGCATGTGGGCCAGCCCCGGGGCGAGTGCGGAAGAGGACAGTGACGTGCCTGGGGTGGTTCCTGCGCACCTGCTGGGGTCCTCTGCCTTTATGGAGGACCAGCGACCTGGCTGTTTTTATGGAGTCGTTCCCACTGTGCCCAAGACAGGCTCCTCATCCAGGCTCAGATCAGACGCCATCTCCCCAGGGGCTTTCCCGACCCTCTGCCAGCTGTGTGGTCCCCAACTTCCAGGGGGGAAGTCTCACCCAGGCAGGAAGCTTGTGCCCCTAGCTGCTGGAACAGCGCCCGCCCTAAAATAAGTGCTCAGCACAGGTGCGTCTGACTGCTTGCTGGGATTCCATGATTGAGGGCAATGACACTTACCTGACCTAAACCAAACATTTTGTTTAATTTTTAATTTTTAATTCATCTATGCATCCATGTATGCATCCATGCATCCACCCAAATATCCATCCATATATATGTATATATACACACATATATACATAGAGAGAGAGAGAGGAAGAGATACAGACACCTGTCCATCTGTCCACCCATATATTCGTCCACCCATGTATCCATCCACTCAGCACCCACCACCCATCACCATGCACCCATCCGCCTGTCCACTTAAGCTGGACATACTGTCCTCTCCCGCACCAGCATCCTGCCATTCACCATGGCTTACAGCATGACCCCACCACGCCCTGGCTTCTTCTCCAGCACTGCAATGCAAAAACGTACCAAGTGACTCTAAGATCCAAATGTCCCCCCTCTCATGAAGGACACTGGGCACATCCTCACCGATGCCAAGCAAGTGAGGGAGGCCACACTGGGAACCTTTATGTCCCAGGCCGGGCAGGCAGTGGTGGCTGCGGCAGTGTTTCTCATTTGCCCCCCAGTCAGAGCAAAGAACAGAAATCTAGACCTTCAGAGCACAGCCCCCAATTCTCCTTTGGTTTACTTAAGAACAGTCTTTTCTCTCCTCTGCAAAGCAGCTAAGTAGATGTAACAGTGACTCAATAAACTGTCTGGAGAACCTCAAATCAGCCTGTGGAGAGGTTTGCGCACGGTGAATGCCGAGGCACGTGCGCCAGGGTGACAGATGCTCCATCCCCCGGGCGCACGCTGTCATCACGCTCTGCGGTGCTAACGTGCAATCAGGTGCTATTGTACAGCACAGTCACTACACCCTGAAAACTCTGCCACTCAGCTGAGGAATTTGTCTAAAGAAGACCGCAGAATTTTCCAAAGAGCTTTGGCTTTCCATGTGATGGACTTCCTTGACCGAAGTCTTTCTTCTTTAAAGCCTGAGAGTGAACTGGAAGTCAGAGATGAAGCCAGCTAGTCAATGGGACAAATAGCGCACCTGTTGGGAGAACGGGCTTTACTGACTTACTTAGTTGTACTAGGGATTGAACCCAGGGACATTGTACCTTCAAGCTACACCCCAGCCGTTTTTAGTTTTTATTTTAAAACAAGGTCTCACTAAGTTGCTGAGGCTGTCCTTGAACCTGCAATCCTCCTGTCTCAGCCTCCCAAATACTGGGGTTATAGGTGAATGCCACTGCGCCTGGCTTGGTATTACTTTTTCCCATGCACATAATCACACCAAACCTGTTTGCCCAAATATAAAGTCTATTAAAACAATCATTGTATGGTGTAGTCTAAACGGCCAAAAGAGGAGATTCTGAATAATGTTCTTCCATGAAGAAATGGGAAGTGTTTGAGTTGATGGGCAACTATCCCAAGCTGACCAATGCAGAACGTGGGCATGTACTGAACCAACGCTGTGTCCCAGAAGGCTGTGCAATTATTATCTGTAGCAAAATGAGAGAAATGACCATTTCTCAACCTCGAGGGACCACATATTTTCTTAAGCCGCCATTAGGAGATTTTCTCGGAGTAAGCCTTGCAGGCTGTGTGTGTTTTATAGGCGGAATTGTATTAATTGGCCTGTGAAAGAAAAGACCTATCGTGTCCAGTGCTCATTGGTGCTGAACAGGCTCCTGAGTAGTATTTTACAGTTCAAGTGCACACATACACACACACACACACACACACACACACACGGAAAGCTGCCTCTGATGGCCCACACCTCCTTCTTTAAACCATCACAGCACTGAGTCCTGCTCTCGCTCACAAATGCTGGCAGAGGTGACTTCTCCAAGATGGGGAAGGAGCCCATGACCTTGAGGCTGTGTGGCATGTGGGAGGTAAGGGGATCCCAGAAGACCAGCAGCTTCCTTCCCACTCGGGGCCATCCACAGAGGCTAGCTCCTGTGCCTACCTCTGGCAGGGTTACACAAGGACTCACCGTATTGCCGGGTCGTCATTGTCAGGCTACTTCTGAGCCAAACCCTCAGGCCCAGCTCACCGGGGCTGCCGTGAAAGCTGCCGCTAGCCTGCCCCAAACTCACAGGCACAGCTCTATCCACAAAGGCCAGATGTCCAGGGCAGGCTGCAGAAGCCCACACCAAACACCTTTATGATGCCAACAATTTCACCAGGTGGGCTCTGGACCCTGCCCCAGCCTTCAGTCTGGCTGAGGGACTTTTCAGACGGGCAGGTCTCTCCAGGCAGGGGTGGACAGGGCTACCTCCCCACATTCTGCTTTAGAGTGTCACCTTAGCCTGGAGCCACTCGTCCGGAGGATACCACTTAACTCAGCACTGCACCTTTCACATCCCTGCGGGGCTTAAGGCCTTCTCTAGCCAGTCTGAGGGTGGCTCCAGCATCTTGACTTTCTCCCAGGGCTCCACATGTTATCACAGCCTGACTGCGGTGGTGATGCTGGCGCCCGGACATGCAGGAGCCTCCTGAAAGTACCTTTCCTGTCATCTGGGTCTCACAGCAGTGTCTGCGTTCAGTCTGTGCAGGGGAGGGCATGCGCAGCTCTCAGGCCTCTTATCTAGCGTTCTGCGGGGAAGCAGCTCAATTGCCCATGAATTCCACAGCTGACAGCTAACCCCTCCAACACGCTGGGCCGCCGCCTCTGGGTCAGGGAGCCTGGATGGCTCCCTAGCTGGAAACTGCCAGTCAGATGCCCCCTCCGGCCCTCCCTCACCTCCACATCCAAGGGGCAGGCCTGCAAGCCCTCCTGCCCAAGAGCCGGCTTTCCAAACATCAGTAGACTGGATCCTGGAACGAAACTATGAAGTCACAGAGGGCAAAAGCTGTACTGATCCATGTGGCAGAGGGTTAGAACTGAAGATTTTTGTGTGTGTGTGGTACTAAGGATAAAGAGGCATTGTACCTTAGTATTACACCCTCGGCCCAATTTTATTTTTTATTGGAAACAAGGTCTTACTACGTTGATGAGAGTCTCACTACTTGTTGAGACTGTCCTTGAACCTGTGATCCTCCTGTCTCAGCCTCCCAAGTATTGGGATTACATGTGTGCACCACCACACCCGGTATAGAACTGAAGATTCCGAAAAGAACTCACATCCGACTTACTATACATGCAGAGGTGGAGATCATTGTAGGTCTATGTATTTACAATGTCAACACATGCATGTATATTTCCTTGCTCCATCAGCCAAGCGGGCCTGAAACAGCATCTCAGTAACAACGAACACACCCAGCTCCCAGATATTGGTTTCTAATTCCACCTCTGGTAAAAGAAACCTGGGCTTCTTGGAGAAATGGCTGATTCCAGGACCGGGGCAGGAAATACACCAGGCTGTTGGTCAGCTTTCGGTCACTGTGGCAAAGTGCCTAAGAAAGTCAACTTAGAAGAAAAAAGATGTGTCTTGGCTCACGGTTCAGGAGACTGAGCCCCTGGTCAGTCAGTTCTACTGACTCTGGGCCTGTGGGAGGCGGGGCATAGCAAAACACCTCGCTCAGCTCAGGTGGCCCGGAAGTGGAGAGGAGAAGGAAGGAACCGGAGGTAGAATTTGCCCTTTGAAGGTCCGCCCCCGTGACCTACTTCCTTGGGCTAGGCTCCACCTCCCCAGCGAGCCCAGGGCCTCTGGGGACATTTCAGATCTGAACCAATAAAGATGAAGCTGGAGCATCTTGTAGTGCCAGAAAATATGTGCAAAGAAAGAAACACAGACCGGGTGAGTCAAAGAGGCTCAGACGCCATGAGGGAGCTCCCGACACTCAACAGGGGCCGATCTCAGCAACAAAATAAAGCAGTGTTGGATTATAACCCACATTATAAAGCAAATCCCACGGGTCCCTGCAGATATAAATAAATGGCTGAATAGACAAACGGGGAGAAGAGAAGAGACGAGTTTCCCATGCAGAAGAATTCCAAGCAGTTTATGTAGCACTCTGCCCTGGAGGGGAAGGAGCAGAACTCCCAGCCCACTGGTGTGAACTGAGCGGTCGCTTCCTTCCAGAAAGGACAGGCGGCTGAGAAAAAGAGTCTGGGAAGTGGCCCTCTGACCAGCCAGAGAAAATCTTGTGTCCACAAAGAGTTCAAAAGGCACCAGAGGAAGCCCACAGTTATTGTGAGTCACGGGGGATGAGGAGAGAGTGGAGGCAGCTGCTGTGAGAACTCCCACCAGCGACCAAGGTCCCGGCAGCAGCACTGGGCCGTGGACAGCGTGTGCCTTTGATGGCTGCTCCTCCTCCTCCCTATACCACGACCCCGGTGCTCATGAGAACAACATCAGACGACTCCCAATGGTGGGCCATCCTACAAAAGAGCTGACCAGTGCTCTTCAGAACTGCCAAGCTCATCAAAAACAGGAAAGCCTGAGACTGTCACAGCCGAGCAGAGCCCGGGAGAGACGGACAAAGAGAGTGCCGCGTGGGATCCTGGGACAGAAACAGGACCGGGAGGGCATCGGAGCGGAGCCTGGCTCTAGTCAGGAACAGTGCGTCAGTGCTGGCTTATTAATTTTAACAAATGTGCCCTACCACTATAAGATTCATAATAGGGGAAACCGGTACGGGTTGGGTGGGAACGCCCTGTCCTATCTTAAAATTTAAAACGGTTATAAAATTAAAACTCTTTTAGAAATATATTTAGAAAGGGAATCTGTGACTCAGGGTATGATTGTGGAGGATGTGCCCATCACGTCGGACCTGCCTTGCGTGGGCGCTCCTGGCCCCTGGGCTTCTCTCCAGAACATTCCACAAGTTCTCAGGTAGCTGCTGTCTTCCTACTAGGGGTTAGGAAGCCGGCAGGATGTGAGCTTGGGCAGCCAGCAGCCATGATGATGGCCACAAGAGGGAAGGTGGGGAGGGACAGACCGAGGATGCAGGTCAGTCCTGGGGCCCGCTTGCAGCTAAGCCAGATCAGCCCCAGACTGTTTAGTACTAAGTCAAAATGCTGCCGGTGCTTACGTTTATTGATGTTCAGATCTTTGCTTGAAGATGAAAGCAGCCTGCTTCACCTAGATCCAAGCAGGACACGCTGGTCCACGTTTGTAATCCTAATACACGGGAAGCTGAGACAGGAGGATCGCAGCTTTATGGCCGGCCTGGGCAACTTAGCGAGAGCCTGCTTCAAAACGAAAAATAAAAGAGGCTGGGGGTATAGATCAGTGGTAAAGTGGCCCAGGTTCAATTACCGGTAACACGTGTGTACATGTACGTGTACAAACACACACACACACACAGTCTGAGTCTAATATACCTGCATCCAATAATAATCCTTTGCTGGCGCTGGGTTTTAGAAAGGGAAGAAACATGGGGACTGTGTGTCACATTATCAAGTAAGTAACTGTTGAAAGTTGCGCCGGAGACCGTCCACGTGGAAAGCTCCACTCTGTTTCCTTCCGGAGCACCACGCTCCCCTCAGCAACCACCAAATACCTGGTCCTTTGAACCTTGTTTATTTTGTGGCCAAGGGCCGGCGTCTTCTAAAATGACCACTTACAGGCTTGCTGACAGGCTGTTAGATCTACTTCTACCACACACTCACAAGGGGCACAGTCTGTATTTAAGTAACAGTGATGAGAATATCCCTGGTACACTTAACAGCGGCAGCTACAGAACGGCTCCTATACAAATGTCGGCGAGAGCAGGCGGCCGGTCACCAGGGAGACGGCCTTTGGCTCTGTGGCCGGAGTCCTGTCCCGGTGCCTGCGGTGACTGCAAGGCCTGTGGCTCCCTTCCCAGATGCCAGGAAAGACAGAGAGGGGAGGCGCTGGGGGCCTCACTAAGGATCGGAGCACCCAGCAGCCCTTCCTCCCAGCTGGACACCATTACTCGGAATTGTCGGGGAGGAAACACACACACATACACACACACACACACACACACACACACACATGGGAGCAGAAATTTTGTTCAGTGTTCAACTTGCTTGTAAAGGGGCCTCTTCAGCAAATCCTAAACACCCTGTGTGGCCAACTGCTCTGCCAACCGCGCACCGGTGAGTCCTGGCAAAGGCCCTGTGGTCCCACTTTACAGAGAAGAAAACCAAGGCTTAGCTCAGCAGGTGAGAGCTGCGATCAGACCCTGGCAGACGAGCCCCCCAGGACCCACCAGCGCGGCTTCCCGGGCCTCCCCAGGCACGGCCCTGCCCTGAGATCAGCCGGCTCACCCCCAGCTGGGACACACCCCACATCTTGCCCCTGCCTTCCCGCCATCTCCCTGCCCTCCCCGCTCTCTGTCGCTGTGCCAGCTGTCCTGGTCGCCTCCACGGTGTCTGCCCCTCCAGGAGTTCTGCGATGGCGGCCCGGGAGTTCTCTGGCCCTTTTCCTGCGTCGTCTTCCTTTACAGCGCTGTCCCTGCTCTGGTGCCACAGACATCTCTCATCTGTTTCCTCTCTGTCCTACCACAAGAGTCCCAGGTGATGCAGCTTGTCTGTCTCCTCGGCAGCGTGCCTGCTGTGTTCCGTGACGCGGCTCTTAGCACGCCCTGCAGGACGTGGCGCCTGTCCCACAGTCGAGTGTGCCTACGCGTGGGTTGGAGGGCCGGGCAGCTTAGCCCTCTTACCTGTGGGGGATACATGCCTAGACCCACAGAGGACGCCCCAAACCAGAGACAGTACCAAACTCTATATGTACTATGTGGGTTTTTTCCTACACACACATACCTATGATAACGTTTAATTTATAGATTGGGGGCAGGATGAAGTTAGCATCAATAATTAATTCTAAATTGAATTAATTATAACAATATCCAAAGGAAAGTCAGTTAAAATGTATGGGCTGTTTGTTTCTGGGATTTCCTACGTAATATTTTCTAACCAAATAGTTAAAACCACAGAAAAGTGAAACTGCTGGGGGGGCTGCACCTGCTCTCCCGGCTCACCTCCCCCCCTGCCTCCTGGGAGTCCCCTGGACCCAGGCCCACCGGCCAGTCCCCGCTGCTGAGCAGAGGCTTCTTGGAACTCTTAACAGCCTCTTCCTGTCCAAGCTTGTCATGCACAGTACCCTCCCTAACTGAAGGATGCCGAGGTGAGGGTGAGAGAAGACCCCCGATGTCAGGGGACCGGGATGTCCAGGACTAAATCCCAGAGCCAGCGGAAGGCCAGGACTCACCAGGAGAGGGTAAGGAAGGAGAAGTCCCCGGAGGCTGTGGATGGGGTCACAGTCGCTGAGTCACGGTCAAATATCCCAGCAAGAGGGACGTCAGAGGGGAGGTGCCCCACGGGTCTGCAGAGACCCTGCCCCCAGAAACCATGTGCGGAAGGAGCCGGGCGCCTCCTGGGGGCGTGGGCACCAGGCCGGTCACCACACATGGCTCTCCCGCCTACATTTTTAAATGTACAAATAGCATCATCATCAAATGGAAGGAAGGATGGGAGGGTGGGTGAAGGGACAGACAGACAGACAAAGGAAAGAAGGAAGAAACAAAGGAGGAAGGAAGGAAATAAGGAGGGACAAGAGGGAAGGAGAAAGGAAGGCAGAGCGCTGACCAGGCTTACTAGTGTTTCATAATTCACAAAATGCTGTCTTACACACATGGCGGGCAGGGCACTTACGTTTCTTTGCTTGTTTTGTGGGAATCAATAGTCTTAATCAGCGGACAGGACCCCTGGGCCCCCGTAGCCCCTGGGGTTAGGACACTGGGAGGCCCAGGATGCTTCCTGCTCTTGGGACGGGTGGTGCTTCAGACACGAATCACAAACTTGCAGGAGTCGTGGCCAGAGTTTCGTTCACTATAATATATACACACCCTCGCTCGTAAAAGTAGCATGTGGTATATTTTTGAAGCATGCCAAGGCACTGGAGAAGTCACCCAAAATAAATGGGACAGAGCCCTCCTCTTTAAGAAGCTTGCAATTAAGCCAGACTGGCAGGCTCTCCCACTTGACGCGGTTACGGAGCGCTCGGGTGCAGGTCTGCATGAGAATTAGGATTGCACGGCCTATTTCTGGAAATGAGCTCATCAGCTTGCGGTCCTTCCCGTCCACGATGCAGCGTCAACGCAGAGCCCAGCCGAGCGAGGGTCGTTTGTATTATTGGACTTTGCATCAGTGACCTAGGATCCGACAGCTACTCAGGCGATCACCTTGGTGAGCTAGATTCAGGGGGTGCTGAGGACAGAACACCAGACCAGACAGTTTCTCAGGGCCAGCCAAAGAGGCCCAAACAGAAGGAAGGCAGCCTGGCAGGTGGGGTTCTGGCGGGAGGTCATGTCCTATCAAAGAACTTTCTATGGGGCCGGGCGTGGTGGCGCACGCTTGTCATCCCCGCGCTTGGGAGGCGGAGACAGGAGGATTGCGCTGGCTTAAGGGACCCTGTTTCCAAATAAAAATATAAAATAGGTCTGGGAGTGTAGCCCAGAGGTAGAAGGGTTTCCAGGAACCCCAGTACCACAAAAAAAAAAAAGAACTTTCTATGTTAGGAGAAGGTAAGGGTCGCAAGAGTGAGGACCAGTTAGTATGAAGAAATCTCCAGGGCAGGCCTGAGAATTGCTCTCAGGTTGCCACACCCAAAGAAGTCAAGGCCTCCTGCTGGTGCCTGGTGGACACATGAGGACCGCCACTGGGATCCCTGCACTGCACACCTGGGGATGAGCTGGGAGCCCAAGGGGAGGCGAGGGGGAGGCAGCCTAGCTCCCCATGAAAAGATGGTGGGGGGGTGTTTTATGCATCGCATAGGAAGGTCAGGGGCAGGCCCAGACCTTAGAGATTGCCTCAGCGTGCAATGGCAGGCTGGCCCCGGGGCTGAGATTCCACAGAGCCACGGTGACGGGTCCCCGCAGCCAGCCACTTCCCGGCTGGGTGCCCGTGGGATCACGGGGCCGCAGCCGAGCCCAGCGTGATGCCTTCCTGTGCGCATCTCGGCCGCGGCGGATCTGGACCCGGCTCCGGGGAACCAGGCAACTAGTGAACGCCAAGATGCACCCATGGGGAAAGAGGCGTCCCAGCATTGGCACAAGGAGCACCTCTTGCTCAGAAAACTAATTATAGTAATAGGGAGCAGTGGACTGGCTTTTAGCATTCTTTTTCTGAGCTACCAAAGTCAAGGTCATAAACTTGGCAGGAGCCCATCAGCCAAATAGCACTGGCTCCTAAATCCTCTGAAGTCATTCATCGATCAAACACTGACCCTCCACCTGTGCCCAAGTGCGGGGTCGGCTCCTGTTACAGGCCCTCAGCCCCTCCGTCCTTGCCCTGGACAAGTTCATAATTCAGGGGAGAAAAAAGTGCTGGTTACGGAGCACAGCATGTAGAGCAGGTTGCTGTCCCTGTAGGGAGCACAGCCAAAAGCTCCCATCTGTCCTGCATCCACTGGGCCCCAGGATGCAGGACTTGTGCTCACTATCCCATGTCCCCAAGAATCATACACCAGGTGGGTTGTCATCAGTCCTCGTGTGGTAAGCGCAGACTCTGAGGCTGGGGAAGGAAATGCCAGGGCCTATGGTGCGGATCACAGAGGCAGACCAGGGGCCTGAGGCCCGGCGGGAACCCCTTGCCTCACTCCAGGAACGCAGGGGTTCAGGAAAGACCTGACTGCGTAGGTGGCACTGAACGAGTCTTAATGAGAATGAGGTGGCCAAGGAGAGGGGAAAGAGAGGAACTTCTTAACAAAATGATACACGAAGCCAGGCGTGGTGGCGCACGCTTGTAATCCCAGCATTCAGGAGGCTGAGATGGGAGGATCGCGGTTCACGGACAGCCTCAGCTACTTAGTGAGGCCCTCTGCAACTCAGTGAGACCCAGTTTCAAATAAAGAATAAAAAGTAGGTTTGGGGAATAGCTTGGAGGTACAATGCCCCTGGGTTCCATCCCCAGTACCACCAAAAAAAGAAAAATAAAATGATGCAGTGTCAAGCAAAGCATCTGGTGTCTTGTGGGGGAGCAGAGGTGGAGCAGACCGGAGAGGACAGGTGAGCCACCCGGGAGCTGGCAGGAAGTCCAGGCCAGCCGCCAAGCAGAGGGAATCCAAGGGAGCTCTGTGTTAGTCAGCTTTTCATTGCCGTGACAAATACCCGAGAAAAATAAGTTAGGGAGAAAAGGTTTCTTTGGATTCGTGGTCTCAGAGGTGCAGTCCATAGTGGGCTGGCTCCATCGCTCTGGCCCTGAGGTGAAACAGAAGATCACGGTGGAAGGGTGTGCAGAGGGGAGCTGCTCCGCTCGCGGCAGCTGGGAAGGAGAGACACAGAGAGAGAAGGAACATACCTTCTAGAGCACACTCCAGTGATGCGCTTGCTCCAGCCATGCCTACCTCCTACAGACTCCAACAACTCTCTCATGGTCCACTGACAGGTTAAACCACCGTCCAGGTCGGAGCCCTCAGGGTCCAGCCACTTCCTAAAGCCCCACTGCTTAACTCTGCTGCATTGAGGACCCAGCCTCAACACACGAGTCTTTGGGGACTTTCCAGACCCAGACAGAACAGCCACCCGGGGAACAGTGGGACATCCGTCCCTAAAGGGGCAAGCAGAGACAAGACAGGCAGAGACACCCAGGGGTGGTGTACCCTGGAGACGTGCAGGAAGGAAGACAAGGGGGAGGGGGAAGCCAGAGACCCAAGGGGCGGCCACAGAAATAAATGGAGGAGGCAGAAACGGGAGGCCCCGACCTGGCCAACCCCCCACAAGCGCCTGGACTGACCACAGCAGAGTGGGTGCAGCCGAGGGCCACCCCAGAAGGCAGCATGCAGGAATACCCACTGAGCCCCTGGGACGCGGCGGCTTAGCATCGAGGAAGCCCCATTTCTTCCCATGAGCCACTTCCAGGAGAGCGGAAGCTTGGGGCTCTGCCCAAGCTCCGTGAAAACACTGAACGCACTCCCTCTTGGTGTGATGGCAAAAATCATCTCATAGCGCTAGACACATTTTTTAAAAAATTTAAAAAAGGACCAAGTAGAATCCTCGTTCTCTAAACGCGGCCACTTCATGGTCCCATCTCAAGTTAGGCCAGCTCTCTGCAGAGATTTACAAAGTCCGGCCTCGCCTGTCCCCCTGTGGGGTGCATGGTCCGCGCCGGGCTCCGAGCGCAGTGGATCACGGATCGCCAGCACCTGGCGTGAGCCTTGCTCTCCACGAGCAGAGCGAGAATGGCCGGCTGAGTGTAAACGCCGCCAGCTGGTTCTGCGTTACAAATGCTCTGCGCCTCCCCCTCGGCTTCTAGGAGGTCGGCATAATTGCAGCCCTTGATGTTCCCTTCGGCAAACACGCCCAGTCTTTCAAAATTTAGGTCATTTCTTTTTTAATTTTCTATTATAAATGACACCTCGTTTTGAAGCTGACAAGAGAAATTCAGAGCACCTCCCGGTGAAGTGGAGCACTTTGATTCATTGAACCCCAAAGTCACGTGACAAATGCATCTTGAATAAAGTTGAAAATCAGGCCTCAGGCTTGGAGAAAAGACTCATCCGGGGGCTGCTCTCCTTTTTATACAAGGTGTTAGTGAAAGTCAGTAATCAAGAGATCTCGAAGGGCAACGTATACGAACTGACTGGGGACAAATGGCACGGGACACGGCTGTTTAACTTGGAAGCGCAGAAAGGCAAATCAGAACAAGGCTGTTACCTGGGCATGGTGGAGCACACCTGGAATCCCAGCACTTGGGAGGCTGAGATAGGAGGACGGCAGGTTCAAGGACAGCCTCAGCAACCTAGTGAGACCCTGTTTCAAAAGGAAACATTTTTTAAAAGGGCCAGGTGTGTAGCTATGAGGTGGAACGCCCTGGGTTTAAACCCCAGCACCACAACACACACACACACACACACACACACACACACACACACACACACTAACACAAGGTTGTTTTTATTTTCCCTCCTGAAATTGGGAAAAATAAACAGGACTGAGTCCATCTCACTGTGTTGGAAGCGTGGCTTCATGTTCCATGGCGGTGGAGGATAACAATTTGGTAACTGGCAAACTAAAAACTTTAAATGTGCTTTCGGCGCTGGGCATGATGGCCTATCCTGTAATCCCAGTACTTTGGAGGCTAAGACAGGAAAATCACAGGTTCAAGCCTAGTGTGCAGGAACTTAGTGAGACCCTGTTTCAAAGTGGAAAATAAGCCAGTCGTGGTGGCGCACGCTTGTAATCCCAGCATTCGGGAGGCTGAGACAGGAGGATTGTGGTTTGTGGACAGCCTCAGCTACTTAGGCCCTTCGCAACTCAGTGAGACCCTGTTTCAAAATAAAGAATAAAAAATAGGGCTGGGAGTGTAGCTCAGAGGTAGAATGCTGCTAGGTTCTATCTCCAGTACTGCAAAAGAAAGAAAGAAAGAAAGAGGAAGGAAAAAAACAAAAAAAAGAAAGAAAAAGGGCTGGGGGTGTAGCTTAGAGGTAGCAACCTTCTGAGTTCAATCTCCAGTACCACAAAAATAAATTTATTTATTTATTGTAAATTATAATTTATGATTATATATGATATATGATTTCTTTTACCATTACAATTATATATAATTATACATAATCACATATAAAATATGTAATTTCTTTTACCATTATAATTACCATTTTGAGTTCAATCTCCAGTACCACAAAAATAAAATAAATAAATAAAAGTCTAATTCTAAAGCACGGTGACGCAGACACAGGATGCGCGCAGGGGTATTTGTCTGCAGTGTTTACAGGAGCAACACACTGGGGCGTCCACATGCCCAGCACACAGGGACCGGCTGCATAAAGAAGAACATGGTTAGTGAGGCCCCCCCGCAACTTAGTGAGACCCTGTTTCAAAAAAATAAAGAATAAAAAATAGGGCAGGGGGTGTGGCTTGGAGGTCGAATGCCCCTGGGTTCCATCCCCAGACCCGCAGAAGGAGGAGGAGGAGGAGGAGGAGGAGGAGGAGGAGGAGGAGGAGGAGGAGGAGATGATGGTGTCAGGGATCACAGACAGCCCTTAGAGACAGGGGTGGGGCCTGTTCTCAGACCTGGATGGGACTTTGCCTTTTCTACCACATTGTTTGAAATATTTACAACTGTAATAATTTTGTAATTGCCAAAGCCATAAAAAGAAACAGGTTGCGAGCATATACATCCAGCATGACTAAAACAGCCCTTGGAGCAAGAAGTTTGGGCGAGTTTCTTCTCCCTTCGCACCAGTTTAGGGCCGGACAGGTCAAAGAGCACACACGCTTTCTCTGCTTCTTGGAGCATGGGGCATCTAACCTGTCCAGTTCAGTAGCAGGAGCAAACCCATGCTCCTGGAGTCCAAGGTCTCCTTCCAGAAGGCGCCTGTCTTGCCCACCCACTTCGCTCATCTTGTCCAGGGTGTCCCGTGCCCAGGGGCTCAGGTCCTCTTCCCAAGGCTGTGCACAATGATGACACCAAACAGGTGCCGGTCTCACCCGTGGGCCTGTGTCCCCCGCAGCCCTTGGCTGGTAAGAAGCAGCTGGATTCTTTACAGAATATGATGAAAAAAATACCGGTTAGACCTCAGGCAAACAGGCGGCAGGACGCCCACGGCACTGGGTCAGCAGCAGCCCGAGGACCGTTTTTGGAGACCCGCACTCAGACACTGGCAGCCTCTGGCCCCAGTGGACAGGTGCCCCGCCCAGCCCGGCCCCTCCACGTGTGTGGTGCGGCCGTCTCCCACCTTTGGTCCAGCCTCTGGAGTCTAGACTCTTCTTGAACTTTTGGGCCTTTCTTCCTTGAGGATTCTCTAGCTTGAGGATTCTCAGCCCGTGAGGACACCCCCGCCTTGCCTCTCCCTCCCCACACAGCTCCCACAGCCGGCTCCTGCCACCCCCACGGGATCTGAGACTCTGCTGGGGAATTCCTCTTTGGCCGGTCAATCATTTTGACAATCATAGAGTGAGCACTGCATAAGGGTGAAAGTGCAGGCCAGAGGTACCAGAAGAAACGCGGTCCGCTCCCAGGCAGGGACGGAGGCCAGCCCTGCCCTGGCTTTCAGATCTCCTTACCCACCGTCAAGGACGCAGCTGAGCCCACCGGACCACGGGGCCGCTCCAGGGCCCAGCCACCTGGCCAGGACAGGAGGTTCTTTGCATTTTTACCTTGATTTCGTGTGTGTGTGTGTGTGCGCGCGCGTGCCACACACACACAGAGTCCTGAACTTAAACATAGTTCATCTTGAGAGTTCTCTAATTTACTAAGGTGCAAAGGTGATGCACAGTCAATAGAAAACGTAAAAAAGTCAATTTCAAATTTGTATCTTCTCAGGCCGGCGATGTGCGGTACGATCCTCTCAAAGCTGGGCAGCCGTGGTGACGGCATACCCCGTCCGCTCCGAGATGACGGGGCCACGGCACTCGGCCGTGTGTTGTGTGGCTATGCAGCGTGTGTTAGGCGGATTCGATGCGTCTTTCAGGATATTTTCAATTTATGATGTATATATCAGGCAGTAACCCTATTATAAGCTGAGGGATAGCTATATGTGTATGTGGTCAGGTGTGGTGGCACACGCCTGTAACCCCAGCACTTGGGAGGCTGAAACAGAAGGCTCACAGGTTTGAGGCCAGAGTGTGGTAACTTAGTGAGACCCTCCGCAACTCAGTGAGACCCTGTTTCAAAATAATTAAAAACCGGGCTGGGGACGTATAGCTTGGAGGTAGAATGCTTCTAGGCTTCATCCCTAGTACCATAAAAATAAAAAGTAAATTTTAAAAGGGAATGGTGTGTAGCTTGGAGGCAGAATGCCCTTGGGTTCAAATCCCAGTATTTAAACATTGTATTTATTATATATAAAATTATATATATGATATATAAAGTGTTATGATTTGAAAGTAAAATGTCCCTTGGGCCTCTGCTCTGGAGGCAGCCACGCTCAGAGCTGCATCTCTGGGCTGAGGCCTCTGAAGACAGGGCATGGCTGGAGCCGGGTCCCTGGCTGTGGCCCTGGGACTATATTTCTCATCTCCTCCCTTGTCCTCTCAGCTCCTGTCATCATGCCCTGAGGACCCACAGCCCCAGCTCCTGCCTGGACTCCAGCCTGGCGTGGCCTGAAATCTCCAGAATGGTGAGCAAATAAATCCTACTTCCTCTAAGTACATCGAGCACTTGGGGTCACAGTAGTGAGAATGCTGACTGACGCAGTATATGTCACATATGAGTTTATTTATCCTTCCACTTATATGTGTATGTCTTCTATCAGGCCTGTTTCTCTGAAGAACCCAATTTCTCACCAGGGTACATCTCCCAGCTGGCCTCCTGCTCAGGCCCCTACCCAGTCCCGTACGCTGTCCACACGGCAGCCAGGGTGTTCCTCTTGAAACACCAGCCAGACCCGACCCTTCTCTGTACAACCTCCTGCGTGGCGGACATCCGACGCAGGGCCGACTGAAGTCGCCTCCGGCCCCCCTGTGAAGTCACAGCTCACTGCTGCCCCTCCAGTGCAGTCCAGGCTGTTCTGAGCCAGGGCCCGGGCCGGGGAGAGGCTTTTCCCATGGCCACAGGGTTCTTCCTTCCACCCACCTGGGCTCTGCACTCTGGGCCTTCACCAGGTCTTTCCTGCGGGACCTTAGGTCAGGCCACGCTCCCAAATTTCAGCTCCCACGCCCCACAATGTACTGCTTCCCACTTGACTTTTCTCTTTTGCACTAATTAATCCAGTGCACTTTGTGTTATATTTACCCAGCCCATCCTGTCTGTAATGCCAGCACCCGCCCCGCCTCCCAGCCAGGGATTTCTGTTAATTTTCCTCACTCCGGGATCCCCAGTGCCTAGAAAAGCCCCAACGTGGAGCACAGGAGTTCCTGGCAAATGACAGACCACGCTCCAAAGGCAATATCTGTCCAGCAGACAAATACGTCTCCTGAGAGGACAGAAAAACGCAGGAGTGCCTGGAATTCTGAGCAGTGTCCGCGTCCATCCGCCATGGGCCCCTCTGTGGTGAGGGCACTGGTCTTTAGGAGAGAGCTAGCAGGAGAAGGAGCGCGGGCGGCGGGGTGGCGGTCACTCCATGCCAGGTGCCCAAATAGTGTGGGAACGCTGACCCCAGCGACGCGGACGGTGTGCAAGATCACAAGGGTAAGACAGGTGGCCAGCTGTGTGCTCAGCCCACCTCAAAGGCCTCTAGGCTGACCCGGATCCCCCGCACCCCCAAGTACTTGTTAAGCAAACCAAACTCTGGCAGGACCCACCCACTCCCTGGAGCCAGGGAGGGTCAAAGCATCTCCCTTCTCTGAGAGCCCCCAGCCCCTGTGAAAGCAGACGGCACACGAGGTGGTCCCGGCGGTCTGTACAAAGGCTGAGGAGGCCACTTTCCTCCCCCGGGGCTCCATCCCCGGCCCCAGGAGTCTGTAGAGCTGGCGACTGTCCACCAGGTGGAGACCAGCGTGGCCAGAGAGAGAGGGTAGAGGAGATGACCCCGGGCCTCTGGATGGGCCAGCCGGCTCCCCGCAGGCCTGGGGGCAGGGAGGACCCTGTGTGCACCAGGCACTCTCTCCAGCACAGCCCAGACAGTCAACAGATGGACACGCTGGCTGGGAATCCACTCAGAAGGAAACAACAAGCGCATTCTCCGGCTGGCCACGCTGGAGCCGCTGCGGCCCTGCTGGCTGTCCCCCAGCCCATCCCCACAGGGAAAGCCCCAGAGGGTTGCGGAAAGGACTGTGGTCCAGGTCCAGAGCCCCCAACCCCTCCGTCTCCCACACTGGGTAGCAATTATCGAAGGGGTGGGGCGGGATCCCAGGGCTCAGTCCCTCAGCCCCAGCAGAGAGAGGCCCCCCCTGGAGGCAGGACGCTCGGCCTACCGGGGAAGGGTGCCGATGATTGAGAAGGAGCTTTCCCACTTCCTATTCAAATTAAGTGCGGGTGGCAAGCCTGCCAGGAGGGGCTGGGAGATTTTCCCAGGGCCGAGGGGGCTGGTTTGGGTGACAGTCACAGCAACCGCTGATGACCCACCCACCGAGCCCCGGGGAGGCGGCCAGCGCCCAAGCCGAGGGGGGCAGTGGACATCTGCTCAAAGGACGCTCGGAGACAGGCTGAACCAAAGGGAAGGGGTGCCTTCGAGGGGGGGGGCGGTGACGAGGAGGGGCAGGGGAGAAGGGCGACCTCGGAGGAGGAGAGGGAGGAAGAGAGGGGGCGGGAGGGGAAAGGGGAGGGGGAGGGCGGGGAGAAGGGGAGGGGGAGGGCGGGGAGAAGGGGAGGGGGAGGGCGGGGAGAAGGGGAGGGGGAGGGCGGGAGGGGACAGGGGAGGGGGAGAGGAGACAGGCGGGAGGGGCGAGAAGGAGGGGGCGCGGAAAGGTGAGTAGGGAGGAGGCGGGGCGGGGCGGGGGGCGGGGCGAGCGGCGGCGGGGAGGCCGGCGGAGGGAGGCCGGCGCGGGGGGCGGGCCGAGGGCGGTGCGGCGAGGCTGCGGGGCGCGGAGGCCGCCCCTCCCCCTCCGCCTCCCGGCGCGGCCGCGGCGGAAAGTACAGTAAAAGTCCAGGCGCGGCGGCCGGCGCAGGATGGGGTCCGGCTCGTCCAGCTACCGGCCCAAGGCCATCTACCTGGACATCGATGGACGCATTCAGAAGGTAGCGGCCGCGGGCAGGTGGGCTGGGGCGGGCGCTGCGCGGCGCGGGTGGCGTCTCGGGGGCGCCGCGCTCTCCCGGCGTCCGCGCCCCCCCCGCGGCCGGCAGGTGCGGCGGGCAGCGGAGCGGGCAGCCCCGGCAGCCCCGGGCCCGCGGGCGGTGGGCGGCTCGGTCCGCCCGCCCTGGACAGACGAGCCCTCCGTGCCCGCGGTCCGAGCCACCGGGTCACGGAGCGGCGGGGCCCCCACTGACCCCCTTTGTCTGCGCCTCCCCTCCGCCCTCCCTGGCCTGGAGTGCGCCCGGACCTCCGCCTGCGATTGGAAGCCGGGGACAAAGGCAGGGCTGGCGGTGGGGGAGCTCGGCCCCCTCGGGGCCCCGGGAAAGGAAATGGCTCTGAGCCCTGAGCTGGACGGCTCAGCAGAGCAGGGCCGCGCTCCCCTTCTGTCTCTGGAAGCCCGGGGGCCATGCCCGACGCGGGTGGGGCTGGCAGCTCTCAGATGTGCCCTCGGTGGAGCAGCGAAGCCAACTAGGCGCCCCGGCCCCATGGCAGGCTTGGCCCTAGGGAAATGGGAAGTGTAGCCCTCTTTCTGCTGTGGACGCTCTGATGGATCAGCTCCTGGGCACCCTCCTGGACAGGTGGCCGGCCAGGACAGGTGGCGGTCTCATTTCTTCAGTGTGGACCGTGGGTCAGGGCAGATGCACCACCACCCCCGGGACCCCTGACTCCAGGACTGAACACCTGCCGTTGCATTGGGAGGGAACAGCCCCCTTCTCCCTCTCCCGAGTGTTAACCTGCTACACACACACACACACACACACACACACACACACACACACACACACACATATTTTCATATCTGAAGGCATACACCCAAGGCCATGCACACAGATATGTGTGCACAAGACCCAGATGCTTGTGCATGCACACGCCGTGTACACACATGCACGTACCTCCTCTCCACCTCACCAGAGGAGAACTTATTAAAGACCCGCCTCTTCTGTCTTGCCAAGAGGTGAGATGAGGTATTAGCACCCAGTCAGCAGTGGCAGGTCCTTCCTAAGAACTCCCCAGAGGTTCCCAGGAAGTTCTTGGAAGTCCGGAGGGGCAGAGGTGAGCCTGGGGCTAGCGGGCTGGCAGCGCTGGCGGCAAGGGAGGTTTCCCAGGTTGGCACAGGAGAGGTGGGTGACCCCCAGGACCGCCCTGGGGGAGGGGGACGGCAGAGCACTAGGCCAGAAGGTCAGGAAGGTCGGGGGCTGGGCGGGGAGGAGGTTGAGCACCAGCCCCATCTCTGGGATGGACAGCGAGTGCTGTGGCTTCCAGGTGGGCATCCCTGTCTATGGAGGACCCAGTGCCCCACTGTAGAGCCTGTAAAAAGTCAGGGAGAGTCTGTAAACAGAGGGCCTGGACCCTGTGGAAGTCGGCCAGTGTTGACGCTCTGACTCTGCTCCGTAAGCGTCCCTTCACCCACTCTGGGAGGAGGCTGGCCGTGGGCTGTGCACGCCTGCCGTGCCTGGGCCCGGCCACCTCGATCAGTGGGTCGCCGTTCTTGTCCCTCCTCTCCTCCCTTGCTCTTTGTCTTTGGCACCGTCGGGTGCTGGGAGTGGACCCTCTCACCGCCTGGCAGACCCCACGCCCTGCAGCACCTCTGCTGAGGGCACGTCCCGCCATGCCTGTTGGCTGTGATCCCCTTGCTTGCATACATGTAGGCGCTGCGTACATCTGAAAGTTCCCGGCATGCAATCTTTTCCTCTCTCTTTCATCCATTCCGTCTCCTCTCCATCGAAAGTCATGGAAGAAACAGCGCTGCTTCCTAGGGGAGGGCACGGGTGGGGGTCCCTGGGGGGAGATGAGGTGTCCTTGCTTCCTGCCACTGTGGTCACCCGGGCTGGTGGCGGGCACACCCGTGGCTGCATCTCCCTTAGCTCTGCCCCTTGTGACACTTCCAGCTTCCGCAGAGGGTGCAGAGAGGGAAGGCGATGCCATTCACATCGCCGCTTCACAAAGCTTAAGGTAGAGGGTCTGAAGCTGTCTGGCGGAGGCGCGTCCCCGGGGTCTTAGTGTAAGGGTGACTGCGCTGGCCTTCCCAGGCCCGGGAAACCAGCATGGCCAGGTGGCGGCTCCTTCAGTGCCTTGAATACGTGAAGAGAATTCTAGACGCACACAGGTGTCACATCACCTGCTGGACCGGCCATGGGAGTTTGGGGATCTCTGTTCTCCACCCAGGCTGTGCAGAGGAGACCCACGGGGCCAAGCCGGTGTGTCCTCTTGAGCCTGGGAGGCGAGAGAGCGTGTGCTTTGGGGTCAGATGAACTCGGGTCTCCTCAGCTCTTTCTTTATACTTTGGTTGGTAGCTTCACCTCGGTGCCTCTCTTTCCTTAACTCTATTTTTTTTTTCCCTCGTGGTGCTGTGGTGCTGGGGATGAAACCTGGAGACTACCGCCGGACTACACTCCCAGAACTATTTTTTAAATATATATTTTATTTGGAAACAGGGTCTCACTAAGTTGCTGAGAGCCTCACAGGTCGCTGAGGCTGGCTTCGAACCTCCGGTCTCAGCCTCTCAAGTACTGGGATTAAAGCGTGCGCCACCACGCCCGGCTTCTTTCCTCAGCCCTTAAACGGGGATCATGGTGGACCTGCTGCCGTGAGGATTAAATGGGATGAGGCCAGACACCTAATCCATGAGCCGCGTGTGTTCCTCGAGCATCTGTGTTGAGCGCTGGGGTCCTTCGAGACCGTGGCATGCACCAGGCGTGGTCATCGCCACCTTAGATGGGACCCTCAGGCCTGAGCAAGGCCACAGGTGTGGTCCCAGGAGAGCACAGAGATGTCTCAGAGGGACACCGCAGGGCCAGAGGTGGGCAGAGCCCACAGCACCACTCGTGCGGGAGCCGATGGATCGGTTCCCCTCCTTGGTGGGGAAGGAGCCCTTTCTGCAGACCGCAAGCCATCAGTGCATCCAGGGCTAGAGGCTGCACTGTGGCCAGGGGGCGACCTCACCTGTCCAGCATCACCTCCACACACCTGTCCCTGTTGACCACTACACAGCTTGCCAGCTGCACTGAATAGGGATCAGGTGAGGCCCCCTCCCAGCCCCTGCTGGGGGTGGGCTGTTGAAGGAGGAAGGAGCTGAGATGCCGGCTGGGGCTGTATCTTTCGCTGTCCAAGCCAAAGCCCTGCATCTTTGCCTAGAGGGCTTGTATTTCCCATTTTTTCCTGGCCTGGGCCCCTGGTCAGCCTGTTCTTTTCTCACACCTGCAGAGCAAGGTTGTGCTCAGCAGATGCACCCAAGGACAAGGGGGCCGAGGTGCTCTGCGCCAGGGGCTTGAGGGTCTTCTGCCTGGTGACTCGCCTGGGCTTGGGTTGTCCGCCTTCTGAATGGGTGGTAGGCTGTGGGCTGGGCTTTGTGGAGAGGCCACACCTGGGCAAGACTGAGCAGCTGGACCTCCGTCGGAGCCCTCTTGCCTGGGTCTGACAGCTCCCTCTGCACCGTCTGCTCTGTGCCCCCACCCAACCCCTCTGAGCTGCCTGGTTTCCGCTCTGCAACTGGAACCCAGGTTTAGTTTGTAAACAGCCACTTGAGCTTGGCCAGGCTGTCCCTGTCCTACAGCAGGGAGCAGGGGACAAAAGCCAGAGGGCAGAGCAGCTTCAGCTGTGTGTCCCTGAGGACTGTCCCTGCTCATCCTGGCTGGCTTCCGGGGCTCCCCATCCCCGGGGCTCAGTGCTGCCCAGCCCTGGCCAGGCTCTTGGCAGTTCCTAACCAAGCCTGGTCCTGTTGCTGCTTACCCAGCCTTGACCTTTGTGGGCCTGCTGGCTCCTGGCCCACCATCTTCTCCCCAAGTGTCCCTCTTTGGCACAGGTCCCCTGCACTTGAGTCCCTGGCTTCTGTGTGCACTGCAGGGTTGGTCTCAGGTCTCCACCCGGGGTTTCTGCCTTTTCTCTGGAGCCTCCTGCCCTGCCCAGGGCCTGTCGGAATGCCCTGCCTTTATTTCTGGCCTGTGACAAAGACAAGCAGGCCTTGCAAGCAGGCACTACCTGTGCTGGGTACCCCACCTGCTGCTGTTGGAAGTGTGCCTGGCTTTGCTCATGTGGTCAGCACAGCAGGGCCTTGAGTGTGCCCTGGTGTGTGGGTGCTGCCCCCTGTCCTGGGATGCGTGTGTCCATCCTGGGCAGAGCCCAATGGTAAGCGCCCTCTGCTTTGGGGCACGTGTGCCTGCTCAGCCGTGCATGTGGCTTCCCGTGCTGGGATCTCTGCCACCTGCGCTGGGCTGCGCCCTCGGTCGGCCGACCCAGTTCATCCTTGAGGCTCAGGCACTGCATCCCCTCCCTCATCGTGGCTGGGTGGACGGCGGCTCCTCTTGGTCATCCTCCCTGGTTCCAGCACAGTCTGTTTGTCTTCTCATGACATGTTTATAACAGGATCTTAAACAGATAGGGGCGTGGCAACCCGAGCGCACTGAGTGGAGGGGCACTGGAGGAGGGGCCACCCGCACTCTTTGGCGGTGTGGGAGCAGGGGCATTTGGATGTAGCCTGATGTCCGCCCAGAACAACCCCTCTGTCTCTGCCTGGGTCAGAGCTGGGTTCTTGCTATGAAGCCAGCAAGAACCACTGGGCTTTCAGTCTCTTTCTCAACAAGCCAGCAGGTGCCAAGCATCTGAGCCACTGTCTGAGAAAGGACCCCAGGAGGCGTACTCTCCTCATCCTAGCCCAGGGACACGGAGAAGTCAGAGAACTCAGCCCCTGTTACAGTTTGGACCTGGAATTATCCTCAAATGCCCAAGTGTTGAAGGCTTGGTCCCTGGGACAGCGGTGCTCAATGGCAGGGCTTGGGAGTGAATGATCAGGAGGGCTTGGGCCATGTCAGTGGGCTCTTCCATGGATGGACGCGTAGCTGAATGGACTTCTGGGAGACGGTGGGAACTGCAGGGGTGGGGCCTGGTTAGAGGGAGTGGCTCTTCTGAAGCTTGGCCTTGGGAAGTGTAACTTGTCCCCACCCCACCTGCGCTCCTTCTCTCTCTCTCCTTCCTGTCCTTCCTGTCCACTATGAGTAGAGCAGCTCTCCTCTGCCACACCCGTCTGCCATGATGTTCTGTTTCATCTCAGGCCTAGAGCAATGGAGCCAGCCAACCTTGTACTGACCTTTGAAACCATGAGTCGAAATACACATTTCTTGCATTTAGTTGTTGTTGTTTTTTTTTTTTTTTTCGGGTATTTTATCACAGCTAGCACAGAATACTTCCTGCACGCATGGATATGGTCTGAGGACCTCTCGGGCCAGAGGCCTGGGAAGTGATGTTGAAGATATGGGCAGCACCTGATGCCAGCAGAGGTGACTGCTGATGGCCTGGGGACCCCTCTGGCAGGCGCAGGGCCTCTCTACTGCACTGAGGGGAGCTCTGCTCTTGGCTGTCAGAGTGGAGGAGGGCTGGTGCTAGGACGGGCTGCCATGTCTGGTTTAGTTTCTTGCCAGCAGGAGGTGGGAAGTCACTTTCTCCTGGGGAAAGTGGGCGGTGGTGACGTCCCCGTGGAATGACTGTGCAGATGACGGAACATCACATGGGTCAAGCGTCAGGCAGCACGGGCACTTGAGGAGGCTTGGCACCCCCTTGCCCACAGCCTGGCAGCATGGCACCTGGTCCTCCTCACACCCAGACCCGACACTCAGAGGCCCTGGAAGAAGCCATGGCAGGTGCCTTCTCTCCGGACTCCACTGTGAATCGGAAGGAAAGGCCATCTGCCTGGCCCCTGGCCCCGACACACGTCCACACTGCCCCATGCCCCAAAGCCCTGGGTCACATAATGGGAGCCTTTGCCCCAAACAGAACCTCTTAATACCGTGGAAATTCAGTCTAGAAACAAAGGAAGAACCAGAGTGTTTTGTTCTTTTAGCTTTATTTTCTCTAATTTACTTCTTTAAAAGTTGTGGTAAATTTTATTTAATACAAAATCAACTACCGCACCCATTTTTAAGTGCATATTCAGGGACACCGAGTACATTCATATATTGTACAACCATCGCCACCATCTAACCCCAAAACTCTCAAATCTTCTCAAATTGAATCTCTGCCCCCTTAGACACCAACCCCCTCCCCTTCTGCCTGGTCTCCATGAACGTGACTACTTCGGGTCCCTCATCTACGAGGACTCAGTGTCTGCCTTCATGGCTGGCTGATTTTACTCAGCATAATGTCCTCAAGGTCAGTCCATGCAGCGCCAGGTGTTTGGATTTGTTTCCTTTTTTTGGTGGTACTGGGGATGGAACCCTTCTACCTCCGGGCTACACTCCCAACTCCCAGACCTATTTTATATTTTATATGGAAACAGGCAACGAGGCTGGCTTTGAGCCTGCCAATCCTCCTGTCTCAGCCTCCCATGCGCGGGGATTACAAGCGTGTACCACCATGTGTTTCCTTTTTTAAGGCCGAGTACTATTTCACTGTGTTGATGGACCACATTGTGCTCATCCACTCAAAATGGGCGAATTGGTGGATCTGCTGACATTTCGTAATGTCATTTGTAATGACATTTCCATCCTGGTTTTCTCGATTGGCATGGGGCCAGCCCAGTGCAGTGGGTTTATAACATGTCTCCTGAGAAGCTCCTTGTGTCCCAAGGCCCCCTCTGACTCTGAGGCATGGCTGTGCAGTGTGTGAGGGGGAGTGGTGTGTAGGGCGGTGTGCGAGGTGTGTCCTGCGGCACAGGGAGGAACTGGTAGTCCAGGGGGCAGGCGCTTCTCAGAGGTAGCCACCCGTCCGCCGGCACCACCATGTCACCGTTCAAGCAGAGACTCGGCAGGTGCCTCCGCCTTTGCGCCCAGCAGCCTTCGCTGGACACGTCCCCTCTGTGCTTCACTCCAGGTCCCCTCGGCTTCCTCCCTCGTGAAGGGGAAGGAAGGAGCGAGCTAGCACAGACAGTGGAGAGATTAAATCTGTTCATACACCCGGGGCTAGCGCTTGCTAATCGCTAGCACTTAGCCTCTGTCTATCCATGCCATGGGGTTAAGGCAACCCAGCCCTGCGCCTGGCTGGGAGAGACCCCATCCTCCAGGATCAGGTGATCCCGCCTCCCTCCGTCCCCCCTAGCATGGCCGCCTGTCCAGGGCCTCTCCGGGATGCGGGGCCAGCCCGGCCCCTCCAGGTGCCCCGGCTTAGGAATGCCTGCCTCCCAGGTCAGCTCCAAAGCCGCTCTACATTCGTCCTCCTCACAAACGTCTTCTCTTCCTCCTCCGACTGTCTTGGAGAGACGGTGCTGAAGGACTGCGGGGATCCGGCTCCGCAGACGCGTGGAGCGGGACGCGGTGGCGGCGCGGTGTGTCCCCTGCCCCAGGCAGGCGTGGCACCTGCCAGCTGCATCAGGGGCTTCGGGTCGCTGCCCACTGCCACAGGGCAAGGCGTTGGCGCAGCGCTGAATAATAATAATTTGCAGGTGAAACCCACCTGGCTGTGGACACCGTTGGGTTTAGAAAGGGTCCGTTCCCCGCCCTGTGCTCGGCTTTCTCTGCCACTTGGCCGCCTGCCAAGCCTTCCCTCAAGCCCCGGCTCCCCACACGCGGCCTTGGGGAGCTGCCCAGCCCTCTGCGGGGCTTCCAGACACAGTCCTAGCCACCAAGAGCACAGCAGAGACTGCAGCCAGGCCCGCCGGGTCAGCGGAGAAGGGGGCCACACGGACAAGCTGTCTGTTCCCAGGCCGTGGGACTCAGCAGGTTTGGCAGTGTCCGGGCGCTGTGGCCCCGCGGCTGCCAGTCGCACGCCGTGTCTGTGGATTTTGTAAGCAGGCGGGATCGTGGGTCTGATGATTCAGGCTGCCGCTCTCTTCACGGCTTCTGCCTTTGCAGGATTTTTTTTTTTACTTTTACAGCCTTACAAATAACAGGAAAAGAGGCCGCACATTTGACATTCTCACTGAGTGATCTCCGGTAATCTCTCTACCTGGAACTTACATTTGCCATGACAGCCCGCGCTGAGCTGACTCCGCCGCGGTGCCGGGGGCGGCGAGCAGAGGACGGGCGCGGCCCCTCAGCTGCGTTCCTGGGGTCCTGTCCTGTAGGGTCCATGTGGGCGGGGGTTCAGAGTTGGGCGGTGCTTAAAGACTTAGGCTTCCTGCACAGGCCTTGAACCTTGACAGCAGGAAAGTCAGAGGTCGGAGCGTGTCCAAGCACCAGAAGCTGTGCCTGAGAGCCCAGGGCCCCGCCTGGCCTGACCCCACCCGCGTGGCGTGGAGAGGCCGAGACTTGTGGGAGGCCGGGAGGCAGAGGCGGGGCGTGTGCCCTGGCATAGGCAGAGCAGACCGTTCCAGGGAGCGGGGGTCCAGAGAGGACACGCTGGGGCGGCACAGGCAGCGGACCTGGGAGCCATGGTGTGCTCCACAGGGCAGGGCAGGGCGGACGGCCGGCACAGCCTGTGAACAGAGGCTGGCCCTGTGATCGGATATGTGCTCTCTCTCTCTCTCACACACACACACACACACACACACACACTACCACAGCTCCCACCTTGTACACCACAGTCACATCAGCACACACCATGTACACCTCACACCTCACACATACCACACACGTCACGTCTCATCACACCACACACGGCATCACACACCACACATCACACACTCATAGCCCCTACCACACACAGCCACATCAACACGCACCACACACGCCTCCATCACACATGCACACATCACATATGCAACAGACACATCAGCACACACCTCCCTTACACACAGCACACGTGTAGCACACAGACACACACCTCACACCACACGCTGCTCACACACAGCAAGCTGTTGGCGTGCCGGGTGGAGGTAGGCGGGGCTGGAGGGGGCCTTCCACTCCCAGGGGAGGCTGGACCTCCCCACTACTCTCCCATGCCCAAAGGGCGGCCCCTCTGCCTGCTGCCCCATTTCAGCGACTCCTGTGGTGGGCGGGAGGCCTTGGGCCTGGTGTTCATGGGCGTGGCAGCCCCCTGCCCGCCTGCCGCCCCGGTGGGGTGGGGTGAAGCGGGCCAGGCCCCGCACCCTGGCTTTTCCAGTTAGTGCCCCCAGTGCCCCGCCGAGGCTTCTCCAGGGCCCGAGACAGGCAGCCCAGTCATTTCTCCTGCGCTGCCTGTCTCTGTGCTCAGGGCCTGTCTGCCAGCTCGTTCACGCCAGGGCTTGGCTTCTTCGACTTGCCCAGCTCACAGGGTCATGGTGGCCCATGCAGCCACCCTGAGTCTCCTGCCCCTGCTGGGCCCTGGGCCTCCAGACTCAGCCTCGGCTTCTTCCTCCTCTGGCGATGAGGCCCTTGCGTGTCCTCCGATGTGTCAGGGAGCCAAGGGAACACCTGCAGCTAGGAGGGTCCAGACACCAGGATCCCACATGCCCACTGTGTGCCTGGATCGCTTTCTGGAAGAAACGCCACCAGCCCCAGGCACCAACTAAACCTAGGGAGTGCCGAAAGAATTCTTCATGCTTAGCACAGTGGGGCGCACTGCCCAGACACACAGTGACCCGGATGCCCACGCCGTGAGCTTGTACATCAGTGTGACTCTGTGCCGTTCTCAGCTCGACCCAGGGACATGTGCCCTGCAGGCCATAGCCCGTCACAGGCAACACTATCCCAGGAGCATGGCGGCATGAGCAGAACCTGCCCGCACAGCCTCCGCCAAGCCAAGGAGCCGAGCACGTCCCAGCCACGGGCACCATAGGCAGCTGCGCCCTGGCAGGGAGACCTGCTCACTGCTCTGTGCAGTTTCAAGATGACGCAGATAGGTAGGAGATGAGGTGCTGCTGGTTTGGTTCTGAGAGGGCTCCCTTCCTGGTCGGTAGCCAGCAACCTTCACGTGGGGAGCGCGAGAGAGGCCGTCTCCCATCTCCTTGTGTGTGTGTGGGGGGGTACTGGAGGTGGGACCCAGAGGCTTTCTACCTCTGGGCTATACTCCCAGCCCTATTTTTTTATATTTTATTTGGAAACAGGGTCTCACTAAGTTGCTGAGGCTGGCTTCGAACCTGTGCGATCCTCCTGTCTCAGCCTCCCAAGCGCTGGGATTATGAGCGTGCGCCACCACGCCCGGCTCTCCCATCTCCTTTTATAAGAGCAGAAAAACCACCATGAGCACTCCATCCCCTTGTTGTTGGTACTGAGGGCTGAACCCAGGGCAGTTTGACCTTCAAGCGTCATGCCCAGCTATGTCTATCTATTTTTAAATTGTGCTTTTATTGGTGCAGTGTGGTCTCGCACCATACTGAAGTCCAGAGCGTGAGGGACGTGCGCGCACACAGCCCTTGGTGAGCCCCCGCCCCTCCCCGCTCTCCCCTTCCCTGTACTGATGCTGAGACTGGCGCTCACAGTTTCACGTGTGTCTATAACGCCGACGGGAGTGCTTCCTTTATCCGTTCTTCCCTCCCGCGGCCCCTCCATGGCCCACTGGGGTCCCTCCTCACTTACCTGGAGCCTCTTGTCTCCTGATTGCTCCCTCGCTTCCACGTATGAGGAAAAGCATATGGCTCTTCGCTCTCTGTGCCTGGAAAAGCTCACTTAGTGTAATATTCTCCATTACCATGGGTTGAGCTGTATTACCCCAAAAGGTGTGCACGTCCTGGCCTCTGGCCCTGCGAGTGTGACCTCCTTGGAAGGAGGGCTTTGCTGATGCAATCATTGCCGGACAAGGCCATCCTGATCTGGGTGGCCCTTCGTGCCATGTGTCTGGTGGCCCAAGAAGAGGGCCATGGGGCACAGAAAACAGGAGACACGGCAGAGGAAGGGGCCATGGGCAGGGGAGGCTGAGAGTGGACAGGGGTGTCTACAAGCCAGGGGGTGCCCACAGCTGCAAGAAACTGGGGTAGAGGAAGGAAACATAATCCCCTCAAGCCTTCAGAACTAGTCTGCCCCCTCCAGGCCTGGGCTTCCATTGTCCAACCCCCAAAAGGGAGAGAGGAAAATCCTCTCTGGCCTTACCCTCTCGAGTTGTGCTGACTTGTTTCAGCACCCACAGGATACTCATATTGACACCCACCTCAGTGCCATGAGCTGTCTGATGCTGCCAGAGCCCCACTTCCCCTGAGGCTGAGGGGAGGCGCATGGGCCCTGTGAGGAGTCAGAGCCCCCAGGTTCTGTCTTCCAGGGGGGAAGTGGGGAGGGTGGCTGGCATTTCTCCCTGCCCACGAGGGCCCCAGTGCACAGTGTGGACCGCTGTGTTTCTAAGCACTCCCATCCAGGGTGAGGAATGAGGGGGCCGCCGACGGGTTTCTGTAGAAACCCACCTTCTGAGACTCCAAGGAGGTGGCCATGGGCTTGCTTAGGGGCCCAGGTGTCCTGTGTCCTGTCTTCCTCTTCTACGGACACAGCCATATTGTGCTGGGGCCCACTCCAGTGGCTACCTCGGCTAGTTCAACTCTCTGATCACCAGCCATGTGCCAGGCCCCCTGCAGCCCTACCTCTCAAGGGGAGCGTGCAGGACACTCTCCTGCACCAAGGCTCGCCAAATGAATGGCCCCTCCCCTGTGCAGCTCCAGAGGGATCCCCCACGCACTTCATTCCCATTGGAAAGTGAGGACGACGGACTCCATAACGTTTATTTACTGTTACAGTCGGCTTTCAGTCACTGCGGCAGAAGGCCCGAGCCTCTCTCACTGATGAGAAGGGAACGTAGGCTTTGGCTCACAGTTCCAGAACTTTCAGCCCATGGTCCCTCGGCCCTGCTGCTTTGGGCCTGTGCTTAGGCAGAGCCACGGTGGAGAGGGCACATGGTGGAGAAGAGCTGCTGACACGTGTCAGCTGGAAACAAGGGAGAGGAAGACGCTAGGGGCCACTCTCCCCTTCTAGGGCACCCCAAGTGACCTAACTCCTCCCGCCAGGTCCCGCCTCCTGAGGTCCCACCCCCTCCCAGAGGCAGCTGCAGGCTGGGGCCATGCCTTCAACAGATGAGTCTGTGGAAGACATTTTAAACCAAGATGTCAGAGCACTCTGAGTCTGCAGAAGTTTCTTCCCTTGTCTGCCCTCCCGTCCCCCAGGCTGGGCTCTCAACTTCGTCCCCCCTGCTCAGCTCCACCTTTCCCCGTGCTGCCCTGAAGCCCAGCATGTGGGGCTGTAAGCTGAGCAGTGGCCCCCAGGGGGCTGCAGCCAGATCCCCCAGCACCTCCTCCTCTGCCCTTCCCCATCCCCCAGGCCCTGGAGCCCAGAAGGGCTTTAAGTTAAGCAGAAGAGCAGGGTGAGGCCCAAGGAGGGGCAGGAGGCCCATGTCAAGAAGTTAAGCTGACTGCCACCAAGAAACCTCGAAACGCCCCACGGGCCGGGCCTCTGAACACAGCTGTGTCTCCGCACATTTCTTATTCTTTTGGTTCCTTACACTTTGCATTTTCGATCCCCTGTGATCCATTATTTATAACAGCGGAGTCCCGCCTTAGACGCCAGGAGTGAGAAAAACAGAAACAGGGCCGCCCAGAGAAGTGACAGCATGATGAATGGGCCACCGTGACAAATGGGCTCCTGCAGCGGGCCCGACCACGCAGACGCGGGGATGGGCCCTGAGAGTCCACGGTGCAGTGCGGTGGCCCAGGGAGAGCCGGAGGGCGCTCACGCAGCCTGAGTAGCTACATGCGCCCCATTACCCAGGGGAGGAGCGCCCCACGGGCTCCAGAACCTTCCACCCACCTCCCCGCAACCTTGCCCCCCACCCAGGCCCACAGCTGTTCTCACCGGGAAGGGCTGGCTGGGTAGCCTGTGCCCGCCAGCGTCTTCCTGCGTCCCTGCTGAACTCCAAGCCTCGCCTGGCCTCAGGGACGCCCATTGCCGGCAGGAGAGATTCTCAGCTTCCTAGAGTGGAGTCAGCTTGGGTTAGTTCTCAGCAGCTCCTATCACCAATGGTTGGGACCAGTACCATAAAATAAAGAGAAAAGAAAGAAAAATCAGAAAGAAAAACCAGTCCCCAGGCCTGGGCTGGTCTGTGCACCCTGCAGCGGCCCCCGGAGGACCCTCCCCTGCCTCTTAGCTCCTGTGGCTGCCGGAGTCGTGTGGCTGGTAGCCCATCCCTCCGTCCCTCCATCCTTCAGGGCCAGCGCCTTCCCATCTCTGTGCTCCATCTCCATGTCACCCTCTCCCCCGAGAGTCAAGTCTCTCCTGCCCCCTCACACCAGGGCTCTTGTACTGCAGCCAGGGCTCACCGCGATGATCCAGGCGATCTCACCGCGATGATCCAGGCGATCTCACCGCGATGATCCAGGCGATCTCACCGCGATGATCCAGGCGATCTCACCGCGATGATCCAGGCGATCTCACCGCGATGATCCAGGCGATCTCATTTCAGAATCTTCAATTTGATCAGGTCTTCAGAGGCTTCGCCATCAAGGGACTACTGACCGGGTCTAGGATCAGGGCTGGGCTGTCTCTGAGGGGGAGCACCGCTCGGTCACCCCGCCCTGCGTGGTGTGACTGGGAACTGCGTTCTTACCTCAGCTTGTGCATCTGCAAGCCTCCGCACACTCTGTGTTCCAGCCTCACGTAACCGCAGGACCCTGGCCCCGCAGGATGCTTGGTCTGCACTGGGGAGTAACCGGGTTCAAGTTGTGATCCATCTTAGGCAAACACGCCTCTCAGATCCTTCCCCGGGATATTTGTGGAGACTTCTGTGTGATGTGAGAGAAACTACATAGCAAACATGGTCTTGGGAGGCCCCAGTGGCCTCCGGAGCGTCAGCCCTACACCCGGCTGGGCATGCAGGGCCTGGAGCCTCACAGCACCACGTGCTATGTGTGTCCTTGAGCCTCAGGCTCCACACCAGTCGTATGGGGACAGTATCTGTCCGCTGACTTTCCTGTAGAGCTTTCTCTACTCAGTATCTTCCTGAGTATGTGTAGAGGTTCCATGTGCCACTGGATTGCAGAGGCTTTAGAGGGAAGAGGATGGCCCTGAGTCTGGTTTCAGGCTCCATTCATGGCATGAATCTGCCTCCCCAGGGCCAAGCCTGCCCCGTGGGACCTGGTGGGGACCCCAGCCCGGGAATCAAGTAGGGAGAGCTAGTATCACCCCCACCTTGGACATGAGAAAAGTGAGACTCGGAGGTGCCAGAGACGTGCCTAGGGCTATGCAGATTGTTAGAGAAGGAGCCTAGCTCCAGCCTTTAATCCCAGTTCAAGCCTCTTCCCCCATCTGGCTTGATGTGTGCTGTGGTTTGGATAAATATCCCAGAAGGCCCAGGGGTTAAAGGCTTGGTTGCCAACCCATGGCGTCCCTGGGAGGTTGTAGGACTTTTAAGACGTGGAGCCCAGCGGGAGGTGCTAGGACTCTTTCTTTGTTCTTTTCACATCTTGGCCGTGAGGTGCTCAGCTTCCTCCACCACATACTCCCACCATCATGCACTGTCTCCCCATAGGTCCAGAAGCAACAGGGCCAATTGAAAACTCAAGACTGTGAGCCCACATCAGTCTTCCCTGTGTCCATCCATTATCCTCAGCAGGTGTTGCAGTAACAGGAAGCGGACGCGCCCAGTGCACTAGAGCATCTCTCTTCCATATTTGTGACCACACACCCTCTCCAAGGGCAGTGAAGACGGGGCCGGGGGCCTCTTCCACGAGGTTAGGAGGCTTAGGGCACGAGCTCCTCCCAGTATGTTAACCTGGCCATGGTCTTCATCATCTCGTGGAATTTATCAGAGCAAGCCACCACTCTTCACTGGGCGCTGACCATCGGCCCTCTGTTGGACACGTGGCCCCTTGCTGTTCCTTCCCACCCTGCTGTGCTGCCCTGGAAACATTAACTTAATTGAATGGAAATTCACCCTGACTCTCTGAGCCTTACTATCTGCAAAAAAGGAAGTATCTACATCCACCTTTATGGGGTCTTTGGGGATCAGAGAAAATGTATGCATCAACAAAAACGTGGTAAGAAAAGGAACAAGGACCCCACCCCCCACACGCACACATGCACAGGCACAAGCCAGGGTCCTGCGGGGCTCAGGCTACACTTGCTTGGTGTCTCCTAAGGCTCTTTTATCCCCTTTCTTTTCTTTTCTTGCTGCTAATACACTGAAGAGCACATATCATCTTCAATCCTTAAAGCATGCCCTAAAGGTGTGTGTGCGTGTGTGTGCATGTGTGCACGTGTGTGTGCATGTGTGCACGTGTGTGTGCATGTGTGCACATGTGTGTGTGTGTGCGCGTGCGTGTAGACAGGGATAGCTATATAAGTACACAGGACAATCTGATAAAGGATGAGGGATTGTGGCTCACTTTCTTCTCGTGTCCCGTTCACACCATATTTATCTTAAACAGGAAGACGGAATCCTTATGTTTTGGAGAGCCACACTGAGCTATAGATAGAGTAATACGCTATCTGGAGCAAGCTTGAAACTCACCCCAGCAGGTCGAGGAAGAGCGGGAGCCAGAGGTGGGCGTGGTGACGTGGGGCGAGGCGGTGGGGACCGGGCGCCCCACACCATGCCAGCCTCTGTAGCGTCTGAGCGTGCGCCTAATGCCAGGGTTGTTGCTGGGTTTTAAGATAATGTAATGAGTCTGGCACATGGTAACAGTGGAGCTTTCTGTTGTTATTTTATATTCTTTTTCAAACACAATGACAAGAAGAAATAAAGATATTTTAAGTTGGAAAGGGAAGCCAGGCTTAACGCAGATTTTATTTTAGCAAACAAAAAAAGCATGATTGCCTGGTGGTTAACGGTAACCCGTTCTGAATGTGACATTAATGCTCAGTATCCTAAAAACAAGAGACAGAAGTGGTGAACAGCATGCTTAAGTAAGTGTACATGTATGATTTACAGTTGGAGGTGAATTGAGACATATACAGATGGATGGATAGAGGGATGGATGGATAGAGGGATGGATGGATAGAGAGACTGCAGTATTTTCTCTGGTGAACATGTGTTTATTTGGGGGGTAAAAAGAAAAAATAGCATGTGAAATTTGGGACATGCTGTCTTTTAAGCTTGCTTTTTATATTAAATATTTGAAGTTCTCAGGTATTGAATGGAAATTCACCTTTAACCCCTCCCAAAATGGGAATTTTTGAGCTCATCACTGGGTTAGAGTTTGACCGTTCTAAGGGCATGTCCCGTTGGTCCTCACTTTGGGGCCACAGCTGTGCGATCCAAGAGCCCAACTGAAATACCATGGTTGCTTTGAGGGCAGGCAAAGCCTGACAGAAGCCCACAGAAGCTTATGTAAGAGCTTAATAGCTTATAAAATCTATTAAAAATGAATCACAGTCTATCATAGGCAAACTAAAAGGAACTAGAATTGGTTTATTTCCTTGGGGGAGGGAGAGAAGCTAAATCAATATTCACTCCAAGTGTGCAGTTAGAGATATCAGTAATCCTAGACCAGGTGAACAGAAAAGGCACAGTCCATCCTAGGAAAGGGAGGGAGCTGAGTCCACCCAGCCCGCAGCTCAGCCTGCCGTGGGGTCCCATCGTCTCTCTGGGAGCACTGTGGGGCGAGTGCTGATTATTCTAAGCGGCTTGGGCTCAAAGCATGTGAGTATGGGGATGGTGCCCAGGCCAGGTGAGTCCTCCTGTCTCTGAGTCCTCATCTCTGAGGATGACGATGACACCGAGGTCCTGAGTCCCTCAGGACACCAAGGCTGTGGCTCTGGCGCAAGGGCGAGCTCGGCCCCATTCACTGTCGCCAATGGTACCTGTGGCAATGTCGGCTTTATTATGTGACATAAAACCGTGGGACACAAAGTTGGCTCTTACCAGCCGCTCCCTGAAGGACCCTCAGCCCAGCGTTTCTTGGGCATCCTTGACAGATGGCCCCAGGGCCCGTAGAGATGAACGGGAACTCACCCCGGTCCTGCATCTGGACCTTGCCTTCCAAAGCCTCCCTGCCGTTCTTAAAGAAGAGAACACTGATGCTCACACAGCAAGGTCACACTGATGGTCTAACCTGCTGTGCTCTGGTTCTGTTCATCCTGTGCGGTTGGTCTTATTAGCTAATCCATATGTGATCGAGGGGCCCCCTGGGGGCCCTCACAGTCGGGTGTCGCTGACGATCAGTGCAGGGGGTCAGAGGGTAGTTGTTCACCGGGGCTTTCCCCGCTGCACTCCACGCTGAGCATTTAGCCCACACTTAGCAAACAGCTGGAAACGCAGGCGCGTCCAGGCTGCAGGTTGGGCAGGTGGGCGCTGGAGGGATGAGCAGGAGGAAGAGGACACACGATTTGCTGCCGCTCAGCTGAGCGCCTGATCCGTGCCAGCCCCTACAGGGCGGGGCCGGTCCTTCCAGCGGCCCCTGGGCGCTAGGGTGAGCTCACAGCACCGATGAAGGACCGGAGCTGCCCCGGGTCAGACTGGTAAGAGCAGGGGCTGGAACTGAGCTCGCGCCCCCAGTTCCTCTTGGCCTGCCTCTCGGCCATACATGCCCAGAGCAGTGCTCAACTCAACTCCAGGGCCGACCAGCCAGCGCGCCACAAGCTCTGGCCAGCTCTGCACATGCTCAGTTGGAACAGCCCACCAAGAGTCCATCTCAGAGGTCACTCTGCTGCTGACCATCCTTGCTGGCCAGCACCAGCTCCCATCCTAAATTTTTTGTTTTGTTTTGTGGTATTGGGGATGGAACCCAGGGGCATTCTACCTCCAGCTACACCCCAGCCCTATTTTTTTTAATTCTTTATTTTGAAACAGCGTCTCACTGAGTTGCAAAGGGCCTCACTGAGTAGCTGAGGCTGACTGCCAACCTCAGTCCTCCTGTCTCAGCCTCCCAAATGCTGGGATTGCAAGCGTGCACCACCACGCCCGGCTCCTGTCTTAATGTTTAGCGCAGCAGTTTGCACTAATTTAATTGACCCATTTTTTTCTTACAAAATTGTTCATAAAGTCCTAATATGTAAAGAATATCTGAACAGGTAAGCAACATGTTTACAGATATCCACTTACTCTATAAAGTCACACTTACAGCACCCGATAGAGGATTAATAAATAGGACAGGCTCACTCTCATACGAGCACCATGTTTGGAATGGGAGTCCCTCGGCATCATGGTGTCATGGTGGCTGTGTGTGGCGGGTCCTGCCTGCGCTGTTCTGCAGACACTGCAGGCCTGAGTGCCTAGGCAGGGCGCCCCATGACTCGCTGAGAGGTAGGATTGTGTCGGGATGGTGGCGGGGCAGCCTCGGGGTACCCAGTGGGCCGACCTGAGAGAGAGCCCGTGGTGTCTGGATCAAGCCACACTCACAGGCATGAGGACAGGAATCCAGGCCCTGACCCAGGGCCACGCTGGCCAACCAGGGTGCCCGTCCCGGTTGCAGCAGGCATGTCCCCCTGCTGGTCTGGACAGAGTGGGACCTTTGGTACCGGGGCTGGAACCCGGGGCATTCTACCTCTGAGCTACACCCCTGCCGTTTTTATTTTTTATTTGGAAACAGAGTCTCAGTAGGTTGGTGAAAGTCTCACTAAATCACCGAGGCTGGCCTCAAACCTGCAATCCTCCTGTCTCGGCTTCCCAAGTCCTGGAAGTGCAGGTGTGTGCCACCACATCCGGCCCACGCCCGGGCTCTCTGTGCCCCTTGGGAGCCCTCAGATCCACTCAGAATCTGGTGTGTGGCTCAAGGTGCCTCAAAGGGCCACCGCTTTAGAAATTCTTGAGCATTCTGCAGTCCCAGGCCTTGAGGAGGGAGGTCTGGGTTCAGGGCGGAGGCTTTGAGGTGGGATTCAGTGGGACTCTGGGGAGAAAAGCTGGGTAGGAGCAGCTCTCTCCTCTCGCCCTTCTGTCTGAGCCTGAGATCACCGGCACGCGGGTCCTCAAGCCCCATGTTCTGACGACACTCCCCTTCCTGCCTCCCCAGCAGGAGCCGCCACCTCCTCTGCTCAGGGTTCTTGTCCCTCCACCCCAGGCCCCTCTGCCACTTCCCCCTTTCCTGATCTTCTCTTGGTGTCTTCCTCTACCAGTTCCCCTTCCCCCAGCACACACACACACACACACGCACGCACGCACGCACGCACGCGCACACACACACACACACACACACACACGCATGCTCTCGCTCTCTCCCCCCTTGCTATATGCTATTTAAATTCTGATTTCTGTCCTCTGGCTAACTGTCGTTTAATTTTCTAGTGTGCTTGGCTTCATGCCAAAGAGTATTTTTTCCTAATAGAAAACGGTAAAGACCTTTTATTTTCTCATGAGAAAAAAACCTATGTAAATGCGGCAGCCCGCTCGTAAGCTGGTCCTGTGTCCTGTCGGTAACCTCGGCTCCAGGCCGCAGAACTTCTTTTTTGGTTGTAAAGGCCCCATGTACTCATTGTAGAAAATTTGAAAAAAATGCAGAATGACATCAGGAAGAAAATAAAATAATCCGTTATCCCATCACCCAGAGGAAACTGCTGTGTGTGTGTGCGTGTGTGTGTGCGTGTGTATGCGTGCGTGTGTGTGTGCGTGTGTGTGTGTGTGTCTTTCTCTTACACAATTTGTATACTGATTATTTTCCCTCCACATTACATCACAGCATTTGGTACTCTGCATCCTTTTTCTAACCACCGCTACCCCACCCCACCCACGCCCGTCTGACCCCTGTCTGTCCTCTGTCTGTCCTTCTGTCCTTAGGGGAGCACTGTGTCCGTGGACGGTTCGTGTGTACCCTTTGGAGCGGCTTGCCGCTCAGCACGGTCCTGCTGCTCACCCTCAGGGTGGGCGCCGACAGCTCACTCCATCTGCTCCCTGATGGGTGCTCTGAGGTTCTGGATGGCAGTTTGTCTAACCCTCCCCGGCTCGGAAGGGCGCCGGGCTTCACCAGGAGACTATTTGCCACTTTTGCCCTGTTGCCAACTAGATTATCCCTTCAGTAACGTGCCTTCCGTCTTTTAGAGCCAGGGCGGCTGGTTTTTCGAAAGCAGGACACCTTATTTTGGTTGAATAGGAGGTTTCTATTTTTATTTCTATTTTTTTCTTTTTTCTTTTTTCTTTTTTTTTTTTTTTCAGAACTGTGGATGGAACCCAGGGGCATTCTACCTCTGAGCTATCCCCCAGCCCTATTTTTTATTCTTTATTTCGAAACAGGGTCTCACTAAGTTGTGGAGTGCCTCACTAAGTAGCTGAGGCTGGTTACGAACCTCGATCCTCCTGTCTCAGTCTCTCAAGTACTGGGATTACACGTGTGTGCTTGGGTAGGAGATTTCTAATATCAGTTTGACATTTATGTTAACCAGCGCCATCAAGTTACATGAGTAAATAAAAACATGACGAAGGGCTAGTGTGGAAAGCTAAGATCCCCAAGGGCGGCGGGCAGTGGTCACTGGGAATCTAGCTGGAATCCAGCAAGACAGGAAGCCAGCGCAGCAGGGCAGGGCGCCCAGCTCTGGCCACCGCCGCCCTCGGGCAGAACCCACTCCTCTCCCACCTCAAGCAGGGCTGTGTGAGGCAAAGGAGAAAGCCCTCTCCCCCATCCGCCAGACACTCCACGTCCTGGCCCCGCACACCTGGCACACATCCTCAATACTGGCCACTTCCAGTCACTTGGGGGAAAGACTCTAAAAGGATTAGAATGAGAATTTTGCTGGAGATTCCGTCACTCCAGGATCAAGGGGGTTTCGTGAAAACTGCTGCTAAGGCAATCGAATAAAACAAAATTCACAGTCAGGACCGGCAGCAACCGCAAGACAGTGCACTTAACTGCGTTTTACCACATGCGTGGCTTACCGACAGGAGTGTTTCTAAAGACTCCAAGAGGTAACTCACATGTGTCCAGTGACTAGAGGGAGCGGCACCGTCCTGGTGGCCCGGCCCTGCAGGAGGAGTGGCAGCTGGCTCTGCAGGGCACGTTCCCAGCACACTCTCGGGTGGGGCTGGGTCTTGATTTTCTTTTCCTCCCGCCTGCCACTACCCAAACCTTAATTGCCAATCGATTATCCTATTTGTCCAGGATTTGGGGCATCTTATAAAGTAGAACCACAAACGCCTGTTTAAGAAACCCACAGTTCCTGGTGGGCGCTGACTCTGTGCCAATCCAGACCAGAATCCAACAGACGCAGCAAGAAAGTGATTACATTGGACTGGAGAGGAGAGGGGTCTGTGCTCCCTGCCGGGGTATGTGCTCCACGGCCTGTGGAGGCCCAGGGCTGGGCTGCCTCTGCTCTGTGATCACCAGCCCCTCTGCCCCGGCTCCCAGTTGCCCAGAAGAGACTGATTCCTGGCAGCCAGTGCCAACCGCATCTGCACTGAACAGAAACCGAAATGGCCAGGGTGAACGGGCCGACAATGAGAAGTCGCTTGTGTATCTGCAGCTCAGATCTAAGACACAGTGCCAGGCTTCCTCGTTCGTGCCTCCCGCGCCTCCCCCGACCCCCAGTTTCAATGCCCGTCTCTGCGCTGCCTCCCCCGGGAGGAAGCCAGGGCAGGAGCCGGGAGGCCCAGCTCAGGGCAGACGTCGTCCCCGGCTCCTTGAGCAGCCGCCTTGGAAAAGGAAGAGGCAAGACATAAAAAAGCAGACGATGAAAATTAAAAGCAGCTCCTCAGAAGACTTCTTTTAAAAAGCTTCCACATAGTGAATACTTACGTAAATTTAAAGTACTACATGTAAGGGGCTAGCACCTTAAATGAACACCTCCAAAACTCTGAAAGGAGCAAAGACGGAACAGGACTCCTTTGATTCTGCTGGCGGTGGTGCTGGGGATTGAACCCAAGGCCTCACACATGCCAGACAAGCGCTCTACCACTGAGCCACACCCCCAGCCTGAATTGGAGCTCCTGACATGTAGTCATGTCTCCCCGGCACCCACCCAGAGCGAGACACAAAGCGCCCGTGTGTCTGCCAGGGCCACCACAGAGCAGGACGCAGACGGCGGCTGGGAGGGGGTCTGGGGGCGCTGGAGGATGGGGGTACACCAGCCCCTGCCTCACAAGTGCCAGGTGTGGGACCTGACCCATGCCGCTCACAGCCCGGGGCAGTCACCATCCTGTCCCTGCTCTTGAGCCTGTTGGTGGGCTGAAGGCTTGTGCCAGAGGAACCTCACCAGCCAGGACCCTCCAAGTTGGGAAACGAGGTCTTTGGGCTAAATGTTAACCCTTTAGATTCCTAAAAACCCAGAGAGGTGACCTGGGAGAGCTAGGGTCACCCATGACCTCAGAGCCCCAGGTCAGGAGGGAGGTCTGGCCCTGCATGTCGTGCAAACACCAGGGCGAGTCCTGGTCCCTTTCCAGGGCCCCTCTGCGGGTGGAAGAACCTCCCAGGAGAGGATGCCCACCCCAGGCGCACACCGTCCAGACTCAGCCCCTCCCAGGAGGGGATGCCCACCCCAGGCGCACACCGTCCAGACTCGGCCCATCTCCCGCAGCCTCTACCGCTCATTCACAACCTCTCCTGTCACGGCGCCCTCCAGGCTCTCACTGTGTCCTGTGCTAAACCCACAGCCACGTTCACAGGGTGGGAGGCCCGGGGGATGCCCTCCCGGGAACTTGGAAAACCTTTTGTTCTGAGCGCTCTGCTTTACAAGATGACCCACCTTACAGCACTGCCTGCTCCAGGAGCAGAGCTGCCAGGATGGAATCCTCCTTGACTGAGTTGCGTACAGGAAACCTGCTTGTGTGGACCAGGCCCCGCCTCTCAGCGCAGATGGCACAGGGGGAGCTCCCGGAGGGAACTTGAGGGGCCGCCACTGCGCCCCCTTGCTCAGTCTTTGAATGGGGTGTGCAGGAGAGGAAGGGAACCCCAAACCACTTGGCACTTTGCGGATATAATCACATCCCCCAGAAGAGGCATTCAGACTCAGATCCCAACGGGGTCCCTCCAGCTTCGGGAACTGGACATTCGGTCCTGTCTCTGGCCCAGAGGCCACCTGGACATGTGTGTGGTCCCTCTTGCCTCTGCTCCTCAAATTCCTGCCCTGGGGCAGGTGTACAGGTTGAGACACTTTTAACTGCAAAAGCAGAACTTTGAGTGTCGGTTCCAGGAGGAATGAGTTTGTATTTGGGGAGGGGGCCCAGCGGGGAATGGCTGAAGGCTATCTCCGGTACCCAGAAGAAGTCAGGGGTCAGGAAGCCCTGGCATGGCTGCCAGCTCTCTCCCTCCCCCTCCTGCAGCCTTCAGAGTACTCAGCATCTCCCTCCCTTCTCTGCCTCTGGGGCGGCCCCTTACCTGGCAGCCCCATGGGAGCAGCCCACCGAGGGCTCCCATGACCCTGAGCTCACATTCAGTCGCCACTGGCTCCAACTCTTAAAAGTTCTCGGAAGCCAGGCGTGGTGGTGGACGCCTGTAATCCCAGGACTTGGGAGGCTGACACCGGAGGATGGTGAGTTTGAGAGCAACCTTGACAATGCAGCGAGGCCCCAAACAATTATCTTATGGAGACCTCGTTTCAAAGTAAAAAGGGCTGCAGGTGTAGCTGGGAGGCGGGACACCCCCCGGGTTCAACCCCAGCACAATGAGGAAGTGTGGTTGGTGAGGCCCCTACCCCAGTGCCATCGCCACGGGGGATGGGGCGGGGGCATCAGAAGCCAGGGCTGCCTGTGCAGGGTCTAGGAATGTGTCCAGACACCGCTTGGTGGAGAGTCCCTGTGTCACGAGAGGTGCTGCAGAGGCAGCCCTCTGGGTCTTGCTCCTAAGTCCCCTTTACAAAGAGGCCCAGGGGACACTTCAGAATGGTCCCCCACCAAGCCAACTTAAGGGTCCGTCACATGGCAACCAGCCTGGGGTCTGGTCAGGGGTGCAGAGCTCTAACAGAAACCCTGCAAGACCTGCCCAGAAACCCTGGGCCTGGGCAGAAGGTCCTTTGCAGCCCAAGTGTGTGCGAGGACCAGGACGCTCTTCCTTCCCAGGAGTCCCTGCTGCAGGGATGCAGTGAGCGAGCTCCCACCCCCAGCCGTGCCCTTTCTTCCAAGGTCAGGGTGGCTCCTCCCCCCACAGCAGCAGGAACAGAGCTGAGTCTGGCTCCTCCAGTCCTGGGAAGCCCCCAGGTTGTGCATCTGGAGTCCTGCTCACTTAAAGTTGGGCGTGAAACAAAACACGGCAAAGGTTATGGCGGGTGTGTGGCTAAGCAGAGATGGCGGGAGGTCTCACCAACGTCGCAGCACTTCAGAGCCAGCCCGGCCAAGTGGAGTGAAGCTGAGCGTGATCCACTCTGTGTGTGTGTGTGTGGGGGGGGGGGTACTGGGGGTGGAACCCAGGGGCTTTTCTACCTCCGGGCTATACTCCCAGACCTATTTCATACTTTATTTGTAAACAGGGTCTCAGTAAGTAGCTGAGGCTGGCTTAGAACCTGTGCGATCCTCCTGTCTCAGCCTCCCAAGCGCGGGGATTACAAGCGTGCGCCACCACACCCAGCCAGCCATTCTTTTCAAACTCCGTCCTTCGCTGGTCGCTCAGCACTGCCCTGAGAGGCAGGTGGCGGCCATGCTGTCGGCCCATTAACAGAATGGTAAACTGAGGCTCTTGAGGTTACAGTTTTGCCCGGGGGGTTGCAGGAAGAGCCAGCGCATGGTGCCCAAGGACAGAACTCCAATCCCAAATCTACCACTCTGCTCAGCATGGTTTCTAGAGGGAGGCAGGTTTGAATATAGACCACGTAACAGGCAGGCGCCTGGGAGTCTGAGATGCCAAGGCACGGCCTGGCCGCCCTCATGCCGTCCTGTGTGAGCTCGTACATCTCTTGGTCCCTTGGTTTCCTGGTGTTGGCGCTTGGCTTGTGGTCGGTACCCAGTGAGCGTCAGCAATCGCATCCTGGGGTCAACGCGAGGCTCCGGGAGAGCGGGGCGCTCACGAGTCTCAGCCGGATGCGGAGCGGGATCAATACCCGGCCCAGGAGCAGCGCTCTGCCTTCTCTGGTCTCATTTAATTCACGGCCCTGCCACTCCAAGCCCATGAACGAGTTGGGGCTGATTTGCCATGCTTACTTAGGACTCCAGCCCCGATCTGCCTCCCGGCTAGATGCGGCAGGAAACCTGCTATCTCCATGCCTTGCCTTTAAATATCATTCCATCTTTAAACTCTCCGTTTTGGGGCAAAGGATTAACAAACTCCTTCTGCATGTTGACAGGCAGGCCCGTACCCTCCTGACCAGGCCGCCTGGGGTCTTCTCTTGCTGTAAGCTGCTGCAGGACTGGGCTCCCACGGTTAATAATGGCCGATCTGGGCTGGGTGCCTCCCGACACCGAGCGCAAGGCTGCCCAGCACCCCATCTTTCAGCCCGGGAGCCTCTGCCTTCCGCTCCACACACCTGGCCCTGCTGAAGGCTCATGCTCAACAGAAGATGCTTGACCACAGGTCAACGGCTCTTCTTTAACCCTTTTCTCTTTTTTCTTTCTCTCCTTTTTCTTTTTCTTTGTTTCCCCCGGGGTACTGGGGATGGAACCCAGGGGCATTCTACCTTTGAGCTACACCCTCAGCCCTATTTTTTATTCTTTATTTTGAAATAGGGTCTGAGTTGCAGAGGGCCTCACTACGTAGCTGTTTGGGAACCACGATCCTCCTGTCTCAGCCTCCCGAATGCTGGGATTACAAGCGTGCGCCACCACGCCCAGCTCTTACTTAACTCTTTAATGAGGGAACTCAAAGGATATCACAACTAGTTCAAAAAAGAAATCAGAAAGCCAGATGTGGTGGTGCCCATCTGCAACCCCAGGACTTGAGAGGTTGAAACAGGAGGAGCGCAGGTTCGAGGCTGGCCTCACCAACTTAGTTCCTTCGCAATTTAGGGAGACCCTGTTTCAAAATAACAATTTTAAAATGGGGGTATAGGTCAGAGGTAGAATGCCCCAGGGTTCAATCCCCAGTGAGAGAGAGAGCAGAGAACCATCCATGACTGTGGAGTAAAGAACGTGGACATGGATTTACCCATGCATACGGTGATATTTTCCACTGCAGACATTCAACGTAATCTTTCTTGCTTATTTAAAATTTCCTTGCAACCTTCCTGTCTTTTGTCAAAAATAGTCTCAAAGAAGGATGGTTCTGGATCGCAGACAAGGCCGGCTAGCCGCGTGGGGCTTGGCAGCTGCAGAGGGTGCAGGAGTGTCAGGTGCCATATGGGCTTCTTGGCTGGAAGACTTCAAAATTCGACTTTTAAATGCCCCAATTAGTTGCTATGCTAAGGACAGGAAGCCAAGCACACCCAAAAACAAAACCTCTTGCTTTCATTCACCTGCGATCCTTATAAATTTGGGTGAATTTCTCTCATCTCAGTCTCCAGAATATTCCAAGGCTCCTGTATGGCTGGGACCCTGAGAGCCAGGTCAGCCCCAAGAGGGCTTTGTAAACCCCGGCTCCGGGAGCCAAGGAGCCTCCTCCTCAACTGCGCCCTCAGACAGAGCGGGGCACTGAGGCTCCGTGGAGAGGGGCGGAGCCTCCCGAGACCTTTGCACTGAGCTCTGTTGCCCTGGAAAGGAAAGACTAGTTATCAAAGTTACTGAATTTGGGGAGGAAGGAGAGTGACAGTAAAAATCAGATCTTTTAAAATGATTTCGTTTCAGTTTGTGAAAAGTCTACCACATCCTTAAGGATTACTGTACCAACAGCTTAAAAAAAAGAAATAGAAGGCCAGGCATGGTGGTTCACACACATAATCCCAGCATTTGGGAGACTGAGACAGGAGGATCATGGTTCATGGACAGCCTACTTAGTGAGGCCCTTTGCGACTCAGTGAGACCCTGTTTCAAAAAAGTAAATAAATAAATAAGGCTGTGGGTGTAGCTCAGAGATAGAATGCCCCTGGGTTACATTCCCAGTACTCCAAAAAAAAAGGAAAAAGGAAAAAAAGAAAAAGAGGGGACATCCTCAAGGACCAGAAAATTCAAACATTAAAACCACATCAGTAATGCCGCACACAAAAGCAATTCCCCATCCCTTCCTCAACCCTCTGTGATTAATTCGGCATGTCTCGAGCTAGCAGTCTCCTGACACTGTTTATCAACCTATGGGAGTGCTGGAACTCCTGGCCGGCCTGCTGAGTGGTCCAGGGGAGGCGTCCAGAGCCTTTCTGGGAGCCTGCATCTTGGGGTTCGGGATTTGAGGAGCACAGTGCCATCCTTTTCTGCAGCTCTCAGAGCTTCCTAGATGAAAACACAAAACGCAGGCTCTGACTGGTTGTGGGATGTCAGAACAAGTGTCAGAGCCCAGCTGAACCCCTGGGAGAGAATCGCCACCCCTTCTTTGGTCCATTTCATAGAACATAAAAATGTAGCTTGCCCAGAATCAAAGCAAGAAGCAGGGAGGCGGGGTGCCCACCGGGCAGTGGTCCTGCACCCTGGCCCCCTGCTGCTGCAGGGGAGCTGCATCTATGCAGAGGGGCCCAGGCCTAAGCCACTGCCCCCAGGCCACTGGGGGAGCCTGAGATTCCTCACGGGTTTCCCCACCCACTGAGGTGCTGCTGACCCGCTGCCCCAAGAGGCTGTGCAGGTTTTGCCAAGTGTGACTGGAAGTAGTGCAGCTTTGAGGTCAACCCCTCTGGGCTCTGAGGGACTGGGACAGGACACTGCTGGCCACGTGGCGAGCCCAGAAGTGGACCAGGAAGGTGGCTACTGTCACGGTCCAGATGTGGCCAGGGCTGACAGGGACAGCAGCCTCAGAGGGGGCAGGCGCCATTAACAGCAGTGCAGACAGACGCCGCCGGCCGGATCTCACTGCCCGTCACCCACAGAAGAGTCAGAAGGGCCAGACATGAACAGCGCGGTTAGTCACAGAAAGGCTGAGTTCAGGGTGGGGTCTGTTCTCTGTACCTCACTGTCTCTAAGTGAAGGAGAAGCAAACTAATCTTAGCTATAAAAGAATTGATGTGATGTTCATAGACAAATAACCATCTTCTCAGGTGTGCGCCTCACCTGAGAAGCAACGGGACGGGGCTGCTTAGCGGGTATTTGCAGGAGTGGGCAAGGGGAATGTCGAAGGCAAACATCCGTCACGATGAAATGGGGCTTTGGCGTGGACTCTCCGGTGCGTCACCCCTTGTCTGCAGAGAAGTCCCAAGACCCCCAGCAGATGCCGGAAGCTGCAGTTCTACCTGGAGGTGGTTGTCGATAATGTTTTCTTGAACACGTATACAGAGCTATGATAAAGTCTAATTTATAAATGAGGGACTGAAAGATATCAGCATAATAAACGCGTAATAAAGCAGAGCGACGGCTGCACTGCGTAAAGTGAGGGTCACTTGAACGCACCGCAGTCAGCCCGATGGACAAGACACTGAGCACCTAACGGGCGGGCGGTGCATACAGCGTGGACACCTTGGACAGAGGGACGAGATTCCATCACACTTCTCAGAACAGCATTTACTTAAAAACTGATGGTTTATTTCTGGGATTTTCTATTTAATACTTTCAGACTCTGTTTGACTGTAGGTAGCTGACCCTATGGAAAGGACATCATTAATAAGGGGGGGGGGCTGATGTACTTTAAATCCTCCCCCCTGAGAGGGATTCCTGGGGCCAGAACTCACGTCTGAACCCCAGAAGAGACATGCTGATTAAAGCTGGTTTTTCTCCCGCTGCCCAGGCTGGCTGTGAGGCCCGTGCTCTAGGCCCTGGGTGTGGCGTGTGTTCTCCTGGGTCTCCTGGGTCACCAGCAGCCCCCCCCCCCCCGCCCCCGCTGTTTTGCTGCCATTTTGAGCCTTCTCTTTGATTTTGTCACTCAGCCTCAGTCCCGACTCCAGATCTAAAAAGGCAATCCTTTGTTAGGTTAATGAACTAAAATGTGCTTTTTAACATCACAACCCTGCAAGGTAATTGGAGACTCACTGAGACAAGGGACAAGGTAGCACTGAGGCTCACACATGTGCCATGCGGCGGCAAGGTCACCGCGGCTGTGCCCAGGCAGAGGATAACCCAGCTTCCATAGCGCTTTCCCTGAACAAGAGAAAAAAGTTTTTCACGACCACATAAATCAACCAAATGAAAAGATGTACATGTGACATCCCAGTGCCCACGGTTATGGTTTTCCTTTTTAAAATAAACCTTCAGGTCAGCACAGAGAGGAAACGCAAGCAACCTGACGTCGCCATGGTAACTGGCTGCCCTCTCTGTTTTGTAGGTGGTTTTCAGCAAGTACTGCAACTCCAGTGACATCATGGACCTGTTCTGCATCGCCACTGGCCTGCCTCGGTGAGTGCTGCTCGGGTCTGTGGAGTACCGGCTGCCTGGGCAGGGTACCCGGGAAAGAAGCCTACTCCAGTGGGCCCTGCAGAAGGGAGGCTCCACCCCCAGCAGAGTCCTTATTCATTTGCTTTGGAGAAAGGAGAATGGTTAGCCAGGGCGGGCGTGGTGGCCCACACTTGTAATCCCCGCGCTTGGGAGGCGGAGACAGGAGGATCGCGCAGGTTCGAAGCCAGCCGCGCTGGCTTAAGAGACCCTGTTTCCAAATAAAAATATAAAATAGGTCTGGGAGTGTAGCCCAGAGGTAGAAGGGCTTCCAGGAACCCCAGCACCACCAAAAAAAAGAAGAAGAAGGATGGTTGTGTTCGAGTTTGGTTCCCAGCCCGAGTCATTCTAAGCCCCTTTCTGTCTTGGGCTTGTCACAGATCAGCGTTTGGCATTAGACTCACTTCAAAACGAGTGGGAAGACCAGTTTTCCACCTTCTAGAGTCCTTGGGATTCTCTAAGCATTTTTTACCTAAAATAAGCAAATTAATTTTTAAATTACAGGTTGAGCATCCCTAATCCAAAAATCTAAAATCCAAAATTTTCTAAAATCTGAAACATTGTGAGCATCCGGGTGACCCCACCATAGAAAACTGCACACCTGACTTCATGTGACAGGTCACTGTCAAAATGCAAACTCCGCTGGGCATGGCGGCTCTTGCCTGTAATCCTAGCACCTGAGACAGGAGGAACGCAGTTCTGTGGCCAACCTTGGCAACTTTGTAAGGCCCTCCGCAACTTAGACTCTGTTTCAAAAATAAAAAATAAAATAGGGCTGGGGGTGTAGCTCAGGGATAGAATGCCCCTAGATTCAATCCCCAGTAACACACACACACACACCACACTAGACTCACTAAAAATATCGTATAAAATTATCTCAAATATCAAATAAAATCTTGTTTTCTAAAATAGAAAATTTGTATATAGAAACAAATCCATTTTATGTCTAAACTTGGATCCCCTACCCAAGATACCTTACTACATATGCACAAGCGTCCCCAAATCTGAAAAATTCCAAAATCTGAAACATTTCTGGTGTCTAGCATTTCGGAGGAGTGAGCAGCCCGTGTCAGCACCGCACTGACTATGAAGGTTCGAGCAGTAGCACTGCACAGTCGTCAGCTAAACCTAGGATCAGCTCATGGACTCATCTACATGTCAGTTTCTGTTTCACCAGTTTTGGGTTTTTTTTTTTTTTTTTTCATTCTCTCAACTCAATAAATTAGACTTGCTCCAATTCCCACTTTAAATTATTTAAAATTCCACAGGCACTTAAAAACACAGTGCACTTGGCCACTGCGTTTTATCTGCAAATGGAGGGACGAGCTGTCACCCCTGCCGTCCTCAGTGTCCTTGAACGTCTGGCCCCCAGTCCTCCAGTCTTGGTTCCTCCGGGGCTCCCGCCCCCCTTGAGACTCAAGTGTCCGTGTGCAGGCTCTGGGGGATCACTGATGTGGGTGTGTCTTTCAGGAACACGACCATCTCCCTCCTAACCACAGATGACGCTATGGTCTCCATCGACCCCACCATGCCTGCAAATTCAGAACGGTAAGAAGCTCACATCCGTGTGTGCGTTCGGTGTGCCCATGGTGTGTCTGAGGCTTTTGCCTGCCCTGGAAGGATGTTCTGTGGGCTTTTGAAAAATTGCCTACTGCTGGGCGTGGTGGCACAAGCTTGTAATCCCGGTACTTGAGAGGCTGAGACAGGAGGATCGTGGTTCGTGGCCAGCCTCAGCTACTGAGTGAGGCCCTCTGCAATTTAGTGAGACCCTGTTTGAAAATAAAGATTAAAAAAATAGGGCTGAGGTGGAGCTTGGAGGTAGAATGCTCCTGGGTTAAATCCCCAGTACCACATAACACACACAAAAATTGACTACTGCAGGAAAGTCTGAATTCTAAGCTGAGATGGAAGCAGGGGAGAAGGGAGGAAGGAGAAGGATGGGTTGAGAACTGAAGCCTTGTGAGGAGGCATGTGCAGATGGGGAAACTGAGGCACATATGTCGGGGCCACAAGCAGAAGCACCAGGCCCTGGGATCCCTGCCTCAACCTCAAGAAAGGGGCTGCAAGGGATGTGCCAACCACAGCCCTGGGGTGCATTGAGCTTATACCCACTTGGGGTCGACTGAAGCATTCCTTGGACAGAAGGAAGAAGGAGGCTAGGGTGCAGAAGGAGCAGGGACCAGGAGGCCTAGAAATTTTGACAGGAGCCAGCTCTTTTACACCATGAAAATCTGTAGCATCGGCTGTGTGTGGCCCAGGATGGACACAGAGCAGGACCCTGGAGCCAGTGGCAGGCACCTTGCCAGGTGACCTGCAGTCCCCAGCTAAGCCCGGCAGAACTTCAGTTGCGCTCTTGAGATCAGGGGGAGAAGGGAAGATGTTGGGTGCAGGGTCCCCTCTCTGGGTCCTCTGCTCCTCACTGATCAGGTACTCAAGGCACTCGGTGGAGATTGTGGGGACTTTTGTCTTTCTAGTGATTAGGGTGTCCAACCTGATGGGCTCGTGGCCAGCCCCGAGCCCAGGCTTAGCACGTGCCAGGCCGACCCTCGGATGTCCTGTGCTGCCTCATCTAGCATTGAGGTACTTGGATCCCGCTGATGGGGTGGGCTGGGACCTCCACCTGGAGCCCTGAAGGTGTGCCCTACCTAAGGTGTGCGCACCTGACTGCCGGCACCCTGCAGCCTTTCCCCTCCCTCCAACCCTCAGAAGTCTGCTGTCTGGGCCATCAAGGTCCCGGTGGGCATGGCTGCTGGTCCTGTCACCGCACGGTCTCTGCCAGGCCTCTTCCACCTGCAGCTGGACCATCAGTCTCCCCTCCGATCCTAACCCTCCACACAGCTCCCTGTAGACTCCAGGGGAGTCGTGTGCAGCCCAGCCCAGCCCTCCTGACCCAAATCTCCCTCTAAAAGAGGGTCTGCGAGTAGCCCATCACCCCGACACCCTGAGGACTAAAACTGTCTCCCTGGAGGGGTTCTCTCACCAGCGCAGGTTGGTCCCTGGTTGGACAGAGCAGCGTTGCGTTTTCCTGCACGCGGTTAAAACAGGCTGTCTGCGGGGGCTTGCACACCCGCAGGCATCAGCCGCTTGCCTTGACCTGCCTACCCACCTAAGGAGTCCCCAGGGGCCTCCTTAACCAGAAGTACATCAGACACACCAGACAAAAGCCCTCGGGCCTCCGAGTCGGGAACAAGCGCCTTCTGTACTTGTGGAATGCCAAAGTACTTTTCTGATACACAGAGGGAGGCAGGTGGATTCGGTGGATGTGGACAGGTATACGGCGGGTGTGGAAATAGATAATACAGTCGCAGGTGTGCATGGATATGGAGAGAGAGAATGAGCTGTGGTCCGAGATCTGACGTGGATATGCACATCCCTACCTGGAATGCTGGCTCCCTGGATGTGAATGCAGATATAGACAGCGCAAGTCTGGCCGTGCGTTTAGGAGCGGAGCTGGGTGGCGCAGAGCTTGGGGCAGAGAGGGAGATAAGGTGCGTGTGGATGTGGATGGGGACGGAGACGGGTGGGTATGAGAACACAGGCCGTCGGACCTCTCACTAAACAGAGTTTAAAGCTGTGGGCAGCGCAGGCCAGCGCCTTGCCATTCCCCAGGCGGTCCCCGCGCCCTCCTGAATGCCGTCCCATCTGTCTCTCTTCCCGTTTCCTTGACACCCCTGAGTGTAGGTCTGGCCTCCTGGGCGGCAGTCGCTGCTGTGACTCCGGTCTCCCTGCCTCCAGCCTGCCTCACACAGGGCTCACGGGCTCTCCTTCTTCACGGTCTGGGCCCCGGCATATCGGTGGTCCCTCAGCTGCCCTTACTCAGCCCCGGGAGACTGAGTACCCGCAGCACCCTGAGTACCCACAGTGCCCTTGCCTGAGTACTCGCAGGGCTCTGAGTACCCACAATGTCCTTCCCTGAGTACCCACGATGCCCTTCCCTGAGTACCCACAATGTCCTTCCCTGAGTACCCACGATGCCCTTCCCTGAGTACCCGCAGCGCCCGGCTGTCGCTGTCACCATAGCGGCCTGTTTACCTGAAAGGATCTAGCCGCCCCTCTGGCATTTTCCCAGCCCCGCGGCGCTGTCGCCTTGTCAGGGAGCATTCTCGGCCTTGCTCCTGCTTTACATGCAGCTCCTAAAGGAGGAGGCCCGTGGTAGGCGCTCAGTACAGGTGTCCCAAGTGGAGGACAGAGCAGACGAGCCCCTTCCCCACTGCCAGGACACAGCAGTCTACACTGTATTTGCCAGGCACTCGGGTTTAACCGGGTTTTATTTGGTCCCAGCAATTCTCAGCCAGAGCCAATTCTGTCCCCAGGGACACGGAGCAGTGCCTGGTGGCCTTTCTGCTGGTGGCAGCTGGGGAAATGGGATGATACCGGCCTCCTGCGGAGCCCGGGCACTGCTCCACACCCGGGGACACAGGACACTGCACCCAGGCAGCTCTCTGGCCCGGATTGTCCATCCACAGGGACATTCAGCTGCCTGGGTGAGCCCTGTCCCCAGTGCTCTCCTTAACTGCAGGGGTCCCACCGGCGATCGCCTGGCAGGTCTCACACCCAGCAGTGTCAGGATGCCGGGAAGCTCCCTCGAGCTCAGCCCCCTCGTCCCTGTCCCCTGCCTCAGGGTCTGACTCCCACTTCCCAGGGACACTGCTGTTCTCACCCTCGGGGTTTTTTTCTGAACCCACTTCCTCTGGCCTTGCTACCCTTCTCTCTGTTTGAAACTCCTCCTCTCCTTCGGCTTCTCCCTGACCCTGGTCTACCTTCTGCTCTCGGGCCTGTTAAACACAGCTCTTCTCTGAGCCAGGCACAGTGGTACATGCTTGTAATCCCAGAATTTGGGAGGCTGAGACAGGAGGATCGCGGTTCTCCGACAGCCTCGGCTACTTAGTGAGGCCCTTTGCAACTCAGTGAGACCCCGTTTCAAAATAAAGAATAAATACTAGGGCTGAGGGTATAGCTCGGAAGTAGAATGCCCCTGGGTTCCGTCCCCAGTACTGCAAAAAAAAAAAAAAAAAAAAAAAAAAAGGCTGTCCTCAGACGGCTGGAACTTGGCTGGCCTCGCTCCCCTCTGCCCTCCCCGCCCCCCAGGCCTTGCCTGCATCTGTCCCACCCCAGCTCTGAGTGCAGCAGGCACCTCGTTGTCCTCTCTACCTGTCTATGACAGAGCCGGGAAGCTGGCTGTGCGTTGAGAGGGGTGCCAGAGGTCTGCGTGGTGGCTGCTCGAGGCTCCGCCTTGCACTGGACCACACGGGGCCTGACCATCATCCCAGCCTCCACGGAGGGGACCAGCTGCTGTTTGCGCTCTGATGCCCCTGTCCGATGTCATAAAGATGCGCATCCGCCCGCACACCCTGCCAGCTCAGAGGAAACTAGGTCAGCTCAACGGTGGCTTCAGCCCTGCGCTCGTTACAGCCACCTGGAGTCCTTTAAGAGGCCCTGCTTGGCGCCCAGACTCCTCCTCTGACCCAATAATCCAGATTTTCCAAGCTGCTCAGGCAGTTCCAGCAGGCAGTCCGAGGTGAGAAGCCCTGATCTAGTGAGAAATCTCACAGGCAGGTGCCCGGCTCTCCCATGACCGAAAGTCCTGTCCAGCAGGCCAGGCCCTGCCCTTCTCAGAAGGTGCTGGAAAGGCTTTGTTTCTTCCTGGCCAACAACAGCCACCTTCCTGCCCGCTCAGGCAGCACGCCTGCCTGTGGGCGGACTCCCCCGCTGGCTGGTGCAGACCACCTGCTAGATTCTTCCTCTTTAACGCCCACAGGGTGAGCTCTGCGTGAAATCTCTTGACCGACCACCTCCATCCTGCTAGAGATAGTGCCCCACTGTACTCTTACAGCTCAACGCTGGGGCTCCCTCCTGCCCCCCATTTGAAACCCAAATCTTCCATCTAAGCCCCCTCTCAGCCAGGCGTGGTAGCATTAGGAAGGCGGAGACACAGCCTCAGCTACTTAGTGAGGCCCTCCACAACTCAGTGAGACCCTGTTTCAAAATAAAGAATAAAAATAGGGCAGGGGGTGTAACTTGGAGGTAGAATATACCTGGGTTCCATCCCCAGACCCGCAAAAACAATCAAACAAAAATTATGTGAGAAGAACTGGGGCAGAGTGTACAGAGGAGCAGGCCAGAAAGACACAGCTTGTCTAGGGCATGACAGCAATGCGCCTCTTGCGTCTGGTTTTAGAAGTCATGGGACGAATCACTCTCCACCGAAGCTGTGGGACGAATCACACCCCACTGGATGAAGAGGCCACAGGTGCAGGGTGGCCTGTGTGGCCATCCCACGGCTCAGGTGCAATGCCTCCTAGATTCCCGATGGCTCCAGGCCGCCGCCTCCTCCTCCTCCTCCTCCTCCTCCTCCTCCTCCTCCTCCTCCCCGTGCTTTAGAAGAGGACTAGAAAGGAGCCAGGCGTGGTGGTGCACGCCTTTAATCCCAGTACGAGGGAGGCTGAGAATCCCAAGTTTGCGGCCAGCCTCAGCAACTTAGTGAGATCCTGTTTTAGAATAAAAAGTAAGAGTTCTGGGGGTGTAGCTCAGAGGTAGAACACCCCTGGGTTCAATCCCTAGTACCAAATAAAGAGGACTAGAGCCCAGGCAGACTGTAAAAAAGACACAGGCAGCAGATGTCCAGGGCAAGCTCATCCTTCCAAAGAGGAAAGTCTTTTCTAACATTATCCAGGAGAAGGGGGACGAAGGTGCGGGTCAGACGGGCTGAAAGCTAATCCCGTGGCAGAGGTGATGCAACTGGCCCTGGGGGGCATCTCTGCTGTTCAGAGTCCAAGGACTCAAGAGGAACCAGGGCCAGGACTGCTCTCGAGTGTCAAGAAACGCAGCCTGGCGGGCCTTGGTCCGAGCGCCAGAAAGGCTCACAGCTCCTGGTGTGCTCCACGGTGTCCGCATCGCCGTTCAGGTCCTCCCGCCTCTGGGTGGCCCGGCCACAGAGACATGGTCCAGCACTGGTGCAGTCAGAAGGGCCTGGGAGGCAGGTTCACCGCAGCGACAGAGGCTCTCTGCCGACCGTCAGGGCCAGGGGGTGTCCCGGGATCTCCTACCGGGATCTCACTCCCACAAACTAGAGTCCGGGTGTTTACCATCCCGCCCTGCCCAGCACCTGCACTTTTCTATGCCCCTTGCCACCCCCTGCCACCTCCCACAGTAATCTTAGAGGCTGAGGGACAAGAAGGAGGAGAGGAAAAAAAGAAAGCCTTGTTAGCCCCTCAGCAGAAGCAGAGGAGGGCCCTTCCTGCTGCCCAGCGGGGCCCTGGGCTCCCCCACCACCACGCTGCCCCTCTGCAGAGAGCCAGAGGTGCTGAGCACAGGAGGAGGAAGGAGAGGACGGGGAGGACATGGCCTGCCTCCGCTTCTCACCTCCCCGCCCGGCGGGGCCTGACGCGTGGCTCAGAGCATGCGCCCCGGGCCAGAGCCCAGCCCTCGCTCATCCCGGGGCTGTCAGCGAGCCGCCTGGCCTCACTCGGGGCCACTCTTCACACTCACACGGTCCTGCAGATGACACTTTCTGGACCTAAAGGGGCCCACGCAGTCTCGGCAGAGAAAGGGACTCACCTGCTTTTAACACAGCCCTGGCGCAGGACTTGAAGGAGCCCTGCAGGTGTAGATTTGCTGCCGCTGCTGGGGAGGCGAGGGCTGGAATCCCACTGGCCCTCAGGCCTTGCCCCGCCAGGCACCGTGAACAGGGTAGGGGGCTGTCCCTTTCTTCTCCAGAAATGGCCTCATTCTTTCTACACAACAGTATGATATACTTTGTCTTCATCAAATTAGTGGCTAAAGGAGGCTCACAGAGTGGCTGCTTTAATGGAGATTCACACATGGCAGCCTAAGCAAAAGGCGTTTCTCTCTTAGAGGCCGAGGCTGGGGTGCCTCCACGGCCAGTGCCTCTTCCTGGAGAATAGACTAATCCTTCCTGCTTTGTCCTTCTCTCGTGGAGGAGAGCTCTCTGGCCCTTACACACTTCCAAAGTCACAAAGTCCACTGACAGGGTCCCCACCCTGATGACCTCATCCAAACTCAGGCACCCACCAGTGCCTCACCTGCCAACACCATCACATCAGGATTAGGGCTTCAGCATGAACCCGGGTTCGGGGTTACACGCACGTGTAGCGCTGTGTCATCGTCCCCTGGAGAGATGCAGGAGTGGTCCTGGTGCCGAGTCTTCCTGGTCAAAAGCTTGCTGCCAGCCTCAACCTGGCCGTGGAATCCGGTGCCCAGGGACACAAGCGTTTCAGTCTTGTTCACTGTGATATCGTAAGCACCCAGCAAAACAGGGAAGGAAGGAAGGAAGGAAGGAAGGAAGGAAGGAAGGAAGGAAGGAAGGAAGGAAGGAAGGCTGTCTGACCCTGTCCCACACGCTGGCATTTCATCTCTATCCGTGGGTTCCTAAATGAAGGACCGCATAGTAGGAACTTGAGCCGGTTGCCGTTGCTTTCTGAGTGGTGGCAGTCCAGCCCACGCCCCAGTGACACCTGGAGGTACTGGGTTAGATTTCCAGACCAGTGTTCCTGCTGTCTGGGTTAAATTTCCCCAAACTGCGGGTAAAAATTAGCATCTCAACTACAGTAACATCTGCATGCCCATGTGCACAGCAGCGCAACTCTCAATAGCCAAAATACAGAACCAACCCAGGTCTCCTTCAACAGATGAAGGGGATTGCAAAACTATGGGATTGCACACAATGGAATTCTACTCAGCTATAAAGAAGAACAAAATCATGTCATTCGCAAGAAGATGGAGAGACCTGGAGAACAGTATGTTAAGTGAGATCAGCCGAGCACAGAAAGAGAAGGGACATATGTTTCCTCTAATATGCCCAAACTAGGGAGTATTAGGGATACCAGAGGGACTCCAGATAATGAAGGAGAAACCTCAGCAGAGCCAGAAAGGAGGGGAGGGGAGGAAGAAGGCTGAGGTTGATTAATGGAAAAACCGCCTATGACTATGTGTAGACCTGTGAATGGGGGAGGGGCACCAGGTACTGTGTGAACGTATGCCATTATCAACAGGGTATGCCATTATCAACAGGATCCTCACTATGATGTGAGACTGTAGTGTACCAATAAAAAAAAATTAAAACAGTAGCATCTCCCTTGAGGCCAGCTCCTCCGCGTTGCTTTCCCAGCCCCGCCGGCCATCGCTGGTGACTGTCTTGGGCTGGTTTCACTGGCTCCAGGGTCCCGCTCAGCCCTCACTGTATTGCCAGCATCCTCTGCCCAGCCCCTCTGGGTCTTGAGATTACTGTGGCGACATTCCCAAGACACCGATGTGTTTTCAGCGGAGTTGCAGGCTCCGTCCTCTCCTGCCCATCACAGGTGTGGTCACCATGAGCTCAACACAGCAAACGAGAAGGAACTGATGTCCAGGTGTGGGGAGGGGCTTAGGTAGGCAGTGATGTCAGAATCTGCTGGTCCCAACCTGGTAGCAAACCTTCTTTTTTTTCTTTTTTTTTTAACTGGAAATTGAACTCAGGGGCATTCTTTACCTTTTGTTTTAAAACAGGATCTCGCTGGGTTGCTGAGGTCTCCCTAAGTTGCCGAGGCTGATCTTGAACCTCTGATCCTCCGGTCTCTGTCTCTCGAGTACTGAGATCACAGGTGTGCACCACCGAGCCTGGACGTACTGAACCTTTGATCAGTAGTAGTGCCATTGACAGAATGTGTTTCATTGACCAAATGTGAACATCAGAAAGAAAATTCACCCCCTGAATGATATAATTAGAATATTTATAATTTGTCTGAAAGAGGAAGCACAGAACAGCCAAGGAGAGTAATTTAAAAGGAAGGAGGCTGGGGCTGCAGCTCAGGGGCAGAGCACGTGCTTGGCATGCATACGGCCTAACCCACAGACTTCTAGTTCTCCCGCTTGCTTCTCTCCCGTGCCAGACATGCAGCAAGTGTCTTTGATGGGTTCTCACAGTGGCACTCTCTCCTCTTTTGCAGAACTCCCTACAAAGTGAGGCCTGTGGCTGTCAAGCAACTGTCTGGTAAGGCCCTGCTATCATTTTTTGAAATCAAAACAGAAATAGAGTTCAAGCCTGCCTCTGTGATGGTGTGTGTGTGTTACCGGGGATGGAACCCAGGGGTATTCTACCTCCGAGCTATACCCCCAACCCTATTCTATTTTTTATTTGGAAACAGGATTTCACTGAGTTGCAGAGGGCCTTGCTTCAATTGCTGAGACTGGCAGCAAACCTGTGATCCTCCTGTCTGGGCCTCTCAAGTACTGGATGATAGGCGCAAGCCACCACCCCTGGCTTGTGATAGAATATATATGTATTGGTTAAACTTTTGAATTGACAGCCTGCTGTGGTCACAGAGTCTGAAACCTTTTGCTTCCATGGAGACTTCTCTTCTGAGTCCCCACTCTGCCCTGAGGGCTCAGCAGGGGCCGAGTGACGTTCCACTCTGATCTCCAGTGACCACGCGCCTGTCCCCATTCACCCTGAGCTGCAGAGGCAGACTTCTAACACACAGGAGCTCGAGTTGCCTGGGCCAGTGGTCAGGCGTGGGACGTTGTTAGAATCCCTCTTCCTTTTGACTTTTTAAATTGCTTTTATTTTCATATGATGTATGCATAATAAAATGCTCCTATCTAAGTGTATATTTTGATGAGTTGTGAAAAATGTGGACATCTTGCCTCATCACTGAAATCAAGACACACAGCATTGGCCCCACCTGAGAAATTCCTCTTGTGCCTCTTCCCAGGTCTTCTCAGTCAACGACTGACCTGCTTTCTGGCGCCATCAGTTAGATTTGTCTTTTTGAGTGTAGTAAAATAAATTACACAGGATGTGCACTCTGTTTCTGACTCAACGTGTTTCTGAGACGCATCCTTACTATAGCCTGGATAGATAGTTGATTCCTTTTTTTTTTTTTTTTGGTGGTACTGGGGTTCCTAGAAGCCCTTCTACCTCCGGGCTACACTCCCAGACCCATTTTTACATTTTTATTTGGAAACACAGGTCTCCTAAGCCAGCGCGCGTGGCTGGCTTCGAACCTGCACGATCCTCCTGTCTCCGCCTCCCAAGCGCGGGGATGACAAGCGTGTGCCACCACGCCTGGCTTAGTTGATTCCTTTTTGTAGCTAAACAGTACTCCGTGTTTCATAGTACGCCGTGAAAGCAAGACGTGTTTTTCAATCATTTGTGCATGGACATTCGAGCTGTTTTTTGTTTGGGGGCTTTTATGACAAAGCCTCTATATGCACATTCAAGTACAAGTGTCTGTGGGGACAGATGTTTTCATTTCTCTTGAATAAATACCTAAGAGTAGGGCTGCTGGGTCCTTCTGGTTGAGTACTATGCTTAACTTTATCAAAACCAGCAATTATTTTTTTCCAAAGTGGCCGTGCTTTTTTCCAACCCCAGCAACAGTGTTCCTGTGGGCTCATGTTCTCACCAGCACTTGGTATTGTTGATATTTTCACCATGCTGATGGGCGTGCAGTGGTTTCATTTGTGTTTCCCTAATGATAAGTGGAGGTGTCTTCAAGTATCCACTGGTCGTCTGTCCGGCTTCTGCAAAGCGTCCGCATAGACCTGTCGTCACCCGCCGTGGTCACTACACTGCGTTCCTTCTACTTGAGTTGTGTTCTTGATTTACTAAGGATACACACCCCTCATGAGATCTGTATTACAAGTCTTTTCCCCGGTCTGCAGCTTTCCTGGTCATCTTCTTACTAGTGTCTTTCCATGACTGGAGTGTGTGTGTGTGTGTGTGTGTGTGTGTGTGTTACTGAGGATGGAACCCAGGGGCATTCTACCTCTGAGCTACACCCCCAGCCCTATTTCTTAGCCTTTATTTTTTGAAACAGGGTCTCACTAAGTTGTGGAGGGCCTCTCTAAGCAGCTGAGGCTGGCCACGTACCTGGATCCTCCTGTCTCAGCCTCCCAAGTACTGGGATTGCAAGCATGTGCCACCACGTCTGGCAGTGACTGGAAGTTTTGAATTTTGACTGGGCTCAGTTTATCAATTTTGTTCTTTTGTAGTGTGTGCTTTTTGTCTCTTCTCTAAGAAATCTTAGTTTATCCCATGGTTGTGAAGTTTTCTCCACTGTTTTTTTCTAGAAGTTTTGCAGTTTTACTTTGTACACTTAAGCCTATGGTTGATTGATTTTTCTGTCCTGGGAATTGAACCCAGGGCAAGCAGTCTGCCTCTGAGCTATATCTCCAGCCTGTCTGAGCAATTGTGAGTTAATTTTTATCTATAACATGATTCAAAAATTGAAGTTTATCTTCCCTGTTAAATTTAGTTTTAACCTCGGAGCATCATTGGTTACAGAATAGAATTTTGAAGCATCCACAGAGCGCTAGATAAGTGTATGAAGTAACTTCTACCTGAAATGTTGGAGAGAGTTCACCAGTGAACCCCATCTGTGCTTGGAGGTGTCTGTGGGAAGGATTTTTAATTAAGAAATCCATCCATGTCTTGAACAGATAGGATACCTAGGTGTGTTCATTCCACCTGGTTTTCACCTAAGAATTTATTGGCAAGATGTAGATTGAAATAGGTTCTTATTATTTTTTGTGGGGTGGGGGGACTAGGGATCGAACCCAGGGGCTTTCTGCCTCCACGCTTACAATGCCAGCCCTTTTAAAAATTTTTTCATTTTGAAACAGAGTCTTGCTAAGTTGCTGAGGCTGGTCTTGAACCTGCAATCCTCCTGTCTCAGCCTCCCAAGTACTGGGATCACAGGCATGCGCTACCACGCCCAGGTCTTGTTGTTCTTTTTATGTCCATAGACTTTTAGTGAAATTCCTCCTCATTCCAGATTTTAGTAGACCATGTGTCACTTATGTTTTAACTCCCACGAATGCACTGTTATTAATTTTTGGTTTCAACAAGTGCATTTGTTGCTTTGTTTCTTGATGTAGACCTAGGTTTGGGTCTCCTATCATTTTTCTTCCTCTTGTGAAGTGTGTGTGTGTGTGTGTGTGTGTGTGTGTGTGTGTGTGTGTGTGTTTACTGGGGACTGAACCCAGGGGCATTCTACCTCCAAGCTTCACCCTCAGACCTGTTTTATTACTTTATTTTGAAGCAGGGTCTATCTAGATTGCTGAGACTGCCCTGGACCCCTCGATCCTCCTGTCTCAGCTTCCCAAGACCTGGATCACAGGTGTGCGCCACCACACCCAGCTTCCTTTCAGCGTTTAATATTCTGCAGTGCTGTTCTTCCAACAACAAAACTCTCCAGCTTTTGTTTGACTGAAAACACATTTCCTTCACCCTTGCCGCACGGAACGCCAGTTTGATGGGCTCTCGTCTCTTGGCAGGCTGGCTTCTGGTGAGGGCTGCGGCCGCTGGCATCTTGTTCCTGTTTACAGTGAGTCTCTTTTCCTCTGGTGCTGAAGATTTTCTCTTTAGCACTGACTTCCAGGAATTTTACTGGATGGTCTGTTTAACCGCTTGGGGTTCGTTGACCTTTGGGTTTGAGGGTTCATATTTTTTCATCAAATTGAGAAGTTTTCTCTGCTCTACTCTTCTGTCTCCTCCTCTGGGCCCCTGTCACCTAAGCCATAAACAGCCCATCACCGCCCCACCTCGCACAGGTTTGCTTTGGTTTTTTCCGGTCTTCTCCCCTGTTTTTATTTGTTATTCGTTGATCCTCCCTTTGCCGTCAGTCTCATCCCGTGGGTTCCTCACCTCCGAGGCTGCGTTTCCATCCCCGGGAGTCCATTTCCTTTGGTTCCTTCCGTGTGTTTGAGGTAGAGCTCTTCCGGTGTCCTCTCTGCGCTCCTGCGTGCTCTCCACGTCTCACCCGGTTACAATCCCGCGCTGGTGCCGCGGCTGGCCCTGCCTGGCCCTGTCTGAATCTGGTCTTCACTGGCTGGCTTTTCTCCTAGGCTGGGTCATGTTTATCTGACACTTGCAGACTGAGTGGATTTGACTGAGTGCTGGTCCTGGTGAATGCTGTGCGATTCGTTGTCTGGATTTGGGCTTCTCCTATTGAGTAGCGCTGGGCTCAGTCCTGACAGGGAGTGATGTTACTCACAAGCTGCTTTCCCTGCCTTTGGGACTCGTTTCTGAGCTTTCCTGGGATGGCTGTGGCAGGCGTACCACATGGTAGGCAGCTCAGCGCCCTCGGTGGGACCTTTGGGATCTCCACCTGGTGACCACCGCTCTCCACGCCGGCCCTTTGAGCTCAACCATCTGGAGTTAAATGGAGAGCTGCCAGAAGGTCTTGAGCAGAGCCATGATCTAATCAGAGTTCCAGAACTTTTTTGAGTGTTTTTTTTTAGCAGCAACCGCATAGCACGGGGGTTAGCAGTGTGTAAGGCACAGTCCTTTCCTCAGCGCAGAGGCAGTGAAAGCGTGTGTGTCCCACACTTTCAGAGTGTCGTCAGGTTCCGGGGCCCCTGTGGGATGGCCCGTCCCCCTCGCACAGGCTCAGTGTCCAGGGCGCGACTACACAACAGCTCTGTCTTTGTTTCTCCCTGCCCCCCAGGCCCTCCCCAGGAACCCTGTTCTCTGGGAGCATGCAGGGTCCTCCAAACTCACTCATCTCTTGGACAGAAAACTCGGAGTCTCCAGACGCCATGAAGGGAGGCAGGTGGCAGAACAAACAGCAGGGAGACAGGTTATTCTGGGAGGAAGCCAGGCCATGGAGGGAGAGCAGATTCACTCCGGAATATTCTCCAAGAAGAGCCAGGCTGTTTTCCTGGCTGAGTAAAAAGATGAGAGCCAGGCATGGGGGCACACACTTGTAATCCCAGCATTCAGGAGGCTGAGACCAGAGGATAGCGGCTCACGGACAACCTCAGCTGTCCAGGTCATGACTTGGTGAGGCCCTCCGCAACTTAGTGAGACCCTGTTTCAAAATAAAAAAATAAAAAATAGGGCAGGGAGGTTGAATGCCCCTGGATTCCATCCCCAGACCCGCAAAAAAAAAAAAAAAAAAAAAAAAAAAAAGTCTGAGAAGCACTAGGGTCTATCCCAAGCACTGAGAGCCACCCCCACGATGGATGAGCTTGGGTGGAGCAGATGCAGAAGACCAGAGCTCAGGTGGGGACACGTGGGGCCGGGCTTGCCTGTGGGTCACCAGCTGGAGGGGAGGAGGCAGAGTCCAAGGCACCCGGGAGCTGGCTCTCAGCTGAGATGCGGCCCAGGCATCTGGATGGGCTGATGGACATCTGCGGGGGGTGGGGGGTGAGAGTGACAGGAGGAACTGGGACCAAGACATCAGAGACAGGAGTCACCTGAGAAGAATGCCGGGCCCACCTGGTCCAAACAGAGGAACCAGATAACAGCCCCGGCGGAGCAGAGGAGCAAGACTGCCCAGCTCGGGTGGGTGGACAGGCACTAGCCCTGCTCGGCGCCGACGAGCGCGCCTGAAATCCCAGTCCTTGGGAGGGAGAGAGGCAGGAGGCTCGCAGGCTTGAGGTCAGCCTCAGCAACTCAGCGGGACCTTGTTTGAAAATAAACAACAAAATGGACAATGGACTAGGGATGTATCACAGAGGTAGAATGACTCTGGGTTCAATCCCTAATACAAAAAAATAAAAAGGAGACAGAGACCGGGTCATGACATCTGTGTTTAGATATTCACGAGACAGATGGATTTTTTTTTTAACAGCTTTGGGGCCAACCTAGGTAGTGGGAGGTTGGTTTGGGTTCCTTAAGAGAGACGGCTTAACAGCAGTTAGGGCAGGTCTGAAGCAGAGCTCCCCGGCCCTCCTTCCTGGAGGACCAGGCAAAGGCTGGGGCGGCCATGTGCAGGGGGACCTGTGGGGGCTCGGCCAATACTGCTACAGCGCCCCCCCAGCAGAGCTCCTAGGAGCCACCAGGAGGTCTGACAAGTAGACTGCTGTGGGGCCGAGGTGTGTTGATGTTTGGACTCACGATGGAGGGAGGGAGCACGGGGCGTTTCTTCTAAACATGTCAGAATGAGAAACAGCCGAGCAAGCCTGCAGCAGGGCTTCGCGGTTTGCACGCACTTTAAAGAGGCGATGGGAGGCCCAGGAAGAGGAGAAGGGCCCGTGAAGAGTGTGGAGGGATCCGTGGGGGAGACGGGACGCGGCTTAGGATCTGCAGGTCCTTGGCTCGCATGATGGGAATGAATTTCTTTTTTTTTTTTTTTTTTAGTTTTATATTTTTTTTATTTATTTTTTATTTATTTATTTTTTATTTTTTAACAATCTTTTTATTGAACATAAATAGTATACATTTAAACTATATTTGGTGCCCTCTCCCCCCCATCCCCGTTTTCCCTTCCCCCCTCCCACCAATGGTTGTCCAGGTTAACCATGTCTTATTCATAATTTTACACATATTCAGATGTAGACCCTCATTAATCAAGATCGGCCTTCCTCCTCTCCTATCTTTCCATTCAAACTTTGCTAGTATTTCCCCTCTAATATCTGGAGTCCCACTGGTATCCTTTGTGTTTCCTAGTTTGAGCATATTAGAGGAAACATATGTATCTTCTCCTTCTGTGCTTGGCTGATCTCACTTAACATAATGTTCTCCAGGGCTTTCCATCTGCTTGCAAATGATATAATTTTGTTCTTTTTTATGGCTGAATAGAATTCCATTGTGTGTATTTCCCACAGTTTTGCTATCCATTCATCTGTTGATGGTGATCTGGGCTGGTTCCATATTTTTGCTATTACAAATTGTGCTGCTATGAACATAGGTATGCATATGTTGCTGTAGTTCTCTGAATTCAACCCCTTTGGAAAGATACCCAGGAGTGGTATAGCTGGATCGTATGGTGGATCTATTCCCACCTTTCTTAGGAATCTCCACACAGATCTCCATAGTGGCTGAACTAGTTTGCACTCCTACCAACAGTGTAAAAGAGTTCCTCTTTCCCCACATCCTCGCCAGCATTTGTTGTTGTTTGATTTCTTTATGCTTGCCACTCTGACTGGGGTTAGATGGAATCTCAGTGTAGTTTTGATTTGCATCTCCCTGATGGCCAGTGATGAAGAACATCTTTTCATGTATCTATTAGCCCTTTGTATCTCTTCTTTTGTGAAGTGTCTATTTAGTTCATTTGCCCATTTCTTGATTGGGTTTTTTGTTTTGCTAGTGTAGAGTCTTTTGAGCTCTTTGTATATTCTGGATATTAGCCCCCTATCAGAATGGCGGATGGTAAAGATTCTTTCCCATTCTGTAGGCTTCCTCTTTAGGTTATTGATAGTTTCCTTTGATGAGAAGAAACTTTTTAGTTTGATGCTATCCCACTTGTTTATTCTTGCTTTAATTTCCTGAGCTTTGGAGGTTTTGTTGAGAAAGTTACTGCCTGTGCCAATATGTTGTAGTGTTGAACCTATGCTCTCCTCTACTAACTTCACAGTCTCAGGTCTAATTTCTAAGTCTTTGATCCATCTTGAGTTGATTCCTGTGTTTGGTGAGATATAGGGGTTTAGATTTATCTTTTTACAAATGGACAGCCAGTTCTCCCAGCACCACTTGTTGAAAAGGCTGTCTTTTCTCCAGTGTATGTGTTTTGCCCCTTTGTCAAATATTAATTGACTAAAGGTGTGTGGATTTGTTTCTGTATCTTCTATTCTAATCCACTGGTCAGTATATCTGTTTTTGTGCCAGTACCATGCTGTTTTTACTACTATTGCTCTATAGTATAGTTTGAAGTCTGGGATTGTAATGCCTCCTGCATGTTTCTTATTATTGAGGATTGCTTTGGCTATTCTAGGTCTTTTCTTTCTCCATATGAAGTTCATGATTGATTTTTCTAGGTCTCTGAAGAATGTCACTGGTATTTTAATGGGAATTGCATTAAACCTATAGATCAGTTTTGGCAGAATGGCCATTTTGATGATATTTATTCTGCCTATCCATGAGCACGAGAGATCTTTCCATCTTCCAAGGTCTTCTTCAATTTCTTTCTTTAATGTTTTATAGTTTTTGTTGTAGAGATCTTTTACATCTTGGGTTAGGTTTATTCCTAGGTATTTTATTGGTTTTGAGGTTATAGTGAATGGAATTGTTTTCTTTGTTTCTTTCATTGTGGATTCGTTGTTGTCATAAAGAAAAGCCACTGATTTCTTTAGGTTGATTTTGTAACCTGCGACTTTGCTGAATTTGTCAATCAGCTCCAGAAGTCTTTTGGTTGAGTTCTTTGGGTCTTCCAGATAAAGGATCATGTCATCTGCGAATAAGGATAATTTTAATTCCTCTCTTCCTATGTGAATTCCTTTGATTTCCTTCTCTTGTCTGATTGCTGCAGCAAGAGTCTCAAGGACTATATTGAAAAGGAGTGGTGATAGTGGGCATCCTTGCCTTGTTCCTGACTGTAGCGGAAATTCTTGCAGTTTTTCCCCATTCAATATAATGTTGGCTTTGGGTTTGCAGTATATTACCTTAATGATGTTGAAGTACTTTCCTTCTATCCCAATTTTTTGCAGTGTTTTTAACATAAATGGGTGTTGGATTTTGTCGAATGCTTTTTCAGCATCTATTGCTATGATGATGTGGTTTTTGTTCTTGGCTCTATTTATGTGGTGAATAACATGTATTGATTTGCGTATGTTGAACCAGCCTTGTTTTTCTGGGATGAAACTGACTTGGTCATGATGTATTATTTTCTTGATATAGTTTTGAATGCGTATAGCTAATATTTTGTTTAAAATTTTTGCATCTATGTTCATTAAGTATATTGGTCTGTAGTTTTCCTTTCCTGAGGTGTCTTTATTTGGTTTGGGGATTAATGTGATACTAGCCTCATAGAAGGAATTTGGGAGAGTTCCATCTCTTTCAACTTCCCGGAACATGTTATGAAGTATTGGTATTAGTTGTTCACTGAAGGTTTTGTAGAATTCAGCTGGGAACCCATCTGGGCCTGGGCTTTTCTTTGGTGGAAGAATTTTTATTGCCGTCTCTATTTCTTTGGTTGTTATTGGTTGGTTTAGGCTTTCTATGTCCTCTTGGCTGAGTATAGGAAGGTTAACTGTGCTTTGAAATCTATCAATTTCTTCCAGGTTTTCAAATCTATTGGAGTATAAATTTTTAAAGTAGTTTCTGATAATATTTTTAATTTCTTCACTATCTGTGGTGATATCTCCTTTTTCATTTCTAATTTTGATAATTTGAGTTGATTCTCTTTTTCTTTTGGTTAGGTTGGCCAGGGGTTTGTCAATTCTATTAATCTTTTCAAAGAACCAACTTTTTGTTTTATTGATTCTTTTAATTGTTTTTTTGTTCTCTATTTCATTTATTTCTGCTCTAATTTTGATGTTTTCTTGTCTTCTGCTGGCTTTGGGAATAGACTGTTGCAGAATTTCTAGATCCTTGAGTTGTGTCATTAGGTTCTTTACTTGGTGGTTCTCCGTCCTTTTTATGTGGGCACTCAATGCAATAAACTTTCCTCTTAGTACTGCCTTCATGGTGTCCCATAGATTTTGGTAGGTTGTGTCTCTGTTTTCATTTGTTTCCATAAATTTCTTTATTTCTTCCCTAATTTCTGCTCTTACCCATTCGTCATTCAATAGTGTATCATTCATTCTCCATGAATTTGAGTACTTTCTTTCAAGTTTCCTGTTGTTGATTTCTACTTTTATTCCGTTGTGGTCTGAAAAGATGCAAGGAATTATATAACATTTTTGGAATTTGCTGGTATTTTCTTTGTGTCCCAGGATGTGATCTATTTTGGAGAAGGTTCCATGGGCTGCTGAGAAGAAAGTGTATTCTGTAGTTCCTGGTTGAAATAATCTGAAAATGTCTATTAGGTCCATTTGGTTTATGGTTTCCTTTAGTTCTATAGTGTCTTTACTCATCTTTTGCCTTGAAGATCGATCCAGTGGTGTGAGTGGCGTATTAAAGTCTCCCAGAGTTATTGTATTTGGGTCTACTTGGGATCTTATGTCCAGAAGGGTTTGTTTTACAAATGTGGTTGCACCCACATTTGGGGAATAAATATTAACTATCATTATATCTTCTTGGTGTATTGTTCCTTTTAATAAAAGGAAGTGCCCTGATTTGTCTCTTTTGATGTGTTTTAGTTTAAAGTCTGTTTTGTTGGATATCAGGGTTGCTACCCCTGCTCTTTTTTGGTCACTGGTGGCATGGTATATCTTTTTCCATCCTTTCACGTTCAGCCTGTGAATGTCTTTGGCTGTGAGGTGAGTTTCTTGCAGACAGCATATATTTGGATTATGTTTCCTAATCCACATTGCCAGTCTATGTCTTTTGATTGGTGCGTTAAGTCCTTTGACATTAAGAGATATTATTGAAATATGATTTTTGTTTTCTGCCATTTTGTGTTCTGTCTGCTCTTGGGTGGTGTGATCTTTCTTCTTTACTTAAATGGCCCACTTATTAACTTCCTCTCTTCTCTGATTCTGAAGTCTGCTTCTTTTTTCTTCCTTATGGTTTATTTCTTTAAGAATTTTCTCTAGTGTTGGCTTTGAATTCATGAATTTTTTGAGATTCTGTTTATCTTGAAAGACTTTGGTTTCACCATTGATCTTGAATAGTAGTTTTGCTGGATAGATTAGTTTGGGTTGGAAGTTATTTTCTTCCAGGGTCTGAATCACGTCGTACCAGTCTCTCCTAGCATTCCTGACCTGGGTTGTATAGTCTGGGGTGATTCTTATTGTTTTGCCTCTATATGTCACCCATCCTTTTGTTCTCACTGCTTTTAAGATTCCTTCCTTAGCCTCTATATTGGTCATTTTGGTTATTATGTGGCGTGGAGTGGTTTTTCTTTGGTCCTGTCTCAGTGGAGTTCTGTATGCCTCCTGGACTTGAAGGTCCAAGTCTCTTTCCATATTTGGAAAATTCTCTGAGATTATTTCCTTGAAGATATTACAGATGCCCTTGGTCTGTACCTCTATCCCTTCCTCAATGCCTATTATCCGTAAATTAGGGCGCTTCATATTATCCCATAATTGCTGGATGTTTAGGTTTTGTTGCTGTAAAGATTTCTGTATATCGCTGACTGTGTTTTCGGTTTGAGATGTACTGTCTTCTAATATTGATATTCTGTTTTCCATTTCATCTAATCTTCCAGAATTTCTTTCTATTGCTGTCTTCATTTCACATATTGCCTCTTTCATTTCATTCCAGACCTCTTTCTGATTCTTTTTTAGTGTTTCTAATTCACCTTTAACCTCCTCTATACTTGTTTTAAATCCTTTCATCATATTGAACATCAAGATTCTGAACTCCCCTTCTTGCATTTCTAGTAGGTCAGTTTTCATGATTTCTGCTATCTCTTCATAATTCCTGGTTCTCATATTTATAGTGTTCTCTGTCCTGTTTTTCTGATTTCTACCCATCGTTCGTGAGTATTATGCTTAGTCTAATCTTAATATTAGGAAATTAGGGGTATTGGCAAGTCAGCAGAGCCTTTCCAGTGTTGAGGGTGGGTGATGTGGGAGGAGCTGGGGTGATTGGTAAAGGAGTTGGATTAGGTAGAGGATATGTTTAGGTTGAGAAAGACTTTAAGTATGATAAGGTTATATCTTGCTAGGAATGAGAGAGAGTTAACTAGTAGGACTCTTGTTGTTAGTAGAGTAATTATGGATATAAGAAATACTTTGAGTATTAAACCAGGAGGTATATTATGGGGAAAAGTTTTTGGGGAAAAACGTATGTAGGTTAGTGTGGGAAGGTTTGTAAATAGGGGTGATGGAAGGAGCAGAAAAACATTAAAAAAAAAATCCACACAAGATACCAAGACTATTGTGTAATTCAAGAAAAAGAAAGGAAAACCCAATCAAAGGAGGCGAATGAAAAAAAGGAGGGAAAGAGGAAGAAAGAGGAAAAAAGAACAAGAGTAAAATAAAAGGAACTATCCGCTGTGTGATATCAGAAAATAAGGTAAACTTTCTCTCCTTTAACTGCTTTAGGTTTATGTGTCCGGATGTCTGGGTTCAATGTTATTTGATTCTGTACAATTCACAGGTTCTACAAAATTCCAACCTGTAGTCAGCCCCTCTGCACTCACCACCCTAGCCTCCAGCCTGTGCTTCCCTACAGCAGGGGTGGAGGATGACCAAAGTATTATTGGAACCTCCCCCTGAGGTTCTGTGCAGATATTGTGGCCCGATGGATTTTCCTGTGTCTCTGGAAATTCCAGCTGGGCTAGCCGGTGTGGTCCCAAGGTGTACCCTGGGCAAAGGGATGCTGGTTCCTGGATGTCCACACTTACTTCCAGAGCTCTGCCTATTCCGAGAGTGCAGGCTGGGTGTGATGCTATTACTGGACCCAGGTGTGAGTGGGTGCAGCTGCCTATTGCTGCTGGTATGTTCTTCCAAGGTGTATTGAGCTGTGTTCTCGCTTAGAACTAAGCATCTGGCTACCGGGCGGGTGGGAACACCCAGCAGTGGGCCAGGGGTGCAGGATAGGTGCTCACGGGTCCAGGTGCACAGGCAGTGTGCGGTGGCCAGCAATGGTCTCTGCCTCCCGCGGGACGTAGAAGCGGGGGGTGCCCCAAGGAGATTTCCGGGGCACACAGGGCTTTCGCAGCCTGGAAGGCAGGCTCTGGCGAGGTGGCGGGGGCTAGACACAGGCAGGCTCCGATTTAGGGGTGGCAGTGGCGCAGGCACTGACTATTAGCAGGGGACCGGCGTGCAGACAAGGTGCACGAGGAGAGTGCTGTGTTCTGAGGCTTGGGCCAGTGCTGGGGTTTGGGGCTGCGGCGCACACTAGGACCCGCACTTTCCCTGGGCGCGCTCAGGTACCTGACTTCCTTGGTTCAGGCTTCTGTTGGAGATTTTGTGTTGTGATCCAGTCGTTAGTGAGCACACAGAATTCTGATGTGTATGCTGCTCGCTGCTTAAGATGAGTTCCTAGGTGCGTTTTCAGTCCTGAATTATCTTGCCACGGTACTTTCAGGCAGGCAGCCGCGCAAGCAGTCGCGCAAGCAGCCCGCCGCCACTCGCAAGCAGCCCGCCACTGCCGCCGCTGCCGCCGGGCGTTTCGATAGTATCTGCAGCAGGTCCGGTGTCCGATCTTTGTTCTTCTTCTTCTTCAAGTTCAGGATTCCACTGAGGTACCTGGATGTGTTTTGGTTCCTGGTAGGTATTTATTTTGTTGATTAAGACACTGCTTTCTAAGTATTTGAACTTTATTTGCTTCAGCTACTGAGAAGTGCTGTGTCCCTCAGTCGCCATTTTGAAAAAAAAATGGGAATGAATTTCAACACTTGGTATCAGAGACATAGACGGAGGTTTATTTGGGAAAGTTAAGAAATGCACATTCAAGGGAGAACACACATTCTGGGGCCACGCACAGAGTGAGAGACACATCTGGGGGTACACGGCTTCTTTTACAGGAGACTTTCAGGGGGTGGGAAGGAGGAGGGTGATGCTGTCGGGTCCCAGGCAGTTTCGGGTGTCCTGGTCATCTGAGGAGTCCCCAGGGGACCGCCGCTCTCTCATCAATGGGGGTCTCTGTTAGGCCATGGGGACAGCAAGGAGGGCCCGGGGCATGGCTCTTCCTGTGACCTGTGACCTGTGACCTCTGTCCTCCGCCGCCCCTGCTTCACTCTTGCTAGGGGGTAACTAGCAGACGGAGGCCCTTTGAGAGCGAGTGTCCAGTATGTGGTCCTCCCGGGGTCTCTCTGTCCTCTTTGTTATCTAGCCAATAGATGTCTTTCTAAAGAGAGTCAGCGGTGTTCAGGATAACTAAACACTTGTACATTCCGCAGGGGTCTGGACTCCCAGGCCTGGCTTGAGGAGTTAGGATACCGGGGGAGTTTTTCACAGGCTTCCTATACGCACGCTGTATTTTCCTTATCCCCCTTAGGTCTCCTTTCTACTCATTCTCTTATTTCTTCTATCCTGCCTTAAGCTGCTTGGGAAGCTTCTGGCAGGCGGCCCCCAAGCAGCATGGCAGGGGGTGGGCTCCTTAAGGATTCTGTCCCCTCCCCACAGGAGGCCCCAGGCTTGGCAGATGCCCCCCACCCCCGTCAGCAGCTGTGACTCAAGAGCCAGGGGCTGCAGAAGTTGCTACTGGACAGGACGGGACTTTGCACTTCAGAGAGATGAGCGGTCAAGGAATGGCTGGCACTGGGCAGCGCCTGCTCTGTCCCTGGGGCCCAGCGTGGGAGCGCCACATTTACTGTGTAGGGAGAAGAAAGGCCTGCACCCCACCCACCCCTGCAAGGTCATCTCCTCCCGCCTGGGTCTGCGTCCTTTCCTGGGCCACATTCCTGGTCAGACTAACATGACTTTCTTGCGCAGCTGTGAATGTCTAGGGACCCTCCTCCTCCAACATGCCAGTGCTCTTTACTTGGGAGGATAAAGTTGGTGGCCGTTAGACCCCTGTGTCCTGGGCTTTCCTGAGAAACGATCCTACAGGTTCCCTTCTAGCCTGTTCTCGGGAATTCTTAATTCTTTAAAGCACTCAGCTGCAACGACCTTCCATCTGCCCCCATTCGGCCGGGCTTCCCAGAGCCCTGCGCCTGGTACCAGACAGGCCCCAGGGTACACAGTCAGGGCCTGTCAGCAGCCTCTGTCACGTTTACAATGGCAGTGAGAAGAACCCCAAGAGAGGAAGTGGAGCCCAGCTTCCAGGCCGGCCTGGGTGCTGGGGCCCGTGCACACAGCCTACCCCACCCTTTCCCGACACCCCATCCTCGCCTGTCCTCAGTGGGTGCAGTCAGTGTCCCGCCGGGGCCTGTACCCTGCAGAAATGCCCCAGTTTGGCTGTTTTCCTACTAAGTGTTCAGGAAGCAGTGCAGAGAGGAGTATTTATTATCAGGAAGGTGACTTTTCATAGAAAAGTCTAGGCGGGCTTGGCCCAGACCCACTGGGCACCGTGCGCCCAGGGCCTGTTCTCCAGAGCCACAGACGGCCCCTTCCCCAGGGAAGAGCAACGCAGCCGCCTCGTGTCTCCAGCAGAGAAGGAAGAAGCCCAAAGGGAAGTCCTGTGTTTAGCAAATGCCGCTTTTGGAAAAAAGATTCTTCTCACCTCTTCCTGCGGCCCGATTGTCTATCCCTTGTGTGAATTAAGCAGAGCCCACAGCAACTACGCAAAGCACAGACAGGCTCCCAAACACCTTTTACAGCGATGATGCTGATTCTATGGGAAAGTCTGAACTCTCCTGTCACTTTTATTTGATTTGAGCATCTCCGACTGAAATGGTGTTTTCCAAATGACAACACACGGCAGCCATCAGCAAGCATTTGCTGCCTGCAGGGCCCAGGGGAGAGATACGTGCCGGCGTCACAGGGCTACTTAGCATGGCTCCCGAGCTGCAGGGCTGGCCGCACTGTGCCCAGGAGCCGACTCTCGGCCGGCGTGCCCCCTGTTCCGTGGCACAGGCGGGTGGGAAGCCAAGTGTGCCCACTTTCCAGCACTGGCAGAACTTGCCACAGCCCTAGGAGAGCCATGCGCCTGCTGCCTTCCCAAGCACAGGGCCTCCGACTTCAAAACCCGGAGCCAGCCCTGGCGGGACGCGCCTGCCTCACCCACTTCCCTGCCGTCCCCAGCACTCAGCCCGGGCCTCTCGTCCCAAAGCCTTCCCTCATCGTCACAGTGATGGCGGAAGTGAGCCACAGAGACCCGGCGGAGCCCGCGGAGAGTGACCCTCCTGCTTCCGTCAAGGGTGACAGGTGACCTCAGAAAAGACAAGCTGGCGGGCTCCGTGCTGGATAGTGCTGGGATTCCAACAGGGGACAACCACAGGCCGCCCCTCCTCCTCGGGCACAGGGCGCCAGCTGCTCTTGGTGGATGCCCTGAGCTCAAGGTGGTCCCTCGGCCTTGAGACCCTGGGTGGACAGGCCCAGGGACCTGCCCCTGTCTCGTATGTGTGCTGCTGGCCTTGACGGGCAGTGAAACCTCACCCCCAGCCTGCTCCCAACAGCTTAGAAATCAGATGCCTGGTGGGTGCCCAGGGGAGTCTCGTGGAAGCCCCGTGCCCCAGCACACTGCATCTGGAAAGGTTTGAGGGCAGCGCTGGATCCCAGGAGCTGCCAGTGTGCACGTGGGCCAGGAGGTGACCACGTGGGTCCAGGCCCCGCCACCGGCCAAACGCAGAGCACTGAAGACACAGGAGGAAGGAGGAGTGGAGATTCCTCAGTAATCTTTTCCCCTGCTTTCCTCTTTCCTTATTGAGATATAGTTTGCCTAACATAAAACCCACCCTTTTTTAAAGTAGGAAAAGTCAGTCTTTTTTAGCATATTTGCTTTTTTGTGCAAGCATTGCCACTCCCTAATTCCAGTAGAAACCAGGTCCCCAGCAGCAGTTTTCTCATCACCACCCCTCTGACCTGGCAGCCAGAGTCTCCTTCCGTGTCTGTGGGCTCGTCTTCCAGACTCAGCTCGCAACGTGCCATGTGGCCGTACCTGGCTGGCGTCTCTCAGCCGGCCTCATCTCCACCTGTGTCCCTGTCGCAGACATAGCAGTCTTTCATGCCTTTTCAGGGCTAGCTGGTATTCCTCGTGAGGACGTAGCACACTTTGCTAATCCGTTCGTTGGATGATGGACTACCTGCTGGTCCCTGCTTTTCGGCTGTTATGAATGGTACTGCCATGGACATTTGTGTGCAAGCCTTTGTGTGAGTGCTATGTGTTGAAGTGTTTGGAGATACATTAGGTTAAATAAAATATTGATTGTGTGTGTGTATGTGTGTGTGTGTGTGTGTGTGTGTGTATGTGTGTACCTCCCTATTTTTATTTCTTATGTGGAAACAGGGTCTCGCTAAGTTGCCAAAAGCCTCATTAAGTTGCTGAGGCTGGCTTTGAACCTGCGATCCTCCTGTCTCAGCCTCCCAAGTACTGGGATTACAAGCGTGCACTGTAATGGAGCAAGATGTCAGCGTGGGTTCTTGTTCTTAGCTAGAAAAAATAGCCAGAACTATAGTGCTGTAAGCTGAAGCAATTTTTATCACGACAAAGGTAGAAAGAAGGGGCAGAATAATAAAGCGCCACATCAGAGGGACGCAGCGGAGTGCCTTGATAATAAGACACTGAGGTTTATGAACATAGTGTAGGTGTGGGCCCGCCCATTTTCTCCGGTGCAAGCCTTTTGATATGATTATGAGGATTTACTATCTCTCATCCGATTTGACCAAAAGCCTTCTTCCTGTCCTGACGTAGGTGTGGGCCCACCCTATCTCCATGCAAGACTTTGTTAAGACCAAGAGTCTTACTTGGTTGACAAGGTCAGGGGTTACATGGTATTTGCCTCCTTTGACAAAGGCCTGTACCATCCTCCCGTGTCCTTGGGGAGTTTTAGCCTATCTTCTAGACGCTATTTATTATGCAAACTTGTCTTTAATATATGAAGGCTTTGGGCTACAACTTTTTTGTGTAATTGGTAATCACTTTTGGTGCGGGGAACAGCTGACTCCCTTCCCTGCCTGAGTGCCTGCACAGCACCCAGGCTCTGACTACTTTTTACATTTTGAAATTAATACCAAAACAATTTTTCAATACCTGTACATTCCCTATCACGTACCAAGCACAATGCTGGGCCTGTTTTTGTTTTTGTTTGGTTTTTGTTTGTAGTCTAGCCACAGTGAAAGAAAGAGCCTGAGAGTACTGTGGAAGGTTCACAACAGAGCATCAGAGACACCGTGGATCCCCAAGGCTGGCCCGGGGTGCCCTGAGTCTGACGAACAGTTCTCCTGCCCACAGTGGCTTCCTCCTCCGGCCCTGAGCCCCCTGCTGGAGGACCTCCTATGTGGGTGACAGACCAGAAGACCTAGAGATTTGTAGCCCCAAGACAAGTGTCACCCAGGGGAAGGAGCCTCATAGCCCCACAGGGGACAGTTCCCTGAGGTCATCTGTGCAGTTGCTGGTAGGGAGCCCGGAGAAGAGCGTCACCTGCTCATTAACTCACCCCAGGCTTCCTTCCCTCTTAGCCTCAGTACCCTCTCCCCCGGGGGCTCCCTGGGGTCACCTCCACATGCATTCTGTGTGCCAGCTCCTGGCTTTTGCACGAGAGCCTTAGACCCGGGAAGGAGGACATAGGAATAGAGGGCCGGCCCCGAGCCTCATTCATTTGTCAGCTGGATGAAATGGCCCTAGGAAAGCTACTTGGCAGCCCTGAGCTCCAATTTCCCTTGCAAAATAGGAATTATAATCCATAGCATGTGCGGTTCTGAGGAGGATAAAATGAAGCCATTTATGCAGAACGCCTGGCCAGGCCTGCCACTTGGTAAGTGCTCAGTAAGCGGGGGTGGTCATTTGAAGAGACCCGGGGGCACTGTTGAGTGGCTAAGATGAGGTCTCTGGAACCGCAGAATGCTGATAGAGGAGGATGCTTCGAAGGTCTCAGCAACACACACAGCGCGCGCGGGCTCCGCTTCTGCTCGGAAGCCGAGTCACTGCCAGAGATTTGAGCACAGATGTGTTGTTTATAAGAAATAATAACGCTCCTGCGTAATATTCTCTATATTTAGCACAAGTCATTCCAAAGCGCTTGAGCCTTCTAAGCATAGCCTTAGTCATCTGTGCTTATGTTATTTTAAAAACAAATAGGGTGCTGGGTGCAGTATGAAAAATAAGTGTTTCTGGAAATGTATTCACGCGCCCCTTGGGGTGGTCTGGCCAGCAAGAGGCCCTCAGAGCACCTCTGCCACGACGGAGGAGGGGAACAGAGGTCTCTGGAACATATGCCTTCTGACTGCAGGTTTTATTTATTTATTTATTAGGGTGCTGGAGATTGAACCCTGGGACGTTCTACCTCTGAGCTAAACCCCCCCAGCCTTGTTTTATTTTTTTACTTTGAAACAGGGGCTCACAAGTCGCCAACAGTCTCCCTGAGTTGCTGAGGCTGGCCACGATCCTGGGATCCTTCTGTCTCCGCCTCCTGAGTGCTGGGGTTACAGGCGTGACCACTGCGGGCGGCTCTGACTGCAAGTACCTCAAGGCCTTGCAGGGGCCTGCTGTTCTCGCTGTCCCTGGACCTTCCCAGGATGCAGGAACAGCGCCTGGACATCCTGTTGAACCGCAGCGAGTGTGCAGGTCCCCAGGGTGTAACGTGATGACTTTGGATAAAAGTATGCACTCATGCGGCCGCCACCGCAGTCAACACAGAGCACACTTCCCCACCCCAGAAATCCCCACGTGGGGCCAGTCAACCCCCATGGTAAGAATCTGCCCTCGGCCTCTGTCCTCACGGAATCCGACAGCACATGCTCAGGGCTCTGGTACCTGGTTTCTTGGGCTCAGCATCCTGGAATCGCCTGTGTCATCTATTTACTTCCTGCGGCTGAGCGTACATTGCCAGCTTTCCTGTGCGTGGATGCTTGGGTCCTTTCCAGCTTGGGGCTCAGCTACCAGAACCACCACCCATCCAAGGCCCAGTGGGGTTTGAGGGATGAAGAGGGGATTGTGGATCTCATGCTGGCAGATCCTGGGTGCTGCTGAGGAGCGAGGTCCTGGCCTCATGTGAACGTGTGTTGACCTCCATGCAGAACAGCCGAGCTTTCCCCAAGGGCTCGTGCCGCTTCACAGCTCCACCACCAGCACATGGGCGAACCCTGGCGCCCACCCTCTCCAACACTAGGCGTTCAGATAGAGCCGGGCGTGGTGGGCGCGCTTGTCATCCCGGCATTCGGGAGGCTGAGACAGGAGGATCGCGGTTCGAAGACAGCCTCAGCTACTTAGTGAGGCCCTTTGCAACTCCGTGAGACCCTGTTTCTAAATAAAGAATAAAAAATAGGACTGGGGGTATAGCTCAGAGGTAGAATGCCCCTGGGTTGCATCCTCAGCGCCACAAAAGCAAATAAATAAATAAATAATTTTTTAAAAATAAAACATTCAGATAGAAGCCAAGCCTGGTGACTCACACTTGTAATTCCAGTATTTGGGAGGCTGAGACAGGAGGATCGCAGGTCCCTCAGCAACTTGAGAGGCCCTCTACAACTTAGTGAGACCCTGTTTCAAATTAAAGAATAAAATCAGGCTGGGGGGTGTAGCTCAGAGGTAGAATGCCCCTGGGTTCAATCCCTAGTACAATAATAATAATAATAATAATAATAATAATAATAATAATAATATAAAATTCAGATAGAAGTGAGATTGATCATATCTCCTCCTGTGTGTTTTTTTTACTTTTATTGGTGCATTATCTTCTTATGGCCTTGCATCACGGTTCACAGGAGCAGCGGCACACATGCTCACAGCAGCGTTCCCGGTGACTTCATGATCTCGGGCATGTGCTTATGGGCTGACTGGCCATTTCAGTATCTTACTTTCTCGAGTGCCTGTTCCAAGCACTTTGGCGGTGTTTGAAACTGGCCCGCATCATTTCTTTTTATCTCTGGTTCGTAGGGACCCTTTGGTCACCTGGCTAGATCTCGTCTGCATGGCACCTGGTTTCCCGCTTCCAGTTCGCCTCTCCATGCTCTTAACAAGGTCATGAGACGAGCAGAGGGTTTTAACTGGATGATGCTAATATCGCCGTTTTCTTTTTATGTTTGTACTCCCTGTGTCTTGTCGCATCTCCAGAAGATTTAGAGTGATCGCCGTTGGGTTTTTCTCCCTGTTCGGTGTCAGTGTTCTGTGTGCGCTGTGAAGCGGGGCTTGGCCCTCGTTCTCCTTCCCACGCGCTGCAGGTGCGTACTGGCTGGGAGCCTTTCCTGCCCCACTGCGTCCCTGGCACCTCTGTGACCGGTGTCTCCCTGGAGGGAGCAGGAGGATCTTTCTGGGCTCTTCGCTCCCGTCCATCTGTCAGTCTACCCTTCCTGTACTGCGCTGGTGAGATCCCTGGAGCTCGATGGCATCTACTCTAACTCTAACGCATTGTCTTCCTTTTCTATTGTTTTTTCATTAAACAGATCCTATAATTTTCACTATAAACTTCAGACTCAGATTTCAGTTTCTGGGGACATAAGAGAGGTCTTCTGTGGCTTTGCTTGCTGTTGCCTTGAATACAGAGATTTGGAGACCACGGTACCCTGACTTTGCTCCTAATCATGAGCAGGCAACAGCCCTCCCTGGTTTAGTCTGACTTCTGCCAAGCTGCCTGCGTTTCAGAATGCGTTTAACTTCTGTTAAATCTGTTCCTGAATATTTTCTGCTTTCTGGTTTTATTGTAAATGGGATTTTGTCAATTTTCCAATTGGTCACTGCTAGTTTATTTTATTTTTTTGGTGGTACAGGGGTGGAACCCAGGGGCTCTCTACCTCTGGGCTATACTCCCAGACCTATTTTATATTTTATATTTTATTTGGAAACAGGTTCTCACTAAGTTGCTGAGAGTTTCACTACGTAGCTGAGGCTGGCTTCGAACCTGTCGATCCTCCTGTCTGAGCCTCCCAAGCGCGGGGATTACAAGCGTGCGCCACCACGCCCGGTATCGCTGATAGTTTATAAAAGCAGAAGAGATTTGCACACTCTGACCCGGTGCCTTGTATGCATCGCTTAAGGCCGTCGTTAGTTCTAGTAGTTGTTCTCGAGAGTCTTTGGATTTTCCCACAGAGACCATCATGGCCTTTGAAAAATAAGACGGTTTTAATCCTTGCATTGCGATATTTTGGGCTTGTACTTTTTCATTTTTTTGCTGCTGTAGCCTACTTCTTATTTATTTATTTAACAATTATGTGAAAGGGAGAGCGGCCGTCCCACCTGCCTCCTGGTCCCAGGAGAAATGCTTTTCTCCTTAGCACGTGAAGGTGCCACGGGTTTTTTGTTGTTGTTGAGATGCACTTTATCACATTGGAGGTCCACACCTGCAACTCGTTTTCTAAGAGTTTTTGGTCAAATGTTCCTTGCTAAGTTTCATTAAATGTTCTCTGTGCACCTGCTCAGGTAGCTGGGGAAGCGGCCTCTTATTCCTAGCTGTCTAGTGGTTTTTCTTGCTTTTTATTTTCTCAGAACAGGCTTGGATTTTTGTTGTATGTTCTTTGTGAGCCTGCGGAGATGAGCAGTTGGTGCTTCTCTCGTATTCTGTTAATATGTGAATTACTGATTTTCCAATGCTAAAACACCTTTCTTCTGTATCTTCTGAGGTATTTTAGGTGAGTCGGGCCTCTTTCTGCCTGTGTCCGTTGACATGCTCGCTGATACGGTGAGGGCTAGGTCTGCCGCGTTGTCATTGGTTCCTCAGTGATTTCGGGTCTTGTTTCTTTGTTCGTTTCCTCTTTTCTGCCTTTTCTGTGGTAACTGAGCAGATACTGTACCCATTTTACTCCATAGTGCTCTGCCTTTTAGCAGTGTTTTAAGTGGATGGCTCTAAGCATCAAGCCTTAGATTTACAGCAGAACCGAGCCAAGGGTACGACGGGTCCCACGGGTCCCCTGCACGCGACCGTCCCGCCCGAGACACCGCTGACGTCCTGCATCAGAGTGGCCATCGGCCACTCTGTGCCCTGAGCCTGCACTGACCGCATTGTCAACCCCGGCCGCCACTTCACCTGGGCTCACCCTTGGCTTTGTAACTCCCTGGGTTTCCTCAAGGGCATGATGCCATGTGCCCGCCACTGGCAGGATCCGATGGAGTGGTTGTCCTACCCTAAACACCTCCTGGGCTCCGCCTGTCCCTACCCCGGTCTTCCTACAATCCCCCTAGGTTTCCAGAATATGCGTAACTGAGAGCAGACAGAATGCAGCCCTTTCTGATTGGCTTCCTTCGCTCACTGCAGTGCGTTTAACCTTCCTCTGTGCCTTTTCCTGGCTTTTCAGCATCAAATCGTATCTTTTGTTTGTATGTCTCACAATTTCTGGATCTATCCACCTATTGCAGGGCATCGCAGTTGCTCCCAGGTTCTGGCAATCGTGGATAAAGCCGTTATGAACATCTGTGTGTGGGTTTTTGCACCGACATGTTTTTAACTCCTCTGGGTAAATACCAAGGAGCATGATTGCAGAACCCATGGTAAGATCATGCTCCCAGCTCTCTCCTGCGCCTTCGTGCCTCCCCGCGAGCAGCGAGGGAAAGATCCTGCAGCTCCGCACCCTGGTCCCCACTGCAGGGCGCTCAGTGCTTGCGATTGGGCCGTCGTAACAGGTGCGAGAGAAAATATCTGTTTTAATCTGTAGTTCTTTAATGTCGCTAAAAGAAGAGCATCCTTCTGCACGCTTCTTTGCCATCTATGCTTTTCCTCGTTGCAGGCATTGTTCCAGCCGCTCACTTTAATCATGCTTAACTTTTTACAGTCTGCTTAGAGTTGATACTATAGCGTCTCACATGCAAACTAAGAACGCAGCAGCCATGTAATCCTGCTGATCCCCTCCCTCACAGCCAGCGACTATTGCTGGCATACAGTGTATATCTACGGTACATTTTAAATCCCATCATACACTAGATAACGTTGGCTTTACTCCGCCTTTTGCTTTAAACAGACTTTTGAAGAAATTTTGAGAAGAGACTTAAAAGATGGTTCCTACTGCTTTCCGCATACTCTGGTGCTTTTATTTCTTCCAGTACATTCCAATTTCTAGCCCCATCGCATTCCTTTCAGGCTCAAGGATTTCTGTTTCCCTTTTACATATCACAGATCTGCTAGTGACTAATTAGCTCAGCTTTTGCTGCGTCCTTTATTTTTGCCTTCCTTTTGAAGGGTTGTTTTTCTGGGTATAAAATTCTGCATTCATGGTCTTTATTTTTCTTAAGAAGTTTAACTTTTTTTCTTCCTGTTTTTTTCCCCTCTGTTCTTTCTTAGAAGAAGTCAGATTTAATTTAGCATTACTCCCCTGTATGGGACGTGTCTTTTTCTCCTCTGGCTGCTTTCAAATGTCTACTTGTTTGTTTTCCTTTATCTGCATTTCAGTTGTTTGAGTACGATGTGCCGAGGCCTGGTTTCCTACTTATTTACTCTTTTGGTGTTCATTGAGTTTTCATGGACTATAAATTTGTTTTTACCAAATCTGTAAACTTTTCAACCATTGTTTCTTTTCTTCTTTTTAATTTTCTTTATTTTATTTTTGGTGCTGGAGATTGAACGCAGGAACCCTCTGCAACTGAGCCACAGCCTCATCTTTTTTGTTTTTTATTTTGAAACAGAGTCTCACAAGTTCCCGAGGCTGACCTTGAGATTGTAAGCCTTCTGTCTTGGCCTCTCCATACAGGGATTGCAGGCGTGCAGTGCTGCTCCCAGCTCATTATTTCTTTAAATGTGTTTTGCGCGCCATTCTTCCTCACCTTTCCTCCTGAGACTTCACGCCCGTGCGTGTTAGAAGTTTGTGGTTACTCCCCCAGGGGCCACAGCTCTGCTCTTCTTTCTCCTCTGCAGACTCAATCATTTCTATTTACCTTTCCTCAATTTCCCTGACTCTTCCTGCTGCTGACTCCACACTTATATAAGCACATCCAGGAATTCTTAAACTCAGACATTATATTTTAAAATTCTAAACATTGTATTTGATCCTTATCCATAGATTTCTCTCCTCAGCTCCCCCATCTGCTTCCTATTTATTAATGTTCCTTTCTCTAGGTCCTTGGACATATCTACAATGGCTGCGTGGAGTCTCAGTCTACTCATCATCATTGTTACGGTTTGGGGAAACTGTCCCCGGGGACCCCTGCTAGGGTCCTGGACACAATCTCCCTCAAACCACAAAAAAAAGATAAAAATGATAAAAAGCGCGGGTTCTTGTCCTGAGCTAAGGATAAACACACATTAGCCCAGACTCTTGCTGAAGATTTAAAGGAGTTTATTAAAAAGATAGAAATACAGAGATAGTTACAGCCCATGCCATTCAGGAGTGCATGGGGGTGGGGGGGTTCAAACGAATTCACCAAAGATACAACACGTGGACCAGACTTTTTATACACATGACCTCATCTTGTTCACGTAATTCTGATGTAGTAAACATCCCTGTAACGTACCTCCCCTTACCCTGTAAGGTATCTCCCCTTACTTTCCTGCCAAGGTGTACTCTGGTAGGTGTCTCTTTTCAGGAAGGTCATGGTCTGAAGGTCGACCCCCTCCTCCCATCCTAGCTAGATTATCCAATTATTATGTAACCCTCTCTTTAGAATGAAGATGAGGAAGTCCTAGTTCCCCTCTCCTATGGACCTGCTAATTACCTTTAGTTAGGTTAATTTACATTGGAATAGTTGCCGGCTTTTTTTGGCAGAAACCAAGTCCTTTCACCAGTTTTTGAAATATAATAATAATAGCTTTCTCCAATCTTCCTAGGCCGTTCCCAGTACTGGCACAATCATCGTTGTCATCATCTAGTTTCTGTTGGGTGATTTTCTTTTGACTGTAGATCATGTTTTCCCATTTCCTTGAGGTCTGCTAACATTATAACCCACACATTGCAGAGACTCTAGGCTTTGTTACCTTTCTGATGAGTGTTGGCTATGATCTAGCAGTTGATTCACACTATTGACTGACCATCGTGCACTTGGGGAGACTTGGTCTGATGCTTCATTTGGGTAAATCTCTGTCTTAGTCAGTATCCTCACTGCTATAATCCAAAGAACTGACCATCCAACTCAGATAAAGGAACATTTATTTGCTAGTGGTTTCCTTGGAGATTTGGGGGTTCAGTCCTTGTGAGGCTGGGCACTGTGGATCTCGGGGTAGGAAGTGGAGAGAGATCTCAGTAGGAGATCTCAGTAGAGAGATCTCAGTAGGGTAGGAAGTGGGGAGAGAGAGCACAGGACTACATTCTCACATCATAGAAGCCAGAAGCAGAGCGCAGGCAAGGGGAGGAGGAACCAATACATAAGCCCCAAGGCCGCACAGCAGGGCACCCATCTTCTCTCACTCCAAGGCCCTGCCGGCCTTGGCCACCACCCAGACAAATCCATCACAGTTACCATGACAACGGATTTATTTACTGAAGAGACGACAACCCTTATGAGTTAATTCTACCAACCCTGAGATCTTCTATACCTGACCTAACGATCTCCAAAGGGACACTTTGAGGGTTCATCAGGAAGACTGAGGTGTTTATCAAGCCCCCCAACTAGACTGGACGAAACGCGAATTTGTCTCCACACACAGAGTGCAGTAGCTGAGATCTCTCTGAAGTTTCATCCTCATAGGCCCCCAGGCATGTGCAGATTGGGGACCAACTGAGAAATGGGAACATTCATACAGAGTCTGGGGCCCCATGGCTTCCTCCCTGGGGGATTCCCCCTTTGACTTTCGTCTTCTCTGATAACATAACACTCTCTCCTCTGACACCTTAACCAAATCAACCTGCAACTTTCTGCTTAAGTTCCACCCCCACTGTCTGGTCACTCCATGGCAGAACATCGAAGCTTCTGTTCATTCTTTTTAGTACTTTGTTTTGTGGGCATACCATTGTCTGTCCCATAATAATACACCTGTTGCTCCCAATTTTTTCTTATAACAATAATAAATGGGCTGTTCTTCAAAATTCATCTTGCTGTAGCCGGGTGTGGTGGCGCACACTTGTAATCCCAGCATTCAGGAGGTGGAGACTGGAGGATCATGGTTCGTGGACAGCCTCAGCTACTTAGCAAGGTCCTTTGCAACTCAGTGAGACCCTGTTTCAAAAACTAAAAGACTAAAAGATAGGGCTGCTTGTGTAGCTCGGAGGTACAAAGCCCCTGGGTTCCATCCCCAGTACTGAAAAAAAAAAAAATTTTTTTTCTCTTGCTGTAAACTTAACAACCGTATACATACAACCTATTAAAGGCCCTGGCTATAGAAAACCTTTGGTTTACAAACGAGTTGCAGTCTTTAGTAGACATTTGCAATTGGACTGCCATTTGTACGGCGCCGTATTTGTTCACTGGGCCAGAGTTTATCCTGCCAGAATTCTTCCTGAACTAATCTTGTGGACTCATTTGACTGGAGATCAAAGCCTGGGCACATGAGATGTGCTGGAATTGAACTCTTGGCCTCATGGCATTTAACCCTCCCCATGGCATACTAGGTTCAGTGAGACACACGTGCCATCATTAGCGGACACAGTTTCGGCAGCGTGGACAATCAGCCGCTGGTTCCAACTCTGAATTCTTCTGAGAGGAACCTCAAGGGCCTGTCACATCCTCCTCTTCTGCCTCGGAAGCCCAGCACAGAGCGGAGCCGCCGAGAAGGCACCTCTGTGGTCCTCCAGAGAGGAAGATGGTGGCGGGTACTCCTTCCCAACGTGCTCAGGTGTGGCCTGACCCAGCCCCGCAGCCCTGAATGGCGGCACGGCAGGTTGGCTGTGCTGTGACTTGGCCCTCTCCACATGTCACACAGCCACCGTGGGTGATGAGGCCTCCTGAGTGATGTGCACGCCACTTAGAACAGCACCTGGAACACAGGAAGAGCTCAGGAGAGCTGGCTGGGGCGATCTTTAAAACAGTAAAGGAAAAGCTCTCCCCAACGCTACCTGCTGCCTAGGCCTGGTCCTACCTGCAAACTCCTGCTCAGGAGGGAGAGGGGCACAGGGAGAAACCACACCCGCACACCTGGACCCACATGAAGTAGGCAGAACGTGAAATTCCCCTCTTCAAGCACCAAAGAGAAAAGAACTCAGTCCAGTGCTGCCCTGAGGTCTGGGGACCCAAACCACGAGGCATTTGCAGGACTCTCCAGAATTGCACACCGGGGTGTCGGGGTCCCCAGCATCTTTGGTTTGTTGTGTTCTATTTGCGTGGCTGACACAAATTATTTGGGATAGTCCTTGGGCTGCTGATAAACTGGTTTGATTTCCCAGCAGGACAGACCAGAGAAAGGGCTTCTGTGCCTTTAAGGAGCAAGGTGTGGTCACTGTTAATCATGTAACTTTATTGTGCTCCTGGGCTATAAAGGAAACTTGCTCCTCCTCATTCTGAATGTCTATTTTATGACATCTATAAACAGCGAGTTACCAATGACTCTTCCCCGAGTGAGACCGTCCTCACCCGGCTGGTTGGGGGTTGGCTGCAGGGACCAGGAGAGAGGGAAAGTGGACAGGAGGTGAGTCCAGCCCCTCTTGGCTCCCAGGCCCGGTGACACCCAGGCCCGCCCTTGGGGAGGCCTGCCGCCCTTCTTTAGAGCCCCCGGCTCCTAGGCCTGGGGCTCAGCAAGAGCAGAAGTAGGTGCACCCCTCCGCCATCTTCAGATCCGTTGTGCGCTTGTGTCTGGGGCCAATGGGAGATTTTCTGGCATGCAAAAATAATAATAATAAGCCCCCTTTCTAAGGGGCAGCAGGGTCCATGTGGGGCTCTGGGGAGTATCTGGAGCACACATTTCTTGGAGGGGGCTGTCTCACTCTGTTGCTCCAGGTGGACTCCATCCAGGGGAGGCTTCGTACACTACGTCGTCTTAATAGCTGTTCATAGGAGTCCACCGGGGACGCAGCTGACTGTCAGGGAAGGCTGAGGTGGTGTGCACACGAGCCCGTGAGCCCCTTGATGGTATTCATCCTGCAACTGCAGGGTCAAAACTTGGGGTGCAGATGCCCCATTCCCAGGTGTCCTTTCCTTGGTGACAAGGTCAGGCTGGGGCGTCTGGGCTGTGTTGACTCGTGCTCGTCTGAGGGAGGAGGACAGGTGTGTGGAGCCGTTACTGTTCTCTCGCAAGAAAGAAGGCCGAGCTGCAAACCAGCTGGCTGGCCAGCCCCATTAGCGCGCTGTGTTCAGCTGATCTGTAGTCGGAATGCTGGGCTTTCCTGTTGATCTGTTCAGCCAAACCTTTTTGTCTTTCTGCGCTGGGTAGACTCTGGATTTGTCTGAAACAAGTAAACAATTCCTGGAAGAAGTGGGTGAGGCTGGGGCAGGTTCCTTGAACTAACCCCGAGGCCCAAGGTGGAGTCAGTGACAGCCCGTGGCATCGCAGGGGGCAGGGCCAGCTCTGTTCTTGCTGCAAGGGAAGCACCCTGGGGCTTGGGGCCGTCTGTACACTTTCAACTGAGTCCTGTCCAGGAACCCCGGGCAGCTAAGGACTGAGCAGGCAGAGAGTAGCCCAGCCTCCCTGACCCCAGCAGCTGGCCGATCTGCCTTTGGTCACATCTCTCACCAATATGAGTCACGAGTGCCTGGGAGTTCCTCCTAGCCAGCTGGGAGCAAGCAACACCCTGGAGTCCACTGCAGCGCCCCCGCCCAGGGCCACTTTCAGACAGCACGGACCTGTTCTTGTGGGCCACTTTCCTTGTGAATGTCAGCCTGCTTCCTTGGTCTCCGCCCGCCTGGATTGGCGCTGAGCGGGGCTGGCCCTCCCTTCCCTCAAACTCTTCCTTCTCTCCCGATTTGCTCAAAACTCTTGAGGTCCAGAGGAACGCCAGAGACCCAGTCAGGTCCCACTGTTAATTGCCCCTCCCTGGCTGCTGCTCGTGATCCTTAAAGGTACTAAGGAATTTTCAAAGCAAAATTACCTGAATATCCTTTAATTTAAAAAAAATCAGTCTTTGTCATGTAGCACTTAGAAAACAATAGTTATTAAACGTAATAGCACAGTTTGCTGCTAGGTGTTTTGCATAAAGGTGGCAAATGATTAGCAGTTGCGATTAAAACCCGTCATCCGAGGTGGCCCACTGCTGTAATCCTCGCATTTGGGAAGCGGAGACAGGAAGACTGCAGATTCAAGGCCAGCCTCAGCAATGCAGCAAGACCAGCAGCTTAGTGAAATCCAGTGTCAAAAAAAAAAATAGGGCTGAAGGTGTAGCTCAGAAATAGAATGCTCCTGGGTTCAATTCCCAGTACTGCAAAAAAAAAAAAAAAGGCATTGTCTCCAAGTCTAGGGGTTCCAGGCTCCCTGAGGATTTCAAGACACTGGATGGGGTGGATGGGGTAAAGAGGGCTCTCAAGACACTGCAGCCAGGAGCCAGGCCTCTCAGCCAAGAGGTGGTACCCAGAGCGACCCCATCACCCTAAGGACCAGGACGCTCCAGGGCAGGCGGTGCAAACAAGAAAGGAAGGCAGACGCCCTGTGGCTGTGAGCGAGGCTCGGACACCCTGGGGGCTGGCCCGAGCACGTCACACACATTCAGCACTGGGGGAAGCACTGCCGTGCAGGGATTCCAGCGGCAGAAGGGAGGGAGGCACCGCTCCCACTTCCGGATGGATGGGGCTGTTTATGGCCTTGTGGGCGGGAGACCTTTGGGCTCCTGGGCAGATGTTTTGCTCCTTTCTCCTGCAAAAGAATGCAGACCTTGCACTCTCCAGGGAGCGCTCTGTGCTCAGCTGCACAGGTGGGCGACATCGCAGCCTGGGCACAGGTGGGCGACATCGCAGCCTGGGCACAGGTGGGCGACATCGCAGCCTGGGCACAGGTGGGCGACATCGCAGCCTGGGCACAGGTGGGTGACATCGCAGCCTGGGGGTGCGCCTGGGCCCTTTCTGAGAACAACGGGCACGCTGGCACGGGTGACACCCGGGCTGAGGGGTAGTTCCACCAAGCACCAGAGTACCAACACCTGCCCCTGCACTGAGCTGGGACCACCAGGTGCAGTGGCGCAAAGCTTGATGGTCGCAAGTGCTGGCAGTTAAACTGAGGCCTAAAAGTGCTCAAGAGTCCAAAGGAAGTCTCTTTCTTAACCTTCTAATCGCATCCCGTGAATTTATTTGGAGGTAACCGGTTTCACACGCAGCAGTGAGAGCAAACGCAGGGAGAACCCCCGGTCCTCACCACCAGGATAGCACCTACACACAGCCCGCTGTTCTCAGAAGGGCACAGACGGGGAAGAAAGGCCGAGAAGGCGCCGAGCCTCACCAGCCGCTAGGAGACGCAAGCCCAACAGTGAGCGTCTGCGGAGGCTCGGCGCCTCCTCCGCCTTTCTTCCCTTCTGCACAGGCGTGAGTCACGTCCTTGCGTGTTTGCCCCATTCTCAGCTGGGCTGTCTTGTTTTCTGTTGAGTTTTGACACTCCTTTACATAGTCTGTGTTCAGACGCATGTGTGCTAGTCAGCTTTACGTTGCTGCGACACAGTACCTGAGGGAAAGGTTCGAGGAAGAAAGGTTTACTTTGGCTCCGTCCATCCATTGCCCATCGCTGGCTCCTTTGCTATTTGAGGCAGAGCAGCTGGGGGCGGGGAGGTGAAGCAGAGCTCCGTCTCATTGGTGCCTGGGAGGCAGAGGGGGTGGGGACAAGAAACACCCTTCCGGGGCTCGCCCCCAAGGACCACTTCCTCCACCCAGCCCTGCTTCCTGCTTTCCCACCACCTCCGTAGTGCACTCGGCTAGGGATTCCGTGGACTAACCCGCTGATGGGGCAGAGCCCTCATGACCCAGCCACTGCCCCAAGCCCCCTCTGCACACGGTGGACCGGGGCTGGGCCTGGCATGCAGGCGTCTCCGGGGGATGCCCACATCCAGACTGACAGGTGATGGGCAAGATGTCCTGCCAGACTGTCGCTTGTCTTTTCATCCTCTTAAATCTTTCTCAGAGCCAAAATTTTGATGTTGGTGAAGCCCAGTCGGTTGCTTTTTCTCGTCTGGCTTGCATTTGGGGATCATATCTAAGAACTCCCAGTCTCTCCCAGTATCCTAAAGACTTTCACTTGCATTTTTTTCTAAGTGTTTTGTAGTTTTGATATTTTGTAGCCATGGTCTGTTTTGCATTTCTTTTTATATAAACTGTGAAGTTGGGGTTTGGGGTACAAGGGTTTTTATTTAGTTATTTGTACTTACTTTGGTTCTGAGGATTGAACCCCGGGGCATTCTACCTTTAAGCTACACCCCATCCCTATTTTATTTTGTTTATTCATCTATTTTAGTTTGGAAACAGGATCTCACTAAGTTGCTGAGAGCCTCATTAAGTTGCCGAGGCTGGCCTGGAATCTGCCATCCTCCTGACTCAGCCTCCCATCTACCGGGGTTATAGGCATCCACCACCATACCTGGCCTTTGGGGTTTTTTTCTTTTTTCTTTTTTTAAACAGAGTTTTGCTAAATTGCCGAGGGTCTTGCTAAATCGCTAAGGCTGGCCTCAAACCTGCCTTCCTCCCATCTCAGCCTCCTAAGTACTGGGATCACAAGCATGCACCACCACCACCATGCCCGGCTTATTTTTTTCATTTTGAAACAGTTTTGCCAGATTGCAGAGGGTCTTGCTAAGTTGCTGAGGCTGGCTGCAAACCTACAATCCTCCTGTCTTGGCCTCCCAAGCCCTGGGATTACAGGCGTGCACCCTGAGGACTGGGGTCACAGGCGCTCACCACCATGCCCGGCTGGGTGCAGGCCTTTCTCTGCCTCAGGATGTTCAGTTGTTCCGTCACTGTTGATTTAAAAGGCTTTCTTTAGCCGGGCGTGGTGGCGCACGCTTGCAATCCCCGCGCTTGGGAGGCTGAGACAGGAGGATCGCACAGGTTCAAAGCCAGCCTCAGCTACTTAGTGAGGCTCTCAGCAACTTAGTGAGACTCTGTTTCCAAATAAAATATAAAATGGGTCTGGGAGTGTAGCCCGGAGGTAGAAAGCCTCTGGGTTCCACCTCCAGTACCACCAAAAAAATAAAATAAAAGGCTTTCTTTCCCTCGTGGAATGGCTTTTGCACTTCAGTTGGAACCCAGCAAGGTCTGTCAGCATGAGTATAATCTGCTTCTCCCTTGTTCTCTGCTCCACGTCTATCCTTCCACCAACCCAGCATGGTCTTCATTTCTGTGGCTAAATAAATCTTAAAAGCAAATAGACTGGTTCCTGAACCAGCCCCTACACAGCTTTTTTTTTTCTCTTTTCAAATTATTCCAGTTTCTTTGTGTTTCTATATAAATGCTAGAATAATCTTCCCTATTTTAGCACAAAAAAAAAAGTCTCGCCAAGATTTTGATAGGAATTTCTATTAAGCCTGAATACACATTTGGGGAAAATTGGCATCTTTGTTGAGTCTGCCAACCATTAGCATGGTAGACCTCACCACGCGCTTGCATTCCCTTTGATCTCTTTCACTGGTGCTTTGTAGTTTTCAACATAGAAATTCTGCATATGTCTTACTAGATATTCCCAAACTGTGTTTTGAGTGATTATGAATGCCCTTATATTTTTATTTCAGTGTACACATGGTCATTGCTAGTATATATAAATACAGTTGGGTTCATATGTTTATCTTCTGTCTCGAGACCTTGATTTTAGGAGGGCTTTTTTTTTTTTTTTTTTTTTTAGATTCCTTGGAATGTTCTAGGCAGACAATCATATGATTGGCAGCCTGAGGTGATTTTATTTTTTCTTTCTGACCTGTATGTGTTTTATTTCCTTTTCTTGCCCCATTGAAGTGGCTGGACTTCGCACATTATGTTGAATAGTAAGAGTGAGATTAGAGCTGGGCGTGGTGGCACAACCCCAGTCTCAGTACGTGGGAGGCTGAGACAGGAGGATCCCAGGTTCCAGAACAGCCTCAGTAAATCAGCAGGACTTTCAGCAACTTAGCGAGATCCTGACTCAAAAATAAGGAAATAATCCTAGAAAGGGCTAAAAGTATAGGCCAGAGGTAGAATGCACCTGGGTTTTGTACCCAGTGCCAAAAAAAAAAAAAAGACAGTTGTGGTAGCACACACCTATAATCTGTAATCTCAGTACCCGGGAGACGGAGACAGGAGGATTACAGATTTGAGGCCAGCCTCAGCAACTTACCAAGACCCTCCACAACTTAGTGAGGCCCCCTATTTATTTTTGTGTGTGTGGTACTGAGGATGGACCCAGGGATATTGTACATCCCCATCCCTAATTTTTATTCTCTTTATTTTTGAAGCAGGGTCTCACCGAGTTGCAGTGAGACCCTATTTCAAAAAAAAAATAAAAATAAAAATGGTCGAAGCCATAGCTTAGAGGTAGAATGACTCAGGTCTCATCCTGAGTACCACCACCAAAAAAAAAAATGAGATTAAACCTGTTGACTGGTCATATTTATAGGCAGACAGCAGCACTTAGTGTTTTACCATCTATGAGTGATAGTGTTGGCTACAGGTTCTCTCTATATTTCCTCTCTCTCTCTCTCTCTCTCTCTCTCTCTCTCTCTGTACTGGGGACTGAACCCAGGGAAATTCTACTCTGAACTACACCCCCCATCCATTTTTACTTTTTATTTTGGAAGAGTTTACGTGGGTTGTTGAGAGACTCATTGAATTGCTGAAGTTTGCCTTGAACCTGCAATCTTCATGTCTCAGCCTCCCAAGTACGAGGATTACACCCAGCTCCATTCCTGTTTTTCTGAGAGTTAGCATAACCATGTGTTGAATTTTGTCTAATACTTTTTGTGAATTAATTAAGATGATCATGTGCCTTTTCTTTCTAGCCTGTTAATGTAATCGATTGATTACATTGATTGGTTTTCCAACACTGAACTAGCCTTGCCTACCAGGAAGAAATCCTACTTGATCTTGATTTATATTTATTTTTATATAGTGTTGAATTCTGTTTTCCAAAATTTTGTTAGTGATTTTTGTGTTTGTATTCATGAAGGGTAGTGGTCTGAAGTTGTCTTGTTGTTATTGTTGTTGTTGTTGTGGTGGTGGTGATGGTGGTGATGGTGGTCTTAGTGAATTTGTCTCAGGCTAATCCTAGCTTCATAAAATGAACTGGAAAGCATTTTCTCCTTTATTTACTTTCAATGAGAGATTGTTTAGAATTGTGACAATTCCTTAAACATGTGGTAGAATTCTCCAGTGAAACCACTTGGGCCAGGAAATTCCTTTTGGAGGAAGCTTCTTAATTGTAAATCTAATTTCCTGAATGGGCTGTGTTCATATTACCTATTTCCTCTTGCCTGTTTAGGAATTGGCCCGCTTTATCTAAGATGTCAAATTCATGTGTGTGAGTCGTCTTCAGTGCTCCCTCTGGCCCTTATGGCTTCCAGAGGGTCTGGAGTGATGTCGCCTTTCATTCCTGGTGTCAACCTGTGCCCACTCTCCATTTCTTTATCAGTTTTGCTAGACATTTGTCAAATTATGAATCTTTCCAAAGAACCGGTTCTTTGTGTCATTGATCTGCACTGTCTCTTTTCCACTTCCCTGACCTCTAGTCACTCCGTCCTTCTGCTCTTGCTATAAGTTTATTTGTTCTTCTTTCTATAGGGTCTGAAGGTGGGATTTTAGAATACTGAGTTGGGTTTATTTTTCTCTCTTCAAATGTAGGCATTTAAAGCTACAAATGTCCCTCTCAGCATTGCCTTAGGTGTGTCCCATAGCAACATTTTCATATGTAATATTTTCATTTTCATTGCATCCAATGTACTTCTTAAATTTTCCCTTGAGACTTCCTCTTTGGCCCATGAATATTTAGAAGTGTGTCTAGTTGGTGGGTGTTTTGAGATTGTCCTGCTATCTTGCTTTCCAGTGTGCTTCTCTGAAGGTCAAACAACATTTTCTGTATAGTTTCAGCTCTTTCAAATTTGTTAAAGTTCTCTTTATGGGCCAGGATATAGTCTATCTTGGTATGTGTTTTACAAGCACCTGAAAAGAATGTTTGTTCTGCTGTTGTTAGGTAAATAGTCTATAAATGTTGATTGTTTGATGGACTTCTAAATTTATCTTGACTTTAAGATCATTAACTCTTAAAGCTTATGTCATACATTACTTTTTTCAAAAATTTCATATAAGTCTGCTGAATTCACCAAAGAGACCATGAAACATTACAGTGACCCTTGCCCCTCTTCTTCCCTGGCAGTGTCGGCCTTTCTAAAGACTAGGCCCTTGGACCAGCCAGGAGCTAACATGTGGCTCTACAGATATTTCCTTGCTGAGAGAGAGAGAGAGAGAGAGAGAGAGAGAGAGAGAGAGAGAGAGAGAGAGAGAGAGAGAGGACACGCACATGCGCACATGTGCAATTTTGTTTACTAGGAACTAAAACCAGAGGCATTCTACCTCTAAGCTGGACCCCCAGCCCTTTTTTTTTTTAAACAAGGTTTCTCTAAGTTGCTGAGAGGCTGTTCTCAAACCTGTGATCTTCCTGTCTCCGCCTCCCAAGTTCTGGGATTACGGGCTCATGCCTGTCTGGCTGACACTTTTACTCTTGTCGTGGTAGGGATCTTTCTTCTCCCATCCAGTCATAGAAAGCTAGAGCTAGGGAGATGAGCTACCCCACCAACCCACATATTTGGCAGTGTTGGCATGTAGGGCCTTATGATGGAGAGCACCCTCAATGACTAAGAGAACCAAGATGGACAGAAAGACTTTATTACTTATAGGTCTGGGGGGCAAATGGGATGTCTGGAGGCCATCAGGGAGTTTGTGGAAGGAGGGAGAGGAAGACTGTGGACCACACCTTTATTGGCTTTATGGCTTCATCCAGTTTTCTTATGAGAATTTTTCATTCTGAGTTTAATCAAGTAGGCACAAGTTCCAGGAGGTCACACTGTAACTGCGGATCAGCCGCAGCGGCGTAGGTCTGCACAGGCCACGCAGGGAGCGGGGCCAGCCGGGTGAGTTGGGCAGGCGCGTCAAGCTGCCCCAGAGGGAGGCGGCCCCCAGGAGGATGTCGCAGGACACAGACATCCAGATTGGCCGTATTGAGGACCTGGGAGGGGACGGACCAGAAGCTGTGTCGGGGTGACTGAGCGGCTTCTGGCACGAGAGCTGCACCTTGCATCCCTGAGGAACGCCGCAGCCAAGTAAAGTTAGAATCCACTCAGGCAGCGCAGGCAGCGAGGGCCTGAGAGGTTAACTCAAATGGGTTAGTTTTTTTTTATAAAATTAATATATGTTATTATGCCCGGGCATGGTGGTGCACGCTTGTAATCCCTGCGCCTGGGCGGCAGAGACAGGAGGATCGCGCAGGTTTGAAGCCAGCCGCGCATGCTGGCTTAGGAGACCCTGTTTCCAAATTTAAAAAATGTAAAAATAGGTCTGGGAGTGTAGCCCAAAGGTAGAAGGGCTTCCAGGAACCCCAGTACCACCAAAAATATCAAAATAAAAAAATAAAATTAATATATGTTCATTATAGAAAATGCAGAAGATATAGTAAAGCAAAACTAAGAAAATAAAATGTATATATATTTTTTTCTACCAAAAGATAACTACTATTATTACTTTGGGAGCATACCCTCACACTGTATTTTCAGAAAAGGCCTGTCCTATATTACTATTTTTAAATCTTTTTTAACTCTAATAATAGACATGAACATTTTCTAAGATAGTTACTTTAATTGTAGACTATGATTCCACAACCCCTCTATGATGGATGTGTGGGTTGTTAAGGTTTTCACTATGTTAGATACCATGATGAAGCCGGGCGTGGTGGTGCACGCTTGCTACCCCAGCACTTGGGAGGGTGAGGCAGGAGGATCGCAGGTTCACAGCCAGCATCAGCTACTTAGCGAGGCCCTCCACAACTTAGTGAGATCTTGTTTCAAAAATAAGGAAAAATATAAGGCTAAGGGTGTAGCTTAGAGGTAGAAAGCCCCTGGGTTCCACCCCCAGTGCCACACACACACACACACACACACACACACACACACACACACATAACATGCTGAACATCCTTTGTGTATATGCATGAGGATTTCCCAGAAATGAGACACTGGGCCAGAGCATAGAAACTTTTTTAGCTTTTGAACTCCATTACAGAATTGGATTGCTGGAATGTTTTGTTTGTTTGGGTTTTGTTTTGTTATTTATGGAGGGTTGGGTGTCAGGTCAATACAGGAGACTGTGTGACCTCAAGACTAAGCCATGAAGTTGGCCGTATTTGGGAACAGACAGAAAGGGCTACCTGGAACCAGGAAGCCGTCTCTGCCTTCCCAGGAGCGTGCATCGCTGAGGACAGGCCCGGGGGCACCTCCGTGTTCTTAGGAGTCTGCACATGGGGCCTGGTCAGGAAACAGGAAAGGGCAGATTACAGTCAGCCTGGGCCTGAACCTTGTAAAACCAGCCTCCCGGCCCCATTTACAGGCCAGGCAGCAAAGGGGCAAACCCGTGCCTGCTTCCTCTGCAGGTCTGCCAGGAGAACACCGTGTTTTGTACTCGGGATGTGCCTGGAACTTGCTTCGTCACAGTTATTGCCCCCATAAAATGGGCCTGGGCGCTGAGTGAGAGCTTCCCGTATTTAAAGACCCCGGTCCTGCCTGCCTTTTATAGCCAGTGCTGAGGCCGGCAGAACCAGAATTCCTGGATGCTCCACCAAGGGACGGTGGAGAGCAGGTCAGGCTTGGAGCAGCCCAGGAGGGAAGGAGACCCCAGGCCCAGAGAGGCTGCCGGGGTTGCTGGCAGGGAGGCCACGGGGGGCGCCAGCTCACCTGGGCAGCTCTGGGCCAGGGCGTGGGCACTGGGCCCCTGACCTTCCCTTCTCCCCTGGCCCGTGTTCCACCTCCCTCTGCTTCCTTTGCAGAGAGAGAAGAGCTGATCCAGAGTGTACTGGCCCAGGTGGCTGAACAATTCTCCAGGTACGCGGTCATCTGCGAAGGCGCGGTCCCCGTGGGCTGTCGGCGTCCGCGGCCCAGGAAGCCCTTGCTCCAAGGCTGGGCTGGGTCAGCAGGACACCCCTGTGACTTCTGTCACTGAGCAGCTAGTGCTCTCTGGAAACGCTTGCCTCATCCCAGAGACCAGACAGGGCTAGCTCTAAGAAACGAGAGCCCTGGCCGCAGGGCATTTCCTCCACTGGCTCTTCTGGGACTCAGAGTAACAGGCTGTGAAAATTTTTCTAAAGAGCCATTTTAAAAGTGAGCTTTGAGCCGGGTGTGGTGGCGCATGCCATAATCCCAGCATCTGGGAGGCTGAGACAAGAGGATCATGGTTCGCGGCCAGCCTCAGCTGCTTAGTGAGGCCCTTTGCAACTCAGTGAGACTCTGTTTCAAAATAAAGAATAAAAACACAGGGCTGAGGGTGCAGCTCAGAGATAAAATGCCCCTGGGTTCTATCCTCAGTACCGCCAAAAATAAATAAATAAATAAATAAATAGCCGGGCGTGGTGGCACACGCTTGTAATCCCCGTGCTTGGGAGGCTGAGACAGGAGGATCGCACAGATTCGAAGCCAGCCTCAGCTACTGAGTGTGGCTCTCAGCAACCTAGTGAGACACTGTTTCCAAATAAAATAAATAAATGAATAAATGTGAGCTTTGTCACTGAGGTCCTGTGTTGCAGGTGGGCTTCCCCTTCATTCCAGTCAGCCCACTGATTCCAGGTCAGCATTCAGTTTCCCTGCAGCATCGTACGCCCTGGGGTAACCAAATTAGGGGAAAGGGGAGATGGATGGTATTTTTTTAAGGCCCGTGGAATGTTGAACCAGATGGTTGGAGTCTCCAGAGAGCGCCCCGGTCCCCTGGGGTGACTGTTCCCAGAGGGTGAGGACCCTGGGCCACGCTGGCCTGGTGGGCAAAGGGCCTCACGTCCTCCAGGAGCTGTGTTAACCACCCAGGTCGGAGGGAGTCGAGGCGCAGGGACATTAAGATTCTCTACAAGCGGCCCGTCGCCCTCGCCCTGCCCGGCGCAGGCCCCCTGCAGCCTGGCCCTCTGCAGGGATCCAGCAGTGCTTGCTGGGCCGGGGTTAGATGGCAGGAGTCATGTTTGTCTTGTTTCTTCCTTTTACTCCCAGGGCCTTTAAAATCAACGAGCTGAAAGCCGAAGTTGCGAATCACCTGGCGGTGCTGGAGAAGCGAGTGGAATGTGAGTGGGTTGTTTCTGCTTACGTGTCTTTTAGCCGCCATTAGGATTAACGGCGTGGAAGGTGACCGGGTCAGTGCCGCGTCTCTTCTTTGTGAAATGCTTGGAGAACACCTTTGCTGTTCACAAAGGCCAGGGCGGTGACAGACCTGAGCGCTCCGTTTCTATTTTGAAAGTGCCTCAGCACGCACGCAGCACGGCGCCTTCCAGAGAAGAGCGCACGGAGGCCGGGCGGCCACGCTCAGCAAGAGCGCACGGAGGCCGGGCGGCCACGCTCAGCAAGAGCGCACGGAGGCCGGGCGGCCACGCTCAGCGCCTCCTCTGTGTGAACGAGGGCCGCCTCTGCCCGCTGCCCTCTCGGTGTGATTCCACGATTTTTTTTGTTTTGTTTTTTTTTTGGAATATGTCTGCAAAGTCATCCCTTAGTTTCTGATGATCACAAAAGGAAAACAGAATCGCCTCTGGAGCAAAGAAAGTCCATTGCAGCTCGGCTAAGTTACCAAGAACCTGCACTTGGAGGAAAACTGCGTCAAGACGCTCCCAGTCCTCATCAGTAACGAACCAAAGAGGGCCGCGGGGAGCCCGGCCGCCTGACGTTCTGTGCGCAGCCCTGGCCGCGCAGCTGGCGGCTCCGTGGCCACGTCTGGGTGGAGGGTAAGGATAACCCGGCGCCTCATTTATGAACCGAGGCTGAGCAGACGGCGTCGAACAGGAGGCCGTTAGGGGTTGGGCATCCCCAGAATATATCTGCTTCCTCTTTGGTAAGATCGACTCTCATTTTTCGCATCTTATTTGAATTGCTTGTGAATTTTCAAGACAAAAATTCAGGATCATGGAAGACCTGATTCATCTAAATAAGTCAAAACGTGATTCCTATAGTGTGGTAGCCCCCCCCCCCGAATTAAATTGCTGTAGGGCACTTATCTCTTCCTGATTTTTCTAAGAGAAAGATTTCACATGGAAAGCACAGATGGGCGCATTGGGGGTTTATGCAGGGAAGAGACAAACCGTGTAAGAGAAGTCTGCATTACAGGGATTCCATTCCAGAAAGAGGGGCTAGAGCGGGCTGCTGCCCCAGAGCGGAAATAGCAAAGAACCAAGGAGTTTCTCTGCAGAGAGGGTCTGCAGCGGTCTATTTCCAGAAGTGGGAGAGAGGTACTACGTTGGCTTTTTTTTTTTAATTATTATTTTATTTATTTATTTATTTATTTATTTTGGTGGTACTGAGGATGGAACCCAGGGGCCTTCTACGTCCGGGCTCACTCCCAGATCCATTTTATGTTTTATGTAAACAGGGTCTCGCTGAGTTGCTGAGAGCCTCACTAAGTAGCTGAGGCTGGCTTTGAACCTGCGCGATCCTCCTGTCTCAGCCTCCCAAGCACGGGATGACAAGCGCGCCCACCACGCCCAGCTCCTACTGGATTTTTAATCTCACTTGGTCCTTGGATCTCCAAGGCAGTTACTTGTGGCCCATTGTCAATGACGAAGCCACAGAAAAAAAATGGAGTGAGCTGCTCAGGTTCACTCAGCGAATGAGACACGTTAATAAAAGTGGGGCCCGTGCCCGGGGCCCTGCAGGGCTCTTGCCACCCCTGCCACCTGCCCTTCCTGGGCAAGTCACCCTCCCACACGCCCAGCTGGAGAGAAGCTGCCGCAAGAGACCTTCCTCTTAGACCAAGTTGCAGCAGAGGCTGGCTGGGCTGCTCTGAGCAGAAACGACTCTTTTGAGCCCAGTGCTGCGCGGCTGCTGTGCGCGTCCCTGAGCCCCCAGACACCACACCCGGGACTCAGAGGCTTGAACAACAGAAACGCCCTCTCTCGCAGCCCTGGAGGCCGGAAGTTTGAACTCTAGCGTGGACAGGGCCGGCTCCTGCGGGGCTCTGGGGGAGAATTCGTCCAGGCCTCTCCCAGCGAGTAGAGGTTGCCAGCGATCCGTGACATTCCGGGCTGAGGACTCAGCCCCGCAGCCTCTGACTTCATGTCGCACCTCCCTGTGACAGTAGTTCTAGGGACACAGTCAACGACCGCAGTGAGCAGGTGATACTTCCATGTCCATGGCGGGCGGCTGGCTCAGCCTCCTGCCTACCTGTGGAACCCACAGTCCTCGAAACTCCAGGCATTTCAGCCAGTGCACACAGAAAGGCTTACTACCCAGTCTCACCTGAACATGCCCCAGTGCAGGCGCCTCCTGCTCCCTCCGATCCTCAGGCAACATCCCCACCTCTGCTCCCCATGGTCCCCATGGAAGCCAGCTCCAGCCCAGCATCTCCTCCTCCTGCCACAGCCGCAGGCGCCCCCACAGGAGGGGCCTGTGCATCCGCCTGGCTTTGACTTATTCTCCGGACGCGCTGGTTCACCACCTGCAGTGGCCCCCTCTCTAGTGTGGACATGGCCGGGGACACCCGCCGTGCTGAGCCCACCTCGGTGGGTGAGTCCCAGAGAGACGGCCCAGTGGTGCAGTGCCTGAACATGAAGAGCGGGGCTGGGCATGCCAGGTGCCTCGGATGGCAGAAAGGGAAAGTCCTTTAGAGAAGGGCCTGCAGCTGGACCTCACACAGCTGTTGGAAGCCGGCTGGCCCAGGGCGCTGGACAAGGAAGGCTGCCAGGAGTCCAGCTGCTGCCATGTCCTGCCACGGAGACCCTCGCTCATACATGTGCGTGCACACACACATGCTGCAGAGATGCCCAGGCACACTCGTCCCCGTGCACGCGTGAACCTGGAGTCACAGATGCACACTTGCACGGAGCCTCATCTAACCATGCGGACCGTCACCAGCTGCTTCTGCTCCCCGAGATCAGCAGGCGTCCAACTCGAGGGACCGTCACACTGCGCGGGGCCTGTCTAAATGAGATGGCTTGCTTAGTCCTTGACCCTCTTAAACCTGCGATTCTTCTGAATCAAAACTTTCTCCTTTTCTCTTTGTCGACTTCCAAAGCTTTTCTCCCTTTATGTGTGAAATGTTCAGCCTCCTTCCAGGAGCCGGCATTCTCTAGGGTTGGGATGATTTCATAGGCAGATCGCCCAGAGCCTGGCCTCCCATCCTGCTGGGAAACGTTCTCCCTTCCTTCCTGGCCTCGGCTCTGGCCCGGGCGCAGGGCAGCCCCGCTCTTCCTGCCACTGCTCTGGGCCCAGAGCGACACCTAAACACAGCACGGGTCAGGGCTGGAGCTGCTCCCGCCCCGTGAGCCAAGGTGAGCACGGGTCAGGCCAGCAATCCAGAAGGCTCTGTGCCAAAACCGGACCTCGCCTCTGTCTCAGTGGAAAAGCACGTTCTCCGCACCCGTGGCCTGGTCCTTGGAAGAAGCCCTGAGGCACAGCTCCGTCCACAGCGCCTCTGAGCAACGCTCACCAGCTCTCAGCCAGCGAGTGGGCACACCAGGCCGAGCACAGCTGGGAGAGAAAGAGGAGCCGCAGTAGGGCTGCCCTGCCCCCGGGCCCTCCGCCAACGTCAGCTCATGGTGCTCAACAGTGGCCCTGGAATTTCCTCTCTTGTTTGCTTTTGCTTTTGTGTTTTTATTGGTGATACTAGGCATTGGACCCAGGAGTGCTCTACCTCCGAGATATACTCCCAGCCTTTTTTCTTTCTTTTGTTCTTTTTTTTTTTTTCTACTACTAGGGATTGAACCCAGAGGCATTTTACTTCTGATCTACACCCCCAGCCCCATTTTTTATTTTTATTTTATTTATTTATTTATTTATGGTGGTACTGGGGTTCCTGGAAACCATTCTACCTGTAGGCTACACTCCCAGACCTATTTTATGCTTTTTATTTGGAAACAGGGTCTCTTAAGCCAGTGCGGCTGGCTTCAAACCTGTGTGATCCTCCTGTCTCCACCTCCCAAGCATGGGGATTACAAGCATACGCCACCACTCCTGGCCCTTTAAAGGTTCTTTATTTTAAAACAGGATCTCACTTAGTAGCTGGGGCTGTCTGAAAACCTGCGATCCCCAGCCTCCCAAGTACTGGGATTAAAGGCATGTACCACCATTCCCAGGAGCCCTTTTTCTTTTGTAACGGAATCTTTCTAAGTTGCTGAAGCTGACCTCAACCTGCAATCCTCCTGTCTCAGCCTCTCCAGTACTGGAATTAGAGATATGTGCCACCACACCTGGCTTCTTAAGTCTTTTCATTCAGGAGGCAGGGACTTGCAGAAGCCTCCAGAAACCTCCCTTTCTGAAGTTCAGGAAGATGGCCTGGGATCTCTGGACATGTCAGCATGTCTGAGGGTCCACACCAGCCAGAGGACCTCACCAGTCAGTCCTGGGCTGGACGCCAAGGTTCCTGGCAGTGCTGGATAGTGTGGGGAGCCTCCACCATAATCTGAGGTGCTTGGTCTGAGCCCAGCTGTGTTTAAAGTTTGAGGGCACAGGAGGCAGTGATGGACAAATCCCATCTCCAGCCTCAGCTGCTTCAGGCTGCCGATGCCAACCTCCCATTTGGCTGTGATCACCTTTCTAGAGACAGACCTGCAGACCTGAGGGTTGGGACCCGGGTGTGGGCAAGACTGTGGCACTCAGCGTCTCCTCGGGGGCCCACGATGCAAGAAAGCACGAAGACCCCCACTGCGGAAGAGGGCATGGCTCTGGGGGGCTGAGCGTAGAGACCCAGCCTCTGTCTGCCTGAGCGGTCACCCAGCAGGTGACCACTTGGCCTGGGACGGCGACTGCCCTGGCTCCAGCCACAAATCTCAGGCCTGCGTTTGGGTCCCTGTGTCTTTCCAACATCCCATTGGAGGAGAAGCATGAGTTTCCCTGGACCAGAAGCAAGTCAGAAGGACAAGTCTGACCCTTTGTAAAGAAGCAGTGTCTCCAAGAAGCCACACTCCTGCGGGCACCACCTTGGAAAGGCACCCCCAGGCCAGTTCCCCCAGCCTGGCTCTGAAGGGGCAGGGACTGCAGTGCTGGCTCAGGGTGCGAGGGATCATGAGGACCCAGTGCTCCCCCAGCGCTCGGCTTTTCATTTAGAAATCATTTGCATTTGCTGGGCGTGGTGGCCCGCTGGAATTCCAGCATTCGGGAGGCTGAGACAGGAGGATCATGGTTCACAGACAGCTTCAGCTACTTGGGTCCTCTGCACCTCAGAGAGACCCTGTTTCAAAATAAAGAATAAAAAATAGGGCTGGAGGTGGAGCTTGGAGATAGACCGCTCCTGAGTTCCATCCCAGTACCGCAAAAAAAAAGAGAGAGAGAAAGGAAGAAAGAAAGGAAGGAAGGGAGGAAGGAAGGAAGGAGAAAGAAAGAAAGAAAGAAAGAAAGAAAGAAAGAAAGAAATCACTCGCGTTTATTTTTAGTGGTGGTTCAGAGCCAAGCTTGCCAAGCAAGAGAATAGAACGATCTGGATCGTGTCTGCATAGAAGAGAGGTGTGATTACAGAGTACAAAGCCCGCTCCTCAGGGCAGCTCTGCTCTGGCGGCAGGTGTGAGGCGAGCTCCCGGGAGGCGTGCGCTCCTGCTCTTCATGGAATGCGGGGCGCTGGCCACAGGGACCTGGGGGCGCCGCTAATCCTCAACTCGGCCTGTTGTTTCTCATCTGGTTTAAGTCGACAGCTTCTCCTGGTTAACTGCTCTGGAGGGACCTTAAAAAGAGCAGCTTTTCTCTTACTGAAATTTTAATCCTTGCCAAGGAAGCCTTTGCTGCACCGGGGCCACGTTGGCCCCTCACCTTTTCTTTTCGGGATAAAAGAAAGTCTTCATCTAATATCCTCAACAGACTCTTAACATTATGGAGAAAGAAAGCAAGATGAGTAGGGACGTGGGGAGTGGGCCGGGGAGGGGCTTCCATCCCATGGGAGCCGGGCAGATGGGCACCGGATCACGCTCACCCGGATCACGGCTATGGCTCGCCGTGGCCAAGCTGCACGGAGAGGTGATGCCAGCCATCTGGGAGGAGTAAGAGTCCTGCAGTGAGCCAGTGTCCTCCCTGGGGCCCCCAGCCCCCAGCTTGCGGGCGCTCCACGTGCACCCCTGTGACCCTGCTGTCTCTCTGCCCCCAGTGGAAGGACTGAAAGTGGTGGAGATTGAGAAATGCAAGCGTGACATTAGGAGGATGCGAGAGGAGCTGGCGGCCAGAAGCAGCAGGTGAGGCGAGCGGGGCTGCGCGGCTGGGGCCCAGAGAGGGGCCGGGCGACTTGCTCCGCTCCCGGCGTTGTTACCGCAGGCTGGAGCAGTCCTCTACTGGCTCTGCGTTGGCTCCCATAGCAGCCCGCCCTCGGAGCCACTCGGGCGGGTGTCCTAGGGACCCTTTTGTGTCTTGTCACACAGATTTGTTGGGGTGTCTCGTCAAGTTTGATGTGGGGGAGTCAGGGCAAAGGAGGCTGTGGCCGTGGGAAACTGAGAGCAGGGGGTTGGTCTCTGTCATTCCCCTGGTAGAGAGAGTCTCTCCCGTGTGGCCTCAGGAGAGAGCTGGGGCAGCCGTGGAGGCAGCCCCACAGCTGGGGCCCAGCTCAGCAGCCTCAGATCCACGGCACCTCCGGTCATGGCATCGCCCTGCCAGCTATGGCTCACCTGAGCGCAGGTGGCCTCGGGCAGGGATTGTGGGTCAGCGCCACAGTGCCAGCCCAGGCTGGCAGCATGGGGCAGCGATAAGCTGCAGCAGGTGCCTGGGCTTACCTGATTGACAGGCGCTCTTTTACATCACAAAAGCTCACAGCCCCACGGGACAAAGAGAAGGAGATGTCCCAGGCCCTACCAGGCTCCTTGCAGTAGCATCCTCAGCAGACAGGGATGGCAGCATCCCACATAGCTGAGAGATTGATGGATGGGACTCTTCCATCCAGAGCAGAAGGGGTAAAAAAAATGTGAGCATTGCCTCCACGTTAGAAAGAATAAATCTAGCTGCCCCTGAGACTAGGTTGTTAGAATGGGGCTTCACCTGGTGTAGGAAGAAAGCCTGCACACGTGTTGAGCAGTCCCTTCCTGTGATGCAAGCCCAGCTTTGCCTCTCTGGGAAAGCAGAGGTGATAATAAGAGCACCGGTCAGGGTTGAGTCCTCATTCTGACCTATATCCACACTCAGGCGCCCAGGCAGGGCTTGGACCAGGAGTCTGGATTCTGCAGGACCTGCCTGGGGACAAGCGGGGTTGTGCCCGGCCCACCAGCGCCCTGACAGGCTGCCTGTCTGGACACTCAGGTTTCTCACAGTTTTCTTTCACGAGGGAGACTCCACAGTGAGCAGTCTCCCGGGGCTGCAGTGTCCCTGGCCCCAGCAGTATCAGGCAGATTGGGGCACGGCACATGCCGGTTCCTCAGGGCCGGCGAGGGCTACAGGGCCACGGGGACACGGAAGTCTCTGGGGCTCTGTGATCTCTGCTTTCATCCCAACCAAATGGCCTTGACCGCTGGACTGAGCCCAAGAGAAGAGGAGGATGGGAATTCCAGGAAATGAAGGCAAAAATAAGCTCCAAACGAAAGGGCACCATGCCGGCGGCCCTGCCGGCTGGAGGATACTGTTCCCGTGGCAACCGGGTGCAGAGGGGATGCTGGCCAAGGGGGTTAGGTTGCTGCCTGCCGGGGCAGAGCTGGATTCAGCAGTCCAGCCGTCCTGCCTGCCAATGGCTTTCGTGCCCCTCCTGGGGAGTGCAGATTTGCAGAGACGTTTCTCAACTGCACAGACTGTGTTCGTCACCGCTCAGAAATGGGTAAGCGGGACTTCTTGTGCCCAGGTGATGATGCAGATTGTGTGATTGGTTGTTTGGTTGGTTCCTTTGGTTATTTTTTGAAGTCGGCCTTAGCATCCTCTCCAGCCACACACCACACCGTCCTATCAACTCTGTTGATTTTTAGCAGTTTGGAATCGAGTTGGGGAGACAGCAGCATGCCTCTGTTTCAAAAAGGAATGGTTTCTTGCCGGGCGTGGTGGCACAGGCTTGTAATTCCAGCGTTCAGGAGGCTGAGACCAGAGGATCACAGTTCAAGGACAGCCTCAGCTACTACTTAGTGAGGCCCTTTGCAACTCAGTGAGACCCTGTTTCAAAATAAAGGATAAAAAATAAAGCTGAGGGTGTGGCTCGGAGGTAGAATGCCCCTGGGTTCCATCCCCAATACCACAAAAAAAGAAAATCAAAGAAAAAGGGAATGGTTTCTTACTCTGGGCTTAGACTAGCATAGGCTCAAGGAAAACCCGACTGCCCAGATGGGGCTGGTCTGGGGTGGGCACCAAACAACAGCAGCTGAGGCTCCACTTTAATCCGAATGCCAAGCTGCCCACATGTTATTCTGTGTGTCTATGTCCAGTTCTAAAAAAATGACAAAAACCACTATTTTGCAATCTTTTTCTCAATCACAGCATTATGAACAATGAGAGGATTCCATCTTAACCAACAGCCGGGCATGGTGGCTCAGGCCTGTAACCCCAGTACTTGGGAGGCTGAGACAGGAGGATCATAGGTTCAAGGCCAGCCTCAGCAACTTAGTGAGGCCCTAAGCCATGTAGTTTGATCCTGCTTCAAAATAAAATAAAATAAAATTGGGCTGGGGGTGGAGCTTAGAAATAGAATGTCCCTGGGTTCAGTTCAAGGAAAGAAGAAAGGAAGGAAGGAAAGAAGGAAGGAAGGAACAAACGAACAAAGGGAAGGACGGAGGAAGGTCATAGATTTTCCAGGGGCCATATCCCCACTTTTTTTCGTGTATGTCTGTGTAATACTTGGGATAGAACCCAAGGGCATTCTACCTCTGAGCTCCACCCCCTACCCTATTTTTTATTCTTTATTTTGAAACAGGGTCCCACTAAGTTGAGGAGGGTCTCACTAGGTTGAGGAAGGTCTCACTAAGTTGAGGAGGGTCTCACTAGGTTGAGGAGGGCCTCACTAAGTGGCTGAGGCTGTCCTTGAACCTCAGTCCTCCCGTCTCAGCCTCCCAAATGCTGGGATTACCAGCGTGTGCCACCACGCCCGGCGTATCCCCACTTTTTAAACCCAGTAAATGTGTTCCTTTTCCCTCGTAGCTTGGTAAGTTTTCTCTGCACTACCCTTCAGTATATACTTTTTATTTTTCAGTCCTTTTTATTTTCGCTTTTTACTGGCGCTCCCTTGCTGCACATAATATCCACAATTACCTTCATAATGACATAATAATCCATCATGTGGACGGGCCAGAGTGGTTGAAGTTATTTCCTGCTTGGAGACTTGCAGGCGCCTCCCAGTTTGGTTTGTGCTGTTATAACAGCAGACACCACCGTGATGAATCTCTTTGTGATAGAGCCGTGTGCTTGTATCTAATGAATGTACAGGCTTAAAGGCCATGGATTTCTCTGTGGCTTTTACTCTGATGTCAAATGGCCCTTCCAGAAAGCAGAACTTTGTTTACAAATCACAAGAGCGTCCATCACGTTTGGCGCCCTGTGTGCTGGCCCTGCCTTCCAGCCAGGTGACTCCAGACCAGCCAGTGGCCCCACAGCGCCCCCTCCAACCGCACGGGGAGAATGCTGCCTTCTGAGCAAGCCGAGCTCCACAGGTGCCCCCAGATCAGCCCAGGGCCCTGGCCACGGGCGGCCAGACCTCCTGGGCCCGCCCTTCACTGGCAGGCTCCCAGGACATGCCACCCCGCACCAAGTACACCTGTACTGGGAGCGTTGGAAACATCCTCGAATTGCACCTCTGGGGACCACGTTGGCAACGTGTGCGGAGGCCACATCTGTGGGGCCCCAGGAGGACCTCACGTCTTCAGAAAACCAAGTCTAGCTCCGTGGGGCGGCAGGGACTGAGCTCCTGGTGCTAGGTCTAACCCCGTCTTTGGTACAGTCAAGTCTTTGTTTGAAAATACAAGTGTCCATGTGTGTCCACTCCTACGAATATTCTACAAGGATACCCCAACCATTAACAGAAGTCACTTCCAGGGTGTGGGGGACAGGCAAAGAAGTAGGTAAAGTGAAGACAAGTTTTTTTTCTCCTTCTTCTTTACTCTTATGTTGATGGTACTTTTTAAAATAAGAAAGTATTTGTGTCTTATTTTTTTCTGTTTTCGTTTTATTGCAGTTTGATATATATAGTCATATGTCACTAGGGATAAGAATACATTCTTTTTTTTAATTATTGGTGCATTGTAGTCGTACAAACAGGAGGAACTCTAGATGAAGATCCTATTTGTGTCTTTTTAAAAAGGACTTTTAAAGCCGGGCATGGTGGCGCACACTTGTAATCTCAGCATTTGGGAGGCTGAGACCGGAGGATCACAGTTCGCGGACAGCCTTTAGTGAGGCCCTCTGCAACTTAGACCCTGTTTCAAATTAAAGAATAAAAATAGGGGAGGGGGTGTAGCTCAGAGGTTGAATGTCCCTGGGTCCTATCCTCAGACCCACAAATAAAAAAATGAAAAGACTTTTAAGCTAGGTGTGGTGGTACACACTTGTGATCCCAGTACTTGGGAGGCTGAGACAGGAAGATCGCAGGTTCAAGGACAGCCTCAGGAACTAGTGAAACTGTCATCAACCTAGTGAGACCCTGTTTCAAAATAAAAATAAAACAGGGCTAGGAGTGGGTTGTGGAGATAGAATGTCCCTGGCTTCAATCCCCAGAACCACAAAAAGATAAAAATAATAACAGGACTTTTAGAAGCTTATCTAAAAGCAAAGGGGGCCTCATCATGTGACTCTGTATTTCCCGAGAGCCTGACACGGGTTCCGCGGGAGTGGGCAGCAACATCGTCTCTGTCTTCACGACTTTTCTCCCATAACGAGAAGACCAGCGGGTCTGTAGGTCCTGGGTTGGGTTCGCGCATCTCATTTGCTGTGGCTTGGATGAGGTCCGGGTGCACTGTACAGCGGTGGCTAATCTCCACCTTCTCTCTTTAGGACCAACTGTCCCTGTAAGTACAGTTTTTTGGATAACAAGAAGTTGACCCCTCGACGTGATGTCCCCACATATCCCAAGGTAAGATGAAATCCCAGGCTGGGGACAAGTCCGACTCTGTGCGCACAGTCCCGGGGCATAGGAGCCCCCAACCCAGCCCTATTGTTTGCACATTTGTAAAAACACTCCCTCCTAGCTGGGCAGGTATGGTGACTCACGCTTGTAATCCCAGCATTCGGGAGGCTGAAACAGGAGGATCTCAGTTTGTGCAGCCTCAGCTACTTAGTGGGGCCCTTTCTAACTCAGTGATACCCTGTTTCAAAATAAAGAATAAAAAAAAAATAGGGCTGGGGGTGTAGCTCAGAGGTAGAATGTCCCTGGGTTCTATCCTTAGTACCGTCAAAAAAAAAAAAACAAAAAAAACAAGTCCCTCCTGTGCCTGCCTGTGGACAGGATGGGTTATTTCCGACAGAATATTTTTCTCTTTGACAGTTGTTTAACAAAAGTGGCCCCAAATCACACTTCACTCTGCAGGGAGGTAATAGCTCCCACCACTGTCTTCTCCGCCCACAGAGCCCACCTAAGAGGTGTTTGTGCTCAAATGTTATGTCAAAGCACTTTAATTTTTCACTAAATTTTCAAAAATCCACTGTATGGCCGGTGCAGTGGTGCATGCTTATAATCCCAGTATTGGGGACCTCCCAAAGAAAACGCGTCCCAAATACTACAAATACTTGTAATCTCAATATTTGGGAGGGTAAGAATTAAGGCAGTCCTGAGCAACTAAGCCAGACCTTCAGGAACTTAGGGAGAACCTGTTTCAAAATAAAAAATAAAAAGGGCTGGGGGTCTAGCTCATTGATAGAATATCCCTGAGATAGAATATCCCTAATACCACAAAAAAAAACCAGCCCCTATCTCTGAACAATACATATTTTTAATGAAAAGTTTCACTTTTATGCACATAAATCTTTCCATTATAAAAGATGGCAGGCCCTTGGTCAAGTAGCCCTGCCCTGGAATTGAGTCGTTCAGTCACCAGGCTGCACCACGCGCCCTCAGGGCGAGGGAGGGAATCTTGGCTTGTTCTCTGTGTTGTGCTGGGTGTGGGGCGGGTGGGTCCTCATGCAGAGGCAGCCTGAGCCCCAGGCAGGTCCTCCTGCTGGCCCCAGTCCAAGCAGTGGCACAGAGCCTCCGGAGCCTCCCTGTGGGCCTCCGGCACCCGTAAGTTAATGATTCCCTCTACCTGGTGCGAGCAGCAGGCTGAATGTCGTCCAAGTTTCCTGTGGAGTCAGCACCTTTCTCTACTGAAAACTGCCCGACAACTCTGGAATCCTGCCCCAGAGTCACCGGGCAGCCTGGACCCAGAGCAGACAGGGCAGTCCTCCACACCCGTCCCTCCTTGAGAAAGCAAACCAAAAGGCCCCAGCAGAAGACCGTGTCCAATGCCCTAATGCTGCCGTTACCTGGGGTCTAAAACTGCAGTCCTGCTTCTTAGGACGGATCGCCCTGAGCGCCAGGGGTGTCCGGGAAGCCAGCCTCGAGTCAGCGCCTCCAGCGGCCTCCAGCTCACAGCTGAACCCAGGGCACTTCCCAGCAAGAGGAGCTTGTTTTTCCCAGCAAAATAGCTTCTTAGCCAGGATTCTAATGTCTGCCAAGCGCATCTTTTCCCCAAGCTTCCACTTCACTGTATTTTTATTGGCGGGCATGTGGAGATCGGATTTGCAGTCAGTGAAGTTCATCTTCTCTAGACAGAGTACCATGGATCTCTGCATCCAAGATAGGGAATATTTCTGTCACCCCAGATGCCCCCATGTGTTCTGGCCCCCGGCCTCTGGCAACCGCGGATGCAATTCCGCCCTGTGTCTCCAGGAGGAGGCAGCCACGGGCCTGTGTGCAATATCTGTAAGAGGAAGGAGGAGAAGGTGGATGCCTGAGGCCATGGGCCTTTGTCTCTGCACAAAAGCCCGCAGTGCCTGGTTAACAGGGACGGCCTGTCCTTTCTAGTACCTGCTCTCCCAGGAGACCATAGAAGCCCTGCGGAAGCCCACCTTTGATGTCTGGCTGTGGGAACCCAACGAGGTAGGTGAGGGGCATGGTGGGACATGGGGACCCCTCCCTCCTTGCTCCTTTTCCTCTCTGCTTCCTCCTAACTGTTCTTCTTCTTAATAATAATAACAATAATAATAAAGGTTCTGCAGGTTCTAGCCCAGGAGACAGAGCCCAGGGCAACAGCATTCTGGGGGGCCTGGGCATCAGCTGAGCCCATAAACACTCACGCAGCCAGCCCAGCAGAGTGCCCAGCTCTGGAGAGCTCCTCCAGAAAGGAGCGTTTAAGGGGCGGTCCTGCCAAAAGGAGTGGCCAGCAGAGGCCGGGCTTAGGTGGCTTGATGCCACCGGGTCAGGACATGTGGGATTCGGGGAAATAGGAGTCCCTTTGGGCAGCAAGATACTTCTTCAAAACTTTCTACTTGCTGAGAAAGACACAAGACGAAGTTGTTGTTATTACTTGAATCTAATTATCTACTATTAGTTAGCCTTCTCCCTATTCCCCAAGAGAAGAAAAGTTCCCCTAACTGTGGGCATCAGGCGCACTCATTCTCAACTCCTCCAAGTCTGAGGACTTTTCTAGCTTTTGGTAACAAAGAATTGCGGGACGTCAGCCCAAGCACACTCGCCTGCCATCTTCCAAAGGCCAACAACAGCGGCGTCCGTGGAAATGGGACTGCACGCCGTTGGAATTCTTGATCCGAGAATCCTGGAGCACAGCGCATCACACCTTGGCCTCACGGCGCAGGAGAAGCCTCTAAGTCCCTCCTCCACGCCTGTCCAGGGAGCCCAGAAGAGCAGCGGGCCGTGCGGGCACAGGGCTCCAGAGCCTACAGCCACCCTGGGCGCCTGCTCCCCCGCTGGGAAGGTGCAGGCCAGGAGTGCGAGGCCAAAGGAACAGGAAGCGCTTTATTTTATTTATTTTGTGGTACTGGGGACTCACCCTCTGAGCTACCCTCCCTGGCCTTTTGATTTTATTTTGAGATGAGGGGGCCTCACTAAGTTGCCCAGGCTGGCCCAGAACCTGTGATCCTCCTGTCTCAGCCTCCCAAGTGCTGGGACTGTGGGCGTGCGCCACCACGCCTGGAACAAGAGGCAATTTAAGTGTGCAGCCCCCTTAGATCTGTGCCAGAGCAGAACTCCCCCAGAGCGCGAAGACACAAGGGGCAAGAGGCAGGGCTTTGAGAAGTGGCAGCGTGGCTCCCCGTGAGGTTGGGGGCACAAGTCCGCGGCAAGCAGTGCCACCACAGATGGCCGAGCACCCGACTCCTGCCTTCAGCAGGAGGCCGGCACCCTTCTGGCACATCACTAGGAAAATCACGCGGCTCAGAGTCATTTGACTTCAGCCTGCAGGAGGCGCTGTGGAGCCGAGGCCTGGGGTGAGCGCCCCCGTGTGGACTTGGCCTTCCTGCCACCTGCCGCCCCGGAACCTCGGAGCAGCCCTGCCTGAGACTGAGAGGTGCCAGTTGCCCAGAGGACTTGTGTATCCAGGCTACGAAGGCCACCTGTTCTTGTGCTCTGGTTTGCAGAGTTTGCCGCTGTCAGGCCAGCAGGTGGGCGAGGGGCTCAGCCCCGGCCTGTGTGGCATCGCCTGCTCCCCAAGGCTTGGGCCACAGACTGGCTTCCGGAAGGGTCTAGCCACCTGCTGGTGATAAAGCCACGCTGCCCAGTAACAGGGCCTTCGCTTCTGGCAAGTCAAGGGTGCCAGGAATTTGAATGTGAAGAGGAAGATGGAGGAACCTGTAAAGAACTTCACAGCCGCCCAGCCCTGAGAAAGCGCAGGGACCCGAGGGCCCCACCGGAGGTGGGTCACCTCCCCCGCCACCCCCAGCAGTCAGCCCAGCATGCCGCCCAGCCCAAAACCACAGAAGACACGCCTCTGACTCAACAGGGCATCTCCTGGGGCTGTAGGCAGCGAGCGTGGCTGCAGGAGCACCCGCCATCTTGTGAGTCCACCACCCTCGTAGTCGCGCAGCCTGCCCCGGCCAGCGCCCACCCCAATGGCTCTCAGGCTCTCGACCAGGGCTCAGGCCTCGTGCCAGGGAACAGATACCTCGTCCTTGCTCTGAAGCCACCACGCCCGCCACACAAGAGGCACCAGATGGTCTTGTCTGCCAGTTGTCTTAGTCTCTTGACTCTGATTTCACAGCCAACCTTCCAGCTGGTCTGGGTTGCTCTGCGTGGGGTCTGGCTGGTGGGCGGGAGCGAGGGGTTTTGAGGCTGTAGCCTCTCTCGTCCGTCTGTGGGAGGACCGGCAGCTCTGGACAGTGAGGCCCCTGGCTGGGTGATCTGGGCAACAGTGGCCAGCCCTCCATCCTCACGCCAGGGCTCAGATGCCAGCCCCTCTGTAAGGGCTCCTTACAGACAGCCCCCCATCCCTGTGCATTAGCTACTCCTAAGCAGCCCCCTGGAGGACAAGGGGGAGCACAGTTAACACGCTTGAAGGATGCTCTGTGTGTGACACCCCAAGCGCCCCCGTGTAGTCTGTCTGTGGGGTAGTTCCCAGGTTTCCAAATAGATCCTTGTGTCACCACAGAATTAACTCCCTGCTCCTAAGGTATTAAAGGAATGGGTTTATAGCCGTTCACCTGCGCATCGTGTTTCTGGTTCGAACGTATTACATAATGAGTGAACAGGTGCACCGGAACGCCATCTCTCAGGCGGCCGCGATGAAGGATCACGCACGCACAGCCTAAACCACCGAGCCGCCGCCTCATGCGTGCGGTGGAGGTTCCAGGCCACTACCAGGGAGCCAACTGGCCCCCCCAGACCTCCCGGGCTGGCTGACAGCGTCTGCTCTGTGACCGCAGGGTGGCCCCTCTGTGTGTCTGAGTCCTGGTCTCCTCTTCCTTTAAGGACACAGCCCCGTTGGCCACCTGGCGTGGGACCAGAGTGACCTCATGACCTCATTTAATACTAACCCCCGCAGTTAAGACCCTGTCTCCACCCGAGGTCACATTGGGGGTTAGGTCTGTAACCTACCTATTGTTTTTGGTGAGGCGCGATTAAGGCTATAACATGGGCTTTTCCACGCTGTGCAGAGAGGCCGGGGGTGTGTGGGGCACCGGCAGGGACTGTCACTGCCCGGCACAGGTGTGGGGGCCACTGGCAGGCGGGATGGAGCAGGCGCACTTGGCTGGGTCATGCCGTGAGCCCCCCAGGGGACGTCTTGTCCCTCTTTGGCAGTTCTCCTGACTCCCTGGGCTCTGAATCCAAGACCTGTTTTTCCCAGAGAGAAAATTCGGTTTTTGTCAATTTCTCATGATTTAAACCCTCTTAGTCCTTGGCCCTCACTTAATTACCTCCAGAGCGCTGAGCTCTGTCTACATAGATCTCAACAGGGACGGTAGGAGTGAGCAGAACATCCAGTTAGCCTTGAACAGGAATGTCCTAGACAGCAGGGTTCCCAGAAATACGGCTTTGGAGGAGCCTCTCGCCCGAGCACAGCCACGCTCCGACATGCAGTTAGGACATCAGAAAGTGTCTCTGGTCCCGACAGGGCCCCAGAGGAGCATGCTTCAACATTTTTGGGGATAGAAACTGTCAAAGCTTTTGGTGCCTCAGCCTCGGGGGTGCAGGGCCCTCTCCCTGCAAGGTGCCCGTGCCCAGGCTGCACTGATACACTGTGTCCTAGGACCTTAAACCATGCCCTTGCTCTGCTGAGGTTGTTTTTTGTGTGTAGAAATTAATACGACCATTTTGGGTTTGTTCATTTGGAAGCAGGGGTTGCCCTACCTAGTCACTGTCTATTCTTTCATGGAATCCTCACTGGCTTCTAAAGCGGCCCCTCCACTCTGGAAAATCTCTCTCTCTCTCTCTCTCTCTCTCTCTCCATCTCTCTCTCCATCTCTCTGTCTCTCACCTCCCTCCCTCCACCCCCTTTCTCTCTGTCTCTCTCTTTCTGTCTCCCTGTCTCTCTCTCTGTCTCTCCGTCTCTCTCTTCCTCTTTTCCCTCTTCTCTCTTCTCCCTCTCTCTCCCTCTCTCTCTCTCTCTCTCTCTCTCTCTCTCTCTCTCCCCCCCCTTCCCTCCCTCCCTCTCACCCTACTCCCATCTGGATGGCCCCTCAAGATCACCGGCCCCCAGGTCAGGGCTCAGCCTCCCCGGGCCAGGCTGGCCGGTGCCGGGGGCAGGGGCCTGAGTCTCCCGACGCTGACTGCCTGGCCCTGCGCCCGCAGATGCTGAGCTGCCTGGAGCACATGTACTGTGACCTCGGCCTGGTCAGGGACTTCAGCATCAACCCCATCACCCTCAAGAGGTGGCTGGTGAGTGCACGCCCTCTCCCTTGGCGGCAGCCCTCCAGTGCTCAGGTGTACCCTGGGTTTCCTGCACAGGGTCGCATCACATCCCTGAAGTTCTGTGGGGACGTGTGCCCCTCTGTGTGCCCCTACCAGCTCCACCCCGAGCTTCCCTCAGAAGAGAGGGGAGAAAGGGGACCCAAGGAAGCAGAGGGAGGCTGAGATAGCCAGTGCTGCAGTGGGGGGCAGTGCAGTCTGTAGGGGGCAGTGTGGCCGTGCGGTGGGAGGACCGTGTATGTGTGCGACTGAGTGTGTGAGTGCATTTAGCACATCTTTTTTCTAGTCCTAGAATACTGCTCAGAACCAGGCATTGAAATCCTATTAAGTGGCTCATGGTGTTGGGGACCTCGAGCCCCCATGCAGTGTCCCCTGCCCTACCTCCGCTCATCAGACACCCGCAGGAACACCTCGGTCTATGCCCCCAGGGCCAGGGCCCACTGGGCATGCTCAGACGCAAGGCCCCTCACCAGTGACCATGAACATGAAGTCACTGGCCTGAGCTCAGGAACAGCCTCCAGTGGCCCAGGGCAGGCGGGCAAGCCAGGCGGAGGACGGCTCTGACCTCCCCCTCCCCCCCCCCCAGCTCTGCGTGCAGGACAACTACAGGAACAATCCTTTCCACAACTTCCGGCACTGCTTCTGTGTGACCCAGATGATGTACAGCATGATCTGGCTCTGCGGGCTCCAGGTGGGCCCCGCCCTACGCCATCCACACCCCCCTCCTCCCGGGCGGGGGGGCCAGCGTCCTCCCACTGAGAGGACCACAGGCCGGGTCCCCAACTGTCCACCCCGTGATCACCCGCATCCCAAGAGTGAGGCCACGCCCAGGACTGAGTGAACTGGTGTGCCTGACCTCCCACCCACGCCTACACCACCTCCCCCTCGCCGCCCATGGGCTCGCGATGCCTGGAGGGCTGTGTCCTGCCCTGTCACTATCTCCCAAGACCCAGCCCCTCCTCGGCCACCTCCACGCCCCCCGTTAGGAGGACAGAAACCTGAACTCTTTCCCCAATCCAGGAGAAGTTTTCCCAAGTGGACATCTTGGTCCTAATGACAGCAGCCGTCTGCCATGACCTGGATCATCCAGGGTACAACAATACGTACGTGCCGATTTCCTTCTTTCTTTGTTTCTTTTAAAACTGCTCAGGTGCATGTCAAGGTGGCGTGCATTTGCTCGGAAGGCTAAGACAGGAGAATTGCAGGTTTGAGGCCAGCCTCAGCAACTCAACAAGACCAGTTTCAAAAGAAAAAGGGCTAAGCCAGGCGTGGTGGTGCACACTTGTAATCCCAGTACTTGGAAGGCTGAGATAGGAGGATCAAACAGGTTCGAAGCCAGCCTCTGCTACATAGTGAGGCTCTCAGGAACTTAGTGAGACTCTGTTTCCAAATAAAATAGAAAATAGGTATGAGAGTATAGCCCAGCGGTAGAAAACCCCTGGGTTCCATCCCCAGCACCACAAATGAAAGAAAAAGTAAATAAAAATAAAAAGGGCTAGGTGTGTAGCTTGGAAGTAAAATGCCTCTGGGTTCAATCCCTAGTGCCACAAGGAGAATAATGCCCGTGGCTCTTGGGGAGCCTGCCAGACGGTTCCCCGGGGAGTGGCCCTGAAGGCCTCAGCCCCGCCTGCCTCCTCTGCAGGACCTAGCTCCCAGCTCTCAGACTTTGTCCAGGGCCTCCTCTGGGAAGAACCCTTGCAGGTCATCAAGCTCCTTTGCTGCCCTGGCGGCAAGCTCAACAGGTGCAGGCAGAGCCCTGCAGCACCCCACCCCATACACACACACACACACACACACACACACACACACACACACCTGGGTGTGGCACCTCGCCCCTCTGCAGCTGTTCCCCCAGGTTGGGTGGGGGCAGAGCTCTGGGAACACTGAGCCCCTCCTTGGAACCCCAGAGCCCCGCTATATGGCACGAGTTTGCCTTCCAACACAGATGGGTCCTTTCTCATGAATCTCTGGCTACTGTGCGATGACTTCAAATAAGCCTGAGAGCCAGAGAGGACCTCGAGGCGCAGCCATCGGAGCTCACCAAAGGAGGCCGTGGCCGGGGCAGCCACCTGCCCCCTCCCTGCTGCACAGGCCTGGGTCTCAGCACGAGGCTCAGAGCTAAGCCTGGTTCTTCTCCCAGCTGCCTGCCTTTCATAGATTGAAAGTTTGACGATTCTTAGCAAGGCCATAATGCCTTTGAGGCGCCATCTTGGGGAGAAGTCAGAGTTCCCGGGAGGGATTTGTCCGGACGGACTTTAAAAGCCTGGGGTAAAGCCGGGCATGATGGCGCACGCTTGTAATCCCAGCATTCGGGAGGCTGAGACAGGAGGATCGTGGTTCGCAGACTACTTAGTGAGGCCCTGCGCAACTCAGTGAGATCCTGTTTCAAAATAAAGAATAAAAAATATAGGGCTGGGGGTGTAACTCAGAAGTAGAATGCAACTGGGTTCCATCCCCAATACAGGAAAAAAAAAAAAAAAAAGGCCTGAGGTATCCAGTTACAGGGGCAGCTGGGAGTCTAGCTGCCGGTGCAGGCTCAGAGCATCCGATCCCTCTGGCCCCCGTGGGCGCCGTCGACAGCTCAGCTAAGGAGCCGCCCGCTCTCCCTCGCATTCCAGGTACCAGATCAATGCCCGCACAGAGCTGGCCGTCCGCTACAACGACATCTCTCCCCTGGAGAACCACCACTGCGCTGTGGCCTTCCAGATCCTGGCCCAGCCCGAGTGCAACATCTTCTCCAATGTGCCTGCCGACAGCTTCAAGCAGATCAGACAGGTGTGTTCCTGGGGCCAGGGCCTGCTGAGCAGAATGGGGGGCGTGGGGGAGGGCAGAGCAGAACCCCACTCTCCTGCGGTACTGCCGGGGCCCGGCTCCCAGAGACCCCTGGCCCCGGCAGTACCCACCAAGGACTCTGGAAACCTGCCTCGCCTCCTCCAGGGCCCAGAGTGGAGCCCCAGGAGATGGGGTCCTTGACGTGGGCACTGGTCTGAGAGTCACAGCCACAGAATTCGCCCTGACCAGCTCACTTTGAGACATATCTGTGTCCATTTTGTAGTCTAGGAAACTGAGGCTTAGAGAGGTTAGGCACTTGCCCAGAGGGATGCAGGCCCTAGACGGGCCTCCAACTTGGTGGGGCTGACCACTGGTCCACAGCCCCAGCTGCGGCCACCCGCGACCCATGCCTGGTCAGTGCCCCAACACCTGCACAAGAAGATCATCCTGCCCAGGGCCCCTGCCCTGAGGCAGACACTTCAGCACACAGGAGCCCCCCTCGGCCATAACTCCACGCCCCACCCGCTGGCAACTGCACTCAAAGCGAGCCAGACAGAAGTGTAGTGAGTCTCGTGACAGCCGACCCCAGAGCCTGTGAATTATTTGGAAAAAGGTTCTTTGCAGATGGACTTAAGTTAGGATCTCCAGACATCAGTGTGGATTGCCTGGGGGGCGGCGGGGTTAACCAGTGACCAGTGTCCTTGTAAGGGACAGAAGAGGAGAAGGGCGAGACCAGAGGAGAAGACCACGTGACCACGGAGGAGGCGGAGACCAGAGTGGTGTGGACCTGAGCCAAGGGAGGCCTGGGACCACCAGAAGCCAGAAGAGACCCTCGGGAACTCTGGAGGAAGCAGGGTCCCCGGGCCCCTTGGCTTTGGACTTCCGGCCTCCCGAGAGGCCAGGGAACATATTTCTGCACTTGTAAGCTGCCAGTGTGGGGCGTTCCACGACTGCCAGGGTATCACGAGAAGCCCCTGGGTCCCTCGGAGGAGCACCTGCTGCCATTCCCCGGGCCTCCCCGCTCTGGCCTCTGATGCCCCCTCCCAGACTCAGCTGCTAAGCCCAGTGCTGGGAAAGGGACTGAGACTTCGCTCGGCTCCATCAGAGAGCCGCAGCTTCCTAGCCCATCCCGCACTCAGGAAGCTCAAACAAAAAAGCCTTCGGAGGACTGTCCTGCTTCAGACCCTCACTGCTTTTACTGCTGTTGTTGTCGTTATCATCATTATTAAGGTACCAGGATTGCACTCAGTGGCATTCTACCCCTTAGTATACCCCCCTGCCCTTTTGATTATTTTCATTTTTAAAGAGGGTCATACTAAGTATGCTAGCCTCATAATGTGTTTTGTTTGTCTGTTTCTTTTTTGTGGTAATGAGGATTGAACCCACCGCTGAGCTACACACCCAGCCCTTTTTATTTTGTATTTTGAAACGGGGTCTCACTAAGTTGCTGAGGCTGGCCTTGAACCTCCTGTCTCAACCTCTCAAGGACTGGGATTATAGGCATGTGCCACCATGCCTGGCTACACTGGCTTTAAAATAAGACTTTCTAGTAGGCGTAAAAATCAGTGTCTCAAATTAAAAAAATAAAGAAACTGGGTGTGGTGGCACAGGCTTGTAATCCCAGTACTTGGGAGGCTGAGACAGGAGGATTGCAGGTTCCAGAACAGCCTCAGCAAGGTAGCAAGACTCTGGTATAGGTCAGAGGTAGAATGACCCTGTGTTCACTCCCCAGTGCCACAAAGAAAAACAAGCAAACAAATAGCAACAATGAAACAAATATACTCAAAAACTTGTGCTCTCATTTACAAGCCGGATAACAAAGGGATGTTATTAAGTATATCCTGGCTTTGATAATTCCCAAACAAGATGTACATGTATGGGCAAGATAATACTCCTGGACAATACTCCTGGGTAATACTCTCAGATACTCTTAGAAAACCAGTTACAGCTGTCCAACAAGAATGTCTGGAAGGGCCAGGCGTGGTGGTGCACGCTTGTAATCCCAGCATTTGGGAGGCTGAGACTAGAGGATTGTGCTTCGCAGACAGCCTCAACTAAACTTAGTGAGGCCCTCTGCAACTCAGTGAGACCCTGTTTCAAAATAAAGAATTTTTTAAAATGGAGCTGGGCGTGTATCTTGGAGGTAGAATGCCCCTGGGTTTCATCCCCAGTACTGAAAAAAATAAAAAACAAGAACATCTGGAAAGCACACATCATATACCTAGACGATGAATCTAGAGAAACTTGGCTTTGAAATCTGCTGTGTTTCAGTGACCCGGAGTTACTCAGTAAGCCTGTGACCTTCACGTCATTATCCCTGAGTCCTGCAACAGGGTGACGCAAAGACGGTCGCACCAGCCCGAGCGTGGTCCTCTCACCTCTGCGGCCTGGTGGAGACCGCTGCTGGTAGCATCTTTATCTCCAGAAGCATGTTGACACTTTGTTCTCTCCTGATCCAGGGAATGATCACACTAATTTTGGCCACTGACATGGCAAGGCATGCGGAAATTATGGATTCTTTCAAAGAAAAAATGGAGAACTTTGACTACGGCAATGAGGAACACATGACCCTGGTAAGTTGTATTGCTTTGCCTTTGGGGACAGAGCAGCACTGTTGAACCACTAGAGCTGATAATTAACAGGGCCGCCCCTCTTAGATCAGATTGAATTTCTAACCATCCATTAAAAAATGGAGCTGGGCGTGTATCTTGGGGGTAGAATGCCCCTGGGTTTCATCCCCAGTACTGCAAAAAAAAAAAAAACAAAAAAAAAAAACAAAAAAAAAAACAACAAAAAAAAACAAGAACATCTGCAAAGCACACATCATATACCTAGACGATAAATCTAGAGAAACTTTGTGCCTTTGGAGATCATGGCTCAAGAAGCCTGGGCAGGGACGCTAATGGGCAGGTAGTGTATAGAGTGGATACTCAGACAAAAGAATGGTTCACTTCCTGGGTGAGAAGGAGCCGAACGGTACAAGAGCCCATCATGCAACTCAGAGCTGTCAGACCCGGACCGGCGGCCACCACTTCAGTCTGGAAAGCTGGTGCTTCCAGACGAGTCCTTTGTCCCCGGTGCAAGTCAGGATACATACACCAGCCCCCTGCAGCCCAGCTGAAAGCCATGTCCCAGGCAGCGGGGGACCACTCTAGCCTAATCCTCTCGCGTGGCTCACCTTCTTCTACAGCCCTTGGCAGGAATGACCAGCCTCCTGCGCAGGCGAGACGCACCCATCCGGGGAGCAGCACCCTGTAGGATGTGCCTAAGCACAGGACAGCTGTGGGGGACATCATCTGGCCGGGGTGGCCAGGAAGGGAGGGGACCAACTCGGGACCCTGGAGAGGGGCGTCTGCAGGACACAGGATCCCGGGAACAGAGAGAGGCCTGTGTGGTGCTGGGTTGAGGGCAGCACCAAGTCCTCCTCGGACTATGAGCAGTTTTCTGACTCCGGCACCGGGATTGTGCCTGCCAGACACCCCTGGGTCAGCAGTTAGAGCTCTCCCGGTATGTTGGGGTGTGGGCGCCGAGGCCAGTGCCCTGCGTGCTTTTCCATGGGGTTCCCTTCTCACCCCACATTTCACCCCTGCTTTTATGGCTCCCCCTTACAGGCGTGGGTCTCTGCACAGCACCGTTTCAACCATCGCCCCTGACAATGCCCTCTCTACATCTCCCCCTCCCTAACAACCAAGAAGTTATTTAGAACTTGACATTGTACAGAGCCTGTGCACCTGACACTGTGGGGTGCGATGATGCCCCCCCTGGATGAGGCAGAGACCCAAACGCAAATTGCTGCAGCCCCATCGCAGACCTGGAACATGGGCATCACGGTGGGGGTGCGCTCCTCGGAGGCCAAGCCGGGTCCCACTTGGCTTGGCATCACCTTGCCCCAACTGCGAGATCAAATGATTGATTTTCATTAGCAAATGGAGAAAGCAGCAAACTTGCTTTTAGAAATACCTGATTTTAAGCCGGGTATGGTGGTACACGCTTGTAATCCCAGCATTCGGGAGGCTGAGATAGGAGGATCGTGGTTCACAGCCAGCCTCAGCTACTTAGTGAGGCCCTTTGCAACTTAGTGAGACCCCGTTTCAAAATAAAGAATAAAAAAATAAAACTGGGAGTATAGCTTGGAGGTAGACTGCCCCTGTGTTCCATCCCTAGTACTGCAAAAAAAAAAAAAAAAAAAGAATTAAAAATAGGGCTGGGGGTGTCACTCAGAAGTAGAATGCCCCTAGTTCCATCCCCAGTACCACAAAAATAAAAAATGAAATAAGACCTTATTTTCCCCAAAGTTCAGAAGAACATCCCTTCTGAGGCTCGGGACCCCAAAGGCTATGCTTCGGTTGTGTTTATCAGACAACATCATTCCTTCCAAATGGGATCCTCCAGATACATTCCTCAGGCCCACCGGCACCAGTTCTTCCCTCCTTCCGTCCCATTTACAAATAAGCCTCCGGCCAGCTGAGCCGCCCGTCCACAACGGGCCCATGAGATGGGCCCCGCCCCGCGCTCCCTGGCCTCTCCCAGCGACAGTCCAGGCCCGCCCAGATGGCACAGCCATCCGTGTCATGCCTCGCGTGGCTTTCATTCCAAAATCTCTCCTTGCAGCTGAAGATGATTTTGATAAAATGCTGCGACATCTCCAACGAGGTGCGCCCCATGGAGGTCGCGGAGCCCTGGGTGGACTGCTTACTGGAAGAGTATTTCATGCAGGTAAGAGCTGCAGACCCTCAACCCCGATGGCTCTGGCCGGGCCGACTTCTGTTGAAGGAGCACGCCAGGTGTGCGGGCAGGTCCAGCCCCCAGCAGCCGCCGCCAGTCGCCTCCCCAGCAGGCACACGGCAGGCACCAACTGGGGCCTGACTTGGACAGGAAGGACCGTGACGACTCAGACACGCTGGTGCCATGAAACTGCCACCTGGTGCCACAGCGGAGCCGCTTCTAGGGTGGATTCACCAGGTTAACTGCTGAGAAACAAGAACCAGAGAGGCAGAGGGGATGCAGGGGCGGGAGGCAGAGCAGCTCAGCTCACAGACAGGCACGGGAGATGAAGGCGTCAAGTTACAGAGGCCGAGCCCGGGCGTGGCGGGCGCGCTTGTCATCCCAGTATTCAGGAGGCTGAGACTCGGGGATCGCGGTTCGCAGCCAGCCTCGGCTACTCAGTGAGACCCTGTTTCAAAATAAAGAATAAAAAATAGGGCTGGGAGTGTAGCTCAGAGGTCGAATGCCCCTGGGTTCCATCCTCAGCACTGCAAAAGAAAGAAGATAGAAAGGAAGGAAGGAAGGAAGGAAAGAAGGAAGGAAGGAAGGAAAGGAAAGGAAGGGAGGGATTAAAAAGGAAAAGGCCCGTTCGAGTGGCCCGGGCGCCTGAGGGGCCCCGCCTGCCCCTCCCTGGCCCCGTCCCACCTGCGCCCCAGTGGGGGCTCACGCTAAGCGCAGAAGCCGCGGCCCCTCCTCATTCTCCCTGACACCCCGCTACCATGAGCTTAGCCCGGCCGCCCTGTTCTTCCCGTAAGAACGGCGGTGCTCAGGGCTGCTGGGTCCCGAGGGCGTCTCTGTCTGCAGTGTGGCTGTCCCTGCGTTTCCGCAGAGTGACCGCGAGAAGGCGGAGGGCCTTCCTGTGGCTCCGTTCATGGACCGAGACAAAGTGACCAAAGCTACAGCCCAGACTGGGTTCATCAAGTTTGTCCTGATCCCGATGTTCGAGACGGTGACCAAGGTGAGTGTCCTCTGCCGGCGCTGATATATAACAGAAATACAGCGATGCACATGGCACACACACACACACACACGCTCCACGGCGCGTGTGTCTACACACAAGTGCACATAGGAGCGCAGAGCTGCCGAGGCTTTGTCACGGTCACGGTTGCCTGGAGCCACTTGCGCCCTGGGGTCCAGAGCAGCCCCTCCAGCTCCGTGCTAAGCCCTGCTGCCCGGCCACTCTGCCCAGCCCATCACCACTGTCCAAGACTCGGGCGGAGGAGGGCTCCTGATGGCTCTCCAGCCCCACAGGGACCAGTGTCCTGAGACTGCAGAATCCAGGCCCAGCTCCCAGGCTCCCCACCACCTCTGTGGCCTCTCCCCTGCCCACACAGAACATCGTGTGTGTGTGTGTGTGTGTGTGTGTGTGTGTGTGTGTGTGTGTGTGTGTGTGTGTTATGGGGGATTGAACCCAGGGGCATTCTACCTCTGAGCTATACCCCCAGACCTATTTTTTTTATTCTTTGTTTTTTTGTTTTTGTTTTTGTTTTTTGTATGTGTGTGTGTGTGGTACTAGGGGTGGAACCCAGGGGCTTTCTACCTCCAGGCTACACTCCCAGACCTATTTTATACTTTATTTGGAAACAGGGTCTCACTAAGTTGCTGAGAGCCTCACTCAGTAGCTAAGGCTGGCCTTGAACCTGTGCGATCCTCCTGTCTCAGCCTCCCAAGTGCTGAGATTACAAGCGTGTGCTACCACGCCTGGCTTATTGTTTTGTTTTTGAAACACAGTTTCACTGAGTTGCAGAGGGCCTAAGTAGCTGAGGCTGTCCTCAAACCTGTGATCCTCCTGTCTCAGCCTCCCAAGTACTGGGATTACAAGCGTGAGCCACCACGCCCAGCCCACATTGTGTTCTTACCCAGTCCCAGAACTGCCTGTGACCACCTGGCCGAGGACCCCAGCTCCCATCCCCCATGTCCAAACGAACTCAGCCCTCACCGCCCAGCTCACCCCATGTCCTAGATCCTTCCCTAGGGGTTTCTCAGGACTGCCCCTGCCCCTCCCATGGCCAGGACCACCGCATCCTGACCCACCCCCACCTCGTCAAGGGGCAGATATTCAAGGTGCCCATGAGGAAGGACAAGCTGGGGCCTGGAAATGGGGTGGGGACTGCACAAGGGTCTCCGCGTACGGAGACTGACCACTGGCTTGGCACCTCTGTCAGCTTGGATTTCCCCGGAAGCCCCAACCCGGGAGACCCCCAGAAGCGTGTAAGGTGGACGCTAACTCCCGCAGGCTCCCCCAGACCCCAGGGCCTGCGCTCCCCCCGGGGCTCTGTCCCTCTGAGACCTGGCTGGAGCACAGGCCACCTGTCTCTTCAGCTCTTCCCTGTGCTCACGGAAACGATGCTGCAGCCCCTCTGGGAATCCAGGGATCGCTACGAGGAGCTGAAGCAGCTGGACGACGCCATGAAAGAGGTAATGGCGACCCCTGACCAAGTCCTGGAGCCGCAGGTGGATGGCACCGGGGACAGGCGCTTGTCCATCCCGCCGAAGCCCAGAGGAACCGTGCTACACCGTTCCGAGCGCTCTCCTAGGCCCGCATGGCTTTGCGGGGCGCTGGCCCGGGGGGTCCCTCTCGTCCACCCCAGCTGCTGTATTAGGCGGGGGGCAGATGGAGAGACAGGGCCATAGAGGACCAACGCACCCCAGCCTCTGGGCACAGAGCACACAGCGGGCAGCCCAGCTTCTCTGTGGTCGGGCTGCTGGACAGACTGGTTTTAAGGAGGGGTCAGGGCACAGGCTCAGAGCCAGCGCTGTCTTGCCGCAATCCCTGGTGAGCTGGTCTGGCCATGGCAGAAGGCTCCATCTCTACTATGGCACCTGCCACGTGGGACCCTGCGAGGTCCTGCCTGACACCGACTGTCCAGTGCAGCCTCCCTCCTGCTCAGGGGCCCGAGGCACCTACAGCTCTCGCTGCTCCACGCGCTCCCCTAGACCTGCCGTGGCCCTGCGACCCTGCCCCACCTCTGCAGCACCCCGGGCCCTGCTCTGGCCCTCCAGTCCCCACCACAGTCAATTGCCAAGGACTGTGCCCCACACTCGCCTTTTCCACCTCGCCAGGCCCTGTTCTCACAACTCTCTGCTGAGCTGTTTTCCAGGGGTGCTGTGGTGTTGGTCGGTTCCCTCACCCCCACCCGCCATGCCGTGCACACCCACCTAGGTGAAATGCCAGGCACTTCCTGGATGCTTGGCAAATGTGTCCAGTCAGGCAGCTGGCAGTTCTGATCTCTGTGGTTGGATTCTTCTACCGGAAAGTCACAGAGAGGTCTCTTAAATTCTAAAAGGCTAAGATCAAACTGTAGAGAGGAGCCGACATAAGCAGAGGCCCTCCCCTGGTCCTGGCCCAGGGCAGGAGGGCGGAGGGGCATCTGCCTCCCTCCTGGGCCAACCTGTGAGCTGTTAACACTGAGAGATTTGAGTCTCGACCCCCGTGCCGCGCTGCACAGTGGGGACACCAGGACTCCACAGTGCCCTCTGGAAGGCAGTGCCGGTGCCCGAGCCGCGGGTGCGGCCAGCCTGAGCTCCTGCCACGGTGCTGGTCAGCGCCCGCCCCCAGGGCAGGTCGGCCTGCCGAGCCCCCGAGGAGCTGGGGGTCTGCTCTGGCAGCCCAAGGCCACGGATGGCAGCTTTGAGCGTTTAGCACCTTCCGGCAGCAGAAGCCTCCTGGAGAGAGGAGCCGTCCCTCGGCCGCCACCTCCCTGGAATGACTCGGGTCTGCTCTGCTCTCTGTCCTAGTTGCAGAAGAAGACCGAGGGCCTGACGTCAGGGGGCACAGAGGAGCGCAGAGAGGAACGCGGAGACGTGAAGGAGATGGGAGGTAACGTCCATGCGCACAGTCATTTAGACTAACGCGGGGAGGGCGCTGGGGTGTGTGAGTGCGCACGCGCGCGCGTGTGTGTGAGAGAGAGACAGACAGACAGACAGGGGATTGAACCCAGGGCCATTCTAGCTCTGAGCTATACCCCCAGACCTATTTTGGTTTTTTATTTTGAATCAGGGTCTCACTGAGTTGTGGAGGGCCTCTCTAAGCTGAGGCTCTGTCCTCAAACCTGCAATCTTCCTGTCTCAGCCTCCCACATACTAGGATTACAGGCATGTGCCGTTGTGCCTGGTTTACAGAATGTGGTGTGTGTGTGTGTGTGTGTGTGTGTGTGTGTGTGTGTGTGTTACTGGGGGTGGAACCCAGAGGCTTTCTACCTCCGGGCTATACTCCCAGACCTATTTTATTCTTTATTTGGAAACAAGGTCTCACTAAGTTGCTGAGAGCCTTACTAAATAGCTGAGGCTGGCTTCGCACCAATGTAATCCTCCTGTCTCAGCCTCCCAAGCACTGGGATTACAAGCGTGTGCCACCACGCCGGCTCTACAGAATATTTTTAAATGAGTGAAAATTCAATACCTTGCATAGAGTAATTAAAATTAGGCCCTGAAAGAATGGGGACATGCTTTAGTCTGATTTTTAAGAAAAAGATCAATAATTAGGATCTGCACTGCTTAGAAAATATTTTTAGCTGGACATGGTGTTGTACACTTTTAATTTCAGTGCTTGAGAGGCTGAGACAGGATCACAGGTTTGAGACCAGTCTCACCAACTTAGCCAAAACTCTATTTCAAAATATAAAATAAATGGGTTGGAGGTGTAGCTCAGTGGTAGAATGCCCCTGAATTCAATCTCCAGTACAACCAAAAAAAAAAAAAAGGCATTTTTTAAAGTGAAATTGAGGTACTTAAAGCTTTTTTAAAAAATAAAACATTTAGGCCGGGCGTGGTGGCACACGCTTGTCATCCCCGCGCTTGGGAGGCGGAGACAGGAGGATCGCGCAGGTTCGAAGCCAGCCGCGCTGGCGTAAGAGACCCTGTTTCAAAAATATAAAATAGGTTTGGGAGTGTAGCCCGGAGGTAGAAGGGCTTCCAGGAACCCCAGTACCACCAAAAATAAAAAATAAAAATATCGCCGGGCGTGGTGGCGCACGCTTGTAATCCCTGCGCTTGGGAGGCGGAGACAGGAGGATCGCGCAGGTTCGAAGCCAGCCTCAGCTCCTTAGTGAGGACCCTGTTTCAAAAATATTAAAAAATAGGTCTGGGAGTGTAGCCCGGAGGTAGAAGGGCTTCCAGGAACCCCAGTACCACCAAAAAAAAAAATTAATAATAATAATAATAATAATAATAAATAAATAAATAAAATAAAAATAAATAAAAATAAAACATTTAACCAGACGTGGTGGCACACGCTTGTAATCCCAACACTTGGGAGGCTGAGACAGTTGGATTGCGCAGGTTCAAAGCCAGCCTCAGCTCCTTAGTGAGGCTCTCAGCAACTTAGTGAGAGACTCTGTTTCCAAATAAAATATTAAAAATTAATAGGTCTGGTAGTGTAGCCTGGGGGTAGAAAGCCCCTGGGTTCTACCCCCAGTACCACAAAAATAAAAAATGAAACATTTGCTGACCCTGCTGCAAGCATCGTCCTCCGCACCCGCTGCTGTTAGCCGTGCGTCCACACGGGAGGCTGAAGCGGCCTCACAGCCGCCTCCCGACGGGTCACGCCCGCGTCTGCCAGACCAGTGGAGAGGTCTCCACTTTCACAGCCTGCGGACGCCCGGCTCAGGACTGGGGTGGGTTTTGTAAGAGGAACAGGGACGGGCTCCGCCCAGTGACCCGTTCCCACGCGTCTCTGCCTCTCTGCACCTCGGCGCCCAAATCTCTAAAGTAAAGCCATAATGCCACCGTTGCTGTCTGGGCAGCTGAGCGAGCCGGGCGCTGGTCTGTGCCCAGCGCTCAGTAAGTGGCAGCATCCCACCTTTCAGTCAGATCATTCTAGAATGGCCCAGAAGGATCCGGGCGTTTCCTTGGCCCACATGTGCTCCACGGCATGCGGGGCGACCTCATTCTTTGCACGGGGTCTGTCTGCGTGCGATCCTGCGACGGCTGTGACTCGCCTGCACGTTTTCTTGTCGCGCAGAGACTCACCAGGGCTCCTGTTCCTCTTTCCACAGACCGTGCCTGAAGAGGGCAGGCGGAGGGGAGGATGCTTCTGGACCGGCCCCAGCTCCGCGGCTCCTAGCGCCGGGCCATCGCCGCGCACCTGCCACCTCGGGGACACGTTTTCTAAGAACCGTTTTTGTTCCCTGTTAACAACGACAACAACAACAAAAAAAAACAACCACCAGGAATTCATGATGTTGTACAGAATTTTTATTTTTAAACTGTCTTTTAAATAATATATTCTTATACAGAAATGGATATTGTACTTTTTCTTTGATAGACTTATGTATCCCAGGGCGGCTTCTGCTAAGCTCCCACATGGAGACAAAGGACACCGCTTTCTCCACAGATGACGTGAGAACAGTCCAGCCGTGTGGTGTGACAGGACGTTCCTGTAAACTCCCATTAAATGTCAAAAGGTGCTGGCGCACGGGGACGTGGGCCTGTCCTGTGTTCGCGAGCCGAGGGGGGTGTCGGGGCCACGTGGGGAGATGCGGGGCCTGGGGCAGGCTGGGGAGGCTCCGTGGGGGGCAGCGATGCGAAAGGCGGGTGCAGGCCTGGCGTGGGGACAGCGAAGGCCCAGTTCCCACTTACAGGGAGGTGGAGATTAAACATTGATAACCTCGACATAGTCAGGCATGGAGACGGCCACCTGTACTCCCAGTTCTTGGGAAGCTGACACAGGAGGATCACAGGTTCGTGACCAGCCTCAGCAACTTAGCGTAGCCCTCAGCAAGTTAGCGAGACCCCGCTTCCAAACAAAAAAGTTGGGCGTGGTGGCACACCCTTGCGATCCCAGCACTCGGGAGGCTGAGACAGGAGGAGCACGGTTCTCGGACAGCTTCAGCTACTTACTGAGGCCCTCCACGATTTAGTGAGCCCCTGTTTCAAAATAAAGAGTAAAAAAATAAAATAGGGCAGGGGTTGTAGCTTGGTGGTCAAATTCCCCTGGGTTCCAGACCCAAAAATATATATATATAAATAAATAAATAAAAATAAGAAGCATGGTAGTACACGCTTGTAATCCCAGCATTTGGGAGGCTGAGACAGGAGGATGGATCGCGATTCACAGAGCCTCAGCTATTTAGTGAGGCCCTCTGCAACTCAGTGAGACCCTGTTTCCAAATAAAGACTAAAAAATAGGGCTGGGGGTGTAGCTCAGAGATAGAGGGGTTCCATCCCCAGTACCACAAATAAATAAGAATAAAAAATAGGGCTGGGGGTATAACTCAGAGGTACAATGCCCCTGGGTTCTATTCCCTGTGCCACACACAAAAAAAAAAAAAGAAAAGAAAAGGGTTGGGGTGCAGCTGAGAGGTAGGATGCCCCTGGGTTCCCTCCCCAGTACCAAAAACAAGTAAATAACCCCTCAGCATGAGGGTCTCTCTCCCTAGGGAGGAGGAATACCCTTTCCTTCTTGACAGGCATGGGGACACTATGGGTGGCTCTGGGTCCCCCCAGGGAGGCCCAGCCCCCAAGACCATCCCACACTCGGCGCTGGCTCAGGCCTCGCCCTGCCTGTGCCCGGGCTCCTGGACTCTTGGTTTGTCAACGCAAAGGCAGAGACTGCTGCCATCCTCCCAGGCTGTGGGCCCTGCCTCAGCTCCCCTAGAGGACAGAATTACCCTGAAGAGTCTCCACGGAGCTGACCTTTAAAAGCTCTTCACATAATCTGAGCACAATCGTGGGCCTGCTGTTCCTGGGAAGGCGCTTGCATTCCCTCCTGGTGAATTCCAGATTGTCACTTGCCATCTTTGAATAATTCATCTAGGGCCTGTGAAACCTCCCATCTCCCCTGGAATCCAGCTCGGGACAGACAGCGCTTCTATACCGCTTCTTGGGTTTGCTTTCGGTTTTCATTCTAATCCTGCTAAAGCCGATGCAGAAAAACAACCCAAACTAGAGGGCACAGATACTGGCTCACGTCGACCCGCCCATCGCCCACAGGGACGGCGGGTCCCCTGCTCTCCTCGCCAGGAAGAGAGCTTCCAGTCCGCCCATTTGCTCAGCCTCCTTGAATGCCAACCTCGCCACCACTGCCCCATCAAACGGCACCCCACGCTGCTTTGAGAGTCCCACTCGAGCACATACACGTAGCAGGGTATCCCTGATGATGGGCTCCAGGAGCCCTGGGATCCGAAGTCCACAGATGCCTGAGTCCCTGGTATGAAATGAGATTGTTTTTGTGTAGAAGTGACTTGTTTTTGTGTAGAAGTGACTTGCAGTACCTAATACAGTGTGAGTAGCACGTCAGTGCTGTATTGTGTAGGGACACAGACAAGGAAAGAGTGTACATGTTCAGTGCACAGGCAAGTTTTACAAGTTTTGTTTTGGGCTGTGTGTGTGTGTGTGTGTGTGTAGATGGAACCCAAAGGACCTTCTACCTCCAGCTACAATCCCAGACCTAGTTTTGTTTTGTTTTGTTTTGTTGGCAGTACTGGAGGTGGAACCCAGAGGCTTTCTACCTCCGGGCTATACTCCCAAACCTATGTTATATTTTTATTTGGAAACAGGGTCTCACTAAGTTGCTGAGAGCCTCACCAAGTAGCTGAGGCTGGCTTCGAACCTGTGCGATCCTCCTGTCTCAGCCTCCCAAACGCGGGGATGACAAGCGTGCGCCACCACGCCCGGCTCTGGCGACCTATTTTATATTTTATTTGGAAACAAGGTCTTACTAAGTTGCTGAGAGCCTCACTAGCTGAGGCTGGCTTCGAACTTACACGATCCTCCAGTCTCAGCCTCCCAAGTGCTGGGATTACAAGTGTGAGTCACCACGCCCAGCTTTTTCCAAGTATTTTTGATCCATATTTGGTTAAAAGCATAGATAAGGAAGCCACCAATACAGAGAGCAGACTAGGCACACAATCCCACTTACACAAATATATCCACACACACACATATATGTGTATAATTACATATACACAAAACCACACATGTGCTGGCATGTGTGTACACATGGGCACAATGCCTCTGGTTTCAGGCTACATCGTGTCCCAGAATAACAAAACCAACAAAGGACAGGTGGATACGTTTCCATCAGCATTCTCACCGCTATGACCCCAAATCCCTGACAACCACAACTTGGAGATTTATTTGCTCACAGTTCTGGAGGTTTCAGAGGTTTTAGTCCATGTTAGTTCGGGTCATATCTGCAGAGCTCAGGGCCTGGCTACAGAAGCAGAGAGAGAAAGAAGGGCACCTGGGGACTTATGTACAGTCCCCAAGACTGCACCCCAGGGACCCACCTCCTTTAGCTCTACCCTGCCTGCCGGCATTACCCCCAAAAATCCATCAAGCTGTCAATGGACTTACCAACTCAATCATGAGATTAGAGATCTCATGATTCAATTATGTTAGGTCAATACATGAGCTCTTCAGGGGACATTCTGTATACAGACCCTAACAGGAGTGACAGGGCAGACCTGCGGTGGGCGCTGGCTCTTATGTGGCCAGCCTGGCTTCCACAGACAGTCCTCAAGGAATTGGCGTGGGAGCACCAGGCACCACAGAATGCTCCCCAAGGCTTCTACTTTAAAAGTGTCTACACACTGCAGGTAGGTCCTTCCCCGTCAGCTGAGCCCGAGGGGATGAGTCATCTCTACAGGGCCAAAGACAGGCCACCAGCCAGCCATCCTGTGGCAGAGAAGCCCCAGAGCCCACCATGGTCAGCCACACGTCCAGAGCCCACCCCTGGGGCAGCCACGCACACAGTGGGGTTGACGGCCACACCAGACAGTGGAGGCACGGGAGGAGACATAAGTCAGATGTGCCCAAAAGAACTCTCGGTACAACAGCACTGCCACACACAAGAGCAGCCCTAGGGAGATCCAGTCAGAGGAGCCAGTGTTCAGACAGACGGGCTCAGGGAAGGCGGGTCTCCTGGCCTCAAAGATGATCAAGAGGACACCCCGAAGTGTCCAGCCCCAACCCCGCCCTGGACAGCGCACTTCTGGGCCTGGACTTTGCTGGGCCTGGACTTCCTGACCACCCCAGGGAACAGTAAAGGGTGCAGAAGAGCTGGGCCACAGCCCAACAAAGGCGTGGGCACACAGGCACCCAGGACCACCCAACCATCTGAGGCACCGTGTGGGTGAGGCCCTACCCTTCTCCTCGTCCTGAAAACAATTTCCTCCTAGCTGCCAGGGAGCTGGGGGCTCCTCCACCCCACACATCTGAACTGAAGAGAAGAGAGGGAAGGCAAGGAGGTAGAAAGCTCTTTCTAGTCTTCAAATGTGTGCCGAGGGGGTTTCAAAGCTCTAGATCAGAAGATTATAACTGTAACCGGCAAGGGGCAGATGCGATCATGGCTCAGGATATCTGAGGGGCTCCTGCCCATCAGTAGCCAAGGCTGGCTGGGGCCAGTGTCCCCTGAGGTCCACAGGCAGGTAGACCAGCGTCCACCATGGGACCTCCACTCCGTCAAGGGGAAGTGGGGGGTGGGCAGAAGCAGGTCCTGCAGACTCCTGGAGCTAGAAGGAGGGGGGAACAGGGCCCTTCTTTCTCCTGCAAAACATGTCAAGGTGATATGTTTTCTATAGCGAAGCATAAGGTAGAGGCCAAGCCAGGCGTGGTGGTGCACGCTTGTCATCCCTGTACTTGGGAGGCTGAGACAGGAGGATTGCAGGTTCACGGCCAGCCTCAACTATTTAGCAAGGCCATCTGCAACTGGAGAAAGAAAGAAAGAAAGAAAGAAAGAAAGAAAGAAAGAAAAGAAGAAGGAAGGAAGGAAGGAAGGAAGGAAGGAAGGAAGAAAGGAAGGAAGAAAGAAAGGAAGAAAGCAAGCAAGCAAACAAGGTCCCTCGTTGCTAGAGTAATCCCCAGATAGCTGGCTTCAGGCATCCAGACGAGACCCGGGGAAGCCGCTGTCATGTTGGGGTCTGTGTTAGCTATGGTCGGATGGAGCTCACCATCTAAATTCTTTAAAAACATTTTGCACTGGAAAGAAAATGTTTTTAAATGCTTACCTGGATGTCTCCTTGCATACATTTAATGCCAAGTTCTACTATTATTCTAGAATTTGGTCCTAGCCACACTTCATATGAAATAAGTGAGCCTTCACACAGAACTTTCAATGATTTATATGTATTTATGTTTTTATATATGTATATATGTATTTATGTATTTATATAATCTGAATTTGATAAGACACCCATGATCTAAACTTAGAAGTTGAAAGGTGTAAGGGAAACTACATAATGTACCTTTTTTCTTTTTGGTTAACCCTAAGTTTTCCTAATATATTTTCCCAGCAGGAGAATTTGGGACAGCAAGACTAGAAATGTTCCATACGCTACGTAAAGAAACTCGTCGCTTCTCAGTCTATCTAGGAATTAGAAGGCAAAGCTAGGTACTGCCTTCTACATCTCATAATAAGGGAAGACAGTTGTTCCTTATTTTACTCCATGTGGGGACAGGATATATTTTAAGGGTCCACACAACGAAACTATTTCACAACACTGTATTATAGAAACATTCATTCATTCACGCATTCATTTTGTAGTATTGGGGCTGGAACCCAGTGGTGATACCACTGAGCTACAGCCAACCCCTTATCTATCTTTTTTCCTTCCTTTCTTCCTCTCTCCCTCTCTCCTTCCTTTCTTCCCTTCTTCCTTCCTTTTTTTTTTCTTCTTTTTTTTTAAGCCAGGGTCTCACTAAATATCTGAGGCTAGCCCCAAACTTGCAATCCTCCTGCCTCAGCCTCCCAACTAGCTGGGATTATAAGCAGGCACCACTGCACCCAGCTATGGGAAACTTAAAATTTTTTATAAACAAGTTTTACATGGAGTCAGAGGTACACCTGCCACGTGATTTGCTGGGAGTGTGACTGAACTCTACACACAATGGCTGTAAGTGATTGTGGGTCTTCTGTGGCTAGAGCCGCGTCCTGTCCTTTGGACGCGATCAATACATTGACTCTGGAGCCACGTGGGGCTCCCAGCCTGAGCGCCCGAGTTATTGGAACAGCACTCTCTCACCAATGCCTCCCTCCCATCGCGGGAGAGTCTAGTGTTTGGAGATAACCCCCAAGTCCTTTATTATTTTCCAAGAAAACCATTGTTGCGGGAGTAAGAGTCCACCCACTGGGAGCGAGCGGACAGCAGGACAGCTGCTTGGCCAGAAAAGAGTGCCTGCCCCCTCTGGATGCTACATCAATGGCGGCTCACCAGACCCACTCTGCAAGGCCCAGCCCCGCCGCTCTGCCCACACCCGCCACCACGGGGAGGCCGGGGCTGGGGCCAGGGCTGCGGAGGCAGGGACACCATGAGCTTGCCTGCTTCAGCCCACAGTGTGACGGGCATCCCGAGGAACTGGCGTCCATGCGAAAAAGCAGCTTTCTGCAGACACGCTGGCTCGAAACTCCCAGAGAAAACGAGAGAGAGCCGCTGCCTTCGAGAAAATACTCATCTGAACATTCCAGGCGAGGCTCACTCTCGCTGGTTACTCAACTCGGCAGGGCTTGGGGGAGTGGACAGGGCGCATCAGGGACACGGTGTCCCACTGTCCTTTACTCCAGGGAGGGCACTTTGGGAGCTGGGACGTTTTAGTAACTCAAAAAACACTGGTGAAGCAGCTGGGCGTGGTGGCACACACTTGTAATCTCAGTGCTTGGGGGGCTGAGATGGGAAGTGGCACATGCCTGTAATCCCAGTACTTGGGAGGCTGAGACAGGAGGACGGCAGTTCAAGGACAGCCTCAGCACTCTCACTGAGACTCAACCTTCTAAGACCGTGTTTCAAAATAAAAATAAAATACAGCCGGGCGTGATGGCACACGCTTGTAATCCCCACGCTTGGGAGGTGTAGACAGGAGGATCACGCAGGTTCGAAGCCAGCCTTGTGTGCTGGCTTAGGAGACCCTGTTTCCAAATAAAAATGTAAAAATAGGTCTGGGAGTGTAGCCCGGAGGTAGAAGGGCTTCCAGGAACCCCAGTACCACCAAAAACTAAAATAAAATAAAATAAAATACAGCTGGGGGTGTCGTTCAGAGGCAAAATGCCCCTGGGTTCAATCAATACTACGCACACCAAAAAAATTATTTTAAAAAAAGTTCCAAAATTTAGTAGACATGTCTATGAGCAGGTACCAGAAGGCAAAGTTAAACAGCTGTGAACAGCAGACCCATCTGCCCGACCTTGTGGCTGCTGTGGGGTGCCCAGGGACCGCTCACAGCTGATGCATGGCCCGCCAGCGCCAACAGACCCAGAGAAAAAGCCGTCAGTGTGGGGCAGCGTCCGCTGACGCCGCCGGCCGACACCACAGGCTCCATCTCCGCAGCCGGGGCTGCTGCTGGCGTGATAGATGCTGTGTGTCCAGCACGGTTTACTAGGCTGGGAAGAAACCACATGGAAGAGTCTTCTGTTTATACCGCCTCCCATACACAGGCCCATCCATCCTGCCTGGAGGCACCGGGACGTCTCCAGGGCCCGAGCCAGCACCCAGCGGCTCCTCCAATTGCGGGGCAACGTCGCTCATCAGTGAGCCAGGCCAGCGCCACCATCAGGACAGAGGGCCCGCGAGCCAGCTGCCTAGAGAGCTGGCATGACTGGGCTGAGTCCTTGTGGATTTTTCTACAAAAATCCTTGTGGGCCGGGCATAGTGGCGCACGCTTGTCATCCCCGCGCTTGGGAGGCAGAGACAGGAGGATCGCGCAGGTTCGAAGCCAGCCGTGCTGGCTTAAGAGACCGTTTCCAAATTTTAAAAAATATAAAATAGGTCTGGGAGTGTAACCTGGAGGCAGAACCCCAGTACCACCAAAAAAAAAAGTATAAAATAGGTCTGGGAGTGTAGCCTGAGCCGTGCACCATCAATCACACGCCGCCTTTCCCCAAGTCCACACAGTCCACCAGGAAGCTCCAGGGGAGGGGTCCCGAAAGAGTTGCAGATAATCATGCTGGGTGTACAGGTTTCTATATGGTTTAATTTTGTTTGGTTTGGGGGTTTTTTTTGTGGGTTTTTTTCTTTTTTTCAATACTGGGGATGGAACCCAGGGGCATTCTACCTCCGAGCTACACCCCTAGCCCTATTTTTTATTCTTTATTTTGAAACAGGTTCTCACTGAGTTGCAGAGGGCCCCACTAAGTAGCTGAGGCTGTCCTCAAACCACAATCCTCTGGTCTCAGCCTCCCAAATGCTGGGATGACAAGTGTGTGCCACCACGCCCAGCTATATGTTTAAAGCTGCTTTGTCTGAACATTGATTTATGAAAATAAGTCCCCATCACTTTTCTTTGTACTGTTCTTTGACTCAGTTAATTTATCGTCTTATGGTTGTTCCCTCCCAGAGTCATGAGAATGCTTGTCCTGCTCCTGGTCAGCGTCCGTGGGTCTACGGTTGGTTCACTATCTACCTTCACCTCTTGACAACCTGGCTCCCCTCCTCTGCATTTGAGCCTAATGAACAGCACATCACCACCTTCCTTCCTAGGGAGGCCTGGATTTTGTTTTCTTAGCCTTTTACCTCTCGGGGACCTGCTCCCTTACTGCCCACCCAATCTCTAGTCCTCATCATGACAAAACAGAAGTGGCAGGCCCGGGCTGCGTCTGCAGGTCCATGCCGTGGCAACCAGGTCCCTCTGGCAGGACCAGGGGATCTCGGGAGCTCTAGGCACAGTGTGACACAGAGGTTCTGGCTGATGGGGAGGGTCGTCCTGGGAATCCAGAACAAGAAGCTATGACCACTGCATAAACTGGTTGGTCAAATTCAGGCCCGACATTCTGCTTTTGATAACCTGGATATGAACAGAAGATGTATCAGTTAGCATTGCTGTGTAACAAAGCACCCCAAACCTCGTGTGGATAGAAGCCAAAAAGAAGAGCCAAGCGTGGTGGCGCACACTTGTAATCCTGCGCTTGGGAGGCTGAGACAGGAGCATCTCACAGGTTCGAAGCCAGCCTCAGCAACTCAGTGAGACCCTGTTTCCAAATAAAGTATAAAGTAGGTCTGGAAGTGTAGCCTGGAGGTAGAAAGCCCCTGGGTTCCACCCCCATTCACACACACACACACACACACACAAAGCCAAAAAGAAGAAAGCCAAAAAGTCTGCCAGCTCAGCACAGCGGGTTGGCCTGGCCAGCCTCGCCCTCAGGTCTGGCCGCTGGTTCGAGGTCAGCAGCAATTTCAGCCACACGTGTCCATCATTGTGGCAGCTAACGTGCCTCATTCACACGGCGGTAACATTCCTTACATCGGGTTGAATGAACCAAGTCATGCGACAAGCCCAGATTGAAGAGATGAAAAAACAGACTCCACTTCATGATAGAGGGAGCTGTGGCCCAGAATGTATGAGCTTGTTTTGCAATTTCCTAGACTGAGGAAGACCTCAGCTTACTGCAGCGGGCGTCACTCTCTGACCCTCTGCTGCACACGCCTGCCCTGAGCACCTCCACCAGGCCCACGCTGCTCTTCCTGGCGCTCCCGAAGACCCCTGAGGCAGAACACAGAACACACGCAGCACCTGCAAAACCGAGCAGCTGAACGTCATGGCGGCCTGCAAATCTGCTGCCTCCCTCGGCCCTCACGGAAGGATCTCTGCTTCTACAGCCAGGAAGCCTTGCGTGTGGCCCTCACTGCCAGGGACCTGCATTTGGCTCAGGGTCACCGGCACTGATGGGGCTTCTGTTTCCAGTCAAGGGAGAGTCAGGGACAGTTCCAGCAGGTCACTTGCCACGGCCTTTGCTCCGGCAGACAACGAGTATCTTGTATCTGGGATTAAGTCATCACCATAGTTACTGATGGCAGCAAGCCATCAGAGACACGAGGGTAGAAACCTCGTAAAGCATTTTTAACGTTAACCTTGCAGCAAAAGCGTGTGATTAAAGGATTTTTAAGAACGAACACCGCAGGTTTTATTGGAGCCCTTCTGTGCTAACTGAAGGCTGTGTTTGGCTTCCACGCAGTGGAGAGCTGGATCAGCCAAGCTCCAGGAAGTTTAAAGATCCGGAGCTTCCAGCTGTCCAAGATGGGCGGATAACAGCATCCTCCAAAGGGGAAAACTTCAGACAGAGGAGCACGTCTGCAGGACTCGCCTGCGGCAGACAGAAGGTGTGCGTTCCGTGGACATGTCATCTTACTGAGCAATGTGCATTAAGTGAAGTTGGATTGAGCAGAGCAGATACGAAACGGTGGCAAGTCTAAGCCTAATTTCGTTGAAGAAAGTGTTAACGATAGGATTTCACACTAGACAATTTCTGGGTGAAATTGCAAGTGATTTTTTTTTCTTTTACCATATTTTCCTCATCCTGTATAATGGAAAATGTATTTCAATATTTAATTTTATTGTGTGTGTGTGTGTGTGTGTGTGTGTGTGTGTGTGTGTGTGTGCTGAGGATGGAACCCAGGGTCTTTCATATGCTAGGCAAGCACTCTACCACAGAGCTACATCCCCAACCCAAATGTACCCTTTTTCAATCGAAAGGCAGCTATAAACAATATTACCTGTTGCTGGTGGTATCATGGCCACAAAGACACCGAGCACAGGAGAGGGCGGTCCCAGATCCCAGGTGAGATGTCATAACTATCAAGCCACAGGGCGGCCTGGGCCCCGAGCCAGCGAACAAGGCATGCCTCCAAGCCTGGCTAGTTCATATGTATGTCAGAGAAACTCCACCTCCCTACTGATAAAGGCAGCCGCACCTTGGGGTCCCGCATTCTCACCATAAAGCCCTGCTCCCCAAGTCCCACCTGAACCAGTGCAGGACGAGGGAGCAGGGTGCTGACCTGACCTGCAGCTGGGGTGCGCACTGAGGTTACGCAGACCTGACCGGGCCACCGGACAAAGCGAGCGCTCCTGGGAATAGCCGTGGCGCCAGCTCCTCCCTGAGCAACTGCCTGGCTCTGACTTCTGTGAGAGCCTTTGGTCTGCCTCTGCCCACACACCTGGAGTCTCTGTACCTCCCCTACGTGAGCCAACGTGCTGGACTAGACATTCTACCAGGAGCCGTCCCACTGAGTCATTCCTGTGAGTGAATGAATGAATGAATGAATGAATGAACCATTAAATGGCAGCCTATTCAATTTTTGATTTGATTTTTGTTTTCGATAGTGCTGGGGACTGAGCCCAGGAGTGTTTTACCACTGAGCTGCACTTAGGTCCTTTTTAATTTTTATTTATTTATTTATTTATTTATTTTGCAGTACTGAGAGTGGACCCCAGGGACATTCTACCTCCAAGCTACACCCCCAGCCCTATTTTTTATATTTTATTTTGAAACAGGGTCTCACTGAGCTGCAAAGGGCCTCACTAAGAAGCTGAGGCTGACTGTGAACCACGATCCTCCTGTCTCAGCCTCCCAATGCTGGGATTACAAGCGTGCACCACCACACCCGGTTTATTTTTTTATTTTGACACAGGGCCTCAGTAAGTTACCATGCATTGGCCTTGAACCTGATCCTCCTATCTCAGCCTCTGAAGTACTGGGGTTACAGACATGGGCCACCGTGCCCGGCTCTGTCAGTTTTAAGTGCAAAAAATTCCAATAAGGATTTTGAAGCTTTTTAAAAAAATTGTGTTCTCTTACAAGTGAGTCCACCTCCTTGGTATTGCAAAGAAGACTGAAATAGGGGCGTGGGAGGAGGGCAGCAGTCTACGGGAGGGAGGAAGCGTCTGCGGTGGGTGGCGGCAGGGAGGAGGGTGCTCCAGGAAGGGAGGAGGGTGCTCCAGAAAGGGAGGAGGGTGCTCCATCAACAGTAGTGCGCAAACGAATGGATGATTAAATGGCAGACGCTCGGAATGCTATTTATTAGCTAACCTGGCAAAATGATGGGATTTCCTGCTCCTGTTTTAGCTGCAAGTGTAACCGGGATGGCACTCCAATTGATGCCAAGGGAGCTTGGTGAGGGGAACAGAAACCAGACCTGTGGAGCGGCTCCCAGCCTTTCGTTTCTGATAGAATTTCACAAAAGCCTTGGGAAGCCTGGGCTAATCTGCTGTGACAGCCGCGCCCACCGCTTCAGCTGGATACAGCTGTGTGTTGGTCTTTAGGAAAAATACATCTGCCTTTGTTCAGAAACGAAAGGCCCAGCAGCCGTGGAGGAGGCCATTGGTGTAACTGGTATAACGGCAGACAGGGAGGGCATCTCGCTGTCAGAGACCGACGACCAGGCCAGCAGCAAAATCGACCACAGGTGGCAAATGGCAGGGAGCGGGACAGCAGGGGACCGTGGGGGGGTCTCCTGGGGGAGCACGGCCAGCCCCCACAGGCCACGGGGGCACCGCTCTAAGCTGGCTCGCTCCTGCAGACGAACGAGAAGCCTGTCCAAGGACCCTGGATAGAACCCTGCGGTACACACTGCGGACCTTCCCTGGCCCCTCCGTGCTGGCCGTGGCCACCTGGGGCAGCTGGGAAGAGCCTCAGATGCACAGGCTGGCTGCTTGCTGGGTAGGGGCAGCTGTGACACCTCACCATCGCTTAACATGGGCTCCAGGCTGGCCCCAGAACCCCAGCCAGAGCCCCCCAGAGCTCCCAAAAGAGAGGCATTACCAACTCAGCTCCCAGAGACTCCGCATGGTAGCCCAGGTTGCCATGACAACCACATACAGACTGTCCCCACCACCCCAACCCACAGACTAGCCCCACCATCCCCATGACAACCACATACAGACTGTCCCTACCACCCCCGGAATACCCCAACCCACAGACCATCCCCACCACCCCCAGGACACCCACAAAATGTCCCCACAATGCCCAGGACACCTCCAGACCAGACTGTGCCTACCATCCCCAAAGCACCCCCAGCCCATAGATGGCCCCACCATTCCCAAATCATGGAAAGCACACAATTCGAAGTCCACACGCACACTGGCTCTGTCTGCCGTGGTCCTGTCGGCCTCCCGCTTCCTGGCTCACCTCCGACCCCTAGCAGGACTGCCTTCGCGTGGCCAGCCTCCTGGGGGTTGTCCTCCCGGCACAGGCGTTCAGGAAACAGGTGACACCCACGAGACACACTTTGCTTTGGCATCTCGTCATGCCATAACCAAAAAATGATTTTTTTTTTTTTTGCAGTACTGGGGATGGAACCCAGGGAGATTCAACCTCCAATCTACACCCCAGCCCTATCTTATATTCTTTATTTTGAAACAAGGTCTCAAGTAGCTGAGGTTGGCATGAACCAGTGATCCTCCTGTCTCGGCCTCCCAAGTCCTGTTGCTAATATTCTATTAAGTTTTTTCATCATTATGAATAAGGGTATTGGTCTGTAATTCACCTTTGTCTGTCTGACTGGTTGCAGTGTCATGGTATCACTAACTTCTGAGAAATGCTCCCTCCTCTTCTCTTTTCTGCAAGAGATTGTGTAGACTGGGTGTTAATTCCTTGTTAAGTGTCTAACTCTCCAGTGAAACAATTTGGGCGCAGGAATTTCCTCCTGGGGGGGCACTCTAATCACTGCTTCAGCTTCCCCGCTGGGTTTAGAGCTATGTAAACGATCCGTCTCATCGTGGGTGAGCTTGCTAGCGCGCGTCTCAAATACTCGGTCCCTTTCCTTTCGTGCACTGTCGGGTCGGTGGCCGTCTCCCTTGTCCCTGACGTCTGGGGCCTGCAGTGATTCTCCTCTTTCACTCCTAATACTGGTAACCTGCATCTTCTCTGTCCGTCTTGCTAGAGGTTTGTTGAAACAAAGAACCAACTTTGCTTCCTTGATTTTCTGTGAATTTTTTTCTGCTTTCAAGTTCATCATTTCTTATCTTTATCATTTCTTTCCTTTGGCTGGCTTAGAATTTATCCCCACACACACACCTTTTTTATGAGATCAGAGCCTAGATCATCACCGTGACCTTCTATCTTCACTTTTATTTGATTGTTTTGGGGTTTTTTTTTGGGGGGGGGCTGGGGATGGAACCCAGAGGCATTTGACCTCTGAGCTACACCCCTAGCCCTATTTTTTATTCTTTATTTTGAAACAGGGTGTCACTGAGTTGTGGAGGGCCTCACTAAGTAGCTGAGGCTGTCCGTGAACCGCGATCCTCCGGTCTCAGCCTCCCGAATGCTGGGATGACGAGCGTGTGCCAACACGCCCGGCTTTATCTTCACTTCTAACATAAGCATTTAATGCTATAAATTCTTTCTCAACTCTACTTTGGCTGTGTCCCACAGCTAAATTTGATGTTATATTTTCATTTTTACTCAGTTCAATGTCTTTTTTAATTTCTCCTGAGAATTTCTCTTTGATCATGTTAAACTGGTTTATTTAGGCCACAGTTGTTTGAAGGTTGCCCTACTCTCTTTCTGTTACTACTTTGATTTCACTGTGAACAAAGAACACACTTGGGGCCGGGTGGGCTCTGTAGTAGATCACTGGACAGGCACACACGAGCCTGCTGGGCGTAGTGGCACACACCTACAATCCCAGTCCTTAGGAGGCTGAGACCAGAGGATTGCAGGTTCAAAGCCAGCCTTAACAACCTTATGAGGCCCTCTGCAACTTAGTGAGACCCTGTTACAAAATAAAAAATGAAATAGGACTGGAGGTATAGCTCAGAGGTAGAATGCCCCTAGTTTCAATCCCCAGCACCAAAAAAAAAGGTCTGAAATAGACATTTGTGAGTCAAAAGCCGGTCTCTGAATCTCTGAGGAGCACGATCAATTGATCGATCAATCGATCGCTCCATCTCCCCCAGGGCTCCCTGGGAGGAGCCGAGCCAGCCTCGGGCCACCTGGTCCACAAGGCACACCCCTCCTCCACCTCGCTCCTCTAAGACGTGGTGAGCTGAGCGCCTCTAACCTGGCAACGTGGCCACGATGGGCGGCATCCTCCTGGCTGCAGAAGCAGGTCCCACTGTCCCCACAGCCCGGAGTGACCTTCCGTGGCACACATTCTGCTCCACGCTGTTTCCATAACGCGGCCGCTTGCTTTTCTACCCTTCTGGAGAGGCCTCTGGGCTGGAAAGAGATTTTTAATTCCCTTCCTGTAACAGTCCTGGGCTAGGAGAGCAGTGCCCCCTGTCGTCAGAGATCCAGATCCTTGCAACCTTCTGCTTCACAGTCAATAAATGGACTCGGCCAGCGCGATGGCACAGGCCTGCCTGCAGTCCCAGCACTTGGAAGGATTGCAGGTCCGAGGCCAGCCTCGGCAAGTCAGCGAGGTTCTTAGCAACCTAAAAGACCCTTTTTCCAAGTAAAGAATAAAATAAAGATGAGGTATAGCTCAGAGGCAGAATGCCCCTGTTTCAACCCTCAGTCAGCATCACAAAAACAAATAAACTCCAGCCAGACAGAGAAAGCCAAGGCTGCTCAGAGCCTGCTACGGTGTGGGCTCATCGGGCGGGTGAGGGTGCTTCACGGTGAACAGAGGAGAGGCTCCCCGTGCCCTGCGGGAGGCTGAGGCCCGGCTGCTGCAGTGGTCACCAAAAAGGAGGCATCTTCTTTCTTTTTATTATTTTTTTAGTACTGGAGTTTGACCCTAGGGGCATTTGCATTCCAAGATACACCCCCCAGCCCTATTTTCTTTTTCTTTTCTTTTTGAAAAAGGGCCTTGGCGCGTTGCTGAGGCTGACCTCAAACTTGCAATCTTCCTATCTCAGCCTCCCAAGTACCAGGATGGCTGGCATCCACCATCCTGCCCAGCTCCTGGAAGGTGCCTTCTGTGATTGGTTAGGGTGCAGATTTGACTTCGAGGTAGTCCAAAATTGAAAGTAAGGTCAAAATTCGAGGGAGTTGTATCTGTCAGCTTTTGTACACTGTGACCAAAATACAACGTCCACTCACTTCTCTGTACTGGGAAGGGGTAAGATGCAGGCGGGTGAGCACAGGTGTGGTGTGCATGGGTGTCACTGAAACATGATTCACACTATGGTGTGGGGCTCTGATGACCAAAGAAAGCACATTATTAAAAAATACCTGAGCCAGGCGTGGTGGCGCACGCTTGTAACCCCAGCATCTGGGAGGCTGAGACAGGACGATCGCGGTTTGCCGACAGCCTCAGCTACTACTTAGTGAGGCCCTTTGCAATTCAGTGAGACCCTGTTTCAAACTGAAGAATAAAAAATAGGGCTGGGGCTGCAGCTTGGAGGTAGAATGCCCCTGGGTTCCATCCCCAGGACCACACATACACACACAAAAAATACCTGTCAAGAACAATTTAGTGAAAGAAAAGTTTATTTGGCGCATGGTTACAGAGGGTCAGTCATGGCTGGACAGCTCCAAGGCGGAGCTGCTCGGGGCGGGCAGAAGCAGAGAGGGCGAAGAAGGAGACCAGGACGATGAGTCCGCAGGCCCCAGAGGCCCATCCCTCCGTCACCCCTCTTGCCTACATTAACACCAGCAAAGCCATTCTATTCAGTTCCTCCATCAATGACTTCTCCAGCCATGAGACTAGAGCCCTGACTCGTTAGTTGGTTCAGTCTTTGAACCCTGCTGCATTGCCAGCGCATGAACTTTCCTGGAAAACCCCCAGTATCCAAACGATACCAAAAGTCAAGTCCTGGACATCTTGGGCCAATTGATATGGGGTTATTGTCTGACTTTCTGAAGCAGTTCCTAGTGGCACCTGCCTGAATTCCTACAAGTCTGGTTTACAGAGGGCAGGTGAGCTTTGTTGGCTGGCTGCTGCAAACTTAAGCCAGAGTCGTCGTTGTGGTTGTTTAACTCTGAGACTACATCTTACTATGTCATCTAGGTTGGCCTTAAACTCCTGGGCTCTAGGATCTTCCTGCCTCAGGCTCCCAAGAAGCTGGGATTACAGGCCTGTGCCCTGCAGCCAGTCAGCATTCTGTCTCTATATGTGATCTGGGCATCGTCCATTTATATGGTCAGTCTCCCAACATTGATCACCAAGATGACCTCAGGGTCCCAATATGACTACTGCAGACCCAGCCATTGTGACCACATTCCAGGCAGGAAGATAAGGGAAAAGCAGGAGAAGTTTCCTCCTTGTTTGTTCTTTTTTTTTTTTTTTTTTTTTTTTTTTGTGCTGAGGATTGAACTCAGGGATATCCTACCTGAGTTACATCCTTAACCCTTTTTATTTGTTATTTTGAAACAGGATTTTGCTACATAATTGAGAGTCTCATCACATATCCGAAGCTGGTCTTGAACATGGATCCTCCTGTCTCAGCCTCCTAAGTACTTGGATTACATGCGTGCACCACCCGCGCCTGGCTAGGACTTTAAAACAAGGCTTCACCCAATATAACTGCTTATAGCTCTTCTATCTTCAGGGAGTCAGGGAATCGTGAACCGCTTCCTAGGCTCAATGATGCCCCCAGAAAAGAAAGCCTTCTTTAAAGAAAACAGGGAAACCGGATGTTGTACAGGCAACCAGTTACCTTGCCCATGCCTTCAGACGAGAAAGTAGAATGTATAGGCACATTTATGAAAATTAACGCTGAATATACTCTTTTCTTGATGCCTGGGATGGAACCCTGGCCTCATGCATGCTAGGCTCGTTCTCTGGGCTGCACCTGCCACTAGATATAGTCTTGAATTTATCTTCAATGTGAAATATTTGTTTTAGGACAGTTGCTCTAATCAAGAATTGGTTGATTTGAATTCTCCACTGTCACGGTTATTTGCTTAACCATCCTCTCCTCACGCCTTCTGGAACCCCATCTCCGTCCCCCACCATCCTCAGGGTACTCACACAGACACACATTGAACGGTCTGAATTTGCTGACATGAACACAAGTTGAAAACTGCTGGCCTAAAGCACATCCATTCTAAGAAACGATCCATCGGGGAACTGGTCATTTGGCAAATTGGCTATTCAGAGAGGTGGATCCAGCGATTGTCCCGGGGCAAGAAAATGAGTTGCAACCAAAGCCCAGGCAAGGAAGGGGCTGCGGCCACCCTGAGGCTCTGGGGCTCCTGGGGCGGGCAGACCTACATTGGGGAGGGCCAGGGCCACCACAGGCCAAGCCTCCTTCCAAGTCTGCAGACTGGACCCCATGGAAACGAAGCCAACTGGGCCATCACTGAACTCAGGACACAGAAAGAAGGGCAGGCAGGAGGGAGGGTCCTCCGCATCTGAGGAGGAGCCTGGGAAGCGCTTGGCTGGAGGGAAGATGCCAGGCAGGGGCTGCCTTCAACCCCGGCACCGCAGCACAGAGGCAGCCAGGGCCTGTGCGTGCATTTCCTTCTCCTAGGAATAGCCCAAACTGCACACACACGCACACACACATTCGCACACACGTGTGCGCATGCACACACACACGCACACACACCCACACACACCCTTGACTTGCCCCTCTGGCTTTCCATCTTCTCTGCTACTAGGAGGTCTAGAAGGTCGTCTGGCCCCAGCTGCGCTACAGATTGGATCCCAGCTCTCTGCCTGCAGCTGCCGCGGCCTGGCTGGCCCCTTCCCAAGCGAGATGCCAGCCCCCACGCACTGAGCGCACACGGCCTGCCACCCAAGGGCTCCGCGGGGAAAGGGGCTTTGTCGTTCTCCCTTACCAAGGCCGATTCTTGTTTCTGGACTTCCCAGTACAGAAACTCATTTCATTCTGTTAAGGAACCGTCCGTTACTAAAATGCAAAATAAGAGGAAGGCAGAGGGGGGTGACTTTCAGTCCACACAGAAACCATCCACAAGGCCTCTTTGTCCCGTAGGGGACTGAAAGCCCAGGAGGTCGCAAAGGCGCCCCCTGCGCCTGCTGCAGTTGGAGAGCTGGGAGGAGGGAGAGTTAAAAGGAAGAAGAGCACAGCATTGGACTGGAAGCTTTTGAACGGTGTGTTCTTTCTTTCTTTCTTTCTTTCTTTCTTTCTTTCTTTCTTTCTTTCTTTCTTTCTTTGTGGTACTGGGGATTGAACTCAGGGGCATTCTACCTCCAAGCTACACCCCCAGCCCTATTTTTTAGTTTTTATTTTGAAACAGGGTCCCACTAGGTTGATGAAAGTCTTACCGCTTGTTAAGGCTGGCTTCAAACCTGCAATCCTCCTGTCTCCACCTCCCAAGTACTGGGATTACAAGTATGTGCCACCTCACCCAGGTTCAAATGGTTTTAAAAACAGGCAAAAAGAGCCAAACGTGATGGCACAAGCTTGTAATCCCAGTACTTGGGAGGCTCAGACAGGAGGATCACAGGTGTGAGGACAGCCTCAGCAAGTAGTGAGACTCTCACCAACCTTGGTTTCAAAATAAAAAACTAAAAATAGGGATGGGGGTATAGCTCAGAGGTAGAATGCCCTTAAATCAGTCCAACAAAACAAAACAAAACAAAACAAGGAGACAAAAGCAAACACTGATGAACTGAGGACTCGTGGAGTGAGCTCCTGCAGCTGGTGGGAGAGGGCTCGGGCGGGGAAACACCAAGCCCGGCTAGCCAGGGCCGGGTCTGTGCTGCCTCGCGGGGTGAGGGCCCATTACCTTTGGGCAAGCCTCTTGACGTGATTCTGAGGACTCACTACCTTACTCTCTGCTTAGTCCTTCCCTTTGCTCCTGCCTGATGCAGGTGTGGACTTGCCCTGGTCTCCAGTGCACGACCAACATGTGTTACTTGGTCAGAGGTCTCATGGTATCTGCCCTCTTTGAAGGCCTGTAAACTCCGCTCAGCCTCAACTACTACTTAGTGAGGCCCTTTGCCACTCAGTGAGACTCTGTTTCAAAATAAAAAATAAAAAATAGGGCTGGGGGTGTAGCTCGGAGGCAGAATGCTCCTGGGTTCCATCCCCAGTACCGCAAAAACAAAAACAAAAACTGTATCTTCCCATAAACTTCCCACTAACTTACATAACAAAGATGCCTTTGACACTTGCACATGATTCTCTAGAGATAATTATGGTAAGAGTTTTAAAAAAAACTTCCAGAATACTTCCCCTTCTATTATTATCTATACATGTTGTGAGCATATGAAATATATGTCAGAAAAAGAGTGTAGTGTAGGAATAGATGAACTAGCCAGAGACGTGAGAAGAACCAAGGCAGAAGAGAGTGTAACCGACACGCCCAGGGGTAACTAACACGCCCGGGGGCAACCGACACGCCTGGGGGGTAACCGACACGCCTGGGGGGGGTAACCGACACGCCTGGGGGGGGTAACCGACAAGCCCTAGGCTTAACCACTGAAGAGGGCGCAACCGACGGGAGACAAGTAACATCAGCTCAGGGTCTAACTGGCCTGGCAAGTGGCCACGCGAGCGGTTCTGACCCACCGTCTGTGAGGCCGAACGCTGACTTGGCCAGCCCTTGTCTGGTAGCCCGGGCTATTCCTCTAGGTGACGGGAGGGCTCAGGCTCAACCCCGTCTGATCTCCCTGGGCGTCTGCACCTCGACCATCGACCACCGGAGCTGCTGTGACCGTGATCCTGGGCCGAGGTTACCGCGGAGACCCATTTAGCCTCAGGTAACCAGTGCCATCTGGCTAGTGGCTCAGTGAGGAAGGAGGGGAGCGTTACGAACATCGTGTGTGAATTAATAAACCAAGCATTCGTGAAAGGCATCGAGTGTGACCTGTCATTCTTGCCCCTGTGTCCATAATACTCATAACGATACAGAAAGCAAACTTCTAGCTTCTGAAGTCTGAACAGAGCCTGCTCCAAAGCCAACAGGGACAGGGCTCCCATGTCTGACTGTGGACCCATCACTCTGGCCACCCCAAGGACATCCTCCGACTGAGGTTTGCCTTTGAGCTGGTCTGGCAGCTTCAAAAGATAGGTGTGCTGCCTGGCCCAGGCAGAGAAGTGGCCTCAAGGGTAAGGAGGAATGTGTAATCCTAGCATTTGGAAGGCTGAGCCAGGAGGATCACATGTTTGAGGCCAGCCTCAGCAATTTAGCAAGACTCCTGTCTAGAAATAAAAGCTTAAAAGGGCTGGGGATGTGGCTTGGAGGGAGAATGTTCCTGGGTTCAATCCTCAGTACCAAAAAAGCCAGTGATGTAGTAAAGACACAAGATGGCAAAACAGAGTCCAAATACAGCAGTAATTACATTTCCTATAAATATATTAAGCTTGTCAACCGTAAGACTCCTTGGAATGTAAGAAAAACAAAACCAAGCACCTGCGCTTTCCAAGAGACAAACCCAGAGTACAAGAACAAAGCCAGGCCCCCCCATGCCACTCTTGAATGGCATGGGGCTGGTCTTCTGTATTTCTATCTTTTTAATAAACTTCTTTAAATCTTCAAAAAAAAAAAAAAGAACAAAGCCAGGGCGCCAGGGAGAGGTCGGGGAGACGCACCAAGAGAAGATGGGGCCAGAGGCGGCGGGGTTGCGGTGGGCATCAGGCGTGAGGGGCGAGGAGGGCCCTCGCTCTGTCGTACAGAGCAAACAGCCAACCCAAAACCTATGACCACCAAGTAACTGTGCTCAGAACTTAAGGCCCAAATGCAAGATACTGTTAACAAGCCTTGAGCTTCCTCCCTCCCTGGCAACCTAATGATTCAGTGCAAAAGCCACTGGTGGAGCAGGGAGCCCTGTTCCCGGATGCCAGTCCAGGGGCAGCGTCCAGCCTGGAGTGGCAGCCGAGCCCAGGCGATGCGGGGGTCAGGAGGACTGCGTGCAGTTCAGAGCCCAACCAGGGTGTAATGGACTGAATTCAAATATGGAGCCCGTCACCCTGGCGTCAGCGTATTGGAGACAGGGCTTGGGGCTGGGTGATCCAGGTTAGTGAGGTCGCAGGGTGGTGTGGGAGCTGTGGAATCTGGCCAGAGGCCACCCGAGACCCAGAACTGAAGAAACCATGAAACAAATGGTGTGAAGCTGTGGTCGCCAAAGAAAAGTGCCCTGCCCGTCACCCTGCCGCCCAGCCACGGGCTTTACCAAGCGTGACTTACCAGTCAAAGCTGACACAAAGCCCTGCCTAGCCCCTTCACTGACCACTCTGCAGCCGGCTCCTCTGCTCACGTCCCCTCCCGCACTCCCGCACTCCCAGCCCTATGAAGAGCGAGAGTCTGCAAGGACGGGAGCTTCTGACTCCGGCCTCTCTCTCGGGTCACTGCTCTCTCCCAGGCTTTTACACCAAACAAAGCCCGTTCCGTGATGTCTCTTTGCATTTTCCCTAACAGGTGGGGCCTGGATCGTACAGGACCATGTCCTTACAGCACCATGTCCTTACAGCAAGAGGATTGGCCACACGAGGAGGATACAGCGAGAAGACGGCCTGGCCAGGAGCCCGCCTCAGTGATGGTGCCCTGATCTCCATGACCAGTCCCTAGAACCGGACAATCAAAGTCTGCGGTTGAAGCTATGACATCTGCGGTCCTTCATTCACGATGCTGTGGGCAGCCTGAGCCCCAGGGAAGCCCGTGCTGGTGAGCCACGGTGTTGGCAACCTGGCAGGAGGTTCAGAACTGAGCAAGAAGGCAGCCCCAGGGTCCAGCCAGGAGCAGCCTGGCACATTCCGCTCCTGCGAGGGCTGGGCAGGGTCCACCCGTGGGTGGCCACGGCACACAGTGAGCCTGTCCTCGGGGCGCACTCTTGGGCGCTCCCATGTCCTGTGTCTTACCAGGAATGTGACTTTGATCCTACACCCGGGTGGCACCCCCAGATTTCTCACTGTGCTTACAATGCCCCGTGGTGGAAGCGGTGTCTTGAAGGCGTTTGACGCGGGCACGTCCTCACTTCTGCCTCTGAACTTAGCACCGGTGCAGGTGTCACAGGCAGCAGCTGCCCGTGTCCTCTATGGAGTGGCAATTGTGAATTTCAACCCTTTCTTTTGCTTTTATTATACTAATTGCAATGTTTCTATAAAGAACGGTCTCTTTTCCACTGTCTACTAACCCAATTATTAACTGACAGCGGGTGGGTTCGTGGACATTGATCTCACGTGGGCTCTAATCCAGTACTACCCACATGCATTCTGTTTCTCCGGTTGCCTCAGCTGCAGCGCCGGGAGCTCCTGGATTTCCCGGCCCCAGTTCCCCAAGGTTCTCTGGTGTCTTTCACTTGAAAGACACCAGGTGTTTAGGCAGAATGATGCTCAAACACCAAGATCCGAGCCAGGAGCAGTGGCACAGGCCTTTAATCCCAGGACTTTGAGGCTGAGACAGGAGGGTCACAGTTATGAGGTCTCAACTTCGTGAGACCCTTTTCAAAATAAAATAGGGGTAGGGGTGTGGTTCACAGGTAGAATGCCCCTGGGCCCAATCCACAGTCACACACACACATACACACACACACACACACACACACACACACACACACATCTGGGCCAGGTGGGCTCACTGCAATTGTGACCTCATTACTTGTATGCTCTTTGTGCTTAAAGAGTTGGTAAATAGACACCTGCCTACTAGCCAAGTATACAGAAGGCATACTTCTACCTTCTGTACCTATCTGCACACCCCCGCACTTTAAAATACAGCTTTAGACAGACATCACCAACTGTAACCCAACACCACAGGGCTCCTCGCAGCCTGCCCCGTGTGGATTCATAGTGTCAGTGAGATTTCTGAGCAGTGAGAAGCCCCAACAGTGCCCGGCTTTCATCCTCCCCAGTGAGCCATGCAGTCAATACCCATGCGCATGTGTCAGCACTGCTAGCTTGGCCCCAGAGAGACAGAGTCACTCTCTGGAGCAAGGTATCTGTTCTGTCCCTGGAGTCTTAGTTCCCACTCACGCCGGCATTTATCCAGTTCTCTATGTATCTCTGGGCTCCAGTATCCAGTTAAAATGTTGTTTTCCTAAATTACTCGAGTGGTTGGTTTCTCTCCCTCCCACGCCTGCAGCGAGGCCATCCTGCTAGAGTTGGACTCATTGAATCTCCTTTGGGATTCACCTACAGACCCAGTTGATTTTCAGTGTATTTTGAGGGTCTAAAAAAAAAAAAATCACTGATTCGAAAGACGGAAGCTTCACAAAAAAGGATCCTTAGAAAAACATTGCTCCTGGTCCTGACATCCCACGTCTAACCCTTGCCTCGCCTGCCCTGCAGGTGACCAGTCCCCTCCATCCCTGGGCACTCTTCCTTAGCTTGTACCAAGGATCTGGTGCCTGTGTTTTCTAGCGTTACTGTCTTCCTTGTCTCAAGGTGACAAGCTACAGACACACTTCTGCTCTGGCCTGGCCCTGGCTGGCGGGTCCTGGTAACCACCCCACACTGGTCCAGCGGGCCTCGCAGGCTGTGGGTGCACAGGGATCCCCAGGGTGGACATGCCGTCTTTTCCGTGTGGGCATGCCTGCTGTTGCCAACACTACACTTCCTAACATGCACAGTAACCCTAGTGGCTAAGTACTGCCCGTGTGCTGACACCTGCCCTTTGGTCCTCAGTCTCCATTAAGAGCACTTTCTACATCAGGGATTATACAGTTGTCTGTGGTACATGCTGCAAATATTCTCTCCCAGTTTATCAGTTTAAATGTTTCCTATCACGCAAAAAGCAATTTTTAGACAGTCAACTTGACCAGTGTACTCTTCACTGCCTCTGGATTTTGAGCTAGACTTTCCTAAAGCAAGGAAGCCATCTGTTTTCTTGTATTGCTTGTGGTTTCGTTTCTCTTTCTAATCTAGCTGAACTTCATTCTTGTGTGTGGAATGACATCTCATTTTCGTTTTTCCCGACTGTCCCAGTACCGTTTTTTAAAGGCCCCATCTCTGCCTGTGACTGGAGAGGCCCCTTCGCCATCTGTTCCCACGCACACCGGGGCTGTTCTGAGTCCTCTCTCCTATCCCGCTGGTGTATTTATTCCTGTGTCTGAGCCACAGAGCTTAATCACAGCCATCTGTGTACGCTAATGTTATGAGGGCTACTGCCTCCTCAGAGTTCCATTTTCCTGAATCCTTCTGCTGTGGTCTACTGGTCTCAGGCTGCCCAGGCGACCCTCCTCCCTCCGCCTCCTGACTGGCTGGCACTGGCAGGCCCGTGCGCAACGCCTGCCTGCCTGGCTTCTCCTTGTTTTTTGTACTGAAAGTTGAACCCGAGGCACTCTATCTCTTAACGACAGCCCCAGCCCTACTTTCCTTTTTATTTTAAAACAGGGTCTTGCTAAGTTGCTCAGGCTGCCCTTGAACCTGCCATCCTCCATCTCGGGCTCCAAAGTGTTGGGATGGCGGCACGCACCCCTGCGCTCGGCTCTTCCTAGCTAGCTCTGTATGCGTTTGCCCTATGAATTCCACCATCAATTTGCCTAACTGTAAAATGAGTTGCTAATATTTTCGAGACTGTTTTGAATTCATAAAGAGTTAGGCAGAAGTGACATATTTATGCTAAGTTCTCCTGTCCAGGAGTAGGGACTATCTTCCCATTTCTCCAGCTTAATTTTTGTGTCTTTCAAGACTTTTTAGATTTCACCGTGGCCAGGCGTGGTGGAGCACACCTGTGACCCCAGTACTTGGGCAGCTGAGACGGTGATCACAGGTTCAGAGGGCATCAGCAGGTAGTGAGGCTCTCATCGCCTAGTGAGATCCTGTATCCAATTAAAAATGAAAATAAGGCTGGGGGTGTAGCTTAAAGGTAGAACACCCCTGGGTTCAATCACCCGTACCACGTAAATAATAAATAAATAAATAAATAAATAAATAAATAAATTTTGCTGTGGATGTCAGTAGCTTTCTTGTATTTCTGAACAAGCTCCATTGTTGCTATTATAGACTTTTTCTCTATATTGTATTTGTTGTTCACATATTTACAAAGGCTGTTGAAAAAACAAGCTGCTGACTTGTCTCAATCTCACCTCCAGCTACTTCACTGAATTATTTAGTTTTACCATCCACTCCCTAGGGTTGTGCAGATAGACTATTGTGTCATTTGCAAATACCTTCCCTTCTTCACAAGTGTGTGGCTGTCTAGTTGTCTCCTCCGTCCAACCGCATTGGCTAGAACCCCTGGCCCCGTGTAGAGCCCTGGCAGACCTAGCCCTGGTCTGCCAGCCTCCACATAAAGTTGGGTGCTGGCCTTAGGACGAGGGTGTGTGAGTGTGCATGTCCTTTTAGTATATAAAAGAAACTAAGCCGGGCGTGGTGGCGCACACTTGTAACCCCAGCACTTGGGAGGCTGCGACAGGAGGATCACGCGGGTTCGAAGCCAGCCTCAGCTACTGAGGCTCTCAGCAACTTAGTGAGACCCTGTTTCCAAATAAAGAATAAAATAAGTCTGGAGTACAGCCCGGAGGTAGAAAAGCCCCTGGGCTCCACCCCCAGTACTACACACACACACACACACACACACACACACACACACAAACACACACACAGACTTTACACGTGCATAGTACATCACGTCTAGAACACAGCCAACAAGTGCCTAACTACAATCAGAACCTCTCATTTACTTTCTACTGTGATAATGGCTTTGGGGATATTTTGAATTCCTTTTTTCTTTTTTCTTTTTTTTTGCGGATTTGAGGATGGAACCCAGGGGCATTTGACCTCCAAACTACACCCTCTGCCCTATTTTTTTTTTCCCTTTATATTTTGAAACAGGGTCTCACTAAGTTACGCAGGGCCTAAGTAGCTGAGGCTGTCTGCGAACCACGATCCTCTGGTTCAGCCTCCCTAATGCTGAGATTACAAGAATGTGCCACCACGCCATGCACGGCTTTGAATTCTTAATAGTGTGTGTGTGTGTGTGTGTGTGTGTGTGTGTGTGTGTGTGTTACCAGCGATTGAACCAGGGGCATTCTGCCTCTGAGCTATACCCTCCCAACCTTTTTTTTTATTTCTATCTTGAAACAGGGTCTCGCTAGGTTGGTGAGTCTTACTTGCTGAAGCTGTCCTTGACCTGGCATTCCTCCTGTCTCAGCCTCCCAAGCACTGGAATACAGGCATGCACCACCACCCTGGCTAAATTCCTAATTTTGATAACATTCGAAGCAAATTTCACATTTAGGGGTCGACTGCTCAGGCACGAACCCTGATGGCGCAGCGCTCCACGCTCGTCCAATAGTGAGGTGGTGGGCCCCAAGATGGGAAACCCTAGGTCCTGACACAAGGTGCCAGTCCTGTTTACCTGCCGGATGAGCCACCCGCACCATGACACTATGAAGCAGCCGTGGACATCTGCTGTGGCCATAAAACTCGACTGTCTCCATCAGCGTACTTCATAAAAGGGGCAGCTCAACGCTTAGGACGGATGTCTCCCATCCACTGTTTTATCTAAGTGGTCCGTATGAGCGGTGACCTCAAAGAACACTGCTCAAGGAGCTGGCAAATCCCTGGGACACCAGGCTTTTGGGGACGCTCATCTCCTGTGGCCCTGTTCACCTGGACCCACAGCGATCGCTTGGGAGCCCGCGGAGACAGTGCGGCATCGCGGCACCCGCACGTTCTGCTCCTCGCCCTCCGCCACCAGACACTTCCCTCTCCTGCCAAGCCAGCGAAACACAGCCCTGAGGAACCAGGAAGACATCGTTATTATTTTAGCTCTTCCAGTCTCTGCCATGGACTTGGCACCAGCAAAACTCAATACCATATGTAGGGCTTGTGTGATTTTCTGCTCCAAAAACTGGCAAAGCTTCCTGTGAATCCTCAAGAGCCGCTCTGCTTCCGTTTCACAGGTAAAAAGGCGGGCTTGAAAAGGGTGCTCTCAACACCAACTCGATGGCTCTGGGTGTGGAGTGAGTCCTGCACCTGCTTCCCAGCAGCCTCTGCCGGGCACTGCAGTGGGCTCCGTCCTCAGTCCTACGCTCTGGTCTCCTCCTGAACACACCACTTTGTTTTACTTACCTATGTATTTGCTTGATTACTTATTCATTTATCTATTGTGGTATTGGGGGCTAAGCCCAGAGCACTCTATCTCCAAGATACACCCCTAGCCCTTTTGTACTTTTTATTTTCACCAACTACATGTTGGTGAGGGCCTTGGTAAACGGCTGAGGCTGGCCCTGAACCTGCAATCCAAGGACTGGGATTAAGGCAGGGGCCACGACCCCAGCTTTCAAATGACCATTATAAAGACAGCTAAATGCAGAGCCTTTCTGAACACCATACGAGGAATCACGAACAGAAACACTGACAAGTGTGATTACAAAAAAAGTCTGTATTAAAAAGGCAATCTCTGCCGGATATGGTGGTGCACACTTGTCATCCCAGCATTGGGAGGCTGAGACTGGAGGACAACGGCTCGTGGCCAGCCTCAGCTACTTAGTGAGGCCCTTTGCAACTCAGTGAGACCCTGTTTCAAAATAAAGAATAAAAAATAGGGCTGGGGGTGTAGCTCAGAAGTAGAATGCAACTGGGTTCCATCCTCAGGACTGCAAAAAATAAATAAAAAATAAAATAAAAAATAAAAAGACAGTCTTTTTTGTGTGTGGTCCTGGGATGAAACCCAGAGTCCTCTACCTCTGGGCTACTCTCCTGACCTATTTTATATTTCATTTTGAAACAGGGTCTCACTAAGTAGCTGAGGCTGGCTTCGAACCTGTGTGATCCTCCTGTAGCCTCCCAAGCACTGGGATTACAAGGATGCACCACCACGCTGGGCTAAAAAAGACAATCTTTATAGATCAAAAGTCAAACTGGAATTGCAGCTCACAGAAAAACCACGCTCAAATCAGCCCTCTTGCTCACCCTGCAAGGAGCACTGGTGAGCAAGTGTGTAGATGTACACAGACTGTGCAAAGAAACACAGGCCACGTGGGAAGTGGGGTGGCCCGAGTCGCCCTCCAGCACAACCCGCGGGGACGTGGCAGCAGCTCCGAGGGCCCAGACGATGGGGAGCTGCAGCCCCTGCCTGGAAGCCACTCTCTGACCACAGCAGACAGAGGAGCCAGAACGAGGACATCCCAAGATGGAGGCTGGAGTTCTAGCCCAGGTGGCTAGAAGCCGGCCAAGCGCCTGGGGATGGACAGGGGCCTCGAGGGCCTTGCACTGAGGCCAGCCTGCACACAGAAAACCCTTGGGACCAACTGCCGTGTGCCAGACCACGGCCACGCCACTGGACTCTGCACAGAGAACATTGCACAGAGCAGAATCCCACCTCGGAGCACGCAGAAAACCATCAACCCCAACAAAGGGAGACAGCGCCTGCAACACCAAGTCTCTGCCATGACGCTACTCCAGTCTCACAAGGGAGACTGTGAGACCACTGGGGAAACTAGGGGATGAACGTGGCATTGTGTCAATGTATTATCATCTCAAATGGCTTAACAAATCTGAGGTTTTTTTTATTTTTTGCTTGTTTTAGGGGGAAAAAAAGCCAGGTATAGGGGCACACATCTACACCCCCAGTACTTGGGAAGCTGAGTCACGAAGGCTGCTGGGTGAGGCCAGTCTCAGCAACAGAGCCAGAACCTATTTCAGAATAAAAAATAAAAAGGGCTGGGGATGCATGCCTGTAATCCCAGTACTTGGGAGGCTGAAACAGGAGGATTGCAAGTTCGAGACTAGTCTTAGAAACTTAGGGAGACCTTATTTACAAAAATAGGGGCTGTAGATGTAGCATGGAGGTAGAATGCTTCTGGGTTCAATCCAGAAAGGGAGGAAGGGAGAGAGTGTAGGAGGGAGGGAAGAAGGAGAAAGGAAGGAAGAAAGTAAGAAAGTTAGCTTTAAAAATAATTCAATTCATGCCGAGCGTGGTGGCGCTTTAAAAATAATTCAATTCATGCCGAGCGTGGTGGCACACGCTTGTAATCCCTGCGCTTGGGAGGCAGAGACAGGAGGATCGCGCAGGTTTGAAGCCAGCCTCCGCTGGCTTAAGAGACCTGTTTCCAAATTTTAAAAAGTATAAAAAAATAGGTCTGGGAGTGTAGCCCAGAGGTAGAAGGGCCCTGTGTTCCATCCCCAGTACCACCAAAAAAAAAAAAAAAAAAAAGATTAAATTCACCCTAAAGAAACTGAGAGAAAGAAACAAAACAAAACCAAGGAACAGAGAAAATGCAAGACGACATGCCCAAACCCAACCACATGAAGCCCTCCATGTCAGCTGCCCGAAGGCTCCGAGCGCCTGGAAGGCGCCTGCCGACACCTGAGGAGAAGCACACAGCAGGAGCCAACAATCAGGATTCAAAGTAGAAGGTAAGTAGCTCACAAATACGTTCATTTCACCTGCTTTTATAAAACAGCTAATTGACTGCTGGTGACGTTTAACTACCTAAGTAGCTCAGGATGTCTTCCCAGCTGAAATCCAGTACAACAGGCATAAAAGATGTTTACCAAAAAGTTGTTCACCAAGAAAAGAAAAAAGCCGCTTTACACTTAAATATATACATAAAAGGATGAAAAAAAGAAATTCTGTGCTAAACAAAGGAAATTTGGACCAGCGACATTAACATCAGCCAATGAACACCTCAAAGAACAGGACCAGGGACACAGAGAGGTGTTTCACAGTGAGGAGATATGCCTGTGTGTTTGTACCACATAACCGGGCTTTAAAATATCGGAAGCAAGCCGGGCGTGGTGGGCACGCTTGTAATCCCAGTACTTCAGAGGCTGAGACCGGAGTAGATCCATGGCCAGCCTCAGCAACTTAAGAGGTCATCCGCAACACACACACACACACACACACACACACACACACACACACACACCTGAAGCAAAAGCTGCTCAATGAAAATGACCTAAACAGCTTGGAGGTAGAATGCCACCAGGTTCCAACCCCAGTCTCACACACACACACACACACACACACACACACACACACACACCTGAAGCAAAAACTGCTCAATGAAAATGACCTAAATCTGCAATCATAGATTGTTGAGACCTTCAGCAATTGACGGGTGTCAACAAAACCCAAGAAGCCGATCCTGTTCTTCCAGCTGATGGTGGCCGACAACCCAGCCTCCAGCCAACAAACATACAACGCGCTCTTCTCGAGTGCACGCACAATATCAGGGTCCTCTGAAGATTAGACAAGGCCCCACAAATCTAAAAGAAATTACATCAGTGTAGTGAACTGAGACTACAATGAAATTCAAGCCAGAAATAAAGAATAAAAAAATAGGGCAGGAGGTATAGCTCGGAGGTCGAATGCCCCTGGGTTCCATCCCCAGACCTGCAAAAAAAAAAAAAAAAAAAAAAGTACGTAGAACTAAGTATGAAACCAGATTTTTAATCAATGGAAGAGGTAGAACAAAGCCCAAGGAATGTTCCTAAAATTAAACATACAGAAACTAAGAAGTGGAAAATGTGAAATACAGTTAAAATTTAAGGGGAACGGGCTGGTGGCGCACGCTTGTAATCCCAGTACTCGGAAGGCTGAGACAGGAGGATCGCAGGTTCACTGCCAGCATCAGCAACTTAGCAAGGCTGTTTCAAAATAAAAAATAAAATAGGGCTGAGGGTGTAGCTCAGAGATAGAATGCCCCTGGGTTCAATCCCCAGTAACACACACATACACACACACAAATGGACAAATGGGTTAGATTCAGGTTAACCTACTAAAAATGAAACTTCTGGTCGGGCTTGGTGGCACACACTTGTAATTCCAGGATTCAGGAAGCTGAGACAGGAGGATCTCAGATTCGTGGACAGCCTCAAAAATAAAGAATAAAAAATAGGGTTGGGGGTATAGTTCTGTAGCTCAGAGGTAGAATGCCCCTAGATTCCACCCTCAGTACTGCAAAGCAAAAAAAAAAAAAAGATTAAAAGAAACTTCTGGGATGTGGAGGAGACCAGGAACATGGGGAGGATTCCAGCAATAAGTGGCACTGAGAGGCCCCGAGGCCCCAGAGGACACTCAGTGGACACAGGGGCTACAGGCCAGCAGGAAGCCAGAGGTTGGGGTGCAGCCCTGCAGGAGAAGGCGGCGCAGCCTGGGTGTGGTGGCAACACCCATCTCCAGCCCCACACTGGCTGCTAGTGCTTCCACCGGCCACAGCACCCAGGCCCAGGTGGGTGTGCTCCGGGGCCCGTGAGCTAGTGAAGAGAGCAGTGCAAAGTGTGCCAGGACCTGCCAGCAACACGGCGGTGTGGCCTCTGTAGGGAGACACGGGCAGAAACTCTGGGAGGGGAGATGGCAGCCAATCAAGGCTGCTTGGCCCGTGGTGCACAAGCCACTGTGATAACGAAGCCACTTATTCACTTAGGGTACTGGAGACTAAAGGCAGTGGCGTTCCACCACGGAGCTGCCCCCAGCCTTTTATTTTTAAACAGGGTCAAGGTTAGCATAAGTTGGCCTTGAACCTGCAAGCCTCCTGTCTCAGCCTCCCAAGTACTCAGCACCCTGCCAAGAAAAGTAATTTAAAACAATCATTAGAAGACAAGGGGTCAGCTTCTCCCAGTGCCAGGAACTGGCTTGGCAGCACTGCCTCGTGTGGCCATGTCTGTGGGCCCCAGGCAGACACAGGGGCCTCTATGGGCATCCTCCACTGGGCCCAGGGGTGCGCAGCCACAGGGCCCCAACCTGAGCACTGGCTGATGGCCCATACCAAGGACTGTCAGACATCTACTCTGCAGGCCCACAGGGAACACAAGACCAGCTGACGAGAAAAGTCCACACCAACCCAGGAAGAGGTTTTGCTAAAGAAATTAGCCAGCTTATTCATTTTTAACACTTCCCAATGTGTGTGTTTGCTATTTTGAAAACTTTTTTCTAATTCTGCTGTACCTGGGATTGAACTCAGCGGGCTTCACACCTGCTAGGTCAGTGCTCTACCACCGAGCCATGGCCCTACCACCAGCTCATTTTTAAAATATACCATTAAATGGGGCCTCAGAACAGATGGAGCGCGCTGCAGGCTGCAGCCTCGCAGTCTCTGCTGTGCCTCCCGGCCCTGCCATGCAGCGGGGCACGGCCCAGCTCTGCCTTACAGGGCCATCAGGTCCCAGCACTGTACTCACACCCTGGAATCTTAACTTCTGTGACTTTTGCTTCATAAACTATCTTTTCTTCTGACTTGCTTTCAACTATTTGAAAGAGGTCAAGACCTTTCTTGGTTCACAGAAGGGTGTGCTCTCAGGCCCACAAGGCAACTTGCAGATCCCGGTGTTAAGACATCAGGAGCAGGGCACAGCAGCGTACTGCGGAGGCTGCGGCAGGACTGCGAGTTCAAGGCCAGCCTAGCCACTTAGTGAGACCCTGTCTCAACAGGAAAAGGGGCTGAGGGCTCGGGGCCTACAGGCAGAGAGCTCCTAGGTTCAATCCTCAATACAGTTAAAAAAAAAAAACAACAACAACAACAAAAACACAAATAAATAAAACACCAAGCCTAACCCTGAATATCTCCAAGCTGTGACTGGTGAGAAGGGGCCTGTGCAGCCCTGTGGTGCAGGGGCTGGGCTGTGCAGGAGGCACAGCCTGACACGCCGGGGCTGACACTATGGGAAAAAGGCACTTAGGAAACTTGCACACTGCAGCGGCTGGCGCAGTGGACGGTGCTCGTGAGTCCCCAGCAGCACACGGCTGGGCCCGCGTCTGAGACAGAACCAGGGAAGGCAGGCAACTCCCGGCGTCTTGAGGCTAGCTCCAGATGTCATGCAGCCTTGTCTAGAAAGCTGCAGCCAGCCTGGCTTCATCAACTGCAACTGGAATCCAGCAGGCAGCCCTGCTGTTCCGCAACAAGTGCAGGTTCAAGGCCCGTCACAAAGCGAGGCACCATCACAGCCGCTTCCTGGTGAACTGAGGGCCTTCAGGGCCTACTCATCCCGAGCCAGGTCCCCGGCTCCCGCGGCAGCTCCAGCAACCTCCGGACACAGCTGCTCACCAAACGCAGCTTCCAAGCGCTGACGCAGGCCCCGACACCTACCAGTCCCGCCAAGGCCACATCCCAATACAACCAGATGTGAGTCTCACCCGTCCCACGCCAAGTGGTCAGGGCGCCACCCAGACAGGAGACAGCATGGCCCCTCAGGGTTCTCAGGATCGCACTCTGAGGTCGCGGTACATCAGGCCTGCACTGAGCGTCAGGCTTCCGCAGGCGCGAGGTCCAGGGCTCAGGCACTCAACCACGCCTGTGCAAAGGCATCACCTAGGCTAACACCTCTGACGCCTCCCTCCAGCCAGACGGGGGAAGGACACCAGGTGACAGCCAGAGCTCAGCAATGCAGAACCTTCTGGAGCCTAGACCTTGCAGTGGTCCACCGAGCTGGAGGGGCCTGGCTGCGTCCCCTTCCTGCTTGAGGGAGGGGCCGGGGCAAGGGGGTCAGCAGCCCAGGGCCGCCCGCCCCCGCCGCGCCTTCTTGGTCCCTCGGGGGGACCCGGGCAGAGGGCTCCGCGGGCGCTGCCTCTTCTCCAGCTGCTGCTGCAGTCTCTCCTCCTTCTTCTTCAGGTACAAGGTCATGTTGTCAAAGGTAGCCTTGTAGAGGCTATGGAAGCCGTCATCCGCACCAGCAGAGCCTGCCAGGGACAAAGACAGACGCCAGGTGGAATGGAAGAACTCAGAAGAATTCCACATGGCCACCCTGAGAGGAAAGGAACTCGGTGCCGACCAGAGTCCTGGGTGGACTTGTGGAGGGCCGAGACACCCGACGCCCACCTGGTACTACACTTCGCTGCCCCCAATGGATTTGTGGAGGGCTCCCAGCAGCCCTACGGCAAGGTCCACATGGCAGGGAACTGGGGTGCTGGCCTCAGGCCAATGCGCACCACAGAGGCAAGGGCCACAGTCTGCTGGCTGTGGGAACCGGAACTCCCAGCCAGCAGCAAGTCAGAGGGCTAATCCTACCCAGGTGCAACTGAGCCTGGCACGCTGACCCAGCCAACAATCGGCCGCACAGCATGAGCGCCAAGGGCCAGCAACACGGCCAAGATGGGGCCCATGCTGGACACAGAGAGCTGCAGCTAGACCGGCACAGCAGCCACAGGCCACCCGGACGGTGCTGCGGAAGCTGATCCAGACTCCGCCGGACACGTGGCACTGGCCCATCCCACCTTCAACAATAGGGGAAGGGCAGGAGACCCCTGGACAGACCCGAGAGCCACTCTGCAGCGTTCCCTGAGGACCCTTGGCCCACACTGGCACGTATGTCTGGAACCGAGTTTATGTTCAAACCCCTCCAGACTCCAAGGAACCCCAACTTCTAATGGGAGAGAACTCTGGCTTGGCGTGGCCCCTCGGTGTCATGCACGGAGGGTGTACTGCGCCAGGGTCCCCCACACCGGTGAGCTGCCTGCAGTGGCGTGTGCCGCTGACCTGGGGCCTCTCCCAGCTGAACACTCCCGCCTGTCAGCGCAGCAACCGCCCGCCCTGCTCAGGTCACCAGACCCCCTCATTTGTGCGTGGCTCCTGAGGGGTCAAATCCCACGTCAAGCTTCGTTCTCCGAACCTGACGGCAGCCTGCACACAGGCGCTCACCTTCCAACATAGCCCAGTTCCCTCGGAGGTGGCTGCAGAGTCCCTGTGGCACAGCACTCTCGGCAACAGACTGGAGCGACAGGGGAAACTGGTGAAAAGCAGGATGGGACAGTAGCCCCGCCCACAGGCCCACTGCCCAGAGACCTGCAGGGCCGAGGGCACTTCCAAACAGTCAGGGGAGCTTTGGAAAGGAGTGGACACGCTCACAAAGCTCCCCACACCTCATCCCCGGCCCAGCGAGGCTAGCGACATCCCCACCAGGGGCAGGGCTCACCCTGGAGCTAGGCATGGGGCTGTGAGGTCTGCCCCAGAGTTCCAAGTGCCCACCAAGGCCCCAGACACAGGCCCCGCTGAGCCTGCATACAGAGGCACAGACCAGAGCCATGCCGCTCACACTGGCCACCCACCTATGAGGACCACTGTCCATACCACGGCAGACGAGGCTGGAGGCTCCCAGGCCCAGACCTCCAGCCTCTGGCTCCCAAACCCGCGTGATCAAGCTGAAAGGGGTTCGCAGCTGCTGCCCGGCCCTTACAGGACAGTGGGCCCTGGACATGGAAAGGCTCACCTGCCACTGGCCGCCTACAGGTCTCCAGAGCACAAGCGGGGCTTCACGGCAGTCCTGCAGAACCCAGAGCCCCCGGGTCTCCTCGAATACAACGTCCCACACCCGACAGGGGAAAGTCAGCCGCTGCAGGAAGGCCAGCCGCCGTGTGCCGGCATCGAGCTGGAAGATGAAGACCACGGGAGCGCTTTGCAGGAGAGAGACGGCGGTCAGCACCCGGCACAGGCCCGCAGCTAGGCACTCCTGCCATCTTAGTGCAGCCCTGGCTAAGGCCAGCCTCAGCAGACTCCCCAGCCCCTGCACAAGGACCCCTGCTGCTGTCCTGCACAGCTTGCAATGCAGCAAGCACTGGCCAATACAGGCCAAGGATGGGCACAGCCCCTCCCGCCGTGCATGGACCAGAACTGGGCTCCAGGGCTCCAGGCGGCATCTCTCTACACCTGCGCCCTCACCGCTAAGGCAGCCAAGGCTTCCTCCCCAGGCTTGCCACAGCACCGCGTGCAAGAGCAAGGGCACAAGAAGCCCGTCGGGCACAGAATGCTCAGGCGCTCTGCCCACACCTGCCCTGGGCACTGACTCTCAGGCTCCACCGTGATCAGTTCTGAGTGAGGCTGACGGGGGTGGACTGTGCCAAGACCAGGGGAAGCCACCACCACCCTATTAGAAAGACTCCTGCCCGCACGTGAACACCCACCGCCCAGGCCACTGGGCAGCTGCCCCTCCCTCTCTGCAGCCCTGTGGAATGGAAGAGCTACCCTGGCCTACCAGTCACACAGGAGCCCCACGCAGCTCTCCTGGCCCCAGAACGTGATCCTGGATGCGGCAAACTTCTGCAAGGACAAAGAGCTGCTTAACTGGGAGCTGCCTGCCGCAGACACCAACCCGCTCCCATCCATGTGGGCAGGCCGCGGGCCACGGCTCCCACACCTAGTCAAACAGGGCAAGAATGTTCTGGACATCACGGGGAAGAAAGGCAGCAGCAGACTCCCTGCTCCTCACAGCTCGACCAAGCCGAGGCAGACGGGACCACTGTGGCCCCGGGCATCCCTCAGGGCAGCGCACTGCCTCCAAAGCCAAGACAATGGCTCAGAAGACAGCAGCAGAGGGAGCGGAGGGCCAGGAGAGAGAGCTGCATGATTACAGACACACCCAGGCTCCCATTCTCCCCAGCACAGGAGAGGGTAAAAATGGAGGAAGCTTCCAGAAGTCCTGAGCCTCACCGCATGCAGAGCAAAAGGTCTACTCAGCCAGCCAGCGGGGCAGGAAGCAGAGGCCACCCCCAGGGCTCAGGCGGAAGCGCAGCCAGTCCATGAGGGAACAGCCTGGACACAGGTAGCGCTGGGACACAGCCAGGGGCACAAGACGGCACTGACGGTGGACCGTGTGCACCGTCCCACCTCCAAGTGGGACCAGAGGCCTTTCTGAAATCAGTTGGCTGGATGCACATAAGGTAAAACCATTTACCACCTCTGTGGCTCCATGCTTTTAAAGCTGGAAATACTAGACACAAGCTGGAAGGTCTGGCAACGACCGCCAAGATGTCTCTGGCCATCAGGGGCTTTCTCCACAAAGTCCCAGCACACAGTCACACAAGATAAGCGTCACAGTACCTTGAGACCCTGGGCCCCCGCCGTCTCCTGCAGAGCCGCCAGGTCACAGCACTGCAGCTGGCGGCCGGACCTGTACTCCCACAGCCTCAGCGTGCAGTCCTGCGGCAGACAGACGGGTTAGCACGGGGCTCTCGGGTTCCCACCCCAGAGGGAGAAAGGCTTCCAGGCGAGGGGCCACAGCGCTGGGGACGGCTGGGTGTGGGCAGGGAAGTTCCCTCTGTAACGTCCAGGGCCAGCTTTGAAAATAAAAAGCTCCCTGTTGAGATGTAACTCATCAAGAATGACAGGTGACCCACAGCACAACAACAACAGGGGTAAAAGTCCCCACCCGCTGTGCTGGGCCAGACGTGCATGCGTGCACATACACACGCATAGTACATATGTGCCACATCCCCCCACATACATACGGTACTCCTCTCACACCACAGCCCACACCCACGCACACACACGCACACCTCACAAACACCGCAGACCACACGCATGCACAGACAGCTCTGCCTGAAGGCCATGGCAGGAGCCAGCCACAGCCGCAGGCTGAGACAGAGGGAGGGGGGGACAAGTACCACCTAGAGCCGAGGCCCAGTCACTGAGGCAGGGCCGGGGCTAGGAAAGCAAGCTGGAGACACACAGCCAGCCCTCCTGGGGCTCTCACCACCCCAGCAGGAAGCTGAGCCGAGCACATACCCCGGAGCAGGAGAGCAGCAGCTCAGGGTCACTGGGCACCACGAAGATGCGGCTCACAAACCTGCAGGGAGACAAGAGGGCGGCTCAGCGCCCTGGCGCCGCGGGGACAGCTGCAGTCCAGGGAGGCACCTTTAGCCCGGGAAGGGGAGCCGGCCCTGGGGACAGCGGTAGTTGACCGGGTGCTGAGCTCCTGGTCAGGGCCAGGCGCACGAGGGCAACACACTGCGGCCCTCCTGGGTCCACACAACTTGACAGCCAATCAATTACTGTTCATTTATGACAGCACTGAAAGGACCCCAGCAGCTCCCCCAGGCCAGGCCTGCCCTGTGGGCTGGAGCCAAGGACAGGAGGCGGCGCTGCACCTCACCAAAGGGCTCAGGACAGCGCTGCCACCAGAGACATCGCGAGCTACAAAGGGAGCCGTGGGGACCATGTGAGACATGCTGACCACCAAACTAAAGTAAACGAGGCCAGGCACAGTGGTGCACGCTTGTCACCCCAGCATTCGGGAGGCTGAGATCAGAGGATCACGGTTTGTTGACAGCCTCAGCTACTTAGTGAAGCCTTTGCAACTCAGACCCTGCTTCAAAATAAAGAATAAAAAACAGGGCTGGCAGTGTAGCTTGGAGGTAGAAGGCCCCTGGGTTCCATCCCCAGTATTACCAAAAAAAAAAAAATAGTAGTAAATGAGCCGCACGTGGTGGTGCACGCCTGTAACCCAGCATGGAGGCTGAGACAGGCGGATCCAAGTTCACGGCCAGCCTCAGCTACTTAGTGAGGCCCTCTGCAACTTAGTGAGATCCTGTTTTAAAATAAATAAAAGAGTCGGGCCAGGGGTATAACTTGGAAGTAGAATGCCCCTGAGTTCAATTCAACAACACCACAAAAATAAAGAAAGAAGTACAGGAAACAAGTGAGGTCCGTTTTAGTACTTCTGAGTGGTGTGGCCCTGTGCAGAGCACACACAGCGCGTGCAGGGCTCTGGGCTCCATGCTCAGCGCTGCAGATACAAGAAAGAGTCAAGCTAGCAGCGCACGCTTGCAATCCCAGAATTCGGGAGGCTGAGACAGGAGGATCATGGTTCATGGTCAGCCTCAGCTACTTAGTGAGGCCCTTTGCAACTCAGTGAGACCCTGTTTTAAAATAAAGAATAAAAAATAGGTCTAGGAATGTAGCTCAGAGGTAAAATGCTGCTAGTACCGCAAGAAAAAAAACAGAAAAGTCACAAATGTTAATACTGTTTATCCTGAGTTGAGTGTAGCCATGTGGCTGAATTACTGAAGGGGTGGTTGGAAAGCCCAAACACACTGGAGCACGGAGGCCATGAGGGGTACTCAGGAGGACTGGCCACCAGTGGAACCAGCACACACAAAGGCCCTGAGACCCCGCGTCTAAGAGCACGCTACCACGAGGTACAGACCGAGGGTTGCCGCCTTCTCCAAGGTAGCGTCTGCACGCCACTCGAGAGAACTGAAGGAAAGCCCTGCGATTTCCCCACTGCCTCAAATAATGTGCTCTAAGACACTTCAGGCAATTAAGCTAAGCACTTTCCCTTATGCAGACTGCAGTGAGCCTCTGGCCAGGGCAGCTCCAGAGCAACGCCTCCTGCCCGCTGAGTGACACAGCTGCACTCCTCACTTGGGCAGCCGCCCACCAAGGAAACGCAGCAGGACAGCACCTGCGCCCGCAGGCCCCTTCATTCTCGGACAGCTGGAGGGGCTAGAGCAGCCCCTCCACCCCACACAGCCTCTCCTGACCGCTAGCCCCTGCTGGCACGACCAGTCTCTACACGGAGAAAGGCGCTCTTCAAACAGCCCGTGCCATGGGTCAATGTGGACACCTGGGCAAGGGACACCCGTGAGGAGGGACAGCTCCAAGGAAACGCTCCCTCCCTCCGTCCACGGCTGTGGGCGGCGGGGCCGCTCACTGGGGAGCCAGGCAGGCCGGGACAGCGCTGAGGGGAGGGCCAGCTAGGTCTGTCGAGGGGGCTTCCAGGCGCCCCTGCGGCCTGCCACCAGCTCCCAGGGCCCCAGGACCCCTCTGCCCAGTCACGGCGGCTGCACTCACTCCGTGTGACCGAGGCAGAAGGCCTCGATGCTGTGTGGCGCCGCAGCCCAGCTCACTCGGATCTTTTCGTCACGGTCAGCGGTGAGCACAAAGCGGTCGTCAGGACTCACGGCCTGTGTCACGAAGATTAGAAAAGGCCACTCGCTAGCCACCAAGGTACCAGGGGAATGCCTGGCTTCTCTGAGTCCCTCAGAAGGCGGTGCTGGAGCCTCCCACAGCCACCCTGCCAGGGGACTGGCCAGCAGATCCGCCCCTCCTCCCACGTCTGATCATTCGGACCCGCTCTCAGCAGCCCTGGTCTCCCCAGCCCTAGCTCCTCAGCTGGGATGGCCAGAGCCACAGCCAAGGCCGGCCCCTCACCTGCCGGCCCTCCCACGCCGTGTCCACCCCACCCCTCCGCCTCTGCCCACCCGGCCGTGCGGGGCGATGGACCAGCACGCCCACTTACCACATCCAGCAGCATGGACAGGTGCCCGAGCTCCAGCCTGCCGCACCCATGTGGCGCCAGCACCGAGAAGGAGTAGACGTCCCCAGACTTGTCGGCCACCAGGACCTTCTCCTCGGAGGCCGTGAAGGTGAGGGCCGTGCACCGCCGCACCACCATCCTGAAGGCCAGAGACATGCCCGGGTCAGCGTCCAGGGCTTCGCGCAGCAGCCTCCTAGAAGCACCCATGCTAGCTCCCAGCCTACAACGGTTCCGCTCACTCGGTCTTCAGCCTTATGAGGGTCCAAAAGCGTGCCCGTGTGCTGTGTCCCCTTTGCATACAGTATTCAATATGTTACATACTGGCCAACACTGTTTATTTATTTATTTATCTTGGCAGTACTGGGGATGGAACCCAGGGGCATTCTACCTCTGAGCTACACACCCAGCCCTATTTTTTTTAATTTATTTATTTTTTTGTGGTACTGGGGATCCTGGAAGCCCTTCTACCTCCAGGCTACACTCTCAGACCTATTTTTACATTTTTATTTGGAAACAGGGTCTCCTAAGCCAGCGTGCACGGCTGGCTTCGAACCTGCGTGATCCTCCTGTCTCTGCCTCCCAAGCGCAGGGATTACAAACATGTGCCACCACGCCTGGCCCCAGCCCTATTTTTTAGTCTTTTTATTTTTGAAACAGTCTCACAGAGTTGCAAAGGGCCTAAGTAGCCGAGGCTGTCCTCAAACTGCAATCCTCCTGTCTCTGCCTCCCGAATGCTGGGATTACAAGTGTGTGCACCATGCCCGGCTAACATACTGTTTTATAAAATAGGCTTTGTGTTGGATGGTTTTGCCCAAATGCAGGCTGAGGAAAGTCTCCTGAGCATGTTTAAGGCTGGTTAGGCTGCCTGGACTGCTCCGTAGGTTTGCTGTAGTGAACATGTTCTAACCTAGAGTCGACTGAATGTGGCCCCATCTCCCACGGTTAAATCCGGAGCCCCTGTGCCCACTGCTTGGGCAATACCTAGTGTAGACAGTGCCAGAAGAAGCGAAGCCACAAAAGAACTGGACAGCAATGCCTGGGTCTGGGGCGCGGCTCAGTGGGAGAGCCCAGCACCAGGCCCTGGGCCCACTCCCAGCCCTGCGGAGGACAAGGTGGGGCAGGTGCCTGGATCAGAGTTAAGGAACTGATCCTGGTGGTAGAGCTAGATGGCAACTATACGAGTATTTGACGTAAAATCCTCTGGGCTCTGCTCTGTTCAAAACCTCTCGTGATGCAATGCCGGGCAGGGAAGCTGTTCCTTGACTCAGAACCTTTGCTGTGCATTTAAGGAGACAGGGTCGCCTTCGTGAATACCGCGTGTGTGGTGGGCTGCTGTCAGGGACAGTGTCTCAGCCAGCACCTGGGAATCCCTGTCCTTGAGACCCTCAGCAGTACCCAGCCCCACCCTCCCTAGTCCTCCATGACAACAGGTGCTGGCTCCCTGCACACCAGGGATCGTAACTGGATTGGGGGGCGGCCTCAACCTTGCAGGTGCCAACACTCACCAGCACAGGGCAAGAGCGCCAGGTACAAGCAGGGACCTCGGGGAGGTGGCTGAGCTAAATGCAGCAGTCATAACCACCCTGACCGGGGCCCTGAGGTCTGACGCAGCTGCCGGCCTCTCCACAGGGGCCAGCTGTGCCCAGCCATGTTGCAGAGCAGCAGGCGTTCCAGCAAAACCTCTGCAGCTGCTCTGCACGCTCTCACATCTGTGTGCTCAGGAATGGCTTCCTCACAAAGAGCGCTCCCCGCCCCCAAGGGCACGCAGTGCCACGCCCAGAGAGCAATTGCCTCCCCTGAGTACTGGCCACTGCCATTGCCACTACCTCCACCATTTCAAATCTTTCCCAAGCTCTTTTTCCACTCTGAATGTTGTCCAGTGTTCCTAAGCATGTGTGATGGTAGCATTTGACATTTGGTGTAATTTCTCCAAAGAAATAAGGTTGGTAGGATCCGATTTCTGCTTCTCCTGAATACAAGTCTCTACCGCCATTGCGGAGACCGCTTTCAACACCGCCTTTCTCCTTGGACTCCACTAAACTCTCTCCTTACAGGTGATGTCCAAGATTCTTAACAATATAAAAAATCAGTAGTCCTCCTTCACGGGGAATTTTTCCATAAGTTCCAGTTCATTTGGATAAGTTTTGTCTGCATCTCCAGTATCCTGGCATCTACCACGGCCTTCTTAACCCCTCTCCGATATTTTTCTTTTTTTTCTTTTCCTTTTTTTTTTTTTTTAAATAAGAGAAGACAGTACGTGTGGTTTGAGGAGGTAGTAGGATCAGGCACTCAGTAGCACTGCAACCCGGTCCGGGTTCCCCATGGGTCCAGCTTGCTCCGCACTACTCCACCTGTGGCCCAGAGTCCCGCGACCCAAGCCCCGGCTGTTCTGGAATCCGGGATGCCCCGCGCAACCCCTGCCCGGGACCCAGGGTCTTACTGGGCCCGGTTTCTCCAGGGGTCTGGCGTGTTACACGCGGTCTGGCCTGGGGCCCTGGGTACCGCGACCCGGGCCCCAAATGTTCAGGGGTCCGGCATGCCCCGCACGACCCCTGCCCGGGACCCAGGGTCTTACTGGGCCCGGTTTCTCCAGGGGCCTGGCGTGCTACGTGCGGTCCGGCCCAGGGCCCAGAGTCCTGCAACCCAGGCCCCGGCTGTTCTGGGGTCCGGCATGCCCCGTGCAACCCCTGCCCGGGACCGAGGGTCTTACTGGGCCCAGTTTCTCCAGGGATCTGGCGTGCTACGTGCGGTCCAGCCCGGGGCCCAGGATCCTATGACCCAGGCCCCAACTGTTCAGGAGTCCGCCGTGCTCCGTGAGACCCCCTGTCCCAGAACCTGTTTTAAAACAAACAAACAAGCCAGGCGTGGAGGCGCACGCTTTTAATCCCCGCACTTGGGAGGCTGAGACAGGAGGATCGCACAGGTTCAAAGCCAGCCTCAGCTACTCAGTGAGGCTTTCAGCAACTTAGTGAGACCCTGTTTCCAAAAAAAAAAAAAAAAAAAAAAAAAAAAAAGGTCTGGGAGTATAGCCTGGAGGTAGAAAGCCTCTGGGTTCCACCCCCAGTACCACAAAAAAAAAAAAAAAAAAAAAATCCAAAAAGCTTAGCTTAACCCAATTATTATATAAGCCAGTTGTAAAGGGAAATTCCTTAACCTTAGTGGTTCAAATATGGCAACCTACGTGTTTATCTCTGACTGTCAAAGATGCTGGACCAGCAGCGTTTCACAGAGGAGACAATGAGGGCCTCAGGGCTGATTCTGCCCATGTGTTATTTATATCCGGGCCACAGAATGAGCAGAATGCTTCAGCCCCCACCCCACTGAGAACATACCTATCAGGAAATTTTCAGAGCTGACCAGAATGTACACCTGCCCAGCTGTTCCACAGTGGCAGCACCTCCTCTCAGGACGTGGCATCATTTAGAAAAGGCGCAGAAACAAAGAGTCACAGGGCTGCAGGACCCTCTGCAGTGACGGAGACAGCCTTGCACGAGAAGCACCCGAGACAGGGTGCTGTGGGGCTCACTGGGTGAAGGGACACCTGCTGGAGGGTCCCACTCCCAGGTCCCATCCTCTCTGCAGGTACAGAGGCAGAAGCGCAGCCCAAGTGCCCCCACCAACCCAAGCCCGAACCCCTGCAGGGGGCAGCACAGTCCTTCCTTCTGCCCAGCACAAGGCTGAGGATACACTGTGTGCAAAGCAGGAAGGCGCAGTGGCTGGGCCTGGGATGCTGCTGCAAGAGGGACCACCACAGGACCAGCTCTGAGATTCCAAGCTACTCCCCTGAGAGCAGCTAGTTAACTCTCCCTAGCGCAGGGGGCAGAGAACAAGGCCCCGCCACCAGCACAGGCGCTTATGAGGATCCCATGCATTGATACCCATGGATCAGTGATGGGCACAGAGCTGGGGCCATGTTAGTTTCTTACTACTGTGGTTACTGTCACTACTGCTACTGACATGCAAGAACAAAGTATGCACAAGAGATTGTAATGATTCGACATAAGCATTTCATACCTGACACTCAGACATTGCCACGGTTTTGTACGGAAAAGAATCAGACGCTTACTGTCATCCGTTAAAGCAAAATAGCTGCCAGACTTGGAGAAAGTGGATGCCAGAATCGTGTCTGTCCCCTGGTCCACGGGCTGTCCATTCTCCCTGGAAAAGACGAGAAAACGGTCAGGTCTTGCTATGGCTTGGGTACGTGTTCCCCACAGGTCCTGGTGTTAGAGGCTGGTCCGCAGCCCACATGCTTTGGGAAGGTGTAGAACTTTCAGAGGCTTATGAGTGGAGCCTGGCTGGGCACAGTGGCATGTGCCTACAGTCCCAGCACTCAGGAGGCTGAGGCGAGAGGATGGCTTGAGTTCCAAGGCCAGCCAGCAGAACGAGCAAGACCCTGACCCAAAAAAGAGACAGGAGATCTTTAGACCATCAAGGTCAGGCCCTCGAAGGGGACTATGGCACTCTGCCCCCTCTTCATTATCTTGTTTCCTAAGTTGCTCAGACAAGCAGGACTTGCAACCCTCCAGTCTCAGCCCGGGGCATCATAGGACAACAGCTGCACCACCTGCCTGGCAATGTGAGCGCTCCCTGCCACTGCCTCGCACCGTGATGTGTGGTCTCACCACGGGCCCAAACAACACACTCAACTGGTGAGACTAGCCTCCACATCTGTGAGCCAAAATGTACCTTTTCTCCTAACCAAATGGTTACCTTGGCTACTCTGTTATAGCGAAAGAATGCTAGCACAGACCACACCTGAGAAAGTAAGGCTGCATTCCTCCATGGCCGACCCTGTCCATTTCTAATGTGGGCAGAGGGAGAATATGTTAAGTGGTTCACGTAACCAGAATATAAAAAGAGATACTGAGGGGACCTGGAAGGTTCAAAAACAGCTCTGATTTTAGAACATTGAAGCCTAACTAAACAGAGGGCCTCTCAGCAAACAAGCTAGAATCTGAAGAGGTAGGCTGAAAGGATCTCATACATATACAGCCCATCTCCTCATGGGCTAATCCACGAGAGGTGGGGATTAAACCACAATAAAGATGATAGAAACTGAGCCATAAAACCAATTACGCTAAAAAAAAAAAAAAAAAATAGCCAGGCGTGGTAGCACATGCCTGGAATCCCAGCATTCAGGAGGCTGAGACTGGAGGATCACGGTTCTTGGCCAGCCTCAGCTACTTAGTAAGGCCCTTTGCAACTCGGTGAGACCCTGCTTCAAAATAAAGAATAAAAAATAGGGTTGGGGGTGGAGCTCGGAGGTAGAATGCCCCTGGGTTCCCTCCCCAGTACTGCACAAAAAAATAAAATCACATGCTCTGATCTTTCCTACCTTTCAATTAGCTGGAGTTAATTTCTTACTCCTACCTTCAGTGCATTTTAAATGGACACTATTATTTCAGGAAGCCAATAAGACAGTTCATTACTAACAGACACTAATTAAAATTTAAGATTCCTTAAACAGTCTTATTGCCTAATTTGAAAGTTAATCCCACACATCTTCCCTGATGTGAATCCTAGCTTAGCCACACAACCAGTAGACAGAAATTAAGAATTCAGCAAGGCAACAGTTTCCTCTTATGCCCCATCACTCAAAACCATCAGGCCCAGAACACACTTCCCTATCATCTCACCCTTTATTTTCTTGTGACTTCTTTTCTGCAGTACTGCAATCATATATGAAGAGACTGTCGTCATCACTAAAGAAAAATGAGAGAAAGCGCACTTTAACAAAAATGTGAGATTTTTTTTGATCCCGAGAACAAAAACATTTGCATATTTATATATTCATTAAGTGATGAGTCTTACCCAGGACAAGAAAGAAAAGTCTCTAGATACACTCCTGCAGAGGAGACTTGAGGAGCTCTATTTGGAAATACCATACACCACTGGCATGGCTCTGTCCCCAAAACATAAGTTCAGTAAAATAAATTAAGGAAAAAATCAACAGGAAATAATACACTATTTTTTTCAGTCAGTAGAAAACCAGTAAGACGTGGTCATAAGAAGAAATTATGGGCCGGGCATGGTGGCTTGCAATCCCAGTATTCGGGAGATGGAGACCAGAGGATCACGGGTTCATGAACAGCCTCAGCTACTTAGGGAGGCCCTTCACATCTCAGTGAGACCCTGTTTCAAAAAAAAATAAAAGACTAACAAAATAGGGCTGGGGGTGTAGCTCGGGAGTACAATGCCCCTGGGTTCCATCCCCGGTGCCACACACAAAAAAAGAAATTATGTTCCGATATTGCAGTTTGCAGTGAGATTTGCACCCAAATTTAAAACATAATTATTTGTTCAGTAAAATGTCTCACCTACACCAAAAAGCCCCCATGAATGTAGAAATCCCTCCCCTATCCCCGGCACATGTCGGTATCTTGTACAAGATCCTTAAATTAAAGTGCGCCCCAAACACATGGTCAAATGAACTATACAAAGTTTCCAGGTCAGAAACTTTGCCGGCCATTAGTTCTCCGGAAGGCGCAGCCCGAAGGCGGCGGAGCGTGTCCAAGACGCCCATGGCTCACTGTGGCACGTATTAGGGGCTGTGAGCCTCGGGGTAATCGGGGACACATGCAGGCTTGCGTCAGTCTCCTGAGATCTCAATTTAATACCGAACAAACCACACAGCGTATATTTTAACAGACATGTGGCCTGTGGCCTGTTTCAGGCTTGAAAGATTCAAAACTACCCCGGGAAGGGGAACAAAGGGGAACACTGCCCAGTACTAACACCCAGCCCGCGTCTCCCCACGTGACCCGGCCGAGTCCGGAAGTGACCGCCCCGGCCCGGCCACTCGCCGCCGACGTCCACGCCCTGACCAGGGCGGGCCCCAGACCGCCGCAGGGCTCAGCCCCGGCAGGACGGGGTCACCAGGGCCCGCCGCCCGGGCCCCCTCCAAAGCCGCTCACCTGCTTGCAGTGGAGGTGGCCAGGAACCGGCTGCCACCCCGCACCACCAGCGCCTGCCCGCACAAGGACAGCCCCGCGGAACTCGCCATGCCGGGCCCCTGCCGCGCCTCCACCCACGTGGGCCGCCCAGCGCCTCTTCCGGTCGGCGCCGCGCAGTGACGTCACGCGCAGGCGCCGGGCGCCGACCCAGCACCTCCCGCGGCGAAGCCGACGTTGAGCATGCGCAGTAAGTGCAGTCTCCATCGCGTCTCTCGTGCGTTCCTGCTGGCTTGCAGTCGGGGGCCCAGTGGCCCACCGGCTCCCTGCTTCGCGTTCGTCTTTTCCTCTGGCCTGGGTAGAGCAGATTCTGGGTCTTTGTCTTAGGACCCCATACATATTTGATGTTTGCAAATGCCATTCAAGAAGTGGTCGAGTTCACCAGGGCGCCATGGCTCTTGGCTGTAACCCCAGTTCTTGGGAGGCTGAGACAGGAGGATCGCACGGGTTCAAAGCCAGCCTCAGCTACTTAGTGAGGCTTTCAGCAACTTAGTGAGACCCTGTTTCCAAATAAAAAATATAAAAAAGGTCTGGGAGTATAGCCCGGAGGTAGAAAACCTCTGGGTTCCACCCCCAATACCACCAAAAAAAGAAGAAGAAGCCGCGTGTAATGGCGCACGCTTGTAATCCCCGCGCTTGGGAGGCTGAGACAGGAGGATCGCACAGGTTCGAAGCCAGCCTCAGCTACTGAGTGAGGCTCTCAGCAACTGAGACTCTGTTTCCAAATAAAGTATAAAATAAGTCTGGGAGTATATCCCGGAGGTAGAAAGACCCCTGGGTTTCACCACCAGTACCACCAAAAAAAAAAAAAAGAATAAAAAATAGGGATGCGGATGAGGGTGTAGCTCGGAGGTAGAACCCCTCTGGGTTCCATCCCCAGTACCGCAAATAAATAAGTAAATAAGTTAATCTGTGCTGCAGGTCTAGCTTGGAGGTAGAATGCCCCAGTATCTGGTTCAGTCCATAGTACCGCAAAACCTCAGCCAGGCAATTCTTACAGGCTAATACAGGAGGGTCCCAGATTCACGGCCAGCCTAAGCACTTAAGCGAGACTGTTGTAAAATAAAAAGTAAATTAAGGTAGGGGGTGTGGCTCAGAGGTAGATCGAAAGCCGGGCACACACTTGTAATCCCAGTACTTGGGAGGCTGAGACAGGAGGATTATAGGTTTGCAGCCAACCTTGGCTAGTTAGAGAAGCCCTCTGCAACTTAGTGAGAATCTGTTTCAAAATAAAGAATAAGCCGGGCGTGGTGGTGCAGGCTTGTAATCCCCGTGCTTGGGAGGCGGGGATAGGAGGATCGCGCAGGTTCGAAGCCAGCCTTGCTGGCTTAAGAGACCCTGTTTCCAAATAAAAATATAAAAATAGGGCTGGGGGAAAGAGAAAGAAAGAAAGAAAGAATAAAAATAGGGCTGAGGGTGTGGCTCCGAGGTAGAATGCCCCTGGGTTCCAGCCCCAGTACACATAAAGGGGAGGGGGAGAAATGGATGCGTTTGTGTTAGTGCCAGCGCCCAGCATATGGCCACAGGTGTGTCTCAAGCAGGATCAATGTAGGAGTTGCTGGGAGCAAGCCTACTTAACCCTTCACATTTAGATAAACTCAAGATGCCATCAACTCAGTCTCCAAATTGGAAGAGATGGCTTCAGCCCAAACAATGGCTCTTTCCCAGTTTTCCAACATCCCCAAAAGTCTCAGCTAATCCCAGCATGAGGCGCTAGGTTCAATCACAGGGTCTCTTCTAGGTTGGATGTGGGTTCTGTGAGGCAGCTCCTCTTTATCTACCAAACTAAAAAGATGGCGTCTCTGCCCCCATGCACCAGGTGAACGGCATTGAAGGTTATCACATGGGGAGAATAACCACAGTAAATAAATGTGTGTGAAAATGGGAGAAATGGAGGCGCAGGGTCCTTCTCTGGTCAACAGCAATTACCAGAAACTCTGAGGAGAGCTTTCAGGTCTCACAGGAGTGGTGTATTCCTTGGCTGGGCCCAAGGTCCGCCACAGCTACAGCAGAACACAACTCTCACCTCAGCCTTCCAGGGTGTCTTCTTGGCCACTTTGAAGAAAGCGTCCTTTGAGCACCTCCCTCAGCCTACCTCTCCTTAGCCAATTGGGGCCCCAGGGGCATCTTTTCACACCGAACTACTCAGCCCACGTTAAGCCAGTTGGTGGTGCCCTAGGACAACTGAAAAAATGTTACTATAATAAATAAATGTAACTATAAAAATGTTTCTGAAAAAGTGTTACTATAAACTCCCTTACAGACCTTGTGCGGTTTATAGGAATTGGGTCCAGATCTACCACCAAGCACCAGAAACGACTCCCACTTTCTTTTTTGGGCAAGCCTCTCTCCTTTTAAGATTTTTAGGCCGGGCGTGGTGGCGCACGCTCGTAATCCCCGCGCTTGGGAGGCAGAGACAGGAGGATCGCGCAGGTTCGAAGCCAGCCGCGTGCGCTGGCTTAGGAGACCCTGTTTCCAAATTTAAAAAAATGTAAAAATAGGTCTGGGAGTGTAGCCCGGAGGTAGAAGGGCTTCCAGGAACCCCAGTACCACAAAAAAAAAAAAAAAAAAAAAAAAAAGATTTTTAGAAATACTCATGCACTGGCGGGGCATGGTGGCGCACGCTTGTAATCCCAGTATTTGGGAGGCCGAGACAGGAGGATTGTGGTTCACAGGCAGCCTCTGCTACTTAGTGAGGCCCTCTGCAACTCAGGGAGACCCTGTTTCCAAATAAAAAGAATAAAAAAATAGGGCTGGGATGCAGTTGGGAGGTAGAATGCCCTGGGTTCAATCTCCAGTACCACAAAAAAATTAAAAAAAAAACAACACAACAGGATATTTGGTGAGCCCCCAGGATTTCTGGGAAGAAGACAGCTGTGCGTCTTTAATCCCAGCTACTTGGGAGGCTGATCCAGAAGTACAGCGCGTGTGAGTCCAGCCCGAGCAACTTAATGAGACACCATCTCAAAACAGACTCCATTTATTTGTTCGTTAATTGTTTATTTTTGGTGGTACTGGGGGTGGAACCAGGGGCTTCTCTACCTCCGAGCTACACTCCCAGACCTATTTTATACTTTATTCAGAAACAGAGTCTCACTAAGTTGCTGAGAGCGTCACTATGTAAGTAGCTGAGGCTGGCTTTGAGCCTGTGCCATCCTCCTGTCTCAGCCTCCCAAGCAATGGGATTACAAGTGTGCGCCACCACGCCCGGCTCAAAATAAAAGTTTAAAAGGGCTAGGTGGTACTGGGTGTGATGGTGCATGCCTCTAATCCCAAGACTTGGGTGGCTGAGACAGGAGGATCACAGGTTCCAGGACAGCTTCAGCCATGTAGCAAGACGCTCAGCAACCTAGGGAGACCCTGTTTCAAAACAAAAACTAAAAAGAGCTGAGAGTGTGGTCTTTTGGAAGTAGAACACCCCTTGGTTCAATAACTAGTACCACAATAAATGAATTAATGAATAAACAATATATAAATAAATAAATATGGCAAGGGGGTAGGTCAGAGGTAGAGCACATGCCTAGCAGGAGGTTATTCTCCAGTACTGCCAAAAAAAAAAAGTATCTATATATGTGTGTGTACATACATATGTACTTATAAGAATACAACACATACATACATACATATACATATATATATATATAGGAAAAATTCCTTTATGTTCTGGCTGTTGATTTAATACTTGTTATGAGTCTTACTGACGCAGTGGCGAGAATGACGGGTCACACTTAATGTCTTTCACGAATCCTCGGTTTATTTTACAGTGCTCATAACACTCCATCCTCTAACTAAGCCACTGGCAGAGAGCATTGCTTACCGGAGGCAAACGGGTCTCCGCGGGTAACCTAGGCTCAGGATCGCTGTCACAGCCGTCGTCGATGGTCGCGGTGCAGATGCTCGAGGTCCGGGAGTCCGACGGGGATGGGCCCGACTGTCCTCTAGAGGAATCGTCCGGCAGCTGCCAGCGGAGTGCCCCTGGCCAGGCCAACTTCCAGCCTCATAGACAGTGGGTCAGAGCCGCCACCCTGGCCATTTGCCAGGTCATATATACCCTGAATTGACGTCACTGATGACGTAGGCTCATGCTTCGACCGTCATCTTGCCTTCCCAGCTGTTTCATGCTGTGGACATATGCCCGGGATGTGTGTCCGTTACTCCGTCCTTATCTTCTCTTCCAGTTGTCCCGTCCTGCGGTGTGTGCCCGGAGTGTGTGTCTGTTCATTTTTCTTGGGCCTATCAGTTCCATCCTTCTTCTGCCCTATCTTCTTTGCATATCTGGCCAGTCCATCTGTCCCTACACTATGCCTATATCCTGACAGATATTTCATATACTCACATTTTTTTAATTTTTTTTTTTTTTGCAGGTCTGGGGATGGAACCTAGGGGCATTCGACCTCCAAGCTACACCCCCTGCCCTATTTTTTATTCTTTATTTTGAAATTGGGTCTCACTGAGTTGCAGAGGGCCTCACTAAGTAGCTGAGGCTGTCCACCAACCGTGATCCTCCGGTCTCAGCCTCCCGAATGCTGGGATTACAAGTGTGCGCCACCACACCTGGCTATATACTCACATTTTTGACATTTTTTATGCTCACAACAATACTGGTAAAAATCTCTGAGCAAGTTTTAGTACTATATTTTACGAACAAATTCCAGTTTGTATCTTTTTTCAAAATCTCCTTCTTAAGCCGGGCGTGGTGGCGCACGCTTGTAATCCCAGCATTCGGGAGGCTGAGACAGGAGGATCACAGTTCGCAGACACCCTCAGCTACTTAGTGAGGCCCTCTGGAACTTAGTGAGACCCTGTTTCAAAATAAATAATACAAAATAGGGCAGGGGGTGTAGCTCAGAGGTAGAATGCTTCTGGGTTCCATCCCCAGACCCAGAAAAAAAAAAAATCTCCTTCTTAACATTGTGAGATCCACAGAGGTTTCGTGCCATGTAGGGATTACAAATGTTGCTGGGCCTCAGGCCCACACACTTCCTTCACACTCAGCCTGTAACGTGTGTCTCTGGCACTCTTCACGCAAAATAGAAATGAAATTCTCTTAAAGCTTTCTGGTGATGGTGACTATATTAATTAATTAATATTTGCACCTAAGTAGGTTCCCACCCATCCTAAGAACATACATTATATACACGTAAACATGACAACATTTTTCTCGTAAAATCAACTTGAATAAAATGTCGGCTGTGTGAAAAGCCGAGAGACTTCTTTGGGCCCTTCCGTTATCCTTATGGATTCCTGGCTTTGTCACTTCCTGGCTGAAGTGGTTTCATCAGCTGCAGGTCCGTCCTCCCACACCCGGCCTGGCAGCCGCTCCCACAACCACTGCCTCAGCCTTTCGCGATCCCTGCCCTGGGCAGCACGTCTCGGGCTCCTCTTGAACGTCCTGTCTTACAAACCATGGGATCAGTCGTTTCTAAAGATAGCTGAATTCCATTGAAGAGCAGCACTAAAGCCTAAAATTTAAAGCTGCGTCTCTCCCCAGTCTGCACACTGAGAAACTTTTTTTTTTTTTTTTTTTTTTTTTTTTTTTTTTTTTGCAGGTCTGGGGATGGAACCCATGGGGCATTTGACCTCCGAGCTACACCCCCTGCCCTATTTTTATTCTTTATTTTGAAACAGGGTCTCACTAAATTACGGAGGGCCTCACTAAGTAGCTGAGGCTGTCCGGGAACCACAATCCTGTCAGTCTCCCGAATGCTGGGATTACAAGCGTGCGCCACCATGCCCGGCTACTACTGGGTAACATTGCTCATGCGTACATCAAGGAAAGATTGGTTTCCGAAAGGGAAGGCCAGCTCCACCCCGTAATCCCACTGAACTGCCCGCACCTGCTCCATCTTCGTCCTCACCCAGACCAGGATCGCCTTCAGTGTGCTCCTTCTAGCGTGCGGTGCCTCCAGTGTCTTAACGACTTTGAAATTCATGTTGAAGATGAGTCTCCCGCGAAGCAGCACTAAGAGGAGGCACGTGATGAAGCCTCGGGGCTCTGTCCTTGCTCATGGACTTGCCCTCACACGGGGGCCTCGGGGCACACGTGGCCCTTGTGCCCTCCCCCCTGAGGGCTCACACCATTGCGATCTCCAGTGCTCCAAGCAGCATTGGAGATCAGCTGGACAGCAGCGGCCCTGGGCGGACACAGCGCCCACTGCCTCAAGCTGGGCCGCCGAGGCTCCAGAACTGTGAGAAAGGAGTTCCTCTCTTTGTTTTGGGTTTTGTTTTTGTTTTTGTTTTTGTTGGTACTGGGGATGGAACCCAGGGCATTCGACTTCCGAGCTACACTCCCTGCCCAAGTTTTTATTCTTTTTTTTTTTTTTTTTTTTTTTTTGGTGGTACTGGGGGTGGAACCCAGAGGCTTTCTACCTCCGGGCTGTACTCCCAGACCTTTTTTTTTTTTTAATATTTTATTTGGAAACAGGGTCTCACTAAGTTGCTGAGAGCCTAAGTAGCTGAAGCTGGCTTCAAACCCGTGCAATCCTCCTGTCTCAGCCTTCCAAGAGCAGGGATTACAAGCGTGCGCCACCATGCCCGGTTTACTCTTTATTTTGAAACAGGGTCTCACTGAATTGCGGAGGGCCTCACTAAGTAGCTGAGGCTGGCCGCGAACCGCGATTCTCTAGTCTCAACTGCTCAAATGCTGGGATTACAAGCATGGGCCACCACGCCTGGCTATGATGATTTATTTTTAAACAGAGTCTCACTATTTTAGCAGAGGGCCTCACTGAGTAGCTGAGGCTGGCTGCGAACCCGCAATCCTCCTATCTCAGCCTCCCAAGTATTGGGATTACAAGCATGGCCACCATGCCTGGCTTAAAGGAGTTTCTGTTGTTCATACATTAACCAGTTTTTGACATTTTATAATAGCACCAAATGACAAATGATCTAAGATATATCATGTGGCTACTTTATTTTTATTTTTATTTGTGGGGGGGGGGGTGCTAGGGATGGAACCCAGAGGCATTCTACCTCCGACCTACACCCCCCAGCCCTATTTTTTTATTCTTTATTTTGAAACAGGGTCTCGCTGAGTTGTGAAGGGCCTAAGTAGTAGTTGAGGCTGTCCTCAACCATGATCCCCCTGTCACAGCCTCCCAAATGCTGGGATTGCAAGTGTGCACCACCACACCTGGCTTTTTATTTTAATTTGGTACTAGAGATTGGACACAGGGGTGCTCTACTTCCGAGCTACACCCTCAGCCCTCTTTGTTTTTAAACAGTGTCTTACTTAATTGCTGAAGCTGGCCTTGGACCTCCTGTCTCAGCCTCCCGAGTACTGGGATTACAGCATGTGCCACCATGCCCACTTATATAACCTTTATACAAATCTCTTGTCAAATATATGATTTGTCTTCTGTAATTTATTTACACTTATATTGCTAACAGTCTTATTTCCTGACCAAGAGAACATAATTATTTACTTATTTTATTAGCTGACATAATTATTTATTCAATTTATCTGTCAATATAAAAGCATCCAGGGAAGCCAGGCATAGTGGTGCATGCTTGTAATCCCAGCATTTAGGGGGCTCAGACAGGAGGATCACGGTTTGCGGACAGCCTCAGCTACTTAGTGAAGCCCTTTGCAACTCATTAAGACCCTGTTTCAAAATAAAAAATTCAAATAGGGCTGGGAGTGTAGCTCAGAGATAAAATTTCCCGTGGGTTCCATTCCCAGTACTGAAAAAAAAAAAAAAAGCATCAAAGGAGCCAGGTGTGGGGAGTACTATAATCCCAGTACTTGGGAGGCTGAGACAAGAGGATTGCAGGTTCAAAGCCAGCCTCAGCTACTTAGTGAGGAGGCTCTCAGAAACCTAGTGAGACCCTGTTCCTAAAAAGAAATAAAATCAGGGTGGGGATGTAGCTCAGAGGTAGAAAGCCTCTGGTGTTCTTGTTTTGGGATCTAACCCAACATGCCTGGCATGCTTATAAGAAGGGGAAGTTGAGACACCAAGACACACATACAGAGAGAAGATGATGTGGACCCTGCAGCACCACATGAAGACTGCGGCAGAGTCCAGACTGAGGCAGCAATAAGCCCAGGACTGTCGCCGGGCGTGGTGGTGCATGCTTGTCATCCCCGCGCTTGGGAGGCTGAGACAGGAGGATCCCGCAGATTCGAAGCCAGCCTCAGCTACTTAGTGAGGCTCTCAGCAACTTTAGTGAGACCCTGTTTCCAAATAAAGTATAAAATAGGTCTGGGAGTATAGCCCGGAGATAGAAAGCCTCCGGGTTCCACCCCCAGTACCACCAAATAATAATAATAATAATAGTAATAAGCCCAGGGCTGACAGGCAGCCCTGAGGCCAGGAAGGAACCTCCCCAGGCCGCAGAGGGAACGTGGGCCTGCTGCCACCTTGATGTTGGATTCTAACCTCCAGAGCTTCGCGAGGACCAGTTTCTCTTGCTCTAAGCCACTCAGTTTATGTAACTTTGTTAAGGCGGCCAGTCAGACGCATACGGCCTACATCTTCATTCCAAGGACACTGGTGTCGAACAACTGACAGTCTGTACTCAGTGGTGGCACTCAGCAACTAGCCCTGCATGTGGTAGCATTTGGCCATTCTATTTTGCGAGACAGGAGAAGCGAGGCTGGGCTTCAAAGCCAGGGCAGTCATTACCCCATCAGTGGGTCCATCCAGACGCACTGGAGCCACGTTAGACGTGCCAGATTCACGTGCGTGGGACCTTGCTGGCAAGGATATCCGTTTCGGTGTACAGGTGATGGCATTTCTAGTGATAATGTGACAGTCTGTGTCCTTTCCATTAAAAAGCGTGCGTCCGGGGCAGCGGCAGAGTGCTTGCCTAGCATGCGCGAGGCCTGGGTCCAATGCCCAGTGCTACTACATAAAATTAAAATACAGAAAATGGGCATCTGCCCAGCACCGCACGCTTGTAATCCCAGCACTTGGGAGGCTGAGACAGGAGGATCGCACAGGTTCGAAGCCAGCCTCAGCTACCTAGTGAGGCTCTCAGCAACTTAGTGAGACCCTGTTTCCAAATAAAATATAAAATGGGTCTGGGGGTGTAGCCCGGAGGTAGAAAGCCCCTGGGTTCCACCCCCAGTACCACACACACAGGAAAAAGTGGACATCCAAATGCATGTAGCTCTGGGCACCAAGTAAAACTTCATTGGCATTCAGGACTCTTGCTTGCTTCTTCTCCTTGCTGTGTTCTAAATGTTTGCGTCCCTCCTAAGTACATATGCTAACACCTAGCCCCAAGGCAGAAGTGCTATGAGTGAGACTTTTGGGAAGTGATGCGGTCATGACGGGCCGTTTGGTCGGCAGTCTCACCTGACTATCACAGCTTGCAGAAAGGAAGGTTATTTGCTCACAGTTCTGGAGATTTCAGAGGTTAAGTCCACATTGGGCTGGGTTACATCAGCAGAGCTCAGGGATAACCACAGGAGAGTGCAAGGGCTCTGCTCCCACAGCACAGAGGCTCCAGCAAGAGACAGAACAAGGGGAGGAAGAACGACATGGAATACCCAACGCCCCCCTCAGGGACCCCTTCTCAGCAGCACGCCCTGCCTCCACATGGCTTCTGGTCTCTGCGAGGTTTAGGGTGAGGTTCTAAATCCAAACAGTGACAGGGCCCTTGTGAATGGCTTAGTGCCCTTATAAAGAAGGCCCCAGAGGGCTATCTTGCCCCTTCTAAGTGAGAACACAGAGAGAAGCTGGTAACTCCCAACTGAGGGCCCTCACTGGAGCCCAGCCATGCCAGCACCCCCAGCTTCCAGCCTCTGGAACTGTAAGAAATAAACTCCTGCTATTTATAAGCCACCCAGATGTGGTATTTTGTTATAGAAGCCTGAACAAACTAAGACACTCATCAAAACACATGAGTGTGTGTGTGTGTGTGTGTGTGTGTGTGTGTGTGTGTTGTACTGAAGATTGAACCCAGAGGCACTGTACCTTCGAGCTACACACCCAGATAAATTTTCTTTTTTTTTTTTTTTTTTTGGTGGTGGTACAGGGGTTCCCGGAAACCCTTCTACCTCCAGGCTACACTCCCAGACATATATATATATATATATATATATATATATTTTTTTTTTTTTTTTTTTTTTTTTAAACAGGGTCTCCTAAGCCAGCGTGGCTGGCTTCGAACCTGTGCGATCCTCCTGTCTCCGCCTCCCAAGCGCGGGGATTACAAGCGTGCACCACCACACCCGGCTCAGATTTTATTTCTTATTTGAAAATGGTCTCCCTAGGTTGATGAGAGTCTACTTGCGGAGGCTGTCCTTGAACCTGCGATCCTCCTGTCTCAGCCTCCCAAGTACAGGGATGAAAGGTGTGTGCCACCATGCCCAGCTCAAAACACATTGAGACATTTCATACCAACCAAAAATATAATAAACACATGTCCCATGCCACACCTCAAGTAATAAACATAGGCCACAGCTCCCAGGGGCCTCTCCTTATATTCAACATTTTAATGTAAATAAATCAATCTTTTCTATTACAGTTTGGACTTTTTGTATCTTGAAAATTAACCAGAGCCTTGTGAGCATCAATCCCAGGGCAGCACCCCCAGGGACGTGTTATGTCCACTGGGCCCCACAGCCACAAAGGGGCTTTGTGAGAAACGCGTTGTGATCCTACCGCTTCCCTTCAGAGCCTGTTCTGTTCTCAGGAATGTTTTTCTTTTTTGGCACTGGGAGTGGAACCCAGAGGCTTTCTACCCTTCTCCTACACCCCAACCCTATTTTTTTTTAAATAAAAATACATTCATTTTTTATTTATTTATTTATTTATTTATTTTGGTGGTACTGGAGTAGAACCCAGGGGCTTTCAACCTCTGGGCTATACTCCAGCCCTATTTTATATTTTATTTAGAAACAGGGTCTCACTAAATTGCTGGGAGCCTCACTAAGTATCGCTGAGGCTGGCTTCGAACCCGTGCGATCCTCCTGTCTCAGCCTCCCAAGTGCAGGGGTTCCAAGTGTGCACCACCACGCCCAGCTCATTCATTTTAGAAAAACAGACTGAGTAAACTTATCATCAACTGGCCTGTGCGTTTCAGAGAACTCACAGGAAACAGGTTCTGGAGACCAGATGCCTACTCACATCTCCAAGCAGACCCAGGTCCAATGGAGGACATGATTCGGGAATACCTCTCCTCTGACAGTGGGGCTGGCCGCATTCATGTGAGCTGTCCAGCAAGCCAGGGCCTGGGAAGATCAGACTCTCTGGGGCTGACCGCAAGAGTGGGGGTGGAAGAGAACAAGCCACTTGCCTGCATTTTGCATTTTCTGTTTGCTCATTTCACTGCTGGGCGGTGACCTCTTTTCCTGTCAACTTCTTTCAGCCCAGAGAGTTTGAGTCTTCTCTTGTTTATCCCCAAACCACTCTATCTCCCAGGGGCTCTACTCCTGGGGGGATTGGCCCTAGTGGCATCTTCTGCCCCTCGGCCAGAATCTGCTGGAGGCAGGGCTTGCTGGCAGAAGTGAGTCCAGGTGGCGACTGTAGTGGTTTGCTACTCAATTCTTGCTTGCTGTGCTGATTCTTTACCTAGTAGGTCCAGGGACTGCAGCTTTCCTGGGGAGCTGCGGACCACCTCGAGCGGAACCAGTGACAGGAAGATTCAGTGGCTGAGAAGCAGAAACCCTGTGCCTTGCCATGCTTGGTCCTGGAAGCCCTTTCCGAGTTGACGTAGAATCAGGAGCTAGGGCACTTCTGCCGGGTGGTACACTCTGGCTGGAGAGTGGCATTCGGCTGGGGGGCCTGGGGATGGCTGAGGGAACGGGCAGCCGAGGGGAAAACTCAGCAGCTGCCCCAGGTGGCCGGGACAGGTGTCCAGTGCTGCTGGCTGAGGGCTGCGGGGCCGAGGCTGGTCTGATGGAGGTCAGTGGGCTCGCTGCTGGCCTGGCACTGGGCCCAGCTTTCCCCTGGGATAAAGACATTGATCTTGTAAGAGGAGACAACGCTGGGCTTTTGGACACAAGTAACAGACTGCAAGTGGGCGACTCCCTCATCACACCGGTGGGTCTTTTTCCCAGTGTCATCCGAAGAGCCCTGGTTGACCCCTTCCTATCGCTGCCCCGGAGTCGAGGTGTCAGGCTGCTTGGGGAGGGTGTGCTCCAACCCAAAGAGCTGATAGTAGGCAGGAGGTCTTGGAAAGGGCTATCTTTAAGCTCAAAGGTCTTGCGCCTAGGTCTGGGCTTCCCTCGAAGAGGCCCCCGACCCTTCACTGAGCTCTCCCGCTCCTGCAGGGCACACTGCTTCAGCTGAGCTGCCAGCAGGTTGGCTTCATGCAGGACCTCCTCCAGCTTCTCCGGACTGAGGCGGCCGAGGCTGAAGCTCACAGCCTGGGGCGCAGGGGCCACTGCATTCAGGTCGCGTCTGTGGGAGAGGCCCCGTCCTTGTGGTTTCTCTGGAGTCACCAACATGGCTGTGTCTTTCTCCTCACGACTGTCAGATAGGGACGGTGCTCCAAAGTCCAAGGTCTCATCCACAATGAACTTGCCGTCTTCCTCCAAATCCTCCATGTCAGGCCAGGGGAGAGCGTTAGCTTAGAAGTGAGCTGCAGGGAAAACACACCTTTCCTCAGGTACCCAGCTAATTTCAGGGAGCAAGCTGAGGAGGGGGAAGGGGTGTCCTGGAGGCAAAGTTAGCACCCAGGGGTGGCACCTGTTCCAGTAACTACTGGGTTACCTCGTGGAAGGTGCAGAGTGCTCCTGCGACACCCCCACCAGATGGCCCTACGGACCCCTGTGCCCCGGCCTCAGGGCGGTCTGCATGCCCCACTTTCCTCCCGCCACTATCCCTGTGTTTTTCCTCTCCCCTGTCCATCTTTCCACTCCCTGGGCACCACGTGGACCCCACACCTCCGGCCCATCCACACTTCCCTCTTCCTGTCCCCTTCCCAACCCTATTTTTTTTTTTTTTTTTGCAGGTCTGGGGATGGAACCCAGAGGCATTTGACCTCCAAGCTACACCCCCTGCCCTAGTTTTTATTCTTTATTTTGAAACAGAGTTTCACTGAGTTGCAGAGGGCCTCACTAAGTATCGAAGCTGTCTGATCCTCCAGTCTCAGCCTCCCAAATGCTGGGATTACAAGCGTGAGCCACCACGTCCTGCTCCAACCCTATTTTTTAATTCTTTATTTTGAAACAAGGTCTCACTGAGTTGCAAAGGGCCTCACTAAGTAGTAACTGAGGCTGTCCACAAATCGTGATCCTCCTATTTCAGCCTCCCAAATGCTGGGATTACAAGTGTATGCTACAACACCCAGCAAGAAACGATTCCCAGTACTTAGGAGGCTGAGACAGGAGGATCGCAGGTCCATGCCAGCCTCAGCTTGTTAGTGAGGCCCTCTGCAACATAGTGAAACCCTGTTTCAAAATAAAGAATAAAAAATAGGGATGGGTTGTAGCTCAGAGGTAGAATGCCCCTGGGTTCCATCCCCAGTACCGCAACAACAACAACAACAACAACAACAACAAAAAAAAAAAAAAAAAAAATTTTAAAAAGTCGGGCGTGGTGGGCACGCTTGTAATCCCAGCATTTGGGAGGCTGAGACAGGAGGATTGCAGTTAGCGGACAACCTCAGCTACTTAGTGAGGCTCTTTGCAACTCAGTGAGACCCTGTTTCAAAATAAAAAATAAAATAATAGGGGTGAGGGTGTAGTTCGGGGATAGAATGCCCCTGGGTTCCATCCCCAGTACCGCCAAAAAAGAAAAAAGAAATAATAAGGGCATGATGGATAAGGCTTGCACCTGGGGAAAATGGGGAACTTTTTTTTTTGCAGGTCTGGGGATGGAACCCAGGGGAATTCGATCTCCGAGCTACACCTCCTGCACTACTACTTTTTATTCTTTATTTTGAAACAGGGTCTCGCTGAGTTGCAAAGGGCCTAAGAAGCTGAGGCTGCCTGCTAACCGCGATTCTCCTGTCTCGGCCTCGCAAACGCTGGTATTACAAACGGGCGCCACCACGCCCGGGTTCAAATTAGGGACTTAAGCCTAAGAAGTCTGGGCAGAGCACTGAGCGTGGTCAGATGGAAATCCCGACCGCCCTAGACAAAGGAGAGGAGAGGTGCGACCCCGGCAACCACCTGGGAGCTCCGGGAGCCCCAGCAGCGCGCGGGACGCCTTGCCGCAGGGCCGCACTCCCCGGGGCGTGCCCCTCGAGCTCTTGTCTGTGATTGGTGACCTCGGCTCGGGGGCGCGGCCTCACGTGAGTGGCTGGGGATGCGCGCGCAGGTCCCCGGGCTCCGCCCTGCTGGCCTGTGATTGGCGAGTCCTGCCTGGGGGCGTGTCCTCGGCGGCGGGCGCGCCCAGCGCGTCCCTCCCTGCGACCTAGGTCGGCCGAGTCTCCGCCATGGCGGCCTCGCTTCTGCTGCGGCGAGGGCGAGCTGGGGCGCTGAAGGTAAAAGAGGTGCGCGCGGAGGGTCGGGGCTCGGCGCCGCCCGGCCTGCAGGCCCCTCCATCGCTGCGGGCCGGGCGGCCGGCCGGGCGGCGGGTGGGCCCGGCCGGCCCGCAGCGCCTCCCCGCAGACCCCAGCGCCGCGCGGCACAGCACCCGGCCACGGGGGGCCGCCGGGGGCCGGGGCGAGGCGGCCTGGCCGGCGCGCAGGTGTGGCGGCCCCAGCTGACCTGCCGCGCGGCGCCCGGAGCAGCTGTCCGGCCGTGACCTCTGTCAGCCCACGGCTCCTTTAAGGACAATGTCTTTATTCGTATTTACCCGGGAACCACACAGACACGAAGACTCCAGTCCATTCATCAGTCACACCTGTAGGAAACGAAAGGCCCTGTCGGGCCCTGGCTGGCCCGGTAGCTTATTTGGCACTCGTTAACAAACCAGCTGCCTGTAAGCCGGGCGTGGTGGCGGGCGTGGTGGCGCACACCTGTAATCAGGAGATTCCAGCTGCGGCTACTGAGCGAGGCCCTGTTTCAAAATAAAACAATCAAAGAAATAGGGCTAGGGGTGTCATGGAGGTAGAATGCTCCTGGGTTCCATCCTCAGTGCCGACAGGAGGATTGCGTTCTCTCTCTATTAAAAACAAATTAAAAAAAAAAAACTACCACCACGGGAATTTCAGTAACCCTCTCTCAAAACAAAAAATTTTAAAAGGGCTGTGGTTAGCCGATCGTGGTGGCGCACGCTTGTAATTCCATACTTGGGAGGCAGAGATAGGAGGATCCCAGTTCTGGTTCTCTGCCAGCCTCAGCTACTCAGTGAGGCCCTTTGCAACATCAAGTGAGACCCTGTTTCAAAATAAAGAAAAAAATCATGCTGGGGATGTAGCTTGGAGGTAGAATACCCCTGGGTTCCATCACCAGTACCAAAAAAAAAAAAAAAAAAAAAAAGGATGTGGTTATAACTTGGAGGGAGGATGCCTCTGAGCTCAATCCCAGCACCAAAATAAATAACTTAAACTACTCGTGGCTCTTATGAAAGCAGTATTTGCCTTTTTATTCTTTCCTGGTGCTGGGGTTGAACCCAGGGCATCACTCATGTACCCCTCTCCCCCCAAAAGCTGAAAGTACAGGTGAAGGAGGGAAAGTCACTATAAAATGTCCACTGTCCGGTTCTCAGTGCTTTTTTTCAGCATTTGTGTGTACACACAATATGTGCACATGCTCACATCATAAACCTGAGTAGATGTTTTTACATTACTCGGTGCCCAGCATCTAGAGCGCGTACTGTCTACAGGAAGAAGCCTTAGTGAGCCGCCTGCGTTAATGGAGACGAGATGTTTTTCGTTTACATAGTAAACAATTCTAGAGCAATGATTTGTCTTCATGGTTTTAAATGGCAGTTGTTTTTACTACTTAACTTTTTGTTTGTTGGTTTGCAGTACTGGGGATGGAATCCGGGGGCATTTGACCTCTGAGCTACACCCCCAGTCCTATTTTTTATTCTTTATTTTGAAACAGGGTCTCACTGAGTTGCAAAGGGCCTCACTAAGTAGCTGAGGCTGTCCTCAATTCACGTCCCTCCTGTGTCAGCCTCCCAAATGTGGGGATTACAAGCGTGCACGGTGGTGCACCACCATGAGCAGCTACCTACCTATTTTTTTAAGGGTAGGAAATGTTATACCAAAAGAAACATAGTATTTTGTAAGCTAACAGAAACCTGGAGATTACAGGAATGTGCACAGGAAGAGATCTTTCATTAACCCAGATGCTAAGTGTCTTTGAATTGGGCATTTTCTTCTTGTAGCTTTATTTATTTATTTTATTTATTTATTTATTGCAGTACTGAAGGTTGAACCCAGGGGCATTCTAGCTCTAGGTTGAACCCTGCCCTATTTTTATTCTATATTTTGAAACAGAGTCTTAGTTGCAGAGGGCATAAGTAGCTGAAGCTGGTCTCAAACCTGTGATCCTCCTGTCTCAGCCTCCCGAGTACTGGGATTACAAGCGTGCACCACCATGCCCGGCTTACTTGCAGCTTTTTTAAAATATTTTTCAAATTTTCCACAGAATTCATACTATGAAAAGTGTAAAGTAACTAATAGAAATCTGCCATGTGAAGGTTCATATAATTAGTAATACGCAGTGTTCATGTGTAATAATAGCTGTTACAAATGGCGTTGCTCTAAATGTCCGTATTTGTTAACTCTCTTGTCAGACTCTGCTCCTAGAAGCACCGGCGTTTCGAGGATTTGCTTCCACAGTTTCTCTCTGTGCAGAATCAGGGAAGAATGAAAAGGGAGTGCCTCCAGGTCCCAAGAAGCAAAGTCCGCCCAAAAGTAAGATCTTCTTGGTACTCGTAAGAGACACAGAATGTCAGTAACTCCGTGGGCCTTTCGAGTGTGGAGAGTAGTTTTAGCAGCTACGTAGCATGCGTCCTCATGTTTGCTGTCCAGGTTGTCATCAGACGTCAGGCCTGTGACAGGTTTCAGATGAGCACATCGATGTAATAGTACTGTCTCTGTGAGTCTTGACTTGTGTTTCTTTTGCACTACTGGGGACGGAACCCAGGGGCACTCTACCTCCGAGCTACACCCCCAGCCCTATTTTTTATTCTTTATTTTGAAACAGGGTCTCACTGATTCGCAGAGGGCCTCACTAAGTAGCTGAGGCTGACCATGAACCGTGATCCTCCTGTCTCAGCCTCCCAATGCTGGGATGGTGCGTGCTCCCACCACGCCCTGCTCCTGACTTGTGCTTCTAATCCCCCAACTCCAGTGCTGGTCCTGAGCAAAGGGCCTTGGGGGATTTCCACGCCCACACACTCCCGCACTAGAGTGAGGCAGGGCACCCACTTTTTCCCCTTGATTCTGGCTTGTTCTGACTTCTTGAGACCCTCCGTGGCTCCCCGCATTGCAGGGCTGGTTGTAGGGCTGGAGCGGGGTAAGAGCAGGCAGCTTTCCACTCTGACTCATTCTGTCCATGCCCCATGTCTCATCTGTGTCCAGCTCCTTACACAATCATTTTGACTTTTGTCCCTAATATATTTTTTTTAACTTTTTATCCCCCTCCCTGAGTGCCAGTATAACATGTCATTGGAGGAGAGAAAAAAAATACACAGCAGTATATTTTATTTTATTTATTTACTTATTTATTTTATTTTATTTTTTTGGTGGTACTGGGGTTCCTGGAAACCCTTCTACCTCTGGGCTACACTCCCAGACCTATTTTATATATATTTTTGGAAACACGGTCTCTTAAGCCAGCGCGGCTGGCTTCAAACCTGCGCGATCCTCCTGTCTTCACCTCCCAAGCGCGGGGGTTACAAGCGTGCCCACCACGCCCGGCTACAGCAGTCTATTTTCAATGCTTCTGTTCTGGGAATACTCTTGTTTCCTACTCACTGATGTTTTTTCTAGGGGTGGACCCAGTGCCTCAGTGACTCTCAGCAGATGCTTTAGCACTGAGCTGCACCCTCAGCCCCTGCCCATTATTGATCATTTTGATCTAGATCCATTGGATTTCATCTTTTTCTTCTTTATTTTAATACTGGGGGTTGAACCCAGGGGCATTCTGAGCTCCACCCCCAGTCCTGTTCTGTTTTTATTTTGAAACAGGATCTCTCTGAATTGCTGAGGGCTTCCTTAAATTGCTGAGGCTGGCCTCTCATCTGCATCCTCCTATCTCAGCCTCCCAAATACTGGGATTACAGGCATGTGCCACCACACCTGACTCAAAAATACATTTCTTAAACATAAGGGCTCTTCTCTTTGTAAACATAATCACAATACCGATGTCACACCTAAATGTTTGCAACAGGAATATCAGTTAAATTATGTATTACATCCAGCATGTTTTTTTGCTGTGTTGATGGCGGTGGTGGTAGTTTTATGTCCTGGGGACCAAATGTAGGGTCTCATGTAACCTGGCATGTTTCGGGTGTTCTTTAAGTATTTATTGATGAATAATTGTTGAATTTCGTTATTAACATTATCCTTTGGTGAATTTGAGCCTTGTGTTTATAATCCTCCTTTCCTAGATCTATGAATCTGAACTAAATGGGTTTGAAGCTGTCATGGCCGAGCCCGAGAGTCCCCTTTGAGGAGCAGGCTCCCACGAGTGCGTGGGAATAGTGTGCTCTGTCCTCTGGGGGCTCGGGGTGCACTTACAGGGTGGGAGCACTGAGCTGGGAGTCTGCCCGGGGCTCCCGTGGTACCTGCGCTGCTGTCGGTCAGCCCCGTAGCATCTGCGCCTGGGTCCTTCTGGATTGGGTGGCCAGCATGCTGCCTCCGTAGGTGTCCGTGGGGGTGTGGCGCGTGTATGTATCTCATGAGCGGCAGCCCGCTCTCGGGAGGGAAGACAGCTTTCAGAAGTAGACTGTTTCAGGGCACATTCCATTTATATCCCCCACTTTAAGATGATCTCTGGAGGAAGAGGAAGAAATGATGCCTCTAAATGGACACCGCAGCCTCGGGCTCAGGAATGCTTTAGGCCCGCCTGGGCTGCACTGTCGTGGAAACCCCTCAGCCAGAAGTGCCTTTGGCCTCTCTGACGGAAGTTTCCTGCACGCCAGCGTCGGGGTGCCCTAAGCACCCGCGCTGTCTGGAGTCTGGGCTTGACCCAGCTTAGGGAGTGCCCTAAGCACTCGCGCTGGGGGTCACGTTTCTTGCCAAAGGGTCCCAGAATTCCGCCGTATTCCAGAGGCCTCCAGCTCTTTGCAGCATGAGACTCTTAGGGTGCCCTCGCAGGGCCCGTGAGAACGCCCTGGGCCCTCAGCCTTGCTGTTTGCTGAATCCACTCACCAAGCTGGATTTTGCGAGTCGGTCGTAAATTGTTGACTAAATAATTTCTGTGTGGCTTTTTACTTGGTACGGGGATTGAACCCAGGGCCGTTCTGTCTCTGGAGTACACCCCAGCCCTCTTCCTTTTGAGGCGGGGTCTCACCACACTGCTGAGGGCCTCCCTGCGCCCCCCCGGCTGGCCTCCACCCTCCTGTCTCGGCTCCCAGAGGGCTGGTGTTATAGGTGCCCGCCCGCATGCCTGTTTCTGTGGACCATTGAGAAGCCAGAGCTAATCATCTGTTCCAAGTCCTGTTTCAGTTTTTTTTGTTTTGTTTTGTTTTGTTTTGTTTTTGTTTTTTTGTGGGGTTTTTTTGGGTGGTACTGGGGTTCCTGGAAGCCCTTCTGCCTCCGGGCTACACTCCCAGACCTATTTTATATTTTTGAACAGGGTCTCTTAGGCCAGCGCGGCTGGCTTCGAACCTGCGCGATCCTCCTGTCTCCGCCTCCCAAGCGCGGGGATGACAAGCGTGCGCCACCACGCCCGGCATCCTGTTTCAGTTTTAAGGTGAGGATCTCTGGAACTAGAGACTTGATGGCTTTCATTACAGCCAGAGTTCTGGGTACTGTTCTGAACGTGCACCCACAGGCACGCCAGGGTGTGGAGGCTGCTGTTACCCTCGTCGCCGCGGGTCGCTCAGGCAGCACCCTGGAGTCTGGGCTTGACCCAGGCGTCCCAGTCCCCAGTCCAGAATTCACTTACCGTACTGTTTTGCATCTGGAAAAATCTCAATTCTTATGCATTCATTCAAACTTTATTTTTTTATTTTTTGTGTTACTGGGGATGGAACCCAGGGGCTTTCTACCTCCGGGCTGCATTCCCAGATCTGTTTTATATTTTATTTGGAAACAGGGTCTCATTAAGTTACTGAGAGCCTCACTAAGCTGCTGAGGCAGGCTCTGAACCTGTGTGATCCTCCTGTCTCAGTTTCCCAAGTACTGGGATTAAAAGCGTGCACCACCACACCAGCTAAAACTTTTTTTTTTTTTTTTTTTTTTGGCACTGAAGGTTGAACCCAGGAGCTTCTACCAGTGAGCTACTCCTCCAGCCTTTTTTATTTTTTTTGTTTTGAAAACAGGGTTTCATTTGGTAGCTGAGGGTCTTCCTAAGTTGCTGAAGAGCTTTCTAAATTGCTGAGGCTGGCCTCAACCTGTGATCCTCCTGTCTCATCCTCCTAAGTACTGAAATTACAGGGTGTGCCTCCATGCCTGGCAGATAGGAAGTATTTTAACCATGTTTATCCATCTCAGACCCACGGTTATCTTTGCTTTTGCTCGAAAATTAAGGTCACTTCAACCAAGCAGAAAAGAGATTCAGGAAATTTAAGTTTTGAGAGGAGTTCAGGAACCAAAAAGGGGAAGTGTCTGCCCTGCACTAATATGCACAGACCTTCATCTCAGCCAGGCTGCTGAGGTCCTGAGAGATGGGAAGCCCACCGAAGCCCCATCGTGTGCGGCCGGCCAGGCCGCCCGGGGCGTCCCGCTCAGGCAGCTGGGTTTACGCGGTAATACTGTCTCCAGGTGACATTTCTGTACTGTTGGACGCAGGTTGATGTGGACATGGGGCTTGACAGTTCAGTGTGGCAGGCTCCTTCTGAGCCACAAAGGGAGACTGGGCCTGTACGCCGGCAGGCACACACTGGCTCTTAGTAAAAAGCAAAGCCTGTCCCTGTCCTCTGTTAGCCGTTCCCTGGAATTCTCTCAATAACTTGCACAAAAGAAACCTTAAAGCCTTCTGATTTCGTATGCCAGATAAAATTTCCTTCTCTCTCTCTCTCTCTCTTTCTTTCTCTCTCTCTCTCCTCCCCCCCCCCTCTTCCTGTGCTGGGGTTTGAACCCAAGGCCTTAGACTTGCCAGGCAAATCCTCTACTGTCAAGCCACATCCAGCCCTTAAGCTTCCTTTTCAAACAAAATGTCTAAGTTATATCATTATTAATCCTATCTGAAATGTTTTTTCTATTTTCAGTAGGTAATAAGTCAACTAATTTATAATGCAGATTGGGTTTGTTGATGTTGTTTTGGTCTGTCTGTCTTGTGTTCTAGGGACTGAATTCTGGGTCTTACACATGCTAGACAATCATTCTACCACTTACTTATAATCACACACACACACACACACACACACACACACACACACACATTTTTTTTTACTTCCAGGCTCTGAGTGTGAGCCCCAGCACCACACATAAACACCCAGATCTCAACACATTTTGAAAGATTTAGTTCTTTATTTTTCTATTAAAAGTCCCTCACCTAAGACACCTAAGATAGCCTTATTCTTTTTTTTTTTTTTTTTTTTTTTTTTTTGGTACAAGGAACTGAACCCAGTGGCATTCTACCTCTGAACTATACCTCCAGCCCTACTTATTATTCTTTATTTTGAAACAAGGTCTCACTAAGTTGCCTCGCTGAATTTCTGAGGCTAGCCTAGAACCTGCGATCCTCCTGTCTCAGCCTCCTAAATACTGGGATTACAAGCTTGTGCTACCACACCCAGCTTCTGATAGACTTATTTTAAGCTGATTTTTCATAATTGGAGAATTTGTGCTCAAAATAAAGATGGCTCAGTGGTAAAGTGAGCGGGATCTTGTGTGTGGCTGCTAGGGATGTCTGAGCCTCGCGGCTGTGCTTCAGAGAGTCCTGTGTGCGTCCTCTGGGCCTGTCCTTCTGCTCAGCACGGCCTGGAGCTGGGTGTGCAGTCTGAGAGTCACCTGCATCCGCACCTGCTCGGGGTAGATTCTGAGTGACCAAGACTCGGATGCGGTGCGGCAGCCGCCGTGGCGGGCTGGCGAGTCTCCATGGTCACCTGCTCTGGTTCTTGGGTCACTTCCTCTTCCAGTGCCCATCACCCCCTCTCTCTGGCCCATTTCTGACCACTTGTTAATTTTTCTTTTCTTTGATCACTTTCTATGAGTCTGCTAGTCATCAGTTCCTGAGCTCTGAAAGCACTTAAAAGTCTGAGTGGGGCCGGGCATGGTGGCGCACACTTGTAATCCCCGTGCTTGGGAGGCTGAGACAGGAGGATCGCACAGGTTCGAAGCCAGCCCCCGCTACTTAGTGAGGCTCTCAGCAACTTAGTGAGACCCTGTTTCCAAATAAAGGATAAAATAGGTCTGGGAGTATAGCTCGGAGGTAGAAAGCCCTTGGGTTCCACCCCCAGTACCACCTAAAAAAAGTCTGAGTGGGTAGTACTAAGACGGGAGGGCTGGATGGCAGTTTCTATTTTAGAGAAGTAGAATAGATGTTTCTACTATGAAATAGACTCCTGGTCTTAGGGACTCTAGATACAGATTTTGCTCATCTGTAATAGTTTTCAAAGTTTTACTTTAGTTTTGAAAGGTATAATAACTTGTCTTATATTTATATTTAGCTTCTAATTTGTGTGGTTAGAAAGGATTTATACCATTTGAAAAAATTAAATGAAATTAGCTCTAACAGATATATTATTTGATTTCACTTTTATGAAAGATTCTGAAGTACAAAATTTGTGTGTGTGTGTGTGTGTGTGTGTGTGTGTGTGTGTGTGTTCCTGATGATTGAACCCAGGGCCATTCTACCTCTTAGCTACACCCCCTAGCTAAGTTGCAGAGGCACCACTAAGTTGCTAAGGCTGGCCTCCAACCTGTGGTCCCCCTCTTTCAGCCTCCCAAGTACTAGAATTACAAGCATATGCCATCATGCCTTGTTTATGAGACTTTTTTTTACAGTTTAAATTGTGTCCAGTGATATATATGATGTTAAATTATTTTAGAGCTCTTTAGAATGGTAGTATTTCTGTTTTCTTGGCTGAAGAAATCCCCAAATGACTTACGTGATTTCGAAGGACTTTTCTTCCTTTTTAGGGCAATTGTCCTTAAACCATATCTCAGCCACCCCGGCCCTTACGGGCCTGCTCATCCCCAAACCCACACCATGCTCTCTCTTGTCTCTGCTTTTGTTGTTTTGTTCAGAAAGTTCAAGTTCTGTGCTTTTTAAATATTTGGCAGGCACCAAATACTTGGTTTTCGGGATTCGAGGAGTTTATGAAACTTACACAACTTTCAGCTGGACGTAGTGACACATGCGTGCGATCCTTGTACTTGGGAGGCCAAGACAGGAGGATCACAGGTTCAAGCACGTAGTGAGTCTCTCAGTGACCTGTGAGACCCGTTTCCAAATTAATAAAAATCAGGCTGGGCTGTAGCTCAAAGATAGAATGCCTCTGGGTTCAATCCCCAGTACCACAAAAATAAAAATAAAGCTTTAATAGTTGTCTGAAATTATATTTATTCGGTTGAAATAGTTTAAAAACACTGATCATCAGAGAAGCTGTCCGTGTGGCAAATGGAGGCAAAGTGTTGCTCCTGTTGGGAAAACCTCTCCCCTTGAAGTCTCCGCCACGGGGCCGGCTCCGCAGCCGGCCGCATCCTCATCCCTTGAGAGTGTTTCCAGGGCGCCCGCGGAGGTGACTACACAGAAGACGTCAGGAGCGATGAGTCTGCACGGTCAGATGCTGTGCCGTTGACTGATGTGTTGAGTTGATGTATTCAGTATTAAAAGTAACGTTCCTCTTTATGCGTTTCCTAGATGTAGTGGCAGCCAAGGAGAGGGGGAAGCTGCTAACCCCCCCAACAGCAGCCGCGCTGTCCAAAGGTGGGGCGCTGGCTGGCCCCCAACCCGGGGGCAGCATGCTCCCCACAGATGAAGGGCTCCCGAAGCGTTCAACAAAGACTCTGGTAGAGTTTCCTCAAAAGGTTCCGTCTCCATTCCAAGAACAGGGTTCTGATGCAGAGGCGCGTCGGGTGCGCCGGAAGGTGACAGATGCGTCCTCATCGTCTTCCTCCTCCTCCAGCTCCTCTGACTCAGAGTCTGACGACGAGGGGGCCGTGTCAAAAGTTGGTGCCCACGTGGTGAGCAAAGGCAAGGGCAGGCTCCCCAAATCAGAGGCCGCCCGCCCCTTTGAGAGCAGGGCCCCCCAGATGGAAAAGGAGACAAGCAGGGCACAGAAGCCACACGCGGACATCACCTCCCCACAGCAGCCCCGCCAACCCAAGAAGACGGGGACCCCCAGCAAGCCAGCAGGGGACAGAAAAGAGGCCAGACCGATAGCTGTGACGGCCAGGTCGCACGCCAGCACAGAGGAGCAGTTGCAAAGAGTAGTTCCAGCGGTGGAGAGCGGTTCAGGAAGCCAAAAGCCAGCTGCGGTTAAAGAGGTCTCACCTGACCGCGCCAGAGCCGGCTCGTCACAGCCGCGCAGTGGCCCAGGGTCCACAGCCTGGGCAGAAGAGGCCGGGCCGGGGGCTCAGCTGCCGTGCGACCCCGGAGCCCGAGGTGGGCATGCAGAGCTACACGGGCCAGAGCCTGGTCACAGGGCGGCTTCTCCCCTGGTCAGAGGAGAAAACCTGGGGAGACAGGGAACGGAGGGACACGCGGCCACAGAGGAGGTCTCGGAGGATCGGGAACTCGGGAGAAGCGCGAAGACTGTTCCTGTTCCGAGAGAAGCCGTCGGTGACCAGAAGCCAGCAGGACGGAGGCTCGAGGGGAGGCAGGAGGGCGCGGAAGCCACAGCCCGGCCCACGGAAGCCCACGACAGCGCTCAGGGTACACCTGCCTTGCTCCCCTCTCCTCCTCCCTCTGGGTGGCTAGACTCCAGAGAACTACTTTGAATTCTGTCCGCTTAGAAACAAGTATTGCAGCTAATCAGTTCTGTCATAGAAACGTCTCCAGCGCTGTCCCAGCTAAGCAGAGAAGTATACCTTTTTATAGATAATACCGATTGATATAGAAAATGGAAATACTCTTTTCTTCTGTTTTTAATGAAAGAGTATGCCCTTGGCAGTCTGACTTCTTCCCAGTTCTTGTTACTGGCAGTTAACAGCCCACCTTAGGCTTCCGGGGGGTCCCAGGTTCACTGAATTCACTGGCTTAGCATGTCACTGAGCGGACACAGGAGTCCCCGGTCCAGCTGGACGAGCTGAGGCAGTGGGTCCACCTGGGCAAGGGTCTCAAGTGAACCGAGCTAGAGAATTGCTCAGCATCCTGTGGGCAAGGGGAAACCCACAGTGTGGGCTGAAGCGGTGGGAGCCGCACAGAGGCAGCTGTGGGCTGCGGAGTTTCCTTCCCTGACACAATGGGCTGCTTAATTTTTCTACAGTGGTCTTTCGGGGGCGTGAGGGAGACAGCGTCTGCCATCACGCTCCATTCTCGAGCAGCAGGCCTGATGCGCTGTAGGTGGGTGTGCGAGACATGGCAGGAGGCGGCTCCTCGGGATGCCGTGAGGTGCTCCCGCTCTCGCAAATCCTCTGCTCACGTCTGCACCTCGCTCCTCTTTCCACTCGCTGGCCGGGCTCCCGTCACCTCTGCCCTGTGGCTGCAGGCTGCCAGATGTTGGCCAGGTTTCTGTGTGTTCATCCCTCTCTGCTCCTCTCCTTTCGTGTGCTAAGTCCCACGCTTGCCAGGCCCCTCGAGCCCCCAGGACCTGCCTTCACCCTGCTACTGTTACACTCCTGCCCCGGGTGGAGGGGAGTGCCAGACCCCTCACGAGAGAGAAACAGAGGCTTTGGGATTTTCAGAATGCAGACCTTTTTGAAAAAGGAAACTTGCAAGATGGAGGCGCAGCTAAGTGGCAGAGGGCCGGCCTAGCACGAGCCAGCCCAGCCCCAGCCACGCAGATCTTCCGCCCTCAGAGGCTGGCTGAAGACCAGCGCAGTGTGGCCCCTTTGTGGGCTGTGACTCAGCGGGTGGGCATACTAGGTGTCCCTGCCCAGGGGCCAGCTCCCTGCCTTGCAGGTGGACTGGTTTTTGATAGGTCTGTAATCCGCCTTGTGGTAACCATAACAACCCCTGCTGCTGTGAAGGCATGCATGCACCATGGGGAGGACCTTCTGAATTTGAAAAGATGGCGGCTCTTTCAGACATCATTTTTGTTTAACACCTAAATGAGCAGCAGAGCTTTGGGTATTGATTGGAACAGCCAAAAAATGTGTGTGTGAGGGGTTTTGTTGTTTGTCTGTGAGGGGTTTTGTTGTTTGTTTGTTTGTTTGTTTGTTTGTTTCTCAGCATAAGTAGAAATTGAGACAACCCTAAAGACCTGATTTCCAGAAACTTTTAGTCAACATTGAAGCCGAACCTCAGCCTGCCCCTCCCCAGCTCCCCTCTCGTGTCACGCGTCATAGAACAGACCACAGCATGCTCTGCTTCCACCCTCCGCCCCCCGCCCCGCGTGGACATTTCCAAGGGTCCACCTGTGTGGGTTTTAAGATTTTTCCATTTAAAGAAAAGCTGAATTTGTATTTTTTTGTTATAAATCTGAAGATAACAGCAATTTTTTCAAAAAAGTTAAAACAGCAAAAACGATACATCTCATTTCTAGGCCCCCTTAACGGTATTGCTGTGATTTTACTATAACAGAATTTATGTAATTTTCGTATACTTGGGAACTTAGCTGCTCACTTAGTTTCCCTTCTGGAAAACTTTCTTCCATGAATGGTGTCTCCCTGTTCTAGACAGGTTTCTAGTGGGTCATTTTTCCCCGTGCATCTTCACATGACCTGAAGGTCTTTCCGGTTTCTCTAGGTATTCAGGAGCTCGGAAGCCCGAGCCTAGGGGTACAGAGCATGATGTTAAGGTGCGGCCATTGCATTGGAGTGGGAGCAGGGGCCCTGCGCTCACCCCCAGCAGGTGTTTGCTGGAAACGCAGGGAAGTTCTCAGCAGCAGGGTGAGGGGGGTGAGCGTTTTGTAGGTGTCCCCAGCAGCTATTCCCCGGGTAGCCATGTCCTCAAGGCTGTAAGTTTTAGAATAAATGTCCAACATCCTTTATGTTCTTTTTAGAGATGTGGCGCCTTCCTGGGCTTTTCTTTTCCAGTTAGTTCGTTCTTCAGGACAGGATGCGTGGAGAGTGCTGGTAGCCAGGTGCTGCAGCGAGTGTCCAAAGCTCTTACGTCGCTGTGCTTCCTCCGCAGAGCCCGCCCCAGCCCCGGAGCCCGCCGAGCCGGCCGACGCCACCACCTATAAGAACCTCCAGCACCACAGCTACAACACGTACACCTTCCTAGACCTGAACCTGGCCCTCGCGCAGCTCAGGATGCCGCAGCCCTCCTCGGGACGGGAGTCGCCCCGGCACTGAGGGCCTCCCGGGCCACATCCTGCCACAAAATAAAATCGCTCAGGCGTCTGAAGCCCAGTGTGTGTTTTGGCTTCTCTGTTGCCCTTTCCCTGTGAATGGTGAGCTAGGCACATCATGCTGATTACTTATTCATGTGAACTTATTCATATAGTGTGTACCAGGGATTCTTAAGTTGTAAGGCCAAGGCTTGGGCCAGGTCCGTGAAACCGCAGTGAGCTGAGGGCTCCCCAGCCCCTCGGCCAATAGACAGCGAGGCCTGCGATGACCTCCATGACACCTGCAATGGTGGCTTCTACATTTACAGGCCTGGTGTTTGGTAAAATGAAATAAGAGTTCTGCTGCTCTTAACTACTGCATTGCTAAGAACCCCTGGCACTAAACGGTGGCATTGTCTCAGGAGTGGACATCTCGTTCACCTCTGGTAGGTACTTGATGTAGACTCAGGGAGTTCTCAGTGGTGAGCTTAGGGCCCGGTGAGCATTTCGTACGGTCCTGGATGGCTCTGCTGCGGGCGGCCGCCGGCTGGCTGGACCAGTATGGCCCTGCAGTGGCCCGCGGGCTTGCCGTGACTCGCCGTGCTCCCTCTGGGGCACTGAGCACTCCTGTGTGTTACGTGGCGTCTCGGTACCAGGCAGCCTGTGGGCAGCAGGGAAGCCAGCAGGTAGACGGGAGCGGGGAGGGCCGCCTCCGCTTCCTCGGGCTGGGCCAGGGCTGGCACGGGCGCGTGGAGCTCGAGGGCCCCTGCTCTGCTCTCACGGGTTCCTTAGGACCACACTTGGAGTTCGTTTCGTTCGGCTCTGGTCCTTGGCCTCCAGTCAGCCTAGCAAACTCAGTACAGTGACAGGCAACTTATTGTTCATGCTTATGACCCTACATTCTTCCCGTTAGTCCAACAGTACTAAAATGGAAACCGTGCGGTCCAGAGCTAGTACTGTGCTCCTCGTCTCGGATTCTGTAACCGCCCAAGAGGCCTAGCACTTCACTGAGGTTCTTTAATCACCTTCGTTATGAAAGTCATAAAACCACATTACCAAAAAGAAGGGAAATAGTACTGTCACCTGAAGCCCACCACGCGGGTCTGGCAGTGACCATTCTGCCGCTTCTCCGGCCGGCGCTGGCAGTCGCACGTGCATGCCTAACGTTCATCCAGTTCCCCTCGCCGCTTGGGCTGGTGTTTGCTTTTTCGTTTCGTAGCTTGCTGCTCGAGCCGAGGTCCTTGGAGTTGATGATGCATGGCAGTGCGCTGGGGACCTGAGGCCCCAGGCTTGAAACACATGTTTGGAAGAGGAAACACGAGGCTGGACAGTTCTGCCCTTGAAACGGTCCCTCTGGGCGGCCTCGGCTCCGGGGACCCTCGCTCTCCTCCACCCTTGGAAAGGCAGAGGAGCAGCGCCAGGCTGGGCCTGTGTTTGATGGGCTCGCCGCTCACCTCAGGTCCTCCATCTGGCGGTGATCCAGTGGTTACCCGCGGATCCATTCTCGGGTCTGTTATGTCCCATGTCCCCACGAGTGCTGCCATCTGTGTGAATATAGCTCATTTTGTGTTTTCTATTATTTCCTTTAGATGGGTTTCCAGAAATGAGCCAATGAATCAGACTACACATTAGTACTGCCTCCTTCTGGGGGGGGGGGGGTATTAGGGATGGAACCCAGGGGCATTCGACCAAGCTATACCCCCTGCCCTATTTTTGATTCTTTGTTTTGAAGCAGGGTCTCACCGAGTTGCAAAGGGCCTCACTAAGTAGCTGAGGCTGGCTGTGCACCACGATCCTCCTGTCTCAGCCTCCCACAAGCTGGGATGACAAGCGTGCGCCGCCACGCCCAGCTCGTACTGCTTTCTTTCTGATGGCTATTTATTTATTTATTTTGGTGGTGCTGGGGTTCCTGGAAGCCCGTCTACCTCCAGGCTACACTCCCAGACGTATTTTATACTTTTTTTATTTGGAAACAGGGTCTTTTAAGCCAGTGTGGCTGGCTTCGAACCTGCGCGATCCTCCTGTCTCCGCCTCCCAAGCTTGGGGATGACAAGTGTGCCCCCACGCCCGGTCTGATGACTCTGAACCAGCTTAGTATGCATGCTTAAGTAAGGTAATTGTTTGGGCCCCATATATTTTTCTGAGCCTTGGCATCTGACGTTTGCTCCCTCACACCTGGCACAAAAGCCCTTGCAGCTGGAGGACATGACGCGAAGCCGCCACAGTCCCTGCGCATGACGGGTCCCTGCCCCGGTGTGGCAGGCAGCCGGGGGTCGCTGCCAAGCCACAGCCTTTCCGTTCTGCTTCAAGCCTCGGGTTTAAGTCTGAGCAGTGTGTGTTGTGCTGGTCTCCACCCTGCCCTCAAAAGTCAGGCGAGAGCTCACAGAGCACAGCGCCCCCGCCAGAGCCCAGCCGGGCCCCGCCCTTACCCAGAAGCCAGCGGAGGTCTACAAGAGTTCAGCACCACTGAGTTGACTCCCGCCACGGAGGAGACACGAAAAAGCATACGAGAGCGGCTTGTTTTGTTAGAGCAGAAGAAAACCAAGCATTTTACTACAGGGCCAGATGGGGAATGTGTCTGGCTTTGCAGACTGCACGGTCTCTACTACACACGCTTCTTTATAACCCTTTAAAACCCCTTTTGTGTTTGCATCGGCAGCACATAAACTGAAATTGGAACAACAGGAATTAGCCTGGCCTGTGCAAGGATGACATGCAAGTTCATGGAGCATTCGTATTTTATAAGAAATAGGGCTGGGGGTGGAGCTCGGAGGTGGAATGCCCTTGGGTTCCAGCCCCAGTGCTGCAAAAATAAGCAAATAATAAAATCCCTTCTTTTGGGGTGTGTGTGTATGTGTGTAGTCCTGGGGATGGAACCCAGGGACATTCTACCTCCATTGCACCCCCAACTCAATTTTATTCTTTTGAAACAGGGTCTCACTAAGTTGCAGAGGGCCTCACTAAGCTGAGGCTGGCTGTGATCCTCCTGTGTCAGCCTCCCAAGCACTGGGATTAGAGCGTGCGCACCACGCCCAGCTGTAAAGACCCTTCCTCGTTTATAAAGAGAAGCACTGAGAAAGGTCATCTTTGAAGCTCTAGTTTGTCAACTGGAGTGTTAAAGGGGTGGCCATGGGTAATTGGGCACAAGGCTGATCAGAGATGGGGTTGACGTGGTGGGCGTTTCAGTCGCCCGCTCCTTCTGTTACAAAGATTTTCTCCCCAGCCACCTTCCCTCCCCTCGTCGCCTTTGTTCTAGAAGGGCTTGGAAACAATGCAACCTAAAAACTTCACAGCTCAAGCAGAGCAGTTCCCACCTTGGAGGCCTGGAGGAAGCCTTGCTTTATTTTATTTACTTACTGGTACTGGGGATGGAACCCGGGGGCGTTCTCCAAGCTACTCCCCCAGCCTTTTTAATTTATTTTTGAAATAGGGTCTCAGTAGGTTACCGAGTCTCACTGAGTTGGTGACACGGCTCTCTACCTGCAATCCTCCTGTCTCAGCCTCCCAAGCACTGGGATTACAGTCATGTGCCAGTACACCCAGTTAGAAACTGTTTTAGATGCCACCTTATCAGACTGGCACTATGGCCCTGGGCTCAAAGAAAAGGACAGTGCCCACTCAGCTTATTTATTTGTTTTTATTTATTTATTTATTTTGCAGTACTGAGGATGGAACTCAGGGGCATTCTATTTCTAAGCTACACCCCCAGCCCTATTTTTTATTCTTTATTTTGAAACAAGGTCTCACTGAGTTGCACAGGGCCTCACTAAGGAGCTGAGGCTGTCCGCGAACTGCAGTCCTCCTATCTCAGCCTCCCCAAACATGCGCCACCACGCCTAGCCTCATCTCAGTTTATAGCTGGAAAAGGGGCGCATAGAAAGCCATGGCCAGGAGGCAGGAGAAATGTTAGAGCCCCAGGGGTTCACAGGAGCTTGGAGGACAGCGACAGAGCCCTGGGGGTGGCCTCACAGGCTCCATGTGGGCAGAGAGTGGACACTGAGCCAGCTCGTGGTGTGCAGGAAGCTATGGTCTGAGGGGATGGGCTGGGCCAAAACATGAGGTTGGGCTCTGGCCCCTAGGAAGAGAACTTAGCTACCATGTTTTACAAAACAACTTATAATTTACTTGAGACACCCGAGAACAAAAAGAAAAGTGGGGCTGGGGTGCAGCAGCAGAATTGAATGGAAAATAATAAGAATCATTGAAGCTGGTGATAGGCACACAGACTCATGATGTTGGTCTCTTTTAAAATGTATGAAAGCTTTCATAGTAAAATAACTTAAAACCCTAGCGGGGCCAGGTGTGGTGGCGCACCCTTATAATCCCAGCATTCGAGAGGTGGAAACCAGAGAATTGTAGTTTGAGGACAGCCTCAGCTACTTAGTGAGGCCCTCTGCAACTCAGTGAGATCCATTTTCTAAATAAAGAATAAAAAATAGGGCTGGGGTGTAGCTCGGAGGTAGAATGCCCCTGGGTTCCATCCCCAGTACCGCAAAAAGTAAAACTCCTGTGATAACTGGGGATGGTGGTGTTCTGTAATCCCAGTAGCTGGGAGGCTGAGATAGGAGGATCACAGGTTTGGTTTAAGGCCAGCCTCAGCAACTTAGCTAGACCCTCAGCAACCTAGTAAGAACCTGTTTCACCAAACCTGCACTGGGCGTGGTGGTGCACGCCTGTAGTCCCAGTACTTGGGAGGCTGAGACAGGAAGATCATAGGTGTGCAGCCAGCCTCAGCTCCTCAGTGAGGCCCTGTTTCAAAATAAAGAATAAAAAATAGGGCTGTGGGTGTAGCTCGGAGGCCGAAGGCCCCTGAGTTCCATCCCTAGTTCTGCAAAAGGGGGGAGGCGGGGGTAGAGCTCAGAGGTAGAATACCGCTGAGTTTAATCTCCAGTACCAAACAAAAAACTAAATCAATAAAACCCTACTGGCACCATGGAGAATGGCGTTGGAAAGGCGAAGCTAGAGGCCCAGGGATTCGGGTGACGGGACACAGGTGCCCAGCTGCAGGTGGCAAGGTTCAGGCTCACATTGGGCAGGGAGCTCGGCCCGACAGCACAGCTCGGCCCTCGCGCCCTTGAGGCCTACAGTGGGCACCCGTCTTACACGTGTGCTCACTTCATTCTGTTTTGGTTTTCTTTGTTTGTGGTACTGGGCATTGAGCCCAGGGGCATTCTACCTCCAAGCTACACCCCCAGCCCGATTTTTTATTCTTTATTTTGAAACAGGGTCTCACTGAGTTGCTAGTACTTGGAAGGCTGAGACAGGAGGATTACAGGTTCAAGGCCAGCCTCTGCTACTTATTGAGGCCTTTAGCAACTTAGACCCTGTTTCCAAATAAAGAATAAGGCTGGAGGTGTACCTTGGAGGTACAGTGCCCCTGGGGTCAATCCCCAGTAACACACACACACACCTCAAGATTTGAAGAATATTTAGTAAAAAATGGGTCAAATCTCGCAGGTAGATTTAGACTGAGCAACTGGGGGGAGTATGGTTATTAGACAGAATGAAGCTCTTATCATCCCATGAGAGTGGAACACTAGCCAGACTGTGCAGGAGGGACAAGGCAGGGGGCAGCCTTGGAGGTGCCCAGCGCACCTCTCAGAGTGGGAAGCAATGCCACAGGAACCGGAAACACCGTGGCCACATGTCTCACTGACTTCCAAACTCTGCTCCTAAATCCCAGTAGGATTTGTGAGGAACCAGTGCCTCTTGAAAGAATCATTTACCTAGGCATGGTGATTGAGTTTTACATCAGTTTCTTTTTTTTTCCCAGTTAAATTTAATATATGAATGTACTTTTTAAAATTTATTTTTATTGGTGCATTGTAATCATACATCACATTGGAATACAAGACTTGAGAGGATATACAAGCACACATCATCCAGTTAGCCCCCAGTCCCCATCCCATTCCCTCCCCCTCCCTCCATCCCATGCTTGTTTGGTGATTAACTTTGATACATTTGTTTATGTACCTCCTGCCTTTTAAAGAGGCTCCATCCTCCCCTATTCCATACCCTCTGACTGGTCACCTTAATTGCTTCGCTATAGGGCCCTTTCTATAGCTCGACCTCTTCCTGTTGCCCCTTTCCTCCTAGTTATTGCTGATTAGGGGAAGCATCTGGTTTTTATTTTCTGTGATATTTCTCTGTGCATACCGTGTTGCAAGTACCGATCCCACTCTTGATGGCCCCAGTAGTGGCATGGTTACCCGGTGGACTGATCCAGACCTCGCTGGCTTAAGCAGCGGCCTTGCCTCATGGGAGGCCCTGATTCTGGTCTCGCTGGCCCCCACACCGGCTTAACCCCTCGACTGGCTCTGATCCTGGCCTCGGTGGCCCCAGCACCGGCCTAGCCTCAAGGCAGGCTCCGTCCCAGCCTCGCTGACCCTGGCACCGGCCTAACCCATCGACAGACTCCTCTCCTGGCCTTGGAGACCCCAGCATCGGCCTTGCCTCATGGCAGGTTCTGATCCTGGCCTCGCTGGCCCTGGCACTGGCCTAACCCCTCGGCAGGCTCCGATCCCAGCTTCGGAGGCCTCAGTAGCAGCCTTGCCTCATGGAAGGCTCTGATGCCGGCCACAAACCCGGATCCTCCTGTCTCAGACTCCTGAATGCTGGGATTACAAGCGTGAGCCACCACACCCAGCCTTAGAGACTACTGTTGGAAGGAAAATTCCATTTAGATAGAAAAAAGTTACCTGCATATAATTTTCCAGCTGGGTGTGGTGGCTCACACCTGTAATCTCAGTATGTGGGAGGCTGAGCCAGGAAGATCATGGGTTCAAGGGCAGCCTCAGCAACTTAGGCCTTCAATGACTTAGCGAGACCCTGTTTAAAAATAAAAAGGGCCTGCTGGGCATGGTGGCTTATGCTTGTAATCCCAGCATTCAGGAGGCTGAGACAGGAGGACTGCAGTTCTTAGACAGCCTCAGCTACTTAGTGAGGTCCTCTGCCAGTGAGACCCTGTTTCAAAATAAGAACAGAATGCTGGGCATGGTGGTGGATGCTTGTAATCCCAGCATTCAGGGGGCTGAGACAGGAGGATTGTGGTTCAAGAACAGCCTTAGCTACTTAGGCCCTTAGGCCCTCTGCAACTCAGTGAGACCCTGTTTCAAAATAAAGAATAAAAATGGGGCAGGGGCCGGGCATGATGGCGCACACTTGTAATCCCCGTGCTAGGGATGCGGAGACAGGAGGATTACGCAAGTTCAAAGGCAGTCTCGCTGGCTTAGGAGACCCTGTTTCCAAATAATAATAATAACCATATATATATATATATAGTCTGATGGTCTGGGCGTGTAGCCCGGAGGTAGAAAGGTTTCCAGGAACCCCAGTACCACCAAAAAAAAAAAAAAATAGGGCTGGGGGTGTAGCTTGAAGGTAGAATGCCCCTGGTGTTAAGGTGAAAATAGAGTTAGGGAATTTAGGACAGGGTAAAAACACCAACCGGGTTATCAGAGACTGCTGTTTTATTCACACCCAGTCCCTCTGAAGAGTCAGCCGGCCGTGGGGGACGGGACCGAAGGGCCACGCATCTGGAGAGTTGCACATAGTCCTGATCAGCCGGCTGAGTCACGTGGCAGATCGGCGGCACCGATGTTTTATAGGCATGCTGATTCTCTCCTGACATCTGTAGTCTTGGCAATGTTTGGAGTCTTGAGGCACCTAGAGTCTCACGATATCTCCGCTTCTGGCTTCTGGGGTTCCGCTTCCTGTTCCCGCTGACCTCACTTGGGGGAGGGACCCAACTTATCATCCCAGCCTTTTGGTGATAATGGGCAGAGATTCGAATCTTAAGCTACTTCCTGCTGTCAGGTGGTGTCATGGGAGGGCCCTTGGCTGGGAGAGGTTGGGTCCTCCAGAAGTGGACAGGTGGGAGTATGGCTGCAGTGGGAGTCGGAGGTTACCCTGGACAGCTTAGTGGTGTATGTTCGAGGAGACTTTAACAGACAAGGAACTATTAAAAGGCAAATCGTGAGAGCAGGTCCTGGGAAAGGCAGGAGCCCATCAGCTACTGGCCCTTGCCCAGAAGGAAAGGAGCCCAGCAGCTGCTGGCCCTTGGAGCCCTTCAAGATTTGAGGTAGATTGCCACTAAATTTATTAATATGATAGCAGTATTTTTCCTGAGAAAAACATGCTATTGGGTCCGGAACATCAGTAACAAATTTCAGAGAGTTTAATACTTATGGCTGTCTGGCATCCGAAGAGGGAGAGCATAATACTATGTAAACGAGTGGACCTGCTAAAATAAAAACGTTAAAGAGAAGTATGCCGAGAAGAATGAAGCTGAGTGGGCCCCAACACTGTGCAAGAGTTTGTCATGAGGCTGTTGTAGCGGAGCCTTCTAGACTTGGCTTGGGCCCCAACACTGTGCAAGAGTTTGTCATGAGGCTGTTGTACCGGAGCCTTCTAGACTTGGCTTGCTTCAGGTAAAGCAATTTTGTCCTGTGAAAGAGGGCCTGTAGTGCATGGTCAGGAGAGCTTGCCGTCAGTCTCCTGTACTGAGATCTGAAAAGGAAAACTAGGACCTGAAAGGACAGAAGGACTGAGCAGGCAACCAAAAAGGAAACTGACTGACCCGCTACCCTGAGAGTTACCCTGGGCTGGCAGTGAGGATGGAGGTTGAGGGGTCCAGGAGCCGACAGTCTTCGGCCAGGCTGAGTAGGGCCAGCGGCGGGGCCTGTCCTGGAAAGGTGGTCCCCTGTGTTGAGGCACCGGGGGCTCACCCTTTTCCAAGGGCACTGTTCCAGTGGCCCTCCTGGCCACACGGCGGATACGGTCTGGTGGGCGTGGCCTTGCTGCACTTGAGGCAGGCTCCTGGAGATAGTCATCGTTGCTGTCCTCCACCTCTAGGTGGCGCTCCAGAGGGCCGGGCCGCCACTGCCAGCCTCAGGGCAGCTACCAGGGATCTGACTTTTGGCAAAGTCAGAGTGTACACTCCATCTCCACCTGTTCCTCTCTGGAATTAAAAACTTTAAATGCCATGTTAACCAAATCTCGGATAGGGGTTTGAGGACCATCCTCAGCCTTTCTTAATTTTTTTGAAAAGCCTCCTGAGTTGTTTCCTTAAAGGAGAAAGTCAGGGGGAACAGAGCGGGATACAGTGGGAGGCTGTCCTGGGATAGGATGGTGACTGGGGCGGTGAGGGGAGAACCTGTAAACCAGTGTCCGCAGAAAGCGGCACCTACAAGCTAGCTGTGTTAGATGCTGGCACCCATGTGTCACCACAAGATGGCGACTGTGCCTGTGATTCAACAAAATTGCAGGTAGGCACAGGCCAAGATGGCGGCTGCATAATGTCACAAGGTTGCAACTGTGTAACGTCACAAGATGGCAACCAAGATGGCGACTGCGATTTCACCAGGTAGCAACTATGCGTCATCACAAAATGGCAGCTGGCGGGAAAATGGCAGCTGATGGGGGAGAGCATTTGGAGGGACGGGAATGCAGGAAAAAATAAACCTGGACATAAAGACTTCCGACTATTTACCAGACTGCTTATAAAAATTCTTAACTGTTCTTGGGCCACTGCAACCCATTTCCCAGCTTGTATCAAGGCCAGACAGGCGCTCAGGGCATAAATCCTCTGCTAGTTGGGAGGTTCGACTTCCCATAATTGGTTCAAGGGTGAAAACGAAGAACAGGAAACAGGTGTCCCCATTTTCCTGATCAATCATTCGGAAAATGGGGTTAAGAGATAGGGAAAGACGTCTCAATCCCTTCTCAAAAACTGGAGGATGACCTGGTCATCTGGAGGGTGGTACAATAGACCAGGGGACAGTGGGTCACCAAGCGCTTGGATTTCAGGGTCCCAGTGGACTGGAAGACCCAAGTCTGGAATTCGTTAACCAAGGGAAGGAGAGGGAGCTTACGGGAGTGAAGTGTTGCCGGCCAGCGCCAGCTGCGGCAGAAGTGCTGAGAAGCTGCTGTGGGCGCAGTGGAGCCAGAGTACAATGCGCCTATGCCTGGTGTGGGTGGCACTGGAGGCTGATGGAGGCGGAATCAAATGGTGGCGTGTGGGTGGCATGGCTTGCCAGGCCTGAGGCATGGAAACAAAATGGTTTCCAGGCACGTGGCAGACACTGAGGCCGAGCCATGGGGCACATCGCCCAGCAAGCCTGGCTTGGGGGTGGGTGGAACGGAGCGGCGGAGGCTTGTGGAGCGACACCTGCAAGTCAAGCCTGGCCCAGGTGACTGTGGTGGACGCCGAGGCCAGGCTGTGTGCCGCCCAACGAGCCTGGCTCGGGGCAGGTGGAACAAAATGCCCAGAGGTCCCGGGGGTGACCAGAGCGCTGAGCCAGAACAGTGGTTTTGGGAGGTCCAAGCAGCGGGCGGGGGTCCTGGCCCATGCAGGTGGTCGGCAGGGAGAGCAGGCGCCAGCACCCCCCAAGGAGCCTGGCTCAGGGTGGAACTGGCAGCCGCAGTGGCAACAACAGGCAGAGCCACACCTGCAAACCGAGCGCCAGCACAGGACCTCGCGGTTGAGCTGCTGGCAGGTCAGAGAGTTGGGGGCTCAAAAAGAGAGAAAAAAAGAAAAGAAAAAAAGGGGGGGGCCAAAAGTCCTCCCAGGGTCAGCACCAGAATGTTAAGTTGAAAGTAGAGTTGGGGGTTTAGGAGGGAGGTAAAAACACCAACCGGGTTATCAGAGACCACTGCTTTATTCACACCCAGCCCCTCTGAAGAGTCAGCCGGCCGTGGGGGACGGGACCGAAGGGCCACGCATCTGGAGAGTTGCACACAGTCCTGATCGGCCGGCTGAGTCACGTGGCGGATCGGCAGCACCGATGTTTTATAGGCATGCCGATTCTCTCGTGACATCTGTAGTCTTGCGATGTTTGGAGTCTTGAGGCACCTAGAGTCTCACAATATCTCCACTTCTGGCTTCCGGGGTTCTGCTCCCTATTCCCGCTGACCTAACTTGGGGGAGGGACCCAACTTATTACCTGGGTTCCATCCCCAGGACCAATACATACATACATACATACATACATACATACATACACACACATACATACATACATACATACATGGTCTGAGGGTGTAGCTCAGAGGTAGGATGCCCCTGGGTTCAATTCCCAGTACAACACACACACACGCACACGCACACACACACCACAAGAACTTTTCAGCAGCCAGATCCTTGCTCTGAATTTCCAAACCTGTTTCCCCTGCCTGTGCCTACTCGCGGTACCCATCATCGCAGAGCATGCTGTATCACGTCTGTTCACATCACAGCATCGCTCAACATGTCGCCTGGCCAGCAGGGCGGGAAGCAGGAGTACCCCGGCCCAGTCCCCCTGGCCGGCTCTCACCAGCTCGGCGGTGCGGGGAAGTCCATGTGGACCATGAATATGTCTTGCTCAGCACAAACCGCACCTGTGCAGAGGTGTGAATGTTGGTGTCCCCTTGAAACTCAAAAGCTGATGGTCCGGGTGGGGCCTTGAGGTGACCAGGCCACAAGGGTCCTCATAAGAGAGGCCCCAAAGAGGTGTGTTACCCCTTTCAGGTGTGAGGACTCCGCCAGAAGGCGCCACCTGTGACCCAGCATCTCGACGCTTCCAACTGATTCCAAACACTCACACAGTTTGCTTCATGAGTGACATTTCTGTTGCTGTAAGAGCCTGGCGCCACGTCCCATCCTCTGGGGAGTGCCAACCACTTTTCATCAGACCCCAAAGACTGGACTTGGTGTCCACAGAAACCTTGGAGTGTGACAGAGCGCAGGTCCAGCAGGGCCTGCCAAGGAGGGCCCTGTGTCCTCTGAGCCAATCCGGAGGCCCCCCCCCCATTCCCGCCCAGCTCTGCCCTCCTGGGCCAGGGCCCTGTGTCCTCTGAGCCAATCTGGAGGCCTCCCGCCAGCCCAGCTCCGCCCTCCTGGGCCAGGGCCCTGTGTCCTCTGAGCCAATCCGGAGGCCTCCCGCCGGCCCAGCTCCGCCCTCCTGGGCCAGGGCCCTGTGTCCTCTGAGCCAATCCGGAGGCCTCCCCCCATTCCCACCCAGCTCCGCCCTCCTGGGCCGAGGGCCCTCGAGGTCTACACTGCTGGTCCCGCCAGGCGCAGAGAAGCTGCAGCACAGGTGCACTCGCCTGTGCTTACGTCCTCCAGGGAGGCCGCCTGGGTCCCAGAACAACCCGGCCCCTGGGGCGCAGCCACTGGCCCCGCGGCTCACACACCGACCCGTCCCATGGTGACTCCGTGAGGCTCCTCTGTGCGCTGCCCTCCTGAGGCACTGTGAACACGAGAAAATGCTCCTTGTATGGCAGTACACTGTGGCTCATGACATCATTCTGAGACCATCTCCTTATTGTAACCACAAGAAATAACCAGGGAAGCGAGCCCTGGCCAGACACTTCAACCTTGGCCTCCCCAGCTTCTAGAGCTGTCCGGAATGAGGTTCTGTGGTTCCAGCTGCCCACATGGGCTTGACAGTCACCTCCCTGGGGCCAGCACCGGCCAGAGGGCAGAGTGGCTGAGGGAGCCCGCTCCGGCTGACCTGGAATCTCTTGTGTCTGTAAATGTGCCAACAGCTCGGTGTGGAACCATTGCTGGGCCCCGTCAGCTGCGGAGTCCAGCTCAGAGCTTACACTTGGCACTGGCGAAAGTCAAGGCATTGCTTGTTTTGTAGTACTGGGAAAGCCACCCAGGGGTGTTCTACCTCAGAGTACACCCCAGCCCTATTTTATTCCTTGGTTTTGAAACAGAGTTGAACTAAGTTGCAATGACCTATGCTGCTGAGGGTGGTCTCGAACCTGCCCCAAGTACTGGCATTACAAGTGTGCACCACCATGCTGGTCCAAGGCATTGTTTATATGAAAAGCCACCGCATTTTCCCTGTAAAATCCTCCCTGGCCGTGGTAGGGATGAGTGAGTGACCAGGCTGTTGCGGCAGGAAGCAAGATGACCCCACAGAAATAGATGAGTGAGGACTCAGCTTCCCAACTGGCTCTGGACAAAATCAGTGAGTGTGGTTTTCCCCTGAGTCAGAAGAAAATGCAAGAATTCTTCACCCTTAATATCTGGTTCCTACAGATAGCAAATTAGCCTGGCATGGTGGCGTACGCTTGAATCCCAGTAGTTTGGAAACGCGGGAGGCTGAGACCAGGGGATCGCGGTTCGTGGACAGCCTCAGCTACTTAGGCCCTCCACAACTTAGTGAGACCCTGTTTCAAAATAAAGAATAAAAAATAGGGGGTGTAGCTCAGAGGTTGGATTCCCCTGGGTTCCATCCCTAGACCTGCAAAAATAAGGAAAAAAATAACACATTGATCCAGAAGAGTAAATACAATCTGGGCATGGTGGGCACGCTTGTCATCCCAGCATTTGGGAGGCTGAGACAGGAGGATCGCAGTTTGCAGACAGCCTCAACTACTTAGTGAGGCCCTTTGAAACGCAGTGAGACCCTGTTTTAAACTAAAAAATAAAAAATAGTGCTGGGCGTGTAGCTCGGAGGTACAATGCCCCCCTGGGTTCCATTCCCAGTACTACAAAAAAAAAAAAAAAAAAAAAAAAAAGAAAGAAAGAAAAGAAAAGAAAAAGGAGAAGAAGAAGAAGAAGAAGAAGAAGAAGAAGAAATAATCAGACTGAAGGTTGTTGCTTGGAGGTAGAATTCCCTTGGGTTCCATCCCCAGTACCACAAAAAAGATAAAATAGAAAATAAAGAATAGAAAATAGGGCTGGGGTGTAGCTCGGAGGTAAAATGCCCCTGGGTTCCATCCCCAGTACCGCAAAAAAAAAAAAAAAAAAAAAGAGGAAGTAAATACACACCTTGTTCTCGGTCTCCTTGAACATACACAAAATATTCAGTTGAGATGTGGTTCGTGAGGCACACACGGAGTGTGAGACCCAGTTAGTGAGGCGCTCACCAAGCATGACCCATGGGAAGATGCAGAGGCCCCCACGCCTGGTGTGCCCAGCCCACCTTTCACAAACATGGAATATTTGAGCTCCACTCCGACAGAGAGGCAGAGGGCGAGGTCTGGGGTTTTCCAGACCTGCAGCCTGCCCTTGAGGACATCTGACGTCCCGCCTGTGGTCCTCGGACCCTCCTTCCCTTCTCTAGTGAAAGGCGGAGGAGGCGCTGTCACGGTCGCCTACCTTTCCTACTCTCCGTCCCCTGGCAACATTCCAACTAGGTTAAATCGGTCATTCGTGTGTGTGTGTGTGTGTGTGTGTGTGTGTGTGTGTGTGTGTTACTGGGGGTAGAACCCAGGGGCTTTTTACCTCTGGTCTACACTCCCAGACCTATTTTATACTTTATTTGGAGACAGGGTCTCACTAAGTTGCTGAGAGCCTCACTAAGTAGCAGAGGCTGGCTTTGAAGCTGTGCGATCCTGTCTCAGCCTCCCCAGTGCTGGGATTACAAGCGTGCCCACCACGCCCAGATTGTATTTACTTCTTCTGGATCAATGTATTATTTTTTCCTTTTTTTTTTTTTTTTTTTTGCGGGTCTGGGGATGGGACCCAGGGGCATTCTACCTCTGAACTACACCCCCAGCCCTATTTTTTATTCTTTATTTTGAAACAGGGTCTCAGTGAGTTGCACAGGCCCTCACTAGGTAGCTGAGGCTGTCCTTGAACCCAGATCCTCTGTCCCTGCTTCCCCAATGCTGGGATGACACGGGTGCCCACCACGCCCAGCTCAAATTATGATCCTCCTGAGTAGCTGGGATCACAGGTACCACAAACAGCCTGTGAGTGGGCAGGGTTCAAGGAGGTCTCTCCTCGAACTGGACCTCAACTCAGCATGAGTGTGTGTGTGTGTGTGTGTGGTGTCAGGGCTGAATCCAGGAATTTCCCACCTCTGACATACACCCAGTCCCATCTTCTTCTCTATTTGAAGGCAGAGTCCAGCTAAGTCGCTGAGAACCGCCTTTCCACTTCTGCCGTGCTATGACGTGTCACTAGATGGCCCTTAATCTTGGATTTCCCAGGCTCCAGAACCACGAGCCACATGAGACGCTTTTCTTTATAAATCACCCAGTCTCAAGTGTTCTGGCACAGCAACAAAAACAAACTAGCACACGAGCTGTGCTGGGTGGCCTCAGCAAAGTCCACGTGCCTTCAGGACGGCTGCTCTCTGCACACTAAGGTGGCCTTTCACGGATACAGGGGTTTCACACTTACGGCTCAGGAGTGAACTGAGTGATGCTGAAGATAAAATAGGAAGAGAGTGGGCTCCTGGGCTCTGAGGGTGGAGGGTTCCCGGAAAGTGAACAGCAATTCTTGTTACCAAAAGAGGTCAAACTGTCTCTTTCCGGCCGGGCGTGGTGGGCACGCTTGTAATCCCAGTGCTTGGGAGGCTGAGACAGGAGGAGCGCACAGCTTTGAAGCCAGCCTCAGCTACTGAGGCTCTCAGCAACTTAGTGAGACCCTGTTTCCAAGTAAAGTATAAAATAGGTCTGGGAGTATAGCCCGGAGGTAGAAAGCCCCTGGGTTCCACCCCAGTACCACACACACAAAAAGAAACATCTGTTTTCTTGTTCCCACTTGCAGAGTGCTGTGCACAGTAGATGTAGCGGGTGAGATAACACAGGAAAGAGGGCGTGGCGGGACACCTTTGCTCCTAGGCTGACACCTGGAGGAGCTTCTGCGATGGAGCGAGCAGGCGTGGGGGGAGAGCGGCTGAAGTGTCCTCAGACTCTCCTGGTCGCCAAGCCGGTCTCTGGACTCCTGGGGCCGTGGCTACCCAGAGGTCTCGTCAGCCCGGAGCATGCCCGCCCTGTCCAGGGAGTGGACCAAGGCTCAGAGGGACAAAGTTCCGCTTTAATTATTTGGCTGGGCGTGGTGATGCACAGCTGTAATCCTAGTACTTGGGAGATGAAGACAGGAGGATCGCAGGTTCAAGACCAGCCTCGGCAACTCAGCAAGGCTCTCCGCAACCTACTGAGACCTTGTTTCCAAATAAGATGTAAAAGAACGGGCTGGGAATGTAGCGTGGAGGTAGACTGCCCCTGAATTCAGTCCCCAGCACCACAGGGGGGGAAATTATTAATATTATTATTATTATTTTATTTTATTTTATTTTTGGTGGTACTGGGGTTCCTGGAAGCCCTTCTACCTCCAGGCTACACTCCCAGACCTATTTTTACATTTTTATTTGGAAACAGGGTCTCCTAAGCCAGCGCGGGCGGCTGGCTTCGAACCTGCACGATCCTCCTGTCTCTGCCTCCCAAGCGCGGGGATGACAAGCGTGCGCCACCACGCCCGGCATATTAATATTATTTTAAGCACTGGCTGTGTGTGTGTGTGTGTGTGTGTGTGTGTGGCACTAGGGATTAAACCCAGGAGAATTCAACCTCCAAGCTACACCCCTAGGCCTTTTAGTTTTTCATTTGATAACAGGGTCTTGCTAGGTTGTTGCGGCTTGCTGAGTTGCTGAGGCTGGCCTTGAACCTGCGACCTCCTGTCTCAGCCTCTCAAGTACTGGGATTACAGGCCTGTGCCACACACCCAGCTAAGAACCAACTTTGAAACCAGGAAATCCAAGCAAATGAGAGCCTGGGCTAATACACGTGTCTTGATTTTGTTATTGTCAGAGCCCTCGCCAGGGTCTTTTATGAAACATAGGGCTGGGGTGTAGCTTGGAGGTAGAATGCCCCTGGGTTCCATTCCCAGTTCCAAAAAAAGAAGGAAGGAAGGAAGGAAGGAAAGAAAGAAGGAAGGAAGGAAGGAAAAAGCAATTGAGAAAACTGGCATAAGCCTCAGGCCCCAGGACTCCACGGAGCCTGGTGCGGGGTGGGGGTGGGGCTTGCAGTGGGGCATCCTTGGCTCTCAGCCAGACGCCCGGCAGGGAGCCCTGGCTCAGCCCCAGAGTCTCAAGCCTTCTCTCCTCAGCCCCCTTTCCACCGCTTCCTTTTCAGGGTGCCACTGGGTCCTTTAAAAGATGCTGATTCTCTCACCAGATACTCGGTGGCAAATGGAGTGCATCTGCACGCCGGAGGCGTCTCACAGGACTCCAGCGCTCGAAATATTTTTAAGGTTTATTTTCCAACATCTCATGATGTTTTTTTTTTTTTTTTAAGAAAAACTGGTCATTTAATCTAAAATGCATAATTCTCTTCCCATGATTTTAGCATTTCAGGGTTTCCCTTTTCCCCCCTTGCAGCAAATGCTATATTTATTCTATTGTTGCTATTATTGTTAAAAATCTTGGCTATAGAGCAAGACATTTTATGTAGCCTTACTAGACATTCAAAGTTTTAGATTTTTGAATTTATCATCAGGGTTAGTATGCCATTAGAAAAAACAAAACAGAAAGGGGCTGTTGGCAGGGTGATTGTAGCAGCATTAGGTTAATATATAATGCAGAAGTCTGTGTAATGGATAGTTTTTATTCATCATAAAATTTTCAAATGACTCACAGATGTGTGGCCCTTGCAGCTGTTCCTCCCTGGCTGATGGTGCTGCGCTCTGACTCAGAGCCTTCTGTGCCAAGAAATTCTGGCAGCGCGGGGATCCTGGGATATTCCCAGTGCGGACCCTCCATTGTCAGCAGGACAGCGACAGCCAGTGAAAGGCTGGCAGGAGGCGTTTCCAGATATGCCTCCAGAAGACAGTGTCTTAACCTCAAAATTCTTCTTGCCATCAGTTCCCTTATGTAGACTTCTATTTACAATGTGTTTTTCTTTTCTCTCTCTCTCTTTTTCAGGGAAAATCAGAGTGTCTTATAAACAAAAGCTTAAAAACAGAACTGCAATTTGGAGAGCAAATTCTCCAGCCAGGGTGCCCACCGGGCCCTGCCCGCTAATGCAGGAGTGTGCTAGAGACTCAGCTATCAGCCCCAGCACTCTGAGGTCACCCTGGCCCGCAGGGCAGTACTGCTCAAACTTACCAGGGTAGGAAGGGTATCTCAAGTGTGATTCCTGATTTACAAAGCCCGGGGTGGGGAGCTGGGCGTGGTGGGCACGCTTGTAATCCCAGCATTCGGGAGGCTGAGATCAGAGGATCGCAGTTTGCAGATGGCCTCAGCTACTTAGTGAGGCCCTCTGCAACTCAGTGAGACCCTGTTTCAAAATAAAAAATAAAAAATTGGGCAGGGGGTGTAGATCAGAGGTCAAATGCCTCTGGGTTCCATCCCCAGACCAGCAAAAAAATAAAAAAAAGAAAGAAAGCCTGGGGTGGGGACTACCAGAGCCAAGTGTGGCCAGGGGAGGCGGGGATTCCTTGGGGGTAAAGTGCATGCTTAGCATATGCAAGACCCAGGATTTTATCCCCAGCATCAGCCCCTAAACCACAAACTTCAAAGACACTGATTTAAATCAGACTACCACAATGGGGAGAAGCCACAGAATAAAGATCCGCAGGGTGGAGATGGAGGTCTCTGCAGGTGCTGTGGCCTTTGACTGGAGGGACCAGGCAGGCTGGGGGGTAACTTATAGCCCTGATGGTATCATGATGGAGGCAGCCCCAGGTCCTCTGCTGAGCAGAAAAAGCGGGTCTCTGGGTCTCCCTGGCTTTGGGGTGCAAAACGATTGTGTGTGTGTGTGTGTGTGTGTGTGTGTGTGTGTGTGTATGTGTTTTAATAAATTTTTATTGGTACATTGTAGTCATACATCTCAATGGGAAAAACACTTGTGGAGATACACATGCACACATCACCCAATCAGCCCCTACCCAACCTCTCTAACCTCTAACCCCTTCCCTCCCCACCTCCTACCCGTGCTTGGCTTCCTGATTGATATGTTTAAGTCCATCATGTGCTTTAAAGAGTTTCCCTTATCCTCCCTCTTATCCCCTCAGATATGTCCCCCTCATTGCTCCTCTATAGGGTCCCTTCTTCATCTAGAGTTCCTCCTGTTACCCATTTCTCCCTAATATTTTGCACATTAAGAAAAGCATCTGATTTCTTATTATTTGTGACATTTCACTGTAAATGCCATAATTTTGTTCACCCTTATGGCTGGGCAAAATTCCACTGTGTACACATCCCATAGTTTTGGAATCCACTCATCTGTTGAAGGACATCTTGGCTGGTTCCACAGTTTGGCAATGGTGAACTGTGCAGCTGTGAACATGGTTGCTCACGCATTAGTTTGGTATTTTGGTTTTCATTCTTTTTGGTAGATACCCAGAGGTGGTATTGCTGGATCATATGGTAAGTTCATTTTCCTTCTTCTGAGGATCTTATACTGTTCTCCAAAGTGGTTGCACCAACTTGCAATCCCACCAACAGTGTATTAGAGCTTCTATTTCTCCACACTTATTCCTACTTACTGAAAACCTGAAAGCCAGAAGCTGAGTAACTTTGACAGGATGTTACACTTACAGCCAATTTTTAAAAAAATAGAGGTCACGGCCGGGTGTGGTGGCGCATGCTTGTAATCCCCACGCTTGGGAGGCAGAGACAGGAGGATCACACAGGTTCGAAGCCAGCTGCACTGGCTTAAGAGACCCTGTTTCCAAATTAAAAAAAATATATAAAATAGGTCTGGGAGTGTAGCCCAAAGGTAGAAGGTATTCCAGGAACCCCAGTACCACCAAAAATAATAATAATAATAATAATAATAATAATAATAATAATAATAAAATAAATAAATAAATAAAATAAAAATAGAGGTCACTTGGATCTGGAAATCTGCTAAGAGATTACATGAAGCATTGGCAGCTTCTATTGCTTCCTGTAAAGCAGGCCGCAGTTCCAGGCCTGCCACGCAAAAGGCTCCGGGCCAGCCTCGCTGGCTCCAGACCTGGCCTCTCCGCCCAGCAGGCTCTAGTTAATGTCACTGTGGGCATGACATTTACAGAGGTTCCTATTTTTCTCCCACTCCATATGTGTGTGTGTGTGTGTGTGTGTGTGTGTGTGTGTGTGTGTGTATGAAAACAGTACGTGTCATTTGCAGAAGCTGAGAGCCCAATTCCCTAGCAGCAATGTATTTTATCTCCCCACTGAAAGTGGAGGCTCACAGCCTCACCATGGAGAGCAGGATCTGCTGCTCCAAGCACACCCTGACCCCCAGCACAGCACAGAGGAGCACAGCAGACATGAGCTGAGGTCTCCCGCGACCTCCAGCACAGCAAATCGGCCCAGCAATGCGGGCGGGGCTCCCTCCAACTTGTCCCGGACATTTTTCTTACATAGTGTGTTGTCTAGAATTCCAGCACATGTGCGGCAAGAGCAGTCTACTTTTGGGGGAGACATTTTCAAAAATTCAAGGTGGATTTGGTTGGATCTGTCTGCCTCTCCTGAATACTGGCCACTGCCGCCTTCTTGGTCTCTCCTAGAGTATGTTGTTGTTAAGTATTCCTGTGCATGTGTGGCAGGAGCAGTCTGCTTTCTGATCTCTTCTGGGATATCCCTCCAAAAGTCACTTTTCTTGCAGTGGCGGGTGCCACACTGCAGTCTTGCCTCTAATTCCGCCATTTTCCACTCCCTCTCCTATATTTCAGATAGGATGTGATGACTGGAAATGTTTCTGTGTGTTGTCCCATTCAGCTATTAAATAAAAAATCTGTTGTCCAGGGTTTCTCAGGGGTTGCATATCGTATTCAACTGCTACTAATCATCACCACTGAGGCTGTGGTCATTGCTGCAGCTGCAGCCACCACGATCTTCCTCCCTCTTCAATTTTTTTTTTTTTTTTTTGGTGGCACTGGGGGTGGAGCCCAGAGGCTTTCTACCTCCGGGCTATACTCCCAGACCCATTTTATATTTTATTTGGAAACAGGGTCTCACTAAGTTGCTGAGAGCCTCACTAAGTAGCTGAGGCTGGGTTCGAACCTGCGCGATCCTCCTGTCTCAGCCTCCCAAGCACGGGGATTACAAGCGTGTGCCACCACGCCCGGCCCAATATTTTTTTTAATAAAAGAAAACAGTACGTGTCTTTTGCAGGAGTTGGGAGCCCAAGTACTTAGTAGCAATGTGTTTTATCTCCCTGCCAAGACTGGAGGCCCACAGCTTCACCTCGGAGAGCGGGTTCTGCTGCTCCGAGCACACCCAGCCGCAGCGCTGTGCAGAGGAGCATGGTGGCCAGGAGCACCCTTGGCTCCCAGGATGGGTGGCCCTGGCTGACCCAACTATGTGGGGCTCCATCTGATGCGCCCCGAACATTTTTCTTACATAGTATGTTGTCCAGAATTCCTGAGCATGTGGGGCAGGTGCAGTCTACTTTCAGGGAGATTTCCTCAAAAGTTCAGGGTAGATTAGAATGAATTTACCTGCCTCTCCCCAATACTGGCCACTGCCGCCTCTGCCCTCTTGGCCCTCCTCCTGAGCATTTTTCTTACATAGTATGTTGTCCAGAATTCCTGAGCGTGTGGGGCAGGAGCAGTCTTTTGGGGGGATTTCTCCAACAGTTCAAGGCAGGTTGGATTGGTTTTATCTACCTCTCCTGAGTAGTGGCTGCTGCTGCCGCCGGCATCTCTGCCATCTTGGTCCATCTCTTCTTTCTTTATATTTTAGTTAGGAAGTCATGGCTATAAATGTCTCTTTATATTGTCCAAATCAGATATTAAACCAAAATCTGATGTCCAGGGTTTCTCAGAGGAATACCTGTCCTATTTGGCCGCTGCCAGCTATTGTTGCTGCAGCGCCATCTTCCCAGAAATCTATTTATTTATTTATTTATTTATTTATTTATTTATTTATTTATTTTGGTGGTACTGGGGTTCCTGGAAACCCTTCTACCTCCAGGCTACACTCCCAGATCTATTTTATATTTTTATTTGGAAACAGGGTCTCTTAAGCCAGTGCGGCTGGCTTAGAACCTGCGCAATCCTCCTGTCTACGCCTCCCAAGCGTGGGGATGACAAGCTGCACCACCACGCCCGCCTCTTTCTGTGTGTTTTTGAGAGAGAACCTCACTGTGTGTCCCAGGTGGCCACAAATAGATGGGCTCTAACGGCCCTCTGGCCTCAGCCTCTAGAGTGGCTGGTCACCACACGGCATAGCACCACTCCCAACAGCAGGACAAGCCATTCTGATCTCATTAGCCATCCATGGCCATGGCCAACAGATGTGAAGTTGAAGGTCTGGGTCTGGCCCATCACAAGTGCATGTAGTTGAGACATTTGGATAAGAATGGGACACAGACAGGCATGGGGGGTCCCAAGAGGGCTGTTTCCTGGGTGCTCAGGTGCCATCCATTGTTGGTGGTGCCAAGAATCTTCATCTGGACTGGGCGTGGTGGCTCACACTTGTAATCCCAGCATTTGGGAGGCAGAGACAAGGAGGATCGCAGTTCTCAGACAGCCTCAGCTACTTAGTGAGGCCTTCCTCAACTTAGTGAGACCCTGTTTCAAAATAAAGAATAATTTTTAAAAGAAGGTTGAGGGTGTAGTTCAGAGATAGGGTGCCCCTGGGTTCCATCCCCAGTACCTCCCCCCAAAATAATAATCTTCATGCAAGTCTGGAGCAGGTGGCGCTGGCCGCACTGAGAAAGCCATCAGGGTTGCAGAGCAGGGCAGGCTCTGCCCGTGGTGCCTGGGGACCCGTCCTGCTTTCTGTGTGCTGGGGACCAAGCCCAGGGCCTTTCGCATGTGAAGCAAGCACTCTGCCCCCACCTCTGCCCCCGCCCCACTTTGGCATTTCTCGGTTGATGTCATCCCAGCATTCGGGAGGCTGAGGCAGGAGGATCACAGTTTGCAGACAGCCTCAGCTACTTAGTGAGGCCCTTTGAAACTCAGTGAGACCCTGTTTCAAAATAAAGAATAAAAAATAGGGCTGGGTGTTTTGATCGGAGGTAGAATGTTCCTGGATTCCATCCCCAGTACCACAAAAAAAAGAAAGAAAGAAAGAAAGAAAGAAAGAAAGAAAGAAAGAAAGAAAGAAAGAAAGAAAGAGGAAGAAAGAAAGAGAAAAGAACCATTTGGAACATCTCCATGACAACTGCAGGTGCTGAGCTGGTTACAAGCCGTCCCCAAGGGCCTGGCCACCTCTTGTGGCACTGGCCACTTTCTGTGGCTGTCCCGAGCCCATGGCACTCATGGTTGCATGCAGATGGGGACTCTGAGGACACTCTCACGGAACACTGTCCCCAGCTGTGGCTAGGGCCTGTGGTAGAGTCCTGGGTTAGCAAGAGCTGGGTCCCCCACCCCTGCTCCAGGGCAAGGGAGGGAGCATTCCCCAGAACCCCTGAACAGAGGAAGCTGTGTCTGGGGGTCAGAAGCTCTTGCAGGGACCCTGGCTGCCGCTGCGACGTGGGCCTACTTTCATATACTGACTCCTCTGTTTTTGCTAATTGACTTCTGAAGGGGCAAAGGGAAATCCCTCTCTGCCCTCTGAAGTGTCTGCTGGAATGACCAAGTGTCTGCTGGAGTGACCGACAATGGAGTGAGTAGGAAAGAGGCGGCTTTATTGTAGTGTGAGCTGGCCAGCCCCTGGGGACTCCAAGAGGCTCTGCCGCTTTGTCTGGAGGGGAGCGAGGCGGGGAACCGCAAGTGACTGGCGGAACTCAGAGGCAGGAGGACAGACAATGGCCTGGGACGACGTCTGCTGAAACGGAGAGTAGCCTGCAGATGACGCCCTGTGGGACCACAGGATGGGACAGTGGTGTGTGAAGAAGCCTGTCCAGGTGTGCTGACAGACCGCAGCATCTTTCTTTTTTCTTTCTTTCTTTCTTTCTTTCTTTCTTTCTTTCTTTCTTTCTTTCTCTTCCTTCCTTTCTTTTTTGTGTGTGGTACTGGGGATGAAACCCAGGGGCATTCGACCTCTGAGCTACACCCCTAGCCCTATTTTTTAGTTTTTATTTATTTACTTATTTATTTTTATTTATTTATTTGCAGGTCTGGGGATGAAACCCAGGGGCATTCAACCTCTGAGCTACACCCCCTTCCCTATTATTTATTTATTTATTTATTTATTTATTTATTTTTTGCTATACTGGGGATGGAACCCAGGGGCATTCTACCTTCTAGCTCCACCCCCAGCCTTATTATTTTTTAATTCTTTATTTCGAAACAGGGTCTCACTAAGTTGCAGAGGGCCTCACTCAGTAGCTGAGGCTGTCCGTGAACTGTGATTCTCCAGTCTCAGCCTCCTGAGTGCTAGGGTTACCAGTGTGCCCACCACACCCGGCTCAGGCTCTATTTATTCTTGAAGGGACTCTGGTGTCCGGTTTCAGAATGTGAGGCAAATAAGCTTGGGAACCTTAGTCTGTAGCCTGTTACCCACTGAAAGCAAGGTTTGAGCTGGGCGTGGTGGCCCACACTTGTAATCCCAGCATTCCGGAGGCTGAGACAGGAGGATCGCAGTTCTTGGACAGCCTCAGCTACTTAGTGAGGCCCTTCGCAATGCAGTGAGACCCTGTTTCAAAATAAAGAATAAAAATTAGGACCGAGAAAAGCGGGGCTTAAGAGTCCCGCTAACAACCAATCTCCATTACCACAAAAAGAGCACCTTTCATAGCCAGAAAACACCATCACCAGAAAAACAAAAAAAACCACCAGGCTCCAGAGAGAAAGCGGACTGAGAACAGAGCTCAGGGCCACAGAGGAGACACACGAGCCCGAGGACGCGGCAGCAGCGCCATACTGCCGGCGGCAGCGGCGAACTCAACGGACGGCTACAGCAAGCCAGGTGAGCTGCTGCGGAACAGCCAGGCGGGATCTTTCGGCGCAGACAGCATTTAAAGCTCCCAGTGGCTGAGCTCAGCACACGCTGCAGGGATTCAGAGTGGAAATCAAAACCAGAGAAGAAAAAATACGCCAGCCTCATGGCCGAGGGCGTGGCAGAGGCGCCATATTGCCACCGGCGGCGGCAGCAGCAGTGAATTCACCGAGTCCAGTACAGCTACATCTGCGTACTCAAGAACATTGAGTCAAATTGCGGGCCACAGAGGAGAAATCGCAGTATTGGGCCTCCTGGGACTTGACCCAGTGAGGGAGTGGTGGTGGCAGAGATATCACACCATAGGAGAACGTGCAACCTGGCACCCCCCATAGTTTAAAGCAGCCTCTATCGACTCCCTGGGTCGGAGACTCTGTGATACAACCCAGTAAAGGAGTAGTGGGGTCTGAGATAATACAGACTCGAGATCCAGAGCACCTTAAGTGAAGCCATAGTGACCCAAGGGAAGAACCCAGAGAAGGCACAAACCTCTGAAATCATGGGAAAGAGGAATAACACTGAAGTAATGAATGTGCACAACCCCACAACATCAGAACCTGATAAAACAGAAAATCAGAGATTTCTAGAAGATCAAATCAGGAAAATAACTGTAGAAATAATAGAGGTGCTTCGAAAAGAACTCAGAGAGAGCCAAAAAGAGATAAAGGATGCAATTAATGAAGTAAAGGCCTCAATTCAAAGCACAAACAACCGATTAGACCACATGGGGAACAGAATCTCGCTCCTAGAAGATGATCATTCCAAAAATGAACGCATAGTTTCTAATCTAGAAAAAAATATCCAACAGCAGGAATCTGACATTGAAGAAATATGGGCCCATCTTAAGAGAGCTAACCTAAGAATAATTGGAATAGAGGAGGGAAAAGAAAGTGAAACCAAAGGGATCAACAATCTCTTCAAGGAAGTAATAGCAGAAAATTTTTCCAAATATAGAGCAAGAGGTTGATACACAGATCCAGGAAACTTATAGAACTCCCTTTAGACAGGATCGGAGAAGAGGATCCCCACGCCATATAATTGTCAAAATGACCAATGTGGAAGCCAAGCAGAGAATCTTAAAGGCAACAAAAACAAAGGGCCAAGTGACATTCAGAGGCAAACCAATTAGAATCACTCCAGACTTCCCAAACCAAGTCATGAGAGCCAGAAGGGCTTGGAGTAACATATTCCAAACTCTGAAAGAAAACAACTTCCAGCCAAAAATTTCCTATCCAGCAAAACTTTCTATCAAATTAGATGGAGAAATAAGAAGCTTCCATGACAAACAGAAACTGAAGGAATTTATGTCTTCAAAACCAGCACTAGAGAAAATACTCAAAGAGATTAACTACAAAGAAGAAATAGGTAACACTCACCAGAACCAGAGAAACAAGATTTTCCATCCAACAGACAACTAAGATTGGTTATCTGTGGAGATTCATTATTTATGTTAGTCTTTTACCTATCTCTAAGTTGTATTGTTTGCCTTTATTGTTGTTAATTTTTAGGATTTCTAGTTGGAATATTAATATACCTTCAGATATAGCATTTGGAAATATTTTATCCAATTCTATTAGTAACTTTTAACTCTGTCTACATTGTCTTTGGATATACAATATTTTATTTTTTAGGGAGTTTGTATACTCTTCTGTAGCCTGTGCCATTGAAATCATATCCAAGAAATCACTGCCAATTTCAATGTTGTGAGGTTTTATGACCCAGATTTTCTCCTAAAAGTTTATAGTCTTAAGATTTATATTTAGGTCTTTTATCTATTTTGAGTTAATACTTGTATATGGGATTAGGTAAAGGTCCAATTTTATTCTTTTCCATGTAATTATTATTTTTCAACAATATTTAGTTAAAAGATTATTATTTCCACCACCAAATGTTTGTGGAAACCTTGTCAAAAATAACTTGACAATATAGGGAAGAATTTAGCTCTAGGCTTGTATTTAACTCCAATGGTCTATATATCTGCCTTTAGAACAGTACTACACTGTTTCAATTATTGTAGCTTTATATGGTTTGAAATCAGAAAATATATATCTGCTAGCTTTGTTCTTTTTCAAGATCGTTTTGGGTATCTAGAATTCATATTCTATATTAGGATAGATTTTTTTCTGAAAAATAAATATATAAATATATGATAGTTTCACCTAAAAAAAACAGAAAAAATATGCTCTAGTAAGAAAGAAAGCAAAAAGAAATATTGAAATGCTATCTTTAAATCATCAAACACTTGGTATCAGACAAATGAAACTGTTATGTGAGATTATCATTTTTAATTTTGGATAAATTGCTATAATACTAGATGTCAACCACTAAGCCAAGCATGGGAAGGAGGGATGGGGAGAGAATGGGGTGGGGATCGGGTGGGGGCTGACTGGGCGATGTGTGCATGTATGTCTACAAAAGTTTGTATCCCACTATGATGTATGAATACAGTGCACCAATAAAATAAAATTAAAAAAAAAAAAACTAGGCTGGCCTGGGGTGCAGCTTGGAGGTAGAATGACCTGGGTTCCATCCCAGGACCACACACACACACACACACACACACACACACACACACACACACACACAGAGTCCATGATGGTGTATGGTGGTCTGGCCATCTTCTGGATCCTTGACAAGGTCTGTTGTCTGATAAATTGGTAAACTGAAAAGTCCCCTAAGTTACAGATTTCTCACAATATTATATCTCTTTGCTTAAATGATTTATTCATGGTATAATTAACAGCACACCTAGCAATTATGAGAAGCAAGCGGATTTCCAGTAGCTAAGATTTCGAGTGGAAGCTGGTGACGCATGTTTGTAATCCCTGTATCTGAGAGGCTGAGACAGAGGATCTCAGGTTCTGGGCCAGCCCCAGCAACTTAGTGAGGCCCTTTGCAACTCAGTGAAACCTTGTTTCAAAATAAAGAATAAAAAATAGGACTGAGGGTGGAGCTCAGAAGTGGAATTGGCTTCCATCCTCAGTACTGAAAAAAAAAAAAAAAAAAAAAAAAAAGATTGTGAGTGAAGACAGGGAGGTTTCCCAGGAATTTGGGAGTGAGGGGCCTGGGAAGAAAACTGGTTTAGGGAGGGAAGGTATGAGGAACTTGATGTCAGGTTTTCAGTTTTGATGGTGCAGGCCTTTAATCCCAGTACTTGGGAGGCTGAGTCAAGAAGATAGCAGGCTTGAGGCCAGCCTCAGCAACTTAAGAGACACCCTTGATTATTTAGAGAGACCCTGTTTCAAAATAAAAAGATAGCCAGGCGTGGTGTCGCACGCTTGTAATCCCAGTACTTGGGAGGCTGAGACAGGAGGATCGCACAGGTTCGAAGCCAGCCTCAGCTACTTAGTGAGGCTCTCAGCAACTTAATGAGACCCTGTTTCCAAATAAAATATAAAATAGATCTGGGAGTGTAGGCCGGAGGTAGAAGGCCCCTGGGTTCCATCCTCAGCACCACAAAAATAAATAAATAAATGAAAATTAAAAAATTAAAAAGGGCCGTGGTGTAGCTCAGAGGTAGAATGCCTCAAGGTTCAATTCTCAGTACCAAAAGAAAATGGGGGGAAAAAAAGCTTTCTCTTTGTCCTTATGTTTCCTTTCTCTTTCTCTCTTTCTTTCTCTGTCTCTGTCTCTCTCTCTCTCTCTCTCTTTGGTTCTAGGAATTGAACCCAAGGCAGTCTACTTCTGAGCTATACCCCAGCCCTTTCATTTTTTAAATTTTGAAACAGGGTCTCCTTAGATTGCTGAGACCCTTGCTACCTTGTGGAGGCTGTCCTCAAACCTGCGACCCTCCTGTCTCAGCCTTCCAAATACTGGGATTATAAGTGTGCGCTACCACATCCAGCTTCCTTTCTATCTCTCTCTTTTTTCTTCTATCTTATCTGAAACCAACTACTGATCTATATCTTCTACAAGGAAGAGATTCCTTGGGGAAAAAAATGCCATACTCATGACTAGTGGAAAATACCAGACTCTGCCCCACCTCAGCAACTCAATAAAACCTGGCCGCTCCTTTGCTTGGCGCATCCTGCTCGCTCTCAGCCCCGCCCCTCCCAGACTAAAGCTTCACCTGCCAATCCCACTCCTTGATTAGCTTCCATTTATTTCTGTTGTCACCAGATCAGAAGTTTCCGTATACTCTTAGTTTACTTATTGAAACAATTAAGGACTGAAACAAATCTCTATCATTAATCTGTTTGAATGCTGTTCCCACAATTAAATTTTTGTAGCAGGTGACAAGCTTATATACGTCACTGCATAAATAGGCTTAAAAAATAACTAAGTGCTAGGCACCGTGGCACGCACCTGTAACCCCAACTCTTCCGGAAGCTGAGGTAGGAGGATTGCAAGTTCAAGGCCAGCCGGGACAATTTAGAGAGCAATTGAGTCTCAGCAACTTAGCAAGACCCTGTTTCTAAATAAAAAATGTGAAAGAGTCAGGGGTGTGGCTTGGAATCCCCTGGGTTCAATTTCCAGTACCAAAAAAGAAAAAAGAAAAGTTAAGAAAAAATAGTGTCTGACCCTGCCTACCACACAAGAAACCTGCGCCTGGAAACACGGCTTAGAGCGTCCTTTGTTCCTGGAGGAGGCTGCCCTGTAGATACCACATCGAGTGATTACTCGGTGGCCCTGAAGTTATTATGTCACACTATGGCATCGTTGACAAGGAGACAGAAGTAGATTAGGGCCCATGGGAAGAACAGCTATGAACAGCGGAGATAAACTTTCCAACACAGGAGGCCACGTGGAGGATTCCATCTTGGTGTGGAAAATAGGAAGCCGACTCAGCAACTTGGTGACGTAGGCAACACGTTTGTGATAGATCAAAAACGTCGCCAGCAATTTATGTCTGGAATTCCATGTGCGCAACATTTCCAGACTCATACATATAAATAATTGATCTGTATTTATAACTCACTGGCTCCCAGAGGCAGGCGAGCACATTAAATAAAAAGAGCTTCGGAGGAGCGGGTTTGGACTCCCGCTGACCCACCCACCGTGGCCTGCAGAGTCCAGGGAGTCAGCTCTCAGTGGGAGAAAGCCCGGGCTGCGTGGGAAGCCGTGTCATTAAAACACAAACTCTGCCGGGCGTGGTGGTGCACGCTTGTCATCCCCGCGCTTGGGAGGCGGAGACAGGAGGATCACGCAGGTTCAAATTCAGCCGCGCTGGTTTAAGAGACCCTGTTTCCAAATAAAAAGTATAAAATAGGTCTGGGAGTGTAGCTTAGAGGTAGAAAGGGCTTCCAGGAACCCCAGTACCACAAAAAACAAAACAAACAAACAAACAAAAAAACCCCAAACTCTGCCCTGGGAAAAGCGTGGTGTGTGTGCTAGAGAGTGCACGAGCCCAGAACATGTCTTGTAATGGTGCAGTGATTCAAAATCAGGAGCAGCAAACTTGTCCCTACTTAGAAGGAAGGAGACTTGAGAACAAACGCTGTGGGCTCCAGGGAGACCCCGAGCTTTCTGTAATCGCACAAAGAGAATCATCTCGTAATTGGTGGTAGGTCTGCTGTAAACACGGAATGCCCCTGGACCTACCAGTCGCCTCCCTGGAAAAGCTGGGCGTAGGTTTGTGCGCACATGAACTGGGTGGGAGAGGGAAAGCGCCAGGTCTCAGTCCCCAGGCTTCTGAGGACCCAGAGCTCTCCCGAAAGAGGACGACCATGCAGACACACAATACCAACTTGCTGGAAATGGTGGGAGGAGGACCCCGACTATTCCATGACCGAACGCAAGGAGTTTGCCTCCCGGGGAATGCGAAGCCAATGGACACAACAGATAGAGATACAGAGATGGAGAGAGGACTGGGCCTTGCCCCGGCCAGGAGAAGGGGAGCCCAGAGTTCATTGCAAAGCAAGATTCTACCTGAACAAAGAAAGCACGAAGCTTTCGTGGGCCAATTTGCACATAGTCATAGAGGGGCAGCACTGTCACAAGTAAAGTACGTCCCCAGCAGGCTCAGCCCAAGGACGCAATCAGGTGTCCACAGAAAGAGGTGGCCGCATATCTCCTAAGCGGAGATTTTAGTCCTTGTAAGTTTTCCAAAGAGCCTTGGCTGAAACAAAAAGAAACACAACTTTAAGAGCACATTAGCAGTCTTTTAAAGGGGCAGCAGCTTTCTTTTCTGTAAGTATAGGAGCCTGCTCCTGAAAGTATATGCTTTGCCTCGCAGCTAACAGCTCAGGATCGCTACAATTTTTTTTAACTATAAAACACCCCATTACTGCAAAAATAAAACCCATAAACAAATATGAGTTACAGAAGTCTTTGGAAATTCAGGATTGCTGATGACTAAAAATGAGACAGGAGTGGATTGAAATTCATCTTTGTTTAGCAAACCCTTCGGTCATGGGATAATATGATATAGAGCTGGACACGGCGGCACACCCTGTAATCCCAGCATTGGGAGACGGAGACGGGAGGGTTGAAGGCTTGAGACCAGCCTCAGCAACATAGTGAGAACCTGTTTTATTTTTATTTTTTATTTTATTGTTTTATTTTTTTATTGGTGCATTGTAATCATATATCACATTGGAATACAAGACTTGAGAGGATATACAAGCACACATCATCCAATTAGCCCTCATCCAGTCCCCATCCCATTCCCTCCCCCTCCCTCGATCCCATGTTTGTTTGGTGATTAACTTTGATACATTTGTTTATGTACCTCCTGCCTTTTAAAGAGGCTCCATCCTCCCCTATTCCATACCCTTTGATTGGTCACCTTAGTTGCTTCACTATAGGGCCCTTTCTATAGCTGGACCACTTCCTGTTGCCCCTTTCCTCCTAGTTATTGCTGATTAGGGGAAGCATCTGGTTTTTATTTTCTGCGATATTTCTCTGTGCATGCCGTGTTGCAAGTACCGATCCCACTCTTGACGGCCCCAGTAGTGGCCTGGCTACCCGGTAGACTGATCCAGACCTTGCTGGCTCAAGCAGCGGCCTTGCCTCATGGGGGGCCCTGATTCTGGTCTCGCTGGCCCCCACACCGGCCTAACCTATCGGCTGGCTCTGATCCTGGCCTCGGTGGCCCCAGCACCGGCCTAGCCTCAAGGCAGGCTCCGTCCCAGCCTCGCTGACCCTGGCACCGGCCTAACCCATCGACAGACTCCTCTCCTGGCCTTGGAGACCCCAGCATCGGCCTTGCCTCATGGCAGGTTCTGATCCCGGCCTCGCTGGCCCCGGCACTGGCCTAACCCCTCAGCAGGCTCCAATCCTGGCTTCGGAGGCCTCAGTAGCAGCCTTGCCTCATGGAAGGCTCCGATATCAGCTGCTGGCCCCGGCACTGGCCTAACCCCTTGGCAGGCTCCGATCCCGGCCTTGGAGCCCCAGCACTGGCCTTGCCTCACGGCAGGCTCCGATCCTGGCCTCACTAGCCCCAGCACCGGCCTTACCCCTCGGCAGGCTCTGATCCCAGCCTCGGAGGCCCCAGCACCGACCTTGCCTCATGGCAGGCTCCGATCCTGGCCTCAGTGGCCCTGGCATCAGCCTAACCCCTCGACAGGCTCCGATCCCGGCCTCGGAGGCCCCAGCATCGACCTAGCCTAAAGGCAGGCTCTGATACCGGCCTCGGAGGCCTCAGTAGCAGCCTTGCCTCACAGAAGGCTCCAATGTTGGACGCTGGCCCCGGCACCGGCCTAACCCCTTGGCAGGCTCTGATCTCGGCCTCGGAGGCCCCAGCTCCAGCCTTGCCTCACAGCAGGCTCCGATCCTGGCCTCGCTGGCCCCGGCATTGGCCTAACCCCTCGGGAGGCTCCAATCCCGACCTCAGAGGCCCTAGTAGCCGCCTTGCCTCCTGGCAGGCCCGATGCTGGCCATTGGCCTCGGCATTGGCCTAACCCCTTGGCAGGCTCCGATCCTGGTCTTGGAGGCCCCAGCACCGGCCTAGCCACACGGCACACTCTGACCCCGGCCTTGCTGGCCCCAGCACTGGCCTAACCTCTCAGCAAGCTCTGATCCTGGCCTCTGAGGCCCCAGTAGCGGCCTTGCTTCCTGTCAGGCTCCGATGCCAGCTGTTGGCCCCAGCATCGGCCTAATCCCTCGGCAGGCTCCAATCCCAGCCTTGGAGGCCCCAGCACCGGCCTTGCCTCCATGGCAGGCTCCAATCCCGGCCATGCTGGCCCCGGCACCAGCCTAACCCCTCAGCAGGCTCTGATCCCGGCCTCGGAGGCCCCAGCACTGGCCTAACCCCTCGGCAGGCTCCTATACCAGCCTTACCTCACAGCAGGCTCCGATCCCGGTCTCACTGGCTTCAGCATCGGCCTAACCCCTTGGCAGTCTCTGATCCCGGCCTTGGAGGCCCAGGTAGCGGCCTTGCCTCATGGCAGGCTCCAATGCCAGCCTCGTTGGCCCCAGCACCGGTCTAACCCCTCGGCAGGCTCCAATCCCGGCCTTGGAGGCCTCAGTAGTGGCCTTGCCTCACGGAAGGCCCCAATGCCAGCCGCTGGCCCCGGCACCAACCTAACCCCTTGGCAGGCTCTTATCCTGGCCTCGGAGGCCCCAGCACTGGCCTTGCCTCATGGCAGGCTCTGATGCTGGCCTCGCTGGCCCCAGCACTGGCCTAACCCCTCGGCAGGCTCCGATCCTGGTCTTGGAGGCCTCAGTAGCGGCCTTGCCTCATGGAAGGCTCTGATGCCGGCTGCTGGCCCCGGCACCAGCCTAACCCCTAGGCAGGCTCCAATCCCGGCCTCGAAGGCCCCAGCACTGGCCTTTCCTCACGGCAGGCTCCAATCCCGGCCTCACTGGCTCCAGCACCGGCCTAACCCTTCAGCAGGCTCCGATCCCGGCCTCGGAGGCTCTAGCACCGGCCTTGCCTCACAGCAGGCTCCAATCCCAGCTTTGCTGTGTCTGTCGCTGGCCTCACCCCTCGGCAGGCTTCAATCCGAGCACCCTCTTCACCCAACCATTTGTCCCACGTTTTCGAGGGTGCATGGTGGTAGCATTATGCCTCTGGGGTTATTATTTCAAAGGTTCCAGGTGTAATGCATCAGATCTCTGCCTCCCCTGAGTACTGGCCACTGCCATTGCCACTGCTTCCACCATTTCAAATCCTTCCCAAGCTCTTTTTCCACTCTGAATATTGTCCAGTGTTCCTAAACATTCGTGACGGTAGCATTCTACATTTGGTGTAATTTCTCCAAAAAAATAAGGTTGGTAGGATCCGATTTCTGCTTCTCCTGAATACAAGTCTCCACCGCTATCACGGAGACCGCTTTCAACACCGCCTTTCTCCTTGGTCTCCGCTAAACTCTCTCCTTACAGGTGATGTCCAAGATTCTTAACAATATAGAGAAATAGCAGTCCTCCTTCACGGGGAATTTTTCCATAAGTTCCAGTTCATTTGGATAAGTTTTGTCTGCATCTCCAGTATCCTGGTATCTGCCACAGCCTTCTTAACCCCTCTCCGATATTTTTTTTTTAATAAGAGAAGACAGTACGTGTAGTTTGAGGAGGTAGTGGGATCAAGCACTCAGTAGCATTGTGACCCAGCCCGGTTTCCCCATGGGTCCAGCTTGCTCCGCACTACTCCACCTGTGGCCCAGAGTCCCGCGACCCAGGCCCCGGCTGTTCCGGGGTCCAGCATGCCCCGCGCGACCCCTGCCCGGGACCCAGGGTCTTACTGGGCCCGGTTTCTCCAGGGGCCTGGCGTGTTACGCTCAGTCTGGCCTGGGGCCCAGAGTCCCGCGACCCAGGCCCCAACTGTTCAGGGGTCCGGCATGCCCCGTGTGACCCCTGCCCGGGACCCAGGGTCTTACTGGGCCCGGTTTCTCCAGGGGCCTGGCATGCTATGCGCGGTCCGGCCCAGGGCCCAGAGTCCCACAACCCGGGCCCCGGCTGTTCTGGGGTCCGGAGTGCCCCGCGCGACCTCTGCCCGGGACCCAGGGTCTTACTGGGCCCAGTTTCTCCAGGGATCTGGTGTGCTACGCATGGTCCGGCCCGGGGCCCAGGATCCTGCAACCCAGGCCCCAACTGTTCAGGGGTCCGGCATGCCCCACACGACCCCTGCCCCAGAACCTGTTTTAAAACAAACAAGCTGGGCGTGGAGGCGCATGCTTGTAATCCCCGCACTTGGGAGGCTGAGACAGGAGGATCGAATGGATTTGAAGCCAGCCTCAGCTACTTAGTGGGGCTCTCAGCAACCTAGTGAGACCATGTTTCCAAATAAAATATAAAAAAGGTCTGGGAGTATAGCCCAGAGGTAGAAAGCCTCTGGGTTCCACCCCCAGTACCAAAAAAAAAAGGTACAGAGAGGCCTAAGGGAGAATCTTTGAATGAGCAAGAAAATCTAAGCTAATAGGCTGCGCATGGTGGCACACTCTTGTAATCCCCGCATTTGTGAGGCTGAGACAGAAGGATCCTGGTTCACAGACAGCCTCAGCTACTTAGTAAGGCGCTTTGCAACTCAGTGAGACCCTGTTTCAAAATAAAGAATAAAAAATAGTGCTGGGGGTGTAGCTTGGAGGGAGAATGCCCCTGGATTCCATCCCCAATACCGCAAGGAAGAAAGAAAGAAAAAGGAAGAAAGGAAGAAAGGAAGAAAGAAAGAAAAGAAAACATAAGGCTGGGGCTGTCACTTAAAGGTAGAATGTCTATGGATTCCACCTCTAGCACCACAAAAAAAGTCTAAGCTAATGTTATTCCCACCTAGCTATGAAGTAAGTCTGATATATATATATATCAGACTTACTTCATAATATATATATATATATATATATATATATATTTTTTTTTTTTTTTTTGGTGGTACTAGGGGTGGAACCCAGAGGCTTTCTACCTCCGGGCTATACTCCCAGACCAATTTTTTATACTTTATTTGGAAACAGGGTCTCACTAGGTTGCTGAGAGCCTCACTAAGTAGCTGAGGCTGGCTTTGAACCCATGTGATCCTCCTGTCTCAGCCTCCCAAGCGCGGGGATTACAAGCGTGCGCCACCACGCCCGGCCTAGTCTGCTAGATATTTTACTAGTCAAGACTTTGTGGTCCTTATTCATATTGAAAATAGTGAAAGAAGATATCCATTTGTAGAACTCCAGAATGTGTCACTTCACATATGTCTCCTGGGCATGAGCTGGAGTGTGTGTGTGTGTGTGTGTGTGTGTGTGTGTGTGTGTGTGTGTGCACGCGCACGCGGGTGTTACTGGGGATTGAAACCAGGGTCCCTCTGCCATGGAGCTACACCCTCAGCCCTTTTTATTTGTACTATTTTGAGACAGGGTCTCACTAAGTTGCCCAGGCAGGCCTTAAACTTGTGATCCTCCTGCCTCAGCCTCTTCTGTCACTGGGATTATAAGCATTAATTTATTTTTATTTTTATTTATTTATTTTGTGTGTGTGTGTGTGTGGTATTGGGGATTGAAGCCAGGGGTGTTCTACCGTCAAGCTACACCCCAACCCCATTTGTTATTTTATTTTGAAACAGGGTCTCAGTTGCAGAGGGCCCATGTTGCTGAGGCTGGCCACAAATCTGCGATCCTCTTGTCTCAGCCCCAAGTACTAGGATTACAAGTAAGCGCACCACCATGCCCAGCTCTGCGCTGATTGCTCTGAGAACCAGCAAACACTGGAGAAGCTCTGACAACGGAGTGTAGTGTAACTTTTCTAAGGAAAATTTATATTTATCCAAGAAATCTCTGGGTTTTTTTGTTTTGTTTTGTTTTTGTGGGTCTGGGGATGGAACCCAGGGGCATTTGACCTCTGAGCTACACCTCCTGTCCTATTTTTTATTCTTTATTTTGAAACAGGGTCTCACTGAGTTGCAGAGGGCCTCACTAAGTAGCTGAGGCTGTCCGAGAACCGTGATCCTCCGGTCTCAGCCTCCCAATGCGGGGATGACGAGCGCGCCCACCACGCCCATTGGGCGGTGTGTCCTGTGCCGGCTCTGCAGGGTTGCAGGGTGTTCCCAGCTCCAGAACTCCACGTCCCACACCGGCTGTTTCCCACTGACAACTCTGCTCAGCAGGTGAGTCTCCCACAGGACCGGCTGCCTTGCACATGTGCTGGAGTGCATTCCTTTGTAGGTGGGAGACAGCCTCAGAAGAGGGGAGGGGAGGGGAGGCGGCTCACAGCCACCCAGGAAGGCCCACCCTGGGCTGCTTCTTTTTTACTCTCATTGTAAATCTGTTGCAGATGCACAGACTTGTTCTCTCCAATGTCTCAGAACATCAGATGGGAGACATCCATTTATTCATTTCTGCACGAAGAGGGGAAGAACATTTCTTTGTGGGCTGATGCTCCCTCTGGTGCTAACTGCGCTCTCCTGGCACAGGAGGTCGAGGGCCAGCTCCACGCCCCCTCTCCTGCTCAACAGCAGCCTCCCCAGATGTGCCACAGTGACCTGAGTCTCAGGAGAGGCTAGCAAGGAGGGAGAGCAGCCTGCAGCCAGGCGGCCTCCCAGGCCTGTCTCTGGCTTCCACACCCCATCCCAACTCCTGAGCCAGGTGAGAGAGAGAGAGAGAGAGGGAGAGAGAGAGAGGGAGAGTCAGTCTGAGCCCTGGGGCCCTGTGCAGGCAGGTCAGCTGCCCACGTGACAGTGTGTGGACGGAGAGGACGCAGGGCACCGGGAATCTGAAGCCATGGTGCAGGAAGAGCCCGGGGATGGTCGTCAGTCCTGTGGGCCTCCAGGACGTCCTGTGGTGGCCTTGACCACCCAGAGTCTGGAGGGAGGAAGTGCATATGCCATCACAGGAGGCCCACTCGTGTCACGGCGCCAGGTGGAGCTGCAGGTTCTTGTTGTTAGCTAAGCTGAGAAAAGAATAGCCAGAGCTCTGCTGCAAACTTAAGCAAGTTTTATTATTACAAAGGCAGAAAGAAGGGACAGAACATTATAAAGCACAAAACTGTGGGATGCAGTGGAGTGCCTTGAAAATAAGACACCGGAGTTTTGAACGTAGAACAGTTTTTATAAGGATTCATTAGCTTCTTTTTCCCGTCCTGCTAGGCCAGTAGTCTTTCCACCCCCCCCCCCCGACCCAGTGCAGCCCAGGCCACCAGTTATCTCCCTGGTGTTCGCCTTCTTGTTAGATTTATGGCCAAGACGTGTTACTTGGTTAACAAGGTCAGGGGTGACATGGTGTGTGCCCGCTTTGGAGAAGGCCTGCACCATCCACCTGCGTCCTTGGGCAGTTTTTGGCCTTTTTCTATCTCTATCTGCTAGAAGTTATTTATTACGTTGAAAACTTGACTTTAAAGTATGGAGGCTTTGGGCTATAGCTCTTTTGTGTACTTGGTAATTAATACAGGGTTCTCTTAACCTTAATGAGAATTTAGTTTTTGTTTTAACATTCCATGGTTAGCTGGGCTAACAGCTAACTCTTAGCTGACCGAGGCCAATATTGGTTGCAGCTCTTGGCTGACAGCTTAGAGGCAGGGGAAAGCATTTTATTGTTTTGTTTTGCCTAAGTACGAAAGCTTATTAGCCATTAATACAGCTCTTATTAACAATCAATACAGGTTCAACCCCCATCAGCCTGGACAGAGACCGCAAAGGGAATGCTAGCCGTCGGGGCTCTCCAGGGAAGGGGACCGGCAGGATGGGGAGCTAGAGCTTTGGACCCGTCTGTCTGCTGGAGACGGATGCTAGGGAACTGGGCGGCCTGTCTGTGCAGCTAGAGGGAAGTTGTTCTTTCCCTCTGCAGTTCCGGCGATTGAGGATGCTGGATTAAACTGAGAGGAGACAAAGGGGCAGGCGGACAAGTGGACAGACTTATTCCTGCGCTTGCAGTCGGAGCGCTGCGGGCGGCGTGGGGGAGAGGGAGCGCTTGCTGTTGAATTTCTTGAGCGGGGAGCAGAACCGGAACCGCTCCTGGGTCTTTCTTCCTTCTCCTCTCACCCTCCTCACCTCTCTTCTTTCTTTTTGCTGGAATCAAACCCAGGGCCTTGCACATGCGAGGTAAGTGCTCTGCCGCTGAGCTATACCCTCAGCCCTGCTGAGTGGTTTTTTTTTTTTTTTCATGAACACCCTTTTTACTTGAAAGAACAACTGATCAACACTTTTGGCTATTCAAAAGAAGTGGACTAGGCAGATGTCTGCTTGCTTGCTTCTTGCAGTACTGGGGAGGAACCCAGGGCCATTCAACCTCCGAGCTACACCCCCAGCCTTATTTGTTATTCTTTATTTTGAAACTGGGACTCACTGAGTTGCAAAGGGCCTCACTAGGTAGTTGAGGCTGTCCATGAACCATGATCCTCCTGTCTCAGCCTCCCACGTACTGGGATTACAGATGTGCACCACCATGCCTAGCTACCTACTGACTTTTCCGATGAGGTAGGTAGTGATATTAACAACTGTGATTTTTAAATTTAATTAAGAGAAATGGGCCAACATTTGGAAGATCCACATAACTCAGTGAATTAATGTTTTCCACATAGCCACGATAGAAAATTACACGTGAGTAAGAAAGCCATTAGATGTGTCAAGAAGAACAACAGGTGTGCTCATTCGAGTCATCCCCTCATACCATTTTGGCATGGGGCTGCATTTCTATTTTCTGTATTTCTATCTTTCTAATAAACTTCTTTAAATCTTCAGCAACGGTCCAAGCTATGCATATTTATTCTTAGCTTAGGACAAGAATCCACGGTTTTTTCTTCTGTTTGGGGTCGTTTTGAGTTTTGTTATGGGTTGGGGGAAAGTGTGTCCGGGACCCCAGCAGGGGTCCCCGAGGAACAGTTTCCACAAACCATATTCTCTCAATCCGTAACAATCATCAGGAGAGCCCTGGCATTTGAGACAAGGAAAAAATTAAATGTGTTTAATAAGTCTAAAAAAAAAAAAAAAAAAAGAACAGCAGCTTTCGTCCAACAGAGCACAAAGTTCGCTGATCTGGTATCTGTGTCCACATCCAATGAACCTGTAAGAAACGTCCACGTGTCTTGTTTGGTGCAGAACCACATTCCTGCAAAGGCCTTCTAAATACTCCTCCATTTTCCCACTACAAACCTCTGCAAGGCCAAATTTTCTTCACAAATACCAACCAAAATAAAATAATCAATCCCAACCCGCTGAACACAGAAGCAGACATCTGGCCATCTTTGATTAAGCCAAACATAAAAGAGATTTGCAGAAATAGAAAACACTGCCCCACTTTTTGCTAATTATTTTTTGGTTTTGGAGTTCATTATTTTTCATAAAATGTGTTATTTAGATTAGAATATAATAACATGAAATAGGCTTATTGCAATTTTAAGAAAATTAATACGCCTTTTAAGATGATTTCTGCTTTAATTTCTAACACCATATGCTCTCATGAGCCTGAAGCCAGCTATAAAGTGGTACCTCTCAGCCTCCAGCCTGGAGTTCAGAGCAGTGAGAACAGACCCACCCAGTGACTCTTGGGGACTTAAGTTTAGCCACTTAAATTCTGGATAGTTAGCAAATTCCTTGTCATAAACTTAACTTTTGAATATTTCAGGAGATGAGAGGGGAGAGAGAGGGTATTGAAGAAATTTGGAATCAAAGGGATCTTAAAGATCATAATGTCAGCCAGGCGAGGTGGCGCACGCTTGTAATCCCCGCACTCGGGAGGCTGAGACAGGAGGATCGCACAGGTTCGAAGCCAGCCTCAGCTACTTAGTGAGGCTCTCAGCAACTTAGTGAGACCCTGTTTCCAAATAAATATAAAATAGGTCTGGGAGTGTCGCCCGGAGGTAGAAGCCTCTGGGTTCCATCCCTAGTATCACAATAAATAAATAATTAAATAAATAAATAAACATCATAATGTCATCGCATGCTCCGTAGACTGACTACTCCGCAAACACAGAATAGATGTGCTGGAGAAGTTTGGGGGGGGGGGACCCTTATGCAAGGCAGGCGGGAACGCAGAACGGTTGGAGCATTTGGAAACCGGTATGGCGGCGTCTCCGAAGATCACTCACTTACCCCATGACTTAGCCAGCCATTCCTCTTCCGGGTACATACCCCAAAGAATTGAAAGCAGGACGTTGAAGGGGTATTTCCACACCCATGCTCATAGCAGCATTAGCCACAATAGCCCAAGGGTGGAAGCCACCCAAGTGTCCATCGGCAGAGGAACGGATGAACCCACCGTGGCCCAGCCACATAACGGCCGGTGGTCCAGCCTCAAATGAGAAGGCAGTCCCGACACGGGGTCCAGCACGATAAACCCAGGGACCTTGTGCTAACGGAAATAAGCCAAGGGTTGTAAGACATGCTTAAAGCGGACCAGTCTTCATAGCAAAAACAAAGGGAAGGAAGCTTGACTCTGTTTACCGGTTCTGTTTCTCAAACCAGTGAGCCAAGCGCCCCGGGCTCAAGACTCCTAGAAGAGGGTGGCTTCGGGGACCCACCTTCCTGGACGGGGCAGGAAGCTGGATAGAGCCAAGTCCTCTGGGCCCTGCAAAATCATGAATACTTTTATAATTTTTTTTTTTTTTTTTTTTTTGCGGTACTGGGGATGAAACGCAGGGGTGTTCTACCTCCAAACTACACTCCCAGCCCTATCTTTTATTCTTTATTTTGAAACAGGGTCTCATAGAGTTGCAAAGGGCCTCACTAAGTAGCTGAGACGTAATCCTCCTGTCTCAGCCTCCCAGTGCTGGGATTACAAGTGTGTGCCACCACGCCTGGCTTACTTTTATAATTGTAATGAGAAAAAGATTTTACAAAAATGACATCCCAGACAACATCCCTTGACTGTAAATCTGATTTAGAATCTGGCTCAGTCTCGGGAGAAATGGAAGCTACAGCTGTTTCCACAAAGTTGCTGATGGCAGGACACAGCACGGCCGCACTGCAGCCCCAGCCTGGAGCCACCCGCTTTATGGGGTCCAAAATGCAAGCTCCCACACCGTACGCTGTGTGTCAGCCCCACCAGCCCAGGGGCCACAGGGCATGTAACTTTGGGGCTGAGGCTAGGAAGAGGAGACCCAGAGAAGCTTTGTGCCAACAGCGTGGGAGCGACACTCAGTGCAGTCAGTGGGCCAAAGGCGCGCGCTCTCTCTCTCTCTCTCTCCCTCTCTCTCTCTCTCTCTCTCTCTCTCTCTCTCTCTCTCTCTCTCTCTCTCCTCTCTCTTCTTGAGAGGATGGGGCAAGTGGGGTTGAACCCAGGGGCATTCTGCCTCTGAGCTATACCTCCAAACCTCCAGATAGGGGATGGAACCCAGGGACATTCTGCCTCTGAGTTACACCCCCAGCTCTATTTCTTCATTTTGAAACAAAGTCTCACTGAGTTGCAAAGGGCCTCATTAAGTAGCTGAGGCTGTCTGGGAACCATGATCCTCCTGTCTCAGCCTCCCAAATGCTAGGATTATAAGCATGCACCACCACACCTGGCTTTAAAAATAATTTAAAAAAATTTGAAATAGAGTTTCACTAAGTTTCTGAGGGCCTCACTTAATTGCTGAGGTTGGCCTCAAATCTGCAATCCTCCTGCTCAGCCTTCCAAGTACTGGTATTACAGGCATGTATAACCAGGCCCGTTTTTTTTTTTTTTTTTTTTTTTTGCGGGTCTGGGGATAGAACCCAGGGGCATTCGACCTTCAAGCGACACCCCCTGCCCTATTTTTTATTCTTTATTTTGAAACCGGGTCTCACTGAGTTGCAAAGGGCCTCACTAAGTAGCTGAGGCTGTCCGTGAACCGTGATCGTCTGGTCTCACCCTCCTGAACGCTGGGATTACAAGCGTGCACCGCCATGCCCGGTTTATTTTTTCATTTTGAAACAGGATCTTGCTAAGTTGCTGAAGCTGGCCTCAAACGTGCAGTCCCCTGCCTCAGCCTCCACACACTGGGACTGTAAGTGTGTACCATGGTGCCCTGCTGTTCGTTAAGAGTAGTCTAGAAAACTAACATCCCTGGGTAAAGAGATTTGGAATAAGTAAGAAAAATCAATCAATCAAATAAATAACTTTATGGAAATCTCCAGTGGGAAGCTGTGCATTCCCTAGTACCAAAAATAGAACCCTGCCAGTCGTTCAGTTCGCAAGCTCATTCCGTACCCCTCACCCGTAGACGCGTTTGCTCTCCGCCTTCTCTGAGCTGGTCATACCCTCTCGCCGGCTTCCTACTCCAACAGCAAGTTCAAGAACACTTGTCATGTTCCCGCTGAAAAGCTCAACGAGTCACAAGTTTTTTCCTTCTTTGGTCAAAATTATTTTTTAACATTGGAAGGCTTCAAACTGGGCTGTGCTTGCTATTTCTCTGCAGCGTTTTTCTGGGCTTATTTTTTTTAGTCATATGGCACTGGGGATTGAACTCAGGGGCATTTTACTTCTGAGCTACACCCTCCAGCCCTATTTTATTTTTATTTTGAAACAGGGTCTCACTACTTGCTTGAAACTGCGATCGTCCTGTCTCAGCTTCCCAAGTACTGGGATTACAGGCGTGTACCACCAAGCCAGGCCCTTTTCTGGGATCTTTGTGGGGACACACCACTATGTTTAGACAGTAACTTCTGTCTTCCTGGCTGTTTTGTTCTTTGTGGTGTTGGGGACTGAACCCAGGAGCATTCTGCCTCTGAGCTATACCCCCAGCCTTTTAATTAATTAATTAATTTACTTTTTGTGGTACTGGGGATGGAACCCAGGGGCATACTATCTCTGAGCTATACCCTCAGCCGTATTTATTTATTTATTTATTTATTTATTTATTTATTTATTTATTTGTAGTGGGGATTGAACCCAGAGGCATTCTACCTTCAAGCTACACCCTCAAACCTATTTTTTTTATTTTATTTTATTGGTTTATTTATTTATTTATTTATTTTGCGGTACTTGGGATGGAACTCAGGGGTATTCTACCTCCGAGCTACATCCCCAGTCCTATTTTTTTATTCCTTATTTTGAAACAGAGTCTCACTGAGTTTCAAAGGGTCTCACTAAGTAGCTAAGGCCGTCCTCAAACTGCAGTCCTCCTGTCTCAGTCTCCCAAATGCTGGGATTAGAAGCATGTGCTACCACGCCCAGCTGTAATATTTTATTTTGAAACAGAGTCTCACTAAATTGCAGAGGGCCTTACAAGTTGCTGAGGCTGGCTGTGAACCTGCGATCCTCCTGTCTCAGCCTCCCAAGTACTGGGATTACAAGCGTGCACCACCACGCCCAGATCTTATTATTTTGAAAGAGGTTCTCACTAGGTTCCTGAGGACCTCATTAAGTTGCTGAGGCTGGCCTCGAACCTGCGATTCTCCTATCTCAGCTACCATCATGTGCCACGACTCCCAGATTGGCTTCTTTCTTTCTTCCTTCTCCTTCTTCCTCCTTCCCTTTCTTTCTTCGGAACCAGGGTCTTGCTCATTAAGTTACTGAGGCAGTCCTCGAACTGCGATCCTCCTATGTCAGCCTCCCAAGTCCTAGGATTCCAAGCCTGTGCTACCACACCCGGTGTTGACTTTGATGAATCAAGCTGCCCCATGTGGGCTCCTGTGGCCAGGTCCACATGGCAAGAAAAGATGTGACCGCTAGCCAATACCCAGCAAGAACCCCAGGCCCTCTACCAGCAGCCATGTGGGTATGGTGACAGTCCTGTCCCCTGGGGAGCCCTCAGATGAGCCCCCATCCCAGTTGGCACTTCACCTAAAGCTCTGTGAGTGCACGGAATTATGGAACACCACAGGCCACCCCAGCCTCCTGGCCCACAGAAACTGAGGCCATGAGTATGGGGTTTGTTTTGTCTGTGGTACGAGGGATTTACCCAGAGACATTCTGCCTCTGAGGTGCACTTGCAGGCCTATTACTGTATTTTTTTATTTGGGAACAGCGTCTCACTAAGTTGCTGAGGCTGGCTTCGAATCTGCGATTCTCCTGTCTTAGCCTCCCAAGTACTAGAATTACAGGCGTGCCTCACCATGCTGGGCAAGTGTGCGTTATTTCCAGTGACTAAGTTTGATGTAATTTTTAATACTTCGGTAAGTAACCAATACAGCGTGCTTTAGAAATGCCCGTCCATGCATCCAACGCATATTTACTTGCCAGGCACTTTTCCAAGTGCTCGCCGGTGAGCAGGATGGCCTGACTGCAGCTGTCACAGGTCATAAATTTTAGTGTTAGGGAGACCTGTTAGACAACAGACATAAGAAACATGACTTAAAGGCTGAGTGGGCTGGTGCCGCATGTAATCCTGTTACTTGGGAGGCTGAGACAGGAGGATCGTAGGTTTGTCGCCAGCCTCAGCTACTTAGGGAGGCCTTCCACAATTTAGTGAGACCCTATTTCAAAAATAAAGAATAAAATAGGGCTAGGGGTGTAGCTTGGAGGTAGAATGCCCCTGGGTTCAATTCTTAGTGCCAAAACAAACAACAAACAAACAAACAAACAAACAAACAGAAAACAAAGCAGGGAAGCCTTTGGTGTCATTTTCAGGTTGAGGCTGATGCCTAAGAGCCCCGGGAGGGGTACTGACCGAGTCAGAGTCCAAAGGCCAGCCAGCCCGAGCTGCCATGGCGTCCCTAGGCAGGAGGCGGGCCTGTCCCAGCGGGCGGAGGGTGTCACTTGGCCCTCTGGACTTGCTCCCAGGTCCCCAGCTGATCCGATGGGCTCCCCCACACTGAGGGTGCCTCTCCCACACCTGCTCCACTCAGACACACGCTCAGCTCTGGAAACACCCCCGCAGGCACACCCGAAGTAATGCTTTGCCAGGGTTCTAGGCTTCCAGGGTTCCAGCCTAAAATTAGCCCCTCAGCGCTGGAGTCTGTTCAGGCTGCTTAACGGAGCCCCGCAGCCTGGAAGCTTATCAAAGCACACTTATTCCTCAGGGCTCCGGAGGCTGGAAGTGTGAGCTCGGGGGCACAGCTGGGTTCTGGGTGAGGGCTCTCCTCCTGATTCACACACGGAGGCCGCGTCTCATGGGGCAGGGAGCGCACGCTGCTCCTGACCTCTCCTTCCCAATCCCACCCCGGGCCAGGTCATCTCCCAGTGACTGCCCCTCCAAATAGCATGTTGGGGGGTGGGCTTACACATTACAAATCTCAGGGGACACGGGCATCCAGTCCATAGTCAATGCTGTGGGTAAGTAATTATAAAATATGTTACATGCACCTGCACAATACTGCCTGCGGAGGAAGTCAGGGAGAAAGGCATGGGGAGTAGGCTGGGGATTTGGTATTTTAAACCTCCCTGAGAGAGTGATTTAAGCGAGGACTTCAGACATCCAGGTATGTTTGAGAGGGGTGCAGCGGGCAGAGAGACTCCCTGTGCAAAGGCCCTGAGGCTGAATCACCCCTGGAGTGACCAAGGAACAGCTGGACGCCCTGACTGGAGCAGGCGGTTGGTGGGCATGAACGGGGGCAGAGGTGCAGGACACTGAGAGAAAACCATGCAGGTGCTCTTGGGCCACTGTGGGGACTTTGCCTTTGCCCTCAGAGCAGGGACACGCTGGCCACCCCTAGCCCCTGCCCACCCTTGCATACTGGAGGAGTTTATACAAAGCCAGACTGGCCACCTGAACAGGCAGAAACCTGCCCTGTGTTGAGGTGGTTTTCTCCAAAAAGACTTTCCAGGGTCCTAAACATCCTTTAAGAGCCCTGCCTTCCTCCACCTCCTCCAGCCTTCTCCAGTCCTCAGCAGGGCAGGCTGCCTCTGTCTGGCTGCTGCTGGCTTTCTGCACTGGGCGGAGGCTCTGCCAGCAGGGCCCAGGTCCTACCTCTCTCCTAGGTCCCCTGGCAGCCTGTACCCGGGCGGAGCCCAGAGAGGGAGTCCATCCTTCTGCAGGCGATTTGGCAAGGAGCCCCGACTTCCCATGGGTTTCCAGGGAGCACTTCTCCCCTGCCTTCCCCGCCTGCCATGCCTCCTCCCCGCCGCCCCAGGTGCACCACGCAAAGCACTGCCTGTGGCTACCCAGCCCCTCCCTTTCTCTGATTCACTAGGGGGGGGGGTTGGGGTTCACTGCTGCCATCAGCGTTCCCAGGACTAAAACACCACTCTCTTCCTGAGGAGGATGGGAAGGTAACACAAGAAGAAAGGAGAGCCACAATAAGGGTGTTCAGGTCTAAATAAGCTCCTGTCTAGGTACTGTGTTAGTGGAAAATACTGCTTGCAAACTTAAAGCCCAACATCACTCTTTTGATACAAGTGGTACTCAATGTAACGGACAAAGGGAAGTTCACACCTGTTGTCCTAGTCTTCATCATTGTCTTAGTAGTAGTAGTAGTAGTTGTCGTTCTTCTTCTCCTCCTCCTCCTCCTCCTCTTCCTCCTCCTTCCCTCCTCTTCCTCTTCTTCCTCCTCCCCTCCTCCTCCCTTCCTCCTCCTCCTCCCCCTCTTCCCCCTCCTTCTTCTCCTCCTTTTCTTTTTCCTATTAGAGATTGAATTCAGGGGCATTCTACCTCTGAGCTACACCCCTGGCCCTTTTAATTTTATTTATTGATTGATTTAGGTGGTATTGGAGGTGGAACCCAGGGGCTTTCTACCTTCGGGCTATCCTCCCAGACCTATTTTATACTTTATTTGGAAACAGGGTCTCACTAAGTTGCCGAGAGCCTCATTAAGTAGCTGAGGCTGGCTTTGAACCTGCGTGATCCTCTGGTCTCAGCCTCCCATGCGCTGGGATTACAAGTGTGGGCCACCATGCCCAGCTTGGCCCTTTTTATTTTGAAACAGGGTCTCACAGGGTTGCTGAAGCTGGCCTGGGACCTGCAATCCTCCTGTGAACCATCGAGCCTGGCCCACTTGCATATTTCAGTAAACGATAATATGTGACTTTTTACTTCATAAGTACCTAACTATTGTCCTTGGGAAAATAGTAACAAATCTCTAGAAACCGTACCTGTGGATGTTCTGCTTTCTTTAGGAAAGCCCCCTAGGGTTTGGTCTCAGCCCCTAATGTACCTCCTTGGAGGAGGCTCTTACAGCCAGTGATTTCTCCTTTCTGGAGACGGATTCACACACCGAAGAAAGAGAAAAGTGGCGATCGGGTGGAAGAGGAAAGATGGGCCATCAGAGAAGGCTCCTGTGGGTGATCCCAGCACCCTGAGGCCAGATGGGGGTGGACACCTTGGGGCAGCATCTTGGGGGTGGGGTGTTCCAGCTGACGGCACCCCTAGGTTCTCCTGATGGGAATCCCATGAAGACTGAGGCCAGGCTTGGATGAGCCATGGAGGCCAGGGCCCCTTCATGGTGTCCAGCCAGCGGCCACACAGGCCTTCCGCTGTGACCTTCCGCTGCCACTGCCTTGAAATTCTTAAGTTCTGAACACAGACCTCATGCTTCCATTTTGCACTGGGCCCTGCAGATTGTGTAGTGGTCTCCATCACAGCTTATTTTGGTGTCCCTGAACCTTCTGTGGCAGATGGCGCCTCGCTGCCTTCCCTAGCCTGTCAAGGCCTGTCTTTCGGGGTCTGCAGCTCTAGGGGCACTCTGCCTGTGGCTTCCTGATGTACGCGGATCCCTAAAGACCCAGTAGGGTGTCTTCCAGAGCTGGCCCCACCCAGGTGCCCGCAGACCTCAGTTTCAGGACAGCACGGGGGTGGCAAAGCTGCCCTCCTTGGAGGTGCGTGTGGTCACCGTGCACCGACCACACTTCGCCGACAACTGCAAGAATGAATGTGTCCACAGTTGCGTATGACCAGCCAAACAGTGATTTTTCCTTGGCGCCCTGTCCTTCCATGTTCCAAAGAAGACGCCGGTGGGACCCGTGGGTACACCGCGGCAGATGATCCGGTCAGGGTGTTCATCCCAAGCTTAGCTTGAAATAGAGGCCACACCCTCGTGCCCTCCGCAGTCGGGGTCAGCTCGGGTCACCTGGGCGGGAAGGTGCACTCAGGGGAGACCCGGCGGACCAGAGGCCAAGCGCAGTCACCAGGCGGACGGCAGGGTCGCGGCCCCAGCCCTCGCGCGGGGGGCGACCGCGCCCGGGCGGGCCGTTCAGAGACCAGGCGCGGGGCACACCCGCCGCCAAAGGCCGGCGTGCGCCTCCGGGGGCCCGGAGCCGGGCCAGGAAGGCGGCGGGGCGCGCCCAGAGAGCGCTCCGCAGCGCGCCGGGGCCCGGACCTCGGGTGGTACGGCCCGCGCTCCCCGCCTGGGCGGCAAATGGTTCCGCCCGGCCCCGCGCTCCTCTGGCGGCCGGCAGGGAAGCCCGCGGCGGGGCGGGGCTGGCCGAGGCCACGCCCCCCGCCGGTCGGAGGCGGGAAGCTCGGCCTCCGGGGCGGGGCCGGCCACTCCTCGCGCCCGGGCGAGGCCGGCGGGGGCGGGGCCGGGCGGCGACGCGGGGAGGGCGGGGCCGGCGGCCGCCCCACCCCCGCGGAGGCCCCGCCCCGCGCCCGCCGCCGCGCAGGGCGGGGGCGGGGCCCGTCCCCGGCAGGCCCCGCCCCCGCGGTGAATATTGATGCGGCGCGCGTCGGCGTCGCCCTCCTCCCATTGAGCGAGGCTGTGTCGCGTGGCCCGGCGTCGGCGTGACGGTTGGACGCGGGCGCGGCACTGCGGGTCCCGATTGCTGCAGCCGCTTGTCAGTGTGATGAAGATTGGCACCCAGGTAAGCTGTCACTCAACCGCTCCCCGCCGCCGCCGCCGCTCCGCCGCCGCCGTCCCTATCAATCACCCCGGCGCGGCCGCCGCTCCGCAGCCTGCGCGCTCGGGCCCCGGCGGGCGCGGGCGGGGGCGGCGGGCGCGGGCGGGGGCGCGGGCGGGGGCGCGCCGGCCTGTTCTCCTCGGCGGCTCCAGGGACGCGGAAATTTCTGGAAGGCGCCGCGGCCGCTGCGCGGGGCCCGCTCGAGGCGCGCTCCTACCGGCCGGAGCGCGCGCCTGGCGGGGGGCGGCGGGCGGCGGGCGCGCGCGCGGCGGGGGCGCGCCTGGCGGGCGGGCGCGGGCGCGCGCGGGGGCCGGGCCGGGGGCCGGGGGCCGGGGGCCGGGCGGGAAGATGGCGGCGGGGCCGGGCCGGGGCGCGGGCCGAGGTCCGGCCGCTGGCCCGTGGCGCGCCGGCCGGCTCCGGGCCCCCACGGCGGGGAGGGGCGCTGCCGGGCGGCCGGAGCGGCGCCCGGAGGCCGCTGCCTGGGGCCGGGAGTTAGTTCTCGCCAGGTGAATGCTCTTGGCCGCAGACGTGGGTACTTCCCACCGAAGGACGCAGCAGCCCCGGCCGCAGCCTCGGCCACGGCCCGAGAAGCGGCGCCTTCTCTGAGGACGAGGACGGGCCGGCGCGGGGCAGGCGTGTGCGGCCAGGACGGGCGGCCCGGCGAGCTCGCGGGCGGCGACGGCTCCCGCCTTCCCCGCGCTCCTGGAGGCCCGAGCTCCACTGCGGTCGCTTGTTGGACCTGAAATGCGCTTCTGCAGCTGGAAGCGCGAGTCCTAGAGGGGCAGAACTTTCTTCCCAGGGCGACCGGAGTTGAAGCACTTCGGGGAATTAAGTGTGCTGTACAAAGGAGGAAGCTGGTGAGGGTGGCTTGTTTCAAAGATTAAGTCTCTGCTTCTGAGTGAAGTGGCCCCAGGAGACCCGGTGAAAGATCTGGGAGTCCTGGCCTCAAGTTTACCTGGTTACATTTCTGTAACAGTGTATTCTAACTTTGGGAATGTTCTGCTGTGGCTAGTAGAAATAGAAAGTAACATTGTTGTAACGTTTTATTTACAATGTTTACTTTTTGTTGCAAAATTCAATTTTTTTCCCCTTGGTGGTACTGGGGATGGACCCAGGGGCGTTCTACCTCTGGGCTATACTCCCAGACCTAATTTATACTTTTATTTGGAAACTGGGTCTCACTAAGTAGCTGAGGCTGGCTTCAAACCTGTGTGATCCTCCTGTCTCAGCCTCTCGAGCGCTGGGATTACAAGAGTGGGCCACCACGCCCGGCTCTCAAATTCATTTTCTTTTTTTTTTTTTTTTTTTGGTGGTACTGGGGTTCCTGGAAGCCCTTCTACCTCCGGGCTACACTCCCAGACCTATTTTTACATTTTTATTAGGAAACAGGGTCTCCTAAGCCAGCGCACGCGGCTGGCTTCGAACCTGCGCGATCCTCCTGTCTCTGCCTCCCAAGCGCGGGGATGACAAGCGTGCGCCACCACGCCCGGCTCAAATTCATTTTCTAAATCTGAAACTTCAGAAGGAAAGGTAGAAACTGCTGTAAAGTGATGCAAAGTATAGACCGGGGGCCTTAACTCCCCCAAGTAAAGTAGGATCAAGAAAAGAACCAGTGATACTGAAATAGTCATCACAGTCCCAAACCCAACTGGCCATGGAGCCTGTCTGAGCTCCTGTGTAGCCAGGCTGAGCAGGAAGTCTGATGAGAGGCCCCGACAGCTCAGGTGCTTTGTGAGCAGACCTGCCTAAAGTCCAGGGCATGGCCTCTAGCATCACTGAAGAAGTGCTGCATTTCAGCTGGAACCAAATAAAGGGTCTCTGTTTGTTTGTTCTCCTCTCATTCAGTTTCAGACACCGTTAAGAACTTCACTAGAAGTCCATTATTTCAGCCCATCTCTTGTTAGAATATGGGTGGATGTCTTTTTTTCTCCTCCACTCAAACATGATTTTATTGCTAGAAGCAATACAGAATTCAAGTGGTGGCTAGGGGAACTCTGCAGGACCATGGCTGTTGGCAAGCTGTCTTGCACCAGTGCTGCTGACTCCGAGTGGCTGAGTTCTGACGGGTCTATCGTGTCTAAGCAGTTAGGAGCCATGCAGAGTGGATGTATGGTGTGCAGAAAGTCTGGACGCTGATGGAATGACATTTGAGGGCTGGGAGGCAGTCGTTTGGTGGTGGGGAGTGTCCATAGTCCTGGTCACAGAGGCTGCTGTGCGGCCTGCTGCCTGCCCTCTGTGGGTGAACTGCAGCCTCCTGTTTCAGTTTCTCTGCCCCTGCCAGTTTTGTTATTGTTTCTGGAAAACTCACAGAATGCAGTGTGATATTATAGCCAATGTGTCATCCAACCTGTGGTTTAAAAGTCTTGTTTAGCACATTTGTAATCCCAGTACTTGGGAGGCTGAGACAGGAGGATCACAGGTTTGAGGACAGCCTTGGCTACTTAGTGAGGCCCTCTGCAACTTAGGGAGACCCTGTTTTCAAATAAAGAATAAAAAATAGGACGAGAGGTGTAGCTTGGAGGTAGAATGCTTCTGGGTTCAATCCCTAACACCACAAAAGTAAATTAAAAAAAAAAAACAAAAACTCATTTCTCTGAAGCCCCGTGGTCCTGAAGACATGCCTCAGGGACTGGGGAAGGGAATGGAGCAGCTTCTAAATTCTAAGATTTTGGGGGATCTAAAGGTCTAAAGGTCTACAGCTTTTTTTCTCTTGTGCTACTGGAGATTGAACCCTCTGGGGCATTCTACCTTCAGGTTATACTTCCCAGCCCTGTTTTATTCTTTATTTGGAATCAGGGTTTCACTAAGTTATGGAGGGTGGCCTTGAATCAATGATTCTCCTGTCTCAGCCTCCCAAGTACTGGGATTACAAACGTGGGCCAACACACCCGACTATAGCATTTTCAAAATCTTGAAAACTATGTATGAGAGATAGAGTGTCTGTGAATTAGTAAAACTTGAATTCATTGAACCAGGGTGTACCCTCTTTTGACAGGGCCTGCAGTTGAGGTGGGCTAGTCAGGGGCTGTGGGTTGGTAGATACTGTGTAGTTTTTAGTAAGATGTCAAACTTCTTCAAAAATAACACCTCCATGAGAGTTTGGTAAGCACACTGTGTTTTGTTGTCTGAGCTGTTTATGAAAATTGTGTCTCGTGTTTGATAAAAGAATGCAAGTTACGAATTTATGGGAAAAGGAAAGTAATAAACATTAAGTTGCTAAATATCACATTCTTTGAATTTTAGTTATGTGTTTTTCCAATTTTCAATGATAAAATATATAACACAGTTCACTTTCTTAACCACTCTTAAGTGTACACAGTGGCATTGAGTTCATGCTGTGGGCCAGCCATCTTCAGGACTGTTGTCCTTTAAAGCTGAAACGCTGTACTCATTAAACAGACTCCCCATTTCCCTCTCCCCAGGCTCTGGTCACCACCGATCTGCTTTCTACGAATTTGCCTGTGGACTCAGGTCTGTCTTCTCGTGCTTGGCATATTTTACTTAGCACATGTTCATCTGTGTTTTAGCATGTGTCCGATTTCCATAGTTTAAGAGCTAACAGTATCCGTGGCGTGTTTGCGCCACTCCTTGTGTGCTCATCCCTCTTGCTGGGAAGAATGGCAGAGGACTCCTCTGGCGCCTGCTTTCACGTCTTTGGGGCATGGCCTTGGAAGCGGAATTGCTGCGTCGTATGTTGTGTATTTCACCCTTTGAGGAGCCACCATACTGTCTGCTGCAGCAGCTGCACCACTTTACGTTCCCACCAGCAGCGCACAAGGTCCAGCACGCCCACGTCCTCCCCAACATTATTTTCTGTTTGCTTTGTGTCTGTGGTGTAGAGATTGAATGTAGGCCCTCGTGCATCTGGGCAAGTGGTCTGCATCGAGCTGTGCCTCAGCCCCAGTTTTGTTTTTTTCATGTAGCCATCCCAGTGGTATGAGCTGGCCTCTTACTGTAGTTTGCACATTTCCCCAGTGATCAGTGGGATCCATTCCTTTTCATGTGCTTACTGGCAATTCGTGTGTGTGTGTGTGTGTGTGTGTGGGGTGTTGATACTGGGGATTGAACCCAGGGACATTCTACTTCTGAGCCACTCCCTCAACCCTTACTTATTTGTTTGTTTATTTATACTGGAGATTGAACCCAGGGGCATTTTACCTTAGAGCTACACCCCCAGCCTTTTTTAATTTTTGTTTTATTTTATTTTATTTTATTTATTTATTTATTTTTGGTGGTACTAGGGTTTCTGGAAACCCTTCAACCTCTGGGCTACTGTTCGAGGCCCCCTTTTTTTTTTTTGGTGGTACTGGGGTTCCTGGAAGCCCTTCTACCTCCGGGCTACACTCCCAGACCTATTTTTGTACTTTTTTATTTGGAAGCAGGGTCTCTTAAGCCAGCGCGGCTGGCTTCGAACCTGCGTGATCCTCCTGTCTCTGCCTCCTAAACTTGGGGATTACAAGCGTGCGCCACCACGCCTGGCTTTTATTTTTTTAAACAGGGTCTCAGAGTCTTGCTAGGTTGCTGTGAGTCTCATTATGTTGCTGAGGGTGGCCTTGAACCTGCTATCCTCCTGTCACAGCCTCCCAAGTACTGGGATTACAGGTGTATACCACCATGTGCAGCTTATATTTTATTTTGCAACAGGGTTTCACTAAGCTTCTGAGGCTGGCCTCAAACCTGCCATCATCCTGTTTCAGCTTCCCAAATACTGGGATTACAGGGTGCTCCACTGCACCTGACCATTTGTGTATTTTCTTTGTAGAAATATCTATTCATAAAGTAAGTCTTTTGCCCATTTTTGAGTCTAGTTATTTTTGCATACATTCCGCATATTAATCTGCTAAGCTATTTTGTGTTGTTTTCAGTTGGAATTGTCATGTATTTTGTGCATATTTATGTAAATGTTTATCATTTAAAAAATTTAATCTGAGCCAGGCATGGTGGTGCACGCTTGTAATCCCAGCATTCTGGAGGCTGAGACTGGAGGATCTCGGTTTGCAGACAGCCTCAGCTACTTAATGAGGCCCTCTGCTTAGTAAGACCCTGATTCAAATTAAAGAATAAAAAATAGGGCAGGGGGTATAGCTCGGAGGTTAAATGCCCCTGGGTTCCATCCTCAGACCCACAAAAAAAAAAAAAAAAAAAAAAATTAAGATCTCACAATTTTGTGATGCTTTCTTTTAATGGTCATGCCAGTGTGCCAGTCTTTTCGGCGTTTAAATTTTTATGTTGTCTGGCGTGTCCTCTGATGCTGATTTTCTCGCCCTGCCGAGCGTGGTGCCAGCCAGGTTGACAGGGAGTGTGGGTCTGAAGGCAGCTGCTGTGTGGGACTGCTGGGGCGCCTCCACCGCGCTCTCCCTGAGCGCAGGAGTGCCAAGGGAGGAAGGTTAGCCTCGGGAAGAGTGAGGCTTCCTGTTTTCTCTTTTGGTGCTAGGGATTGAACCTAGGGCTTTGCATATGCTAAGCACACGCTCCACCACTGAGCTGTATCCCTGGATCCGTGTTTCTCATAAACACGTTCATTAATCCTTCACAACAAGGGCGGCAGGAAAGTTTTGCGTGTTGGTTTGTAATGATGTCCAGTGATAGTGACGGTCTTGGAGTGCTGGTATAAATTTAAATTTAAAATTACCCTCTGTAATAGACTGCCCAGCTCAGAGTTTATTAAATCAGAATCCAAAACCATTAAAATGACTTGGTTATTAGGATTTTGCTTTGTCTTTAGTTGGGTGTATGTGGACTTTTGGATTGGAGATACTTTCTTTGTTTTAATATGATTCAATATCTATGATTTTATTTAGCTATTACATTTCAAGTGGCACCTCTCCAAACCTTGTTTGAAAAATAAAGTGATTTCTTGACAAATATTTTCCTCTGAATGAGTTATTTATTGACTGTATATCTCTCTGGGATGGGGAATGAGGGCCAGGGTTGAAGACTGATGGACAGCTGACATGTGGTTTCTGTACCCTAATTGACTAAAACTCCCCCCGCCACACACACACTATAGTGATGTGTAGTGTCCTAAAAGGTATGTTAGAGAAGTGTTCTTTTAGAGTATAGAATTTTGGCAGTTTTCTTGTGTGCCTTGACAGCTTTCATGGGTTTAGTTTAGGAAAGGATCATCAATTAAGTGCTTTTTCATGCAAGATTAGTAACAAAAGAAAAAATCTAGAGATATGGCTCAGGTTGACTCGGTCCTTTTTAGGCCTCATAACTGTCTCTTAAGTTGCCTTCACTGTTTGCAGATCCATAACTGAGCTTGCCCTGGCATTCCTAGCCCTGCATTGGGATGGGGCCTGCCCTCCTTGGACAGCCCCTGGTCCTGTGCTGACCGCGTGGAGGAGCTAGCTGTTTGCAGGCGGGGCACTGCTGTGTCATATTGCAGGAGGCTTGGCCCCAGGCTCGGGACGGGACACATTTTACATGGGTTAAGAAGTGTAGTGTTTTTTTTTTTAAGCATGACATGTCTCTTTGGACAGCTCTACTTTAGGCCAGGGGTTAAGAAACTGCAGGCCTCTGGGTCAAATCCCCGTTCTGTTTTTGTATGCCCTAGAGCTAAGAATGGCTCATGCATTTTTAAAGAGCTATAAAAGAAAGAAAGAGAATGTGTAATAGAATGAGTATGTAGCCTACAAACCCAAAATATTTACCTTATTGAACAAGTTATTAGTGCTTCGTCTCCATTCTCAATTGAAAAGATCAAAATTGGAATGGCTGTAAATGGAATCAATAGCTGCCAGGGAAATATGAATAACATATGAGGAATAGGTAAGACATTTCCCCCAGTTGACTTGTACTTTGATATGATGGATGTAGAAGTAGAGGCCAAAGAAGGCTCCTGAGTGGGCGTGGTGGTGCACGCTTGTCATCCTAGCATTCGGGAGGCTGAGACAGGAGGATCGCGGTTCAGGGACAGCCTCGGCTATTTAGTGAGGCCCTCTGCAACTCAGTGAGACCTTGTTTCAAAATAAAGAATAAACAGGGCTGGGGGTGGAGCTTGGAGGTAGAATGCCTCTGGGCTCCATCCCTAATACTGCTTAAAAAAAAAGAAAAGAAAAGGAGAAAAAGGCTCTTATGGTTAGAATCCTAAGAATACATGTAAGTGCTAGAGCTTAGCTCTGAAACCCCTTGCCATCCAACTCGTTGCCCTTGAGCACAGGGACCTCCCTGTGACCCCCAGCAACCTGGGAACCATGTAGAGGGAGAGGCGTGAAGGTGTCAGGCAGGGTTGCCATCCGGCCCCAAGGCCGGGCCAGGCCACCTTGTCAGCATCTCCTCATGGCAGGAACCAGCAGTGTCTAGGCTTGGCCACATGTCTCCTGGGGCCAGACTCATCTCTAGGTGAGAACTGCTGGAAGGATGGCTTTATTGGAGCCAAGGCTGTGTACAGAAACTTATGCCCAATAAGCACAAACTAGATTCTTTCAGTCACATAAAACACAATATTGGCCCTATGTTAGGCCACAAAGAAATATTCCAAGTTTCAAAAAATAAATTTTTTTTTTTTTTTTGTGGTACTGGGGTTCCTGGAAACCCTTCTACTTCCAGGCTACACTCCCAGACCTATTTTTGTACTTTTTTATTTGGAAACAGGGTCTCTTAAGCCAGCGCGGCTGGCTTCGAACCTGTGCGATCCTCCTGTCTCTGCCTCCCAAGCATGGGGATTACAAGCGTGCGCCACCACGCCCGGCTAAAAATTAAATCTTATAGATCAGAATCTCAGACCTCACTGACACAACATAGAACTTACGCATGAAAGCATAGCTAAAGATCCATACCTGGAGCTGGATGGTGGCACACACCTAGAGTTCCAGTGCCTGGAGGCGAGGCTGGAGGATTGCAGGACTTTGTTGTGTTGTGGGTTTTTTTTTTTTTTTTTTTTTTTTTTTTTTGGTACTGGGGATTGAACCCAGGGGCATATACCCCCAGCCCTATTTCTGCTTGCTTGCTTGCTTACTTGCTTTTTTCTTTCTTTCTTTCTTTTTTTCTTTCTTTCCTTTTCTTCTTTCTTTTTTTGTGGTACTGGAGGTAGAACCCATGGGCTTTGTACCTCCGGGCTACATTCCCAGACCTATTTTATATTTTATTTGGGAACAGGGTTCACTAAGTTGCTAAGAGCCTCACTAAGTAGCTGAGGCTAGCTTTGAACCTGTGCAATCCTCCTGTCTCAGCCTTCTAAGCCCAGGGATTACAAGCGTGCGCCACCACGCCTGGCTTTTATTTTTTTCCTTTATTTTGAAACAGGGTCTCACTGAGTTGCAAAGGGCCTTACTAAGCAGCTGAGGCTGGCAGCGAACTGCTATCCTCCTATCTCAGCCTCCCGAATGCTGGGATTACAAGTGTGTGCCACCACGCATGGCAGGATTGCAGGTTTGAGGCCAGCCTCAGCAATGAAGGAAGCCAGTTTCAAATAAAAAGTAAAAAGGGTTGGGATGTAGAAAGGGTGGGGAGCCGGGCATGGTGACTACACTTGTAATCCCTGCACTTGGGAGGCTGAGACAGGAAGATTGCACAGGTTCGAATGCAGCCTCAGCTATTTAGTGAGGCTCTCAGCAACTTAGTGAGACCCTGTTTCAAAATAAAGAATAAAAACATAGGGCAGGGGGTGTAGCTCGGAGGTCAAATGCCCCTGGGTTCCATCCCCAGACCCGCCCAAAAAAAAAAAAAAAAACGTGCTGGGGATGTATATCGGGTAGAATGCAGGAGGGAAGGGCAGGCCCCACAGGGCCATTTGAAGACCCCTGTGGAGGAAAGAGATGAGAACGGCTTTCTGCCCAGCGCAGTGCGTGACAGTCGGGTTGCGCACACAGGGCGGGTGGCCAGGCACCAACGGTTCGCAGGAGAAAGGGCTCTTGAGCCCTAGTGCATTAGAGAGCATGCAAGAGTGACTTGAGCTTTCTGCTCCGGACACTAGAAAGATAAAATCAGCCCCGGAAAAAAACAGGAGAATCTGGTCTTGCTTTTGGCAAATCTGATTAAGAAGAAACAAGAACACAACATTTTTTAGGGCTGTAACGGCAAATTGACTGTACTCATAACACATCGTGTACAGCTTCATGACTGAGAGGCTGTGGGTGGTTTATGAAGAAGTCATGAATGACCAGAACCGACCTTGAGGTACGACACCTGTACATACCAGAAATCTGGGGTGAAATGGAAAAGTTACTCAAATATGTATCTCCTTGAATAGGCACAGATGGGTGGGTTAGGTGAGATTTTCACGGAACAGGTAATTCCCAAGAGCAGACTGTAGCAGTGACTTACACCTCCTACTAGTTGTGATAGCGGCCGAAAGAACAAAAACAGCCTTCCTGCTTGCCTGCTCGCAGCGAGGAAACGGGTTATCAAAGACCGTCAGAACAAACGGTCAGTCACCGTGGGAAGGACAGTGGAGGGGGGACAGTATGCTCTGAGCTTTGTCCAGAGGTCAGGCAGGGCGCTGGTGTGAGGCTGTGTTCTGAGGCTGGGGGCGAGCGGAGGCTGCCGCGCAGGGCGGGAGGGCTGGGCTGAGGGCCACGTGCCCACCTTAGGCACCCGGAGCTGTGATCCTTATCTGGTAGCAGGAGGACTGCCCTGAGGGGTTTCGACAGGTGCGTCCTGATGGGATTGCAGTTTCCAGAGGCTCTTTTTAGACTTGGCACCGAGCCTGTCCACACAGCACAGCCTGGTTAAAGTTGTGCGGTAGCAAGCGCTGCGGCTTTAAACAGGAGCGAAGGCGGTCTCCACCCCGCAGGAGGCACCACGGGGCTAAGTGAAGGAAGCGAGGCTCAGAACTGTGCGTAGAGTTCGGCCTTTTACCTAAGAAAGGCTCGAGGATATTTGCATTTGATAACTAGAAAAAATGAGGCTCCCTGTGGGGGAGGGAGGTGGCGGGGATGTAAGTTGGATTTCTGGACACAACTTTGACAGTCTCGGTCATGGAACCATAGGGGGGGGAAGCTGTTTTCCTTTGACCTGTCAGGGTCTCTGGCTGAGCACGTGTAATATGGAATAGCGAGGGAAGGGCAGATAGATGGACTTGATGTGAGTTCCCCGTCACCTGGGAGCCTTCGCAGGACATGAAGCCACGAGGAGGGGGCTGAGGCCGAGTGCTTTTGCTGGCTCGACGAGGTTTGGAGAAGCACGATAGGACCGGGTGAGTACGATGTAATGAACCGGGAGCGTGAGGCCGGGATCCAGAGGCCTCCCTGTCCCCTTCTTCAGAGCTAGGGCCATTCCTTCCTCAGCATAGGGAGGGCACGCTCACGTGACCTCTGGGGGAGCAGTGGGGACAGTAGGATACTCTCTTCTACGCTTCTCCCATTCAGCTTCACTGTCTCAGTGTGCCGAGGGACGCATTTAGGTGTGTGAGCAGGGGCCGCAAGGTCCCAAGGCCAGCAAGTCTGTCGTAAGCTCGTGACGGCCCATGGAACCTGCCAGACTCCCGTCAGTGGGCCGAACGTATTGACGGCATTAAGTCCGTCGGAGGCGAGAGGCATCCTATGATCCAGGGTCTGTTATCACCTGTGATCCGAGCCCCGTGCTGACCTGTCCAGACAAGTTTCTCAAGCTATATGCAGGCATGTCTAAAGAAGTCGAGTTCCTAAAAAATGTTTACATCCCATGCTCTGTGTATAGAATAGCATGTCCTGAACCCCATTAGGGCCATGTCATGTTTACATATAAACATTTAACCTTTCAAACTTTTAATGTTTTAACTTTTCAAACAGGGGCAAAGTAGTCTGTAAAAATTAAGAACAAGCCGGATGTGGTGGTGCATGCTTTTCATCCCAGCATTTGGGAGGCTGAGACAGGATTGTGGTTTGAGGACAGCCTCAGCTACTACTTAGAGAGGCCCTCTGCAACTAAGTGAGACCCTGTTTCAAAATAAAGAATAAAAAATAGGGCTGGGGGTATGGCTTGGAGGTAGAATGCCCTGGGTTCCATCTCCAATACCAAAAAAAAAAAAAAAAAAAAAAAAAAATTAAAAAGAAAATGAATCAAAAGAACTGCTGCGTGTGATGGCAAACACATTTAATCCCAGTACTTGGGAGGCTGAGACAGGAGGATCACAGTTCGAGGCCAGCCTCAGTTACTTAGTGAGGGCCTCTGCAACTTAGACCCTGTTTCAAAATAAAGAATAAAAAATAGGGTTGGGGTTGTAGCTCAGGGGCAGAATGCCCCTGGATTCCATCCCCGGTACCAAAACAAACAAACAAATAAGTAAATGAAGGGAACCAGGAGTTGGGTTGGTGGCGTAACTCTACAGAGAGGAGATGCTGCTTCAAGTGGGCTGTTCAGACAAACTGGATTGTACATCTCAGCAGGGTAGAGCTAAAGACAACAATGGGATCCTAGACAGGTGTTTGTGCTTACCGTAGTAGTAGTAGTAGTAGTAGTAGTAGTAGTAGTAGTAGTAGTAGTATTTGTATTGTTGTTGAAGATATTATGTTTATCAAATAAGCCACTATGTTAGTTACTAGGAAACAAGATTTCCAGGGTAAGAGAAAAGACATATAGATCTGAAAACCAAGGGGTTAAGTAAATACCCCATAATTCCAGGTGTGAATTGGCAATATCAGTGTTATTTAAGGCATTTTTATAAAGAAATATTTTCTATCTCCAATTACTAGAAGTTTCTCTGAGGGGGTATATAGGGCTAGAAATAGTGACTGGCCAGTAGCAAGGAGCGCACAAAGCATGTAGATTGTGTCTCTAACTGTCCCACCAAGAGGAATCAGCCCCATCAACGGCGGAGTAAGCACGGCACGGGGAGTGAGCCAGAGAGCCTGGAGTGTCTCATGGCGCCTGGAACAGAGCTATCAAGAGCTCCTACGGTCACGTTAAGGGCCATAGAGGCCAACTGAAGAGGCTCATGTTGGCCAGTGATGGGATAATTTGTAACATCAAAAAATATGAATGGAGCCAGGCGTGGTGGCGCACGCTTGTGATCCCCGCGCTTGGGAGGCGGAGACAGGAGGATCGCTCAGGTTCACAGCCAGCTGCACTGGCTTAAGAGACCCTGTTTCCAAATAAAAATATACAATAGGTTTGGGAGTGTAGCCCGGAGGTAGAAGGGCTTCCAGGAACCCCAGTACCACCAAAAAAAAAAAAAAAAAAAAAAAAGACCCTGTTTCCAAGTAAAATATAAAATAGGTCTGGGAGTGTAGCCCAGAGTTAGAAGGGTTCCATCTCCAGTACCACCAAAAAAGGAAAGAAAAGAAAAGAAAAAAGCACGGAAGGGCTTTAGAGCCAGACACACTGACCTGAGAAAGTTGCTTCTTAACTGCTCGGTACCTGCTTCTTCACAGTATGATGAGACAGTGAACCTTACCTGTGCTTCAAAGTACCTTCCAGAATGCCTGGCCACCCCACGAGTGGCATAAGCAACCTTCTTATCACGTGCGCAAGTTCCGTGGGCCAGGAGTTTGGAAAGGATCTGGATGGAGGACAGCCTCTCCGCCACATGTTTAGGTCCTCTGCTGGGGAGGCTGGGGATGGAAGAACCCGCAGTACTGTGGGTGGAAGCTCGAGTGCTCCGCCTCTGAGCTGTCCCCACGCCTTGCCATTTTACTTGAAGACAGGGTCCGCTAAGTGGAGGCGTGGGCAGAGGCACAGGGTCTTTGGGAGGCCCTCCACGCTGGCAGTTGCTGGCTCTCAGCTGCTGCCCTGACCATAGAGAACAACACCTGCAGCCACGCTGGGGGCCTGGGCTTCCTCAGTGAACTGGGGCCTCCTCCCAGAATCTGGGCTTTTCTCAGAGCCTGGAGGGCTCTCCCTGACCCTGAGCTTCCTTTCAGAACCAGGGCCTTTCTCATAGCGTCGGGATTCACGGAATTGGGGACATACGCACAGCACGGGGACTCCTTCCTGCTTTGGGGGCTTCCTCACAGGGGAGGACTTTGTGCAGTCAGACTTCTTCTGGGGCCGGCTGAGCACGCAGGGCCTTGGCCTTCAGGGCCTGCTGGGAGCCACACTGACTGTCCTCTCCTGCTGCTGTGACCTGGAGCTGGAGCGCCCTAGCGCTCGAGGCCTGCTGAGACCTGGTCCTAGACTAGGCGAGGGGCAGTGTGGCAGAGGTAGCAGTGACGTGCAGAGCAGGCAGAGCGCCGGGGCGACCCAGTGCTTCCCTGCCCTCGCAGCCTCAGTGTGTAACCCAGTCCTGCGAGGCCCAGCTCACTCCTGAGAAAGAGACTTTTCATGACAGTGGAGCTCCCACACCCCTGGGGAACCAGATCTCAGTGTGAGTTTGCGTAGGACAGACCCTCTCCAAACCATAGCACCCACCATCATTTTCTTGCTCTCTCTTTTTGTACTGGGAATTGAACCCAGAGACATTCTACCACTGAGCTACATCCCAGCCTGATTTTACTTCTTATTTGGAAACAGGGTCTCATTAGGTTGCTGAGAGCCTTGCTAAGTTGCCGAGGCTGGCTTTGACCTGGGATCCTCCTGTTTAGCCTCCCAGGTCCTAGGATTACAAGTGTGCGCTACCACGCCTGGCTTCTTTTTCTTTTGGTGCTGGAATAGAAACCATGGCCTCCTAGCTGGGCATGGTGGTGCATGCTTGTAATCCCAGTACTTGGGAGGCTAAGACAGGAGGATCACAGGTTCGAGGACAGCCTCAGCTACCTAGGCCCTCCACAACTTAGACCCTGTTTCAAATATAAAGAATAAAAAATAGGGCTGGGGTGTAGCTTGGAGAAATGCCCCTGGGTTCCATCCCCAGTACCACAAAAAATAAATAAGTACATAAATAAACAGAAGCCATGGCCTCTTGCATGCTAGGCCAGCTTTCCCACCACCTTCGCCCAGCCCATTGAGGCTATCTCCAGCTGGCCTTGGGTGTGTATGGACACCTAAGGCTCGCTTCTGACGCAGGGGGGCCCGGGCTGCTCGTCGTGGCTTTGTGCTTTTAGCCCTTTCCCTCTCGTGGTAGATTTCACCTGTCACTCAGGTCTGCCTCAGGCTTGCCTGTCTGAGCTGAGGGACAGGCATCGCCAGAGTTTGAGACCAGAGCCCCCTGCAGATTAGGAGGCTGTGCGGTGTGAGCTGTGCAGCCGCGGGGAATGGATGGCCTGCGGGATCGTAGGAACTGGCAGTTTGATACCAAAAGGTGGTGTGTCGGTTTGCTGGAGAGTGGAATTTCATCAGGAACTCCAAAAGAGCCGGGCGTGGTGGCTCACACTTGTAAACCCAGTACTGGGGAGGCTGAGACAGGAGGATCGCAGGTTCGCAGCCAGCCTCAACAACTTAGCTAGGCCCTCCATACCTTAGACCTTGTTTCCAAATAAGAAATAAAATAGGGCTAGGGTTTAGCTCAGAGGTAAAATGCCTCTGGGTTCAATCCCCAGTGCCACACACATACAAAAGAACTCCATAAATAATGAGAATAAATCTAGAGGGCTCCTCCTCTGTGGGAGACGGCTGGGGTGGGTGGCTCCGTCTGCTGGTCACGGCTGCGGGCGTCCAGCGGGCGTGCTGGCCAGCAGAGCGCCGTCTGCTCTACCTACTCAACACTGCGCCTGTCATGAAGACTTGCCTCCTTTCTTTCCGTTTCTCACATGGTATTCTGATATAGGTGCATGTACATTTTCAAAAATCTTGATGCAACTTTCAGGTTTTTTTCCTTAAAAATGCTTAAAGCAATGTTTATCAAATTTAGAAGTTTTAACCAGTTTTGGAATATGGAAAGGCTATAACTCTTTAAGTTTTTTAAATAAAATTCTGACTTTTCCCCAATATTTACTATGGACATTTGGAAACAAAAGGTTGACGGAGTAGAGCTGTGATGACCTGCCGCCCAGATCCAATGGTTGTGTCCAGCCCGAGTGGTTTGTACTTTAATGATGCACTGGAAGTAAGTGTGGCTAGCAAGATCCTGCACTGTGTCTCAGCACGAGCACCTCAACACAAGGATATCTGTGCTGTGAATGTATAATGTAATGAACTTTCAAAGTAACCCCTACAATCTCTAATATTAGGTCTTTTTTTTCTGTTTTTTGTTTTGTTTTTTTGGGGGGCGGGTCTGGGGATGGAACCCAGGGGCATTTGACCTCCAAGCTACACCCCCTGCCCTAATTTTTATTCTTTTATTTTGAAACCGGGTCTCACTGAGTTGCAGAGGACCTCACTAAGTAGCTGAGGCTGTCCGTGAACCGCGATCATCCTGTCTCAGCCTCCCAAATGCTGGGATTACAAGCGTGCGCCACCACGCCCGGCCATGTTTTTGATTGAAATAAGTGCAGCGGGTCCCACAGATATATGCGCGAGCCCGATAAAAGGATGCCAAAAGCCTTTATTTGTACAGAGTCGGCCGCCTGCCATCACGCCTGCGGGAGCGGGCGAGCTGTCTCTCTGTGTGTCTCTCTTGGGCTCCTTCAGGCTCCTGTGTGTGCGGGGTGGGGGGCTCCTCCTTTTAGGTCCCCCCCCACCTGTGGGAAACAGAACTCTCGCGAGGTAGGAAGGTGGGTCCTTCCTGCTTCCTGGGCTTCTGGCCCCTTCCCCCTGCGGGGCAGTGGCTCAGACCTTTCAGTTTTTGGGGGGTTTTTTTGGTGGTACTGGGGTTCCTGGAAGCCCTTCTACCTCCGAGCTACGCTCCCAGACATATTTTATACTTTTTATTTAGAAACAGGGTCTCTTAAGCCAGCATGGGCTGGCTTTGAACCTGCGCCATCCTCCTGTCTCCGCCTCCTAAGTGCAGGGATTGCAAGCGTGAGCCACCACGCCCAGCTTCTAATATTTTATTTTTACATTTTCCAAACATCCATAAATTGTCTTTTATAGCATTTTCTTTTTTTTTTCTTTCTTATTTATTCATTTATTTTCTGGGCCAGGATCTTGCTATGTTACCTAGGTTGGTCTCAAACTCATGGACTCAAGCGATCTTCCTCTCCGGCCCTAATGCGCATGGTAGCTGGCCAGCATTATTATTATTATTATTATTATTATTATTATTATTATTATTATTATTATTTTCGTTACTGGGATGGAACCCAGGGCATTCTACCTCAGAGCTCCACCCCAAGCCCTGTTTTTATTCTTTATTTGAAACAGGGCCTCACTGAGTTGCAAAGGGCCTCACTAAGTAGCTGAGGCTGTCCGCCAACCCAGATCCTCCTGTCTCAGCCTCCCTATGCTGGGATCACAAGCGTGCCCACCATACTTGGCTCATTTTTTTTTTTAATCACATACTGCATTTGGTATTGCTTCTTTTAATCTAGAGCACTTTCCTCACCTTCCTTAAATTTTAAACTTTAAAAACTCTTTGCTTTCAATTTCATACATATAGAGCAGTTGCAAAAAACTGTACAAAGATTTCTCATATACCTTCCCCAAATGTTTACACATTTTACCATAGTCTCACTGTCTTTTTCTTCTCTCTTCTTTCCTTTTCTTTTTTTCTTTTCTTTTTTTTTTTTTTTTGTGGTGCTAGAGGTGGAACCCAGGGACTTTTCTACCTCTGGGCTATACTCCCAGACCTCTTTATTTGGAAATAAGGTCTCACTAAGTTGCTGAGCCTCACTAAGTAGCTGAGGCTGGCTTTGAACCTGCGCGATCCTCCTGTGTCAGCCTCCCAAGCGCGGGGATTACAAGCGTGCCCACCACGCCCAGCTCATAGCCTTACTTTGAAAGGTACTCTCTTGCTTAACCCCAATGCATTTGTCAAAGTAAGGAAGGTAGCACTGATTGATACTGTCATCCCTCTGACTTTCTTTAGGGTTTGCCATTTCTTTCGTGAGTTGTACAGCAAAGGAGAGGACATGGCGGGGTGTGGTGGTCCTAGGCCAGTGCAGAGCTGCCTTTGCTGGCATTCTCTCTGCTCCTGAGAGGTGCATTAGCCTCTCGATCCTGAGGCTTCTGAAGGCCATGGCCATGTGCTTCGCAGGGTGTCCCCAACGCGGGTTTGTGGACCATCCTGAGGATTGTGCTTGGCAGAGAGGGATGATGGGCTCCCAACAGGAGCGGTGGCTTCCAGCATAGTAGTCGCTATTTCAGGCAAGAATCATCAATGGGTTCTAGCCCCAGCTGGTGAACATAGCACGAGAAGCAAGAAAGGTACACGAACTCAAGGTACCTGCCACAGATACTTATCAAACACCAAGGGGCAAATGGTAGCTTTATGGTGGAAAAACCTGGAGGAAACACTGTCACTCAGTGGTGAAGATAACACCACCAAGATGAGGTGAACTAACATGCCTCTCCCAATACGATGTGCCAAGAAGGACCCGGTGTGGTATTTCTGAAAGTCCTGCCATCTTAGAGGTCTCGTTGTAATTTAGAGTGCCCCATTACTCATTTACGTATTTATAGTTTTAAGGCAACTTTCCTGACTTGTTAAAGATAGGCCAACCTGAGCCCGGACCACCCAGCCTGTAGGTGTAGGGACGAAGCAGCGGCACGGCCGTGGGAGAGGTTTAGATGTGCTCGATGCAGCGAGGGAGGGCGCTGCAGCCCAGGGAGTGAGCGGCAGTCACTCAGCGGTGCCGGGTGAGGGCTGGCAGCCATGCCGGACAGGCTTCTTGCCCAAGTCCGGCCTGTGACCAGGCCTCAGGTCATGGTGAGGACTTTGATTCGGTGCGGATCAGCAGTGGGGGTTCCTGGCCACACTGGTACAACCTGGGTTCTCAGTGAAGCCAGTCAACGCGGAGGCAGGCATGCAGGTGCAAAAGTGGAGGCCTGCTCGGGAAGGGGTGCAGAGGAGCTGGGTATGCCAGTGCAGGGCACCTGCCGCGGCGAGTGGGGTATGGGCTCCCGATCTGGCTCCAGTTACTGTCACCTCATTGCGCTGCTGGTCCAGGGCCTGCCTGCGAGTCCTGCAAACAGGTCTGTCTTTCCCTCTGATGTCCCCCTTAACTTTTTAGCACAAATTCTAGGCTTGTGAGCTGGGTGTGATGGCACACGCCTGTAATTCCAGTACTTAGGAGGCTGAGACAGGAGGATTGCAGGTTTGAGGACAGTCTCAGCAAGTAGTGGGATCCTCAGCAACCTAACCAGACTGTTTCCAGACACGTGCAGCAGGAGCGCAGTGTGTCTGACCGGAGATGCAGGGGCTCGAGGCAGCTCTGGGCCCCCAGCCCTGGTTCCCATGGGCAACCTGATAAAGCCAGGTGTTCACCTGCGCCTGTCCTGGAGTTGTCTCCCAGGAGAGGGACCTCAAAATTCTAAGGTCGGGAACTTGTGCAGCAGGGTGGCAGAACATTGGCCCATCCTGCCCCTTTGCTCTGCTCATGCACGGCCTTTGCTCTGGATATGGGCAGGTCTGCTCTGGGGCCAGGGCTGGGGGAGTCCCTGGGGACCCCGCTCTGGATGACAAGCACTTGGGGGCCTAAGCCGCTCAGACTCCACCTCCCCGCCTTCATTGGCCGTTGTCCTTTAGCCAGGTTTGCCCAGGAAGCCTGGCAGGGAGGTTGGCATGTCCTTGGAGCGCTGTCTGTAGCAAGCGGTGGACTTCACTGTGGCTCGGCCCTCGTCTGCATGGCCCAGGTGCTCTGTGGGAAGGTCCATTCAGTTAGGGAGTCAGCTTTAGTCTTTGGGAGCCGCTCGTGAGGAAGAGCTGCCTTCGCAGAGTCGGGTCCTTTCCCGGCAGGTGGAGGCGGACACCAGGACTCAGATATAGCCCGGTCACGGGAGTCTCACGCTCTCCTTCAATTGTAATATAAAAATTAGAATGTGCCTTCAGTGGAGCAAGGAGATAGGAGAATTGCCAACAGAGCTGTTGTAAATCATCTTCCCCAAATAGGTCATGCCAGTGATTAGTCTCAGGCTAACTTATAATTCGTCCTTTTAGGAACATACTCTTTGTCTAGTGGATGCTGCACATCCAAGCCTGGCTGGTTGTTGATGCCACGAGAGGGCCTTGGCACTGTAGTCTAAGGTTCACACGAGCAGTTGAAGTGTGCTGTGCCCAGGAAGAGGCACTCAGTCCTGTGGGGAGCAGGCCTCACCGGGGAGGCCTCCTGCAGTGGGGTGATAAAGCACGCTCACAGCTGGCCATGCACACAGAAGGGTTTGGGCAGAGCTAGGCTGGCAGCCGGGAGGGTAAGGAGGATGCAGACACAGGAGAAGCAAGAGGGCTGGTGCTACGGCTTGTACCACGTGGAGGTGGCCGTGGGATGGGCTGATGCGGTTAGGGGTGGCAGTGACTCCAAGCAGGAGTCACAGGACCAGCCTTGCAGTTCAGAAAGCAGGAGAATGGATTAGAGCAGGGCCAGCCACAGGCTCCTGGGATCAAGGTCTGGGGGGCAGTGCTAGCTGGAGTCCGCGTGGGTTGGGGAGGCGGTGGAGGTGGCATTAGAGAAAGGCCACGGGATTCGGAGGTGAGCCAGGTCATGGTCAAGGCAAAGGCCATTAGGAGACACTCAGGGACACGCTTGCAGACATCTGTTCAAGCACCGCCATCTGAAGAATGGGCTCGAAGCTGGCCATGGTGGCACCTGCCTTAATCCCAGTACGTAGGAAGCTGAGATAGGATCACAAGTTCAAGACTAGCCTCAACAATTTATTATTATTATTTTTGTGTGTGTGTGGTACTGGGGGTGGAATCCAGGGGCTTTTCTACCTCCAGGCTATACTCCCAGACTGATTTTTTATACTTTATTTGGAAACAGGGTCTCACTAAGTAGCTGAAAGCCTTACTAAGTAGCTGAGGCTGGCTTCGAACCTGTGTGATCCTCCTGTCTCAGCCTCCCAAGCATGGGTATTACAAGCGTGCCCACCACGCCCAGCTAGCCTCAACAGTTTAGGGAATGAGCTCAAGCTGGGCATGGTGGCAGCATATGCCTGAAATCCGAGTACATATGTGCTACAACAGGAGGGTCTTTGGTTCGAGACCAGCCTCAGCAACTTAGTGAAATCCTGTTTCAAAATAAGCAAATAAAAAGAACTGATGGTGAAGCTGGGTGTGGTGGCATACACTTGTAATCCCAGTGCTTGGGAGGCTGAGACAGAATGATCGCACAGATTCGAAGCCAGCCTCAGCTACTTAGTGAGGCTCTCAGCAACTTAGTGAGACCCTGTTCCCAAATAAAATATAAAATAGGTCTGGGAATGTTGCCCGGAGGTAGAAAAGCCCCTGGATTCCACCCCCAGTACCACACACACAGAAAAAAAAAAAAAAATGTAGCAAGAGTCTTGGCAACTTAAGGAGACCCTGTTTCAAAATAAAAAATGAAAAAAAGGGCTGGGGTACAGCTCAGGGAGAATGCCCCTGGATTTCATCCCCAGTACCACAACAAACAAACAAAACAAAACAAAAGAACCGTTGGGGGAAGGCTCCCTAGTTCATTGCACATGCCCCATTGTGCGGTGACTGCTGCGTGAGGCACTGGGGTGCCTGGCCTTCCCCGTCTAAAGGACTCTCAGGAGCCTGCTAGGCTTTCTGGCCAGGGCTCTTCTTCCTGCCCCGCTCCCCACAGCACGCTCTTCTGAACCCTCGGCCCACAGGCATCCATGTGCTCCGGTGGCCTGCCTGCTCTGCTCTGGCCCCGCCGCTGCCCCCATCCCTCTGTGCCCCCGCCTCCCTGACCCCACTCAGCAGAGCGGCCTCCTGCCTCTTCCCAGTGCCCCGGTCTCGAGGCTCACACAGTGTATTTGTTAGCTAGAGCTGCTGTGACAGATGGCCCAGGCTGGGTAGGTTAAAAGAAGGGCGCTCCCCTAGCATGTGCGAGGCCCTGGGTTCTCCCTCCTGTGCGTGCACACACACAGGCACACACATGCACAGAGATCAAGGTATGGACAGGGCTCGGGCCTGGCCCCTCTGAGGGCTCCCCAGGAGTCCTCGCTCTCCCCTCCCAGCTTCCGGCTGCCCTGGCAATCCTCAGCCTTGCGCAGCTGTTGACCCATCACTCCAGCCTTTGCCTCCATCTTGAGGTGGAGCTCCTGGTGTGTCTCAGGCCTTCCTCTAACACAGTCACTGTGTGCTAAGTCCTGGGTGAGCTCGTCTGCAGGCCTTTGACATCATTCCTCCGCAGGCCCCTCCGAGCCCTGGGAGGGGCCTTGTGCAGGCAGTGGCCCAGCCTCCGCATGCACTCCCTCCCTGGCGGTGTGCGGTGAGCCAGTGTTTCCAGCCCAGACGCCTCTAACCTGAATCACCTGCCTCTTTCCCCTCACAGGCCACGGAAGCTCCTCCTCGCCTGTGTCTGCCTTGGGACCTGCAGCTCTGCTCTCCCGGGTGCTCAGGTGGGAAGCCCAGACTTGTCCTTGACCTCTCCCCGGTCCCGTGGCTCACCCCTTCCTGACACCCCAGTACCCCAGCTCACCACAGTCAGAGTCTGAGTCATGCCACCACCCCACCCAGGGTTTTCTACCCTGCTCAGGACACCCTCTGCGGACATGGAGTCCTGCGCTCAGCTCCCCACCTCCTCCACTCTGCCGGCCGCTGGCTCCCGGCTCCTCCTGCCTCCTCCCTGGTGCCGGCACTGCTGCAGTCACCCCACCCACCTGCTCCCGCCTGGCCTCTCCCTGTGCACTCATCGGCTCCCGTGAGCGGCGTGTGCCAGGCCTGCCTGTGCGCTCCTGGGCGCCTGGGCCCCAGCGCCAGCACATATGAGTGCTTGCTGAGGGCGAGCAGTGACCTCAGTGTCCCAGGCTTTCCAGGAACCTGTGTTAGCACCCTGCTCACGCTAGCCTGCCACAGGCCAGCCCCAGCCCTGCTGCTGAGCTTGAGTCCAGCGCCTTGACCCTGGTGACCGTGTCAGACCCCTCAGTGTAAGTGGGCGTCACAGGAGAACCCCCAGGGCGCGCCACGTGCCCACACGGTGGCCTGGCTGCTGCCCTGGCTGTGCTGCTGATTCCGCCCTCTTTGCTTCTGCTTAGCAGTCTCCCAAGTTGTACTGTGCTTCCCTGCGCGGCCTTTGGTGGCACTACTCCCTGTGACCTCCGTGTGACCTTCTGCGCAGGCCTCAGCCCTGCAGGCTGGGCACACCCGCAGTCCCCGCCGGCCACCCGCAGAGCCTCTCTGCACCCTGGTGCATGCTTGCCGGGCCCTGGCCCCGTGCCAGCTCATCAGCGCCACCTGGCAGGTGGCTGTTGTGTGCATATTTGTGTCATGTACACAGGTTTATAGCTGTGCCATCTTGAACTCCTCGAGAGCATCATTTCGCTCCTCAGGTCTCGCTTAAATGGCCTTCCCAGGGGCTGCTGTGACTGCGCAGCCGCCCCACCCCTCTCCATTATCCTGTCTCCTGGGCTTCCTGCTGTCCCTCTGCACACTGTCTCCTCCACGCCCATCTGCTGAGAAGGGTAGAGAAGGAGGGCGTGGGCGACACGGTGGCCGGCCAGGGCCAGCACGCTCCGCTCAGGGGCTGCTCAGCTGGTGAAGTGCAGCCGAAGAGGGCCTGGCTCTTGGAAGAGCTTTCTTTTCTCTCTACGTAAAAATGTGTGCATTTTAAAGAACGGTCCAGATGCTGTGGAATAAGGAGACCAAAAGGACGCCCAGCTGCTGACTAATGCTCTCCTGCCTTTGTTTTGCAGACGCCCCTTCCTCCTGCATCAAAATGATCTGATGTCTTAGACGACTGGTCAACCATGATGGCGACACAGACGCTGAGCATAGACAGCTACCAAGATGGGCAGCAAGTGAGCACTGGAGCTCTCCTCTGAACCCCGCCACCGCCTGTGGCCGACGCTGACATTAAATACATGTGTATTTGTTATATGTTGGTGTTGACAAAGATAAGCTATAGAATTTTCTAGATTATTTCTTTAATAATACCAAGATAACTAGTAATTTTAACACCCCCCCCCATCATATTACTTCCTTGGGAAATTACTTTGTGTGTGTGTGGTACTGGGGATTGCACCCAGATGCATTCTATCTCTGAGCTACACCCAGCCCCGTTTTATTTTTATTTTGAAACAGGTTTCACTAGGTTGGTGATAGTCTCGCTACTTGCTAAGGCTGTCCTGTAACCTGTGATCCTTCTGTCATAGAGTCCCACTAGGGAATTCCTTGTTTGAGGTCAGTGTTAATTAGCATCTTAGTTTTTAAAGAAAAGCTAGTGCACATGAGGCCCTGGTTTCAATCTCATCACTACAAAAACTGGAAAGGAACAGTGGGTCTGGGGAAGGCATTTTTGTTTCTTTGTGGAAGCCAGGCCTTGCAATGCTTGACAAGTACTCTAGCTGCTGAGCTTTGTGCAAAGTGGGGTGGTTTTGGTAACCACAGATTTCTACATCAAGGCCACTGAGCTGGGTGCTTTACTTGGCCACCTCTGGAATATCGGTCCCCTGCTTTCACCTCTGCAGCTAAGAATGGAGGGAGCCGTCCCAGTGACCTCCTCCCGTGTGGGCGCCTGGATGGCGCCGTGCCTGTCCTCCCGCTGGAGGGGAGCCTGCCTGCCCTGCGCTGCAAGGACTGTGTTCTGGCAGGGAGCTAGCTGAGGGCTGGCTCCTGTGTTGGGGTACCTGAGAACTCGTTGGTGCCCTGTGTTCTGAACCCCACTGGGGCCTGGCCCAGTCTCCACTGAGAGGCCTGACCCTGCCGTTTGAGTCCCGCTTGGCAGGTTTACTGTGGTCGGAGGGGAGATGGTGCTTCCAGCCAAGGACCTGAGAGGGCAGGGAGGCTCGGAAGGACGGTGGGAAGTGGAGGCGACATGCCCTCCCCTCCAGGGCCGGCTTGGCCCTGTCTTGCTCTTGTTGGCTGCATTTGATCGTCCCAAACATCTTGGAGGGAGATCCTGGAATGTGGGTTCCAGCCCTGCTACTGCAAAAAAAAAATTACCTAAGTGACAAACACATTGCCAGCAATTTAAGTGATCTATCTTTAAGGCTTAAATAAACATAGCTGGTCTTTCCTTTCTGAATGCATAACCTTTGTTGTGTGTGTGTGTGTGTGTGTGTGTGTGTGTGTGTGTGTGTGTGTGTACATGCGCGTGTACCCTGGAGGTCCAGAGCCTCACACAAGCTGAGCATGTGCTCAATCACTGAGCCCTACGCCTCCCCCAGCCCAGGTTAAAGGTTGGATAGCTCATGTGTTCCTGGTGTGTAGGGCGGCCTGGGAGGATTTGAGCCCTGTCACAGTGTATAGCATGCTGGATTTGATTGTTTTCACGGGAAGGCAACCTACTACTCGTTTGCACCTCTCTCAACATGTTAGTAATGTGAGGATCTACAGCAAGAAGTGACTGGAGAGGAAGGTTCCGTATGTCGGTCCCCTAGGTGGTGTATAGGTATGATCTTTAAAGTCACAAGCCCTTCACTGAGAACCAGCTTCTCAGTTCTTCAGCATGGGAAATTTGACCTTTATGTCTTCCATGTGTGTCTACCTCTGAGCTACACCCCAGCCCTATTTTATTTTTTATTTTGAAATAGGGTCTCAATATTGCAGAGGGCCAAAGTTGCTGAGGCTGGTGGCACACCTGGAATTCTCCTGTTTCAGCCTCCCAAATACTTTGATTACAAGTGTGCGCCACCATGACCAGCTATGTTATCCACTTTTAAAGCATATTAAGTTAAAAAGAGTTGTATTAAAGCCGGGCATGGTGGCGCACGCTTGTAATCCCAGCATTGGGAGGCTGAGACAGAAGGATCGTGGTTCGCAGACAGCCTCAGTTACTTAGTGAGGCCCTTTGCAACTCATTGAGACCCTGTTTCAAAATAAAGAATAAAAAATTGGGCTGGGGGTATAGCTTGCAGATAGAATGCCCCTGGGTTCTGTCTCCAGTGCTGCCAAAAACAAAACAAAACAAAAAAGCAGTTGTGTTGGAGCCAGTACCAGTGGCGTGTGCCTGTAATCCCAGCACTTGGGAGGCTGAGACAGACAGGAGGATCTCAGGTTTGATGCCAGCCTCAGCAATTTAGTGACACTCTGTTTTAAATTTAGTGAGTCTTTTCTTTTTTAAAATTTTACTTTATTTATTTATTTATTTATTTATTTATTTATTTATTTATTTATTTATGTGGGTCTGGGGATGGAACCCAGGGGCATTCTATCACTGAGCTATACCCCCAGTCCTATTTTTTATTATTTATTTTGAAGCAGTCTCACTGAATTGCAAAGGACCTCACTAAGTAGCTGAGGCTGTCTACAAACTGATATCCTCCTATCAGCCTCCCAAGCACGGGGATTATAAGCGTGCACCACCATACCCATCTTAGTCCTTTTTAAAATACCCAGTACCACACATACAGAAAAAGGTTTCTGTTGGTAGTATATCTTACTGCCAGTTATATAACCGTCTAGCAATTTACCAGTCTGAGTGGTTCCTGTATGAGAATAGAACACTTAGCAACAGTTTATTTTGTGTTTGGTAACAAAATTCTCCTTCTCCTTGTATAGATGCAAGTGGTAACGGAGTTAAAAACGGAACACGATCCAAACTGCTCTGAACCTGATGCGGAAGGAGTGAGCCCTCCTCCTGTGGAGTCTCAGACCCCGATGGATGCGGACAAGCAGGCCATTTATAGGTAGAGCCTGGGCAGGGAGCAGTGGGCGTTCAGAGGACTGTGAGACTACAAACCTGCCAGTGGCAGAGTGGGGGACCATCATGATACACAGCTGCTTGGGTAAAGATGTGTTCAGATTAACATTTTTTTCCCCCTTTTTTTTTTTTTTTTTTTGGTGGGTCTGGGGATGGAACCCGGGGATATTCAACCTCTGAGCTATACCCTTTGCCCTATTTTTATCTTTATTTTAAAACAGGGTCTCACTAAGTTACAGAGTACCTAATTAAGTAGCTGAGGCTATCTGCAAACCATGATCCTCCGGTCTCAGCCTCCCGAATGCTGGGATTACAAGCATGTGCCACCATGCCTGACTTATGATATTTCTTATAATTAAGAGAACAACTTGGTTCGGGCCAATGCTTGTAATCCCAGTACTAGGGAGGCTTTTTACAGAAGGATCACAGGTTCGAGGCCAGCCTTAGCAATTTAGCAAATCCAATCTACCAACATTCTGTTAAACAAAAAAACATGCCAGTTGTGGTGTGGTGACACATCCCTGTAATCCCAGGACATGGGCGTCTGAGACAGGAGGAGCTCAGGTTTGAGGCCAGTGTACGTTAACTTAGCAGAACCCTGTTTCATAATAAAAAGGGCTTGAGTATTGTTCAGTGGTAGAGTGCCCCTGGGATCAATCCTCAGTACCAAAAAAAAAAAAAAAGGAAACTTAAATGCAATAGCCAGCATTTTTAAAAAGTTGGTTTTATATACGTCAGAATTAACTCAGTTAAAAATATTTTATAGAGCTGGGCGTGGTGGCACACACTTGTAATCCCAGCGCTTGGTAGGCCGAGACAGGAGGATCGCACAGGTTCGAAGCCAGCCTCACTTACTTGGTGAGGCTCTCAGCAAATTAGTGAGATCCTGTTTCCAAATAAAGTATAAAATAAGTCTGTATAGCTCAGGTAGAAAAGCCCTGGGTTCCACCCTCAGTACCACACACACACACACACACACAAAATTATAGCCAGGTATGGTGGTTCATACCTGTAATCTTGGTACTTGCAAGGCTGAGATAGGAAGATCACAGGTTAAAAAATAGCTTCAGCAAGTAGTGTGACTTAAGACCCTGTTTCAAAATAAAAATAAAAAAGGGCTGGGGTGTAGTTCAGAGGTAGAATGCCATTGGATTCAATCCCCTATGCCCCCTCCCCCCACACATTTATAGCTGGGCATGGTGGTGGCATATGCTTATAATCCTAGGTTGAAACAAGAGAAACACAGATTTGCAGCCAGCCTCAGCAACTTAGTAAGGTTCTCTGCAAATTAGTGAGATAGAATATCCCTGGATTTAATCCCAAATATCACGAAAATAAATTAATTAAAAATTTTAAAAGCAATTTCACTCAGAATCGCCACAAAAATACAAAATAATTATGAATAAACCTAACAAGTATGAAAGACCTACATGGAGAGGACCATGAAAATGTTAAGAACGTAAACACACAGGCTTCATGGAGATCTGGTCATGTCCCAGTGTGAGAGCATTTAGTGTCGTAAAAGTCTCATGTTAAATGAAAGAAGCCAAACGCAAGAAGATGGCATCACAGGCTTTCACAATAACTTCTAGGAAAAAGGAAAAACAGAAGACTGGGAAGTAGGAGGCAGATGTCAGGATGGTGCGGGGAGGGGCGCTGGTCGGGAAGTGGCGCGATCCAGGCACGGGGGTGCTTGCCTGGATGTGTCATGGTGAAGCCTAGCACTTTGTGCAATTATGAACTAATAATTATAATATGTAATGAAGTGAAATAAAAGAAAATTATGGCAAAGTAAAAAATAATGGCTTCACTTTCCTGAGCTAATTATAAATTTAAGGCAATACGCGCATCAGAGTCCAATAGAACCTAAAACAAATAAATAAACAAGGCTAATTTTAGACATTTGGTAAAGCAAAAATAAGTAATTAAAATTTAAAAAGCACAATATGAATAACGTCACATAAAAAACATTTTTAAAAAATACTGCCTCAAAAAGAAGGAGGAATATTCTCTCATCGCCAGCTGCAGTCAGCTCAGTCCGTCCCCACAAACAGAAGACACCTGTTATCATGGTCATTTAATTAGCATGAATAATACAGGAATATGTAGATAGTAGATCAAGAGTTAAGCCAGAGAGCTCTATGTGTGTATGGAATAGACATGGGGCATTTCAAATCAACAGGCAGGAGACAGACTAATTAATAAACATCAGAGGAACTAGTGGCTCTTTAAAAAAAAAAACCCGGAATCTTATTTTGTTCAGAAAAGTCAATTGAAGAGTAAAATGTTTATCAGAATAAAAGTATATAAGAAATTTGAAACCAGGTCTGTGGCATATGCCTGTAATCTCAGTACTTGGGAGGCTGAGACAGGAGGATCACAGGTTCAAGATCAGCCTCAGGAATTTAGGGAGATGCTCAGAAACCTAGTAAGACCCTGTTTCAAAAACAAAACAAAGCAAAACAAAGGGCTGGGGTGTAGTTTGGAGGTAGAAGACCCCTGGATTCAATCCCCAGTACCAGAAACAAAACAAAACATACAAAAAGGAGACTAAGTAAGATACCATAAATAAGATAAGACAGGATACCCAACAGACTGGGTGAGATGGAGACCAGCACTCATGTCCTAAAGTAAAAAGAAAAAGCCGGGCATGGTGGCACATACTTGTAACTCTCCCTCCTTGGGAGGCTGAGACAGGAGGATCTCAGGTTGAAAGCCAATTCAGCAAGTGCTGAGACTCTCAGCAACCTAGTGAGACCCTGTTTCCAAATAAGAAAATTGGGCTGGGGTGTATCTTGGAGGTGGAAACAAAACCGTAAGAGAAAGCCACAAAGTAGGCAGGTCCCGGAAGAGGACCTCGAATGGCCGTGCACGCAAAACGCTGAGTGGCGAGGCACACTTTTGGGCCCAGGGTGGCCAGTGAAGAAGGCGGCGACGGCGTGGCGGCCAGCTTCGGAGTCCCAGTGTCCTCCACTAGTGTGAGGAGCTGGCTAGGAATGCTCTTTCTCAAAGAGCGTTTTGGCCATTGAATAACTTTTTAAATTTACTTGATGACCCCTTTTCCTTTTTTAAAATTTATTTATTTATTTATTTAATATTTTGTTGGGGAGGAGGGCTACTGGGGACTTAACCCAGGGACATTCTTCCTCTGAGCTGTACCTCAGACCTATTTTATTTTCTATTTTGAAACAGGCTCTCACTAGTTGCTGAGAGCCTTACTAAGTTGCTGAGACTGACCACAAACCTGCCATCCTCCTGTCTCGGCTCCCCCAAATACTAGGATTACAGGTGTGCACCACCATGCCCAGCTTCTTCTCTTTTATAAGTTGTAGTTGGCCCAGGCATGGTGTCACACGCCTGGTGTGCTTAAAGGATAGTGAAGCTGGGCTGGGGCTCACGCCTGCGATTAGAGCCCGTGGGAGGCTGCACACACACACACACGCACGCACGCATGCACGCATGCACACAAGCACGCCACGCACGAAACAAAGAATGATGAGATGTCCACGCACTGAAATAGTGTCTGTTGGCTAAGGATGGAACCCAGGGCCTGTGCACACTGGGCCAGTCCTCTACCACCAGACTACACCCAGCCTATGGGTAGTCTCTTTCATTCTCTCTCTCTCTCTCTCTCTCTCTCTCTCTCTCTCTCTCTCTTTTTTGTAGTACTGGGGGTGGAACCCAGAGGCTTTCTACCTCCGGGCTATACTCCCAGACCTATTTTACACTTTATTTGGAAATAGGGTCTACATTGCTGAAAGCCTCACTAAGTAGCTGAGGCTGGCTTCGAACCTGCGTGATCCTTCTGTCTCAGCCTCCCAAGCGCTAGGATTACAAGCGTGCGCCACCACACCCGGCTGGATAGTCTCTTAAGCAACACCAGCTGCATAATTTGTAGGGCTTGGTACAAAAAGAAAACACAAGGCTCCTTGTTCCAAGCATGAGTTTTCAGCCAACACTAGCAGCGCACTGAGCCGAGCATGGGGCCGTAGCCAGCTGCGCAAGACGTACACCGTTGCAGCTAGTCCTGTATGTATGACAGACTTGGAAGGACAAAGCAAGTTTCTAGAGCCATGTTCAGAATACTCTGAAGAAAGGTGCTCACCAAAATATTAAAAGTAGTCACCTTCTGGGGGAGAGGGAAGGAGGGCTGGAGGAGAGCGTGGTATCCCAGAGGGCTTCTGCTTGATCTGTGTGGCCTGACTTTTTTTCCCCAAGATGTATATATTTAGTTATTATGCAATTAAATAAATGCCATAGCCGGGCATAGTGGCACAGGCTAGTAATTCCAGTACTTGGGAGGCTGAGAAAGGAGGATTACAGTTACCAGTTACTTAGTGAGGCTACCCGCAACTTAGTGAGACCCTGTTTCAAAATAAAGAAGGAAAAAGCTGGGCGTGGTGGCGCACGCTTGTAATCCCCACCCTTGGGAGGCTGAGACAGGAAGATTGCACGGGTTCAAAGCCAGCCTCAGCTACTTAGTGAGGCTCTCAGCAACTTAGTGAGACCCTGTTTCCAAATAAAATATTAAAAAAAAGGTCTGGGAGTATAGCCCGGAAGTAGAAAGCCTCTGGGTTCCACCCCCAGTACCACCAAAATAAAGAAGAATAAAATAGGGCTGGGGTGTAGCTCGATTCCCAGGTCTGCAAAAAGAATTAATGCCAGGGATACACTACTTTGTACCCATTAGGATGATTATAATTTTATTATTATTATTATTATTTGGTACCAGGGATGGAACCCAGGGGCATTGTACCTCCAAGCTACAACCCTATCCCTAATTTTTTAGTCTTTTTATTTTTGAAACAGGGTCTCACTGAGTTTGTGAAGGGCCTTGCTAAGTAGCTACAGCTGTCCGTGAACCACGATCCTCCAGTCTCAGCCTACTGAATGCAGGGATTACAAGTGTGCACAATCACGCCCAGCTATACTTTTTAAAATTTTTTCTTTTTTTCTTTCTTTTTTTCTTTTCTTTTTCTTTTTCTTTTTTTTTTTTGTGGTACTGGGAATGTAACCCAGGGGCATTCTACCTCTGAGCTACACCCCCAGCTCTATTTTTTATTCTTTATTTTGAAATAGGGTCTCACTGAGTTGCAGAGGGCCTCACTAAGTAGCTGAGGCTGTCCGCGAACCACAATCCTTCTGTCTCAGCCTCCCAAATGCTGGGATTGCAAGCGTGCACCACCATGTCTGGCTCAGGATTATTATATTTAAAAAGAAAAACAGAATACTAAGTGTTGGTAAGAGGTAGAGGAGTGAAAATGCTTGTGGTGGGAATGTGGAATGGCAGGGTGACTTTTGAAATCAGGCTGGCAGTTTCCCCAAAAGTTCATAGAGTTATGTTTGACCCAGAAATTTAACTCCTGCATATATACCCAAGAGAAACGACAGTGTATGTTCTCACAGGCACCTGCACGTGAATGTTCATAGCAGCATTATTCATAATAGCCAAAAGGTAGAAACAACCCAGATGTCCACTGACTGATGAATAGAAACAGTAAATGTGGTATAAGGATATAATATACAACGGGATATAATATTATCTAGCTGAAAAAGAAGAAAGAATTGATATGTGCTGTAACACTGATAAGTCTTGAAAGCATGCATGCTAAGGCAGACGCAAGACACCAGAGACCACACATGAGTCCACTTATGTGAAATGTATGGAATACTCATAGGAAGCAGGTTCCTGGAGGGACGGGGTGGAGGTGGAGTGACTGCTGACGGGTAAGAGTTTCTTTTTGGGACGATGACATCTACAATTGTTGTGGTGATGGCTGCCCAACTCAAGAATATGCTAAAAACCCCCAATCCAGTCCTGTCAGCGGGGCATTGTGTGGCCTGTGCGTCAGAGCCCAACAGGGCCGCTGTGTAACATGGTGCTGCCAAGTGGGTCACGCCTTGCTCCTGTCTCCCCAGGCACCCACTGTTTCCCTTGCTGGCCCTGCTGTTTGAGAAGTGTGAGCAGTCCACGCAGGGCTCAGAGGGCACAACCTCCGCCAGCTTCGACGTGGACATTGAGACCTTCGTCAGGAAGCAGGAGAAGGAAGGGAAGCCCTTCTTCTGCGAAGATCCAGAAACCGACAATTTGGTAAGTCCAGTAAGCGCTTTATCCTACTCTTCCTAACTAAAATCTGCTCGTGAAATTCCAGACTGCTAAGCAGGACTTTGAGTTGCCTGCTGGGGGGAGTGTCATATGATTATAAAACAACTGGACTCCCAGTGTGTGACTTGGATGTCCTCAAGCCTCCAGTTAGAATCTCCTTTCAGAGGTGAATAAGTAATGTGTGCTCCATCCTACATGGCCCGGAGGTCTAGCTCCCTCCTGGATTCTGAGCTTCCACAGGGGCCGGGCTGCTTCCACAGGTCTGCACTCAACTTCCGTCCTTGGTGTACCTCTAATCCTGGACACAGAACTTGAGCCATATCCTCAAGAAAGCTGTCTCAAGGCTGACACTGACCTGGGGGTGCCCTTCTCCTGGGTCCAGGGCTCTCTGCACTCTGCAGAGGAGGTGGAGAATTTCTTAGGGTTAACGTCGCTGCTCACCCAGGTGTGCCATGCCCTTGGACTCGGGCAGTGCCAGCAGCCTCTGTCAGGCACCTACTCTCTGGCTCCTCCTGATACACCGTATGTTTACTTCCCTCCCACACTGAGGTTGACAGAGACATCAGGCTATCATACTGGGATTCGAGGAGCATCTCCAGGGCCCACATCAAATTTTAGGCCCTGAACAGAAAAGGGTCTTTGGAAAACTTTTCTAGTCTCAGCTTTAAAAAAAAAAAAGAGTTTTCATTGTGTATTCTCCCACGTAATAGATTCTATAGATGGCTTATCTGCCTTTCATCTCTGGAGTGAGACTCACTGTTTCTGCCCTCTTGGGCAAGGATCAGGCCCTGTCTGCCCAGGAGAGTCATGTTTCGCCTGTCATCAGCCCACACTAGCCCCAATCAGTCCATGGGGCTCAGCTGTCCTCCAGCCGTGCCAGGCAGCAGGGACCCAGGTTCTCCTGCTCTGTCTTTAGCATAGCCTGGGCAGAACTCGATGCTCACCAATAGTGATCAATTGATTGATTCTTTCATTCTGTGAATACATATGTCACCTGCCAGCGAAGGGGGTGAACTTTGGAGTTGTTGACAGGAAGTGGTGCTACTAAAAATGGTTTTATTAATGGTATTAGTGATTAATGCTGTGGGGCAAGTTGCCCCCAAACTCAGTGACTTCATATACAATTAAAACTTTCAGAAAAATTATAAAAGAAAATCTCTGGGAGACTTCTGGGAAGATGGCGATGGAGAAAAGCAGGGCTTACGAGTCCCGCTAGCAATCGATCTCTATTACCAAAAAATCAGCACCTTTCATAGACAGAAAACACCATCAGCACAGAAACAAAAACTGTAAATATAAGGGAGAGAAAAAGAGGGCTGGGAAAACAAGACATCAGAAAGAAACCAGCCCGCATTGCTGCGGCTGGAGCCGTGTGGATGCCATCTTCCCTCTCAGCACCAGGCTCCAGAGAGGAGGGGACTCAGAATGGAGTTCAGAACCCGAGAGGACATACACCAGCCTCACGGCTGAGGACGCGGCAGCAGCACCTTATTGCCGGCGGCAGTGGCAAGTTCACCAGACAGCTCCAGAACAACACACTCAACAACCCACCAGGCTCCAGAGAGGAGGGGCGGACAGCGAGCTGAGCACACACTGCAGGCACTCAGAGCGGAGCTCAAAACTAAAGAAATACTTCTACGGCCAAGGATGTGGCAGCAGCACCTTATTGCCGGCGGCAGTGGCAAGTTCACCAGACAGCTCCAGACCAACACACTCAACAACCCACCAGGCTCCAGAGAGGAGGGGCGGACAGCGAGCTGAGCACACACTGCAGGCACTCAGAGCGGAGCTCAAAACTAAAGAAATACTTCTACGGCCAAGGATGTGGCAGCAGTACCATATTGACAGTGGCGGTAGCAGCGAATTCACCGAGTCCACTACAGCTCCATCAGCACACTCAACAAATGTGAGTCAAATTGTGGCCCCTTGAGGAAAAATCCCAGTACTGCACTCCCAGGGATTTGCGAAGATAGTCTCCCTGGGTTGGAGATTTTTGCAATCCAACCCAGTGGGGAAGTGGTGGTGGCAGAGATATCACACCATAGTCACAAATCCCCAGGGGAGAACGCCCAGCCTGGCACCCCCATGTTCTAAAGCAGCCTCGATTGACTCCCTGGGTCTGAGACTTTGCGATACAACCCAGTAAAGGAGTAGTGGTGACTGAGATACCACAGACTCGAGATCCAGAGCACCTTAAATGAAGTTGTAGTGACCCAGGGAAGAACCCAGAGAAGGGACAAACTTCCAAAATCATGGGACAGAGGAATAACAATGGAGAAAGGAATGCCCACAACATCAGAACCTAATAAAGAAATTCAGAGCTCCCTAGAAGATCAAATCAGGAATATAACTGTAGAAATAATAGAGGACTTTCAAAAAGAATTCAGAGAGAGTCAAAAAGAGATAAAGGATGCAATCAATGAAGTAAAGGCCTCAATTCAAAGTATAAACAACTGATTAGACCACATGGAGAATAGAATCTCGCTCCTAGAAGATGATCACTCCAAAAATGAACGCATAGTTTCTAATTTAGAAAAAAAAAATCCGACAGCAGGAATCTGACATTGAAGAAATATGGGCCCATTTTAAGAGAGTTAACCTAAGAATAATTGGAATAGAGGAGGGAAAAGAAGGTGAAACCAAAGGGATCAATAATCTCTTCAAGGAAGTAATAGCAGAAAATTTTCCAAACATAGAGCAAGAGGACTATACACAGGTCCAGGAAACTTATAGAACTCCCTTTAGACAGGATCAGAGAAGAGGATCCCCACACCACATAATTGTCAAAATGACTAATGTGGAAGCCAAGGAGAGAATCTTAAAGACAACAAAAACAAAAGGCCAAGTGACATTCAGAGGCAAACCAATTAGAATCACTCCAGACTTCCCAAACCAAGTTATGAGAGCCAGAAGGGCTTGGAGTAACATATTCCAAACTCTGAAAGAAAACAACTTCCAGCCAAAAATTTCCTACCCAGCAAAACTATCTATCAAATTAGATGGGGAAATAAGAAGCTTCCATGACAAACAGAAACTGAAGAAATTTATGTCTTCAAAACCAGCGCTAGAGAAAATACTCAAGGAGATTAACTGCAAAGAAGAACTAGGTAAACAAGATTTCCCATCCAGCAGACAAAATTATCTCTCTGTAATCACACTGAATGTAAATGGCCTCAACTCCCCAATAAAAAAATCATAAAGTGGCAAAATGGATTAAAAACCAGAATCCATCCACCTGCTGCTTAGAATAAACACACCTTACAAGTAAAGATAGGAACAAACTCAAGGTAAAGGGCTGGAGCAAGGTAATCCATGCTAATGGAACTCAAAGACAAGCAGAAGTAGCAACTATGATAACAGACAAGTTAGACTTCAAACCCAAACTTATTAGAAGAGACAAAGAAGGTCATATTTTATTGGTAAAAGGAATAATCCAGCAAGAGGAAATAATAATAATCAACATCTATGCCCCAAACATAGGTGTAGCTACATTCATAAATCAAACTCTTTGTGACGTGAAGTCACACATAAATCCCAACACCAATAATACTGAGAGACTTCAACACACCTCTCATAACACTAGACTGATCTTCCAGACAAAGGGTCAGTAAAGATGCCTCAGAACTAAAGAACACCATTAACCAAATGGACCTGTTGGACACATATAGAATATTTCACCCAACTACAGAGGAGTTTACATTTTTCTCAGCTGCTCACAGAACCTCTCCAAAATAGATCACATCCTGGGACACAAAATGAGCACTAGCATTTTTAAAAACTGTTACATACTTCCCTATGTCATTTCAGACCATAATGGAATGAAACTAGAAATCAACTATTAGAAGACCAAGAGAAACAACATAAACATGTGGAGACTGAACACCATACTTCTGAATGAAGAATGGATCATAGAAGATGTAAGAGGTAAAATCAAGAAATTTCTAGAAACAAATGAAAATAAAGATACAACATATCAAAACCTCTGGGACACTTTGAAGGCAGTATTAAGAGGAAAATTTATAGCACTGAGTGCTCATGTAAGAAAAACAGAAAATCTTCAAATAAATAACCTAATGACACACCTCAAAGCCTTTGAAAAGCAGGAACAATTGAACCCCAAAGCTAGCATAAGACAGGAAATTATTAAAATTAGAGCAGAAATTAACAAAATAGAGAATAAAAAAACAATACAGAAAATCAAAACCAAAAGCTGGTTTCTTGAAAAAATTAACAAGATAGATAAACCACTAGCCAACCTAACTAAAAAAAAGAATCGACCCAAATTATGAAGATAAGGGATGAAAAAGGAGATATTACTACTGACAGTATAGAAATCCAGAGGATTATCAGAAACTACTTTGAAAAACTATACTCCAACAAAATGGAAAATCTGGAGGAAATCGACAACTTCCTAGATAAATACAACCTTCCTAAACTGAGTCAAGAAGATATAAAACACTTAAACCAACCAATAACAATCAAAGAGATTGAAACAGCAATAAAGAGCTTACCATCAAAGAAAAGCCTAGGACCAGATGGTTTCCCAAGTGAATTCTATAAAACCTTTATAGTAGAGCTAACCTCAGTACTACTCAAACTATTTCACAAAATAGAAAAATCCGGGACTCTCCCAAATACATTCTATGAAGCCAATATCACACTGATACCCAAACCGAATAAAAACAGTTCAAGGAAGGAAAACTACAGGCCTATATCTCTGATGAACTTGGATGCAAAACTATTAAACAAAATACTAGCAACACGCATTCAAAACCACATCAAGAAAATCATTCACCATGACCAGGTAGGGTTCATCCCAGGGATTCAAGGCTGGTTCAATATATGAAAATCAATCCATGTAATTCATCATATAAACAGAATCAAAGACAAAAATCACATGATCATTTCAATAGACGCTGAAAAAGCATTTGATAAAATTCAACATCCATTTATGATAAAAACAGTGCAAAGAATTGGAATAGAAGGAACATATCTTAACATTATTAAGGCAATCTATAATAAGCCCACCGCCAACATCATATTAAATGGGGAAAAACTTCAAGAATTCCCCCTAAAAACAGGAACGAGACAAGGATGTCCATTATCACCACTTCTCTTCAATATAGTACTTGAGACTCTAGGCAGAGCAATAAGGCAAGAAAAGGAAATTAAAGGAGTACAAATAGGAAAAGAAGAACTTAAGCTTTCACTATTTGCAGATGACATGATGCTATATTTAGAAAACCCAACAAACTCAACCAAAAGGCTTATAGAACTGATCAACAAATTCAGCAAAGTATCTGGATACAAAATCAATCTTAAAAAATCAGAAGCTTTCCTGTACACCAACCATAAATCCACTGAAAACAAAATTCAGAAAATGCTTCCACTCAGGATCTCCCACAAAAAAATAAAATACTTAGGAATAAACTTAACCAAGGAGGTAAAAGATCTCTACAAAGAAAATTATAAGACACTGAAAAAATAAATCGAAGATCTTAGAAGATGGAAGAATCTTCCATGTTCATGGATTGGCAGAATAAATGTCATTAAAATGGCCATTCTTCCAAAAATGATCTACAGATTTAACGCAATGCCCATTAAACTACTAAGATCATTCCTCACAGACATAGAAAAATCAGTCCTTAAATTTATCTTGAATAACAAAACGCCCAGAATAGCCAAGGTTGTTCTCAGCAACAAAAACCATGCAGGAGGAATCACAATACCTGACTTTAAACTCTACTACAAAGCCATTGTAATAAAAAACAGCATGGTACTGCACAAAAACAGATACATAAACCAATGGAGCAGAATAGAAGACTCAGAAACAAGTCCACACACTTTCAGCCAATTGATTTTTGACAAAGGAGCCAAAAACATACACTGGATAAAAGATAGCCTGTTCAACAAATGGTGTTGACAAATCTGGTTAACCATATGCAGAAAATTGGAAATTAATTGCACTTTCTTACCCTGTACAAAAGTCAACTCAAGATGGATCAAAGTCTTGGAAATTAAACCAGAGACCTTGAAGCTCCTTGAAGAGGGCATAGGTCTAACACTACAACACATAGGCACAGATAAACATTTCCTCAACAAGACCCCAAAGGCACAACAAACTAAAAGGCGAATCAATACATGGGATTGCATGAAACTGAAGAGCTTCTGTTCAGCAAAGGAAACTATCAAGAACCTCAATCAAGAGCCAACAAAAAAAATCTTATTTTTGCCAACTACCCCACTGATAGAGGACTAATATCTATACTATACAGAGAACTCAAGAAACTCAACACTACGAAAAGAAAGCATCCAATAACCAAATGGGCAAATGAACTAAATAGACACTTCACAAAAGAAGAAAGTCAAATGGCCAATAAATGCATGAGAAAATGCTCAATATCACTGGCAGTCAGAGAGATGCAAATCAAAACTACCCTGAGATTTCACCTAACTCCAACTAGAATGGCCATCATTCAAAACACAAACAACAACAGATGCTGGTGAGGATGTGGAGAAGTGGGAACTCTAAGACATTGTTGGTGGGATTGCAAATTAGTGCAACCACTTTGGAAAACAGTATGGAGAATCCTCAGAAGAATGGGAACAAATCTACCATTTGATCCAGCAATACCACTTCTGGGTATCTACTCAAAAGATAGGAAGCCAAACTACCAAACTAATGCATGTGTATCTATGTTCACAGCTGCACAATTCACCATAGCCAAACTATGGAACCAGCCAAGATGTCCATCAACAGATGAATGGATTACAAAACTGTGGGATATGTACACAATGGAATTTTACTCAACCATCACAAAAACCTCAATTACATCATTTTCAGGGAAATGAATGGAACTTGAGGACATGCTATGTGAGATTAGTCAGTCACAAAAAATATGAAATCAGATGCTTTCCTTAATATGTGAGAGTTAGGGAGAAATGGGTCATAGGAAGAACTCTAGATGAAAAAGGAAATCCTATAGAGGAGCAAACGAGATAACGTAAAGGAGGAGAAAGGAGGGGGGAAAGAGGAAAATCTCTAAAACACACAATGTACTTAAACATATCGAAGTCAACCACTAAGCCAAGCAAGGGAAAGAGGGACAGGGAGGGAATTGGATGGGAATTGGGTAGGGGTTAAATCAGTGATGTGTACATGTATGTACACACAAGTTTTTTACCCCAATATAATGTATGAATATAATGCACCAATAAAAATTTTTTAAAAAAAAGAAGAAAAAGAAATCTTTGGGATTTAGGTAAAATATTTTTAGTCTTGACACTGGAAATATGACCCAAAAGACAGAGTTGTTGAATTGAACTTGAATAATATTAAGAAATTGGGCTGGGCATGGTATTGAATACTTATAATCTCAGTACTTGGGAGACTGAGACAGGAGGGTTGCAGGTTCAAGGCCAGCCTTAGTAGCTTAGCAAGACCTTCTTTCCAAATAAATAAAAAGGGGCTAATGCCATGAGTTCAATCCCCACCAACACACACACACACACACACACACACACACACACACACACACGATTATGAACCACCTGTAGATAGATGTGAATTTGTTCCTACTGTGGATGTAAAGTAAGGGGAAAAGACTGCCCAGTCACAGCAAGCAAGTAGCCAGCGAGACAGTACTGTGCTGGGCTGTGGCTAGTTGTCTATAGACAGAGCTATGTTCCCCAAAGGCTGTGCTGACGCTGGAGCTGGCTTCCACATTCCCACGCACCACATCAGTGGTGCTGGAACAGCTCACCTTTTTGGATGATTTCTGATATTATTCCACTTCTGTGGCTGACACTGAAAATGTTTCTATCCAATAACTAAGAACTGGTATGTGTGATAATGATAACTCCATGACTACTCTTTTTTTTTGTCTAAAAGTCTTCATTTTTTTTAAAATTTCTAGATGGTAAAAGCAATCCAGGTCTTACGTATTCATCTTCTTGAGCTTGAAAAGGTTAATGAACTCTGCAAAGACTTCTGTAGTCGGTACATTGCTTGTCTAAAGACGAAGATGAACAGCGAGACTCTGCTGAGTGGAGAGCCTGGAAGCCCGTACTCCCCGGTGCAGTCCCAGGTACTTGCCTTTGGGCCCGCTCTACTCTCAAGGCCACTGCAACTTGGTGCTAACTCCCAGACCTCCAGTCTTTTCAGAATTGCCGGCTTGTCTTGGTAGCTCTCCTCCCGAAGGGTCCTCTAGGTAGCTGAACCTGGCCTGGCTTGGGAAAGATATAAAGCTAGAGAGAAAATGTGCCTAGACTTTATGTACAGCATGGGGTGAGTCCTTCATGGGCATTCTGGGCAAGCCAGTTCATCCCATATTTATGGAGGGCAGAGCACCATGCATTTTTTTTTCTTTCAAGAAAGAAAAAAACCCACACACATGATTTTTAAAAATTTGTGTAAAATATATGAATTTACCACCTTAACATTTTCTATTGTAACCATTTGTAACTATAGTTCAGTGGTAGTTAAGTCCTTCCCTTCACTTTGTTGTGTAACCACCACCAACAACCATCTCCAGAACTTTCTCATGCTCTCAAATTGAAGCCCCTTTTGTTCCCATTAAACACTGAATCCACATCTGCCCCACATCCTCAGGACCCCCACTCTATTCCTTTCTCTAGGGACTATTCTAAGGACCTCATGCGAGTGGAATCATTTGAGTCCCTCTGTGTCTGGCTTACTTTGCTCATTCCTGATAAAGCACTATTGTATTTTAGCTGTTCTGATGATGTGCAGTGAGACTTCATTATGCTTTCTATTTGTATTTTCTGATGACTAATGATGTCGGGCTCTTCATGTGGTTATCTGCCATCTTTACATCATCTTTGGTAGAAATGTCTGTTTATATCTTTTGCCCATTTTCTAATTTGATTTCTTTGAACTTCTGAATTTGACAGTTCTTTGTCTATTCCAGGTATTAGTTTTTTGTTGCATGAATAGTTTGCAAATATTTTCTCCAAGTCTGTAGCTGAGTATCTTCTCATTCCCTTAAAAGAACAAACATTTTGAATTTTGATACAATTTAATTTATCATCTCTGCTTTTTATGGATTGCATGAAGTCTAAGAAGTCTGCTTAGCTCTAGATCTCAAAGATTTGTCTTGTGTTTTTTTCTAAAAGTTTTATAGTCTTACATCTAAATTCATGATCTATCTTACCTGTTATAGAAAGTATGAGGTTTGCCAGGCATGGTGGCGCACACTTGTAATCCCAGTACCTGGGAGGCTGAGATAGGAGAATCACAGGTTTGTTGACAGCCTCAACTACTTAGTGAGGTCCTCTGCAACTTGGTAGACCGTTTGTTTCAAAATAGAGTGAAAAATAGGTCTGGGGGTACAGCTTGGAGGTAGAATGTCCCTGGGTTCAATCCCCACTACACACACAAAAAAAAGCGAAAGTGTGAGGTTTATGTTGAGGTGAATGTCCATCTGCGTCAGCACTTTTTGTTGAATTGTTTTTCACACCTCTGTCTAAAATCAGTTGGGCATGTTTATAGGGCCTCTCTCTCTGTATTGTCCCATTGGCCTGTGTGTCTATACTACATGGTTTTGATTATTTTAGTTATGTGACAGGTCTCCAAATTGGGTAGAGGAATTCCTTCCACTTCATTATTGCTTTTAAAAATTGTTTAAGATATTCTAGTTTCTTTGTCTTTTCATATAAATTTTAGAATAATTTTGTCTAGAACTATAAAAATCTTATAGGAGCCAGGCATGGTGGTGCACGCTTGTAATCCCAGCATTCGGGAGGCTGAGACTGGAGGATCCTGGTTCATGCACAGCCTCAGCTACTTAGTGAAGCCCTCAGCAACTTAGACCCGGTTTCAAAATAAAGAATAAAAAATAGGGCAGGGGTGTAGCTCGGAGGTTGAATGACCCTGGGTTCCATTCCCAGACCTGCAAAAATAAAATATATAATTGGATTTTTTTTTTTTTTTTTTTTTGGTGTTACTGGGGTTCCTGGAAATCCTTCTACCTCTGGGTTACACTCCCAGACCTATTTTATATTTTTTTATTTGGAAACAGGGTCTCTTAAGCCAGCGAGGCTGGCTTGGAACCTGCGTGATCCTCCTGTCTCTGCCTCCCAAGAGTGGGGATTACAAGCGTGTGCCACCACACCTAGCATCTTATTGGAATTTTGATATGAATTACATTAAATTTATATATTGATTTTGGAAGAATTAGCATTTTTATTATGTTGAGTCTTCTAATCCATGAACATTATATATCTCTAGGATTTCTTCCCTCCATGTTTTATATAGCTTTTTACATATAAGTCTTGTGCCTGTGCTTTTAGAGTTACACCTAGGTTTTTTACTTTTTCAAATTGATTATCTTGTTAGTTTTTGTGTCCATATGTTCATTGCTAGTCTACAGAAATATAGTTGATTTTTCTGAGTTTGTCTTGTATCCTCTGACTTTTCAGAAGCCTCTCTCAGCCATACCAGCCGAGGTGTTCAGGAGATCTTATCCTAATAGACTCTCTTTACTACTATTTTCCTGAGAGGTTTTTTTGTTTTTTTTTTTTTTTTTTTTTTTTTTTTTTTGGTGGTACTGGGGCCTTCTACCTCCTGGCTACACTCCCAGACCTATTTTATATTTTTTTATTTGGAAACAGGGTCTCTTAAGCCAGTGGAGGCTGGCTTTGAACCTGCGCGATTCTCTTGTCTCAGCCTTCCAAGTGCAGGGATTACCTGAATTGATTTTGCAAATATGAAATAGGCCTTGTATTCCTGGAATAAATACCACGTGGTCATGACACATCATTATTATTATTATTTTTTTTTTTTGGTGGTACTGGGGTTCTTGGAAGTCCTTCTACCTCCGGGCTACACTCCCAGACCTATTTTATACTTTTTATTTGGAAACAGGGTCTCTTAAGCCAGCGAGGCTGGCTCCAAACCAGTGATCCTTCTGTCTCCGCCTCCCAAGTGCGGGGATAATCCGTGCGCCACCATGCCCGGCTTGATACATCATTCTTTATGTATTCCTGAATATATATATTCTTGAATTATGTTTACTAATATTTTGTCAAGCATTTTTTTTATCTATTCGTAAGGGAGATTGGTGTATAGTTTTAGTTTCCATCCTGTCTTTGCTCTGGGTATCAGAGTAATACAGGCTTCATAACATGGACCGGGGAGTGTTTCCTCCTCTGCTTTCTAGAAGAAATTGTCCAATAGGTGTGGATCCTTCTTGAGGAGTTTGACAGGTATAGTCCCTAGTGAAGCAGCATAGACCATAGAGATTTTTGATTTTTTGTATGTGTGGCACTGGAGATTGTGTGAACCCAGGGGCATTCTAGCTCTGAGGCAGCTCTTTTTTTTTTTAATTCTTTTTTTTCCTTCTCTCTTTTATGGTACTAGGGGTTGAACCCAGGGGCATTCTGCCTTTAAGCTACACCCCCAGCCCTATTTTTTATTCTTTATTTTGAAACAGGGTCTCACTAAGTTGATGAGGGCCTAAGTAGCTGAGGCTGGCTGCGAATCTGTGATCCTCCAGTCTCAGCCTCCCAAGTACTGGCATTACAAGTGTGTGCCACCATGCCTGGCTTTATTCTTTAATTTTAATTTTAATTTTTACTTGTATTTTTTATTTTTGTAGTACTGGGAATGGAACCCGGGGCATTCTACCTGCGAGTTACACCTCCAGTCCTATTTTTTATTCTTTTGAATATTTTGAAATAGATCTCACTGAGTTGCAAAGGGCTCTACCTCCGGGCTACACTCCCAGACCTATTTTATATTTTCTTATTTGGAAACAGGGTCTCTTAAGCCAGTGGAGGCTGGCTTTGGACCTGGAACTGAGGCTTTGAACCATGGAACCGAGCCTGTCCTTGAACCACAATCCTCCTGTCTCAGCCTTCCAAGTACTGGGATTATAAGTGTGCACCACCATACCCCGTTGGTGGAGTCCTTTTTTAGGAGTTCTAAATTATGTGTTCATGCCACAGACTTTGCTCAGTTGGGGCGCGAGTCCACTCGCGATCGATCTCAGAAAAGATGGGGGAGGATAGGGTGCCCGTACTGCAGACACTTTTCTGCAGTGATTCTTTCCCTTCTAGGAAATAAATTTCTTTAAGTTCCTATTTGCGACGCTTTTTGGAAAGAATCTGACCTGGATCAGTGCTTCTTGTGCAATCGAACACTTTATTCTAGACACGAGATTTTTTATATATTTCCATTTCCCAGTGATTCTCTAGTAAAAAAGTGCAAACACCCAAGGTACAATAGAGAGATACACATGCAGATTACCAACCCTGGACAAGACAAAAGTGAGGCCTGTGATATCACAGGTCTTTGTGATTGAAATCAGTCCCATGATCTCAGGTGGGTCTTGTGCTCTGAGCCCAGCCCCTTCTGACCTTGCAGCTGCAGAGGCTTTTAATAGGCTAATTCCAGAAGAACAAAAGTCACACTCAAAATCACTTGAGGAATCCAGTTTTTAAGAGTTTTCTTTAACCCTTTCAGAACTTTTATTCCTAGGGCTTAGTCCAATGTCCTTCTCTATCTAGCAACCTCCTTTGAGCTGAATGGGGGACGAAGTCCGAGATTCCAGCTTTCATATATGTAGTTGGTGTAGGGAAATCCGTGTACATTTATGATGATTTAGAGGATTTCGATGAATGTCTGCTGGATTTTGTCTGCAATACCATCTGCTGTCTGAAAGCTTAAGCAAACTCATAACACAGTTTAGCAGGTAAACACCAAGAAATAACATGAAGTTTTTAGATTTAGTTGTCAGATGTACTTCTCTAGCAGCTGAGCACTTTTCCTCAAAAGATAGGCTTATTAACCAGGTGATGTCGCCCTGCCTCCAGGCAGCGCTATCACTAGGTGCAAAGGTCAAGATTCCTTTCAGCCCTTGGCTCTATTAGAATGAAGGTCAAAGATAGGGAGGAGTTCTGCATTTGTAATTATTGACTGGAATGCTGCCACTGCATCTAAATTCTAACTAGTTTTTATTACCATTTGAACAAAGCCGAGGACATTTACCAGGAAGTTTATTTTCCACGGACTCAGTTTCTCTCACAGTCCTGATCTTACACCACCGGAGCAATTTGTGTGGAGAGTTAAAAGAATCATTGTTAAAAGAATAATAGTTATGAAAGAATATCTGAAAGTGGAGAATACTTTTGGCCAGCGACCACACCTTCTCTCGGGGCTTATTTCTCACGTTGAGATCTTGCCTATAGACTGCATGAGTAAATCGCATGCAGATGCCAAGAGGGCGAAGCTGTAGCTGGTATCTGCATGTTCAGTTTTCTTTTTTTTTATATACTTTTATTGGTACTTTGTAATTATACACCATATTGAGATTTAAAGATATACACACACACATGCCCATGTTACTTGGTCTATTTCCTTCCGCATTACCCACCCACAAACACCTCAAGTTTGGTTTAGCAGTGGCAGGGCTGTTCAGAAGGCCTTGTCCTTGCTGGGTTAGCTGTGGTGGTTGTGTTTTGGGCTGCTGGTCCGCCTCAGGCAATCCCCAGGCCTAGGAGTGTGTTTCCTTCTTGACCTCTGCATCTGCAGGTATCTGCAGTGATCACTGTGATTGGGAATCAACCAATCTCCTGCCCCGCCCCTCCCTCACTCCCTCTTCCTCCCTCCCCTGTCTATTAGAGGGTGGTTTTGGTCTTTTCAGTAAACTAGCATATTGTTTAATTTGTTGTTCTTTGTTGTTTTTCTACTTTGAGTTTCATTGATTTCTGCTTTGGTCTTTATTATTCATTTTTTCCTTCTTTTTGCTTTGGTTAATTTTGTTCTTCTTTTGGTGAGATTTTATTTATTTGTTTATTTTTGTGGTACTATGGGTGGAACCCAGGGGCTTTTCTACCTCCAGGCTATATTCCCAGACCTATTTTTTACTTTATTTGGACACAGGGTCTCACTAAGTTGCTGAGAGCCTCAACTCAGTAGCTGAGGCTGGCTTTGAACTTGTGTGATCCTCCTGTCTCAGCCTCCCAAGCGCAGGGATTACAGGCATGCACCACTACGCCTGGCTTTTTGGTGAGATTTTAAGGTGGAAGTTTGAATTATTGATTTGGGTGGCTTAACTTCTATTGTGATCAAATTAATGTGACTGACTTTAAGATACCTCCCAAGTGTACACATTCTGGTCAATGGCAGCCCAGAGTAGTCACCTGTGGTGACATCCACTGACATTCTAACTGCTTAACTGTCAGCGTGTGCCAACACCTGAGGGTGCCCTGACCTGCCCGCCGCTGCCCGCTGCCACAGTAAATGGATAAGCTGCTCCCTTGAGTGGACTTCAGATGGGGAGTTCCTGGCACGCTGTCTACAGACATTGTTGTGGAGCTGCTACAGGCCAGGCCTGGTCCGAAGCTCTCTGCAAACAAGAACATGGAGGTGGGGGCAGGTGATCTGTGCTGGGGCCCACACAGGCGTCAGGGTAGCACCCCATCTACGTGAAACAGCTGTGGCCCTGCTCACTTCCTGGCACCTCTGAGCCTGTGGTATAATCTGAATGTGTTTGTCCTGCCCGGGAGGGTTTGACTCGTGGAGAACTCAGTTATCTGAGTTAGATCTAAGGAGAAATGTGTGTGATCAGGTAGCAGGGACTTCCTAGGCTTTCAGAAAGGTGCCTGGAATATGACAGTTGGACGACAGACAATCTACAGTCCCATGTGGACCAGCACATCACAGCTAGCACTGCACCCTGGTTGCCTGCACACCACGCTGGCTTTCGAAAGCCCTGGCATCTGATCATGCTGTGCCCAAAGCCTCCCATATTTGTCATGGTATAATTATGGCACGTATTTTGAAGTTCTAAGCATGGGTTTTCCATTTTCTAATATTTCTACAACATGTGTGTTCTTATGTTCAGCAGATTCAAAGTGCCATCACGGGCACGCTCAGCCCACAGGGCATCGTGGTACCAGCCTCTGCCCTGCAACAGGGAAATGTAACCATGGCGACAGTGGCAGGTACGAATATGGGAAGTGGATACTTTCTCTGTGAGCTTCTGCAGAAAGTAGGTCCATTGCATGAGAATGAATATATAAATATAACTTAAAAGTTTTTTAAATTTTTGATATTTTTCTTGATTTTATAGTATTTTAATTAAGCTGGTTGCTAATATAATAGTGCTAGAATCTAAAGCTTTTTAAATGTCTGTTTCTTGTTAATTCTCAACAAGTATACTATGCAAACTTTCTATAAGAGTTGAAATATAAGCCAGACGTGGTGGCACATGTTTGTAATCCCAGCATTTGGAAGGCTGAGACAGGAGGATTGTGGTTCATAGACAGCCTCAGCTACTTAGTGAGACCCTCTGCAACTCAGTGCGACCCTGTTTATAAATAAAGACTAAAGAATAGGTCTGGGGTGTAGCTTGGACATAGAATGCCTCTGGGTTCCATTCCTAATATTGCAAAAAAAAGTTTAAATATATAGCAAAACCAAATATGATTTTCAGATAACAATTTTTAATTGTGCTTTTAGGCCGGACGTGGTGGCGCACGCCTGTAATCCCAGTATTTGGGAGGCTGAGACAGGAGGATCGCAGGTTTGAGGTCAGCCTCAGAAACGTAGGCCCTCAGCAACTTAGTGAGACCCTGTTTCAAACTAAAAATTTAAAAAGGGCTGGGGGTATAGATCAGATATAGAACACTCAGGTCAGTGCCAAGTACTGCAAAGAATAAATAATGATGATGATGATAATGATGATAAGCCAGGCATGGTGGTACACGCCTGCAATCCCAGCACTTGGGAGGCTGAGACAGGAGGATCACAGGTTTGCGGCCAGCTTCAGCTATTTAGTGAGGCCCTCCACAACTTTGAGACCCTATTTCAAAAATAAGGAATAAAAAATAGGGCTAAGAGCCGTGGCTCACACTTGTAATCCCAGCATTTGGGAAGCTGCGACCGGAGGCTTGCGGTTTGAGGACAGCCTCAGCTACTTAGTGAGGCCTTTGCAACTCAGACCCTGTTTCAAAATCAAGAATAAAATAGGACTAAGGGTGTAGCTTGGAGATAGAATGCCCATGAGTTTCATCCCCAGTACCAAAAAATAAAGGGCTAATTTGGGGGCAAAATGCATCTAGGTTCAATCCCCAGTACCACAAAGAAAAAGAATATAATAATAACAATAATAATATTATAAGATAAATATATAATATAGCTATAATATAATATTATAGTTATTTATTTTTCATTGTGCTTTTAGCAGCACCTGGAAAGTCCTAAGTTATAGTATAAATTTATGACAAACAAGTGAAAATACAGATTTAATCTCAGTACTTGTCTAACAAGCACCATTATAGGAAGGGGTAGATTTTCAGTGTTCCCTGTATGTGTGAAGAGTGCTAAGACAAAGCATCATGAATGTGGGACAGGACAAGTAAAAGGTAGACTTTTACACTAAAAACCTATATAATAGCATAAAAGGAAACATTACAGGAAAAGAAAGTTCTGTTGATCAAAAGAGCATAAGTAGAATGAAAATATGTATTATCCAGCACCTCTAGCCAAATCCTTAACATATGCTGATCATAGGAAAAGCAGACAGCAAAGGTGAGCCCAGGGAGGGAGGACGCCTGCTCAGGGAGTGTCCTTGCCAATTCACAGTGTGGAGTTCACTTGCAAAAAGTATGGCTGACCATTTGAAATGATGAAAAAGCTCATCAGACTATAGAGATCTTATTCCATAAATTACAGTCTGTAAGTATATCAAGAACAGTGTCTAGCCGGGCGTGGTGACGCCCCCTGTAATCCCAGTACTTGGGAGGCTGCAACAGGAGGATCGCTGGTTGGAGACCAGCTTCTGCAACTTAACGAGTAGCTAGTGAGACCTTGTTTCAAAACAAAAAATAAAAAGGGATAGGAGTATAGCTCAGAGATAGGATGTTCCTGTGTTCAAACCCCATTATCACCAAAGGACAAAAAAAGGATAATGGCTTTTAAAGTAACATTAAAATTTAGCTGGTTGTGGTGGTGCACATCTGTGATTCCAGCAACTTGAAGCTGAGGCAGGAGGATCACAAGTTGAAAGCCAGACTGAGAAATTTACCGAGATGCTATATCAAAATAAAAGGCAAAAGGGGTCAAATATGGTGGTATTCAACTATAATCTTAGTATTTAGGAGGCTGTGACAGGATAATTGCAGGTTCTAGGCCAGCCTCAGCAACTTAGGACCCTGTCTCAGAATTAAAAAGGGCAGGAATTCAATTCCTGGTACTGCAAATAAATAAAAAATAAAAATAAATAAATAAATAACAAATAAAATCATCAGGATTTTAAAGTGGTTTGATCTAAATTTTCTTCTCCTTTTTGAGGTGGCACAGTGTACCAGCCTGTCACAGTGGTCACTCCGCAGGGCCAGGTGGTCACACAGGCCCTATCGCCTGGAACCATTAGGATCCAGAACTCCCAGGTGCGTGTGCCTCTTGTGGAGGGCTTGGGGGCGAGTGTCACCCCCTGTGTGGGCCTGGTTGGGTAGGCTGAGGCAGCCCTGACGTGAAGACCGTGTCTCCCGGTGTGCTCTCTATTGAATCTGCATGTCAGCCTTTCTTTCTACTCTTCTTCTTGCTCATTGTAGACAATTTCTGTAGTTCAGGAAAGTCTACAGAAGCAAGAAGGTCACTCATGACCCCGTTCCTAGTGCAAAGGCCGGCCGTGTGTGCCTCCACTGTGTAGTGAGGTCTGTTGGCGCAGAGTGAGCCTTTCCCACCGGCAAGACCTGCCCACGACTCCAGCAGGAGCAGCTGGCTCTGTCCCCAGCTTTGAAGCTTTCCAGGCCTTCCTGCTGTGCCTGGAGTGTATCTGGGGCACTTCAGCTGTGGCAGACCCTGAGAGAGCGGGGGCTTCCAGCAGCGGCTCCTGGCCCTGCCCCGGTTCGTCTTCACGTGTCCCGTCGCAATTTGGGCTGTACTCAGCTCCATGCACTGGCCACTAGGGTCTGCCCACAGACCCGTGCCCATTGCTACTAATTGCCTGGCCCTTGGCCAGGGCCTCCTTTGAAGGTGAAGAAGCCGCCATGACCCTAGAACTCTGTACCCTTTGTGGCTGCAAAACCAGTACCACGTGGAAACATAGAAGTCAGCTGCCAGTGGGAGCAAAGCCAGGCTCATCTGGACTGTGGCGGCAGCAGCTGCTGAGTGCTGGATGTCTGACCAGGGGAACCCACTTGCTGGGCAGCCCTGGGGAGTAGAGCACCCGTGAGGTCTCTTCTCAAAGCAGTATCTCTCTGTCTCTGTCTGTCTGTCTTTCTTCCTGTCTTTCTTTCTTTTCCTTTTTTCTCTTTTTTGTGTTACTGGAGAATGAAACCAGGGCTATTCTACTTCTGAGCTACACACCAGCCCTATTTTATGTTTTTAATTTTGAAGCAGAGTCTCATTAAGTTGCTCAGGGCCTCCTTTAAATTGCTGAGGCTGAGCCAGGCGCACACTTGTAATCGCAGCATTCGGAAGGCTGGGACCGGAGGATCACGGTTTGCGGGCAGCCTCAGCTACTTAGTAAGGCCCTCTGAAACTTAGTGAAACCCTGTTTCAAAATTTAAAAATACACAGCTGGGCGTGGTGGCGCATGCTTGTAATCCTAGCATTCGGGAGGCTGAGACCGGAGGATCCTGGTTCGTGGACAGCCTCAGCTACTTAGTGAGGCCCTCTGCAACTCTGTGAGACCCTGTTTCAAAATAAAGAATAAAAAACAGGGCAGGGGGTGTAGCTCAGAGGTTGAATGCCCCTGGGTTTCATCCCCGACACCTGCAAAAAAAAAAAAAAAAGAAACAAACAAACAAACAAAATAAAAAATACAAAATAGGGCAGGGGGTATAGCTCAGAGGTTGAATGCCTCTGGGTTTCATACCCAGACTCACAAAAAAAAAAAAAAAAAAAAATGCTGAGGCTGGCTGTGAACCTGTGGTCCTCGTCTCAGCCTCCCAGGTATTGGAGTTACAGGCCTGCATCCTCACCCCACTTTTATGTCTTTGAACCAGGACTGATGGGGTCAGGCCAGTTCCTGAGATGCCTCAAGGCATCTTTCCTAATGTTCTCGTGCAAAGGACTTATATTTAACTTCTTGTAATGATGCTAATGTATTCAGGAGCCACACCTTTCGTGGCCCTAATTTTACATAAAATGTGAATTTTTGGTCCAAATTAAAATCTGTGTACTGTTTCTTCTCACTGTAAACATGGATAAATACAGGCAACAATACCTATGCCACATTGTGGATTCTATGCTGCCTCGAAATTTAGTCTGTTCCTTTTTTTTTTTGGTACTGGAGATTGAACCAGGGGTATTCTAATCATCTGATCTGCACCTCCCCAGTCCAATTTTATTTGCAGTACTGAGAATGGAACCCAAGGGCATTCTACCTCCGAGGTACACTCCCATCCCTATTTTTATTCTTTATAGTTTGAAACAGGGTCTCACTGAGTTGCAAAGGGCCTCACTAGATAGCTAAGGCTGTCTGCGAACCATGATCCTCCTGTCTCAGCCTCCCAAATGTTAGGATTACAAGCGTGTGCCACAATGCCTGGCTCCTATTTTAATTTTGAATCAAGGTCTCGCTAAGTTGCTGAGACTGGCCTTCAGCCTGTGATCCTTCTGTTTCAGCCTTCCAGATACTGAGATTACAGGCATTGCCACCATGCCCAGCTTGTCACCTTTAAGTTTAGACTCACACAAAGTATCAGGGCATGAACAAATAGAGACAAGTTTTTTGCCAGAATATATCATGAATGGCCTCTAGTCCAATTCCCAGTAGAGTTCTTGTCCCTAAATGAAATCTCATGAGCACCATGTTTACTGTCCAGCATTCTGCTGTTCTGAGGTTAGACCAGAAGTTCCCTTTAAGTTCTTCGTATACTATTCTAAGGCTTCTCTAGTGTGCTTTTCCCGAGTTTTCTAAATCTTTCTGCAAACCAGTTCCAAAGGCTTGCTTGCTGATTTATTTATTTATTTACTTACTTATTTATTTATTTTTGGTGGTACTGGGGTTCCTGGAAGCCCTTCTACCTCGGGGCTACACTCCCAGACCTATTTTATATATTTTTTTGGAAACAGGGTCTCCTAAGCCAGTGCGCGTGGCTGGCTTCGAACCCGCGCGATCCTCCTGTCTCTGCCTCCCAAGCGCGGGGATGACAAGCGTGCGCCACCACGCCCGGCCATTCCAAAGGCTTTTAAGCCACATCGTCAAGTATAGTCACAGAAATACCCTCATGCCTGGTACCAAAATCTGTGTTAGTCAGGATTCTCCAGAGGAGTAGAACCAATAGAATAGATGTGTAATTGTAAAGGGGGTTTATCACATTGGCTCACAGTCAAAGGCTTCATCGTCCCACAGTGGCTGCAAGCCCGGGAAGCTAGAGCTGCAGAACAAGGGGGACTGGCACAGCCCAGCCTGGGGCTGCAGGCCTCACAGGAGAGGTGCTGGCGTGAGGACCCGGAGTCCATGGCAGCAGTAGTCAGCACTCCCAGGAATAGAGCTTGTCGGGTGAGGTGACAGACGCTGTGATCACAGCGCGTGGACCCTGAGGCAGGAGGAGAGCAGGTGTGAGGCCGCCTCAGCAGTTTAGTAAGACCCTGTTTCAAAAGAAAAAGGGCAGGTTGGGGATGTAACTCAGGTAGAATGCCCCTGTATTAAAGCCTCAGTGCCAAAAAGAAAAAGAAGAGTCACGGAGCTGGTGTGCACTGGCCGGCTTCCTCCTCCTCCCAGGCTTGTTCCAGCCAGGCCCCAGGCTATTGAACATGCTACCCACATCCAGGGCGGATCTCTCCCCTCGGTTTGCTGCTCCATGTACTCTGAAACTCCCTCAGATACTCCCAGACATGTGTTTCCCACAGTCTGAGATGTCTGCTAACCCAGTCAAGTCGACAGCCTCGTTTAGCCAGCAAGCATGCCCCCTGGGTAGTAGGGCTGGAAACCACACACAAGCTGGCTAGAGTCCTTGGTGTGAAAAGGAAATGGGTTTTCTATTTACTTTAAATTTAGACTCACACAAAGTCTAAAGATGGAGGGTCTTGCAGGGTGTTCCTTGGGTAAAACATAGATGTTGCACATGTTTTTTTGTGTGTGTATGTGTGGTACTGGGGTTCCTGGAAGCCCTTCTACCTCGGGGCTATACTCCCAGACCTATTTTATATTTTTATTTGGAAACAGGGTCTCTTAAGCCAGTGCGGCTGGCTTTGAACCTGCGTGATCTTCCTGTCTCCGCCTCCCAAGCACAGGGATTACAAGTGTGCGCCACCATGCCTGGCGCATGTGTTATTCTATCGGCTATTTGGGCTGTTCTGGGCTTTTTTTCTTTTTCTTCTTTTTTGACCAAAGTTTTTTTTCTTGCTATGCTTCAGAAAATTAAGGTAACTCACCAATGAGGGATTCTGAGTTTTATGTTGGAAACTACCAAGGTGGTTTGTCAAGAAAATTGGAGGACTGGGCATGGTGGCGCATGCTTGTAATCCCAGCATTTGGGAGGCTGAGACAGAAGGATCACGGTTCGTGGACAGCCTCAGCCACTTAGTGAGGTTTTTTGCAACTCAGTGAAACCCTGTCTCAAAATAAAGAATAGCCAGGCGTGGTGGCACACGCTTGTAATCCAAGCATTCGGAAGGCTGAGACCCAAGGATCGCAGTTCGCAGACAGCCTCAGCTACTTAGTGAGGCCCTCTGCAACTCAGTGAGACCCGGTTTCAAAATAAAGAATAAAAAATAGGGTAGGGAGTTTAGCTCGGAGGTTGAATGCCCCTTGGATCCATCCCCAAACCTGCAAAAAACAAACAAAGAAAACAAAAAAACCCACAAGAGTAAAAAATAGGGCTGGGGGTGTAGCTTGGAGGTAAAATGCCCCGGGTTCCATTCCCAGTACCACACAAAAAACTTTTTTTTTTTTTTTTTTGTGGTACTGGGGTTCCTGGAAGCCCTTCTATCTCCGGGCTACACTCCCAGACCTATTTTTACATTTTTTTATTTGGAAACAGGGTCTCCTAAGCCAGCTCGCGCGGCTGGCTTCGAACCTGCGCGATCCTCCTGTCTCTGCCTCCCAAGTGCGGGGATTACAAGCGTGCGCCACCACGCCCGGCCAAAACTTTTTTTTTTTTAAGTTACAAAAATGAAATTGTCGCTGGACGTGGCGGTGCACGCTTGTAATCCCCGCGCTTGGGAGGCAGAGACAGAAGGATCGCACAGGTTCGAAGCCAGCTATGCTGGCTTCAGAGACCCTGTTTCAAAAAAAAAAATTATATATGTGTGTGTGTGTGTGTGTGTGTGTGTGTGTGTGTGTGTGTCTGTGAATGTAACCCAGAGGTAGAAGAGTTTCCAGGAACCCCAGTGCCACCAAAAAAGAAAGAAATTGTCCACTGTGCTACCCCCAAAGTTGGCATTATCCTGAGAGACCGCCAGTGGCAGCGGCGGTAGCAGAGGCAGCCGCAGTTGGTGGCAGTCACACGTAACTCTGTGGCCCTTGTTCCCATATGGCTGTCCCTGTCTGCTGTCACACAGGGCTCCCTGCCTGGGTAGCAGGGCATGGGTGCAGGTGGGTTGACTTCGTCCGCCCCTGAGAGGTGGCCATTGCATTGCTGCTCAGGAGAGGCTCGCATGCTGCCTGGGACATGCCTGCTGGAGGGGCCAGAGCAGCGCTAGGACGTTGTCTTTGATCATGCCACCAGTACAAACCCACACACGAAGAAGACGTTCATGAGAAAATGAGGAAGAGTTGGGGCGAGTTGTGTTGGGGTCCCTCCACCGCTGTGCCTGGCACTCTGCACAGCTGTTCTCATGTGTGCTGGCGTCCCCCTCCCGTTCCTCTTGGTGTTTCGTCAGGTCGGCGAGTGGCCATCCTGACGCTGCCCCGCAGTCCCTGCCAGCCCTTTGGGGGTCTGGGGATGGAACCCAGGGGCATTCTACCTCTGAACTACACCCCCTGCCCTATTTTTTATTCTTTATGTTGAAACAGGGTCTAACTAAGTTGTGGAGGGCCTCACTAAGTAGCTGAGGCTGGCGACGAACCGCAATCCTCTGGTCTCAGCCTCCCAAATACTGGGATGACAAGGTTGCACCACCAGCCTGCTTCCCTTTGCCATTTTTGCTGCTGTTTTCTCCCTTGTTTCTTGCAACCTCAGCCTCTTGGCTCACCCCTCTCATGGGAAGGAGGGCCCGCCCCCTCGTTCCCCTTCCTTGCCGGTCCTCCCGTGGGTCGTAACCCTCCACCAGGGTTACAGGCTGGCTTTATCTTGTCAGTGTACGGTTTCCCTGGGTCAGTGGTCACGTCTTCATGTACCCCAGCAGCCCTTGGTCATTTCCCTCAGTCCAGCCTGCCTGGAGATGCAGTGGTGCTGCCCAGTGCCCCTCCTTCAGCCCCGGAGGCGTCCTGTCACAGGCGCCCTTGCCGTTTCCCGAGCCTCGCCCTCTGCAGAGCTGAAGCACCCCACTGTCCACTCTTCTTGGTGCCTTGCAGTCTCGTGGGCTAAGCAATGGGGCATTAGCCCACTTTTCACTGCAGGAGGCGCAGGTGGGAACGGGCAGTGGGCGGGAACCCCAGTGTCTCAGCAGGCAGGGCCTCCACGGAGCTGGGTTCCTAGAAGGACCATGGTCTATAGAAGAAACGAACCTATCTGGGTGCACATGCGGCCTCTGCAGCTGGGGCTTTGACCCACAGCAAGCAGGGACAACTGGAGGTGGGTGTGGCTTGGGGGCTCAGTCCCCAAGAGAGCGTCCCCATCGGGGACCAGTCGCAGGCCCAGGTTGTGACCTGAGCATCTGACCAAACTGCTATACATCACGGTTCCTGCGACCCCTCCTCAGGTTTCATTAATTTTCTTGAGTGACTCAGAACTCAGGGGAGGATTTATGTCAATCAGCTAATTACAAAGGACGTCACAGAGGCTCTGGATGCAGGCAGACATGCTCAGTGCGAGGTGCGGGGAGGACGTGGCGCTCCTGAGCCTGTCCTCACATTCAGCCACCTGGAGGCCTCTGAGCCCTGCCCTGTGGCAGGAAGGAAGCTGTGTTATAGGCACGATGGACTGGATCATGGCTGCAGCTGATGACCCTAGCCTTCAGCCCCTTGCCCCTCCTGGAGGTGGGGGCTGCAGGTCCTGCCTTGTCTCCCCCGGGGCCAGCTCCATTGTGGAAGCGGCCACGGGCCGAGCAGCATGCAGAAAGATGTCGCTGCCACTTTCAAGACCCTAGAGTCTTGGGAGCTGTGTGCTGGGAAAGAGAGCAGACCCCAAATCTCACACATGACCTCTCTGTATTGTAAACAGCCATTTATCAGGAAGACCCTTGTTATTTGCTCCAGCTGAAGTGGTAGTTGTGTCATTATTCTGCCCTCTGACATCACTTTTCAATTGTGTAAAAGCTTCAGCTGCAGTTAAACCAAGACCTCAGCATCTTGCATCAAGATGACAGCTCGTCCAAGAACAAGAGGGGCGTCCTGCCTAAGCACGCCACCAACGTGATGCGCTCCTGGCTCTTCCAGCACATAGGGGTGAGATGCGGGCCGCTGGGGGCTGAGCTTCCCTGAGCTACGCCACGTCATGGGTGGCACTCGTGTCTGGTAGGCCTGGTCCTACGTGAGGATTGTGTTGAGTGTCCGGAATCTGTTGAGTGTGGAACAGAGGGAGGGCCCCTCACAAGTGGCTTTGAGAAACTTGAAATGTGGCGAGGATCTCGCTGGCGGCAAGGGAGTGGTCGGAGCTCAGGCTGGTCGTACACAGGCAGGACCGAAAACCCTGCCTATCAGGGTGATGGGGCCAAGTGGGGCGAGTGAGAGAAGTGGGCTAAAAGTAATCGATTTGGGCAAAACCCCAGAAAGTGACAGTATCTTCACATTCTCGATTTGAAAGGAAGCCATGACAAGGTGAAGGGTAAAACATGGCCTCGGCCACACCGACAGGGCAGTGGGTGGAGGTGCCCAGCCTGCCGCGAACCATTAGCGCCGCGTGTGCCTCCTCCACAGCCCTGCACGGGCCCCGCTTCCCGATGGGAAGGCTCTGGTCACACTGGTGCTGTGCTCGTGGCCAGCCACTGGCCAGGGGTGCGTCCAGGGCATGCCCCGCAGTGATGTCGAGGGCTGGCAGCGGCAGGGGCAGCAGGAACCTGGGCATGTCAGGATGTCATGGCTGACCACATCTTCTCAGCCCTGACCACTATCGCGTGTTCTCAAGCAGCAACGAGAAACGCTTCCTTCTGTTCTGGGTGTTTCTAAAACATTATTTGTAAGACAAGGTTAGGTTTTGGCTAACGGCACAGCACTACTGATACTTACCAGTTGTTACTAATGCTCGTGTGTGCAGCAAGTCTCCAGTAACCTTCTTTATTTTCAGCATCCCTACCCGACAGAGGATGAGAAAAAGCAGATTGCTGCTCAGACAAACCTGACACTACTCCAAGTCAACAACTGGTAAGATGCCCGCCTCTGAGCGGGCCCGGGGAGCCTGCTGCTACCCTTTTGCACAGCGTTGGGATGCAGGGCGCTGTGCCCTGGCAGCACACGCTCAGCAGAGGGCTGCGCTTGGTGGCAGGGTACTGGGGACTAATCAGGACTCATTTTATGTGACTCACAAGTATCTGTAGTTTCTGTGGACTCTCGCCTACACACCACTCGACCGACTAGGGAAGTTTCCGTGTGCTGTCACCGCCCCACGCTGTATTCCCTCAAAACTGGGCTGTTTTGGTGGATGGCTTTGACGGAAGCGTGAGGGTGAGGTGTGCTAACCCTGCTGGATCCTCTGCTCACCTCCTTTCAAGACCTGGTACCATTGTCCACATCCCTCTGCTCCGTCCCTGTCCTGCTGCACGGCAAGGCCTAGGGCTTTCCCCGGAGAGGGATGCCCTGGGGCATCTGTGTGTATAAACCAAATGAACTTCCTCTCTGACTCTGGGCCACATAAGCCTTGCGCACACGTGGACCTGGCCACGCATCCTTTCTGTGAGAGCCGATGCCCATCCCTCAGGCACGCCCCTCCTGCGCTGCTGGTACTCGCCTCATTTCCATGCTCTTCCGCTCAGTAAAGTCAGCGTGTGTGAAAGAAAGAGTAAGGGTGTGAGCATCACCTTTCATATCGACTGCGAAAAGTAAACCTCTCAGGCTCCAGAAGAGCAGCAAATGTTTCCTAGTTCTGCACGCGCAGAAGCAGAGCTGGGCTTCGTGTTGCGTGGGATACTCCTGTTGATTTCCTTGCCCTCGACCATTGTTTTTTATTTGGGAAGCAATAATAGATCGTGCTCTGTTACGCCGTTAGATCTTGTAAATCGAGTGTGAGCAGAGCTGTGAGGGTCCGTCGTGTTGTAGCCGAGCGGCTTCTTCTCACCTGTCTCTTGCTGGGAGGGCACACTTGCTTGAGTCGTCACCAGGTGGATGGGGGACTGAGGGTCGCTGTTAGACCAGAGCCGCGTGGCTGTTCTGGGCTCTGTGCCCATAGTCACGCCTCTGCTTTTATCCACTCGTGCTTCCTGGAGTTCTCTGGCTTGCTACTCTGTCGGCATCACAGAATCGGCTAGCCTAGAATGGCTAGAAGGCCTCATAACCAGCACTTAACTCTTTCTTTTTTGTGGTACTGCGGATTGAACTCAGGGAGGAGCTGCTCCCTTAGCGCTACTTTATTTTGAAGCAGGGTCTCATTAAATTGCTGAGGCCCTCACTAAATTGCTGAGGCTGGCCTTGAACCTGCATTTCTCCTGTTTCAGACTCCCACTTATTGGGATTATAGGCATGTGCCACTACACTCAGAAGCTTTTAATTTTTAAAATTGGTAACATGAAAGCTGGGCATGGTGGCACACACTTGTAATCCCAGTATTCGGGAGGCTAAGACAGGGGGATCATGGTTAGTGATCTACTTAGTGAGGCCCTTTGCAACTCAGTAAGACCCTGTTTCAAAATAAAGAATAAAAAATAGGACTAGGGGTGTAGCTTGGAGGTAGAATGCCCTTGGGTTCCGTTCCTAGTACCATAAAAATAAATAAATAAATAAAATTGGTAACCTGACTTTAAATCTTAAATTATTAAAAAGTTCTTAGATATTGTATCTGCTTTTGGCTTCTATAACTTCCTTTTATATTTACAATTCCATCTCAGGTGGATGGTACCTGCTGGTCACTAGCATAGACAACAAACAAGTGTTGGGGCGGGCTGGGCCCCCCCCAAACCAGTGCGGTGGAGCCATGGTGGCACTCCTGGCTGAGATCGGCCCTCAAGTGCTTGGTGCTGGGGACCAGCTGTCACCCCACTCAGCGCCCTGGTGACATTGTAGCTCGCTGCGGGGATGTGTCCCCCGGCCCCTCTAGGAGGCTTTCACCTTCAGATCTGAAGTCAGGCAGCATCAGAGCCGGTCCCCTTGGATTCTGGGGTCTCACTGGAGGGCCTTCCAGTAGGGGCGCTGTCAGAGTGGTCTACAGGGCTGACGGGAGGCGGAAGCAGTGCTGCGTCTCCGCTCTCTGTGAATCTCCAGATGCACGTAGGTGGCGTGTGTGAATCTGGACGGGTTCCCCTGTGCCCTCATGCGCTGGGGAGGAGGGTAGGAGCAAGTCCTGCAGCGTGGTGGGGCTGCGGTCTCCAGGTGGGTTTAGCAGTAGCAGGTGGAGCTGAAGAGGTTCCAGTTGATGGGGGCTTTCGTGGGATAGAAGCGCTTCATCTTGGACTGCAGCTGGTTTTGTAGCAAAGCGCCCTCTAAGGAGCCTCCTGGGCAGAGTGCCCTGCAGTATCTACCTGTCCTGGAATGCAGTAGCCGGAGGAGGAAGAGCCGCCTTGGGGTTTGCCCTCCCCACATTCTCGCATCTCTAAAGTCAGTAACGTGGTGCGGTGGAGGATGGAGCTGGAACAGGCCGTCCTTTTTCTGCGCTTGCCCTGGACGTGAGGCCATGTCTAGCCTGCCCTGTCAGCCTAATGTTTGCTGATGTCTGTGTTGGGGCTTGGCTCGGGCATGAGGCCCCACTGCTACACAGAGCCCCCAGGGACTTGTCACCTCCCTGCACAGGCGCTTGCTGGCTGGTGTCCAGGGAAGGCTGGGGAAGGAGCTGGCCGTTCGGAAGTCTTCCCGATGGTGACGCTTTACCCCACACCTGCTTTGTGATGAGCCGAGGCACTTCCCGGGGGGCTTGGCACCTGTGCCAGCCAGAGCTGCGGCAGGACAAGAACGCAGGCTGCCTCAACGTCACAGCGCTCTCACAGCTGCCTTGCGGAGAATAGGGTCATGTTATATCTAATTCACAGACACCGAGCAACCCAGAGGAGGGGGCAACAAAAACATGCTGTTCTTATTTCAATGAGTTATTTTTAAAACAGCAGGTCTGTTTTTCTGAGTGTTTAGGTTGCTTATTGATTGATATTCCATTCTTTCCTCTGGGACTTTTCACTGTTGGGAGTCATCTTTCTAGGCTGGTTGGGAAGGATGCATGTGCACTAAGAATACTTTTTGATCCACGGTCTCATAAGGTCCCTTTGGCCTAAGCTCCCCTGTGTCCACACACAGGTTCATCAATGCTAGAAGACGGATTCTTCAGCCCATGTTGGATTCGAGTTGTTCAGAGACTCCAAAAACAAAGAAAAAAACTGCTCAGAACAGGCCAGTGCAGAGGTTCTGGCCCGATTCTATCGCATCGGGAGTGGCGCAGCCACCGCCCAGCGAGCTTGCCATGTCAGAAGGTAGGTGGTGCTGAGACCGTGTCTGAACCGGCGGCCAAGGGTAGGGCGCGCAGGGCTCTCCTCTGGGGGCAGCGCCGGGCTGCGTGGAGCCCACGTGGAGCCCCGGGACTCACTCGCACATAGGCATCGGTCATTCTCTCAAGGGCTGCTGCTGCCAACGCGCTCCGCCCTTGGCTCCGTTAGTGGTTTTCTTTCTGTCCGCCTTTGGATGCAGACAGTGGCATGGATGGGAGTCCTCCCACTGGGCACCCTTTTTTGGTCCATGCACCTGTTTCCTGCTTTTGTTTATTCACTTTGACCTCTGTCGTCCTCTCCCTATCACGGGCCAGCATTCTGATGCGTTCATGAGCATCTTTCTATTTGAATGAGCTCTTTAGATGTGTGTGTGTATATCTGGGGGGGGGGGGGCACTGAGGATTGGACCCAGAGGCATTCTACTTCTGAGCTACAACCCCAGCCCATTTTATTTTTATTTTGAAACAGGGTCTCACTAGGTTGACAAGTAGGTAGCTAGGCATAGTGGTACATACCTCCAATCCCAGAACTTGGGAGGCTGAGACATGAGGATCATAGGTTTAAGGCCAGCCTGGAAAACTTAGAAAGACCATGTTTCAAAATAAAAAAATAAAATAGGACATGTTGGCACACACTTGTAATCCCAGCATTTGGGAGGCTGAGACCGGAGGATCGTGGTTCACAGACAGCCTCAGCTTCTTAGTGAGGCCCTCCGCAACTTAGTGAGACCCTATTTCAAAATAAAGAATAAAAATTAGGGCAGGGGGTGTAGCTCGGAGGTAGAATACCCCTGGGTTCCATCCCCAGACCCACAAAAAATAAAAAATTAAAAAATTAAAAATAAGCTGGTTCTATAATCCCAGTAGTTGGGGTCTGAGACAGGAGAATTGCAGATTTGAGGCCAGCCGTAGCTAGTGAGATACTCATCAACCTAGTGAGGCCTTGTTTCAAAAATTAAAATAAAATAGGTCTTTGGCCAGGCGTGGTGGCGCATGCTTGCAATCCCCGCGCTTGGGAGGCAGAGACAGGAGGATCGCGCAGGTTTGAAGCCAGCCATGCGCGCTGGCTTAGGAGACCCTGTTTCCAAATAAAAAATGTAAAAAATAGGTCTGGGAGTGTAGCCCGGAGGTAGAAGGGCTTCCAGGAACCCCAGTACCACCAAAAAAAAAAAAAAAAATGGGTCTTTGGTGTAGCTGAGAGGTAGAAAGTCTCTGGGTTCCATCCCTAGTGCCTAGTGTGTATATGCCTGTGTGTCTGGACTTTGGGTCAGAAAAGAGGGCCACACCCCACTGATTGGAAAGATGCTGTCCTCCAAGCACCTGTTGAAGAGGTGACCCCTGTGTTCTGCCGCAGGCGCCGTCGTGACCATCGCCACGCCCGTGAACATGAATGTGGACAGCCTGCAGTCCCTGTCCTCAGATGGGGCCACCCTGGCCGTGCAGCAGGTCATGATGGCAGGCCAGAGCGAGGACGAGTCTGTGGACAGCACAGAGGACGCCGGGGGTGCACTGGCGCCCACCCACATCGGGGGGCTGGTGCTGGAGAACAGCGACTCCCTGCAGTAGGAGTGCGGCGCCGCCCGCAGGAGCCAGAGCTGACTCTTTAGAGTTTGCACAGCAAACATTTTACACAGTTTTATTTCTAATATGTTTTATATGTAGATATAGGAGAGTGCACTTTTGTATTTCATAGTAAGCTTAAAGAGCGTCTTTGCTGGCGCAGCGACTTCTTTCAGATGTGCGTGTGTGTGGGTTTTTAAAGAAATTCTTTAAAGGTTTCATGCTAGAAATGTGATGAATGACCCCGTCCCGCCCCCAGTCCCTAATTAGATTGAGAAGTGCGCTGCCGTTTTCTATAAATCATGCAGGTTGAATTGAGTTCTCTGGTTACAGCAGATCTAGGTGGGCTGCTTGGCAAGCAGCCCACAGGCGGGAGAGACGCGCTGCGTCCGAGGCCGCGCGGCGAGGGCAAGCGCACACGGCACACGCTACGCGAGTCCAGCAAGCTTCCGCTCTCGCCAGGCCAGCGAGCCCGTTCATTTGCTATATAGAAAAAGAAACTCCTATTTTTACCTTGCTGGGATTATTGGTAAAAAGCTATTTTTATAAATTCATTATGAATTGGATTATGACTATACTGAGGGTAAAATTTCTAGAGAAGGAACAGTACATTCTTGTGTTTCAATTGGGAATGTTCTGAATTGCCCAAATTTATTCACGTGCCCACAGCCAGCTACCGTTGTGTGGGCTCCTGCTCCACGGGTGGCCCACACCACTGCTGGAAAGAAACAGGATAGGGTGAAGTTTTGATAGTCCAGATTTGCATTTATATGTGATGCTCAGATCGCATTTGCCCCTGGCCCAAACAGCTGTCTAAAAGTATGTGCTCAGTAGGACCTCGGGGCGTGAGGTGGAATGGTAGCCAGTCATCCGGCAAGAGCCACACCTGCCCCAGTCCAATGTAAAGACTTCAGTGATGCAGTTCCTTTACCATGTTAACTGTGTATTGGTTTAGAGTTTTTTAGTCAAAATGTTGTGCATAGAATGTTTATATAAATGGATATAAAATGTGCCCTGCCCCACTGGCTTGGAGTTGGGGTGAATTGCAAACGTGTGTCTGCCAAGTCACAGCAGCGACCCCACTCTGAGGCAGGGCCCACGCCATCGGCCACACGTGTGTGCCTGGGTCCCTGTGCACATTTTCTTGCTGCACGTTACTGCTGCAGCGTTTCCAGACACCCTCCACACACTTGATCACATGAGATTAGAGTAACTTGGGGGCTTCTGTTTCCTGGTGACAAGACAAATCAGGAGAGTAGGTTGGTTGTGTCTGGCTTGATTTGGTCATTTACTTAGGAGCGGGGCTTTCTCGGCGAGAAGACCAGCACCCTCTTCCTGCAGTGTCTTTGCCTCATCTTTGACGGGTGCCCCACGTCCATCTGTCTGCCAGCCACGGGCAGCGTGGGGTCGGCCCGCTTGCCAGTCCTTGATTCAGCAGTGGTGACTGGTGATGGAGCAAGGATACCTTGAGGGGCACTTTTAGCTAATGCCGATTTCCCCCACAAATATATTTGTATTAAAGTGATTAAAGCAGTTAGATTACTTAGAGTCAGTCACAGGAAGATACGCCCTAGATCATCTGACTGAGCAGGAAGCACAGAAAGCTTTCTTGAGACTACTTCAGGAACTTCAGCTAAAACGTTATCAGCTCTTTGGGGGAGCAAATAACATTTTTTAGTAGATGTGGCATCCTTTTTTAAGATATTTTATGTTAGGCCTGCATAAGCCTAAAAGTCATTTTAACTTTACTTAAATGCCAACTTTGTTTGGCTTCTTAAAACTAGGAGCTATGGGAGCTAGGTGCCCTTTCTGGTCCCCTCTTCCCTTGGTCCTCAGCTGCCCTGCTTTTGGGCAAAGATCCCTAGAATGTGGGCTCCTGCAGTGGGTCGTATTTCCTCCTCTACAGAGAGCTTGGCCATGTGGCCGTGGGGTGTACGTGAGGACAGTGTGAGTGTGGGTTGGAGACCTTCTTGTGTCGGGCTCCGCGGCCGGGCGGTGAGTGAGCATCGACTCTGGTCCCGGTGCTTGAGACTGGAGAACACAGCGTGCGTCCTGTGCGACTCAAATGGGGTTTCTTAAACCCCGAACTCTCACTTGCCAAATTCAGAGGAGCAGGATAGAGACGCGTGAGAGAGAGACTTCAGCGTAGAGCCTGAGTTCCCCGCGTCGCCATGGGAGACCGAGGCCTCCGAAGCAACTGCCCCGTGGCAGGCCGCTCTGGTTAATGAAATTGCTGCCAGCACACTGCTGCCGGTCTGAACCTTAAGTACACCTGTTTTCCGGCCCTCGGGCGGCGGAGAGAGTCCAAAAGCGTGCCCCCTTTCTTGTTTGAGCGGTCTGCTTCAGACCCAGCTTCATCCTTGCTCAACTCCTCCCTGCGACGCAGCCTCGGAAGGAGCTCTGAGAGCCAGAGTAAGTAAGCCTGCTGTCGTTCCTGCTGTCCAGCTGCTGAGCGGAAGGCAGGCCGGCCTGCCTGTCCCGCAGGCTCCAGCCGGGGCTCAGCCTCCCAAGTAGGAAAGTAAGTAGAAGCACTTATCCCGTGTACGGCGTGCCCCTGCCCGCCCAGGGCTCTGGGGAGCGCGACCTGTTGGTGGCCATTCCTGGCCACGCAGTGGGTGAAGGACACCTCTGCCGCTGGTGACACTCGATCAGCAACCTGCCTTCCTTAGTTCTGTTTGGTCCTTGAAACTGACAATCTTTAAAATGTGAATACTGTAACAATGTTTTCTTGGATTGTTGTCTTTAAAAGGATTTTTGTGAAGCAATTGATTTATCAAAGAAAAAATTAAAAATAGAAACATATCTTATGGGTGTTTTATTTATAAAGTTCCTGCTACCAAAAGCTGCCTCTGCATGCTCAGGAGAACACTCGGGTTGTCTGCGAGTTGGGTGGGGACGTTGGGGCCCTGGCGACCCTTGCACATCATGAAGGTGAGGCTGCACTCCACCAGAGTGTTTAGATCCATTGGCAGTTTTCAAGGATATCAGCCGGGCGTGTGGCGCACGCTTGTAATCCCCATGCCTGGGAGGCCGAGACAGGAAGATTGCATGGGTTTGAAGCCTAAGCTACTTAGTGAGGCTCTCAGCAACTTAACTAGACCCTGTTTCCAAATAAAATATAAAATAGGTCTGGGAATGTAGCCCAGAGGTAGAAAGCCTCTGGGTTCCACCCCCAGTACCACCAAAAAAAAAAAAAAAAAAAAAAAAGAATCTTATCTCAAAGTGCTTATTACTTCAGCCACTCATCATTCTCCAGAAAAAAACTGGAAGCACATTTTTATTGTTCTTTTCCATAAATCTAGTTATATTGACAGTAACGAGGGAAAAAAAAAATGATTCCTCAGTCAGGTGCATGAAGCCTTCCACGGCTTGCGTTGCGGAGCTTGGGACGCGGCGGTTCCTTTGTCCAGGTGTTGTGAGCTCCCGACAGCCACTACGCGCAGGGGCTGGGGAAGTGACCGCAGCTGAGAGCAGCTTCTTGGAGGGAGCGCTTCGGCTGGCTGGCCCACAGCAACAGAGCCTTGCGCTGTTGCTCCAGCTCCTGGAAGTGAGAGGGAGAGGGCGGGCGCAGGCCATCTGCCCGGGCCTCAGGCGGCCCCAGCACTCCGGGCTGCAGGTGCTGCTTCCGTGGAAGGAGACCTGGGCTCCTAAGGTCTGTCCGAGTGCTAAGACGATGTTTACGACTAATAACATTTTATCCCTCCTATCTAGACAGAGATGAGCAAATCCGAAAGTAAGACATACATTTGGATGAGATGTCTAGCGATTCTCATTTTGTTGAATTATGCAAATGTCATGAATAATGTACATTACATTTCACCCGCAGGCCCTTTGTGTACTCCAAGAAGAAATGTTGGGGACGGATTATGTTTGACCTTGTGCAATCAGATCTTTTTATTTTCACAGAGACCGAGGGTCTCCTGCACCACTTTAAACTAAAAGGTGCAAATGCACAGAGCTGCGGCATCCAAGCCCTCGGCCACGAGGGACAAGCTGGCCTGTGAGGCACCACCCGTGCCCAGAAGGCGAGCCTTCCCCAGGCGCCTCCTGCCTCCCTCCCTCCGCAGAGGCAGCTGAGGATGGCCTCCTCGGGCTGGTGTCTCCCAGTCTGCCTTCCCGGCTCTGGAGGGCTAGCGGCATTCAGAGGCTGTCATTTGGCACAGGTGACCGCACTGTTTTCTTTTTTTGTACTTGGGTTACAGGAGGCATGTGTCACCACGCCTGGCTGCTTCCACTTTCCAAGACTTCAGCCATGTAAAAACCAACTATGGCCTTAGTGGAAACCAGGAATTCTACGCCAGCATATTTGAAAAGGACGGTTTTTTATGATAGTGTCCTCGTACCACCAATTTTGCTAGACATTTGCTCAGCAAACCTTTTTCTCTTTTTAAACACATAGCTCAAGTCTGAGCTTTAGCTTGGACCACACGGCTGGAGGAGTTTAGACTGAGAAGGGCATGTGCACTGCTGGCGCAGCGGCTCTAAGAAGCCTGTGCATGGCGGCTGTCACCCTCAGGCCATCACTCCTGCTCTTTTGGCCTGCCTGTGCAGAGCACTGGTGCCTTTGAACAGCCGTCTGGCCACCAAGAAGCATCCCCAGGCTCTGGGGAGAAGGGGAGTCCCCAGCTGGGAGAGAGGGCTGCTGAGAATGACGATGCCCAAGACCCCGTGCCTGTGGGAGCACAGGGATACGAGGAGCAGAGCCCACCGGATAAGCCCCAGCCAGGCAGGGGCCTGGATAGTCCACTGCTAAGTCGGCAGTGCCCACGTAGTCAGGCCTAGATTGTTTGGATGTACCCCAAGCAAACACAGACTTGGTGCATCTGCGTCTGTGTGTGGAATTCCATGTGGACTCACGGAATTACAGGACTGCATGTACTGGGATTGCAGGAGGCATATGTGACCTGTGAACCAAGGCGACACTGTCCCTCGCAGGCTGACCGTCTGTGGAGCTCTCCGCTCTACAGCCCTTGCCCTTCCGGTGTTTGGGCACCGCCCTGGGGTCTGCCAGCTCCTCTCCTGCTGTGTGCATGCACTCGTTCTCCAGCGCTCACTGCACACGCCATCTACCTTTATGTCTCTTCAGAGCTTAAGCCTCAAGATGAGTAAGTATGTGCTCGGTCCTATTCACTAAGTTAAAAGTAGCTAACATACATTTATCATCTTACAGGAAGTGTGTGTGTGTGTGTGTGTGTGTGTGTGTGTGTGTGTGGTACTGGGGTTGGAATCCAGGGGCATTCTACCTCTGAGCTATACCCCAAGCCCTATTTTATTTTCTATTTTGAAACAAGGTCTCAATTGCAAAAGGCCTCACTGAGTAGCTAAGGCTGTCCTTGATCGATGATCCTCCTGTCTCAGCTTCCCAAATGCTGGGATTACAAGTGTGCACCCTCATGCCTGGCAGGAATTCTTCATTGTCTCTAACATTTAAAAACTAGGGAACATACAGCAGTCCTGAGGAGGTAGTCAGCGGACAGCCTGCCTGCCCACTGCCACCTACCCCTTGGTATTGGTCTTGGTGGGTGGCCAGATGGGCACCCTATACAGGTGTGTGTTCGTGTGTTCATGCAGCTCTCAGGAGCCTGGGACACTGAGCCTCAGTTTGCGTGACTCCAGGCATGGCTCCCTCCGCAGGAGGGCAGGAAAGCCCAGGAAGACGCCCATCATCAAAGCAGCCAGGGATCCACTGGTCCATTGACTTCGCTGTTGAAGGTTGTGTTTGAGAATATGACGTCTGTGGTTTTAGTGTGGCCTAAAATGGATCCAAGCGTCCAATGGAAGCCTTGACCGTACAGAGCTCACAGAGGCTGGAGCCAAGATAGTGTGTGGCTGGGCTGAAGCTGAACAGCACTCAGGACCCTCCCTCTCAGGTCTCCACTGTGCAGCTTCCTGCCCACCACCCTCCTCCTCTAGAGACCTGCTCCCTCCACCATCCAGCTACAGCGTGCACACACACAGAGTTGAGAGGCGCTGGGATGCCCACCACCGCCTGCCCTCCAGGGCATCCTCAGAACACCAGATGGTAGTTTCTGGAAGGTAAAATGCCAAGTCCCTGTACTGAGCTTTTGGAGCCTGCTCAGGTGAAGCTGCCCCTTGACTTCCCTGCAAAGGCCAGCCCTCCCCTGGCCCACGTGGCTCAGGGAGGGGAAGAGCTCTTGCCCTGAGGATGCCTGCTGATTAGGGCTCTGGAGGCGAGGCCAGCACCCGTGAGGGGAGCCTGTGGCTTCCTCGTTGCTCATGCCTGCCTCTCTGCCCTGGGCTTCAGGGCCAGGCGTACGTGCAAAGGAGGGGAGGAGTGCTGGGGACTGCCCAGGCCTGCAGGAGGCGGTGTCACAGCCACTGGTCCCTCGGGTCACGGCTCCTGTGGCTTCCTCTGTACAGCTGACAGCCATGCCTAAGGGTAGACCATGCGAGCCCCAGCAGAGGCAGCTCCCCAAAGAGACTCAGGCTACGCTGGGGCGGGGGGCCACGGGATGAACTGTGACCCTACATGTGGCTATTGACCCCAGGACCTCAGGACAGAGGGGAGTAATGTGAATTGAGGCCATTTGGGTGGGCCCTGCCCAGTGGGTGGCATGCTCATAGAGTAATTGGGACACAGATGGACCCAGAGGGATAGCACCCTATGCAGGCAGATGTGGAGATGGATCGTGTGCAAGCTGAGTGTCAGAAGCTGGGGTGGCCTGGAGCAGGCTCTCCTTGCAGCCTCAGAAGCCCCATCCCCCGCCGACACCTTAATCTCAGACTGCTAGCCCCTTGAGCTATGGCAGTAAGTTCTTGCTGGTCAAGCCTCCACTCAGTGCACCGATACAGCAGCCCCAGCAAACTCCCCAGGACGGACCACCGGGCTGGCGGGGAGCCAGTGGATGAACACCTGGGCAGCCTCCTTAATCACGTCAGCCGGGCCTTTCCTAAAAGGCCGCCTGCACAGGTCACAGGAATTAAGACTTGGTGGCCCGGGGAGGCATGACTTACCATGGTTTTAATTCCCAGGTGGTCCAGGCATGGTAGTGCACACCTATAATCCCAATACTTGGGACACTGAGACAGGAGGATCTCAGGTTTGCAGCCAGCCTCAGGTACTTAGTGAGGCCTCCGCAACTTAGCGAAGTCCTGTTTCAAAATAAAAGGGTAAAATAGTGCTGAGGCGTAGCCCCTAGGTTCAATCCCTAGTACCGCAAAAATAATAATCCCAGCCAGGCCCAAAGGTTAGTTCTGGCAATTCCAGGACACAGGAGATTAAGAAAGGAAAATAACAAGTTTGAGACCACAGCAGGGTAACTCAGCAAGACCCTGTTTCAAAATAAAAGGATCTCAGTGGTAGAGCACCACTGAACTTAAAACGACCTCTCAGAAGAAAACGTGCATTTTTATTTTTATGACCTTATATCTGAGGATGGATATTACACCAAAATCAACAAGAGATTTCACCATAACGAAAGATAACGCATCAAGGAACCTTGTCAGAAAAGTGAAGATAACTTACAGAATGGGAGAAAGTATTCGTAAATGTGGTAAGAGTTCAGTGTCCCGAGTATATAAAGAATCCCTATAACTCACTGGGTGTGGTGGCTCATCCTGGTAATCCTAGTGCTTGGGAGGCTGAGACAAGGATCACAGTTTCACAGCTGGCCCCAGCAACTTAGTGAGGGTCTCAACAACTTAGGCCCTGTTTCAAAACAATAAAAAGGGCTGGGGGTGTAGCTTGGAGGTAAGGCCCCTGGGTTCTACCACCACGCGCCCCCCAAAAATCCCTAGAATGCAACAAAAAAGCTAATTTAGAAATGAGTGAAGATTTTGTCCAAAGATACACAAAAGGCCAATAAGCATGTGAAAAGATGTCCTACATCGGCAGTCTTTGGAGAAATGCAAATCAATGAAGCCGGATATGGTGGCACATGCCCAGAATCCCAGTACTTGGGCAGCTGGGACAGGAGGATTACAGGTTCACAGCTAGCGCCAGCAACTTAGTGAGAGACTGTTTCAAAAATTAAAAAGGATGGGGGTGCAGCTTGGAGGTAGAATGCCCCTGGGCTCAATCCCCAGCACCGAAAAAAAAAAAAAAAAAAAAGACAAAACAAAAAAAATATCATTTTGCATATGCTTGGCAGGCTATAATTCTTGAACAGATGAGGGAGGGAACTGGAGCCCTCGTGCAGCTGGTGAAGAGAGACAGTGCCGCCCTGGGGACTTGGCAAGTCAGCAGCACTGCCGCCTGACCCCGCGATCCTCCTGGTACACACCCAGAAAAGTGAAGGCAAGTGTTGACGCTTGTACCTGAGTGCTCAAGTCAGCGAAAAGACAGAAGCAACTCCAGTGCCCACCGGTGGGTGAAGACTGTGCATCTACTAAAACATACAGAGGAAGAGCCGGCACAGGCGGTGTGAAGGTTCCATTTATGTGAACTGCCTGGAACAGGCAGTCCACAGAGACAGAGTAGGTACTGGCTGCTGGGGGGGGAGTCGGATGAAATGGGGTGACAGTGTCCCAGTGACTGTAAGTTCTATGGGTACCAGAGAGGTTAAAGAAGGCTCAACTCGAGTAGATTTGCATAGGCAGCTGAGGTTAGAGGGGATCAGGCCGGCCTGCTCCTCAGGAACAGGCAGGGCTCAGCCCTGCTGGTTGGAAAGCACACCCAAGTCGAGAGGCAAAGACGCGGGCAGCAGGAGGGCGGGGCAGCCTCGGCCCCCCAGGCTTTACTTCCGGTCCCGCTCTCGAGCCGCCACGAAGTTCAGCAGGTCAATGGCAGTGACAACCCCGAACACCATCTGCCGCTCACTGGACTCGCCGTCGCTGTGGTCTGAGGAGGAGGAAACTCGGCGTAGGCATAAAGGTTCCTCAACTTGGAGGAGAGGGGAGGCAGCATGCCCACCCCTGCCCTGGGCTCCCTGGTACCCACGGGCACCTCAGGCCTGGGCACATGGGTGGGGACAGGCAGCGGGCTCCACCCCTGAGCCCAGGTCCAGGAAGACGGCCAGAGGTCTCGCCATTTAGGACAAGCCTCGACTCTTCTTCCATGCCCAGGAAGCCCTGGCATGAGCACATGCAGAGCAGTGTGCAGCCCTGATTCTGTGCAGACCCCGTCCTTCCTCTCGGTGGACGCAAGCCTCAAAGCAGTGCTGGCCCAGCCCACGACCAGTGAGTGCTACGGTGAATTTCAATGTCCACTTGACTGGGCCACAGGAAGCCCGATCTGCCCACAGGGCATCGTGCATATGTGATACCAGAACTTGAGTTAAGACCCATGCGGGAGATGGGAGATGGCCCATGCCAGTGTGGTGGGCCTTGCCCGAGCAGAGCGAGGCTGATCTCCCTATGGAACAGAGGCTTTTCCTGATTTGGGGTTTGAACTGACACACGGGCTCTCCAGGGCTCCAGGCTGCCAGCTCACCCTGCAGCTCCCAAACTGAGCAGCAGACAGACACATTTTTCCGTTCAGTTAGGAGTCTGGGAGACCTTGCTCTCTGGATAGCCCTGGCAGGTAGAGTTGCTGCAGGGCACAGAGGGCAAGAAACGCCTGTGCCCTGCTTCCCACTCTGCCATGCCGGCTTACCTGAGGCCTCAGGGAAAGTGGGGCACAGAAGAGATGGGCCGCCTGCACTTGGGGAACATGACGGCACGTAGGGGCCTGGGCTCTATCCCAGTACCACACATACAAGCCGCCTTTGGCCCCGAGGATGAAAGGCACTCTCACCTCAGCTGTTGAAACTCAAGTACACGTGAGACAGGAGCCCGCCCAAGCTCGGGTTGGGACCCTGGATGCCCCTGTCTTCAGGAGGCTGTGATTCTAACCCTGAGAGCCAAGCTGTTTCCAAGGGGTGGGAGGGGGTACATACCTGCAGGCCCCCCCACCACTCCTGACCAGGCCTGGTCCCGTGCTGCAGAGCCAAGGACGGGAGAGGGGTTAGACTCGAGGCTGCCCAGGCCCCCACTGACCGGTTCTTTTTGATGGCCCTGGTCCAGGGACTGAAACCTCCAGCCTTCCTTACTCCTGACCCAGAATGTAAAGAGAACTCCAGCCTACAGATGCCCTGGGGGCAGCTTTGAGGGAAGATCACTGAATCACTGAGCCCGTGAGCTGGCTGGGGACAGGCAGCGAGATGCAGCCCTAAGGGCCACCTTCAGAGCCTGGGCTTCCCTTCAGAGCACCCCAGAGGCAGGACACTGGAGCCAGCAGCCAAGTGTTCTGGGTTTTGCTGGGATTGTCCCTTAGGGTCCCTGAGACCCACCGGACACGGTGATGCAGCGGGAGGCTGAGGCGGAGGAGCACAAGTTTGAGTTCAGCCTGGACACCTCAGACCCCACCTCAAATTTTTTAAAAAGGTCTGGGGAATCTCAGGATGTAGCTCAGTGGTAAGAACAGTTGCCTGTCATGCATGAGGGCCTGGGTTCAATCCTCAGCACGCCTATCAGTAGAAGAATTGCTGAGGCTGCCAGTGGCCAGCAGGCTCTAGGCCCGGGACACCTGTGCCCTTCAGAGGGCACCCTGCCTGGTCACCACGGAGCGCAGCCTGCCCTGCCCCGCAGCTCCTGGGCCCAAGGACTCACAGGTGAGGTCACATGCCCCACAGCCACCAGCCTGGGTGGGCGGGGAGAGGCTTGGGCCACCCACTCCCCTCAATGTGAGAGCTGCTACCGCCCGCAGAAGTGTGCACCGTGGGCTCCTGGGCCTGCAAGTCCAGTGTCCCACCCCCAACGAGGACCGGCGCACACGCACACCCACTCACACTGGATCTGCTCGTGGACCACCAGGGCGAAATGGTCTATCTCCAGGATGTGCGAGAGCGCGCCCAGCGTGTCGGTCAAGCGAATCTGGAGGATAAACCGTGTGGCACTCACTGGCTGAGCCTCGAGAACCGCCTGCGATGACCACCACCCATCACCATCACCCGCCAGGAAAGGAGCGTGCCAGAAGGAAGGGCCGCAGCGCCAGGAGAGCTGGACATGGGCGGCCCCATGCTAGGGACAAGCCCTGTGGGGAGACGGGCATGTGGCGCATGCTGAGAGGCGGAGACAGGAAGCACACAGGCTCAAGGACAGCCTCAGCGGCCCTGCAAGACCCCTGCAACCGAGCAATGCTCTATTCAGAACTTAAAAACAGGGCCAGGAGTGTCAGCTTGCAGGTAAAATGCCCCTGGGCTCCATCCCTAGCACCAAACACATGTCCAAAAAGAAAAAGATTGGAGGCGGGAAGGAAAGAAACTGACAGGAAACCAGCGGGCACTGGGGTGGGCCGCAAGGCTGCCCCGCGTCAGCCTGGCTGACAGCTGGGACTGGGCGCCTCAATGGCCGGTATCAGGACTGAGCTGACCCCCGGTGGGGCAGGCATTGGAGATCAGAGAAAAGTTCTGGGCGGAGCAGCCGGGCAGGTGTGACCAAGGGGGACGGTTTCCGCTGTGACCTGCAGCAGGGGGTGCCACGAGGGGATGGTGCCAGTTGGATGTGGAAGGAGGGGAGACAGCCGGGAGTGGAGCAGGTCGGTGGGGTGGGATGGGGGCTTTTCTCCAGGCAGGCTGGCCCAGTGGGGAAGGACTCGGCCCCCCCGTCTCCTCCCAGGTGCTCTAGTTGCTAGGAGTCAGAAACACTGCGACCCCATCCAGAACTGCATGTCTGTGGGTGTGTGGTGGGGAGAGAGGTCGGCACCTCAGCCTCCCCAGCAGACGCCCGCCTGTCCACTCAGGATCTGTGCGGGACGTCAGGGGCTGCCCAGGGCCGGCAGAAGAGATGCCAACTCTCGGGCCCCCGGGGACTGCAGAGGGGATGATGGGGACAACCAGGGCTCCGACCCGCTGCAGGGCCCACACCGGCCTCCCCCAGACAGGTTCTTACTACGTAAGCAAGGAGACCGGGTATCCTCTACAGAAGGCAAGCACAGACTCAGGGCGAGCATTGGGCAAGGTGACCAGCATGCCCCACTAGTGAGGCCTGGTCCCCGGTGCCTGCTGGCTCCGACAACCAGAGTGGCGCAGGCAGGTGACCTCTCTGAAGCAGGGAGACTCTTGGCTTTAAGACTTTTTGGGTTATTTTAATAGGTGGTGGTACCAGGGATTGAGCCAGGGGCATTTTACATCCAAGCTACACCCACAGCCTCTTTTTTGGAAACAGGGTCTCACTAGGTAGCTGAGAGCCTCACTAAGTTGCAGAGGCTGGCTTTGAGCCTGTGGTCCTCCTGTCTCAGCCTCCCAAGTCCTGGGATTATAGGTGTGCACCACCACGCCTAGTGGCTTTTCGGCTTTGACAGGGCACAGCTGGCACCCCGTTGCAATGGCTTCACAGCTGGGGACCTGGCACCCTTGCCCACAGCACCGTGCCCTGCCTTTAAGACCAGGCTAGGTTGGGGCACCCGCTGCCCTCCTGAAAGCAGAGCACATACCGGTTTGAACTGCTTGTAGATGACCTTACGGACTTGGTCTGCCGGCTGCACCTTCCCGGCGAGCAGTGACGACAGCATGTTCCCAAGGGTCACCATTCCCAGGATGGCCCTGCGGAAGCAGGGAGCGGGGTCAGAAACGCCCTGGATACCTCCGGGGCCCAGCACTGGTCTCCAGCCAGCAGGGCACTCCTTGCCGAGTTCAGCAGGTGTTTGCTGTGTGCCTGGTCTGGCAGGAGCAGAGATCCTGGGGACTGCCATGCGTGCTGGGCACTCTCTCCTCCCACGGGTCAAGGCTGACTGTCGAGCCTCTGGCCAGGCTTTCTGGGGTCGGCTGTGGAATCTAGTGTCACCTGGCCCATCGGCCATGGACTGCCCCTGTGAGGCACACCCTCAGTGGGCCCGTCTCCCCCTCCTGGGACAGAGGCCCAAAGGGCTGGCCCGCGCCCTCCCCTCCCAGGTGCCAGCGGGTGCACTATCTGCAAAATGACCGGGTCAGCCTATCGGCTGCGAGGCCCTGGCTCAAGTCTACTAGCAGAGGACAGAACTCCAGAGGGGACAGTGGGGACAGGACTAACCCTGACTCTTCAACCACGGGCGCCTGGTCAAAGCCCTTCTCCCGGAGGATGGCGATGGTGTGCTCGCAGGTGACCGTGGGCAGCACGGTCAGCGGGGCCGACAGGCTCAGCTCCTGAACGCGCAGGTGCCACCACCTAGGTGGGGAAGGGGGTGTGAGCTGGAGACGGCCAGAGGCTACTCCAGGCCGCTCTGTGGCAGGACACCGTGGGGCCACCATGGTGTCAGGCAGCATGGAGGCCATATCTGTGCTCAGGGCATCCTTACCAGGGCCTCTTCACTGAGGGGTCCTCCTCCTTCAGGAAGCCCTTCTGCAGCATCCACCTGTCACTCAGGAACTTGGACCTGCAAGGACCGGGGTGTCACTGGGGCCTGGCAGAGCGTTCCACTGCATACAGCCTATGCAGGTGCCGAGTACGCGGCACACTCAGGGACCTGCCTGAGAAAGCCCTGCGCAGCCCTGCACCCGGCTGGCCCAGAAATGGTGGGGAGAAGGAGTGTTCCATGCTGGGCTGAGGGAGCCCGGCCGCCAGGAGGAATTCTTTCTCGATCCCCTCTCCTCCGAGCGCCCCTGGCTGGCCTCTTGCCTCGTCCCCAGGTCGCCCCGGGAGGACAGGTCCATCCCACCCAGAGCCCAAGGACAGCGGAGCGGATCAGAGCTGCCCAGGCAGCAGGCTGCCTTGCATGTGCAGTCCTCTCCCCAGCTTCTCAGCAGGCCAGCCAAGCGCTCAGGGAGGCGGGCATGCCACGCGCCGCTGGGGGTCAGGAGCCCTCGTGCCACCCCAGCTTGGCACTGGCAGGACCAAGCGAGCCACCCCACGCCTGGGAACCCAACTGCAGGTGCCCACCAGGCCTGGGAACCCAGCAAGGGCAGCTCAGCTCACTGAGGAAGCCCTGCCGTCTGGCCGTCAGAGGCAGCAGCCAAGAGGGGCCCGAGGACTGGGTGCCTTACATGTAGTTCCGCACGGAGTCCGGCAGGATGACCACGCAGCGCTGACCCTCCTGCAGGTCCTTGGCAGCCTTCACGGCTGCGGCCACGGCGCTGCCCGCGCTGCCACCTGCCGAGAGGATCATGAGACTGAGTGTGCACACACACGTCCACGTGCAAACAAGTGTGCATACACACCTGCAAATATGCTAGAAAGCTCTGCAGGGAGCCACCCAACAATGTGTACGTGTATGCATGTGTGTGCACACATGTGCATGCGGCACACCCAGACATGCTCTCGCAGGAGCCACAAGCAGCCAACGGTGGCCAAAGCTGGGCCCAGGGCCAGGAAGGACCTGCCTCCCACATGCACTGATGGTGCCAGGGAGACAGAGGTCCAGGTCCCCTAACCAAAGTCCTGGCTCCAGGGACGGCCTGGGCACCAATGCCCGCCATAGCTACTTCTCACGGCTGGCCAGTGACCTGGGTCCTACTTGATGACACTCCCAGCCTCACAGTGATGCCAAGGTCTGAGCTCGGGGCCACGCTGCCTCTCTGGCTGGGCCTTGGCCTGAGAAGGCAAGAGGCAGGAGCTCTGCCTGCCTACAACAGGCAGCCACAGGCAGAGCCCTCTCCCAGGAGGCCTCAGACCTGCTGCCAGCTTTTTTTATTTTTCCCTTTGGTCCTGGGGATTGAACCCAGGGGTATTTTACCTCCAAGCTATGCCCCCAGCCCTATTTTTTATTCTTTATATGAAACAGGGTCTCACTGAGTTGCAGAGGGCCTAAGTAGCTGAGGCTGGCTGCGGACCCACATCCTCCTGTCTCGGCCTCCCAAGTACTGGGATTACAAGTGCGGGCTACCCCAGCCGGCTTGCCCAGCTTATAGGGCCTGGGCTTGTTGCACTGAATGAAGGGGAGGGCACCCTGGAGCTCAGGGCCTAGAGAGCAGGAGGGCCCGAGGTGCCTCTCCTAACAGTGTCATTTTAGAAGTTCTCCATCCAGCTGGATGTGGTGGCACACACTTGTAATCCCAGCATTCGAGAGGCTGAGACAGGAGGATTGTTCTTGGTTTGTGCCCAGCCTCAGCTACTTAGTGTAGCAACTTAGTGAAACCCTGTTTCAAAATAAAGAATAAGGCCGGGCGTGGTGTCACACACTTGTAATCCTCGCACTTGGGAGGCTGAGACAGGAGGATCGCACTGGTTCAAAGCCAGCCTCAGCTACTTAGTGAGGCTCTCAGCAACTTAGTGAGACTCTGTTTCCAAATAAAGTATAAGATAGGTCTGTGAGTATAGCCCGGAGGTAGAGAAGCCCCTGGGTTCCACCCCCAGTACCACACACACACAAAAAAAATTACATAAAATAAGAGAATAAAAAATAGAACAAGGGGTGTAGCTCAGAGGATGAGTGCCCCTGGGTTCCCTGCCCAGACCCACCAAAAAAAAAATAAGAGCTCTCCATCCAGAAAGCCTTGCTCCCAGTCCCCAAGATGGCCGGGGCCCAGGGGGTCATTTACATGACACCAGGGAGACAGCTCTGAAGTGCGGGCCTCTGCTGCCTGCTCTGTGGCTCTGTCTACCCTGAGCAGGGTGGGCCGAGGGCCAGGTGAAGGCCGGTGAGGCCAGTCCTAGGTGGCCACAAACTCCAGAGAACTGGGCTGACAAGAAGCACTGTCCACCTCCCTCTGGGCTACAACAGCGGAGGAGGAGACCCTCGGCAGCCTCTCGGGGGTGCTGGAGGCACCCGCCCTGGCCTGGGCCCCAGTGACAGGGAGCCACCACGTACAGGCTGTTCTTGACAAGTTTTAGTCTTGCCTGAAAAACCCGTCAGGAAGGGCAGCTCCCAGCCCCGTCGCAGGCTCTCGCCCTCACCTGCTCAGGTGACCACTGGGCCGTGGTGCGGACAGGAGGGGACCCAAGGAAGGAAGGGCCCAGACAGACACAATGGCCACGGAGCAGCGCGGCTGCTGGTGCCGCAGCCTCGGGCCCACCCGCGTGCCGGGGCGTCCGCACTGCGCGGCAGAGGCGCCTCCCGCTGCCCCGCTCACCACACAGCAGCCCTTCCTGGGCGATCAGCATGCGGGCAAAGGCGAAGGACTCCTCGTCGCCACTCTTCAACCACTTGTCCACCACCTGCGGCGAGACCAGGCGCCGTGGCTCGGGAGGCCTCCCGTACGACTCCGTCCGCACGGCCACCCCTCCTTGGAGTGGAGAACGCAAGTCTGCAAGCCTGGGCTCCGCCTCCCGTTCCGAGGTGCTGTGCACAGTGGCTGTTACCGCTGCCACCGAGCTCCTGGGGCTGCGGCCTGTCTTGCTCCAGGGCCTCCCTGTGGGTGTGGGGCCTTTGCCCACAGGGGCCGGCCTCTCTGCTTGCCTGTGTGCCTCCGAGCCCACGCGGTGGGGTCAACCCTGACCCGGCACGGCACTCCACTTGGTCTCTACCCCAGACCACCTTCCACCTGCTGACACCAGGCTCGCCCTGCCATCCACGCGGTGGAAAGCGCGCCCGGATGGAAAGCGCGCCGAGGGGCTGGCGCCGGCCTGCAACTCTGGCCCAACCTACCGTCCTGTCCAGCACCGTGGGGATGAAGTCATAGCCGATCCCTTCTACCTCGTAGAACGTCTTGTCCGTCTTGTTCAGCTCCTCAGGCTCTGCGAGGATGGACCCTTCGGGATCTACTCCGATGATCTGTGGAGCGGGTGATCTCACAGCTCACGTTGGGGGAAAGATTCTCACCCAGGCATTGGTAGCCACCACCACCAAGGACACGGGCCTTCTTGTCGTTTTCTGTTACTGGTGATTGAACCCAGGGGTATTCTACCTCTGAGCTAAACCCCCAGCCCATTTTTATGTTATTTATTTTTTTATTTTAAAACAGTCTGGCAGCCAGGCGTGGTGGCGCACGCTTGTAATCCCAGCATGTAGGAGGCTGAGACAGGAGGATCGTAGTTCACAGCCGTCCTCAGCTACTGAGACCCTCTGCAACTCAGTGAGACCCTGCTTCAAATGTGGACAAAAAAGTAGAGCTGGGGGTGAAGCTCAGAGGTAAGATGCCCTTGGGTTCCATCCCCAGCACCGCAAAAACAAACAGTCTAGCTAAGTTCCTGAGACAGGCCTTGAACCCACAATCTTCCTGCAATCCCAGACTCCCCAAACCTGGGATTAGAGGCCTGTGCTACCAGGCCTGGCGCAGGCATGCCTCTTCATGACTTGCTAGTGTGCATAGGCTGCTCCTGGGCTCCGAGGCAGGACAACACCCAGGGACCCAGGCCCAGAGGACTAAGGCCGTGAGAAGCTGGCCTGGTAACACCCAGGGCAAGGGTCTACAAAGCCACCTCCCCGGGCTCCCCTGGGCAGCGACCCCAGCAGTGGGAAGTGGAGTCTTCAGGGACAAGGGCAGTGCTGGGCGCCGGTCTTTCCCTGGATGGTGTTGCCCACCCTCCAGGGAGAAAAAGAACACTGAACCAGCTGGGCCCTTGGATGGGCCCTTCCCATCACAGCCCTTGCCCCTCATCCCTGGCCCCGCCAACTCTCCACCCCCATACCCGCTTTCCTCTGGGTCGGGGAGGCTCAGGATACGAGCATCCCTGGGATGGCCCATGGGGCCACCCAAATGGAGCCTCACCCCACTGAGCACAGAAGCCCCGGCTCCGTTTAGGCTGCGGTGCTGTGACCTGCTGGGTTCCTTTGTCAACTGGCACCTCCCCAGCCGTCCCCTGGGGGTGGGGACACCACGTCATCACGGAGATGGGGAGAACTCAGCTCCAGGGCGGCACCTTCGGGGACAGCAGGGCCCAGCCCGCCCGGCCCCACGGCACCGCTTGCGTACCTTGCACCCTGGACACTTCTCCTTCAGCTTCCTGGCGATGCCCGTGATGGTGCCGCCCGTGCCGACCGTGGCCACCAGCATGTCCACCTTCCCTGGTGGCAAAAGGACATCCTCAGGCCTCACCCTGACCAGCCCCCCACTCTTGGCAGCAGGCAGTGGAAATCAAGCACCCGAGGCAGTGATCAGCAAGTTCCCAGGGAAACCCAGTCTCAGAGGCAAACTGCCATGGTCTCGGGCCCTTATACATGGAAAGAGCGCAGAGGCGGGCCAGCTGGCGTTGCTCAGAGGCCCTCAGCCCCGACGGCTGGCTCTGTGAATGCAGAGGCCATGGGGAACATGGGCAGGGCTGAGCCCCTCCCTAGGCTGTCTGATTCATGGGCTATGGGGATAGGTGGACAGAGTTTCAGGAAGGAGGTCCAGGGCTCCGGCTTTGGCTCAGAAGCCGCAGGCTCCCCACTTCCTGGGCCAGCTCGGGCACCAGGCGGCGAGTCTGAACACCAGCGGGCTCAGGGCGCCAGCAGCGCATCCATGCCAAGACAGGGTGGTTTATGCCAAATGAGAGAATTCTCATACCAAACCGGGCGAGCAGAGGCCTGGGCTTTTCAGCCAGAACCTGAGCTGAGGAGGAGGCTGTGCCAAGGTGGGACCAGCCCTCCAGAGCTCCAGGGAGCCGGCCCAGGGCCAGCCCGGCACCTCTCCCAAAGGGCTCGCTCACCAAGGCGTCACCACCAGCCCTGGGGCCTGGCACCAGTGTGTGGACACGCTTCCCAAAAGCCTCATGCCTGTGCAGACAGAGAGCTAACTGTGGCCATCGCCACCCCTACTCTGGTGATGACAAACACTGAATGCCAATTTAGCGCCCAGGCTGGCGCCAGATCTTAACTGGTATCCAACGACATGCACCTGGCCACAGGCCAGCACCAGCTGGGCCTGGGCCTGGCAGTGCCTGCAGGTCTGGAGGAGAGACTGGGAGGTACACAGCCCAGACCACGTTTAGGGCTACCGGTGAGGCACAGGTGGTGCCAAGAGGGTACAAAGAAGGGGCAAACTGCTCTGGAAGCCACTATGCCACTTCAAGAGAGAGGCATGTGGGCTGAGTTTTGAAGGGTGGAGTTTACCAAGGAGAGGATAAATGACCTGAACACTCCAGGGCAGCTGGGGATAAATGCAAAACAGGCAGAAAGGTGGGACGCACGCACCGTCACACTCCTGCAGAATCTCCTCGGCGGTGGTGTCGTAGTGTGCCAGGGGGTTGCTGGCATTGCGGTACTGCGTGGAAAGAGCGGAGGGCGTGAGCCTCGTCCTGTGGGTAGTGTGGCGGCGGCAGCCACAGGCCGTGGTAATAACCCAGGTGAGGACCAGGGAGGAGCCCTGCCCCGGGAGAGGGCTGTGGGCACCGGCAACGTCATGACCCTCCAGACCTAGGGACCCAGAAGGGACAGGCACGGGAGAAGAGCTTCCCGTCCAGACACACGTGCTTATTTATTTTACTTATTTACTTATGTAGTGGTACTGGGGATTAAACCCAAGAGCATTTTACCTCTGAGCTAAATCCCCCATCCCTTTGTATTTTTTTGTTTTAAAACAGGGTCTCACTATGTTGCTGAGGCTGGCCATGAACCTGTAATCCTTGTCTCAGCCTCCCTATACTGGGACTGCAGGAGTGTGCCTCAAAGCTTTGTTTTGTTGGTACTAGGACTGAACCCAGGGGTGTTCTACCTCTGGGCTTACACCCCCAACCCTCTTATTTTGAAACAGGGTCTGGCTCAGTTGCTGAGCCTGTCCTGAGCCCTGCAATCCTCCAATCTGACTCTCCCAAGTGGGAATCCAGGTGTGCACCATCACACCGCCGGGTGATGTGTTCTGCATTGCTGCCTGCGGAGCTTCCAGGGCCCTCAGGACAGGGATTCCCACTGGGCTCATGCAGCCCCCAAGCTGACGCCAAGCGTGGACGGCCAAAGGTTCCGTGGTCCCGAGGGCCCTGGAGGGTGGACCTGCAGCGAGGACCAAGACCTCCGCCCCCACCGCCACAGCAGACCCCTGTCGGTTTCTCACCTGGTCCAATATGTGAGAATTGGGGATTTCATTCTTCAGCCGCCATGCCACCCCCACGTGAGACTCGGGGGAGTCAAACCTGGCGTTGGTGGGCGTCCTCACGATCTCAGCCCCCAGGGCGCGCAGGACGTCCACCTGCACACAGAGGACAGGCCTTCAGCGCCCCTCAGGCCCCGCCCACCTCGCAGAGCGCCTCTAGCCCCGCCCACTTCCTGCATGGCACCTCTAGCCCCGCCCACTTCCGGCACCGCCCAGCAGCTCACCTTCTCCATGCTCATCTTCTCGGGCATTACGATGATGCAGCGGTAGCCCTTCACGGCTGCGGCCAGGGCCAGCCCGATCCCTGCGGGCGAGGCCAGAGGGTGAGAGGCCCAGTACCCCCGCCCTGCCCCAGGCCGCGTGGGCCCCAAGACAGGCCCCGTGGGCACTGCGGGACTGCGACGCCCACCACCAGGGATCCCCGGGGTAAGAGGGAATGTGGGCGCCCTCGGCCCCGCCCGCCCCTCGCAGGCCTCTGCCCTACCCGTGTTCCCGGATGTGGGCTCGATGATGGTGTCGCCCGGTTTCAGAATCCCGTCGCGCTCAGCATCCTCCACCATCCGCAGGCTGATGCGGTCCTTCACGCTCCCGCCAGCGTTGAAGAACTCACACTTGGCCACTGGGAGCCAGAGATGGATCAGGAGGGAGGAAAAGCCGTACACCCCTCCCCCCATCTTTCCTTGCCTGAAACACCAGGGGGTCGGGCTCAGCGCCAGCTCCAGAAATCGCCCCTCCATCCCACCTCCCACACCTGCCTGGGGTGCTCAGGGCCGCAGCCCGCCCGCCGAACCCTGCCCGACCGACCCTGGCACACCACGCGGCCGCTCAGGGTGAAGGAGAAAAGGTTCCAAGGAGGAAGAGTGTGTGTCAGAAAACAATGGCCCCCAGGGCAGGAGAGTCCCAACGGCAGCGATCATGGTGTGCAGAGGGCCCCTGGATCTGACCCCGCATCCCAAGCCCAGCCAAACCCAATGCCCTGCTGATCCCTGAGCCGTGCTCCAGATTACTCCCCATCTCTGCTGCGGAAAAGCCTGCAAGATCCTTCTGCCCAGCCCGCAGGACTCGCAAGCCACTGGCCCGCCTGAGCTCAGCCTGAGCTCAGCCGGCCTGTGAAAGGCAAGCCAACCCACCTGGGGCCCACCCACTGGGGGCCGGCTGGCATCTCCACAAGTGGGCACAGCCATGGGGCCAGGCACGGCTTCTTTAGGGAATTCCCTTCCTAGAGGAAGGGGGCAAGAGGGCAAGGCCCCCAGGGAACTGCTCCCAGAGCCACGCCCTGAGTGTTCAGAGGCAGGGGCACCTCTTCTCCATTCAACAGGAACCTCAGAGTGAGGATGTCCAAGTCCAGGACACTGGGCCCTCCCCAGCCCCACCCACTTGGGACAAGCCCGTTTCCCACTGCCCACCTGGACCCCCAGAACAGCTGCTGCCTCCCAGGCCTCAGCTCCTGTTCAGGAAGCCACGCCCTGCAAGGACCCAGCCCCTCAGGTCCCACCCTTCTCCAGGGACTTAAATAAGATCAGGGTGGCGCTATTTACCTGAGACCAGGTCAGCCAGGCCCTCCTGATTTCCACTCTGTCCCTAAGTGACAGGCTGAACCTTGAGGCCCTGGGACTCAGCAGGGCAGAGACCAGCACAGCCATCATCCCCCCATTGGGACTGGGCCATTCACCCGAGAAAAGCCCAGGCGAAGCCAGCGGTCTCCCGCTCCCTCCCCTGTGCCCAGGCCTCAGTGGGTCCCCATGCCCACCCCGTCACCCTCGAACCCAACACCTGCCATGTTTTCTTCCCAATCTTAAGTGATCTGATCACGACACGACCACCTGCACCTGGCGGGCTCTGTGGCCTCTGCCCGCCGGCCTCAGCAAGGGGTCCGGCGGTGGACACTCACGGAGCTCACACTTGAGGCCGGCGTTCCTCCCGATCTTGTTGAGTCTCACCATGGGGGTGTTCCCAATTTTCCTCAGAATATCTGGCAAGATTTTTGGAGATTTTGCCCTAAAACAGAGAAATCCACACTTATTCAGAAAGCAAATGAACAGCCAGGCGTGGTGGCGCACACTTGTGATCCCACCTTTGGGGAGGCTGAGACAGGAGGATCTGGGCTTGTGGACAGCCTCAGCTGCTTACTGAGGCCTCTGCAGCTCAGTGAGACCGGGCTGGGGGTGCAGCTCAAAGGCAGGATGCCTCTGGGTTCCACCCCGAGTACCGCACAAAAAAAAAAGAAAGAAAGAAAAATAAACAAATGAAAGAAACAAAATAAGGAGACCAGCTCTGGCAGGCTGGGTGGGTTTTTTTTTAAACTAATCTTTTTTGTTTATTCCATAAACAATAACAAAACAGGCTGAGTGGTTTCTTAAACACAGATCAAACATCATAGACCTGGCCTTAAGGAGAGGTCTGGGTGGCTGCATGCTGCACCACACACACACACACACACACACACACACCTGCAGAACCCAAATACAGTAATGCTGGTCACTTAGTACAGGAGGATCACAGGTTCAAGGCCAATATTGGCAATTTTGCAAGGCCCTTAGCAACTAGGTGGAATGCCCATGGGTTCAATCCCCATCACCAAGAACAAAAAGATTAACACAGAAAGCTGGGCATGGTGATGCACTCTTGTAATCTCAGTACTTGAGAGGCTGAGACAGGAGGATCACAGGTTAGGAGCCAGCCGTGGACTCTTAGGCCCTCTGCAACTTAGTGAGACCCTAATAGGATTGGGGGTGTAGCTCAGAGGTGGAAAGTCCCTGGGTCCAACTCCCAGCACGGAAACAAACAAAAGCCAGGCATGGCACACTTGTCATCCCAGTACTTGGGAGGCGGAAACGGGAGGATTGCAGGTTTGTGGCCAGCCTCAGCTACTTAGTGAGGCCCTCTGCAACTTAGACCCTGTTTTAAGATAAAGAATAGAGCCGGGCATGGTGGTGCACGCTTGTAATCCCTGCATGTGGGAGGCTGAGACAGGAGGATTGCACTTTATGGCCAGCCTCAGCTACTTAACGAGGCTCTCTACAACTCAGTGAGACCCTGTTTCAAAATAAAGAATAAAGAATAGGGCTGGAGGTGCAGCTCGGAGGTAGATGCCCTGGGTTCCATTCCCAGGATGGCAAGAAAAAATCAAAGGGCTGGGGCTGTACCTCAGCGGAGGCCGTTTGCCTGGCATGTCTGAAGCTGGGCTGCATCCCCAGCACAGTGCAAAGAAAATAAAACAGAAACAAAGTTAAACCCTGAAATAACGAGCCAAGTCGCTCTCTCTAGAAAACCTCTGCTGGAGCCAGGTGTGGTGGCGCACGCTTGTCATCACAGCATTTGGGAGGCTGAGACCAGAGGATGGCGGTTCGCGGACAGCCTCAGCTACTTGGTGAGGCCCGTAGCTTGGAGGTCGAATGCTCAGACCCGCAAAAAAAAAAAAAAAAAAAAAGCAAAATGTCTGAGGCGCCTCCTCAGATCCCGGCCAGTGGCCAGCTCGGGGTGCTGAGCGGGCGCCCAGAGGCCTGTGCCTTCGAAGTGCTTGCTGCCTCCAGACAGGGCCGGGCCTGCTCCTCTGGTCCTGGGTTGGGTCCATGTTCTCCACCCAGATGGTGGGGGGCAGCTGCCGGCAGAACCTCTGCCAAGCGTGGGCCGAGAGGCCAGTTACGTCCGGGGACAGAGCCGATCCACACTCTCCCTGTCCCGGGGTCAGCTCACTCATAATTCTCCAGGATGCGCCCACCTGCCTTCCAACACCTCCCTAAACCTCTGAACAGCTTCCCTGAGGTCCTGAGGAGGCAGCGAAGGAGGGCCATGATCCAGCTGCCTGAGGCCCAGGCAGGCAGCGCAGGCCGCAGTCCAAGCCCTCCAAGGTCAGGAGCCAAGCAGGCGCCCAGCCAGGCCCCTGGAGGGCAGGCCCCTCCCAGGGGGGCCATGGCGGGCAGAACCTGGCTCAGCCAACTGGAGTCCTAGCCTGGGCAGGCGGGCACTGCCCCTGGTTAGTACTCTAACCCAGCTCAAGGAGGCCAGGAGGCCACCCCGCCCCAGAGGCTGGCCGGGACAGGCAGAGAAGGCAGTTGTGCTCACTCAGAAGGGTCCAACAGGCGCTGGGCGTGGTGGACACTCTTGTAATCCCACCACTGGGGAGGCGAAGACTGAAGGATCCTGGTTGGGGACAGCCTTAGCTACTTAGCAAGGCCATTTGCGACTCAGTGAGACTTTTCAAATTTAAAAGACTAAAAAAATAGGGCTGGGGGTGGAGCTCTGAGGTACAATGGCCCTGGATTCCACCCCCATTACGGCAAATAGGAAAAAAAAAAGAAAAAAAAAGAAGGGCCAACAGGTTTCCAGCACCTCGTGGACCCAGTTGCCTTGCCCGGGGTCACCTGCCTGCCCTTCCCCCGCTGCTCCCAAGGGTGGTTTCCTAAACCCTTCTCCCCTGGGAAGCCAGGGTGCTGGCCCCAGGCCCACGTGGCTGCCACCTTCCCACACCTGCCCCGGCTCCCTGACCCACCAGGTCTCACCACCAGGAATCCCCGGGGACTGTGCACCTTTACCAAGACCTCACCGACCTTGAGCATGACTTCATCAGGACGAGGCCGTCCCTGAGGCCAGCGTGGGCAGCCCACAGGAGCTCTCAGGAATCTGGGCGCTCTTCTTGCCCACACCTGGCACCACACGCAGCCTCGGAGGCCTCGCGCCCGCTGCTCTGCCTAGCTCGCCCATCTGGCCGCCCACGGCCTCGGGAGCTGCCGGCATGGCGCTCTGTCTCCCTGCAGAACTCCCCGTTTGTAAGCTGCCACTTCCTACTGGCTGCTCCTAGAGTGCACCCCACACATTCATTTAAAATTTTTTTTACTTGGTACTGGGGTGGAACCCTGGGACGTTCTACCTTTAAGCTACACCCCCAGCACTATTGTATATTCCTTATTTTGAGACAGGGTCTCACTGAGTTGCAGAGGGCCTCACTACGTAGCTGAGGCCGTCCTCAAACCGTGATGCTCCTGTCTCAGCCTCCCGAATGCCGGGATTACAAGCGTGCCAACCACGCCCGGCTCCCTTTAATTTCTAAACAATAACTATGAATGTTGGCAGTGCACAGGGAATGAGAAACTTTTTGGGGGGGCCCTGGGGATTGGATGTCACTAAGTTACTGACATTCTAAGTTGCTGAGACTATCCTCAAACCTATGAGCCTCCTATCTCAGCCTCCCAAGCAGGCACCACCATGTACAACTATTGTTATTTAAAATGAGATCATTGAGCCGGGTGGCACACACTTGTAATACCAACATTTGGGAGGCTGAGACAGGAGGATCGTGTTTTGAGGACAACCTCAGCTACTACTTAGTGAGGCCCTTTGCAACTTAGTAAGACCGTGTTTCCAAATTAAGAATAAAAAATAGGACTTGGAGTGTAGCTCAGAGGTAGAATGCCCCTGGGTTCCATCCCCAGTACCACAAAAAATAAATGAAAATTAAAAATAAAAAAAAATTTAAATTAAATCATTGGCTAGGCGTGGTGGCACATGCTTGTAATCCCAGCATTTGGGAGGCTGACAGGAGGATTGTCAGCCTCAGCTACGTAGTGAGGCCCTCTGCAACTCAGCGAGACCCTGTTTCAAAATAAAGAATAAAAAATAGGGCTGGGGTGTAGCTCAGAGGTAGAATGTGCCTGGGTTCCATCCCCAGTACTGTGAAAATCAAAACAAAACAAAACAATGAGATTACTGACCCCATCTATGTAACGAAAGCTCAAAAAACATCACAGCGCACTCACGCCCCAGGTTCTGTCCAACCACGAAGGAGCACACCCTAGAGCATCTACTGCCCGGGGCAGTGCTCCTGGCCGAGCGCAGAAGTGATCCCCTCTCGGGTGAGACCAAGCGCCCCCGGGGCCGTGCAGGTGTGCGCGGTGTGCGCAGCCAGCCCCGCAGCAAGCCACCTGCGAAGGTTCCCACCGACGGCCAGCAAGTGCTGACCGGGCACCAGGCCGTGTGGGCACTGACCTGCGTGTCAGCCTGTGCAGCAGATGAGTCTGGGCCCTCTGTGCCCCCTGGGCCACCGACAAGGGCTCCCGCGCCATCCGCCATCACCCCACGTCTTCCAGCCACGTTGCACCCACCAGGGACAGAAGTGACCGCTGTGAGATCGCGAGGAGGTACTTACAGGGTGACGTGGTGATGCGGAGAGTTGGCCGCAGGCCTGCCCAGCGCCCAGGTGCACCTGCTGGGGGTGTCGGGACTCACCCACACGTGCTCCCTGGCATCCGCGTCCCCGGACAGTCCCCGCTCCAGGCCTCCTTTCCCCGGATGCACCCCTGCACGGCGGGGGCATGCTGCAGACCCGTCTCCCACCTGGGATGTCTCCGAAGGCATGCTGGACCTGGCCAGGGAGGGAGAGGCGTCAGACCCGGCTCCCTGCCGTCTGGGTGTGGGCTCCACGCAAGCCAGTCCCGCGAGACAGGCACCGAGTACGGGCACCAGCTGCCGTGGGCAACAGCTTGGCACCTTCTCCGAAGGTTAAACATAGAACGACCATATGACCCAGCAATTCGACTCCCAGGAAGAGATCCAAAAAATGGAAATAGATATTTGCACACCCTTGTTCACAGCAGTATTATTCACACTGCCCAAAAGGTGGACGCCGCCCAGTATCTGTTGATGGATGAACGGATAAGCAGAAATGGGGTCAGTCCATGCCAGGGAGTACTATTCAGCCCGAAAAAGGAAAGGAAATGCTGGGCACATTGGCACACACCTGGAATCCCAGTACTCGGGATGCTGAAACAGGAGGATCACAGGTTCAAGGACAATATACTCTCAGCAACCTAGTGAGACCGTTTCAAAACAAAAAATAGCCAGGTGCAGTGGTGCACGTGTGTAATTCCAGTACTTGGGAGGCTGAGACAGGAGGATCCGGGTTCACAGCCAGCCTCAGCACTTAGTGAGGCTCTCCGCAGCTTAGTGAGACCCTGTTTCAAAATAAAGAATAAGCCGGGCGTGGTGGCGCAAGCTTGTAATCCCCGCGCTTGGGAGGCTGAGACAGGAGGATCGCACAGGTTCGAAGCCAGCCTCAGCTACTGAGTGAGGCTCTCAGCAACTTAGTGAGACCCTGTTTCCAAATAAAATATATATTAAAAAAAAAAGGTCTGAGAGTATAGCCCGGACGTAGAAAGCCTCTGGGTTCCACCCCCAGTACCACCAAAAAAAAAAAAAAAAAAAAAACGAAAAAAATAAAGAATAAAATTGGGCTGGGGAGGTAGCTCAGAGGTAATATGCCCCTGGGTTCAATCTTCAGTACCACAAAAAGAAAAAAAGGAAAGGGCTGGGGGTGTAGCTCGGAGGTAGGATGCCCTGGGCTCCACCCCCATACCACACACACACACACACAAGTGTCAGGCACAGAATACACAGATACTGTGTGATTCCACATACATGAAGTACCTAGAGTCGTCACGTGACCTTCTGGGGTCTGTACATACGAAGTACCCAGAACAGACGCATCCATAAAAAGCGAAAACGGGGCTTGCAGGGGAGGGCGATATTTTTTATAGATAGATATTTTTTTATCTATTTAATTGTGTGCGTGTGTGTGTGTGTGTGCGTGTGTGTGTGTACGTGTGTGATTCAAACCAGGAGCATTTCTACCTCCGAGTGCAGCCCCAGCGCTGCTTTATTTTTCATTTGGAAACAGGGTCTTGCTCAGTTGCCGAGTCTCCCTAAGCAGCTGAGGCTGGCTGCAGTGCTGGGATGACAGCCTCGCGCCGCCATGCCTGGCCGGCACGCTGACATCTTTAATGTCACTGAATAAAATGGGAAGTACGGTCAGCTCCCTGTTATTTACCAGTTTCCCATTCTGGGTTAAGCCAACCGCAAAAATGCAGATCAAACATAGTCAAAGAGTAAAGCCGGGCGTGGTGGCACAGGCTTGCGATCCCAGTGCTGGGAGGCCGAGACAGGAGGATTGCGCAGGTTCCCGGCCAGCCTCAGCTACTACTTAGTGAGGCTCTTTGCAACTCAGTGAGACCCTGCTTCGAAATAAAGAATTAAAAAATAGGGCAGGAAGCCAGGCATGGTGGCGCAAGCTTGTAATCCCAGCATTCCGGAGGCTGAGACCGGAGGATCGGGGTTCGTGGACAGCCTCGGCTACTTAGTGAGGCCCTCTGCAACTCAGTGAGACCCTGTTTCAAAATAAAGAATAAAAAATAGGGCAGGGGGTGCAGCTCAGAGGTCGAATGCCCCGGGTTCCATCCCCAGACCTGGGGGAAAAAAAAAATAGGGCAGGGGAGTAGCTCAGCGGTAGATGCCGGGTTCCATGCCCAGTACCCAAAATATTCTTTTTGAGCCTATGCTTGTGATCCCAGTGCTGGGAGGCTGAGACAGGAGGAGCGCTCAGGTTCAACTACTTAGTGAGGCTCCTTAGTGAGACCCTGTTTCACTAAGACCCAATGCAAAATAGGTCTGTGAGTAGAACCCAGAGGTAGAAAGCCCCTGGGTTCCGCCCCCAACAACCCCCTCCCCCCAAAAAAACATTTTGTATAAGGAGTAGTCCTGGAACGACTCCCCCAAGGATATAGAGAGACTATATCACATATATTTTACCCACAACTGAAAAAAAGAACAAATCTCCCCCTAAAACAACAAACCAAACAGACCCTCCTGCCCTCCCCACAGAAGCCGAGAGTCAGGCGCCCATGGAGGAGGCGGACGGCCCCGGGCCGCAGAGAGCAAGTGGGGAGACCCAGCTCAGCAGACACAGCGGCCCTGCCTCCTCTGGACCTGTGCCTGCCCTGGCCCGTCTCCAGCAAATGAAAGCAGGCAGGAGAGAAAGGAGGGAGGAAGGAGCCGGCGTGGTGGCGCACACTTGTAATCCCAGCATTGGGAAGCTGAGACAGGAGGATCGCGGATCACGGACAGCCTCAGCTACTCAATGAGGCCCTTTGCAACTCAGTGAGACCCTGTTTCAAAATAAAGAATAAAAAGTAGGGCAGGGGGTGGAGCTCGGAGGTTGGATGCCCCTGGGTTCCATCCCTAGACCCGCAAAAAATAAAAATAAAATAAATAAATAAATAAATAAATAGGGCTGTGGGTATACCTTCGAGGTAGAATGTCCGAGTTCAACCCCCAATTCCACAAAAAGAAAGAAAAAAAATAAGTTGTTGTAGGAAAGGTCCCTCTGCAGAGCTCATGGTGGGGGTTGCAGCTCAGGGTCTCCCCCAGACACCCCTGCCCACCGCGCCTCACCTGCCCCTCCCCTGCCCCTCCAGGAGATTTTGCCCTAAAATGTCAGGACCGGGGTAAGGGACAGTCGTCGCTCCTCACAGTTGGTAACGGAGGCCCTGGGGCTCGGCTCACCTCCCCAGATCCAGGACCAGCTGGAACCCAGGCGGTGCCAGGGCTGCGGCCCAGGGGGGACAGAGCGCGTCCAGCTGGCCGCCCCTCCCGCAGGACTGCAGGTGTCTTTATGGGTCCTGTCCAGCCTAATTCACCCTGAGTTAGGCAACAATTTGCTCTAGAGTCCACCAAAGCCGTGCTTGTGAGGTTTTCAGATCACCTGTGGGGGGCTCTCTCCAGGAAAATGTGCCCATGTCCAGAAGGTGGGGACCCGCCTGGGGCTACTGCGAGCTGTCCCCTGCTCTTCCTCAACCATCTGGTTGTTGTTGGGGGGCAGGGGTACTGAGGATGCAACCCAGGGGTGTTCTTCCTCTGAGATAGCCTTGCAACCCTTTTTATTTATTTATTTTGAAACAGTATTGCTAAATTGCCTGGGCTGGCCTCAAATTGCCCAGACTGGCCTCAAACTTGCAAACCTTCTATGTCAGCTTCCCAAGTACTGGGATTTCAGGTGAGCACCCCTACATCCCTCCTTCCTCGACCTTTTATTTTATTTTATTTTTTATTTATTCATTTATTTATGTATTGTGGGCCTGGGGATGGAACCCAGAGACATTTGACCTCGGAGCTACACCCCCTGCCCTATTTTCTATTTGTATTTTGAAACCAAGCCTGGCTCCAACCCTCTTTTAAAGGTTGAGGAGGAGCCGGGTGTGGTGGTGATCCCAGCATTCGGGAGGCTGAGACAGCCTCAGCTACTTAGTGAGGCCCTCCGCAACTCAGTGAGACCAGGTTTCAAAATAAAGAATAAAAAACAGGGCAAGAAGCCGGGCGTGGTGGCGCCCGCTTGTAATCCCCGCACTCGGGAGGCTGAGACAGGAGGATCGCCAGGTTCGAAGCCAGCCTCAGCTACTTAGTGAGGCTCTCAGCAACTTAGTGAGACCTGTTTCCAAATAAAATAGAAAAAATGTGTCTGGGAGTATAGCCTGGAGGTAGAAAGCCTCTGGGTTCCACCCCCAGTACCACCAAAAAAAAAAAAAAAAAAAAGAGAGAGAGAGAGAGAGAGAGAGTAGGCCTTCCCAGGCCACCTGCAGGCAAGTAATCCTTCCATATGGCTCAAAATACCGGTTCTAATAATGGCTTGGCACCCGAGGCGAGAATAACCAGAAAGCCTGGTGGCCGGCGCCCGAGGCTGGAGGAGGCTCGCTGCGCGCTGGGTCGGAGCCGGGCGCGGCGGAGTCCCCTCGAGGGCGCACTGCGCGGGGCTCCTGGCCTTCAGAAGGCCCCGCCGAGGGCGCGGCGGCAGGGGCGCCTCTGGACCTGGGGATGGCCGGGTGGGGTTAGGACCCCAGCGCGCGTCGGGGGCCGCCGGCCACTCGGCCTCGGGAGGGGGCGCCAGCCGAGGAAGTTCTGTATTAGCGCGCCCAAGAATCGCTGGAGGCGGGAAGTGCTGCATCCCCAAACCCGCTTTCCCCTCGCACTCCGGGGCTCAGCATCCTCCGGGCCCGGGGCTCGGGAAGGGGTCCCGGGGCTCAGGGATAGGGTGCCGGGGCTCAGGAAGGGGTTCCGGGACTCGGGGAGGGGGTCCCGGGGCTCGGGAGGGGGTCCCGGGGCTCAGGGAGAAGATCCCGGGGCTCGGGGAAAAGGTCCCGGGGCTCGGGGTGGGGTTCCTGGGGCTCGGGGTGGGGGTCCGGGGCTCGGATGGGGTTCCTGGGGCTCGGGGTGGGGTCCCGGGGCTAGGGGTGGGGGTCCGGGGCTCGGGGTGGGGTCCCGGGGCCTAGGGAGGGGGTCCCGGGGCTCAGGGAGGGGTTCCTGGGGCTCGGAAGGGGGTCCCGGGGCTCGGGGTGGGGGTCCGGGACTCGGGGTGGGGGTCCGGGGCTCGGGAGGGGGTCCCGCGCCCTGCCCCCAGCCCGGACGCGCCCCGGTGCGCTCGCGAACTCCGCCTCTGCTTACCCCACCCCGCTCGCCCGCGGAGGGGGCAATTTGCGAAACAGCCCGTCCCGTCCCGGACGCGGCGGCAGCGGCGGCCCGCGCCCCCACCTCGGCGGCTCGGGGGCGCGGGGAGGCCGGCGCGGCCGGACGGCGCGGCCCCAGGTGCGGGTGATGCAACCCGGCGGGGGGCCGGGGCTCACCTGGACGGACGCGAGCGCGGCGAGCTAGGCGGCGGCGGCGGACACTGCGACCCCGGGGCTGGCCGATCGCGGACCCGGCGGGGGACTGCGGGCCCGGGGAATTGGCCGCGAGGCGGGGGCGGGGCGGCGCCCGCCAATCCCCGGCCGCAGAGCCGCCCGGCCCCCCGGCGCAGGCCCCGCCCCGGGCGCCTCCTCCGTGGCGCCGCCCCGCCGCGCTCCCCATCCCCCCTGGGCCCGCCCCACCCCCACCAGCCCTCCCCATCCCCCCCATCCCCCCGCCGCGCTCCCTTCGCTTCCCCCCCCCGCCCGTCCCCGACCCCGGCCCGTCCCACCCCACCCCCACCCGCCCCAGCCCTCCCCCCCAGCCCCCCCGCCGCGCTCCCCTCCCCCCCGCCCGGCCCGCCCCCGGCCCGCCCCGCCCCACCCCTTGAGCCGGGGGTGTTGGGCCGGCGCCGTGGCCTCGCAGTCGGCTTCACCCGGCCAGATTGTTGCCCCTGGGGAATTTCCTCGCGGGGAGGGTGCCGGCATTGAACTGGGGGCATTCCGCCACCGCGCTCCCCCCAGCCCTCAAGCCTGCGACCCTCCGGTCTCAGCCTCCCAGGGCCGGCACTTTGGGCGCCCCGGGCGTGAGGCGGGGGCGAGGGGCGGGGGGCGGGGGCGAGGCCCGGGCGCCCAGGGCCCCGGGACCCAGGGAAAGCTGCCCTGGCGGCGTCCGAGTGGACGGCCGAGAAGCTGCGTCTTCTTCTGGGAAAGTTCTGGGATGGAAACCGGCCTGGGCTGCGGGTCCAGCCGTCCGGAGTTTAGCACAAGTGGCTCGAGGCTCTCCAAGGGTTTCAAGCTAGGAAGGCGAAATATGCCCCCACTGGTTTATTTATGTCTTATTTACCTCTGCATTTATTTTGTCAAAAAGTGCCAACAACGGTGCCGAGAACCCCGAGCTCCTACCTCTCAGTTTCCCAAATAATTAGGCTTTTCCTAGCCGCTGGTCTCTGAATATGACCTTATTTAATTTTATTTTTTGCAGTGCTGGAGATGGAACCCAGGGGCATTCTACCTCTGAGCTACACCCCCAGCCCTATGTTTTATTCTTTATCTTAAAACAGAGTCTCACTGAGTTGCAGAGGGCCTCTTAACTAAGTAGCTGAGGTTGTCCCGAACCTGGATCCTCCTGTCTCAAATGCTGGGATTACAAGTGTGCGCCACCACGCCAGGCTGAATGTGGCCTCATTTAGAAGCTGGGTGTGGTGGCGCATGCCTATAATCCTGTTACTTGGGGAGGCTGAGACAGGAGAATCTTAAATTCCAGGCTAGCCTCAGCAATTTAGCAAAGCCCTCAGCAACTTAGATTAACCCTATTTCACGTGTGTGTGTGTGTGTGTGTGTGTGTGTGTGTGTGTGTGTGTACTGGGATGGAACCCAGGGACATTCTACCTCCAGGCAACTCAGTGAGGCCCTGTTTCCAAATAAAGCATAAAAAATAGGGCTGGGGATGTAGCCCCTAGGTAGAATGCCCCTGGGTTTAACCTCCAGTACCACCAAAACCAAAAACTCTGTGTAAGTATATTAGTATTAAAATAATTAAGCAACCTAGTGAGACCCTGTTTCCAAATAAGATATAAAAATTGGTCTGGGGGTGTATCTTGGAGGTAGAATGCCTGTGGATTCAATCCCTAATACCAAAAAAAAAAAAAAAAAAAAAAAGAAGGATCTCAAGTTCGAGGCTAGCACAAATTTAGCAAGACCCTTTTCAAAATGAAAATAAAGCCGGGTGGTGCAGGTTTGTAATCCCTGTAGTTAGGAGCCTGAGACAGGAGGGAGGGTCGTGGTTCTTGGCCAGTCTCAACTACTACTTAGTACTGAGGCCCTCTGCAACTCAGTGAGACCCTGTTTCAGAATAAAGAATAAAAACTGGGCTGGGGGTGTAGCTCGCAAGTAGAATGCCCCCGGGTTCCATCCCCAGTACCGCAAACATAAATAAATAGATTAATTAATTAAAAGCAGGGCTAGAGCTGCAGCTCAGAGACAAAGCACTTGTGTAGCATGTACTGAAGAAAGAAAGGGAAGAGGGAGAACTTTCCCAGCAATTCCTAAGCCTGGCCGCCAGCTCTGGAAGCCCAGCTGGACGCACCGCCCTCGGGTTGGGGCCATTATGCCAACAGCCCCACACCACCCTCCGTCTTGGGACTTTGGACTGCAGTTCTGCGGCTGCCAAGCCTGCGGTGCCACCTGGGACGGGGGCTCACTCCTCACAGCTGCGGAGCTGAGAAGTCAAGCCCAGATGGCAGCGGTGGGCGTCCAGGGTGGGCACCTCGCTGGTGCGTGCCCCTGGGGAGGGAGGAAGACCGCAGGCTGCCTTGGCCAGGTGGTGCCTGGGCTCTTACTTTACTGTACACGTCATAGTCTTTTCTTCTGGGGAGGGGGTGTTACTGGGGATTGGAGCCAGGGGCCTTTACCTCTGGGCTGCACCCAGCCCTGTTTATTTACTTAGCAGTACTGGGGCTGGAACCCAGGGCATTCTACCTCCAAGCTACACCCCAGCCCTATTTTTTAGTCTTTATTTTGAAACAGGGCCTCACTAAGTAGCTGAGGCTGGCTGCGAACCACGATCCTCCGGTCTCAGTCTCCCGAATGCTGGGATTACAAGTGTGGGCCACCACGCCTGGCTTATTTTTTATTTTGAAACAGGGTCTCATTAGCCTGAGCATGGTGGCACACACCTATAATCTCACTCCTTGGGAGGTTGAGACAGGAGGATCACAGGTTCCAGGACAGCTTCAGCAAGTAGTGAGACTCTCATTGACCTAATGAGATCAGGTTTCAAATTAAAATTTAAGTAGGTTGGCTGGGGGTATAGCCCAGAGATGAAGGCCCCTGGGTACTACCTCCAATACCAAAAAAAAAATAAAAAAATAAAAAAAGAAAGAAAGAGAGAGAGGGAGAGGGAGGAAGGAAGGAAGGAAGTCTGTCACTAAACCAGGCGTAGTGACACACACCTGTAATCCCAGCATTCAGGAGACTGAGACAGGAGGATGGCAGTTTTGAGGACAGACTAAGCAGGACTCTCACTAACCTAGCAAGACAATATTTATAATATAGAAAGTGTGTGTATTCTACCTCCTAGCTACACCCCCGGCCCTATTCTTCACTTTGTTTTTTTTTTGTGTTTGTTTTTGTTTTTTTGCGGGTCTGGGGCTGGAACCCAGAGGCATTTGGCCTCCAAGCTACACCCCCTGCCCAATTTTTTATTCTTTATTTTGAAACATGGTCTGAGTTGTGGAGGGCCTAAGTAGCTGAGGCTGGCTTCGAACTCGTGGGATCCTCCTGTCTCAGCCTCCCAAGCATGCGCTACCACGCCCAACTTATTCTTCACTGTGTTTTATTAATTTTTTATTGGTGCATTTTAGTTATACACCTTAGTGGAGTACAAGATGGTGGAGGCACACATAGCCCTTACCCAGTTCCCACCCCATTCCCTCCCCCTCCCTCCTCATGCTTGGCTTAGTGATTGACCTTGCTGTGTTTGTTATTGTACATCATGTACATTAGGGAATTTCCCTCTTCCCCCACTCTTTATTTTTATTTTTTGTGGTACTAGGGGTGGAACCTAGGGGCATTCTACCTCCAAGCACACTCCCCACTCTTTATTTTAAAGTGTGGTGGCGCACGCTTGCAATCCCCGCGCTTGGGAGGCAGAGACAGGAGGATCGCACAGGTTCGAAGCCAGCCGCGTGCTGGCTTAAGAGACCCTGTTTCCAAATAGAAAAAGTGTAAAAATAGGTCTGGGAGTGTAGCCTGGAGGTAGAAGGGCTTCCAGGAACCCCAGTACCACCATAAAAAAATAAATAAATAAATAAATAAATAAATAAATAAATAAATAAAAATTAAAAAAAAAAAAACAGGAGCCTTGTAATCCCTGCGCTTGGGAGGCAGAGACAGGAGATCAGGTTCGAAGCCAGCCACCTGCGCTGGCTTAGGAGACCCTGTTCCCAAATAAAAATGTAAAATTAGGTCTGGGAGTGTAGCCTGGAGGTAGAAGGGCTTCCAGGAACCCCAGTACCACCAAAAATAAATAAATAAATAAATAAATAAATAAATAAATAAAAAAACAGTGTGTCTCTGAGTTGCAAAGGGCTTTACTAAGTAGCTGAGGCTGTGAGCTGCAATCCTCAGCCTACCAAATACTGGGATTACAAGTGTGCACCACCATGCCTGGCTTAGAACTATTATAATAATACCACAGGAAAAAAATACCACAGAAAACAATTCTTGTATTACAGAATCGTGATACCAGGTTGATTTGACCTAAACTGACTGATCTCTCTTCAGACACCAAGAGTGACTCAGACAGTGTCTGTCCCGAGCCACGGAGCGGCGGCACCTGGAAGCCTGTCATCAGTCCTCTCCTCCCATTGCCCCTGCACTTCCCTCTGTTTCCATCAGCGTTCCCACTGCCCGGCCCCAAACACCTGGCCACAACTCAGAGGAAGGACTGATGTGCTCAGTCCTGCAGGTGTCGTCCATGTTAGGCCGGTCAGGGCTGCAGAGCTCAGGGCCTTGGCAGAGGCTGAGAGCAAGGGGAGCGCCAAGGGCCGTGGAACCCCAAGGCCACACCCAGTGAGCCAGCTCATCGCCCGGTAAATCTTTAATCCACCAATGGAGTTTTCCACTGATGAGACTTGAAGCCTCATGATCCATCACTTCCCCTCTGAACACCTGCAATGTCAGTACCTGAGCTCTGGTGGGGCATTTTACATCCACACCCTACTGCTTCCCTTTCTTTATTTTATTTATATTTTCATTTATTTATTTTTTGCAGTACTGGGGATGGAACCCAGGGGCATTCTACCTCTGAGCTACACCCCCAGCCCTATTTTTTATTCTTTATTTTAAAACAGGGTCTCACGGAGTTGCAAAGGCCTCACTAAGTAGCCGAGGCTGTCCGCGAACCGGGATCCTCCTGCCTTAGCCTCCCGAATGCTGGGATTAAGGAGTGCGGCACCACGCCTTTCCTTTAAAGGTCTTTGCACACCTGTTCCCTAAGATGGCCTTCGTGGCCACAGCTCCCATCCTCTGGCTGGCTGGCTTCCCGAATCCATCTTTTTCCTTGGCCTACCACCTTCCCCGCAGGTCTCCTGCCCCTCCAGTGATGAGCAGAGGAGGCTGGGTTTGGAAGCACGCCCACCTTTCCGTGTCCTAACCACCTTTCCCAGGCACGAGCTCGGGGCCCGCTTTGTGGGTTCTTTAGATGAAGGCACGGCCGAGTGTGGCGAAGACCCCGCACAGGCCCTCGCCTCCTGTCCGTGCGGCTCCTTGTTCATCTTTCTATTCAGTCTGCGGGACCCCCACCCTTCCTTTTTTCTTTTTTTTTTGTGGAACTGTGGATTGAACTCAGGGGTGTTTTACCTCCGAGATACAATCCTACCCTGATTTTTTATTTTTTACAGCAAGTGCCTGTGTATTTTTTTTTTTTTTTTTTTTTGGTAGTACTGGGGGTGGAACCCAGGGGCTTTTCTACTTCCGGGCTACACTCCCAGACCTATTTATATTTTATTTGGAAACAGGGTCTCACTAAGTTGCTGAGAGCCTCACTGAGTAGCTGAGGCTGGCTTCGAACCTGTGAGATCCCCGTCTCAGCCTCCCAAAAGCTGGGATTATAAGCCTTCGCCTAGCTATAATAAAAATAAATTCTGCTTGATTTCCTGATTAGCTTTTTTGGTGGCATGGGCATCGTACCCAGGCTCCAGCGCTTTGTATTTCTTGTTCTGAAGCAGGCTGCTCAGTCTGGCTACACTGTTGAGGCTGGTCTCAAACCTGCAATCCTCCTGTCGGTCTCCCCAATTCTGGGATTAGAGGTGTGCCCCACACCCTGCTCTGATAACGCTTTATTAATGCAGTTTTATTGCAATAGTCATTTAAAGCGTGTGGCTTGGTGGCTCTCAGCGAGCGGCGTGCACCTCAGTCCCAGCTGCTCGGCAGTAAGGGCCAGCCTGGACAACACAGTGGGGCCCTGCCCGCTCCACCTCACTCCCAAGAGCTCACCGTGTACTTCCAGGGAGAGCAGCCATCTGTCAATGGAGAGCTATTGTCACCACCCCTCAGCCATCCATCCTTCCTGGCCCCGGCCCTGGGAAACCATCCTTATTTTCTGGTCCCCAATTTGCTCCTTCTATAGGTCCTTGTGATCAGGGCCACAGCCCGGCCCTGTGCGCGGCTGGCTTCAGCGCCGGCTTCCAAGGCCGGCCCATCCCGTGCGCTGTGCTCCGCTCCTATGGCTGACGAGCGCCAGCCCGCCCACTTGCCCGCTGCTCATTCACGTCGCACGGTGGCTGTGACAGCTACGTTATAAAGCCTGTGTGGACTCACTCACTCCTTTCTCTTTCTTTCTTTGTTTCCTTCCTTCCTTCCTTCCTTCCTTCCTTCCTTCCTTCCTTCCCAGGGGCATTCCCCATTTGAGACACACTCCCAGCCCCATCTATTTTTTGGTGGGTCTGGAACCCAGGGACATCTGACCTCTGAGATACACCTCCTGCCCTATTTTTTATTCTTTATTTTGAAACAAGGTCTCACTAAGTTGTAAAGAGCCTCAAAAGGGCCTCACTCAGTAGCTGAGGTTGTCCACGAACATGCGATCCATTACAAGTGTGTACCATGACGCCTGGCTTATTTTTTATTTTAAAATACGGTCTTGCTAAGTAGCTGAGGCTGGCAACTTAGCAAGTTTCATTTATTTTAAAACAGGGCTGGGTGTGGTGGCGCAGCTTGTAATTCCAGCGCTTGGGAGGCTGAGACAGGAGGATCGCACAGGTTCAAAGCCAGCCTCAGCAACTTAGTGAGACCCTGTTTCCAAATAAAGTATAAAATAGGTCTGGGAGTATAGAAAAGCCCCTGGCTCCCACCCCCAGTACCACCACCACATTAAAAAAAAAAAAAAAAAGTGCCTGGCTTTAGATATTGTTATACAACACAAAACAGACTAAGACATTGGTCTTTCTTGACCTATTTACAAAATGGCAACTACATACAACTCAACTTATTTAAGAAAGGAAAGAAAGCTGGGCGTGGTGATGCACGCACGCTTGTAAGCCCAGCACTTGGGAGGCTGAGACAGGAGAATCTTAGGTTCGAAACCAGCCTCAGTAACCTAAGAGACCCTGTTTCCAAATAAAATAAATAGGCGTGGGGGTGTGGTTTGGAGGCAGAAGGCCCCTGGGTTCTCCTCCAGTACTACACACACACACACCAAACAGACAAAACTCTTAACTTCTTCCCACATGAATCTCCTCTCACCTGGTTTTATTTTGTGGTACTGGGAATTAAACCTGGAACTCAATTCTACCTCTGAACTATACACCAGTCCTATTTTAAAATTTTCATTTTGAAACAGAGTGTCACAAGGTTAAGAGTCTACTTGTTGACGCTGTCCTTGAACCTGCAACCTCCCATTTCAATCTCCCAAGTACTAGGATTACAGCATGCACCACTATGCCCAGCTCTGGTTTTATTTATAAACAAAGCTTAAAAATACTCATTTATGCTCCAAGTGAGATGGATATTAATCTTGACTTCATGGATGGATGACTGGCAGGTCTACAAGTTTATTTATTTTTTGGAACCCAGGGCCATTCTACCTCCGAGCTATACCCCTGCCCCTATTTTTTACTCATTTTGAAACAAGGTCTCACTAAGTTGCAGAGGGCCTCACTAAGTAGCTCAGGCTGTTGTGAACCTGCAATCCTCCTGCCTCAGCCTCCCAAGTACTGGTTTTACAAGCGTGTGCCCAGCTCTAAAAAAAAAAAAAAAAAATTTTTTTTTTTTTGCAACACTGGGGATGGAACCTGGGGGCATTCTACCCCTGAGCTAAAACCCAGCCCTATTTTTAAAATAAAGACTTTCACAAGAAATACTGTATCACTACAAATTTTATTCAGAAACCCATCTTTGTGTTTTTTTTTTGTTGTTTTTTAAAAAAAATTCCCATTATGAACTGGTTTGGTCAATCAACTACAACACTTCCTAGCAGACATACGGTAAAAATGACATGGCTCAGAATCGTCCAGATCTTTCCCGATCTCTCGACCGCCTCCTGTCGCGTTCCCGTCCTCCGCCGCCGCCGCCGCCGCCGCCACCACCGCGCCCGCGGTCTCTAGACCGAGAACGCCGTTCCCGGGAGCGGGACCTGGATCTATGCCTGTAAAAGGGCAGACACAGATGGCATCAAGACCAGAGCTTGCACCCTGACACCCAAGGACCAACACTTCTTTTTGTTACCAGGGATTGAACCGGGGCGTGTTTTTTTTGTGTTACTGGGGGTAGAACCCAGGGTCTTTCTACCTCCGGGCTATACTCCCAGACCCATTTTCTATTTTATTTGGAAACAGGGTCTCTAAGTTGCTGAGAGCCTCACTAAGTAGCTGAGGCTGGCTTCAAACCTGCGCGATCCTCCGTCTCCGCCTCCCAAGCGCTGGGATTACAAGCGTGCCCACCACGCCCGGCTGGAACCAGGGGCATTCTACTTTGGAGCCACATCACCAGCCCTGTTTTTTTCTGAGACAGGATCTCACTAATGGCCGAGGCTGGCCTCTTCCTGCAGTCTTCCTGCCTCAGCTTCCCAAATACCGGCTTCACAGGCGTGCACCCCTCGCCCGGCTCCAACACTTCTAGGTAAACCAAACAAATGGCCATAGGAAAGTACCCGTGACCAGACGCTGGCCTGCACACAGGTGCCCGCCGCCCGCCTTCCCAAGCCCCTTTCCTCAGAGCCACAGCCACCCAGCCCTGACTGTGGATGGGCCTGACCACTTCCTCCTACGGTTCCTGTGGCTGACAGTAAGAATCCCCACAAACGTATTTTCTGATGTGCTTAACAGGACGGGGATCAGAACCCGCCTAGGGCCAGGACACAAGCTGACCAGGAAGCCCTGCTCATCCTACTGAGTCCTGACAGTTTTCCTCTGCTCCGACACGAGCACCGTGTCTTCCTGCTAGTGGAATCCCAATGGAGGACCTCCACTGTGCCTCTACCAAGACAAGCTGCGCCATCGCAGAGCCAGCAAGAGAAACCCCAAGGGGCAGATGCAGTGATTGCGGTGGCGGCCCCCACTGCCTCGTTACTGACGACTGACATACATGCCGCTAGGTCGGGCTGCAGTCACCCTGTGCAAGGCAAGAGCCTCCCCCAGGGCACACTTTTATCTTTTTAAACGCGTACTAGGCAGGTGGGCATGGTGGTGGATCAGGACCGTAGGCTCCAGGCCAGTCTCAGCTACTTAGCAAGACCCCTTTTAAAATACAAAACCAAATAGGGCTGGGGTGTAGCTCAGAGGTAGAATGCCTGCGGGCTCAATCCCCAGCACCACCAAAACAAAACAAAAAAACCACCAGGTGCCTTTGGGTCTGTTGTTCTGGGAGCGGGCAAGCCTCCCAGGGCAACACGCGGTACTCACTTCTTGCGACGGCGCCCATACAGCTCCCGCCGTAACTCTCTAGAAATTGGCTTCAGATGCATGAAGTTACAGAAGCCTCCTCGTGTACACTCCCTGCGGGCCAGAAGGAAGCGCTGGTTACCGTCCGCAGAGCATGCACAGAAGGGGAGCCCTAAGCGCAGGCGCCCGGCACTCACCCCATCTCGTACTGACGGCAGCAGGCTTCTCTGAAGTCGGTCACCGGGGAGAGCTCAGCATGGATCGGCTGCCCGTTGAACCAGCGGTTGTTCAGGTCAATCACAGCCTTTTCCGCATCTTCTTCACGACGGAACTGGGGAGAGCAACGCACGCCACTCAGACCCGGCCACACACCTGCAGCGCCAACCCCGCCACGCGGCGGGCCACTCAGGCGGGCCAGGTGAGGGAGACGGCACTGGTGGTCAACTGAAAGCCACCAGTCCTTTCTCGGACTTTACAACTGATCTCACGACAGTTCAGGACCATGCCAAACGTTGCCTTTAAGAGAACGTGATGACTGCACAGGCAATGCGTTTATTAAAAAGAAGAGAAAGAAACAAAGGGTGAATAAACCAACTGCTAGCCCACGGCCACGACAGGACCGAGGTGCCTACCTTGACGTACACGTTCCCCACGAGGTGGTCGCCCAGGTTGTCACACACGTTCATCTCCTCGACTTCCCCGTACTTCTCCTCCATCTCTGTGAAGACTTCCTGAAGGGAGAGCAAAGGGGCTTAAGGACCACGCTGGGCCAGGACAAGGGCCGCTAAGCGCGGGCGTTCCCTGGGGCGAGCGCTAGACAGACGGTGAGCAGGGTACGGCCAGAGCCGGCGGGCTCACCTCAAAGAACTCATCGTAATGCTCCTGCATCTCCACATCGCTCACGGCACCTGCAAACGAGAGAGAGCTTGCTGGTTAGAGCTCGGCAGCCACGCTGGGCGTCAGAGCTCAAATGCTACAGTGCCACACACGATTGTCTAGAGCGCCAGGCCAGAGCCGCAGTGACAGCAGCGCCGACTCGCCAGTGACGCAGTGCTGAGACTTAAGTGCCCGGGACAATCGCAGCCAGCTTTAATCAGCATCAAAAGGGCTACATATCAGGAAGTGTGAGGAAAAGGTTGACTCTGATTCAGACTTTTAAAATCAGATTTTCTTCCTTTTAAGATTTAGAATAGAGGCCAAGTAAACACACTGGTTTTCCTTTATTATGTTAAACAAAAGCTGCAATAAGGGTGATTAAGAGCTTATGTGCCTAACTAGTTTTATACACTGCCAGCCACAGAATGCTAGATAATTCTCCCTGATGCAATTAAAACCCGAGTGACCAGAGGCTCAGTAGGACAATCACCAGGCCCAGCTGTGGCATTCTGGGTGCCCAGGCAGGGGAGCGGCACTCTGCCGCAGAAAGCGTTCTCGTTTACCCTCAGAGCTCCCACACCCCAGCCCGTGCAGCGCCTTGCTCCGCCCCACATCACGGTTCTACCAAGGCTGAGGAATCACACAGCTGGCGTCTCAACCAAGCCCCACTCCAAAGAGCCCATCTGGAATTGGAAAAGGCCGGGCTGGCTGGGTCTTCGGCAGGCACCTGCCAGTCCACGTTCCTGGCAGAGAGGGCGGAGGACCTGGCTGCCTCACTGGGGCAGCTCGTCCAGGGCACACGACGGCGGGGCTGCCATCAGCACTCAAAGCCTTCTTTCCTTAAAGCTAAAACCTGACACATCTTCCCATCCTGGGCGTGACTGAAGCTTCCCTCTAGTTTCCTGGGCCATGTTGTACTTATTTTGAATTTGCAGGACCTTAGTTTGCCGTGAAATCCCAAGCTTACTGAATGTGTTAGGCAGCAACTACTACTTCAGCCCGCTAGCCTGCCATGGGTCAAAGGACACCCCCGCAGCTCAGGAGCGAACCTGCGGCTGGGCAGACACGGACGTGTGCCGAAGAGCCAGCTGGCAGCCCACTCCGGAGGTGGCTACTTGGTTTTGTCCCCCCATCCCCCAAGTACTGGGGATTGAACCCAGGGGCATTCTACCTTGAGTTACACATCCTAGCCCTTTTATTCTTTGTTTTGAAACAGGATCTCACTAAGTTGTGGAGGGCCTCACCAAGCACCTGAGGCTGGCTGTGAACCTGTAACCCTCCTGCCTCAGCCTCCCAAGTTCTGGGATTACAAGGTGTGGCACCATACCGGTCTTAAGACAGTTTAACGCCATTTAAAACTCATTTGTTTTTCCTTAAGAAGATGAGGGGAGGGTATTCATACATTCGAAGCCTTAGCAGCTTTGAGAAGTTTTTTGTGTTTTTTTTTTTTTGGTACTGGTGATTGAACCAAGGGGCCTTTCTACCTCCAAACCCTTTTTTAATTTTTCATTTTCAAACAAATGTCTTACTAAGTTGCTGAGGCTGACCCCAAACCTGCCATCCTTTCTCAGCCTCCCAAGTACCGGGATTACAAGCGTGTGCCACCACGCCAGGCTTTTTTGTTACATTTTGCGGTGCTGGGAATCAACCTCAGGGCTTCACCCATGCTAGGCAAGCACTCTACTACTGAGCTACAACCCCAACTCTAAATGACTCAATTATATTTTTAAATAACACAATTTGGGAAAATAACCATTTTTCTTACAGGAACATCACTCTTAAATTGGGAGTTGTGTTTAACTTTAATCCATGCACATGAAGCCTAGCGTTCTACATAAGAAAGAACAGTAAAAAGAGCCAGTGATTTTATTTAGTTGTTTTCCTTCTAAAATGCAGAATTAAGAGTTTTCATTTCATTATGATTTGGACCCCAGAACTAGCATATTTAATAGCTAAACGTTCAATTTGTAGCACACACAGAACAAGCAGTACTGTAAAAGGCAATGAAGACATGAAGAAAGCTCAACAGCAGTCACTGTCGACAGCACAGTCCCCGCGGCGGCGGCAGGGCCGAGGCGTGCTCAGCACACTGGCCGTCTACTTTCCGTCTGTCTTCACCCCAGGGCAGGCAGGTTAATGAAAATTACTTAATAAGTCCATATATACACTCCCCCACCTATTAATCTTATTTCTTAAAAAACAAAACACCAGGTACTTCAAACCAAGAATGACCAAGCAAACCCTGCTGTTACCAGATTTAGGGAAAGAAATCTTGACTATTAGGTGCATTAGCATTAAAAACATTTAGTATTTCAGAAGGAAAAGTTTCTAAGAAAGCCCTACCCCACACAGAACAGTGCACCTCTCCCGTGTGGCCAGCCAGAGGGAGTGACCCTGGGACAGTCCTGAGGGCTTTCACCGCACAGTCGGGGCGACTCGGGTCGGTGGCTATCCAAGGTGGCTCTATTAACTTTATTGCTTTAAAAGAATCCAGTGAGTGAGATGTCTCCACCCTTTGGTTTGGCTTCCTTATTCTAACAAGAGTCCAAGTGTTCACTTTAATTTATCCCAAAATGACTAAATTCCAACAGTTCTGCTGTTCATTATAAAAATTAAATTCTTTTTTACTGAACTTTTCAAGGACTAATCTGTATTCTGTTCTCTAAAAAATTTCCATCCTGTAAATCCAACATAGATGTATTCTTTCCCAGCACAGGAGGAATCGGTAACGTTTACGCAGTGCCTCTCACCCCGACGCAGCACACCAACCCCAAGGTGGGGGCTCATCTCTGCACAGCAGGCGGCGTGAAACCGAGTCCGTCCTGCCCTGCACCTGCACGGCCGGAGCACACCTGTGGGGCGAGGCAAGCTGTGGCCACTGCCTGGGAAAACTCGCTGAACCTCCAAAATGGAGCTCCAGGGGAAAGGGCTGGCAAGAAATAGAATCTGGAAAAAATTCAAGTAATTTGTTTCTGAGAGTTCAGAAAGTAAGCAACATTCAGCTCCTGCTGCTCTCGAGAGGGGAGAGGAGCGCGTGAGCTCGGTCCCAGTGCTCCCTGACGACGGCGCCAGTGAGGAGCAGCAAGCAGGTCTGAGCTGTTTCGAGGCGCCCTTTCCAGTCTTGTGGCCCTCCCAGGGGCTCACGCAGGGCCAGTGGGTGGTCCCTGACACTAGCACAGCAGACCAGGTGGAGTGGACACTGAGCTCTGACACGCAAGCCCAGGGAACCAGGGAGGGAACTTGTATGAACTTACAGCGCAAACCGTCAGCAGACTGGGAAGAGTTTTGAGGGTTACGGTAAATGTTCAAGAGGGCAATGGTCTGAAATACAAAACGCAACAACTTTATATTATGGAAAATTAAATGTAAACACTTAACCGGTTGCCTTTGGCGATCGCTTCTGTTGAGAATGAGTGCTGAAAGAGAGCAGGTTATTTTCTTTAGAAGCAGAGATGTCCCTTGGCCGGTGGCCGTCTCGAGCGACCCTAACACTGCAGTGCGGAGATCTCATGAGATGCCAGTACTGTACTGTCTCCAGAACGTAAAAACCATCCACTTCCAACTCCAATCCAGGCGAGAGGGAGTGGTGTGCCAAGTGACCACCAATGTCCTCAGAGGTGGCAGAAAACTAAGCCGAGAGAGAAAGGGCCCCTATGAATGGGCGGGGAATTTGTTGCGTCAGAGAAATACAATATTCACATGTCATGAAATCTCCACTTCCTAGAGGAAAAATCATAATGGTGAAATAAAACCCACACTTACTGGGCAACTTACCTTACCGATTCCTTAATATTCCTAGCATTTTAAGTCTTACAGAAAGAACTTAATAAAGGCCGGGGTTCAGTCACTGTGAAGACCAATGATCGGCTACTAGTGTGAAAATCCGCTTCACATGGCCACTCTCCTGCCGAGCACCGGTCGTGGAGAGCCGGCCAGTGACCCTTCCTAGGAGAGCCTCCTGAACTGGCCAGTATCAAGCTCTAGCTGCGCACCACGCAGTTCCAGCACCTTGTCCTGTTTGCAACAGCTCTATGTCAGCAGCTCAGAGCCAACATTATGTCTCAATTAAGAGTGGGCTCTTGAACACCATTGTTTTAAAAAAATTTCTCCAACTGTGGGACTTACAGTGTGAGCCGTCAGCCGTCTGTGCACTGTTTTGGGGATTACGATAGATGTTTTGAATCAAGATGGTCTGCGGGGAAAAAAAAATAAAAAGGGGAATTCTACTGGCTGCTGTGCATATATTAGACAATTGCAAAGAGACAATTTGTTTGCAAATGGCTAAACGCTTGTTGTTTTCCCGCAAGTCGGACACTTTGTCTTGTGCAGAGTACACCAAAACCACCATATTATGAAAACAGAGTTTGAGCAGTAACTTGGGTCAAGTCAGCCAGCGACCAAGAAGAAACTTCAACTGTTGTTTGGAGTGTCCCATTATCAACAGCGAGTGCTTTAATACAAGACGAGTAACAGAACACTAATGTCTTCTGTACTTCAAGCCAGTAGACACTAAGATGTCGAAAAATTCACATTATAATCACATTCCCCACACAAAATTATTTTTCTCAACCAAATGTATAACTCAACTGTATGCAATAAGTTCTCAGGTCTCTTAGCAAAACAGGCACACCAAGTTTGTCATGGATACCTGACTCTTATTTACACTTTCTTGGTGAGATCTCTGTTTACATAATACAATAGTTAATATATTTGTTTTCCGATCCTTCTTTTAAGGAAAAAATCCTTTTAGCCCTTGCGCTTTAAACTGGATCAGGCAGACTTGAAACCTTACACTGTACCGTTCTTCTTAAAATCAAGTTGTCTGAAAAAACAAACCATGTTTAAGTTAGTAAGCTAATATATTACATGAATCCTGTCCACACCACTGTAAGAAGCTTACAGAGACTCCCACCCTGATTATGCTAGAGATTTATAAGCGGAACCAACACACTGCATGATTTAGAAAGTAAATGTTCAGTCTCAGTAATATGGGTGTGAAGAAAGCAGCTTTCAAGTATTTTATAGAGCCAGCCAATTCTGCCCCGAGCTATCTTTAAAGAGGCGTGGCGGGGCAGCTCCTGTGAGCCACCTGAAGGGCTGGGCACAGCCTGTGCGCCCTGACTACAGGCCCAGAGCAGCCGCCTCCACTCAGAGCCCAGCAGTGGCCCCGGCCGTGAGGCTTCCCAAAGCTGGCTTGCTCAGCTTCCTAATGGAATCACTGGTGCGAGGACTCTGATGGCAGGCTAGACAGAGCCCAGCTACTTAGCAGTAGAGCTCACTGCAGAGCTACATAGAGCAATACGGCAGTGGCTGTTGTTGCAGAAAACTGCTCAAAAAGAGACACTGTGGTTCTGATAATATGGGGGTGGCTAGGATTACCTCCAACCAACCAAATAAAACCAAAACAAGATGTTTCAGTTAGCACAGAGAACTGACTGTTAGATTCCACTGGAAAAAGCCCTTGTTTGGAGTCACAGTGCCAACGCAACTTCATTTACCCTCCGCAGTTGAGAGAAGGAAGAAGTGCTCTGGCTGGCCTCCAGCCCCACAGGAGGGCAGGCCTCTCAGCCCAGACCCAGCGGGTCTATGAGCACCCCCAGAGGCCTGGGCACACCCTGAAGGTGCCCACTTACTGCACAACCGGGGAAGAACGAGTTAAAACCAAGGGACTGAAAACAATCATAATACAAAGTTTAAAGCAGGTTCTAGATTCTGAAATTTACAAAAGAATGGACATGCTCAGAGTTACTCTTGTTACCACTAACCACTTGGTAATCAGGAACAAATGGAGGAAAAGGAATCATACTCTTCCTAGTTATTAAATCTCTTTGGCACTGAGGATTGAACTCAGAGGCATTTTACCTCTGAGCTATCCTTCAGCCCTATTTTATTTTGATTTGGAAACGGTCTCACTATGTTGCTGATGGCCTCACTACATTGCCGAGGCTAGCTGCAAACTTGCGATCCTCCTGTCTCAGCCTCCCAAGCACAGGGATTACAGGTGGTGCACCCCCGTGGCCCCGGGGTTCTCCCCCTTTAAAAATACATTGTGGGGCTTTCCACAGGCTTAAATTGCAAAATACCAATGTCTCTTTCTTCCAGCTCATTTCTAACAAGTGGCTGATTTTCTTCAATTTACTTATAGAAAAACACACCTACTCACTTAGAAGAACAAAATTTGGGGACAGAAAGATGCATGCCCAAAGGCGGAGTCTGGCAGCTGCCGGGGCTATGTGTAAAGCTCCCAGCAGTCACAGCTGCACTCAGACTCCAGGGAGGCTTCCTGCGTTAGATCCTTTCTCCCTTTAATCCATCAGCAAGCCTGTGTAGGACACAAACCCTTGTCTTTTCTTCAATTTGCCAAAAATAAAACTATCACATGCCGTATTTTTTATTCTTTATTTTGAAACCGGGTCTCACTGAGTTGCAGAGGGCCTCACCGAGTAGCCGAGGCTGTCCGCGAACTGCGATCCTCAGGTCTCAGCCTCCCGAATGCTGGGATCACAAGTGTGCGCCACCACACCCGGCTCGCAGGCCTCAATTTTGGACTGAACTCAGCGCAAGGCAAGAGGCACCTCTCAATTAACTGAACAGACCTGCCACGACATGATGCAACACACTGCTCGTGCAGCTTGGGTTTGCACACAGGACGTCCTTGGGGCAGGAGGGAAACTCCAGCAGCACAGCGTGACAGGCTGCGACAGCCCACCACACCTCGCCGGGCTCCACCAGCCACTGCCTGGACAGCAGGGAGCAGGAAGCACATTCTGCATCTACTGGAGCCTGAAGAGAGGCGCAGTCAGAGCTGGCCTTCCCCTGCCCGTACCACGTCTACTGGAGGGCCAGGGAGGTTGGCAGGGCAGTGCAAGCCAGGTGCCAACAATGTACACTCTATCTTAAGGTTTCTCTAAGGGCAAAAACAAAGAGGGGCACCAATGGGCATTCAAGGGCTTCTCACTTAAACACAAGAACACAAGTGCAAAACAAAATCACTAGAGAAAAAATAACTTACACTGGAGATTATTAGTGACTTCTGAAAAGTACACAAAATCTGGTAATTTACGTGGAAATGAAAAAGAAAAAACAAACAAACCTGGCTAAAGGTCGGTTTATTGTGCAACCGAGAGCATCTGTCTCCATGACGACATGCTCCAATTTTGAAATAAAACGAGCAGTTGACTCTGCAAGGGAAAATAAGAGCTGATTATTTTGCTGAAAAGTATAACATGGAAATAAATCATTAACATGATATATACTATCAAACTACCTTCTTTCTACTTAACAAAAGCAGACATGGCTTTTTATTGGTAGTAACTTCCTCTTTCTTGCAATATTTTAGGATTCTTACCTTTACCTCTCCTTCTATTAATGTGCTACTCTTCAATGAAGATTAACCCAATCCACTCTCATCCAGATCATCTTCATTTTTGATGTATATCGTTTCATTTTTTTCTTGAATGCAATAGCAGTTCTTTTTTTTTCAGTACTAGGGATGGAACCCAAGGGCATTCTACCTCCAAGCTACACCCCCAGCCCTATATTTTAGTCTTTTATTTTTGAAACAGGGTCTCACTGACTTGTGGAGGGGCCTCACTACGTAGCTAAGGCTGCCCACAAACCACGATCCTCCAGTCTGCACCCCCAAATGCTGGGATTACAAGTGTGCGCCACCATGCCTGGCTAGCAGCTCTCTATTTTTCCACGATGAAATTCTGAGGACACCAGCTGCAGTGTAGGGAGGAGAGACCCTGACTACCAGCTGCTGGGCTGGACAAGCTGCCCAACCTTCAGGTCTCAGATGCCACCCGCAGAATGAGGAAGACACCAACCAGGCGCTGTCCTGCGAGCCAGACATACACACAGCCAGGTGCTATCATTAAGCTAAGCTCACATCCTCTCAAAACCTCTGATCAGACCAAGAGGAAATTCACAGAGAAGTCTCAAGTAAATAATTCTCTTGGTTTCAATGCCCTGAAAATGAGCTACTGGGGAATCTGGCACATCTTAGGAACTACCCAGGATCACCTTCTGTAGGTGCTGCAAAGCCCTTTCTCAATACTGCTCAAATGCTTCGATGATCCAGATCAAATGAAAATCGGTACCTGTGCCCCAGCAATGCCAGGTGGCCTGGCAGACCTGCGCTGCAACTTACCGAGACCCTGTTTCAATATAAGAATTGTGAACGTTTACTGGATGGACTCCATTCAACTTGCAGGCGTGGGGGTGCTACCCTATAGGTTCAACTTTTTAAGCAAGAGTGGTATGCTCAAGCAGTCAACGAAGAGTTTAAGACTGAAGGCCCTGCCCTCAATTATTTGATGAACCATAAAGATTGATTAGTCATTATTTATTATTGGGCAGAAATAGATTAAAAAGTGTATGAATATGCCAGGAGGAAAATGATGCCTATTTTAAACTGATAGGTCTTAATTGATTTTATTTTTGGTGGTACTGGGGGTGGAACCCAGAGGCTTTCTACCTCCAGGCTATACTCCCAGACCTATTTTTATATTTTATTTGGAAACAGGGTCTCAATACGTTGCCGAGAGCCTAAGTTGCTGAGGCTGGCTTTGATCCTCCTATCTCAGCCTCCCAAGCGCAGGGATTACAAGCGTGTGCTACCATGCCCGGCGATAGGTCTTACTTTAGATGACAACTTAAAGACAGTAACATGTCACTTGAGGAAGTCAACTGAAAGCAAAAAGCTTAATTAATATCTCAGAATGAGCAAAATCCTTGTCTGAAGAACTGATACCCAACTGCTCCATGTAAAGTCAAACAATCTGTATTCCTCTACTTCCAGGGATAGCTTTCATTTGGGCCTGTGAATTATTTACAGGCTATTAAAGTAATAAAAACTTTTCTAGAAATAAACTTAGTAAAATGAAAGGATGTAAGAAAAAAAGATTATTTACTACCACTGAAGAGCTCTTAGGGTGACCTATGTTCGGATCTAGAAAGTCCTCATAAACTAAAATGCACCAGCACAGTAAGGATGTTCCATTACTTCTAGCTTAAACAAAAAGTTAGTAGGTAGTACTCAGGGGGCTGAGACAGGAGACTCGTATATTCAAGGCCAGCCCCAGCAACTCAGCGAGGCCCTCAGCAACTCATGAGACCCTGTTCCAAAATAAAAAATAAGACAGGGCTAGGAGTGCAGTTCAGGGCAGAACATTCCTGGAGTTCAATACACACACACACACACACACACACCCCACCATCATCATTTTTTTTAGGGATCAATCTTGTTTCCAGGAAGCTAAACCCCAATGTCTCCCTGAAATGAGAACATAAGTAACCTAGATTTAAAAATCAACTTTCTAAAATAATGACTGTTATGGTTTTGTCCTAATAGGTTAAAATGCTGTAAAAAAGAGCCGGAGTGGTGGGGCACGCTTGTAATACCAGCATGTGGGAGGCTGAGACCAGAGGATCACAGGTTCGGTTTGTGGACAGCCTTAGCTACTTAGTGAGGCCCTCTGCAACTTATTTTTTTTTTTTGGTGGTACTGGGGGTGGAACCCAGGGGCTTTCTACCTCCGGGCTATACTCCCAGACCTACTTTATATGGAAACAGGGCCTCACTAAGTAGCTGAGGCTGGCTTCGAACCCGTGCGATCCTCCTGTCTCAGCCTCCCAAGCGTGAAGATTACAAGCATACACCACCATGCCAGGCTGAAGCCCTCTGAAGACCCTGTTTCAATATAAGAATAAAAAAAAAAAAATAGGGCAGGGGATGTAGCTTGGAGGTTGAATGTTCCTGGGTCCCATCCCCAGACCTGCAAAAATAAATAAATAAATAAATGAAAAATAAAAATAAAAGAGCCGGGCATGGTGGCGCACACATGTAATCCCAGCATTTGGAAGGTTGAAACTGGAGGATCACGGTTGGTGGACAGCCTCAGCTACTTAGTGAGGCCTTCCGCAACTTAGTGAGGCCCTGTTTCAAAAATAAAGACTAAAAAAATAGGGCTGGGAGTAGAGCTTGGAGGTAGAATGCCCCTGGGTTCCGTCCCCTCACCTGCCCCCCCCCAAAAAGAAGCGGTTAAAACAGTAACCTAAAAAGGTTACTAAAGTAACCCTCTATAAAGTGAGAATGTAGTTACATTATCAACAAAGAATCCACCAAGATGGCCTTTCACAAGAGTCAGGGCACACCCAAATACACACAAAAGTGTGAAACTATTAAAGTCCAATTCTGCAGGGGCAGCAATCCAGACAATACCCAGGGCTGGCTCCTGCTCACCCCAAGACCACCTGAGACCAGCTTTCCAGCAGTGGCCACTGTGACCTCTGAGGATTTAAGGCACATACTTCTCCACAGCATCTAAAACATTTAAATATTATTTCACTTCAACTTTTTTTGGTAGTGGAACTCAAACTCAAGGGCATTCTACCACTATGCTAGACCCCCCAGCCCAGTTTTATTTGAACTAGGCTGGAATCTGTGATCCTCCCAAGTAATGGGATTACAAGGGTGTGCTACCACACCTGGCTTGGCTTTACTCTTAACATAATCCTTTCCTCTTGAGTTCCCTGAGGACAAGACCCTAATTTTTTCTTTAAATCTCTGAGTCCTCAAAGACTGGCTTATAGTTGACATTCAATAAATATTTCTGGAGTTGCTATGATGGATTTGGGGGGCATGAGATTTCTAAAAAGAGACCTATCCCCTCTCAAAGCAGGAGATGCTATCAGGTGTAAAGAAGAGACTTGACGGGGCAGAAAGTGGCATAAAAAATATTACCTATGATAAATGTAGGGGCCTGTATTTGTCTAAGCTTTGTATGGCACTCAGGAGTGCCGAGATGGTAACTACGTATTCAAGAAGAGTAGATTACGGCAGACCCTTTAGGCTTTCAAAGGGGAAGTTACCTTTCAAAGCTGAAGACATTCCGGTTAGCCTAAACTTCGGCCAACACGCTGGAAATTGATGCGAGCCGAGGTGGCGATTGTACACAAGTAAAATTCAACTACTTTTAACCTAACGATTGATCAGGGAAGACATGCAACTTTAAAAGGAAAAGGCAAAAATCCACAAAATCTCCAAACAACGAAACGCCCTTTCCCTTTATCCTGCAACCCCACTTCCGAGTGTTTTATCGTCCAGTCGGCCTGCACGACACTTTTTCACACCCGGGATCTCTATGGCCCCCTCGGCGGCCCGAGCCCAGCACCGTGGCCCCGAGCTGCTGGCGGCTGCGTGTCGCTGGGCCGGGCCGCCCGCCGCGCCACCAGGCCTGCACGGCGGGAGCGGAGCGCTAGGCCGAGGCCCACGAGGCGGCGGCCCGCGGCCGGAAGGCCCGCTCCCCCGCCGCCCGCTCCCCGCCGCCCGCCCGCGGCCCCCGCGCCCGCCCGCCGCGCCCACTCACTTGTCCTTCTCGGTGCCGAAGATGGAGGCCAGGTACTCCGCCATTTCCTGCCGCCGCCGCCGACACGGCTGCCGAAGCCGCCGACCCTGCCGACGCCCGCGGGAGACGTCACCGGACGCGACGACGCGCCTGCTCCGACGTGGCGCTGCAGGCCAATCCGGTGCGACGCCGCCGTCTGCGCGAGGCGGGACGCCGCGCGCGCAGCCCCGCCCCGTCGGCGCACGCGCGCAGCCCCGCGCCGTCTGCGCACGCGCGCAGCCCCGCCCCGTCTGCGCACGCGCGCAGCCCCGCCCCGTCTGCGCACGCGCGCCCCTGCCGGGCCCGCGGGTCGCTGGGAGGCGTGCGCACCTCCGCACGCGCTCGGGCGTGGCGGCCCGGCCCTGCTCCCCGCGCTCCCCGTCGCCGGCCGGGTCCGGCCCGGCGCGCTCCTCTGCCCCGCACTCCGGCTGCCCAGACACCCGCCCTCGCCCGGCCCGCGCTCCGGTGGCCGGGCGTCCTCTCCCCGCGGTCCGCACCCTGGCGGCGGGAGCCCCGGCCCGCGTTCTCGTCCTGCGGGAGCCCTCTCCCCTCTGTATTCGGCCCTGGGGATGGAACCCAGGGGCATCTACCTCCGAGCTACGCCCCAGCCCTGTTCTTTAGTCTTCATTTTGAAACAGGGGCTCACTGAGTTGCAGAGGGCCTCACCAAGTAGCTGCGGCTGACCACGAACCGCGGTCCTCCTGTCTCAGCCTCCGACGCCGGGATTGTAAGCGTGCCCACCACGCCGGCTCTCCCTGACTCTTGCTGCGGCTGTGGCCAGGGGCCTGCTTCGGGGTCACCCACTAAGGCCCCTCACGGCCAAGGTTGCAGCCCTTCAGGTGGAGCGATTGGGTTCCTCCCTTTCTGGTGTGTATGTGCTTTGCGCACCAGGGATGGAACCCGGGGCGTTCTAGCTCTGAGCTACACCCCCAGTCCTATTTATTGTTCTTTATTTGGAAACAGGGTCTCTGACTTGCACGGGGCCTCACTAAGTAGTAGCTGAGGCTGTCAGCAAACCGCGATCCTCCCGTCTCAGCCTCCTAAGTACTGCGCCTCCATATGTGGCTTCTATTCTTTAGTTTCTCTAAGCCAGCTGTGCCCCCTTTCTTCAGTACACTTGGGCCACTACAGCAGTGGCTACACTATTTCTTTCTCTTCCTTTTGTACTGAGGATTGAACCAGGGGAATTCTACCTCTGAGCTACACCCCCAGCCATGTTTATTTTTTATTTTAAAATGGTCTCACCAAGTTGTTGAGGGCTTTAAGCTGTCCTCGAACCTGCGATCTTCCTGTCTCCGTCTCTCAAATACTAGGGTGTGTTTAAAGTTGTGTGTGTGTGTATACCTGGGATTGAACCCAGAGGCATTCTCCCTCCAAGCTACACCCCTAGCCCTAGTTTTTATTCTTTATTTTGAAACAGAGTCCCACTAAGTTGCAGAGGGCCTCGCTAAGTAGCTGAGGCCGGCTACGAACCTGCAACCCTCCTATCTCAGCCTCCCGAGTACTGGGATTACAAGAATGTGTCACCATGCCTGGCTTATGTGTTTTTAAGTTTACCTGTCCTTTCATGACTTTAGTTGCTCTATGAATACATAAAAGAGTAAATACAGCCAGGTGTGATGGTACACACTCATCATTTCAGTACTTGGGAGGCTAAGACGGGAATATCACAGGTTCAAAGCCAGCCTCAGCAATTTATCAAGACCCTCAGTAACAGATGGTCTTTCAAAATAGAAAATAAAACAGGGCTAGAGAGTAGTTCAGAGATAGAATGCCCCTAGGTTCAATGCTCGCGTGTGTGCGTGCACACACACACACACACACACACACACACACACACACACAGAAAAGGAAGAAACAAAGTTAAAGGCCCCTCATTGCTCCCTTGGAAGGACACACAGAAGCTGTTCTTACAATATGCAGAAAGTATCAAAGTCTCCATGCAGCTGGGAGCCTCTGGGACCTGGGAAGTCCGGAGAAGAACACTTGCCACATGGAAGGCTGTGTGCAGGAGACTTTGCCAGGAAGGGGCTGCACACAGTTGGCAGAGAAGGCACCCTCGTGCGCCAGGGAGTGGCCTGCTGGCGCAGCAGATGGAAGTGAACTTTAAAGGCGAGCGTGAGTATTTAAGAAGTGCCGAGGTGTAGAGCAGTCTGAAACCCGAGCGGCTGAGGCGCCTCCTCAGGAGCGCACGCTGAGGGTGCTGTGGGAGCCCGCAGCACAACCAAGCAATGCCGGAGGTGGCAGCTGGCCATCCTGGCAGGGTGGCCAGGCCAGCAGAGCCAGCAGGGGTCCAGGATAGGCGGGCACGAGCAAGAGCCGCAGGCAGGCGTGCGGGGCGCGCCCTCTCCCTGGTACCTGAGCAGTCCCGGGAGCCCAGGACTTCTCTGTCGGCTCTCCATCCCAGCTTCCTCGCACATAGGCTGGCCGGAGAAGAAGGCGGCTTTGTTACTGCGCGCAGCTGCTGGCTGCACACGCGCCTTCCTGGCTGCCTTGCGAATAGTCATGTTTCTGACATTTACTTTTCTCCATTTGTGGTAGGAATTTTACACTCCATGGGGATCACGTAGAAACGCGTTTTTAGGGGGCAGGAGTCTCGCTACTAACAGACGAGGGCTTCCTGCACATGGCAAGCCGCAACTTTGGGGTAAGGGCATAGCTTGGGGGTGGAGTACCCACTTGGGTTCAGTCCCCATCGTGGGGTGCGAGGTACGTCTGTCCCTCCACTTGCATATGGAAAAACCCAGAGGTAAAGCCAGTCCCATGGCAGAGGCAATAGCAAGCCTCACTGTGTGTGTGTGTGTGTGTGTGTGTGTGTGTGTGTGATATATATATATATATATATATATATATATATATATATATTTTTTTTTTTTTTTTTTTTTTTTTTTTTTGCAGTGCTGGGGATGGAACCCAGGGGCACTCTACCTCCAAGCTATACCTCCAGCCCTATTTTTTATTCTTTATTTTGAAACAGGGTCTCACTGAGTTGCAAAGGGCCTCACTGAGTAACTGAGGCCGTCCATGAACAGTGATCCTCCTGTCTCAGCCTCCCGAATGCTGGGATTCCAAGCGCGCCCACCGCGCCTGGCTAGCAAGCCTTACTGTTGACCCCCGAAGCTTATCGGTTATTAGGATATTGAGAAGTGGATCAGGAACTGAATTCCGGAGCTGGCAGGAGCTGATGTTGCAAAGCTGCTGGGGAAGGCAGTGACCATTGCTGCTGCCCGAGGCCGTTCACCCGGGAAGGATGGCTTCCTGCTGCCCCGAGGGCTGCGTGGTCCCTGCCCCTGCCTCTGCTGGCCAGAGGTGCTTCTGTTGCTAAGTTGGCACAATGTGTCTGCGTTTGGAGGGGAGTATGTACTGAGGATTGAACCCAGGGCTATCCTACCCCAGGAGCTATGCCCCAGCCTTGTTTGTTTGTTTGTTTATTTATTTATTTTATTGTGGTACTGGGGAGCCTAGGGGCATTCTAATTTCAAGCTACAATCCCAGCTCTAATTTTTTGGTCTTTATTTTATTTTTTGTTTGTTTGTTTGTTTTTGGTGGTACTGGGGTGGAACCCAGGGACTTTCTACCTCCGGGCTATACTCCCAGACCTATTTTATACTTTACTTGGAAACAGGGTCTCACTAAGTTGCTGAGAGCCTCACTAAGTAGCTGAGGCTGGCTTCGAACCTGTGCGATCCTCCTGTCTCAGCCTCCCAGTCGCTGGGATTATAAGCATGTGCCACCAGGCCCGGCTCTATTTATTTATTTATTTTATTTATTTATTTTTGCAGTACTGGGGATGGAACCCAGGGGCATTCTTCCTCCTAGCTACACCCCCAGCCCTATTTTTTATCCTTTTATTTCTGAAACAGGGTTTCACTGAGTTGCAAAGGGCCTCACTAAGTAGCTGAGGCTGTCTATGAACCCAGATCCTCCTGTCTCAGCCTCCCAAATGCTGAGATTGCAACCACATCTGGCTTACTTTTTTATTTTGAAACAGTGTCTTGCTAAGTTGCTGAGGCTGACCTTGAATCTGTGATCCTCCTGCCTCAGCCTCCCAAACAATGGGATTATAGGCGAGCGCCACTGGGGCAGGCACCATGTCTGTTTTATGTGCAAACAATGTTTAAAGGAGGAGGGACAGAGGCGATGTGCACACAGTGGCGCACACACATCCTACAACATACAGTCTTGCGCTAAGGAGGGAGAGTTTATCTTATCTGTGGAAAGAAGACGGCCCTGAGATGTAGGAGAAGAGCCCCAAGTCAGTATCCACCCACTAACTACAGAAACAGCCCCAAAGCACACACTAAGCAGGGTAGCGAGCAAACGACTGGGTTTTTGTAAAGGCCAATGCTTTGTGAGACTCGGGTGCAGGTCCTGGGAGCCTCCAGCACCGTCTCTTGCTCACCCCTCCTCGGGCGGTTTGAGCACCTCGCAGAAGCTGGGGTCCCAGGGCGTGGAGGCCAGGTCCCTGCCCAGGGGAGTTCATGTCCGGGGAGGACCAAAGACAAGCAGGATCAGGTGAGCTGAGCTCTGAGCTGCGCCCAGCTGTGGCGAGGACGGTGGGCACCGGTGACCTCGGCAGACACATGGGCAGGGTCATGTTGGGCCTGCCCCCTTCCTGCCTGAGTGTGCGAGCGCTCAGGCTGGCGACTCGGTCCCCAGTGTGCGCTGTGGGAGGTGGTGCCGAGACCATGGCAGCGGGGCAGTCATCATGGGAGGTGGGTCCAGATGAAGTGAGCTGGGCCCTCGCTGGCTCCCTCTCTCTCGCCTCTTCTGCCTCCCCCACGGGATGCTGGCCACGGGATGCTGGCCACGGGATGCTGGCCACGGGACGGCCAGCACTGTGCTCCTGGGCTTTCTAGCCTTCAGGATGGCGAGCCGAACAGACCTCTCTGCTTTATAAACTGCCACAAACCAACTCAGTCCACTCGGGGCGCGAATTCACTCGCGGTCGATCTCAGTAAAGATGGGGAAGGATAGAGTGATATACTACAGATTCTTATCTGTAGTGGTTCTTTCCTAGGAAAATAATCCTATGATCGGCGCTTTTTGAAAAGAACCTGACATGGATCAGTGCTTCTTGTGCAATCGAACACTTTATTCTGGACACAAGGTTTTTTATATATTCCCCTCTCCCAGTGAATTTCTAGTAAAAAAGTGCAAAACACCCAAGGTACAATAGAGAGATACACATGCAGATTACCAACCCAGGACAAGACAAAAGTGAGGCCTGGGATATCGCAGGTCTTTGTGATTGAGATCAGTCCCATGATCTCAGGTGGGCCTTGTGCTTTGCAGCTGCAGAGGCTTTTATTTGGCTAATTCCAGAAGAACAAAAGTCACACCCAAAATCACTTGAAGAGTCCGATTTTCTTTACGAGTTTTCTTTAACCCTTTCGGAGCTTTCATTCCTAGGGCTTAGTCCAATGTCCTCCTTTACCTATCAACCTCCTTTGAGCTGAATGGGGGACGAAGTCCAAGATTCCAGTTTTTATTATTTATTTATTTATTTATTTATTTATTTGGTGGTACTGGGGTTCCTGGAAGCCCTTCTACCTCCGGGCTACACTCCCAGACCTATTTTTGCATTTTTATTTGGAAACAGGGTCTCCTAAGCCAGCGCGCGCGGCTGGCTTCGAACCTGCGCAATCCTCCTGTCTCTGCCTCCCAAGCGCGGGGATTACAAGCGTGCGCCACCACACCCGGCGAAGATTCCAGTTTTTATACATGTCCGTAGGGAAGTCCGTGTGATGATTTAGAGAATTTCGATGAATGTCTGCTGGATTTTGTCTGCAATACCATCCGCTGTCTGAAAACTTAAACTCATGACACAGTTTAGCAGGTAAACACCAAGAAATAACATGAAGTCTTTAGATTTAGTTGTCAGATGTACTTCTCTAGCAGCTGAGCATTTTTCCTCAAGCGATAGGCTTATTAGAAGCCTATTCCTCTTTTAATAATCCATATTCCTATCACTAACCCTCTGAAACTTTCTTCTTTTCTGATTACCCTAATTCTCTCTTTCCCATTTGGGACAATCTTAGGATAAGCTCTTCTTCATACAAAAATACTTTCTTATTCTCACCATGTTTTCTTTCTTTCATCTTTACACATCTATTTTATCTGTCCTTTGTTTTGACATAGCTATTTTTAACCAGGTGGTGTCGCTATAACTCCAGGCATCGCTATTACTAGGTGCAAAAGCCAAGATTTATTGCAGGTCAAAGATAAGGGTGGAGTTCTGCATTTGTTGTTACTGACTGGAATGCTGCCACTGCATCTAATTACCATTTGAACAAAGCTCATCTAATTACCATTTGAACAAAGCTGAAAGTTTACCGGAAAGTTTATTTTTCACGGACTCAGTTTCTCTCACAGTCCTGATCTTTTTTCCACCGGAGCAATTCGTTTGGAGAGTTAAAAGAATCATTACCAAAAGGATAATAGTTATGAAAGAATATCTAAGAGTGGAGGAGTTTTTTGGCCAGAGACGATGCCCTCTCTTGGGGCTAATCACCGATATGACTACATGGATTCTCACACATGTAGATGCCGAGATGGAGTGGGCAGCAAAGTCTTGGCAATAAACTTCCTGGTCTGGGTGTTTTATTCTAGCTGCAGAAACTTGGCCTGACAGACTTCTGTGTGCGGGGTTGAAGCACTGGTGACAGCTATGTTCTAGCAGGGCAGCAGGGGTCAGCACACACAGGCGACCCACGACATGGCTGAACATAACTGGCTTTATACTTGTGTATTTATTTACTGACTTATTTATTGGTACTGGGGATTGCCAGGGACATTCTACCTCTGAACTACACTCCCAGCTCTATTTAATTTTATTTATTTATTTTTTATTTATTTATTTATTTATTTATTTATTTATTTTGGTACCGGGATGGAACCCAGGGGCTTTTCTACCTCTGGGCTATACCCCAGAGCTATTTTATATTTTGTTTGGAAACAGGGTCTACTAAGTTGCTGAGAGCCTGACTAAGCTGCTGAGGCTGGCCTTGAACCTATGATACTCCTGTCTCAACCTCTCAAATGCTGGGATTACAGGTGTGGGCCACCACGCCCAGCTAGTGTTAGCCTTTTTTTTTGGCTGGTACTGGGGGTGGAACCCAGGGGCTTTTCTACCTCCGGGCTACACTCCCAGACCTATTTTATACTTTATTTGGAAACGGGGTCTCACTGAGTTGCTGAGAGCCTCACTAAGTAGCTGGGGCTGACTTCGAACCTGTGTGATCCTCCTGTCTCAGCCTCCCAAGCGCTGGGATTACAAGCGTGTGCCACCACGCCCGGCTGTGTTAGCCATTTTTGAATGGACAGCTCAGTAGGGTTAATTCATAGTGTTCTATTACCATCATCTCTGTCTACCTCTAGGACTCTTGTCATCTTGCAAAATGGAAACCTCAACAAGCTCTAACTCACACTCCCCTCTCTCCCCAACCCCTGGCAACACCATTTTGTTTTCTGGCTGTATTGATTTGACCACGTTGGGTCCTTCATGTAAGCGGAATTCGACACTGTTCGCCCATTTGCATCTGGCTTATTTTACTAAGCAAAATGTCCTCAAGCTTCGTCCATGTTGTAGTCTGTTAGAGTTTCCTTCTTTTCTTTTCTTTACTTTTTTGGTAGTAGGGATTGAACCCGGCGGCATTCTACCTCTGAGCTATATTCCCAGCCCATTTTATTTATTTATTTATTTATTTATTTTATTATTATTATTTTTTTTGGTGGTACTGGGGTTCCTGGAAACTCTTCTACTTCCGGGCTACACTCCCAGACCTATTTTCTACACTTTTATTTTGAAACAGGGTCTCTTAAGCCAGCACGTCTGGCTTTGAACCTGCGTAATCCTCCTGTCTCCACCTCCCAAGCGCGGGGATTACAAGCGTGCGCCACCACGCCTGGCACCATTTTATTTATTTCGAAATAGGGCCTCACTAAGTTGCCAAGGCTGGCCTTGAACCTGATCCTCCGGTCTCAGCCTCCCAAGCACTGGCATCACAGGTGTGTGCCACTCGAGCACGGACACAGCTGCAACAATTAGCCCGCGCACACGCTGCTCCACCACATACATAGGTAGGAAGTGTTTCTAGAGGAGAGCTGCTACTTGAACGGAGTATGCGTTTGTAGCCCAGCCACCCTGTGTCTTGACATCGGTTTAGTCTGGCAGCTGTTGGAAGCTGGCGTCTGATGTGCCAACCCTTGTGAGCCCTGGGAGGGCTGCAGGTGTATTTATCAGGCAGGGTTGGGGGCAGACTTGGCTAATGTTAGATTTTATAGCTGTCTTTCCACCCTGGAACCGTAAGACCCTCTTGCTGTGGCGACAGCCAGACACTAGAGGGCGCGAAGCTCCCACTTGCCTGGGGAGGCAGGCGGCCCAGGCCACTTCCCTGCAGGGGCCAGAGGTCATTGAAGAGGGCTTTTGCAGCCCTGCACCTCCTAGCAGGTGCTGCGCAGGACCCCCCTCTTCTGATTTTGGGTAGAGAACAAGTATCGAAGACAGACGTAGTGGACCTGGGGGTTACTTTCTGATACCCCACCTCAGCACCTGCTCTCGGCTGAGGCTGTCTGCGAACCATGATCCTCCAGTCTCACTACGTAGCTGAGGCTGTCCACGAACCGCGATACTCCTGTCTCAGCCTCCCAAGTGCTGGGATTACAAGTGTGCGACACCACGGCTGGTTTACCCTACCCCCTTTAAAAACAACAACAGGTTCTTGTGAAGCTGCTGTGGCCAGCCGCAGAGCTGCGGTCCTGTGGTCCCAGCGCTGGGATTACAGGCGTGCACCACAGCTCCCGGCCTGTCATTTGGATTCAGGGGCGAGGGCGTCTGGTGCTCTTGGTCTAATGCAGGGCCTGGCCTTCCGCTCGTCATGCAGACGCCCAGCTGTGTGGAAGAGCTTGGACTCTACCTCGTTGCGCCCTGCATGGACCACAGCCTGGCCGGGAGCCGCAGGGGGGCAGGTTCTTCCTCCTGGGGCTGCCAGCTGGAGAGGCTGGTGCTGAGTCCCTGCGTCCCAGGGGCAGCAGCGAAGGTCCAGTTGTGCAGGGCTCCCTGGCGGGGTCCTCCTGACACCGCTGCCCAGGCTTCCTGGCAGTGCCTCCACCCACTGCACCATCTTTTTGCTCCTTGGGCTTCCTGAGGTCCAAGGACAGCCAGGCCCTGGCCACTGTAGCTCCTGGCATCTGAAGTCTGTTTGCATGTGGGTGCAGCAGGGCTACGTCTGCTCGCCCTGTCCACTGGGTGAGGTCACTGTCTAAATGAGACAAAGAAGAGGAGGAAATAGAAGCCGAGTCGTCACGCACAGCAGCCCGAGCGGTCAGCCGTGCCTGTGCCCGGGACCTCCTGTCGCTCAGCCCTGGCCCTGTGCTGGCACCGAGCCAGTCCTGCAGGCACGTGCGCACCCGCTCTGCCAGGCCAGGCAGGGCAGGCCTGTGTGTGCCCACCACGCCTCTTGGCAGCTCCCGTGGGCCACACGGGAGGCCAGCCGGGTGCTGTGGCAGCGTTGGGGCCAGCTGTGAGCTGCACCGTGCCTGTGTCCTCACCACCTGCGGGTCGGGCCACATCTTTCTGTCTAGAACGTGTTTCTGTCTGCTCATGGGGAGCAAAGACACCTCCTCCTGCCTCTCTGGGACCCTGGCTGTGGCAGACTGGAAAAATACTAAGCACACCTCCTGGAGGCCTACGTGACCTTTCGAGAAGCGATATAGATCAACTGTCCCAGGAAGGAGCCTGCAGCTAGCAGCAAGAATTTGTACAACACTGTTGCCTCCTCCCCTCCTCACTTACTTCCTTCTTTTACTCCCCATATAAACTGCCGCTTATCACTGAATAAAACAGACCTTGATAGGATTTATCTACTTGGTATCGTCTCTCTTTCTCGCCCATTTTTATTTACAGATCGGGGTCCTCCTCGCCCCCTGAATTACTTGTCCCGCGGGACGGGACGCCTGGCTGCTGGACACCGAGGCCAGGACCTGCTCAGGCCTGAGAACAAGAGCTGCGAAGGACCTTCCAGGTGGCTGCCCTGCCCTCTGGCTTTAGAGACAGGGACACAGAGGCCAGAATCGGAGCGGCACCTTCCTACAGGACTCAGGCGTCCTGGCAGAGCTGACCTGGCTGCCCGGCCCAGCTCCCAGGCCCCCCAGGCCCCAGGGTCTCCCTGCCTCTCCAGCTCCTGCGCTGCTGGCACACTGCGGTGTCCTGTTTGCCACAGCACAGTCCAGTCCCTGCTGTCTTTACAGGCCCCTCCCTCTGGGTCCAGATCTCTCTGTTTATAAAGACAGCAGTCATCAGGTCGGGGCCCACACAGGCCTACCTCATAACGTAAGGTGTCTGGGAAGACCCTTCCAAATGTGGCCCCATGCATAGGCCTGGGGGTCAGAACTCAACAAACCTTCTGGGAACAGAGTTCAGTCTGTGCGGGTCCTGGTGGATGTTCAGTGTAAACACTGGTGGTGAGCCCAGGGCTCAGAGGAGCCGTCATCCTCAGACGCAGAAGTGCATCTGTGGAAAGGTCAGGGTCTCGCTTCTCTGAGGCCTCCCCGTGGGTTCTAGGAGGGTCTGCAGGAGCTGTTGTCTGCGGGAGGCTGTGGGTGTTGGCGTCCAAGCTAACTCAGGAGCATGGCCAGATCCGCCCCGCCCAGGCAAGGGCGATGGCCACTGGGCATGTGACCCATAATCGAAGTATCTGGGAGGCTGAGACAGGAGGATCTCAGGTTGGAGGCCAGCCTCAGTGACTTAGCAAGCCTCTGCTTCAAAAACAAAAGGTAAAAAGGGCTGGGAGTGGTGCTCAGAGGTAGAATACCACTGGTTCAATCCCCAGTACCACCAGAATAAGTAAAGGAGAATGGCCCAGGGTGTGTGCGGTGAGACTCGGGGTGGGGCCCAGCAGCCACTCTTCAACCAATGGAGATTTATTCCAGCGGGGCGTGGTGGCGCATGCGTGTAATCCCAGTACATGGGAGGCTGAGACCAGAGGATCGTGGTTTGTGAACAGCCTCAGTTACTTAGCCAAGCCCTTTGCAACTCAGTGAGGCCCTGTTTCAAAAATAAAAAAGACTAAAACATAGGACCAGGGGTGTAGCTCAGAGGTAGAATGCCCCTGGGTTCCACCTCCAGTATCGCCAAAAAAAAAAAAAGAATAAAAAAATAAAGCTGGGGGGTGTAGCTCAGAGATAGAATGTCCCTGGGTTCAATTTCCAGTACTGAAAAAGAAAAATAAATAGAAAGTTATTCAGCCTTGAAGAGGAAGGGAATTTGACAGTGGCATGTGACCTGGATGGATCTTCAGGACACTGTCCTTAGAGAAAGAGCCAGGGACGGAAGAACAGGTGCCGCGTGGCTGTCCTTGCACGAGGCGGCCTCGGGAGGCCGTGGAAGGCGGGGAGAAGGATTCTCCTGCAGCCTCGGATGGGGTGCCGTCACTGGCAGGGGAATCCCTGGCGGCAAAGGCTGGGCCAAGCTGCTCTGAAGCTAAGGTGATGGAAGGCGGGACGCTCCCGGGAGCGGCGTCCAGCCTCGTCAGCAAGGCCGCTGTGGGTTCCTGGACGTGGCCGCCCACCCCGGTTGCTTCCTCCATCGCCAAGCAGCCGGCGCGGACGGTGTGCTGAGTCCCGCCAGGCGTGGCTCTCGGCCAGGGGAGCCCTCGGCCACACCTCTCTCTGGTGGCCTGAGGGTCCGCCAGGGTGGTGAACGAAGATGGTTCAGTGTGCTGTCTGGGAAGGTGAAGAGGAGCGGGGGTGGGCTAGGGTTTGCAAATCAGATCTGGGTGACTGGCGGCACATACAATTTTATGCAGAAAGGCAAAGGAAAATGCTTAACGTTGAGACCACCAGAGGCAGGACACCGCGGGGGCTCGGGCTGGTGTCTCTGCCACACGTGGTCCTGGCTGTGTGCCGCTCCATCCAGGTCTGAGCTGCTCCCCGCGAGTGGAGACTGCAGCTTCATGAGGAGTACGTGGGTTCGTTATGTTGAACGGAGAAGGTCCCTGGCACTACCCAGGGATAGTGCACACGCCTGCAACCCCAGTACTTGGGAGGCTGAGACAGGAGGATTGCATATTCGAGGCCAGCCTCAGCTACCTAACAAGAACCTGTTTAAAAAAAAAAAAAAAAAAGAAGGCCAGGGGTGTAGCCTTTGTACTGACCCAAAGCAGGATGAACAAGGAAAACTCTGGCCCCAGGTGACTCAGGAAGAAAGAAAGAGAAAGGAAGAAAGGGAGGGAGGAAGAAGGAAAGAGAAAATAGGGAGTTCTGTAACCATTTAAGGGAAAAAATTAAGCCAGTAGAAAAAAGCCTTCAAACAGCAGTAGGCCCAGGCTGACGGTGAGTTTGACTACTGTGTAAGGATAGTGTCCAGCTGGGCACAGTGGCGCACATCTGCAATCCCAGTGCTTGGGAGGCTGAGACAGGAGGATTGCAGGTTCGCGGCCAGCCTCAGCAACTTAGGCCCTCAGTGTGGCTTAGAGGTAGAATGCTCCTGGGTTCAATCCCCAGGACAAAAATTTCCAATTTATAGAGGCTCCTTCCAAAGAAAAAAACAGAAAACAACACCCCTACCCCCAGCCAATCTTAGGAGCAGCCATACTTGGCATCAAACCAGGTAAGAGTAAGGTGTTAGGGAGGAGAATCGGCTACACCCAGCACAAGAGCGAACTCCCAAACGGCACTGACCCTCGAAGCTCGCGGTCCCGCCAGACGCCCTTGACCCAGCGTGGCCGGGCTCAGCCTGCGGCTCTCGGGCCTGGATCCCGAGGGCCCTGCTTGCTGTGGCTGCCACAGGGCCCAGGGAGAGCGAGGGAGGCAGGTGGCACTCGCTGGCTGCAGGTGCGCTCCGGAGGAGCCAGTGCGCACCGCTACCTCCTCTCCCGGCTCCTACCCACTCTGGCACTCACACCATCTTCCCTGCAGAGCGTCCACACAAACCTCGCCGCGGGCTCAGCTTTGGGCGACCAGAGCCAAGACAGTGCCCGGGCCAGGCTGATTCCAGTGATGTAGGATCAGCTTGACAGCCAGGCGTGGTGGGCACGCCTGTAACCCCAGCATTCCGGAGGCTGAGACAGGAGGATCGCAGTTCGAGGACAGCCTCAGCTACTTATGAGGCCCTCTGCAACTCAGTGAGATCCTGTTTCAAAAAATAAAGAATAGAGTCGGGCGAGGTGGCGAACGTTTATAATCCCAGCGCTTGGGAGGCCGAGACAGGAGGATCGCGCAGGTTCGAAGCCAGCCTCGGCTACTTAGTGAGGCTCTCAGCAACTTACTGAGACCCTGTTTCCAAATAAAGTATAAAATAGGTCTGGGAGTATAGCCCGGAGGTAGAAAAGCCCCTGGGCTCTACCCCCAGTTAAAAAAAAAAATAGGGCTGAGAGTGTTGCTCAGAGGTAGAATGCCCTTGGCTTCCATCCCAGTACCAAAAAAAAAAAAAAAAGAAGAAGAAAAAAGAAAAAGAAAAGATCAGCTTAATGTTAGATAATTCATAATCTTCACTGTTTTATCAGATAAGAAGCATGCGGCCTTCACCCCTCCCTCTTCTTCCCTCCTTTTCTCCTTTCTTTCTTTTTTGTACTGAGAATTAACCCAGGAGCATTCTACCTTTGAGCTACATTACAAGACTTTTCTTTCTTTCTTTCTTTCTTTTCTTTCTTTCTTTCTTTCTTTCTTTCTCTTTCTCTCTCTCTCTCTCTCCTTCCTTCCTTCTTTCTTTCTTTCTTTCTTTTTCTTTATTTTTGTGGTACTGGGGATGGAACCTAGGAACATTCTTCCTCTGAGCTACACCCCGAGCCCTATATTTTATTCTTTATTTTTGAAACGGTCTCACTAAGTAGCTGAAGCTGGCTGCAAACCTGTGATCCTCCTGTCTGAGCCTCCCAAGTACTGGGATTATAAGCGTGCACCATCACTTTTATTTTTATTTTGAAAGAGGATCTCACTAGGTTGGTGAGAGTCTTACTACTTGCTGAGACTGCACTTGAATCTGAGATCCTCCTGTCTCTGCCTCCCAAGTACTGGGATTACAGGCATATGCGACCACACCCAGCTAAGACTTTCTTGAGAGCATTCTAAAACCTAGTCCCTAATCAAATCTTTCTGATGATTTCAAATATGTCTTATTTATTTATTTATTTATTTATTTATTTATTTATTTATTTTTGGTGGTACTGGGGGTGGAACCCAGAGGCTTTCTACCTCTGGCTATACTCCCAGACCTATTTTTTATTTTATTTGGGAACAGGGTCTCATTAAGTTGCTGAGAGCCTCACTAAGTAGTTGAGGCTGGCTTCGAACCTGTCTCAGCCTCCCAAGCACGGGGATTACAAGCGTGCGCCACCACGCCTGGCTCGGCATGTGCATATTTTTAAGAGAAAGGCCTGATGAATGTGGGGCGCAGCGCCCTGGCTCCTCGGGGAGATGGAGGGCAGTGGGGCGACCTCGTCTTAGCGGCGGACTCTGGCTGAAGTCTGTGTGGCGCTTCTCGGAGCCATTTTTTCTACTTTTGAGAACGTACAAAACGTTGTAAGAAACATAAACCCAATGAGACATCACTCTGCTTCCGTGGCACAAATGAGCGACGGCACCAAGTGAGGGGCAGGGAGGGGGCAGGGTCTGTCGGTCTGTCCCTGGTGTGACCCAACGCGTCTAGCGGTGGTGAGCTCCCGTGCTGTGGACAGGTCTCTGCACCCCGAAGCAGGCCATCCCCAACCCCCAGCGTCGCGGACACTCTGTGGGGTCTCCAGTGGCGTGGTCCTGGGGGGGCGGGGAGCATCAGCCCCCGTTCCTTTCCGGCCGGATGGGATCTGCAGTGGACAGTCTGACCTGCTGACCGCAGGAGCCCAGGCTAGGGCTTAGCTGGGCGCATTCCTGCCGGTCCACACAATGCCCCGGCCCTGCGCGGGAGGATTTGTGTGCGAGCCCTGGGCCCTGGAGTGGAAAATCGGAGCGGCAGGCTTTGTGCTGTGAGCAGACTGCTGGCTCGTGGGAATCCTCTGCCCAGGGTGGATGTCGGCCCTGGGACGGGGGCGGGGCGGGGCGCAGTGGGACGGGTGCCAAGGGGAAGGCCTGCCGAACAAAGCCCGCCTGGGCCCTTCCTGTCCTGGGCCGCGGTGCCTGGCGCCGGCTTAGCCGGCCGGCCGGCCTCTAAGCCGTCACCCACATATAGATGCATGTATACATAGCACACATGTACCCCATGCCAGAGATACACACCACACATGTAGCCACATGCCACGTCCACACACACACCAAGTACCAGGTATACAGATACACACACCGTACCTGCACCAGGCTGTGCATGACACGATGACGGGACACAGACACACACACACACACACACACACACACACACACACACACACACACCATGTGCACAGATATACACATCACGTACCGTACAGGGCGTACACAGATCACATACACACATACGCCTTCCCACATGCACACATACCTCATAGACACACACACACACGCCACATGCCGCAGATACACAAAAACAAACCATATAGGGCACACACAAATGTTTATGGCACATATACACCATCACACATGCACATGTGTGCGCGCACGCGCGGTCCAGTCAGGGCCTTTCCTCGATGTCCACACCTCCCTCCCTGTTCCTGGGCCTCTTCTCCACTCTCAGCCCCACATCGGCACACACTGGGGTCGGCGGTGGCCCCTTCTCTGCATCCTCCCTGGGAAGCCGGTGGCAGCCAGAGGGACCTGCGCCCTGCGCGTGTGCCCCGAGCCTTGGACGCCCAGAGTGGCCACTTTTCTGAGCGCTCCATCCTCCGCAGGACGAAACTATTTTCAGTGAAATTGCATGGCAATTGTGACTGGCCACTGTTTTCCTGACTTGTTCTTTATAGCAATTAACAATAAAACAGAATCCATTCTCGGCCGTGCTCTAATTCAGGCATTGCTTCCATTGTGCGCGTGTGTGGCGCTGGGACTGAACCCGAGAAGCTCTACCCAAGCTGCGCTCTCGCCCTTTGTGTTATTACTTTTTATTCTGAAACAGGGTCTCACTAGGTTGCTAGGGGTCTCCCACGTTACTGAGCACTGGCCTTGAACCTGGGATCCTCTTGTCTCGGCCTCCCAAGTACTGAGATCACAGGGGTCTGGCACGAGGCCTGCTCAGGCCTTTGCACCTGGAGGTGACTCCTATTTATTTGAGCAATTTTACAATTTTTTAATTAATTAATTTGAGGTACTGGGGTGGAACCCAGAGGCTTTCTACCTCTGTGCTACACTCCCAGACCTATATTATACTTTATTTGGAAACAGGGTCTCATTAAGTTGCTGAGAGCCTCACTAAGTAGCTGAGGCTGGCTTTGATCCTGTGCGATCCTCCTGTCTCAGCCTCCCGAGTGCTGGGATTACAAGCGTGCCCACCACGCCTGGCTCTCCATTTTACAATTTTAAATACAAAATAAAAACACTAAAAAGGACTGGGACTGTAATCCTAGTATTTGGGGAGCTGAAACAGGAGGGTCACAAGTTCTAGACCAGCCTTGGCAACTTAGCAAGATCCTATTTCTTTTTTCTTTTCTCTCTCCCTCCCTCCTTCCCTCCCTTCCTCCCTCCCTCCCTCCTTTCCTTCCTTCCTTCCATTCTTCTTTTTTTCTCTTTCTTCCTTTCTTTCTTTTATGGTGCTGGGGATTGAACCCAGGGGCATTCTACCTCTGAGCTACACCCCCGGCCCTATTTATTTTTTCTTTTTTTCCTTTTTTTGGTGGTACTGGGATTCCTGGAAACCCTTCTACCTCCGAGCTACACTCCCAGACCTATTTTATACTTTTTTAAAATTTGGAAACAGGGACTCTTAAGCCAGCGAGGCTGGCTTCAAATTTGCACGATCCTCCTGTCTCCGCCTCCCAAGCGCGGGGATTACAAGCGTGCACCACCATGGCCGGCAGCAGACATTTATTCTAACAGTTCCGCAGGCCAGAAGCCCAACGCGAGCGGCCAGCGGGGCGGGTTCCTCCTGAGACCCCCTGCAGCATCCCCTGTGGTCTTTCCCGAGTCTCTGAGAGCGTCCAGATCTTCTCTTGCAGGGTAGTCAGGTGGGACTGGACTCCATTCCTCTGACCTCATTTTACCTTAATGCCCCACGAAAGGCCCTGTCTCCAAACACAGTTCCCTTTGAGGTCCTGGATTTGGGCCTCCAGCCGTGAGTCCTCGGGGGACTCAGTTTAGTTCAGACACCGCTTCCTGGATGCACCTGAACCCAGCACGCTCAGGGCTCCCGCTGTCCTGTGCGGTGTGCCCAGAGCAGGCAGCTCTCCATCCAACACAGACTCCCAGCCAGGCGGACGAGCGACATGCCGCCTCCTGGGAAACGGGGCCCTGGTAGCCGGCCGTGGTGGCGCACACTGTAATCTCAGTACCTAGGAGGCTGAGATAGGAGGATCACAGGTTCAAGGCTAGCCTTAGCTACTTATGAGGCCCTCTGCAACTTAGTGAGACCCTGTTTCAAAGTAGAGAATAAAAATAAAAAGAATAAAAAATAGGGCTGGAGGTGTAGCTCGGAGGTAGAATTCCCTGGGTCCAATCCTCAGCACCAGAACAAAACAAAGTGTTCTTATTGAGGCTTATTTAGCACCATGAGTTTTGCGTATGAGTGTGTGTGTGTGTGTGTGTGTGTGTGTGTGTGTGTGTGTGTATGAGTGTGTGAGTGTATGTGAGTGAGAGAGTGTTGTAAGTGAGCGAGTGTGTGTGTGTGTGCGCGCTGATTTCGCTGTTTAAAATGCCCGCAGAGCAGCACTTAAGTCCCATCTGGCGCCTGAGCGCAGGGTGGCCGTCACGCAGGAAGCACAGTGGTGCCCCGCAGAAGCGTCCTTCAGGCCGCATTATGGAACCATTAGAGGCAAATTCCTCATTGGTGAATCAACACGATGCCTGTTACACCACTGGAGACACAGAAAACAAGGTTGTGTGTTGATAGCTTGAAGAAGTTGTGAGCAGAGCCCGGCAGGGCCCAGAGTCCCGCAGGCCCCGGCCTTGCAGCTCTGCTGGAGCAGGGGTCATTTTCTCAGTCCTGTAATTCACAGTCCTGTGCAGGGCTATTAGCGGGGGTGTGTGGGGCCACTTGTGCCCAGCCATTGAGGTAAATCATGCCTTGAGGCAATGTTTCAAAAAACCAAAACAACCAGGCATGATGGCGCACGCTTGTGATCCCAGCATTTGGGAGGCTGAGACAGGAGGATCACGGTTCACAGACAGCCTCAGCTACTTAGTGAGGCCCTTTGCAACTCAGTGAGACCCTGTTTCAAAATAAAGAATCAGCTGGGTGTGGTGGCGCGTATGTTTAATCCCTGCGCTTGGGAGGCTGAGACAGGAGGATGGCACAGGTTTGAAGCCAGCCTCAGCTACTTAGTGAGGCTCTTAGCAACTTAGTGAGACCCTGTTTCCAAATAAATTATAAAATAGGGCTGTGGGTGTAGCTCAGAGGTAGAAAGCCCCTGGGTTCCATCCCCAGCCCCACAAAGCAAGCCAGCAAACGTAAAACATCTGTGGGGAAGGCAGTAGCAAACTTCCGAGGGAGCAAGGCTGAAGCCGCTGTGTTTCCTCTGCCCAGGCTCAGGGTGGGCCGCCCAGGCTCTTCCCCGCTGGCCTCTCCCTGGGGGGCTCTGCCAGCTGGGTGCTGTTGGATCTGGACCCCCACCAACCCCATAGGCTCCAGGAACAGGAGCCTGCACTGGGTGCTGCCTCCCCGCCTACACCCCACCTCTGCTCAGGTGTCCAAAGCCCTGCACCGGAGTCCCCACCCATCCTCCCAAGTGGCCTGGGTATCACCTTTCTAAGCCCCACTCTCCTGGTCTATAAAGTGGGGTGATCCTGAGACAAGGCTTTGGAGACCGGAGGGTCGGCAGAGGATGATGGCCGCAGGGACGGGCATCCAGGGCGAGCTGTGCAGAGCAGGTCCAGGATGCGGGTTCTCATCCTCCTAGGACCTGGCCAGGAGCACGCAGGCTTCTCGAGTGTGCATGAGTTAAAGTTGGAAGAGCGCTGGGGCCACAAGACCCTGCTAGCGTCTTCTCTTTTCTGTCTTCTGCCTTTGAGAAATAATGTAGTCTCAGCCAGGAGCTGTGGCACCGGGGGGTTGGCTGTCTCCCTCCGTCCCTCAGTCTTCTCATCTCTGCCGTGGGGAGCGCTCAGGACGAGGCACGCACAGCGCCTTTCCTCCCTGCAGAGATGAGACTAGACTGTCCAGCTGGGTGCAGGGTATACGCCTGTAACCCCAGGGCTTGGGAGGCCGAGACAGGAGGATCGCAGGTCCCTGCCAGCCCTAGCAGCTTAGTGAGATCTCGCTTCGGGATAAAGAAGCCAGGCGTGGTGGCGCATGCTCCGTACTTGGGAGTCTAAGGCAGAAATATCGCAGGTTCAAGGACAGCTCAGCAAGCAGTGACTCATCAACCAAGCAAGACTCTGTTTCTTAATAAAAATAAAACGGCTGGGAAGTGTAGCTTGGAGGTAGAATGCTTCAGGGCTCAGTCCCCAGTGCCCCCCACCCCACACAAAGAAAATAAAAATTAAAAGGGGGAAGCCGGGCCTGGTGGGCACGCTTGGAATCCCAGTACTTGGGAGGTTGAGACAGGAGGATCTGGGTTCATGGACAGCCTCAGTTACTTGCTGAGGCCCTATGCAACTTAGTGAGACCCTGTTTCAAAATTAGAGGATAAAAAATTAGGCTGGGGGTGTAGCTTAGAGGTCGAACGCCCCTGGGTTCAATCTCTAGCACCACGAAAATAAATAAACAAATGAATGAATGAATGAATAAATAAATAAATAAATAAATAAATAAAAGGAGGCTCGTAGGTGTAGCTCAGAGGTAGAATGTCCCTGGGTTCAATCCCCAGCACACACATACAAAGAACGACTGTCCGCAGTCTCCCATGGTGAGTGTGGGGGACAGAGGGCTGGGACATCTTTCCTCCTGATGGCTCAAGGCCCCGCCGGGCGGGGGTCTGGTCGGGCGCCGGGGGCTGGGGTGGCGTGCAGCCAGCCCGCTGTGCTGACTTTGCAGCCTGCTTCCTGAGCGCAAGCATTTCCAGAGAAATCCCTTAATACCTCCATTCTGTCCAGGCGTATATAGGGAGGGCTGGCGCCCCGGCTGCCACCGCACTGCCCAGAGGCCCCTGCCCCGACTCGTCACCAGCTTCCGGACTCACAGCACCGAGGCAGAACATGGACGTCACCATCCAGCACCCCTGGTTCAAGCGTGCGCTGGGACCCTTCTACCCCAGCCGGCTTTTCGACCAGTTCTTCGGCGAGGGCCTCTTTGAGTATGACCTGCTGCCCTTCCTGTCGTCCACCATCAGCCCCTACTACCGCCAGTCCCTCTTCCGCACCGTGCTGGACTCCGGCATCTCCGAGGTAAGGCCCTGGATGCTTCTCGCTGCGCCATCCCCGGCCGGGCAGAGGACAGCTGGAGATTCTCAAGGGGCACCTGCTGCCTGCCACGCTTGCGTCTCGCTCCATGGAGCCAGTGGTGGAGGACAGGCCCCAGTCCTGCCTCCCCCCGCCTCCTTACTCTCTAGAGGCTGGCAGAGCCCCACAGCCTCGGCCTGAGACCCCACGCCCTGGGGAGGGGTCGAGGAGCACGCCGGCCCCGGCCGACCGCTGTCTTTCCCCCCATCAGCTCATGACCCATATGTGGTTCGTAATGCACCAATCACATGCTGGAAACCCCAAGAGCAACCCCGCCAAGGCAAGTTGGGGCCGCGAGCCCTCTGGGTCTGGCCGTTCTCGCACTTCCCTGCGGGGAGCGGGTGGGTGTGCTGCCCCAGACCCAGAGAGGAGGGCTTCCTCCCAGCAGGGCCTGGCTGCAGAGCTGTGGTCTCGCCCCAGCCTCCCCCGTGCCCCAGAGGAGCCAAGCCAGGCAAAGCCCCCGGAGCGGCTTCTCTCCCTGCTCTTAGCCTTGGCGCTGGCTGCCTCCAGCTCTGGAGGAACGGTCTCACCTGCTGCCCCCAAGAAGGCTGGGAAGCTGGGGCAGCGACCTTGTTCCAGGCGCTTAGTCTCACCATCCACACAACCGGCAGCTTGTTAGATAGCCAGCTACCAACCCCCGAAGGGCCACCCAGCCCTAACCAGCACATGAGCATAACTTATCAACCAGCCAGCCCATAGCAGGCCTCCCAGCCCTAATCGCCGTTGACTCACAATCAACCAATCAATCCGGCCCATCACAGCCCTGTAGCTGTACCTCTCAGCCAGCCGCCCGCTGCCCAGTGTCCCCAGACAGTCCCTGGCCACTTGCTGCTGGGGTTTGAGGTCAGAGTACATCCCCGGGTGCCCCGGCACAGGCTCCCGTACACTCTACTCCACTCCCTGTGGAGAGGCTGGCGCCCTGATCAGAGCCGCACCCGGGCCCGGCCATCCCGTGCGGGACATGCAGCCTGCTCCGAGCTCTTGGCCCTCTGGGGAGCTCCACACGAGGGTTTGGCTTGCAGGTCCGATCCGACCGGGACAAGTTTGTCATCTTCCTGGACGTGAAGCACTTCTCCCCCGAGGACCTCACTGTGAAGGTGCTGGAGGACTTCGTGGAGATCCATGGCAAGCACAACGAGAGGCAGGTGAGTGGGCGCCACCGACCCGGTGCCACGGCCACGCCCAGTGGCCACGGGCGGCACTCGTGGGCTGGGGAAAGAGGGGCCGAGGTGGGCACCCCTGAGCCAGTGTGCATTTTCACATAACACTCCCCTTTGCCCTCAGAGGGTGAGCCCGGCAGGCACGTACAAGGCGTTCAGGGACGCCCCAAGAGCTTCGAGCACCCTGTCACCAGCGGCCCTCGAGCAGAGCCCTCCATGTCTGGCTGAGGCCAGGCAGGTCCCATGGCTACTGCCCAGCAGGCAGTGGAGGGCTTCCACCTGGAGGTCACCCAGATGCGGCAGGGTGCCCGCTCACCCCTAGCGCCTGGGTCCCGTGGTGGTGCGGGAGGGAGCCGGACCCGGAGCTGTGCAGCCTCTCCCGCGGGGCTGAGAAGTGGCGTTCAGGTGCGCCAGCACAGCAGAGGGGCCAAGACAAGACCTTCCGCCGAAGCTTAGAGCCTTCTGTGAGGGCCTTTCTATTAATGGCTGGAGAGAGAGGGCTGAGGACCCCACACCCATCATCTGAGGCCCTGGCCCACCCTGGGGGCAGCTAGAGGAGGCGGCAGTCAGGCCTGGGGGCCTGGGGGATTAGGGCATCAGAGGGCAGCTTTCTGACCCTGGGGATTATGAGGGCAGAGACCTGGGCCTGCAGGGTCACAGGCAAGGGGCACCCCGGGGAGGCGCAGAAACAGACACAATGCATCAAATTCTGGAGCAAGCCATCTTTGGAGAGCCCTGGGCAAAGCTCGCTCTCCGTGGGGAGGCAGGGTATGAGGGTGAGCTGAAATCACAGGCTGGAGACAGCCGGGAAGCGGGTCCAGAGGCTCAGGAGGGGCCTGTGATCAGGAGGGTCCTTCTCCGGGACGGGCGGTGGCAGCTGTCGTCTGCTCTTCTGTCCCTGACCGCGCCCTCCCTGGCCCGTACAGGACGACCACGGCTACATTTCCCGGGAGTTCCACCGCCGCTACCGCCTGCCCTCCAACGTGGACCAGTCGGCCCTCTCCTGCTCCCTGTCCGCAGACGGCATGCTGACATTCTCTGGCCCCAAGGTCCAGTCTGGCCTGGACGCGGGCCACAGCGAGCGAGCCATCCCCGTGTCCCGGGAGGAGAAGCCCAGCTCCGCGCCTTCGTCCTAAGCAGGCCCAGCCCCGGCTGCCCCCTGCGGCCCCCCGACCCCTCCAGCCCGGGACCCCAGACAGGCATCTGCCTTCTCCTTGTTTCTTTTCCTTCTCTTTGTGTCTCTTCCATCTTCTCAGAGGGATGAGGGCTTGAGGGAGCTGCCCCAGAGTTCAGGCCTTGGCCCGAGGCGCCATGACCTCAGGGCGTCCCAGGCCCAACACGCCGGTCCAGTCGGTGGAGTGAACGAAGGACTCTTCTTCGGATAAGACCTTGTCCTCCCGAGGGTGCGGGCGTCTTAGCTCTGCTCGGAGGACAGAGGGGGTGGCCGTGAGAAGCCCCTCGCTGAGCCTCCAGGCGGGTCATACCAGCGCCTCCCTGGTGCCCTGCTGCCGCCTGCTCCCGGCGGTGGCCCGAGGCCCTGTGCTCCCGGGTCCTCCCAGACCCTCTTCCCGAGCCTTCCTCTGTGTAGTTCTGCTCCTGGGGACTCTGGTCACCCATGACAATGCAGCCCGTGGCAGCCAATAAAGAGCAGGTGACTCAAAGCAACTTACTGTCTGGTGGCCATCTGTCCACACGGGAGGTCTAGAGCGGGGCAAGGGCGGGCAGGGGTGGACAGCCGTCCCTGCCCCCCCCCCCCGCTGTCTGGCCAGGTCGCCGTGGCCTCTTGTCCGGCCTGCCTCCTGTGGGGGCTGGGGCTTCCTCCTCGTGCTCCCTGCCCAGACCGGAGCCTGAGCTGGGGAAGGAGCTGGGGCTCTGGAGATCATGCTGGGGCCCTGCAGGACAGCCACACGGTGGCGCCAGCGCCCTACTCCTAGGGGAAATGGACACAAACGTTCCAGAGCCACCGCTGCCCAACGGGGGAGGGGGGGGGAGCTACCAGCACATCTTGGTGACAGAGCACACACATACCACAAACACCCGACTCCACACATGGCACGCACACATCCAACACACGCACTGGACGCCAGGCACACACCAGATGCCACATACAACACACAGCCACACATTGCATGCACACCTTCAACACACACCAGACACCGCACACACACCACACATGCACACTGTACACATGTACCACACACACCAGACACCACACACAATAGAACACACACATGCACACATACCACAGATACCATGAAGGCACACCGCACTATGCACACAGCAGACACCACACACACAGCACACACAGACCTCACATATGCAAACTATCCCACACACCACAGCCCTACACACACACAGATGACACACCACAACCCCACATTTAGAGTATGTGCACATATCACATACACGACTGCACACATGCCACACGTGTACATACAACTACACATACAAATACCATGCACTCCACACACCATACACACATGACACATCCTGCACACACACGCCACACACACAAACACATCCCACAGTACTACACATGCAAACCATACCATGCCTGTACACCACACCACACACACCACACCACAACACTACACACGCACCCATATCACACATACCAGACACCACATGCCATGCACATGCCATGCACACCACACATGCACACCACACATGCACACCACATGCTTATCACGCCACCGCTCGCCACGTGAGGCTTGCCCTCAGCCCTCCAGCTTCTCTGGGGCACTCCTGCACACCCCGATTCCCACAGGATCCCCGCTGATCCTGCCAGTTAACCCACCCTGCTTGGAAGGGGGAACCTGGGGTAGCTGCATAAACAGCCACCTCTGATGGGGCTGGGGCTGGGAAGCCTGGACTCTGGCATGCCCACTGTCCTGGGTCAGCCTTGCTCCTCACAGGAGACCTGCTCCTCCCCGCTCTGGTGCGTGAGGGCCCTGTGGGTCTGGACGCAGCCAGAGGACCGAGCTGCCCTGCATCCCCTGTGGCTACTTCGTGCCCCTCCAAACTGCCTGCAGAAGCCCTGGCCCCAGCCCCTCAAAGGCCACCGTATGTGGACACAGCCTGTGGAGGCGAGCGGGGAACAGTGAGGTCATCAAGGGGCCCTAATCCAACAGCACCGCGTCCTTTGGAGATCAGGACATAGATGTGCACAGAGGGACGGCCACAGGACGGCACAGGGGGGATGCAGACTGCAAGCCCAGGAGAGGTGTCCCAGGGGCCAGCCTGCTCACCCTTGTCTTGGGCTTCCAGGCTGTGGTTGAGAGCTGGGCCCGGACAGCCCGGGCAGGAGAGCTGAGGAACCCAGGCCCAGGTGGCGGGCTGCCCTGCTCCCTCTGCTCCTTCGCCTGGCGCTTAGAGCCCACAGGCACAGGCAGGCAGGCGACCCCGTTTGGTTTCTCATGACACAGCTCTGGGGCTCCTCCCCTCCTTCTCCTGGGCCTCTGGATACCACCCTTCTGCCCTCTGCCTGGGTATGTCTTAAGCTAGGGGACACTGAAGGGTCTACTTTGCACCTTCTGAGATGCCCCAGAATTCCTGAGCAGGTGGGTCCACCACAGAGACCCTTCATCGAGGCCCTAAAGGTCCTGGACCAAGGAGGGCCAGTCTTGGGCTTCAGGCTGAGGTTGAGAGCGGGGCCCGGACAGCCCGGGGCTTCTGCCCTGGCATTCTTCTTGCAAACTGCTCATCAGTCTGTGACTTGAGTTCTATTAATGAGGAAATCTGGGCTTAGTGTTACCTGCCTGATGCCCCAGCTGGTGAGACCTAGAGGCTAGAGTCCACCGTTGTCCAACCTCAAAGCCAGGACTCAGCCCTTAGGTAGGACTCAACCCTACAAACGGGGACGCTCTGTGGAAGGCAGGCGCTAGGCCTGTTCTGTCGGTATTTGCTATGTAACCTCAGTCAGTTATCGGCCACTGAGTATTAGATTTCCGCTCTTCCTGGTTAACAGAAGGTGGATAAAATGTGGGAGATTTCCTTTCCAGGGACCACCACCGTGTCTCTATCTTGCCACCAGGTGGCAGCAGAGGCTCGCTTTGGCGCCAGGACCTTGGTGGCAGGAGACGGGAGGAGTATCAGCCTTAAAGGTCACCTTCATGGAACCAGACTACCAGGAAGCAGCCGCAGCAGCAGCAAACATCTGCAGGGCCTGGCTCTGGGAGCCTCTGGGCCGTGACGCGGAGCGGTGGGAGACCCGCCCTGATCTCCAGGGGCTCACGTCCCGCAGGGAGCTGGAGCCAGGGACACACAGCGGTGTATGGGAGCCAGTGGTTCCCCGCTAAGCACGTTTTGGTTTTATTTGCTCCTTTGCCAAGTCGCAGGAGCCGGTCAGAGATGTGGGGCTCCTCTTGGGCAGCCCACTGGGTCCCAGCAGTCTCGGCTTCCACCTACAAAGACTGGCGCCTGTCAGAGCAGCCTCTTTCCCGCATAGCTGCAGCAGCCTGTGCGGGTGGGGCAGCCCCAGGTAATATGGGTGTCAGGACCAGGGTCAGAGGTCTGGTCAGCTAGGTGCTGCACGCGGCTGCCTGGCGGGGCCCTCTGTTGGTGCCTAGGACGATAACAAAGCTGGAAGGCTGCGGACAAGGACACGTCCCAAGGCGTGTCCTTACCCACTGCCCTTCCCATCTTCAGGGTGGGAGTAGGTGCTTGAAAAGGGGTGCCCCCACTTAGGCTGTGGCCAGCGAGGGGTGGTGTGGCCCAAGGCTGCAGCTGCCTCCCTCAGGGGCAGGCCCCTAGCTGGGCGTGGTGGTGCACACTTGTAATCCCAGTATTTGGGAGGCTGAGACAGGAGGGTCACACGTTTGAGGCCAGCTTCAGCAACCTAGCAAGACTTTGTTTCAAAACCAAAAATAAAAAGGGCTGGGGGTGTAGCTTGGAGGTAGAATGCCCCTGGGTTTAATTCCTAGTGGCGCATTAAAGCGCCCCAGCTCCCCCTTTAAGAGCTGGGTATGGACATGTCCATTTGAGATGGTCAGTGAAGACTTCCAACTCCCTAGAGCTGATCTGAATGCTAATATCCCAAAGCTGTGTTTTTGTTCTCGATGTTTCTATGGTAATCCACAGTGTCCGCCCACAGACGGCCCCCTGCCCGGTGTCTAGCAATAAGTCACCTATTAACAGACTCTGGGGCAGCTGCGGACCCGGGCCAGGGTGCTTACACCCTCAGCGTGGGGAACACTCGTGCCGAGAACCGGGAAGCGCCGTGGGAGTCTCCTGGGGCGCACAGGCTCTGCCGCCATGGCACAGGTCCCCACCAGGCCAGGAGACACCAGGACCTCACACCTCGCCCAGGCCCCATGGCCGTGTGCAAAGGAGGACCCGGCTGGGCCCCGGTGGGACGGGAGGCGGCGGCGCTGGGAACTGGCGCGGTGTGTGTGGTTTCTGGGTGCGTTCCCGCGTGTACAGGGTTGTATGTGGAGTCTGTAGTTAAGGTTAGACAATGGGGATTTACACAAATCAGGCACCGGCGTGCTATCAAACCTGCTCCCATATCATGAGGCCCCTGGTGCTGAGGTTGGGGGTGTTTGGGAGGGGGGTGATTCACCAATGGGGTGAGGACACTTTGGGAAATAGGCCCTGGAATTCGCCGTGGCAGAAAGAACGAGGATAGTGCATTCCTGCTTCTGACCTGGGCCTGGGGGTCTGGGAGCCTAGGGGTCTTGGAGCCTGGGTGCCTGGGGACCTGAGGGCCTGGGAGCCTAGGGGCCTGGGATCCTGCATCCAGGGAAGCTTTGAGGACCCTATTGCTGCGATGGCAAGGCTGCGACTTGGGGCCTGGCTCTTCCTGTGGAGGTGGGAAGCCGGGAGTGTGGGGCTCGGCCTCCTTTGGTGAAGGATTGGGGCTCCTGTTTCGTCTTTCCTGGGTCTTCTCCCTTCTTGTCCAAGGACACCAGGATCAGCCTGCCTGGGCCTCCACCCCGGACCAGCACCCCGCGCCGGCCTGGCTCCCAGGTCTCCAGTATAGAACACGAGGAGGCACGCAGCGCCATTACCCAAGCCGCGGCTTCTCAGCTCGACTCCTGACAGGCTGGAAGGGAGTGGGTGGGGGACAGAGTGGGGCGCGGCCCCATCCTGGATGGGAGGTACCGCTGAGCAGGGCCCCACAGTTCACAGCAGTAAAGGACTCCTGAGCCCTAGCCCAGGCTCAGTGGGGCAGGATCCTAGGCTCCTACCTCCAGGGTGGGGACAGGTATCCTTGAGTTCTGCAGGTGATAGGGTTAGAGAAAACCCAGGGAAGCCCAGGCAGAGGGATGAAGAGAAAACCCAGCACCAAAGCAGCCCAAGCCAGGCTCCAGGTAGGCCCTTCGCAGCCCCGGGGGCTCCCTCCACTCCCCCCCACCCCACCCCCGACTGCAGCACAGCCGAGGGCCATGCGGAGGCAGGGTGTGGGAGGAAGCATGGCTGCACCTCCACACTTCCCCGTGGCTGTGACCACCTGTGCCAGAAGGTACAAGAGGCCACGCCTGGAAAGGATCCACTTTGCTGAGGGCCAGCAGGCACTCAGGATGCAGCCTCCATGAGCACATGTGGGGCCATAGGGAACCTGCCCCGCGTCACCTCTCTCCCTCGACCTCTGGCCTGAACCCATAGGGAATCCCGGGAGGACACCACAGATGGGGCGGTCTCCCTGAGCTTCCTGGCCGGGTGGATAGTGGCCACACACCCTTGCGGAGCTGCTGCCCACTCTGGCCTGGCCGTGGCCAGATACCTCATGGGTGGGAATGGGAACCTTGCCCAGCAGCTCCGAGTGGGGCTGCGCTGGTGGCTAATCTGTGGCCTCTTGCCCCCCCCCCCCCAGGAGACTGTGGGCATTGGGGCTTACTTATGCAGGAAAGTGGGTCCAGAGACTTGGACCCCACATCCTGCAGCTAGAGAGGGGAGGGCCGACTGTGGCCAGCTTGACTGTGTGGAAATGATGGCAGCCCCCTCCAGGAACCCGCTCAGCCTGGAGCCGGAGTCTGAGGTTCCCAAGCCTGGCGCCCAGTACAGAGAGCCTCCCAGTACCTCCTTCTATCCCAAGAGTGCCGCATCAGGCCCTTGGAGGCCGTCTGTCACCACCAACGGGACACCCCTTCCCCATTTGCCTGGTAAGGTCACGACCCCATCCCGAGGCCCAGGCCCTCCTGCCTTTCTGCAGCTTTTCCGTGCCCACGCAGTGACTCAAATCTGTGCGCTGTCACCATGGATAACTGGTTCAGGGATGGGTGACATCGCCCCCCTTCCGGCTGCACAGGCCACGTTTTCTGGATGCTCTGGGCCTCAATTTCTTGATCTGTCTGTCTGGCAGGAACTTGAGCGCCAAGCAGAGCGCTGTTGGGATCCGATGGAGCTCAGCAAGCATTGGGGCACGGGGCTCACTTATGCAGGAAAGCGATCCGTGATCAGTCAAGATGGGTGGTGAGCCGGGCGTGGTGGGCACGCTTGTGATCCCAGCATTCGGGAGGCTGAGACAGGAGGATCGCAGTTCACGGCCAGCCTCAGCTACTCAGTGAGGCCCTTTGCAACTCAGTGAGACCCTGTTTCAAATTAAGAATAAAAAATAGGGATGGGGGTGTATGGGGGTGTAGCTTGGAGGTTGAATGTCCGTAAAAAAAAGGGGGGGGGCTGGTGCTGTAGAATGCCCCTGGGTTTAATTCCCAGTACCACACACACACACACACACACACACACACAAAAAAAAAAAAAAAAAAAAAAAAAAAAGATGGATGGTGTGTGTTTTTCCTGGGTGTAGACCTGGAGCTCCGGGTCCAGCGTGGACCTCCTGGACTCAGCCGGAGGAGCAGGGACCTGCCCGACACTTGACCCTGCAGGTCCAGATGCACCTCGCAGTCCAGGTCCGGCAGGCAGTGCTGCAGGCAGGACCCTTCCCGCAGGGCCCGCAACCTCGGCCCCCGTGTTCCAGCCTCCCTTCCAATACAATGCAGACAAGGAGGGCATGGCTGCCGTGGACACAGTCAGGCGGGCGCACACGCCACACACACACACACACACACACACACACACATACACACACACACACACACACACACGCGTGCGCGCACGCATGAGCGCCTGTTGTGAAGGAGAAGGAGGAGGCCTTCTGCAGAGAAGGGAAGTCATCCGCCTCCGCCACCTGAGTCCCGTTGCCAGGATCCGCGCTGACGGTCGCTCGGCATAGTTGTCACAGATGTGTCTTTGGTCCAACGAAGCAGGGACGAAAGAAACCCATGGCCACAGCCACAGCCGCATCAGGAGGAGGACAGCCTGGCCTTCGTGGCTGCGAGGTGCAGCCCTGGTGTGTCTTTGGACTGTGTGCAGCCAGCAGGATGTCAATATAAGCACATATGTTTATGCATCCCTTGGGCAGAAATGCACTTGTTCTGTGCTGGTGACACAGACCTCTTTCAGAGCTCTAGGCCAAGAGCGGCCGCAGTCTGGGTTTCATGGGGAGTGTCTGCAGCTGCAGGGTCCCCCAGGAAGCCGCACTGGCCCCTAGGAGTGAAGAAAGTAGGACACCAGGTGACAGCGAGTCCTGTCCCAGGCGGGTGCTGGGCAGGTGCTGGAGGCGAGCGTCACTGTGACTCTTAGGGAGGGCACAGGGACGTTTCTAGAGAACTCGCTTCATGGGCTTCGCAGGAAGCTCCTGGTGGTTTTGTCCAGGGAAATCTGCCCAGGATCCCACGCACAAAACCAGGTCCCAAGGTAGGGTGTGTGCTGTGGCCAGCTGAAGCTTCCTCCTGAGAGCGCACCCTTGCCAGGGTGGCCTCGGGATGACAGCTGGGCTGTGTGCAGCCTGTGGCTCCCCTCCTGTCCTCTCAGGACTGTGGCCACCCTGAAAAGCCAGCTTCCACCACAGCCTGCACAGAGGTGCTGGGGAAGAACAGACATGGGAGCCTGAGGCCCCCACTGGGGAAGGACAGAGGGTCTGCTGCCACCAGGAGGACCCCGCACGGTCCACTAACCCAGCTGTGATCCTGCCAGGAGAACCCAGCAGCCACTGCCCAGTCCTGGGGTCCACCAAGGGTCAAGTGCCATTGGCCCCGCCAGGGCTGTTCCTGAGCCTCCCTGAATCTGTCCTCCGTAAGTGGTGACACCCGAGGAGCCCACGGGAGGCTCTGGAGGTGCCCAGGGCACTACATTAGGGAGGCTGTCCCGCCTGGGTGCCGCGACTGCCCCAGGGCTCCTGTCGGGATGGAGATGGCAAGTGCTCACTGCCGATTAGTGACAAGTTTCTCTTTCTCCCTCCTTCCTCTCCCCTCCTTCTCCTCCTCCCCTCCTGTTCCACTCAGGTAAGGCAGGCCACAGAGGGGCCTCCTGCTGCCCTAGCCCATGGCCCCACCCTGTCTATGCACACTTAGACACTCACACGCACGCACAAGGTGTATTCACGCAGGCAGCATGTGGCCCTGGCTTTCTGTGCCGCTGAGATTCAACCCAGCCATCCTGACCACCACACTTACGGGACAGGCCTCAGCGGCCCAGCTGCGCCCTCACCATGGTCCCTGCTGACAAGGTTTCGGGGGCCCCTGCACGCCAAGCTCTGCCTTCTAGATACCTTTCCCCCTTGGCCTGGGATCTTCTCTCATTTTCCTCTTGGTCAAACCCTACTCCCTGCCGGACCCCTCTGACCTCTGCCAGGTGGGCACATCCTGGATCCCCCCAGGCACCCTGCACAGCACAGTCATGCTCTGTGTGTCCTCTAGACTGCGGGTGCCCCGAGGGTGGCCATCACCACCATCCTCATCATCACCATCATCACCACTACCACCAGATGGCATCTGCCATATTATGTGCGTGCTGAAGAAGGACCCGAGCTACCAAAGAATTCTTGAATGGTCAGTGGTCCCGTCAGTCCCTCCTGGGGCTGGCAGTGCAGGGAAGGGCCTGCCGCTGCTCTGCGCACCCTCTGCCCAGCAGGGTGCTTAGTTTCATCCTGTGCACCCTCAACACCAACCCAGGGCAGCAAGCAGCCCACGCATGCTCAGCTGGACATGGGGTTTGCTCTTGGGGCTGGACAGACCCTCCGCAGCGGCCTCAGCTGTGGACAGCTCCCCTGCCTCTTGTCCTCCCTCCTCTATAAAAGCTCTCCCACCTCCTGCTTCACGGAGGAGCACTGTGAGGGCTGCCTGGGTTGTGGGCACTGGAGGCTTTTACAGTCTGGATATAAAAGGTCCCCAGAAAAGCTGAGCATGGTGTGCAAGCTTTTAATCCCAGTACTTGGTAGGCTGAGACAGGAGGATCACAGGTTCAAGGACAGCCTTAGCAAACAGTGAGACTCTCATCACCATCACCATCACCACCATTACCATTATCACCATCACCTCACTACCATAACAACTATCACCGTCACTCACCACCATTGCCATCATCATCTCTACCACCATCACCACCACCACCACCACCATCACCACTACCATCATCACCATCACCATCATCACCATCACCATCATCACCATCACCACCACCATCACCACTACCATCATCACCATCACCATCACCACCACCATCACCATCATCACCACCACCATCACCATCATCACCATCACCACCACCACCATCACCACCATCACCATCATCACCATCACCATCATCACCATCACCACCATCACCACTACCATCATCACCATCACCACCATCACCACTACCATCATCACCACAATCACCATCATCACCATCACCATCACCATCATCACCATCGCCATCACCATCATCACCACCACCACCATCACCACTACCATCATCACCATCACCATCATCACCATCACCACCACCATCACCACTACCATCATCACCATCACCATCACCACCACCATCACCATCATCACCACCACCATCACCATCATCACCATCACCATCATCACCATCACCACCACCATCACCATCATCACCATCACCACCACCACCATCACCACTACCATCATCACCATCACCATCATCACCATCACCATCACCATCATCACCATCATCACCATCACCACCACCATCACCATCATCACCATCACCATCACCACCATCACCACCACCATCATCACCATCACCATCATCACCATCACCACCACCATCACCATCATCACCATCACCATCACCATCATCACCATCACCATCACCATCATCACCATCATCATCATCACCACTACCACCACCATCACCGCCACCATCATCACCACTACCACCACCATCACCACCACCACCACCATCATCATCACCATCATCATCATCACCACCATCACCACCACCACCATCACCACCACCACCACCACCATCATCATCATCACCACCATCACCACCACCACCATCACCACCACCACCACCATCATCATTATCATCACCATAATCATCAACACCATCATCACCATCATCATTATCACCATAATCATCAACACCATCATCACCATCACCCTCACCACCACCACTATCAGCACCATCACCACCATCACTATCATCACCATCACCATCATCATCATCATCATCATCATCACCATAATCATCACCACCACCTCCACCATCCTCACCATCACTACCGTCACCATCATCAGCACCACCACCATAATAACTATCACCATCTCCGTCACCATCGTTGCTGGGTCAGACTCCCAAATGCTTAGCGCGCGTCTGCCGACCCGGCCGGGGCACAGAGGACGAGAGAGCAGTAGTGGGCTAGGACTGTGCAGCTACATCCAGCTGGGCCGTCCTCACTGCCTCCCAGGAGACTGTGCAGAGCCTCCCTCTGCTGGGTTTGAGTGTTTCTCATTTCGAAGACCAGATTTGTGTGTGCGTGCGTGGCACTGGCGACTGAACTCAGAGGCATTCTACCTCTGAGCTAAACCCCCAGTCTGATTTTACTTCTTATTTGAAAAAAGGGTCTAAGTTGCAGAGGGCCTCTCAAGTTGTCAAGACTGGCTTCAAACCTGCGATCCTCCTGTCTCGGCCTCCCAAGTTCTGGGTGTGCACCACCACGCCTGGCCTAGCCTTGATCTTGAGTGGTGTGTGTGTTAGAGGGATTGGACTTGTGCTCACTGACGTATAAGAGTGTGCATGTGTCTATGAACCTGTGGGTTCGGATGTGGGTGTGTATGGGTGTGGGTGTGTGAATGTGAGTCTGTTTCTGAGTGGCTTGCGTACGCATGCTCATGAGCCCCTAAGATGCACCTGTGTCTCTGTGTGGCAAATGTCCAGTGTTAACAAGGTGAGCTATGGCTGGAGCCAGCCAGGAGACTGTGTAGATGGGGGTGCCATGGGCAGTCCCTGCCCCTTGGAGACACAGCCACAGCCTGGTCTTGTGCCCTGGGGAGCGCTGTTCACTGGTCTGCGCTGACCGACAATCGCCCCAGCTGTGTCAGGTGAGGGTGGGGTGGTAGCTGGCTTGTCCCTGCGTGCACCACTCTAACGCATAGTTTGTGAGGTGTGCAGACCCTGGTCGTGAACACCCAGGAGGAAAGGGGAGGTGGGGGGATTCTCTGGAGGAGGGGGAGTTGGAAGGTGGGCGCGTGTGGCCCTAGGTTGGTGGCACCGCAGACAGGTCTCTTATAGATGAGTCTTTGTGTGTGTTTGTGTGGTACTGGGGATGGAGCCCAGGGGCATTTTGTCTCTGAGCTACAACCCCCAGCCCTATTTTTTATGTTATTTTGAAACAGTGTCTCACTGAGTTAGTTGCAAAGGGCCCCATTAAGTAGCTGAGGCTGTCTGCAAACCGAGATCTTCCTGTCTCAGCCTCCCAAGTACAGAGATTACAAGCGTGGGCCACCACGCCCAGCTTCTCTTACAGCTGATTCTGATGGTCCTGCTCTGGGTGGTCTGGGCAAAGCCACGAAGGCTAAACATAGGGCAGGTATGAGCACACTGTAGCCACCCACCAGCAGCTGGCAGGAGCCAGCGCTGAGTTTGACTGTGGCCTCTGTCTGGTTTCCAGACCTTTGTTGTTTCCGGCCCATCCTGGTTCTCCTTCACAGCTGACACTGGGGGAGCCAGCTGCTGAGGGGTGTCAGGCGGGCTGGGGGCAGCTTCCAAGGCCTCTCCTGAGCAGGTATGTCCAGCAGCGCGTGGGCCCCGGGGCTGGGTGGCCAGCAGCAGGTGCTGAGCCTGGGCTGCGGGAGGGTGGAAGGCAGAGGCAGAGGTGCCCCTTGGTACACGGGGAGCCTCAGTGCCCCATGCCCCTGTGGTGACACTGGAGACGGCCCACAGTTCACGCTCCGGCTCCTCACGCGTGCGGTTGGGCTCGCAGCGCCACCGTGCCAACCCCAGGCAGGCTGCGGCCCTTTAAGTGGGCTCTTGTGCAGCCCGTGGGCCTGGCTGATTGCTCGAGCTGCCTGCCGGGAGTTGCACCTGCTCTAAATTGTGATCAGGCTCAATTAGGTGGAAAACATGCAAATAGAGCTGGAGCTTTCTGGCAAATTAGCACTCCAGCGGGGGGGGGGGGCTCCGTGGGAAGGGCGCGCGGTAGCTAATTATTGAGCCGGTCGAATTAAGCCAGTGGTTCCACGAGTGTGCTTTCTAAAGGAAGAATTATTTCAGCTACATTTTCTAGTTTTCTGAGCCCATCTAAAAAAAATCTGAGAAAAGAGAGATGCGCCCCTGTGCTTCCCTGCCCTGAGCGAGTACAGAGTTGGACGGCCCAGTCACACCGTGGAGCAGGCGGTGTCCTGGGCAGCTCGACTGCACCGAGAACTGAACCCCAAATGTCCTGTGGGGGCGGGGCGGATGGATTCAGTGGCACTCGCCGGAGGCGGAGGGGTGAAGGCTTTGATCTGTCTCCCAGATCGAGAAGCAATCGTGGGGTTCCGTTTGCGTGTGGTCCTGGCTCAGCGGTGTCTTAAAGCAGCGAATTGCACCTGCGTGGGGTCAGCATCCATGAGAGATCAGTGAGCCAGGAAGAGCCAATTGAAAGCTGATGCTGGCGCTCGAAGAGAACCAGGCTGTGAACAGTGGCGTCCAGCTTCTTGCCTGTGTGCTGTGACCTGCAGTGGCCTTCAGGCTGAAGGCATGCCTGGGGCCTGGGGGAACGTGGACACGTAGCTGTCATGGGGCAGGTGAGGGGCTGTCCTGTGCTGCCCTGTCCTGGGGTCTCACCCCCCCGGATGCCAGGCCGCTTCATCCCATTGACCACGTGGCCCTTTCCCTGGAGATCTTGACTTCACCAGACAGAGGATTTGGTTCCATGCCTTTCTGTTTTTGTGTATTTGTTTGTGTACTTGAGATTGAGCCCACCCTCCTGCAGCCTTGGACATTCTATTGAGTTACATCCCAGCCCCTTTTCAAAATTGTTTTATTTATTTATTTATTTATTTTGGTGGTACTGAGGATAGAACCCAGGGGCTTTCTACCTCCGGGCTACACTCCCAGACCTATTTTACACTTTATTTGGAAACAGGGTCTCACTAAGTTGCTGAGAGCCTCACTCAGTAGCTGAGGCTGGCTTCGAACCTGCGATCCTCCTGTCTCAGGCTCCCAAGCGCGGGGATGACAAGCGTGCCCACCAGGCCAGGTTTCAAAATTGTTTATTTTGAAACACGGTCTGCATGGAGCTGGGCATGGTGGTGATGCATGCCTGTAATCCCAGTATGTAGGAGGCTGACACAGGAGGATTGGAGGCTCGTGGCCAGCCTCAGCAATGTAGTGAGACCCTTGCAACTTGGCAAGACCCTGTTTTAAAGTAAAATATAAAAAGGGCTGGGGGTCTAGCTTAGAGGTAGAAGTCCCTTGTTTCAACACACACAGGAAGAAAGGAAGAGAGAGAAAGAAACAAAAGCGGTCTCTGCTAAGTTTCTGGGGTCTCACTAAGTTGCTGAGGCTGTCCTTGAACCTGCAATCCTCCGGCCTCAGCCTCCAAGTACTGGGATAATAGGAGTGTGCCACCGTGCCCGCTTCCTGGGCTCCTCAGTTCCTTCGGGTGCTTGTTCTCGGCTGCTGTTTGTAGTAGTGGCACCTGGAGGGAGAGGTTTACCTGCTCAGTGTGGGGGTGCGCTCCTGAAGGCAGCTTCTCCACACGCTGCATGATGCAGGGATGCGTCCGTGGCCTCCACAGGCCCGGCTGGACCGTGGCCCGCCTCCGTGCCATGGCGACATCTGTGTGCCCTCTGACTTCAGACTAAGCTAAGCCCTGTGGCTCTCACTGGTTTGCAGAGACGGCTGCCCACAGCTCCTCCCAAGTCCCGTGGCACGCACACCTGCGGCCGATGGGCTCCCAGAGCAGGTGCTGTGGGGAAGGGCAGCCACCAGACGGCGGCCTCTGTGGGCCTGCACCTGCACACACCTGTCACATGCAGGGCTCTAGGGGTGGCCAGTGTTAACCATCTTGCTTGCGAAGGGTGGGACTGAATTCAAGAAACACATTTTCCTGGACTAGAGTTCGAAGGCGGGAAAAAAATTACATAAAAATCGGGCCGCTGATGGGCAGGCGCGCGCGGGACGATCTTGTCGTTTTCTGCTCTCGTCTGCAGCTCAGGAGGAGGGGTCGAGACAGACCACCCGGGCCTTCTGCGCCGCCAACCTGCCTCCAGGCCTGGTTTTAGTTGTGCTTCGAGACTGCTGGTGTGGCCGGAGAGGCCATATCCTCCGAGCAGCCAGGAGACTTGGGAACGTGTGACCTCGGGAGACTGGACCCCAAGCCTGGGTGAGGGGAGACGAGAGGCCACCACACCGATGCTGTGGGCAGCTGCCTTTTCAGAGAACAGACTCGCACTGGCGCCTGAGGTCCCGGCCCTGGCTCGGGGCCCTGTGGCTCTGCAGATGCGCTGCTGGGCGCCCCGCCTCTGCGCCCGGGGAGCTTCAGGTGGCGCCCGGGGGATGCCTTAGCAGGTCTGTGTCTGTAGTTTGGCTTTTTTTTTTTTTTAACGTAAAATGCTTCTCTCCTGTTTCCTGGCCGTGTGCTGGTTCTTCTCAAGCAGTGGTTACTGAGGGGGAAGCAGCCAAGGGCTGAGGGTCGGCAGAGAAGACCCCGAGGGAAGACCCAGCCCTTGGCTGGACGCGGGCCTCTGCCCGTCAAGCACCGTCTGCTTCCATTTCAAGTCAAATGGATTTGATTAAGCGTTTCCAGGTCCCCCAAATCTCCAGAACTGCCCTGCTGCTTATAAAAACCAAGAGCGACAGTTATTTGAAGGTATTGGAAAGTGACAGGCAGGATTCCCCAATAAAAACTAGGGTGCAGGACTCGAGCAAAAAGAACCTCCCCAGTGACCCAGTACACGGGGATTTCTGTGAAGGTCTACTGAACATCTTTGAGGCCCCTCCACATGCTGAGTTCTCACATCTGAACCTGTGCAGCCGCCCCGCACGTTGTATTCACTGGGTGGTCCTGAGCTTCATGGCCCCGCACTCCCCCTGCACCTGCGCGCAGAGTCCGCTCTGGTGGGTGCCTGTGCCTCCTGACTCGGTTGCTGAGTGAACCCTGAATGCCACACGGTGGGGATGGCCCAGGGCTCAGCTTCTCGCCGTTTCTGTGCCGGCCAGGACCCGTGTGTGTGAGGCCCTGTGCGGCATCAGGGCTGCCGCCCGGAGCTCGGCGGTATACGTGTGACTAGCGCCCGGGCCCTTTACTGCAAGGCACTGTGCAGCTCCAGTGGGCTCTGGGGACCCAGCGGCAGCTTCCCCTTCTGGAGCTCCCGCACACATCGCAGGGACTGGCTGGCTGGCTCCTGGGGCCACACAGCTGCACCCTCGGCCTGCGAAGGAGTCAGGCGTGGACTCCATCTCAGCTCCGGCCTCAGTTTCCTGAGCTGTGAAGAAAGGACTGGGTGGGGTCAGAGGGTCAAGGACGTCTCTGAAGATGTGACCAGAAGAACAAACTTGCAGCCAGGAAAGCAGGCACACATGTGCACACGTATGCATTCATGAATCCACACACATGCTTATGCACATAAAAATGTGTGCATCAGGCACACCTGCACACACAAAAACATGTGTACGCATGTAGATACATGTGTGTGTCCCAGGCACACACAGATACACAAATATATGCACACATGTGTGCATTCATGAATCCACACACATGCAGTACCTACAAGAACATGCACACCTGGCACACCTGCACCACATGTACACATGTGCAAGTGCGTACACACAAACACACACACACATACACACACACACACACACACACACACACACTTCAGGGGCTCTGAGAACTCATCCATGCATCCCAGAATCAAAGCAATCCAAATCTTTCCATTAGAGCATCCTTCTGAAGCTGTGGGCTCCTTCTCTCAGAGGCTTGTGAAGTTTATTTAGTGCGTCTCCACCAGAATTTTCTTAAAAGAGAATAGAATAGAGGAGTAGAAGTGGCTGGCTTCAAAGTAGACTCATTAGAAGAAGAATTAAATATAATGAAAAAGGAAACAGGACAGACCACGCCTCAAACACACCAGGCAGTGCAAGCAGCTTTTCCACTTACCTGGGTCCCTGCCCCAGGCCTGTGTCCCCGCAGCCCCTTGTCAGGGTCCAGAGGGACGTGATAGGTGACTTGGCTCTGCGTTTTACCAGGAGCGAGAAACCCACTTTACACCATGATGTGGTACATGTCGTATGAGTGTGTGTGCGCGACACTCGAGTACAGATGTGAGGCAAATCTTCCTTGCACCCACCATGTGCAGCAATGCTGGCTGGAGGCACCCCCATCTCTTTGATAATTGTACCAATTAGCACACTCGCTCTGTGTCCCTGTGGGAGGCTTGGCTCGCGAGGAGCGTCTTAGCTGGCCACCGCCAGGACTGGGGGGGGGGGACCTGGCACTGTAAGAGGGTGCACGTGGCCAACCTCCCTTGGCAAGCTCCGGCACTCTTCCACGCTGCCAAGAGAGGCAGCGTGGTCCAGCTCAGTTGCTTGGGCTCTTTTGGAACTCAGAAAAAAATATAGTGGTTCTTATCTTTCCCATGTCTGTCCCCATGTTTCTTGTGATTTGTCTATTTTTGCACTAAAATTGCAGTGGTTTAGTGCTCTTACATATCTAGCCTATGCACACAAGTTCTCCCCTTACTATTGTTTTCAAACATTTCTTGTGAATTAAAGCCAAGTCGTCTCCTTCTTGCGGACTATGTAGGACGTGTGCGGTCCTCCCGTCTCAGCCTCCCAGGCCCGAGAGCATCCTAAAGGCACTGTGCCTCCCTCGGCCTGCTGGTGAGATTCCTCCTGGTAGTTGTGTGTGGCTGTGGGCTCCTTGTTTTTGTGCCCGTGTAGTATTCCTTTGTGTTATGATTTGGACATAGACTATCCCCAGGAAGAGTTCACATGTTGGCAAACATGGTTGAGAGGTCATATAATGGAATCCTGAGGGGTTCTAATTTCAACAGTGAATGAGGATTAATCTGTTGGGTGTAAGGAGGCAGGCAGGGTCTGGCTAGAGGAGGTGGCTCGCTGCGGGTGTGGCCTTGGGACTGTGAGTGTCTGTCCCTCCTTCCCTCGCCTCTCTCTCTGCTTCCTGTACCATGCCCTTTCCTCCACAGACACGACCCGGCCTAACGTGGACTGAAATCTCCAGAACTGTGAGCAAATAACCTTCCTTCTTCTCGTTGTGGCGTCAGGTGTTTTGGATCATAGGAGTGAGAATGCTGACTGAAGACATCGTATGACTTACGCTCCATCCAGCTGTCCATCCTGTTGTTTGTTGGTGCCCGCTGGCTATTAAAGGCCACTGTGACATCTGTGTCTGTGCCTCTGGGGTCCTAGGACAGCACGGCATCCGTGGGGCACGCCCAGGCGATGGGAATGGTTCTCGCAGGTGTGGGCTCCAGCCCGCAGGCCGGTCAGCGGCATGACGGGCCCTAGACCTGTGTGCGCGTGAGGCTCGGCGTCCTGGCGCAGGTCGGCTCCCTTCCTTTGCTCTCCAACCCAGTCTCTCCCCTGACTTTATTTTCAGTCTTCCCGCAGAGATTTTTTATATGGCGTTCCAGCAAGGATGACTTTCCCCAGGGATAGTCAGGCAGAGCAGCCCCCGGGTGGCAGCTGCTGTGAGTACTTGTGCCCTTGGGCGTGACTGCCGTGGTGCCCAGCCTTACCTGTGGGTGTTGAACCAAGGGCTGGCCCTCGCTCCTGCCGGCTGGCCACTGCTCCTGGTGCCCTTCCTGTAGGGCCCGGGCTGGGCTCTCGCACAGCTGCAGAGGGAGGCCTGGGCTTTCTGCTTTCCTCTGTGGTCACTACAGTGCCCACATCCCCAAGGAGGTGGCAGCTCCAGGGCCGGGGGGGGGCGGTCACCTTGGCCTCCTGCAGTGTTGGCCCACCCCAGACCACCTGGGGCTGGGGCTGGGCCTCCAGCTCTGGAGGAGGCTTCACGTGCTGAATACCCGGAAAGCAGGAGGGTGAGGTTCCGGGTCACCCCGACACAGGGATGGCGCCTGGGCTCCCTTCAGAGCCTCACCTGGGGCCGCAGGCCTCACACTGCTGATCAGATCACATTTGGAATAGACCCGGGGCTCACCACCCTGTGGTCTCCTAACCAGACTGTGGGGTAAACAGAAGGGATTTTCTCTAAATGTGGGTTTTCTAATGTCATTTTGCTTGACATAAAACTTACCTGCTCAGGATCGGTGAAGGAGGAGAGAGAGCAGATGTGTCAGGTGACTTCAAATCCCAGGGGAGTCCTGATGTATGATGGGAGGAATCACACGGGAAAGCAGAGCTGGGGGGGCAGCTGGGGAAAACATCGCGTGCTGGGGAGGGGAGAGGGGCACGCGAGGGGGAAGGGGTGTCCTTGGTACCTCTTATAGGGAGCTCTCCGACCTCTACCCCTGGCCTCTATCCCATAATAGCAGTGCGGGGAAGCTGGCATGCGCCCGGAGTGAATTATGTGTTTGTAAGATGTTAGCAGAGCCTTAAATGTTTTCTTTGACACCTTTGAGTCATTAGTCATGAATTCCCTCCTGACAGCAACTGGTACCACGTTAATGGAGGAAGCGCTAATCTTTGTACGATGGAATTTCCCCTGATTCAGATGCTGTGCGAGAGTCCAGCCAGAGAGCTCGCCTGCACACCCTCTTTGTTTCTGGAGTGGAACTGTCTGCGCCTTTCTGGGGTCCATGGTCCCCCTGCAGGGCACCGTCTGCAGGGCTCTGGGTGGGGGCTTGTCCTCTGCTGCTCTCTCCTGGGATGGCCCTCGCTCTGGAGGACAGGTGGGTCTGGGAGCAGGGATACCGACCTGAGCAGCCACTCCTGAGCTCTCCAGGCGCAGCGGGACGGCGCGTGGGGCTGGGGGGGTGTCGCTCAGGTGTACCCCGAGGCGGCAGCATGGTGGGTGCAAGCGAGTCTTGCTTTCTGGAGACCATGAAGACATTGGCTGAACCAGGGCTGGAGCCACACGCTCACACATGCACACAGATATCTCACCCACAAATGGAAGCACACTCACACCACGCACACAGATACCACCCCTCCACACTGACATCGCGCAGACACACACATTCACACACACACACACACACACACACACACACACACACACACTGCTTATTTACCGACCCCCCTTCCTTCTGCATGGCTGGGGAGGGGCCCGGACCTGGCCTGCCCCCACCTCCAGCAGCCTGCTCTCAGGGTGGGTCGCCTTCGGGAGGCAGGTGGCCTGGCCTGGTCCTGGTAGGTATCTGGAGACCCTCCCCTTCACCCTCACCCCACACGGCATTACAAATTACCACGCTGCTGCCAGAACTAAGCCATAGTGGGCAGCTTCAACAACAATTTTTCCCACTGTTCTAGATGGACACTGGCAGATTCTGTTCCTCGTCAGGCTTCTTCCTGGCCTGCAGCCGGCTGCCTTCTCCAGCAAACTCACACGGGTGGGGGAGAGAGCAAGCCGTCTCCTCCTCCCCTTTGAGGACACCGGCTCTGTGGGGTGAGGCCGCCCTCAGGACCTCACCTAGCCACCTCGCCTCCTTCCAGCTGTCACAGTGAGCTTAGGCCCTCAGTACAGGGACTTGGGAGGGCAACGCCTTGTTTCTGTGTCTCCGTGATGGGGGTCTCGAGGCTCAGGGAAGTCCTTGACAACTGTCAGATTAAGATCAGGCCAGGTGTGATGGTGCATGCTTGCACTCCCAGGATCTGGGAGGCCGAGACAGGAGGATCGCAGGTTCATGGACAACCTCCGTTACTTAGTGAGGTACTCTGCCACTTAGTGAGAATCTGTTCCCCCTCCAAAAAAAAGATAGGGCCGAGGTGTAGCTCAGAGGTAGAATGCCCCTGAATTCAATACCCAGCACCCCCTCCACACAAAGGAGGCAGAGCGTGTTGTAAAGGAGTGTGTCAGGCCTCATGTCAAAGTCCCCGGATCCAGAAGAAATGGGGTGTGGAGAGCAGGAAGAAAGGGGCCAGGGGGCCGGGAGAGGGAAGGCGCTCTGTGTGAGCGGGGCTGGAGCAGGCACAGTCCAGGGGCCCAGGAAAGGAGAGAGAAGCCCAGCCTAAGCCTGGCTCAGGAGTTGCCGCCCTCCTGATCCATGAGCACAGGCAGTGCGGCCGGCACCCCTTCCTGGGGGCTGGGTCTGTCCTCGCTGCGGGCAAGCTGTGGGGCAGCGGTCCTATGTAAATCGTGTGGGGAAATGGGCTCCTTGGAGCAGTAAGCTTTCTGGAGCAGAAGGCTTGGGAGGGGGTTCCCTAAGCATTGCTGCCCACCGCAACGCAGGCCTGAGATCGCGTTGCCACGGGGTTTGTCTCGGGTGTCAGTGAGCAGGGAGGAGCGTGGCGGCTGGTCAGGTGGCAGTCCCTTCCTATTCTTTTGAGGAGCCCCATTCTGACCTCCACAGTGGCTTTACTAGTTTACAATCCCCCCACCTCCATCTCTTTCCAAAATGACTAGAGTCAGGATGCCGGAGCGATGCACGCACACCGGGTTGATAGCAGCACAAGTCACACGATGGACCAGCCCAGGTGCTGTCCACAGGTGATGGGCTCAGGAATGTACACACACAGCGGAACTCTACTCCGCTGTGAAGAAGAGCAAAAGAATATAATTTGCAGGGAAATGGGGGGGACTGGAGAATTACGCTGAGTGAGATCAGCCGGCCTCAGAAAGGCCAGGGTTGTAGCTTTCTCTCTGTGGAAATCTTGGAGAAAGTAGGGAACAATAAGGGACTTTGATAAATGGGGGAGACCTGTAGAAGAGTGGACGGGGTAGGGGAGGGAAACCCAAGCTCCATGAAGGAACACTTGGAATAATGCAGGTCCATAGATGGAGGTGTCACTTCCAAGCTCAGAAATGGGGGCGCAGGGGGATCTGGAGGGAAGCCTGCCAAGTGCTGTGTGCATGAATGTTTGTGTTGCTGTGAACCTTACTGCGGTGTATAATTACAATGCACCAGTAAAAGCACACACACACACACACACACACACACACACACACACACACACTTTTTTTTGTTTTTTTTTTTTGTTTGTTTTTTTGTTTGTTTTTTTTTTTTTTTTTTTTTTTTTGGTGGTACTGGGGTTCCTGGAAGCCCTTCTACCTCCGGTATACACTCCCACGGGCTACACTCCCAGACCTATTTTTTAACATTTTTATGTGGAAACAGAGTCTCTTAAGCCAGCGAGGCTGGCTCCGAACCAGCGCCATCCTCCTGTCTCCGCCTCCCAAGCGCGGGGATTACAAGCGTGCGCCACCACACCCGGCCGCACACATTTATATAAATATATTTATTTAGTTTTGACAGTACTGGGGATGGAACCCAGGGGCATTCTACCTCTGAGCTATACTCCCAGTCCTATTTTTTAATTTTTATTTTGAAACAGGATCTCACTGAGTTTCAAAGGGCCTCACTAAGTAGCTGAGGCTGGCCGCGAACCATGATCCTCCTGTCTCAGCCTCCCGAATGCTGGGATGACAAGCGTGCACCACCATGTCCAGCCAGTAAAAGTGTATTTAAAAAATAACTAGGGAAGCTTGGCTGGCTCCCAGAGGTCAGGGGACTTGCTCGAGGTACCGGGCAAGCTGGGGAGAGTGGGGAGAAGGCTCAGCGTCTCAATTCTCACTGCATGGCTCTTTCTACCAGATCAGCACCGGGATTTTTGCAACCGAACAGACCAGCCAGTGGGGAATAGGGATGGGTCAGCATTCTGACCCAGATGGAGATGACTGGTGGCTAGTGAGGATTTGTGTGGCGAACCAAGAGACCCCAGCCCAGAGAAGGGAGGCTGACTCTCAGCCTCAGAGACTGGCGAGGGGAATGAAGCCTACTTTAACTGCAAATTCTGATTTTTCAAGAGACCAAGATGTTGGAATTTATTAGCTTCTGCAAGTTAAAAAAAAAAAAAAAAGGCAAGCCGGGCATGGTGGCGCATGCTTGTAATCCCAGGAGTTGGGAGGCTGAGACAAGAGGACCACGGGTTCACGGACAGCCTCAGCTACTTAGGTCCTCCGCAACTTAGTGAGACCTTGTCTCAAAATAAAAAGAATAAAAAATAGGGCTGAGGGTGTAGCTCGGAGGCAGAATGCCCCTGGGTTTCATCCCAGTACCGTAAAAACAAAAACAAACTGAAAAAACGTGTACAAGTCAGGAACTATTCTTTGGCCACTGGTCTAAGACTTCTGCCTAGGCCCTCTTCTTTGCCCAAATAACCAATAATTCATCTGTTGCTGCTTCTTACGTCTCAGTAGCCTTCAATACAACAGCTATCATCTGGCTGTGTGTGAGGTTTCATTGGCTGCAAAGAGTAGAAGCTTCATTAGCTGGAGAGATGGGGGAGGCCTCACTCAAAAGGCAGTATAAGCCAGCGGGGCGTGGTGGTGCATTCTTGCAATCCCAGTACTTGGGAGGCTGAGACAGGAGGATCACACTCTCAGAAATGTAGTGAGGTCCTCTGCAACTTAGTGAGATGTTGTTTCAAAATAAAGAAAAATAAAATAGGGCTGGGAGTGTAGCTCAGAGGTAGAATGCCCCTGAGTTCAATCCCCAGTAACATATTAAATAAATAAGAAAGGAAGAAAGGGAAAGAGGGGGAGGGAGGGAGGAAAGAAACAGGGAATCCACAGAAGGGCCCTGACAGTGGGGCGTCTCTCTGGCACGAAGCCCTGGCTGTGGGCAGCTCAGGATCTCGGCAGCAAGGCTCCGTGTCCTCGGAGCTAGAGTCATCTCCAGGTACTGCTGACTGTTGAATTACTTCTCACTTTCTACCGTATAGATTCCATCTACTGAGAGCTTCACCAGGGAAGAGCCTTTCATGTCTGTGTTCCTTCAGGGTCTCAAATTTATCTCATGACTTATTTCTTTAAATACTTTTTTTTTCTGAACATGGTGGTACATGCTTGTAATCCCAGTACTTGGGAGGCCGAGACAGGAGGATCACAGGTTTGCAACCAGCCTCAGCTATTTAGTAAAGCCCTCTGCAACTCAGTGAAACTCTGCTTCAATGCAAAGAATAAAAAAAAAAAAAAATAGGACTGGTGGTATAGTCAGAGGTAGAATGCCCTTATAGTCAGAGGATGGAACCCAGGGACATCCTACCTCGAAGCTACTGCTGCCCCTCAGCCCTATTTTTTTATTCTTTGCATTGAAACAGGGTCTCACTTAGTTGCTGAGGCTGGCCACAAACCTGTGATGCTCCTGTCTCAGTTTCCCAAGCACCGGAATTACAAGCATGCATCACCATGCCCAGCTTTTTTTTGTACTGGGGATGGAACCCAGGGGCATTCTATCTCCGAGATACCCTCACTTCCCAACCCTATTTTTTATACGTTATTTGTAAACAGGGTCTCACTGAGTTGCAAAGGGCCTCACTAAGTAGCTGAGGCTGGCCATGAACCATGATCCTCCTGTCTCAGCCTCCCAAATGCTGGGATTACAAGCGTTCGCCACCACGCCCAGCTTTCAAATATCTTTTGAGTTTTAGTTCTTGTTACTAAATGTCTTGTTCCTTTGGAGTTTACTTCATTTCTTTTTATTTTTAATTGATTTTTCTTGGTGCATTGTAATTATACACCATAGTGGGGTTCAGAGTGATAGAAACAGACGTGGACACAGCACTTGGTGTATTTCCTTCCAGGTCTCACCCTGCTCCTTCCTTTCTCTGTATGCAATATTGAAATTGATACTGAAAACTTCATATATATAAACATAGCATTGTCTGATTATCAGCTCACCATTAGGCTGCTCTATGATCTCTGGCAAGCATGCAGATTAGTTACTTCTGGTCCAGTGTCCATGCTGGATCAGTCAACTGGAGAATGGCTAGGTTTACTGGGTATAAAATGTGCTGGCCAATGGTCTGCTTGGTGTCCAGGATTCATGGGCGGGGCAGCTTTCTTTAGGTTCTGTGGGTATGAAGCGTGGTGGCCAAAGGTCACCTCATTGAGCAGGGTACATGGGCTGGGAAGTTTTCTTTAGAAAAAAATGTGGTTGCAGGAAAATATTGAACACAATTATCATGAGATCTAACCCAACTTTCCAGAAATGCGCTTTGCAAGGTTCTGCTAACTCAGAAGACAGTTCTGGGACTGTAAAGCGCGGCGGTGGGTATTTGGTTGACAACAAGCCTAGGTCACTCTGCTCAGGAATGTGGCTATCCAGGGGTGTTGTCAGTTAGGAACCCGGATTCACCCCACTTTAAGTGGAGTCATGTGTTTGCAAGTGCAGTATTTTACTTTATGTTTTTGAATAGGGAGTAAATATGTTAAAATAAAATAGCAAACCACAGATAGAATTACAAGGAACGCTGCACTAATCCCCATTTGTTCTGCTCGGCAGCGCGGCTCAGCTTCCATTCGTGGGTGGCTGCACCCAGGTGTGCCCCTCTCCTCACCCTGGCCAGCCTTCCCAGGGCCGGGTGCTGGCAGGGGCGTGGCACACGGCTCTGCAGGCGATCGGCTCACCCCTCTGAAGCTGCTCACGTTACAATCTCAGAGGCTCAAGGAAGTGAAGTGATAAAAAAACGCAGAGCACAGTTCTTGTCATTTCTGCAGCCAGCCGTGAGGAGTAACTGGCTCCGAAGAGCCAGGAGCCTGGCCGAAGTGCAGGAAACAACTGGCTTTGAACATCGGGACCACAGGCTGCGCGGGGCTGCGATCCAAAGGAAAACAAGAGCAAGTTGTACAGTCAACTCAGTTCTCCTGGAGGCGAGTTCTGTACTTCCAGGCAGGGAGTGGGACGTGGGCAGAGCATGCAGCTGTCCCGGAGCTGGGGAGGAGGAGCTGGGTGTTGGGAGCTGAGGTGGGCGGGCGGAGAGCCAGAGAGCTCGAGAGGGAATGAAGAGGTCAGATCTCTGTACACGGGGCCTTTAGATGCTTCCACTCCATCTTTTGTTCTGAGGATTGAACTCAGGATGTTCTACCCTTGAGCCACACCCCCCCCCTACTTACTTACTTACTTACTTTATTATTTATTTATTTATTTATTTCGAAGCAGAGCCTTGCTAAGTGGCTGAGGCTTAGTTACCTTGAACCCGTGGTCTTTCTGTCTCAGCCTCCAAGTACCTTCACACCTTCACACCTGGCTTGGTTCTTTACATGATACCGGTCAGTGCATGCAGAGGGGTCACTTTATGAGGTGGACAAAGGCCAGCGAGGTGTAAGCTGAACAATTCCCGTCATGCACGAGGCAGTACAACACGGTGGGAGACTGTGAGAGGTTACAAGTATATAGCGTCACCCACAGCAGGCTGGGAGATGTCCGGGTTTCCTATGTCCAGTTAAAGACCTCACACTTAGGGACAGGACACCTAGGGAACTGGATAAGAAACACGGGGATAATGGCTTTACAGCAGGGCTAGCTTAGCCCTGGAGTCAAAGCTACCCTAAGAAGACCTAAAAACCAGCCTCAACAGGATCATCATATGCGAATAATTGACTGCCTGTCGGAACCAACGTCCGCACTCCAAAACAGAAAGGAAAAGTCTGTACTTACCAACACTACATTTAAAATAACTGGTATCCAATAGAAAATGACCAGATAGGCAAAGAGCACAGGCGATGGCCCATAACCAGGAGAAGACCGGTCAGTAAAATCAGGACCAGCGATGATGCTTTCAAATGGCTATTATAAATATTACAATCTGCTTAAGAATATAGAAGGAAACAAACCCAAACAGCAGAGAAAAGGAGCTATTAAACAAATGTCTGGAAATGAAAACTAATTTTTCAAGTGGAGAATTCACCAGTGGGATGAACACCAGATTGAACCCTGCAGAGGAGAGGATCAGTAAGCTTGAAGGCAGGGGGATAAGACGTTAAAATAGAAGTAGAGAGGGAAGATGGGAAAAAGGTTTTCAGAGTCTCAGGGCTGTTGTTTAACACGCATGTAACTGGATTTCAAGAAAGAAAGACAGGTGAGAAAGAATAGTACACAAAGTGTTTGGGAAAATAATGGTCCGAATTTGGTAAAAACCATAAATCTTCAGATACAGAAGTGAAATAAATCTCATGCATGATAAACACTAATCCAATATTGAGACATATCACAGTCAACACTGAAGACCTGTGATAAAGAAAAAAAATTTAAGAGAAGTCAGAGAGGGAGAACTCATTCTATTCAGGAACAGTTAGGATTACTACAGACCTCTCTTCACAAGAGTGCAAGCTGGAAGACAGGGGGATGGCAACTTGAAAATGCTGACAGAAAAATAGTTTATCCCACTAAAATGTTATGTTTTGCAAAAAACTATTTTTCATAAAATGAAAGTAAAACAGACTTTTTTCTAGATATGTGAAAACCAAAAAAAAAAAAAGCTGAAATAAAATAACTTTCTGCCAGTGTACTTGTACTTCAATAAATACTAAAAGAACTTCTTTGAGCTAAAGGATGGTGATTCTAGAAATTACTTCAGAAAGTAGAGAAAAGTGCCAGAAATGGTCAATGGTCAGGGTTTATTTTTGTCTAAAAATGTCAATAAGCTGAGCATGGTGGTGCATGCCTATACTCCCAAGTCTAGGGAGCCAAGAAAGAAGGATTGCAGGTTCAAGGCCAGCCTCAGCAATTTAGGCCCTTGGCAACCCTATAAGACCCTGTTCCAAAATAATAAATAAAAAGGGCTGGGGGAGTAGCTCAGGGGTAGAATGCCCCTAGGTCTAATCCCAAGTATAACACACACACACACACCCTTTATAAATAATAGCTGTTTAAAGCAAAATAATAAAAATGTACTGTGGTATTGTGCCATGCGTAGCAGTCAGGGTGGGTGTGGACGGCAGTGAGGCCAGTGGGTAGAGATGCTGTGTAGGGTCCTTGTGTCATGCACGAGGTAGTACAATAGTTCATGATGGAGGGTTGTGATAGGGTAAAAATATACACTGTAAACCTAGGAGCAATTGCTAAGAAAATGAAACAAAAGCATAGTTAATAAGACAGTAGTAGAATAGAACAGAATCTTAAAAACCCAACCTACAACGAGCCTGGAGAAGAGAAATGAGAGGGCAAAGAACATGGGAGTCAAGTAGAAAACAGATACTAAGGTGGCCGCTTAACCCAACTGCACCAGTAATTACATCAGATGCAAATGGGTTAAGCACTGTAATTAAAAAGCAGAGATGCCAGACTGCATTAAAAAAGCAAAACTCAATTCTATGCGAACTACAGGAATCGTTACTAGTAGTCTTTGTACTTTAAATAGGAAAGCAGAGAAATTAAAAGGATGGAAAATGACACGCCACGTAAACATGAATCATAAGAGAGCTAGACTGATTGCATGTTATCAAGTGAAGCAGACTGTGGGAAGGGAACAGCATCACCAGAGGTAAAGAGGGACTTCTCATGATAACGAAAGAACAAATTAATTTCCCAACAAGAAATAACAATCCTAAATTTGTATATGCCCATTGTTGCCCAACCCAGATCAGGAAGCTTATCCTTCAGAAAAACCAGTGTCTGAGAGATGAATTTGGGGAAAAAGAAAGGCTTTATTCAGTGCCCAAAGAATGGAGAACAGGGAGGGGCTGGGATGTGGCTAGGTGCAAAGCACTCGTTTTGCACATGTGGTACCCTGCGTTTCAAAAGGATGAAAACAAAAACAAACAAACAAAAACCCAGCACTGGGAAGGCTGAGATTGGAAGATCACGTGGTTCACGGACAGCCTCAGCTACTCAGTGAAGTCCTCTGCTAATTAGACCCTGTTTCAAAATAAAGAATAAAGGGCAGGGCGTGGTGGCGCACGCTTGTCATCCCCGCGCTTGGGAGGCAGAGACAGGAGGATCGCGCTGGTTCGAAGCCAGCCTGGCTGGCTTAAGAGACCCTGTTTCCAAATAAAAATATAAAATAGGTCTGAGAGTGTAGCCCGGAAGTAGAAAGGCTCCCAGGAACCCCAGTACCACCAAAAAAAAAAAAAAAAAAAAAACCAAAAAAACAAAAAACAACAAAAAACCCCAAAATAAAGAATTAAAAAATAGGGCAGGGTTGTAGCTCAGAGGTTGAATGCCCCTGGGTTCCATCTCCAGACCCGCCAAAGAGAGAGAGAGAGAGAGAGAGAGAAAGAGAAAGAACAGGAACTTTGCTTACAAGACAGTTCTCTACTCTAGGGGTCAAGGTGCTACTGATACAGGATAGAAATTATGAGGGAGAAGCTAATAAAGAGGAGGAATAGATACTCATGGGCCTGAGTCACTAATTTTGCCACCCAGCATGACAAGGCATCACCAGCCTCCCACTGGCTGGGCTATGGTAAGAGTTGCCTGGGCTCCTCTTCAGAAAGCTGGGGCCAGCTTCACTGGAAACACCGATTCTTCACCTGGGCCTGCAGATGCCACGGGCGATGGAGTGGGGTGCAAAAGCTCAGCCTCAGTCTTCACGTTGTGTCTTTCTCCTGTGCCGCCTGGTCCTTTGGGCCAGGTTCTGCTCAGCTCTGCACATAGACATGGTGATCATTTGTGAAAGGCTTTGTCCCGAACTACAATACAGGGTTAACTTGCCCTACACTTGCCCAGTCTCTTTCTCTTTCCCTACTTTAAGCCTAAAGACACCGATCAGCCACCATGACTGGAAACACCGGACCAGGAAAGGAGTGAAAGAGGAATATATCTCTTCAGGTAGAGTGATAGGGATACACACACGACTCCGGGGCGCTGCCCTCTGGTCCTCCCTCCCTCCTCTTCCCCATACTTGTTTTTATTATTTTTTATTTTTATATACTTTTATTGGCCCATACATGTCTTCGAGGTTGACACATAGGCCCTTCTTTCTTTTCCTTCTTCTTCTTCTTCTTCTTCTTCTTCTTCTTCTTCTGCTTCTGCTTCTGCTTCTGCTTCTTCTTCTGCTGCTTCTTCTGCTGCTTCTTCTGCTTCTTCTGCTTCTTTTTCTCCTCCTCCTCCTCCTCCTTCCCCTTCCTCCTCTTCCTCCACCTCCTCCTCCTTCTCTTCTTCTTCGTGTGGGTCTGGGGATAGAACCCAGGGGCATTCTACCTCCAAGCAAGCTACATCCCCTGCCCTATTTTTTTTTTTATGGTACTGCAGATGAAACCCTTCTACCTCTGACATACACTCCAGACCTATTTTATATTTTATTGGAAACAGCGTCTCTTAGGCCAGCGCGGCTGGCTTTGAACCTGCGGGATCCTCCTGTCTCCGCCTCCCAAGCACGAGGATTACAAGCGTGCTCCACCACACCCAGCTGTTCTTTTATTTTTGAAACGATCTAAGTTACGGAGGGCCTCACTAAGTGTCTGTGGCTGTCCATGCACCACGATCCTCCGGTCTCAGCCTCCCAAATGCTGGGATTACAAGCATGCACCACAGTGCCCGGCTCGGTACATAGTATTATTTCGACCTCCTCCTCCCTCCCCTAGCCCCTTCAATCACCCCGTGGGAGTCTCTGCTTTTCTCTCTGACATTACTCATGTTTCTCAGTTTGTATTTATCTTCTGAGTACAAGAGAAAGCATACAACTATTCATTTTTTGAGATTGGCTAATATCTCTTAGCAAAATATTCTCGAGTTCCATCCATTTTCCTGCAAATGACATGAGTTTGTTTGTCTTTATGGCTGAGTAAAATTCCATTGTGTAACCGGGCGTGGTGGCACATGCTTGTAATCCCAGCATTTGGGAGGCTGAGACCGGGGTCACAGTTCACAGGCAGCCTCACTACTTAATGAGGCCCTTTGTAACCCAGTGAGACCTGTTTCAAAAAATAAAAACACTAAAAAAATAACTCAGAGGTAGAATGCCCCTGGGTTCCATACCCAGTACCACACACACACACACACACACACACACACACACACACACAAAATAAATCCCATTGTGTGAATATACCACCATTTTGTGATTCATTCATCTGTTGATGGCCACCTAGGCTAGTTCCATAATTTGGCTATTGTGAATTGTGCTGCTATAAGTATAAATATGAATGTATATTTTTCTATGATATTCTGACCTCAGCTCCTTTGGGAAGATGCCCAGGAGAGGCATGGCTGCGTCGTATGGTGGTTCCATCTGCAGCCTCCTGAGCCCCTCCACACAGCGCTCCACAGTGGCTGCACTGGCTTGCAGTCAGGGTTCCTGTTTCCCCACATCCTCGCCAGCATCTTTTATTGTTTGGGTTCTTGATGACTGCCGTTCTAACTGGAGTTAGATGGAATCTCGGTGTGGTTTTGATTTGTATTTCCCTGATTGCTAAAGATGTCGAACATTTTTTCATATATTTATTGACTATTGTATTTCTTCTTTTGAGAAGTGTCTCTTCAGTTCAGGTGCCCATGTTTAATGTTCTTAGTGTTAAGTCTTTAACGCTCTGTCTATTGTAGACAGTAGTCCTGTATCAGAGGGATAGCTGCAAAGATCTCCCATTCTGTGGCTGTGTCTTTAGATTCTTGGTGGTCTCCTTTGCTGCACAGAAGCTTTTCAATTCAATGTCACTGTATTAATTCTTGTTTTAGTTTCCTGAGCTTTAGGGGTTTTATCGGAGTTTATACAGTTCTCGTATGTTAGAATGTTGGTCCTATGTCCTCTTCTAGTACTGTCAAGATTTCTGATCCAATTTCTAGGTCTTTGATTTTCTTGAGTTGATGCTTGATGACATCTTGAATCAACTCTCAGGGTGAGAGGTTGGGTTTAATTCCATTCTTCTACAAATGGATAACAGGTTTTCCCAATATAATTTTGTAAAAAAAAAAAGGCTCACTTCTTCACCATATGCTTTCGGTACCTTTATAAAAAACCAACTTGCTACAAATATGAGGGTTTGTTTCTGAGCCTTCCATTCTGTCCTATTGGTTTATGTGTCTGCTTTTGTGCCAACACATGCTGTTTTTACTATTATCACTGTGAACCCAGGTATCGTGATGCCTCTGGCGCGGTTCTTATCACAGAGAATTGCTCTAGCTATTCTCTGTCTGTTTTTCCATCTGAATTTCCATATGACTGATTCTCGAGATCTGGAAAGAATAACCATGATATTTTACCAAGGATTGCATTGAACCTGTAGATCATTTTGGGTAGGATAGCTATTTTGATTATATTTATTCTGCCTATCCAAGAAGAGAATGGGAGGTTTTTCCATTTTCTGAGATCTTAAATTTCTTCTTTCAGTGTTTTATACTGTGTGTGTGTGTGTGTGTGTGTGTGTGTGTGTGTGTGGTACTGGGGAAAGAACATAGGAGCATTTTACTCCTGACCTATACCCCCAGGCCAATTTTGTTTTTTTATTTTAAAACAGGGTCTCACTAAGTTGCCAAGGCTGGCTGCCAAACTGTGATCCTCCTGTCTCAGTCCCCCAAGAACTGGGATTATAAGAATGCGTCATCACACCTGGCTGTGTTCTATAATTTTCACTGTTGTGGTCTTTTACCTTTATGGTTGTTTATTCCCAAGTATTTTATTTTCTTGAGGTCACCGTGCATGGGACTGATTTTTGCATTTCTTTTTCAGTAGAATCAGGATTGGGGCTTAGGAAAGTGAGTGATGGTTCTCCAGAAAATGCTGAGGCTGACCTCAAACCTGTGATCCTCCTGTCTTAGGCTCCCAAACACTGGGCTTACAGGTGTGAGCTGCTGCACAGGGTTCATTCCTAGCATTTTAAATATGCCCTTTCTGCCTTCTGTTCTCGACGATGTCCCTTGTGGTTTGTTTGGGATCTCTGAGGGCTTAATAACACAGTATCTCCTTCGACGGCTTTGTAGTTTCAGTCTCTCCCATTGGTCAAGTCTGTTGGCTGGGGTTCAGGACGCTGGTTTTGGTCTCATGTTCTAGAAATTCTGTTAGTGATCCCCACCCCCCCACCCCCCCCCCCCGGTACTGGGGATAGAACCCAGGGGCATTCTACCTCCGAACTATACCCCCCCCAGCCCTATTTCTTATTTTGAAACAGTGTCTCACTGAGTTGCAAAGGGCCTGGCTAAGTAGCTGAGGCTGCTCTCCTGTCTCAGCCTCCCAATGCTGGGGTGAGGAGTGTGCGCCACCAGCCGGCTTGCTGGAGAGTTTGTAGGTGTGTCCAGCTTGGCTTCCCTGCCCCTTGCTGCCCTTCTCTGCGTGAAGCATTTCAGGCCCATAAGGCGGAGCCGAGCCTTAGCCCACGGACAGGGCTTCCTCCTGCGCAAAGCTGCGGCTGCCCGCGCAAACGCTGTCCCCCGAGGTGAGAGTGCGCCTGTCCTCAGCTTGCAGGCAGACAAGCCTTACACAGCCTGTCTGGCTACCACGACTCCCAGTCCGTGCTGCCTGCCTGGCCCCAGCTCCTGGAAGCAGAGAACTTCCACACCTTCCGCTGCCTCCCCAGCCCGGCGGCCTCTGCTGGGACCTCTGTGGGGGGCTGTTGCTCTGTTCGGGGTCCCAGAGAGTCTCCTGTGCCTTTGAGCTCAGCTATGCCTCTTTAAACACTAAGAGGCCCCCATGGGAGGCCCTGGCGTAGGCTGACTCTGGGGGAATGTCCTCCCTCATCCACACTGCAGCCATGTTCTCTCTGGGCAGGACGCCGGCTCCTGTCTATTCCAACAGAAGCAGCGGCTTGGTCCAGCCCCATTGTCAAAATGGAAGGCCCCTCCTCCCTCTGCCTCAGCTCGGCCCCAGCCCGTCTGCTCCTGCCTCAAGCAGAGGCCACACCACGCCCAATGCGTTCTTGGTGCTGGAGTTAATCCTCCCTCCACGGCTTCTCAGGCCTTCTTGTCCTCAGCATCTTCTGTCAGCTTTCCGTTGCTGTGACAAAGAGCCTGAGAAAAATCAGCTTATAGGAGGAGAGGTTTGTTTTGGCTCATGGTGTCAGGGGCGTCACTCTGGGGTTACTAGGCTGTGTTGTTTCTGGACCCTGGAGAGACAGAACATTCTGAAGGGACTACGTGCGGCTCATGGCAGCCAGGAAACAAGAGGGAGAGGGAGGGCCCGGATCCCGTGTACTCTTCCAGGGCCTGCCCTGGTCACTTGCTTCCTCTAACCAGGCCCTGTGTCCCCCAGCGTCCACTGCCTCCTAACAGCACGTCTGGCAGGGTACCAAGCCTTCAACATGTGCGTCCTTGGGGGAGACTCCAGGTCCAAACCCCGACAACATCAGGGTGGAGGTGGCCTGTCTGCCGGCCCCACCCTTCTGTGGGTCTCCAATGAGCGACTCTGCAGGACCCTTCCTCTGCAGGACCCTTCCTCTGCAGGACCCTTCCTCTGCAGGACCCTTCCTCTGCTGGGCTTTCCTGGGTGGTCTCTTGCTCCCCTGTCCCACAGCCACGGCAAAGACAGAGGGTTTGTCTGGTGTCTCTAGGCTTGGCGCACAGAGGACGCTCAGTGAAGCTTACCCCATTGGCGTGAGAAGCTAAACTCTTGGCCAGCCTGCCTTTGCAGCTGCGGCTGGTCAGAGCCCTACCACAGAGTGATCTGGCCCCTGCCAGGGTGGGCCTGGGCCATGGCTCCGGGAGTCTCCACGTAACCCTCCACACCTGTGTCCCAGCTGAGGAGGAAGGAAGGACAGACAGCTCATGCCTGGCACCGAAGCAGGCCAGCCCCACCAAACGCATCGGCAGAAGAGCCGTCTCGGTGGGAAGCAGAGGCCAGGCCTTAGCAGTCATCATCAGAAGAAAATGCAAGTTAACACTCACCGGGAGAAAGTCAAACACAAGCCGCCCCAGAGACTTCCTGATCAATGCAGACCCCTCGCGGTTAAGATTTCTCCCGGCAATAGGCTCCCTCCCCGGGACCCTTATTCTCAGATCTATTTGTCTGGGTACAACATGTTCTCGGCTGTTCATAAAATACACGTGCAATTGGAAGGAGGAAAATCCATTATTCAGTCGGTGTACTCTTGGTGTCGGCACATTACAAGAAAAACAATTTTCACTGCAAAAAAAAAAAAAAGGCTATTACACTACAGGGTAATGTCAGCTGCACGCAGGAGAGCCTACAGTGGGAGATTTTTTGGGCTTAGATGAAATTGCATCCTCAATGACACTTGAAAGACTTTTGATGAAGCCTTACAGGTGAGGGACGAGTGGCAGCAGGAGGAGGACCACAGAGGGTATCACCAGCCTCTCACTCTCCCACCCATACCCCAGCGCAGGGTGGGCTGAGAGCAGGGCTGGCTCACAGGGGGCTGGCAGGGCTTAATGCGTGTGTGATCAAAGAGGAACTATTAAACGTTTTACCTTAATGTTCTGAGCCAAGCCCCTCTCCTTGTGGCAGAAGATGCATGGTTCTCTTGGGCTCTGCAGGTGGCTGAATTTTCTGTCTCCTGAGACAAAAATTTTTCTCCGGAGTTCATGTATAAATAGCCAGTTGTCTAGAACATGTATAAACCCAGCCGTCTTTGGATTCTCTAGGTTTTCCTGCACAGGGGATGGCTGAGTTTAACCTGCTCAGCTCTCCTTCCAAACCTCCACTTGGACCAGGAACTGGCAGGCTTTTCTCTGGCCGCTGCTCTGACCCCAGATGAAGTGTCTGGTCAGAAGGTGGAGGATGTGAGCTATCTAGGTACCCATGGCTGTCATCCCCTCCTGGAACGGCTCTTGGAAAACAGCAGGTAGAATGATCTCCACCAAAGAATGAAGGCCGGAGACCTCATCACCACATCACCTGTTGGAATGGCCAGCTCTTAATCAAAAGAAATCAAAGTTTGAACAGGGGAGCCCCAGACTCAAGCTGGGACACCGGGTGGAGGGTGAACAATGTTATTGGGACAGAAGCCATCAGTGCCCTCTGGGGCCTGCTGCCCCCAAATCCAACCAAGTGAAGACTTATGTTTCTACCCCCGACTCCGGGCATTGTCCACTGTACACACAGGATCTAAGCAGACTCCCAGCCCGAGAGGACAGCAGAGGCTATGACAAGTGTGCCCTCGGCTGTGGCCCAGTGGCCTGCCCCCAGGTAGTCTGGGTGGGCTCAAGTGCATTGTGGGGGCATGAGGTGACAGTCTTAAGCAGATGTGCTAAGGTTGGTGATGGCTGTGATGGTGGTGGTGATGATGGTAATGACGGTGTTGGTGGTAATGAGGATTCGGGTGGCGATTGTAGTAGTGGTGATGTTGGTAATGGTGGTCTGGGTGGTGACGATGGTGGTGATGATGATGATGGCGATGGTGTTGGTGTTGTTATGGTAGTATTGGTGGTGGGGATGGTGGGGGTAGTAGGAGTGATTGTGATGGTGACTCCTTGTTGGTGAAGGTAGTGGTAGTAATGGTGTTGGTTATGGTGGTGTTGGTGACGAGAATGGTGGGAGTGATGGTGTGGTGATGGTGATAGTCGTGGTGGTAGTGATGGTAGTGGTGGTGATGGTGTTGGTGAGGTGGTGGTAGTGGTGTGGTGATGGTGACAGTGTTGTGGTGATGTATTGGTTATGGTGGTGGTGGTGATGATGTTGGTTATGGTGGTGTTGGTGGGAATGGTGGTGGTGGTGATGGAATAGAATGATTATAAGTCAAACTGAAATAAGTTGAAGGAATTGCAGAAATATATAAACACGCACTCACTATTGAGCTGAGTGATGGCCCTGGGTGAAACTAAGTTCCTCAGTGAATTTCTAATGTACTGTTGGCCCTCTGTATTATGGCTTCCGCATCTGTGGATTCAACAAACCTCAGATGGGAAATATTCAGAAACACAAGTACATATATTTTTTGTCATTATTCCCTAAACAATATAGTGTCATAATTATTTACACAGCACTTATACTATATTAGGAATTATAAGTAATTCAGAGCTGATTACAGGCAGAGCAGGGCATGATAACACACACTTGTAATCCTAGTACTTGGGAGGCTGAGACAGAAGGATTGCAGGTTCATGGCCAGCCTCAGCAACTTAGTGAAAACCTCCATAACTTAGTGAGACCCTGTTTCAAAATAAAAAATAAAATAGGGCTGGGGGGTATAGCTTGGAGGTAGAATGCTCCTGGATTCAATCCCAACACCAAAAGTAAATAAATAAGTAAATAAATGAAAAATTAAGTATATCGGCAGAAGCCTGTAGGTTATATGCAAATGCAGTTTTACAAAAGGAATCTGAGCATTTGCAGGTTTTGGCATATTGGGGGGTCGTGGGAGAAATACCCCACGGATACCGAAGGACAACTCTGCGTCAAGTCGGCCTAGATACTAAGAACGTGGGCTCTAGATTTCAATGTCAGTTTTGTGCTTTGTTAATTGTGTGACCTTCTCGGCCATCTGACCGAGACCTTCGCCATCTGTTAGCAGGGACACGGGTCCCTGTCTAGAGGGGCCGAGCAGGTTGCGCTTGGCAGGTGCACACGGAGGACCCGACCTACGGCAGCTGCTGCTCGTTACTCTTTAGAACCAAACCCGGACGGCTCCCTGCGGAGGCTCTTCCAGGCCGCCGTGGGTGGCTCCCCAGCTCTCCTCGAGCTTGTTTGTGGCCCCGTCACAAGCAGGCTGGCGGTGTTCATGGCTGGCTCCATGTTGGCATGACTCAGAAGTCAAGCAGAAGGTGCACTCGGCTCTGCGAAGTGCCACCTTGTCCCTGCAGAACCGTCGATCCCGTGCCACCCGGGACTGGCACCCTCACGTCTCTGGCAGCACTGCGTCCTCACGGAAGAGGGGAGGACCTCAGGAAGGTGGCCATGGAGTGACCTTGCGGAGGTGCCCCTCAGCGGCTGCCCTGTCGTGAGGCTGTCTTCTCTGTCATAGAGGCCTGTTCTTGGAGAATGGCGTGTCCTAGCTGGTGGGCACTTGGGCTCCAGTGAGCTGGGCCACGCTGCCTGCGTGGCATGTTGTCACAGGCTGAAACCAGAAGAGGGAAGACGCAGCTCCTGGATGGGCTGGGCACGGCCTGTGTGCTGTCCCTCTGCCCAAGTCCACAAAGACATGGCTGTAACATGGTCACAGAGAAGGGGAGACGAAGGAGGACACAGAGGAACAGGCTATTCCAGGAACTTGTTCCGAGGACAGGACCCCGAGGCTGGCCCTTCCGTGGCACCCTGCTGGTGTCTTCTGGTTGGAGCCTCCTGCCAGCCCCAAGCCCTGCACCTCGAGCAAACACAGAGGCAAACGTGTACACGTTTGCAGCCGGCCTGGGCCCACCCCTCCACCGAGTGTCCTCACCCACCAGGCATCTGGGCGTAGAGGGACTTGTCTCATTTGTGCCTGCAAGATTGTCAGGTGTGCAGGTGGCTGGTAATGATCCGGAGAGGCCGGCGCCATTGAAGAAGTTTAGTATCCACAGTTCCTGGGTGGTGGTCAGGAGGAGATGCCAGGCTGTGCAGGGCCCCAGAGGGGAGAACCTAGTTGAGTTGGGAGGGGGAAAGGAGCACGGGGAGACAGAGGCCAGAGCCTTTGGGGGGGACTTCCCATTGGGAGGGCAGAAGAGGGTGGGGGAACGGCTGGTTTGAATCACTCCAGTGATTTTTTTTTTTTTTTTTTTTTTTTTTGCAGTACTGGGGATTGAACCCAGGGGCATTCTACTTCTGAGCTACACCCCCCCAGCCCCAGTTTTTATTCTTTATTTTGAAACAGGGTTTCACTGAGGTGCAAAGGGCCTCACTAAGTAGCTGAGGCTGTCCTAAAACCGTGATCCTCCTGTCTCAGCCTCCCGAATTGAATGCTAGGATTACAAGGGTGCGCCATCACTCCTGGCTACCCCAGTGGGTTTTGTGGGGGTTTTTTTTTGGTGGTACTGGGGGTGGAACACAGAGGTTTTCTACCTCCAGGCTATACTCCCAGACCCATTTTATATTTTATTTGGTAACAGGGTCTCACTAAGTTGCTGAGAGCCTCACTAAGTAGCTGAGGCTGGCTTTGATCCTGCACGATTCTCCTGTCTCAGCCTCCCAAGCGGGGGATTACAAGCGTGCGCCACCACGCCTGGCCCCCAGTGGGTTTTGGACCCCAAGAGAGGTCTCTGTTGCCTGGTACCTCCCCCTGGGAGGATTTAGGGCAGAAAAAATGCTGGATTGGAGAATTAGCTAGAGAAGACGGGTGGGGCGTATAGACTTGGGATTGGTTGATTTGCACACAAGAGACCTGCTCCTGGCCCAGTGGATATACCTCTAAGAATTGGCTAGCTCCAGGAGAGCCAATCTTTCCAGGCCAGCAAGATTGCGAAGATGTCAAAACAGCCAGGCGCGGTGGCACACACCTCCAAAACCAGTACTTGTGTGGCTGAGACAGGAATGTGGCCAGGTTCCAGACCAGCCTCAGCAACTAAGCAAGACCTTCAGGAACTTAGCCAGACCCTGTTTCAAAATAAAGAAAAAAATAAGGGTTGGGGTATAGCTCTGTGATGGTTAATCTAGGTTGCCAATTTGACTGGATCATCAAACACCCAAGATTAGCAGCTCGGGGTGTGCTGATGAGCTGATTGGCTTACGTCAAGGAGGCAGAAGGGGAAGTCCTGCCCCCAGTGTGGGCAGTGCTGCTCTGATAGGCCCAGAGCCGGGGTAAAAAGAAGGCTACGTGTGAAGGCGAGGGTGCTCCTTCCTGAGAAGAGCGCATCTGCTCCCTCCAGGGGTAACGGCCTTCAGTTCTTTGAACTGGACCACACTGTTGTCCGTTCACGTTTAGGGCTGGCTTGGGGGCAGCAGCGGGGCCATGCTCTTCCCTCCGGCTCCTGCCTGCTCCCTTGCTCCTCCCCAGCCTCAGTGCCCTTCAGAAGTCCCCTGAGGCCCTCCACAGGGGCAAGTCCTCTCCCAGAAGAGCCCCTGGAGCCCCAGCTGCCCTCCTGGGCTCTGGCCCTTGGGACTTCCTCTCAGTCACCTTCAGGGCCATTTGGGGGGCATCCCTTGCAGGCGCTGCTTGTTTTAATGGGGCTGGCTCTTCCAGAGGCTCAGTATAAGAATCCTTCAGCTGCCTGAGGCCATCCAAGGCCACCCTGGGCTGCTCAGGTCACAGCCACCGCCTAGAGAGCCCTGGAGTCCCGGAGCCTCGCAAGGACTTTCTCCTGTGGGCTATTTTTGCTCCCTCCATGGGAAGCTGCCTGTCCAAAGGCCCAGCCTCCACGCTGAGGCCACCGCCAGGAAGGCGCCTCGGCGGGAGGGCTGTGGGCGAGGGGGCGGCACTGTGGAGGTGGCACCGAGTCCCTGGGCTGAGGACAAAGCTTCTCAGAGGGGAGGCGTTTTTCAGGGATTTCACGGTGAAACTTAATTGGCTGCAATTTTCTAAATCGATTCTCTAACTCGTAAGTAAAAGAAAATCACAAGTTTCTGCCACGTGCCAGGTGGGGGCTCGCCTGAGGTCTTTTCAGAGAGGGTCATTAATTTCTTTTCAGTGGCTGCCAGTCAGGTGCTGCAAGCCCGGTCCCCAGGTGGCGGCCCGCTGGCATCTGTCATTAAGAGCTGGGCAGGCAGGAACTGCAGTGAGCGGCTCCCAGAGCTGAGCGGGGCCACACGCCCACTGCGACACTGTGGTCACGGCTGGGCTCTGAGGGTGCAGGGCCGCTGCCTCTGCTTCACGAGAGGCCTCATGGGAAGCGCAGGGACGGGGACGACAACCGCCTGACTGTTTGCGCAGGCCAGCATCCTCCGGGGCAGTGAGGACACTGTGTATCTTTGTGTGTTGCTGGTGTCTAACCATCTCAGCGAGGCGCCGCATCTCACGCTGGGCAGAGGCAGATGTCAGTCTGTGGAGAGCGGGCCAGGCCCTGCCCTGAGTTACTCCATTTTGTAAAGCACAGTTTACCACGAGTTACTCCATTTTGGTCCGAGGCAGAAGGACTCTCCACCTTGTTCCTACAAGTTCACACCCACCATCTGCCCAGCACAGCCACATGGCACAGACAGGGAAATAAATAAATTGAGCATTATAATATGTAGCCACTACTTGTAAGCTTATTGAACCAAATCAGGATGCAGGGGCACCCCGAACCACCCAGGGGCACCAGACACAGAGCTCAACCTCAGACACAACCCCTCGCCTGAGACTCACGAGGGGAGGAGTCCCCCCAGGATTGGGCACAGTGACACCTTGACCCCGCCGTCAGCTCACCTATTGTGAGGGTCACCGGGAAAGTCAACACAGCAACAAACCTCTGATCCCCGTCCCCGGGCTTCAGTGCGATGCCGTTTCTCCCGCCTCTGAAGTCCGTTTTTCAGAGTCCGTTTTTCCCGGACTCTGAAACTGTTGTCTGTCCAAACCCTCCCTTGACAGCTCTGAGGACTGGTTCTTAAAGCTCCTATCTGGCCACCTACAGACACCCTGCCTCCGCTCTGCCTCGCCGCTTTAACCCTTTCTCTAACTTCTGTATATAACATTGTGTTCGGCGCAGTGTGTGATTTGAGTGTAGTGGATTTTAGAAGTTAAGATTGGGATAAAAGAACTTTGACTGCCTCAGTCTCGACACTGGGTGAACCACGAGTACTGAGCACTCAGCACCGAGGAAAGCACAGCTGGCCTTATTGTTAGCTCACAGATTCTGACATTATGGAAAGATAGGACCTTGTGGATGATGTAGCTCACTCCTGACGCGGTCCACAGTGGACCAGTTACAGGAGGGAAGGATGCAACTCTGCCTGGGAGTGGCCGGCTGGGTGTGTGTGAGCAGCCCGGCCTACTGTGTGCACACTGCCTTACGGCGGGCTCATGCGGCCGGGAGTGGGTCCCTGCAGGGCATGGAGCCCTGGGATGTAGCTGCTAGTGGGACCGGCGGCTTCTCCCCCTTCCCCTGGCCAGGTGGACGGCCTCACTGTCTGGACCTGCCACCACCATCTGGCTGCAAGGAGCAGTGGCGGGAACCTGAGGACCCACTGTGTGTCTGGTCTGGCAGAGTGTAAGACCTGGGGCCAGGTGGGGTGCAGGACAGGTGGGGCAGGGGTCTTGGCCAGTGCCCTCCTCAGTGACCGGGAGGCAGGGGCCGGTTTTAGGAATCCCCATCCCTCACACACTACCCTTCGTGGCACGTCAGTGGAAGGGCCGTGTCCAAGTCCTGGAGCAAGCCAGGGAAGGCAGAGGCTGAGTCTCCCTTGACTTGGCCCCTTCCTGCCGGAGGGAAACTGGACACGAGGGTAGGTGCCAGAGCAATCAGCTTGGGCGTGGGGTGGAGAGCGCAGAGCAGAAGTGGGTGGGGAGCCGACACTGGGCTGCCTGTCTGGAGGGGAATCTCTGTCTTGGTATGTGACTGTGTGGGGCTCTTTGTCATAGCAGCACAGCCTGCACCTTCACTAATACATATTTAATGCATCTTCTTGGAGGCCTCCTCTTTCCATGGGTCCCCTGACCCCACCTAAGGCAGAGTTTTAACATCTAGACTTCCTACACTCTCTCCTTTTGTTAGGGCATGGTGGTACACACCTGTAATCTTAGTATTTGGAAGACTGAGGCAGGAGGATGGCAGGTTTGAGGCCAGCCTCAGCAACTTAGCCAGACTCTGTTTCCAAACAGGAAATAAAAAGGGCTGGGGATGTGGCTCCAGGATGGAATGCCCCTGGGCTCAATCCCCAATATTCCAAATCAAATCAAAACTAAACACCCTGGTTATTACGTGCTTCTCACTTGCGGTCTTGGTTTCTGGGCTCTTTCTGAGCATGGGGTGATGTCAGGGAATGCCTGACTCAGTTTCCCAGTGCTGTGGAGGGCTCGGGGTCCTGCCTGCTCCCACCCCAGCCCTCATGGAGGAGAACGAGTTTATGGGAAGGCCATGGAAGGACGCCTCTGTGTCCCATCATTTGTTTGGAAAATTAATTTTGGGCTGGATCCCCGACCCCGGCACTAACTGGAAATTGCACAGGTCCTTGCCTTTATTTTATTTTGAGTACGCCTTTGTCCTTCCAAGCATTAGAGCCTTCCATCTGCTATGTATTCTTTCACCTTTTGGCATTTCGGCTCCAGGCTTGGTTTAATCGGATTCACTTTTCAGTTCAATGAGTATTCCCGTTATAAACCCATCTTGCCTCCTGATCCCCATTTTCATGGGCATTTCTGCTTATCAAAAATAGTTCCCTGCTAAGTGGCACATGGACCTTGTTCCAAGAACCAGTGAGGACCAGGGAAGGAGGGCGACGCGGGGTCTCTGGCCTCAAGTGCAGTAGTTTGGATGGGTCCTGCCTGCCAGCTGGTGCTCCTTCTCCTGTCTTTGTGGCCTTCCGACTTGGGAAGCCAAGGCCAAATACCTCCTGCAAACGACAGCAATCCTTCCCCTTGGTCTCGGGCTTCGCCAGACACTTCGCCATGTTCTTGTCTCAGAAGGAACAGTTCAGCAAAGGCTTTGGTCTCTGGCTGCCCATTTGAAAGTGGAGTTGTACAGACTAAAGACCTCCCCGGAGGCAGAGTTTTACATCTGGATTTCCTAGACTCTCTCCCTTTGTTAGCAGGGCCTGGTGGGGCAGACCCAGGCCTCTGCTCAGCCTCCGCTCCTCCAGCCAGCCGGCCTTCTCTCTGCAGACGTCTCCTCCAGCCAGTCGGCCTGCTCGCTGCAGACGTCTCCAGGGCTGAAGCCTCTGGGTGGGGGTGGAGAGTCCTGCACGGTGCTTTCAGGATGCAGGTGCTCTGTGAGATCTCTTTGGGCCAGGGCTGGGGGCTGCTGCCCAAGGCTTGTGAAAGGTGGGTGTCCTTCTGCCTAGCTCCTCTGTGCTCTTGTCCAGGAAGTTGGGACAGTGCCTGTTCAGTAAGGGAAGCACAACTTTAGTAGGTCTGGCCCCTCAAGGGGCTTGAAAGGCAGCTGAGTGGGTGGTGGCACCGTAGACAGAGTCCAGGGCTCCCCATTGCTCCAGAGGCCCGAGCGATAGCATGGTCCACAGGCTGACCCGAGGATGCCCACGGAGCCCTGAGACCAGCTGTGGATGAAGGGTTAAGCGCTCTGGCGGGTGGGACTTCCAGGCAGGAAAGGAATGAACCCCGGGGCTGCTCAGACATCTGCTGGCCTGCCTGGAGTCCCCCTCCAGAGGTGCACCCAGAGGTGCACCCAGAGGAGCCCCCGGGGTGTGCAGCACTTGCAGAACGCATGGGCACCCAGGAATAACGGGGGGGGGGCGCTCCCATTTGTGGACAGATGGGGCAGCCCTGGGCCACCCTGGGCTTCTAAGGACAGAGTTACTCTAAGGGCCATGGTGGTGCCTGGGCATCGAGGGACCTGGCTCCCCCCTGTGTGTGGGGTTCAGTGGGCTCCTTGACCCATGGTGAAGGACCAGCCTAAATTCTCTCAGCCACAGGCTGCCCTCCTCCCCACATCCCAGCGGCAAGAGACGAGGGCAGCCCTGTTTCCACGACCTCCTTCCTCTGGTGGCTCCGCTGTGTGAGGTGCTGTTTTGGCCTGAAAACAGCGAGTGTCTGTCCGAGGCCCTCTGTTGGCCTCTTTCCCACTGACAAGTGTCCTCTGGGGCCTCCTGGGTACCAGGGCTACAGGTGGCTGGTGTGGAACCCACCTCAGGTACTGTCTGCTCGTCAATATCGTCTTGTTTTTAGAACCAGCAGATGGGAAGGAGCAGGCAGGCGGGAGGCGCAGGGGTCCCATGTGCTCCTGAGAGGTCCCCAGGGTGGGACCAGTGTGGGGAGGGTGGAGGCTGCTCAAGTGCTGCACCAGGCTGGGAGCCATGATCCTGCTGTGGGTCCTGCCAGAGGGTCTGGCTTCCTGGAGACACACAGAGCTGAGGACGAGAGTGCAGCTGCCAGGGGCCCAGGAGGAAGGCCTGCGAGAGAGCGGGGAGGCGTTCACTAGAGACAGGGCTGGAGAGCCCTCTTCCTCCAGACCGAGGCAGGGCAGGGAGGCCCGTTTCCACCCAGGGGGATGGGAGCTGGAAGCTTTGCAGAGGCAGGGTCCTTCCCCGGGAGGAGTGTCATGAGATTGCCTTCCTATGCTGGCCAGGCCTTGCCTGCCCCTGCCTCTTCCTTGGGGGTCCAGCTGTGTTGATGGGTTCTGGTCCTGGAGCCCGGGCTGGCTCCTTGCTTGCCTCCATCAGCAATGGGAGCATCCCCTGGGGAATGGGGGTGCTGTGGGCAGGAGGATGCGGGCCAGGACCTGGCAGGAAGGGACGCGTCCTGCTGGGTGGTGGGGAGGAGGAGGTGCTAGGCAGGCTCAGTGAAGGGGGCTGAGCAGGGCCGGGTGCAGGATGGGTGAGAGATTCCCAGCTGGGCTCTGCGCAGGCGGGTGGGCCAGGGGTGTCCCTATGAGTCATGTGCCACTTTGACAGGTGAGGCACAGACGTGCGTCACAGGCGGCCAAACCCCGGGAGCAGAAGCCCCAGCACCGCACTGCCCTGCTCCCTGCGGGGTCTGTCTTGACAGAGAGTGGAGCAGTAGAAGCCACTGTCCCCAGAAGGGAGGACTCGGGCCCTGCTGCCCTGTGTCTCCGTCTACTTGGGCTGCCTTGACAAAATGCTGTAGCCTGGCAGCTTAGAAACAGCAGGCCTTGCCGGGCATGGTAGCACACGCTGTCATCCCAGCATTCGGGGGGCTGAGACCAGAGGATCACAGTTCAAGGACAGCCTCAGCTACTACTTAGTGAGGCCCTTTGCAACTCAGTGAGACGCTGTTTCAAACATAAAAAGGGTTAAAAAAATAGGGCTGGGGGTGTGGCTCAGAGGTAGAATGCCCCTGGGTTCTATCCCCAGTACTGAAAACAAAAACCAAAGAACAGCAGACTTGGAGGTTCAAGATGGAGTGTCTGCAGACCCCGTGTCTGGCGAGGGCCGGCCTCCTGTTCATCCCTGCCCTGAGACCACCAGCGGCCAGGTGCACCGCCACCATAGGAGCTCGGGGACCAGGTGCGCTTAGACGCCTGAGCTATGTGTGGGCAGCTCCGGGGAGTTGAGGCAGCCGTATGCTCTCTGCTGGATGGTTCGGCTCGTGCATGGGCCCCTGAGGGTGCAGCCTGGGTCCCAGGCCTCATTGCCCAGGCAGACATTTGCAGAGAGCATGGCTTGGGTATGGACAGCAGGGAGAGAGCTGGTCTTGGGACCAGTTGCAGCAGGCCCTGGCGCCCACGTGGGTCGAGGGGGCAGCCTGGCCATTCCCTGCCAAAGGGGCCTTGGTGCTAGGTGAGAGGGGCTGTGCTGTGCTGGGCTCCGGCCCTGCAGGCTGCCCTGCATCAGGCTGAGGGAGCGACTGAGAACTCCATCCCAGTCCTCCCTCCCGGGGGAAGCACTTGTCTGGCCCGAGGCACCCACGGGTCGAAGGCCCAGGAGTTGGAAAAGGGTAATTTTCCTCTTATTCTCTGAAGTTACGTTATTTGTGCAGAGATTTCCTGGAAATGGCATTAAATCTCTCTCTCAGGCAGATGGCCTGTAATTACCCCCCAGTTGGTGGCCACTTGGCCTCCCTGGATTGCCCCGGCTTGCCCAGCGCCGAGAGCTCGCTGGTTCCCACAAGATGCCCTTTGAGCCCAAAGGCTCCAGGTCTTCCTGAGGAGGAGAGACCAGCGCCTGCTCCCCATAGGAGACCCCGTGCTGGAATGACCCCTCACTCAGCTGGACAGCACTGGGCTGGAATTTGCGACAGCCAGACGCGACTCTTTCCCATCTATGGAAAGGGGCTGCCGAGGGCACCAGGGTGTCAGCACCACCCGAGGGCCTGCATGTGGCCGGGTTAGGTGTGAGCTCCGCTGACGGTTGCTCGGCATCGACGCCCATGCTCAGGAATGACTGAGTGCGTTATAATTAAAGCCTCCCCAGAGGGTGTGGACTGGGGACAGCGGGATGCCGGGAGGCCGCTCAAAGCTCAGATCCCGTCCAGGACCACAGCAGCCTTCTTCCAGCCACTGCATTCAAAGAATGGCGTGGCGCCTGTAATCTCAGTACTTGGGAGGCCAAGACTGGAGGGTCGCAGGTTCAAGGCCAGTCTCAACAATATAGTGAGACTCTTAGCAACCTAGCAAGATCCCATTTCCAAAAACAGTAAGAAGGGCTGAGAGTGTAGCCCTGAAGTAGAATGCCCCTGGTTAAATTCCCAGCACCCCCGCCAAATAAAGGACATAGCCAAGCCTGGTGTGCATTCCTGTAATCCCAGTGCTTAGGACGTTGAGACAGGAGAGTAGCAGGTTAGAAGTCAGCCTCGTAATTTAATAAGAACCTCAGAAACTTAGACCTTGTTTCAAAACAAAAATAAAAAATGGCTAAGGTATAGACTCCTGGCTTTCATACTCAATACCAAAATAAATAAATAGATAAATAATAAAGACTAGCCGGGCGTGGTGGCGCACGCTTGTAATCCCCGCGCTTGGGAGGCGGCGACAGGAGGATGGCACAGGTTCAAAGCCAGCCTCGCTGGCTTAAGAGACCCTATTTCCAAATAAAAAGTATAAAATAGGTCTGGGAGTGTAGCCCAGAGGTAGAAGGGTTTCCAGGAACCCAGTACTACCAAAATAAATAAATAAATAAAATAAAATAAATAAATAAATAAAATAAATAAATGAATAAATAAAGACTGTCAGAGCCAGACCTCCCTCCACACAGGTTCTCCGGAGCGCTCTGGGGCGTCATACACGCGCACGGCTTCTCTGTTCTTGTGTTTTGTGCCCGTTCAGATTCTCCGAGGGCACCACTCGATTGGCGTCTATGGACCCGTATGGGGCCACAGATCCCGCCTGCCCTCAGCCAGGAGCTGCTGGCGGCTTCCTTTGGCATCACGGGGCTGCCCATTCCTGCCCATAGCTTTTCGGCTGACTTTCCAGGATCGCCACAGGGGAAGTGTGGGCGGACACACAGCACCCACGGCGGGGGCGCACGCTCCGCAGCAACAGGGGCTTGGCATCTCACTAGGAGGCCGGCATTTCCAGTTTAGGAGCGATGGGCCTCTCTGCAGCTGGCTCTGTCCTTGTTCTGGCTGGGAGGTGGCTGGCCCCTGTCTCACCGCGGCCACTTCACCAGAGGGCGCCCTGGGGGGTGAGGAAAGTGGAGGGCATGCAGCCCACCTGAGCTGTTTGCAGGTTCCCTGTTGGTGAATTCACCTGCTTGCCGAAACGTATGTGCAGCCCCACGGAGTCCAGAGCTTTCTCTGTGGTCCTGTGACCTGAGAGGAGGCAGCGGACCCACGGCCACTGACGCACGCTCCCCGCCGAGGTCGTGCCAGGGGCGCTCTGCCCTCCAACCTCCGCCCACAGGTGTAGCATTTTTGTGCTTTTTGTTGGGCCTCGCCTGTGTCTGTCCCAGGCGTGGCACTGCAGCGCTGTTGACTCTCCTGAGCAGGAGAAGGCTGCGTGTCCTATGAAGAGCTGCTCGGTTGGGCCGATCGCCCGGCCCTTGAGCTCGGTGGTCACGCATCAGTAATATAGGTGAAGAGCTGTCTTCAGACGGGAACATCAGACAAGACCATACGTTGATCAGTAGATGGAAATCTTGCTTGCAGCCAGAGGCTTCTGGGGGCCTGAGGCTGTGTTCCTCCAGCAGTGACGCTGTGGCGACATCCAGGTTGGCATCATCCTCTGCATCTGAGTTGGTAGCAACTTTCTGGAACACAACCTCGGTGAATACCGAGAATCGGCTGCACTGCAGGTGATACGGGAAGGGAAGAAATACAAAGCAAGTCTGGCCCGGTACTAAGGTGCCCTGGCCTGGTTTGTCATGGGCTTGAGGGAGACGATCCAGAGCTTGGCACCTGTCCTCGTCACCGCAGGGCAGGCATCACGTTTGTGGTGTCTGTGTTGGGGCGATGTTGCAACTGAGCTGTGGGTGCTGTTCTGCCCCTTCCCCTTTCTAGCACCAATTCTGCGGTGTCAGCCCACGCTGGCCTGAGCCTTGTCCTGGCCCAGGCGGCTTTGCCGGCATCCTCCGCTGGTGGATGGGAGGGATCATGGGAAGGTTTTTGGTTCCCTAACACGAAGGCTCTGGTCTGGCCCTTCTCTCCGCCTCTGTCCTTGATGAATGTGGAGCTGAGTTGGAGCTTGCACCTTGCAGAGTATTTTATTTATTTATGATGCTTCAAATAACAGCTCCCCACCCATGAGTTAGGTGGTGGTGCTGTTTTACAGGTGAGGAAACTATGACTCCAGGAGGCTCACTGCCTGCCTGCTCCAGCCTCAGGTCTACTAGTCGGCTCCTGTCCAGTTCTCAACCTCAGGTCCATGACGTCAGCTGTGGGGCTAGGTACTCCGCCGCTCCACGCTTGGCTGGTCACTGCGGGTTTCCGCTGTCACCAGGAGGGGCTTCATCTTTGGATTCCCTGCCTGTGTCCTTAGATGGCCCAGGAGCCAGACTTCCTGGTCTCAGATCCAGGCTCCGTTGCTTCCTGCCTGAGCAGGAACGTGAGTTAGGGTGGGGACCTTTGGTGTGTTTTGATCCGTGCAGTGGCCCCCACACCTAGTCTAGCGTTTGGCTCCTTAGAGGCACTCAGTAAATACTTGTCACTGTGGGGCGTGACAGAGCCATCAGGTGCTTAGCACAGTGTCTGACACCTGAGCTGTCCTCGTACCAGGTGCACTGGGGCGCTCGTGTTTTCTGATGGAGGGGCCGAGAGATGACAATCACTAGGCTTCTCTTAGTTTTCCATCATTAAAACAATATCTGAGATAAATCAACTTAATAAGATGGAAGGTTTTGCCAGGCATGGTGGCGCACGCTTGTAATCCCTCTGCTTGGGAGGCGGAGACAGGAGGATCGTGCAGGTTCGAAGCCAGCCTTGCTGGCTTAACAGACCCTGTTTCCAAATAAAAATATAAAAAATAGGTGTCTGGGAGTGTGACCTGGAGGTAGAAGGGTTTCCAGGAACCCCAGTACCACCAAAAAAAAAAAAAAAAAGATGGAAGGTTTGGTTCATGACCAACTGGCCCTGTTGCTTTGGGCTCATGGTAGAACATCATGGAAGAAACCTGGGGTGGAGGAAGCTATTCTTCTCATGGTTGGGTGTGAGAGATAGAAAAAGAAACCAGGGTCCCAATAGTCCCTTGGAGGGCTTGCCCCCAATGATCTCAGACCTCCCACCAGGCCCCACCTCGTAAAAGGTTCCACCACCTTCCAAGAGCTCCATGCTGGGACCAAGCCTCCAACACATGGGCATTGGGGGACTTTCTGGATCCAGACGACAGCAGCTATTTTAAGATGAGACTTCAAGAAGTCTTTTTCCAGTCCTGGTAGTGCCATGACTTTGACTTGGAAGGAAACCCAACTCCAGCAACCACCTCCCCTCTCCCAGACAAGGAAGGGAATACCCTGCGGTCAGGCTCCTAGGTGGATTCTCTTTCTGGAGGAAATGTGGCCCTGCACCCTGTTTCGCGTGAGTCCTTGATACTCAGTGCGCTGGCAGGGTTGAATCCGGCCTTCTCTCCCTTCTAACCGGGGGCCTGGCCAGGGCAGGGTTTCTCTGTGAGCCTCTCATCTCCCCAGGGTCTCTTCATATTGTGCCTTCAGAGCAGGCGGCTGCTGCAGACCACAAAGACCGAGGCCATTCACCAGGCCAGCACAGAACACGTGGTTCCCCATGGTGGCCTGCCTGGTGTTGACTCAGCCCCTCCGGCCTTGGGGCTGCCTGGGACGTGCCTGGAGCAGCAAGCCCTGCTTGAGGATGGCTGTGTGGCACTGGAGTCTGGTGGCTGAAGGCTGCTTTGAGGGCTCACAAGAGCCTTGAGTGCTGAGGATGAAGCCACATCCAGACCCTCAGTTCACCTGGCTCTCGGCCCCTTGGAATGCTAGCCTTGCTTTGCCCTGAAGGAGAGAGGAGGCTACTGTGAGCAGGAGGCAGGGTCATTGGTGGCTACTTCCTTGACAAGGAGAGAGTTCTTTCTTTCTTTCTTTCTTTCTTTCTTTCTTTCTTTCTTTCCTTCTTTCTTTTTTCATGGTACTGGGAATGGAACTAAGGGCCATGGAACTAAGGGGCATTCTACCTCTGAGCTTATACCCCCAGCCCTATTTTTTATTCTTTTTTTAAAATTTTTTTGGTGGTACTGGGGATGGAGCCCTTCTACCTCTAGACTACACTCCCAGACCTATTTTATACTTTTTATTTGGAAACAGGGTCTCTTAAGCCAGAGAGGCTGGCTTCAAACCTGCATGATCCTCCTGTCCTGTCTCTGCCTCCCAAGTGCGGGGATTACAAGCGTGCGCCACCACGCCCGAATTATTCTTTATTTTGAAACAGGGTCTCACTGAGTTGCAGAGGGCCTCACTAATTAGCTGAAGCTGGCCACGAACCATGATCCTCCTATCTCAGCCTCCCAAATGCTGGGATGACAAGTGTGTGTCTCCATGCCCAGCTAGGTGAGAGTCATTTCTGAAGCCTCCCCTTCCTGGTGCTCTAAGAGGTGTGATGTGAGGGTTACAGGTGCACGAGAGAGATGCCTTCCCACACAGCTCCCACTGTCAACAGGCATGGTCAGTTGCCGGGCTGTCAGAGCAGTCTAGCCGTGCACCTAACCAGCAGGTCACGCCTGGGCTCAGCAACAAAGAACAGAGGGTTTGGGACATGGGAGAAGAAGGGGCGATGATGGAGCCCAGGGTGTGAGGGCGGAGGGGGGATGCTGGAGATTAGGGTGTGAGGAGGAAGAAGGGGGATGTTGGGCCTCAGTATGTAAAGGAGGTAAGAGAGGGTTGCTGGTGCTCAGGATGTAAGGGGGAAGGTGGCCCTGGTCAGCTGGAGTCTGTGTCTAGGCACAGTTCATGAGACTAGAAGGGGAAGAAGAACCCACCATCCTCTCCTTCCTAAACTCGTCTTCCCACAGTCGTGCCGTCTTCTCATCAGGGTGGATGGAAGCAGCCATCAATCATTCCATGCTGATCCTTCTGCCTAGCCATGTCACTGTCGAAGGCTCAGCTGTTCTGCCGCACATGTGAGAAGTTTGTGGGGACACTACGCTTTGCACACAGGCTCTGCGATAGCGCTCTCCTGCCCTAGGGACCACAGAGCGGTGCCGGGGCAGAGGCGCTGGGACTGCAGTGCGATGGCGGTTCGTGCCCGCGGGCCCTGTTGGGCAGCTCAGGGCTCTTCGAGGCAGGCGGGGCAGGGGCTGCACGGATCTGTTCACATGTCTGTGCTCAGTTTCGGCCGAGAGCATTCTCAGCTGAGGTAGGATGGAGACAGGCCGGCCGCTCCGGCTGCCTGCGGGGTTGCCACCCAGCCAGAGTGAGGTCATGCTTGTGCAGGTGCCTTCCAAAGCAGCAAGGTAACGTTTGTAAACTGCGCCGCGATTTAGAGCCAGGATTTGCGCGGGGCCGGGATCGCCCCGAAATGGAGTGGAGCCAGCCAGGGCTCGCGCTGTAGCTCCGCAGGTCGGAAGCCCGCCGCGCCCACGTCTTCTGAGTTCTGATCCCGCGGTGGGACCTTCGATCTCTCTTCGAGTGGATGTGTCTGTCCTTGTTCTTTGTACACACGAGATTCTGAGCCCCAGCCCCATCAGGGCTGGGCCACAAGGTAGAAGGTACTAGGGCTTGGTGCAGAGAGGCTTCGAGCACTGCGGCGGCCGCACGGCTTTGTCGTCACCACCCCAGGCTTCCGCTCCTTTACTGACAGCCAGCCCTCCCTGAGGGGCTCCAGCAGGGCCTCTTAGAGGGGACATGCCATTTTTCTTTTTTTGAGTCTCTGATTTAAAACTCAATAATCCAACACAGGGTTTCAGAAATTGTTGCATACAATGCTGATATTTAATGAATTAACTTTTAGCTCATAAAAACACAATGCGACCTAATTGTGCTATTCAAAATAAAGTGACGGGATTGATTAAGTATTTTGCTTCCTGGTGGATGCGGTCCCTGGGGCTGAGTTTGTCTTCCTTCAGTACCAGTGGCGATCCCTGAGGCTGCAGTGGCCTCTGTCCTTGTGCAGGGTGAAGCCAGGGTTCCCTGGGGGTCCTCCACCCCTGGCAGGCCTCGGGCCTTGCCCGTTCCTTACCAAGCTCCCCACCTAGCTGAGAATCAGGCCTCCACAGCTCTGCTCCAGGGGCCGGCCAGAGGCGCTTTCCTAACCAGCTGACTAGCTGCTTCTTCCCTTCCTCTTCCTCTGCTCCTCCATGCCCCTCCTCTTCTTTCTCTTCCTCTTCTTCTTTTTGTAATGAGGGGATTTAACTCAGAGGCGCTCTACGGCTCAGTTACATCCCCTTTTTTTGAAAGTGGATCTTGTGAAGTTACCTGCAGGCTGCTGGCCTTGAACCTTTGGTCTCAGCCTCCCAAGAACTGGGATTACAGACGTGTCCCATCACCCCCAACCCCAACTAGGTTCTTTTCCTCTGGTTTAGTGGTCTACACACACGTACACACCCCAAGGAGCAGTTGGGCAACATACATCCATGTCCCAATCCTAGAACCTGTGAGTATTGTTTTCTGTGGCCAAACAGAGAATTGTGCTGTATATGGTATCCAATCCAAACTCTGAGACAGAGGAGTCTCTGCAAAAGACAAAAACAAAACAATAAAAACCAGAGTTATGGATGCCCACCAGAAGAGGACAGGACGGACCCAGGGCAAGTTTCTGCACACTTTAGCTGCAGGGCTAGGAAGTGGTTGGAGAAGGTCTGTGGACCAGAGCTAGGGTGGTTTTATAACAAAAACAGGAAGGAAGGACTAAGTCATTCATGGTCCACATATACAGGCAGTGGACACAAGTGGAAGATGGCTGAGTGCAGGAAGCTTTGGGACGGGCAGGTATCTGGAGAAGAGACAGCCACTCTGAATCGGTCAAGTCTGGGAAGTCTCTGTGTGCAGGCAAGGTGGCCTTGGTGGTTAGCATGGTGGGCTGAAGTCAAGGTTTCAACGCAAACAGTCTGTTGGTTTTGGCCATAGCTATAAACATATTAACTTCCCTCTTCTTCTGCCCTCAAACTTCGGCCCTTATCATTAAACTTAAGGCATCTCAGAATTTTTTCTTTTATCAGTGATAAAAGATGTAATTAGGTTAAGGATCTGGCAAGAAGGAACCTTGTGCCAGACCATCCCAGTGAGCCCTAAATGCCAGAGAGAGAGACAGACAGACAGACCAAGGAGGTGTTGGCCATGTGAAGACAGAGGCAGACACAGCCGCAGTGAGGGGTGCCTGGAGCTGAAGACACCAGGAAGGACCCTCCCCTAGAGTCTTGGGGGAAGCATCCTCTTCCCCGTCTTGATTTTGTCCTGCTGTCCTAGGGCCCTGACATGGGAGCTCTGCTCTCTCTGGGCTGTGATCTTGCTTTTCCTACTTAGAGTTCACTCTGACCTCCTGCCCCCCGGCCAAGCGTATTCTCTAGAAGTCTCTTCCAAGCCTCCCCAGTGACTTCTCTCTTCCTGGAAACGCTTGCTGGTGGCCCTTGACAAATATTGTTGCCTGGGTCTGCTCCCCCCCACCCCACCCCCAGGCGCTTGGGGTTTTAGCAGCTTCCTGGAACTCCCAACCCTGGGGGCTGGAGCCCAGAGGGTCCCCCTTCCCCAGTGGGGAGCCGGAAGCCCGCGGTGCAGGCCTGGAGCTCAGAGAGAGCTGGTGACCCGTCTTCCGTCTTGCCAGTGTTTCACAAGCCTTAGTGCCTCCGCAGACAGAGAGCGTGTATCAGGGGACACCGAGTCCCCGTGAGGAGTCACTGACGTCGGCACCTATATTTAATTCTTCTGGACTTTCTGAAAGGCTGCCAAGCCACCTTATCAACTCAAACATAGAGAAGGCTTGCCCCTCTTTCCTGACTTTGATCTACAGAAGTGGAAACCCCCTCCCCCGGAACGCAGGAAGTGCTCTAGCTCGGCAGTTCTCATTTGCGCTATTGTTTGTGCTCGAAGGGAGAGTAATGGCCGAGGTCCAGGTGAGATGGCACGGAGCCGGGAACAGAGCGGCGCTCAGCCAGCCGCCTCGGGGCCTCGGGCTCTCATCCACCAGTGGGTGGAAAACGTCCTCCTCTCTTTGTGCCTCCCCAGCTCCTCAAAGGTAAAAACAAGAAGCGTCTTTGCTGTCGGGCTGTGGGATCCAAACTGTCCTCCGGTGCCGTTCTGCACGAAGCGTCCTAACTGGCAGCCGTTCAAGGCAAAAGCTTCGAGAACATTCCCCGGGCCCTGATTTCCCCACAGGGGAGCAGGCGTGCATTTCCACCACAGGGATCAAAAGGCACCAGGCTCGCCACATCACGGCTTACGGTAAAGCTGCAGTAATCAAGACAGTGTGGGGCTGGCAGAGACCCAAGGCGCGGGTCAACAGAACAGAGCCAGAGCCCAGAAAGACGCCCGGCTGAGTTGACAAAGGCAAATTAATATCACAAAAGCTGTTCCACGGAAGAGGGAACGATGATGCCGGGGTAGAGTCCCGGGGCAGAAAATGGCCTCCACCTCGGGACCACCTTTGTACAGAAGCCCTATAGATCAACTGCTAAGCATGTAAACCATCACACATACACACACACACACACACACACACACACACACACGCGCGCGTGCGCGCGCGTACCCCACAAGTTCCAAGGCTAAGGAAGGAAGGAAGACTTGGACTTAACCTCAGAGGCATGATCCCCAGAGAAAAGATGGATGAACCGACTGCTCGAAGTTGAAAGCTCTTTTGCTCCAAGAAACATCCTGTATAGAGGGTCATGGGATGAGTGACAGGCTCAGAGAAAATGTTTGCAAACCACATATCCAACAAAGGGCTGGCAACTAGAATATTCAAAAGAACTTCCTAAAATCAACAGTCAAAACCCAAGCTAGCCAATTAGAACGTGGGTCAAAGACACGAGTGGACATTCCCCAGAGAGGGTGCTCGGACCACAGGTGGGTGGCAGGAAGCCGGTCAGCACCATTAGTGGCCAGGAGACGCTAAGTAATATCACAGGGAGCGCCGGGCCACGCACCTGCAGGCTAAGAGACAGGAGTAACGGCGTCCGACCCGCAGCGATGCCAAGACCCCAGCCCATTCCTACGTTGCCGATGGGAATGTACAATTCCATTGTTCTGCAGTAGTCCAGCATCTGCTCAGCAAGCTAACCATTAGATTACACTCCTGGGCATTCATCCCAGAGAAATGAAGGCAACTTCGTAGAGCAGCAGCATTCCTGATCACCCGAGAGCGGAAGCCACACGATGTCCTTCCACAGTGAATGGTTGAGCGAGCTGTGGTCCCTCCACAGCTGGGAACGCAGCTCGGCCGTAAAGGGGAAGATTGCGGAAGGTGAGCTGGCCTGCAGGCAGCGATCTCAAAAGCTTCCTCACTGGATCATCCCACTTATAAAGCATGTTGGAAAGGACAAAATTATAGAGATGGCAGGCAGACCAGCCGTGGCCAGCAACTGGGGAGGAGACCGTGGCTTCCGCGGGCTGCTGGAGGGGCTCGCGATGGAGCTGGCAGGCTAACGGGTCTGCACAGAGTCAAAGTCAGGCACACACAGACGGGAGACCACGGGCCGCGGAGGGACCTGCACAGCCCGGAGAACACCCGTGTCCTCCCCGTGGCCAGAAGCCTCATGCATGCCTTCAGGAAGATGTTAATAAGCGAGATGTTAAAACCTGCCGGCGAGGCCTCACAGGAGCCGGGCAGCCTTCCTGACCCCAGCGTCGTGGCCACGGCCACGGAGGCCCAGGACTGTCACTGTCCAGAGAGGAGCAGCAGGGCTGGGAGGGACCTCACCGTGGCTGGCTGTGGTCCCTGGAGACCTAGGGGCCTGGCTTAGCTCAGAGCCCGTGTGCATGCTGGGTTGGGAGTAGACTGCCCTGGTGTGTGTGCGGCTCTCAGGGGTAGGCTCACCATCAAGCGGTGAGAGGAAAGTCTCCCTAACTGACCTAAAAACAGACTTCTGTCTGAGTGTTTGAAGGGCTGGAGGAGAGGGCCCCAAAGCCACTCGTGATGCCAGGCGTGGTGGCGCACACTTATAATCCCAGCACTCGGGAGGCTGAGACAGGAAGATCCGGGTTCACGGACAGCCTCAGCTACTTAGTGAGGCCCTCTGCAACTCAGTGAGACCCTGTTTCAAAATAAAGAATAAAAATAGGGCTGAGGGTGTAGCTTGGAGGGAGAATGACCTGGGTTCCATCCCAGTACTGCAAAAAAAAAAAAAAGCCCCCTCATGACACTGCATGCCCTCTGTCCACTGCTACCTGGGAGCACTCAGCAGCTTGTGATCACAGGGGTGGGGGCGGTTGTACCAGTATTGAGAAGGGCCTAGGAAGATTTGAGAAAGCTCTGATTATTGATATATTCCAAAAATTGGGTGAGGGGCAAATCTGTGAAAGGACTTGGTTTCTGCCTAGAAGCAGGCAATTATTCCAATGTAAATTAACCTAGCTAAAGGTAATTAGCAAGTCTATAGGAGAGGGGAACTAGGACTTCCCCATCCTCATTCTAAAGACAGGTTAACATGACGATTGGATGATCTAGCTGGGTGGGAGGAGGGGTCGACCTTCGACCTTCGTGAAAGGAGACCCCTTGCCGCACCTTGCTGGGGGAGGAACCTTACAGGGACGTAACTGTCTTCTGTATTTCTATCTTTTTAATAAACTTCTTTAAATCTTCAGCAAGAGTCTGGGCTAATTTGTATTTACCCTTAGCTCAGGACAAGAACCCGCGGTTTTTCTGTGTTTGGGTTTTTTGTGTTCTGGTAGAAATTGTGTCCGGAGCCCTAACAGGGATCCTCGGGGACAGTTTTCCCAAAACCATATCATCTCAAACCATAACAGCAGTGAGTGGGCCCTCTGGGCAGTGTGGAAAGGCTCTTCTGCGTGGACACATCTGGTGATGCTGTGGTCATCGGAGAGCCCTGCAAACCCTCCCTACTGCGCGTGTGCACTGACTGCCCTCGTGCAGATTGTCTGGCTGTGATTGGAAGAATACAACAGAAGTGTCTTTCTGTGACCCTGAACCCAGGCCTCTGCTTCCTGCTTGTAGGAACCTCGCCGCCATACTGTGAGGAAGCCCAAGCAGCCACACGGGGCGGCCCCCTTGAGGACAGGGCCAGCAGCCCAGCTGCACTTGGGCCATCGGTGAGCTGCCAGGCGAGTGAGCCTTTTGGGACCGTCCACCCACCCTGCAGCCCAGCGGCATCTTGGGCTGAAATGGTCTCATGGACTCGGCTGAAGCGTGGTCCCCAAACAGACCCATGGACTTGTGAAGTTGTGTTTCTGTTCTTATCCTAAGTCACTGAGTCCTGGGCTCATTCATTTTTGGGTAATAAGTAACTGAAACGGAAGTTAAGGCAGTGCCGCTGTTTCTAAAAAGCAGCTTAATTTAGGATCTCAGGTTTCACAAACGAAGCCCATGTATAAAATACCCAGTTTCTTGAAACCATTCGCAGGAGGCTCAAGATTTGGGTGGCCACAGGCTGGCCTCCTGCCCTTCAGCTGGGGCCGTCCTTGTGCTGGGTCGGAGCCATTTTCAAGGGAGAACCAAAAGAAACCCAGCACGTCGAGGTGCCCTCTGCCCGGAGTGCTGTGGGCGCTCTCTGGCCGGAGCAGGATGCTCCTTGATGCCGCGAAGATCTTCCTAACCTCCAGCAGGCTGAGCGGCAGAGCTCCTGCCCTGGGCCTCAGTCCTCCAGATTTGGGGCCTCCTTTCTGGTAAAGCAGGACCCCAGAAGCTGAGGCTGGGACTTCCTTGCTGGCCCTGGGGGTGAGGGAGCTTCTCTGGCTCTTTGCGGTTTCCAGGTATGTTTCTGGCATCCTGGCCCCAAAGGGAGGCGGGCCAGCAGCCAGGTCTCCATCCTCTCATACACGAAAGCTTACATCTCAAGCTTCTGTGTCTCAGACCAGGGAGGTCTTACTTTCTGGAGGAGGCGCACCAGTGGTGGGTGAGACGCTTTCCAAAGCCCCGTCCCTCACCTACGGCACTCCACCCAGCGCCGGCGGCCGGTCTGCTCTTGAGAAGCAAAGGCAGGGCAGAGAAGGGTGGCTGGACAGGAACCAACTCTGCGTACTCGTCCGTGAGGCCGTGGCTCCTGCTGGCCACTTCTGCATAGGACGAATTTCCTGGCGTGGCGCACCTGGCAGGCCTCGCTCGTCCTGCTCTCCCGGCTGGGCATGGGGCACTCAGAGTCCCTGTCGTACCAGGCTCTCCCATGTGTGAGCAGAAAGGGTTTCTGTTCTTGCACAGAGGAACCCAGGATGCACAGGCAGCCCATGTAGGGGCCTCGGCCCGGCGCTTCTGTGCTTGTGAGCCCTTCGAACCCTGACTGTGACTACCAGGGTGAGTGATCTGTCATTTCCATGTTATAGTCGAGGGAACAGAAGCAGGGATGTTGTGAGATGTGTCACAGGCATGGCTGAGTGGCTGGACAGTGGCCGAGGTGCTGGACAGATATCTGCTACCTGCCTGGATCCTAAGGCTGCCAGGCAGTGGGTAGGCCGGGCTTCTCCTTGCCCATGGGCAGGCCCATTGCCCAGCCCTGCTGTGCTCGGCGGCCCCTTACCCTACAGAGGGAGCCAGTACATCCTCCAGGGACACAGGGCCCCTGGGCAGTTGGCCTGGTGAGCATCTCCAAGGGCCACGTGACCGCGGCCTGTCTCAGGCGGGTTGCTCTACCCCCAAATCATCCTATCATATCTTTTCTTATTTTTGCAGTACTGGGGATGGAACCCAGGGCCATTCTACCTCCAAACTGCATCCCTGCCCTATTTTTAACTCTTTATTTTGAAACAGGGTCTCACTGAGTTGCAAAGGGCCTCACTAAGTAGCTGAGGCTGTCCGTGAACTGCAATCCTCCTGTCTCAGTCTCCCAAGTCCTGGGATTATAAGCGTGCGCCACCACATCTGGCCCAAGTCATCCTGTTAGTGAGAATGGCTTCGGGGCCATGTCAGTCACTGCTAGAGTTGAAAGTAAAACGCCCCTCGGATCTCATGCTGGTGAATGGGCTACATATAGGGGCTGAAATTTCCAGACGTGTAAGCCAACACGCCTATCTTTCTAAGTATGGCTGGTCAGGTTTGGATCACAGAATGCAGGCTGAATAAATGGCCACACAGCTCTGCAGAACCCCTGGGCCCAGCTGCAGGGACCCTCTCAGGCCCCCTTTCCCCCCAGAGGCCCCGGAAGCTGCCCTTCAAACCCTGCCTGCAGTTGAAGGTCACCGGCCATCATGGCTGAGGGCACGGGCTTGGTCTGGGCAGGATCCCTTCCCCGATGGTCCCCAGCTGCACTCTGCCAGTCTGAGCATGGTGGGGGTAAAGAGATTCGGAGCCCGCCTCATCGGCCCTCAAACGCTTCCGCTCTGTTGCTAGTATGTCCACATGTGAGTTCCCGGCTGGCGTGGGCATCCCTCTCTATCTGCCCACCCCCCGGGCAGCCATCCACTATTTCTGCTGTGGCTTGGCTCCTCCAAGGCCAGGCAGCCTGGGCAGTGCAGCTCTGGCCTTCCGTCTAGTCCCCTGGACATCGGGGCTCCCAGACCTCCTTTGCTCTGAGGTCTGGCCCTGGTTCATTACAGAAATAGAAACCCTGAGATACCTCGTGGAGAGACTGGACTCAGACCCAAGCGGGCCGAGTGGAGGCCCGGGCTGGGCTGGATTCAGGATGCGGCCCCTGCCTCACTTCCCCCTGGTGACAGACTGCCTGTAGAGAGGACAGGACTGGGCCTGCTGGAGTGACTGAGAACTTGGCCCCCGCTCCTGACCAACCCTCTGCTCGCTGACCACCGGCCTTCATCAGTGTGCTAGCCAGGCCCCGGGGTCTGGTGAGTTGGGAGGGCTCTGCCCGGGCAGACAGGACCCGGCCCAGCCCTGGGCACGGTGGCTCGCCCCACACTGGAGGCTGTCTCCTGTGGGCCAAGGTTTGTGTCCTGGTGTTTGCTGTGCCAGGGCTCGGAGGCCTGGTCCGGCCTGCTACTTCCAAGGAGCTTTGTGGCCCGGGTGTGGCTGCCCACCAAGGAGACTGGCAGTGTTCCCATTGAAGGACGTCAGGAAACGGATAGTCTTCTGTGGAAAGGCACAGGAAACGCCAGTGGGCAGCGACAGTGTGGCAGAACTTCCCCTCTCTCGCTTGTTGTGTCAAGAGGGGCCCTGCGGCTGCAGCCCGAGGCCAAAGGGGAGCGGCCGCCGGCCACAGTGTCCACAGGTCTGCGGCCAGAGGGCCAAGTCGGTGTCGGGATGTCTCTCCCTGGAGAGAGGCTCACAAGCTCATGTGGACACACAGTGGTACATTCACACCAGCACACACACATTGCATACCTGCTAGCACACACATGAACCCTCACTGTCATGCACACGTACTCACACTCTGACACACATTGGCACGTGCACACTCACCCCGCTGTGTGCGACCCTGTACACACCAATGCACGCCGCGCACCTTGCAGGTAAGAAGAGGTCTCTTGGCCTCTGCGCAGCCCCTGTGCACCAGAGCTACTGTGGCCGAGGAGTCAAGGCCGCGGCTCGGAAGAGCCGGTGACAGGGCCCTGCTCAGATCTGACCCTTCTCTCCAACCTGAGCGCCAGGCACTGTGCTGGGAGGCTGCTGGACCACAAGAAGGGCAGCCAGCAGGGGTGGGCCCCTGGCTGCACACAAGCCAGGGGGCTGCACCTCATCCTGATCGTCTCGCCCCGAGGGGCGCCATAAAGCTCAGGCTGCAAAGCCTCTCCTCCCGCTCAGGCCTCGGCCGAGTGCTGGAGCATCACCACCGCCACGGCAGGTTTGGGGATGCTGGATGGGTGGGGAGAATTTAACGTGAAACCTCCCCGGGCAGCCCCACGAGTCCACAGGCACAGCCAGGGCCTGGTGGACGGAGCCTCACGCCGAGGCCACCCTGGGAACCGGGCCCAGCACACAGAGGCCTGAGCTCCATTCATACATGTCCTCCTTCCTCTCGCTCCTCTGCACGGCCCTGAGCTGCTCCAGTATGGCTCTGTTTATTATTATATTTAAAAGTTCATCGTTCCAACAAGTCTGCCTCCCTGCAAGGAGCCATTAGTTAAACTCTTGAGATGTGTTTATTTTTGGCCCACACTCAGGTGTCTGCATCCGGAGACACCAGGCCTTTGAGCAGTGTTTGCTCACTGACATACCCCGGGGAAGGGGCTTGCTGGGCCTGGCAGACGAGGTCGGCAGGGCTGGCCGGCAGCCAGGCCTATTGGTAGAGGTCAGTGTCCGCGGTGGACAGGATCCAGGGACAAGGGAGGATATATTCACACTGTGGAGCTGGCAGTCTAGAAAAATAAGATAGAAAGAGCTGGGCTGAGTAATCCCAGTACTCAGAGGCAGAGACAGGAAGATCGCAGGTTTGAAGTCAACCTCAGCTACTTAGGCCCTCTGCAACTTAGCCCCTGTTTCAAGAAAAAGAATGAAAAAATAGGGCTGGGGTATAGCTTGGAGGAAGAATGCTCTTATGCACTTGGGTTCAATCCCCAGTACTGCAAAGAGAGACAGAGAGAGAGAGAGAGAGAGAGAGAGAGAGAGAGAGAGAGAGAGAGAGAGAGAGAGAAGAAGAAGAAGAAGAAGAAGAAGAAGAAGAAGAAGAAGAAGAAGAAGAAGAAGAAGAAGAAGAGGAGAGGAGAGGAGAGGAGAGGCGAGCGAGCTGGGCTGTTGCTGGGTGATAGCACTTGCCTGACATTCTCGAGGCTCTGGGTCCCATCCCTGGTGCTGTAAAAACCCAAACAACCAGATACAAACTTACTGCTCTCCTGCGTGGCACAGCGTGGAAGCTGCAGCCCCGGCTTGCGGCGTCAGGGACGCTGAGCTGGGTCATTGCATTTTGTGCACCCCCTCCCGGCTCATGCTTAGATGACCCCTCAAGGTCAGAAATGGCCTTGGGGCCCCAGCCGTGGGAAGTCCAGGCACATGCTGCCTGGGACGCACTGGCACCCTCCCTCCTCTTTCTCTCTCCTTCTCCTCCTCCTTCTTATTTCTCTCTCTTCTCTCTTTCTGGGTGGGCACTGGGGATCTAGCCCGGAGACATTATCTCTTAGCTACACCCCCAGTCCTTTTCATCAATGTTTTTTATTTTTAAACAGGGTCTAAGTTGCTGAGGCTGGGCTCAAACCTGCAGTCCTCCTGGCTCAGCCTCCCAAGTACTGGGATTACAGGCATGCACCTTCCCCTCTTTTTAAAGTATCAGCTTTAAAGGGAGACATTTGTACATTAGAGTACAAATACATTAGACTATAGATAGAGCAATAGCTGGCACCTTGAGAGCGCTCTCTCTCTCTCTCTCTCTCTCTCTCTCTCTCTCTCTCTCTCTCTCTCTCTCTCTCTTTGCGCGTCTGGGGATGGTACCCAGGAAGATTCGACCTCTGAGCTGCACCTCCAGCCCTATTTTTTATTCTTTATTTGGAAACAGGGTCTCACTGAGTTGCAAAGGGCCTCACTAAGTAGCTGAGGCTGTCCGCGAACCATGATCCTCCTGTCTCAGTCTCCCGAATGCTGGGATGACAAGTGTGCGCCACCATGCCCGGCTTATTGCTGTCTCTTCACGGTATTGAAACTCTCTCCACCCCACTGGCACAGAGGCCAAATCCTGGTCCCCTCAGCCAGGAGGGCCCGAGGGGCAGTGTGGCTGGAGGGCCTTGGAGTAGGGCCATGTGGGGACCCAGTGGTTCTTGAAGACAGAGTGGGCCTTCCAAGGTGCTTGTTGTGGGGGACAAAAAAGGAGCACCTTACTCCAACTGTGTGTGTGTGTGTGTGTGTGTGTGTGTGTGTGTGTGTGTGTTTAGGCATTGAACCCAGTGGAATTCTACCTCCGAGCTACACCCCAGCCCTATTTTTTTATTCTGAAACAGGGTTTCACTAAGTTGCGGAGGTCCTAAGTAGCTGAGGCCAGCCGTGATCTTGTCTCAGCCTCTTAAGTACTGGTATTTCAAGTGTGCATCACCACGCCTGACCTCTACTCCAGTAATTCATATGCAGTGGTCACTTACACAGGCCAACACACCTGGCGCAACCCGCCCAGGGGCACTTGCAGTGAGACCCCTTCGAAGCAGCCCTGTTCTCTGCAGCTGCGCGTGCCTGGCTTCTCGAGTGTGTGTCAGGGGCCTTCTTCTCCCGACGGTCCTCTTGGTTGGGCCTCACCGGTGTCTTCCTGGCTGTCCGTGTCAGGGTCGCTCAATCTGCTCTGTTGGGTCCTGGCCTCACTGCGTTGACCCCAAAAGGCTCGGTCCTGCTCCCTGCGCCTCTCCAGGGACGTCCAGAGAGAAGCCTGATTGAGGACTGCCTCTTGCCCGGCCCTTCGTGACATCCTTATGTCCTTCCCTAGTGACTCTGAGGATGCTGGAGGGATCCATCCACGGGGATGACTGGCAGGGCAGGCCCGGCAGAGCTGGCCCCCCAGGAGGACACAGAGGCCAGAGCGGTAGCCCTCCCCAGGCGGCGTGTGGCCTGGGAGGAGGCCTCAGGACAGCCCTGGCTCGGCCTCTGAGCCCCTGCACGTAGCCAGGATCCCTCGTTCCTCCCTCAGAGTAAAACGCTCATGTTCTCCACAGTCCGGCCCCGGCCGTGCCTGTCCCCAGGAGAGGGGGCCAGTGGTGTGAGTCCCACCGGAAGCCGGTCCCTAGCACGGCCCCACGGACGGCACATTCCTGAAAGCCCCTTGGGATCTGGCCCCGGACTTCCCAGGCCCGGCGGTGTCGCGCGGGGGCCTGTGCCGCTACGTGACAGCCTGCGTGTGCTCAGGCCCCAGTGTGTGGGTGCGTGCCTGGGGCTGAGCGCAGGAGCGAGGCGTGTGCGGACCTGTCTTTTGAAACAGGCGAGTAGCAGCGACATCAAAGCCAGCGTGTGCTGAGCCATGCTGCTGTTTTTAGCCTGACAGCGTGGCGTAGGGAGTGAGGGGACAGGTCCTGCCAACAGTGCTGACATTGCGGCCCATGGCCAGGTGGGGGTCTGGGGACCGAGGGGAGCCGCTCCCAGGGAGCCTGTCGCCAGGGCCTCAGTCCCCAACCTCCCGCTCTTGGCATCACCTCAGTCTTGGGGTGTCAACGACTCTGCAGACAGGTCACGCCACAGGAGGCTGCCCGTCGAGGTGAAGTCTCAGCACGCCTGAAGTTTGCTTTCATTTTCTTTGCTGAGAGGACTCCTGCAAAGGGGACAGGGCCTTGTCACCGGGGAAGTAGAACCAAACAAGGGAGGCCACGAGGATGATCCGGGTGTGGTGGCTCACGCTTGTAATCCCGGTACTCAGGAGGGTCACAGGTTCGCAGCCAGCCTCACCTACTTAGTGAGGCCCTTCACAACTTAGTGAAACCCTGTTTCAAAATAAAGGATAAGAAGTAGGGCTGGGGGTGTAGCTCAGAGGTAGAATGCCTTTGAGTTCAATCTCCAGTACCACACACACACACAAAAAGTGTCAGGACTTTGTTTCCCCCAGCAATGTCCGTTATCACCAGAGCCTTTTCTGCTAAGAACACTGTCATCCCAACAATGGGCAGACAGCCATGGGGCCCTCGGAGGTTTCTAGCACTCGTAATAGACGTGGGTCTGCAGGGGAGGGATTAGCTGAGGTACAGGCAGCGACTGACACCTGCCTGTCAGTCAGCAGTCGTCAGGATGGTGCTGCGTAACAAACATGCGACTCCATGACTCAGTCCTACTCCCCGTCTGTGGGCTGCCTGGGGCTGGTGGTCTCTGTTCCCAGAGCAGATGGGCTGATCCCTGCCGCCACGTGGCCCACCTGCCTGAGCATGGACTGGCGAGGGCCAGTATGAGCACATGTCAAGCCCTGTTGCACCAGGGCCACCGAGTCCCACCCATCCACCCACAAGCTGTATGGCCAAGCCCAAAGTCAGGAACCATGCCCAGCCTCCCCAGGCCACAGCAGGGACAGGCCCCCAGTTGTCCCTGTGCTGGGGGGTTCCAGAGGATGACGAGACAGGCCCCGGGTGCCCAAACCTCCCGACTGCCACCGAGGCCGCCTCCTGGGGCCTCCGCTGTGCTCAGGAACGTCCCTGTTCCTCTTTCAGACCACCTGGCAGGAACCTACTTCTGCTGTGGCCAGAAGACCCATTCTCTGTGGTGTTGGAGCGCGGCCTCACCTGGCACGGCCACTCAGGGGCTCAGTCCCCTGCCCGGCAGGCACCTGGGGCTGCTAGCTGGGGCTCCTGAGGACCTCAGTCTCCACAGACTGGCCGGGCTGCCCAGTCACACCCAGGGTAGCCAGGCTCACACCCAGCCAGGCCTGCAAAGGGCCCCGGTGGCTGGTGTGTGTGTGTGTGTGTGTGTGTGTGTGTGTGTGTGTGTGTGTGTGTGTTTGTGTGCGTGTGTTGAGGGGCATGTGTCTTAATGACACTTGAGGCTTCTTTCTTTGCACATACGTGAAAATGTGTTTAAACAGGAAGTTAAGGGCACACTTTGCGACTGTTGAGAAACACGGCAAAGTCTGTTTTGAAAACCCGTAGGTGGTTCTGTGACTTGGAACACTGGCCTCAGGGCCGCTGCGGTCACCCATGGGAGTGGCCCAGCAGATCCTGTGGGTCCAGACCCCCGTCATCTGGGCGAGCTGCCGGCCAGAGGTCCCGCATGCCTGGCGCTTTACTTGCTTTGGGAGTGGAATGATCTGGGGCCTTTATCACCTGATTATATTTGGCTGTGTCCAGGAGTTGGTTATTAAGTGCAAACATTGATGACACTATTCGGAGCCGTGGGAGCCAATGGACAAACAGAGGCCTGGCTCCTGCCCTCCTGTGGCCTGGTGGCCGCAGCCTGTCTGTGTCTGGTCAGCCGGCCAGCTGGTCTTGTGCTTCTCCAGGGGCTGCAGAGAGGAACAGGGTTCTCCCTTCTGGGGAGCAGTGGGGAGGCTGGCCATGTGGGACCATGTGGTCATCCTGTGCGCACATGTGGCCGGTGTCACTGCTGGGCCCCGCAGCGGGCGGTGTTGGGCACAGTGAGGCCAGATGGGACCCGAGGAGGCGCCCCCCCCCGCTTCCGTCTCCAAGGTGGTTGTGGAGATCTCTGCTTCCTGCGGTCTGGCTTAGTCACGCCAAGCCAAGGTGACCTTGAATGGAAACACCGATTGGCAGGGGTGCGATGGGGCGGAGGGCTGGGGTGAGGCACTGCCAAGGGCCGGGCCGGCTATCTGCCTGAGGGTCCCCTGAGCAGGTTCCCCGGCTCCCTAGGACTCCCTGTCAGACCAGAACCGCACCCATCCGGAACTGGTTCTCCCGAAGTGGAAGGGCTGCCAGGGCTGGGCGGGGACCAGAGGCAGAACAGACTGTACCCAGGAATGCAGATGACCGACCGGGACTCCAGAAAGGGGAAGGTGCCAGCCGCAGACAGAAACTGGCAGCTGTGCTGCGGGCCCAGCTGGGACGGAGAGTTCCCCTGCCCCACCGTCGATGCGGGGTCTTGTCCCGTTGGGGGCAGGGCGTGGGGTCCCCAAATAGCAGAGCCCGGGTCTCACCTGGTACACAGAACAGCTGCTCTGTCCACCCCAGCCCCGGGGACTATGCATCTCAGCCAGTCACAGAAAAGACGAGGACTCCTACCATGGAGACCCAGTGTGTCACCCCCAGTTTGCCAGACACTGCATGCTGCCCTAATAGTCTGGAGAGCCCCCACCCCCAGCCCTAGAGTGTCAGGGCTGGGAGCAGAGGCCGGGAGGGCAGGGGCTCCCTGAGGAGGAAGCGCTACCTGAGCACACCCTCCTGAGAACCAAGTGCCGCCGCGGCGGGTGGGGGACCAGGCTTTGAAGGGGGGGCGCCGGCAGCGGGGAGGCAGAGTCCTCATCTGAATGGTGGGGGCCTGGGACTGCGCTGGCCTCTAGGGTTCCTGCCCAGGGGCAGGACTCACCTGGCTGGGCTGCTGCGAGCTGAGGGAGGAAGCCCTGAGAAGAGCCGCCCTTGGACTGGGCCACTATGTCCTGAGCCCCTTAGGGGGCCCTGTCCTGGCGTGGGGCTGGACCCCTGCCCATGCTGGCTGGTTATGGAAGAAATTGCCACCGGCCTAGAAGCAATCTATCCCCGTCAAGGTCAATAAGCGTGTCCGGCCTAAGGTGAGGCGGCAGCGGAATAGTTAAAAGTGTCGGTTTACCTAGAGCAGTCGGCAGCCAATCTTCTGGATGCTGCCCGCTCTGCCCAGGAGCTTCACCCCGCCCTGCCCCAGATTGCCAGCTCACAGCTGGGGAAGGCGCTGGGCTCAGGAGATGTTGAAGTGTTTGCCGGGGCTGGTGACACACACCTGCAATTCCAGTACTTGGAAGGCTGAGACGGGAGGTTCTGAGGCCAGCCTCAGCAACTTGCAAGCGTCAGGTGACGAAGGGCCCACCCGTGTTCCCTTGTTCCCGCCCCCAGTGAATGCTTGCAATACTTAAGTGAGGCTCTGAAGAAGCGCGTTGACATTCAGTGCGCTGTGGTATGAGGTCACGCACACGCATGCCCAACGATGCCAGGAACCGGGGCAGGAGGTGCTCTTGACCGCAGACCTCTCCTGCAGACTCTTCCACAGCGGGTCGCCGGTGGGGGGTTCTGTAGTTCTACCAGTGTTTGCACCCCTGTAAGGCTGCACCCCCATATCTGGGAGAGAACAGAGGCTCAGGGGGCCGGCTCTGTTATGAAAGGAAGGAATCCAGCGGGCCTGGCTGGGGCCCGGGGCCCTGCTTCTCGCAGGGCGCTGGGTTCTTCAGGCAGCGTGGACAGCCCCGCCAGCCCAGCCGGCTCCCATGGATGCTGGGACGCAAGGGCTGCTGGGCTGTGGATGCCCCTTGGATGCAGGCAGGAGCCCGGGCTGGGAGGGCAGGCTGGCAGGCTCGGGCACTGTAGCCTGGCCTGGCAGGACATTCTGTTGGCTAGCCGGGCCTCCTTGCAGACGACCCTGACACCCAGCAGGGAGCTCCCGCCCCTCAGGGCTTCCCAGCCTGGGGGTTCAACTCCTGTGGTTGTGAGAACAGACCCAGGATCGGGCTTCCCAGAAGATCAGGCTAGTGGAAAGGGCCCGAGGGAGGGGTCAGCTTAGGGGCCACTGCTGGGACAAAGGACGGGCCCTGGAGCCAGGTGGGCCGAGCTGGAGGGGATGGGGGATTCTCCAACCAAGGGCACGTGAGCGGGCAGTAGAAGCTCAGGGAGCCTTCCAGGCCACGGGAGCAGCAGATGCAGCAGGCAGGGCTTGACCCCAGCAGTGCTCTTATTTTATTTTAGTGGCACTAGGGACTGAACCCAAGGGCATCCGGCCTCTGAGCCACACCCCAGACCTTTTTATTTTGAAACAGGATCTAAGAAGTGGAGGCCCTGCTAAATTGTTGAGGCTGGTCTTTATGACCCTCTCTCTTTACCTCTCATATTTTTTTTTCCTTACTTTTTTTCTCAAAAACATTTTCTTTTTTTGTGTGTGATACTAGGGATTGAACCTAGGGACATTCTGCCTCAGAGCTATACCTCAACCCTTTTTATATTTCGTATCAAAACTGGATCTTGCTAGGTTGCTACAAGTCTCTCTAAATTGCTGAGGCTGGCCTCAAACCTGCCATTCTCCTGTCTCAGCCTCCCAAGTCCTGGGATTATAGGCATGTGCCACCATGCCTGGCTATGTTTATGGCTAATAAATGAAAATCTTTGTTTTATTAACGTATTTATTTTATTCATTTCATTAGTATATTGTGATAAAAATATAACAAAATTTGCCATCTTACAGTAGCACTGGACATGTTATACCATGTGATCGTCGCCAACATCAGCCTCTCAGCCTGAGTGCGGTGCCTATCAGACAGACTCTCCATCTCCCTGGTGGGGCCCCGGCACGCCCTTCACCTGCTGTCTCTGCGGGTGAGGCTCTGGGCCTCGTGCGAGTGGAATCAGACAGCACTTGTGTCTTAGTGTCTGGCTTAGGCATCTATCGCCCACGTGCAGGGGTGTCAGGCCGAGCGCTCCGCGTGCAAACGCGCCGCGCTTCGCGCATCCGCCGGCGGGTGCAGATGCACTTGTTTCCCTTCTCTGGCTGTTGTGAGTCCGCCACTGTGAACACGGTGTACAAGGGTCTTGTTAAGCCCCTCATTCCATTTTTTGGGGGATAGAAATGGGATCGCTGAGCCATTTGGTAGTTCTGTATTTAAATCTTTGAGGAACTGCTATGATTATCATTTTTTTAAGATTTTGGACTTCTTTGGAGGTTTCCCCCCCAATTTTTTTTTATGTACTGGAGATGGGATCCAGGGGCATTCTACCTCTGAGCTACACCCCCAGACCTATTTTTTTTTTTTTTTGCAGGTCTGGGGATGGAACCCAGCGGCATTCGACCTCCGAGCTACAGTCCCTGCCCAGTTTTTTATCTTATTTTGAAACAGGGTCTCACTGAGTTGCAAAGGGCCTCACTGAATAGCTGAGGCTGTCCTTGAAACATGATCCTCCTTCTCAGCCTCCCCATTGCTGGGATGACAGGCGTGCCCACCACGCCCATCCCAAATATTTTTATAATAATGCCACAGAACTAATTTGGAGAAAGCTCTTGGTCTCTATTTTCTCCCTCTGAGGAGAAGGCTAGCGAGAGGTGAGTGCGTGACCGCCTGTGACCCAGCTGCACACCGGCGGGGGCTGTGCTCACCTGTTGGGGTAGGTACGTCCCATGGTGTCCCCGTCTCACCAGTAAGTATCAGTATGAAAAGAGGAACTGGACTGGGTAAAACCTATCTACGCCATGACCCCAGGGATGAGAAGGCGATTTGATTTTAGAAAGTCTCTAAAAACAGATCCCCACAGTCACAGAGCAGTTTGATAGCTGAAGCACAGACGGACGGAATGACCGGTGAAGCAGGAGAGGACCCCGAGATGGCGCGAACACGGTGACTCAGCTGTTAGTGCAGTGTACTCCAGTGCTCCGAGATCCTGCCCAAACAACTGGACGGCTTTCTTTCTTTTCCTCTTTCTTTCTTTCTTTCTTTCTTTCTTTCTTTCTTTCTTTCTTTCTTTCTCTTTCTTTCTTTCCTTCTTTCTTGTGGTACTGGGAATTGAACTCTGGGGCATTCTACCTCTAAGCTACAGCCCCATCCCTATTTTATTTTTATTTTGAAACAGGGTCTCACTAGGTTGAAGAGAGTCTCACTACTTGCTGAGACTGTCCTCAAATTTGTGATTCTCCGGTCTCAGCCTCCCTAGTACTGGTATTACAAGCATGTGCCACCATGCCTCGCTAAATAAATGGTTTTCTAAAACAATAAGTTGCAGCCTGACTCTACTTCCTAAGCCCTCCATATACTGTAGCGATAGCTGAGTTGTGAGGTTCAAAGCTATAAACATACTAGAAGAGAACAGCCATTTCCTTGACTAGTTTTGGAAGAAAGAAGATCTTCTAAAGCCTTACATCAACTCAGAAACTATGGAAAATAATGGCTGCAAATCAATGATAATAGAATGAAAAGTGTATTGATAAAAAACAAAAACACCATGAACTAAGACCGGAGTAAGAAATGAAACACAGTACTGTAACCCAAGGCACAAGAAAAGCTGTTGATTTATTCACACACACAGCAAGGTCCTATGAACCAATGTAACAAAGACCAACAAAGTCAGGGAAACCGGCAACGTGCAAAACAGCTCACAAGGAAAAGAAACACAGCGCTCACCTGGGGAGGAACCCAGGCACACTGGAAAAGGAGAGCGGGGGAGAATGCGGACAACGTTTTTGGCCGATTCGATTGCCAAAGACAACAGTGTCTGAAAAAACACACCACTGGCAAGGATGCGGAGAGAGGCTTCCTACCAGATCACTGTGGAGCGCCAGGAGGGTATGCCAGGCACAGAGCCCGCAGCTCCTCCCCCAGGCGTTTCCCCACAGACACACAGACATGTGCACTAAAGAATTTTCACGCAACGTCACTGGTTGAAGCTTTGCCTGCCATCGAAAGCCAGAGCAGCTCCGGGGCGCCCCGCGGAGAGCTGGGTCAGGCGCGACGTGCTACGCCCAGACAGGGGAATGAGTACCAGGCAGCTGTTTAAGAGCACAAGGCGGCTTTCTGTGAACATAAGTCTCCACTTGTTTCTGCCGAATGTAAGGAGCAGGTGCAGAGCAGGTGTGAAGCGTGTGACCTGGACAAGGGTTCGCACACAAAACTCTGCCACAGCCCGTCCAGAGTGGTTGGTGCCTGAGGGGCCTGGGGTGCCATGACATCCTGGCACAGGTCCTGGGGCTTAAGGCACCAGGAGCATGCTTCCTCACAATTCTGGAGGCCAGAAGGCCAAAGTCACAGTGCCAGCGGGCCCTCGCTGGCTCTGAAGGTCTGTCTCCCCAGCCCTGGGGGAGAGAGACAGGCGTTCCTTGCTTGTGTGTGCAGCCGCCGTCTCTGCCGCTGTCTTCTCCCCTTTTTTCTTGTACAAGGACACTTGCATTGGATTCCGTGTTCGCTGTGATCCGGCATGATCTCATTTCGAGATCCCTAACTCAATTACATTTGCAAAAACCTTTTCCCAAGTGCAGTCACATTTATGAGTCCTGGTGGACACATCTTCTGGGAGCACCAGTGGACCTGCTGCAGCTGGAGCCGGAGGTAAGACAGACATCGTGGCTTGCCCTTTAGGATTTTGGACGTGTCCCGGAATTACCTATTGTCAAAACAAGCAGCTAAAAATATTCTGTGACGTTGAGGAGAGCTGTGCGTAAGCTATTTCTCAATGGGGGAGCCCCCCTCAAAGAAGGATCCCCCTCCCACGGAGATGAGGCCAGGCCAGGAATGGAGAGCTGTCACGGACCCGCTGACCTTGGAGAAGGCCTCGGAGCTCGGCTCCCCTTTCACTTACAGTTCTAACATCAAAGGGTGGGAGACCAGGGCTCCTTGAAAACAGACATGTCTATGGGCAATTGAAGCTCTTGCTTTTAACATGCAAATATTTCTTATTAATCCAATTGTTGTCCAGTTCCCCCATTGTGCACACGAGTGTGCGTGTACACACACACACACACACACACACACACACACACACACACCTGAGCAGGGACAGCAGCACCCCCACTCCCGATAGATGTATTTGAGCAACAGTCTAGTGCTTTTCTGCCCACTCCGTTTCCCAGCCCCAGCTTCCTGGGGTAAAGGGTCTCCTTCTGCAGGGGCCCCATAGATTCTGCATGATCCAGAAGCTTGGGCCATTCAAGCGCAAACTGTTCCATGCAAATATTTTAGTTATCACATCTCCTCTGCAGACTAAGGGATTTTCTGGGGTACAGCCTCTCATCCCTATGCCCTTGGTCTGCTTGTCATCTGACCAGAGGACAAAGCCAGCTGGGGCCCCAGACCCACCCAGCTTCTCCCTCCAGACTTACTCAGGGCCTACCTGTGTCCCGGAGACACTACCTTTGGGTCGCATGGAGCCCGGAGGCTGGAACCTCTCAGCCTGCAGCTCTGCACTCATGGCTCTCAGCCGGGCGACCTGGACCTCAGGGGCCTTGACGGTGCCCGTGGACAGCTTCAGATGCCACATCTGTTTTGGGGGTCCATTAGCCTTCAGTGGCCAGGGGCCAGGAAGGCTGCTCACATCCCAAATCACAGGACAGCCCACTCTCTCCATAAATAATTTTTTAGCCTCAAATGTTGACTGTGCTGGGTTGAGAAACTCTGATCTACACAAAACAGAGCCTGAGCGTTGGGGCTGACCATAAGATGACCGGAGAGAGACTGAGGCTTCTAGAAGAATCCAGCCAGGCTCCTGTGGCCTCTCTGGCGGCCCTCCCGGGACGCAGCTGTGGCCCGCTGTCCTGGCGGCTCAGAGCTGGGGCAGCGTTGGCTTGGCTATGCCTCTGCGCTCAGGCTGCAGCCTGGGGCCCGCCTGCCGCCCGTGGGAAGTGGCTGCGCCCAGACCCTGCACCCACCATGGCCCCATCTTGTATACCTCACCCTCCTCTGGACCCCAGCTCCTTGGAGCCTCCAGAGTCTTCTCGGGACCCTCCAAACCCGTCTCAGCTGTGCCCCAAACTGTGGTTGGGTGATGAGCTGTGTTGACTCTGGGCTTTAGGAGGACGCTGGTGCTCGGCGGCAGGAGGATGACCAGGCAGGGCTGGCCTCACCTGACATCCACTGTGTGCCAGAGCAGTGGAGGCCCAGCCTTCCTGCCAGCCTTCACTCTACACCGGGGTCTCAGACACCAGGGCGGTGAAGACAATGTCCGAGGAACTCTGACCTCCTGACCGGTGGGCCTTAGGTCGCCATCTACTCACCAAACCTGCAGACCTCACAGCCCCGCCCAGCCCAGGATACCCTAGAGGCAACCCAGCTCCTCATGGTCCCTGGGAAGAGCAGAGGGGCCATAGAGGGGGTCCCGAGGCCTGGACTCCAACTTTGCCCTCCGTCCCCTGGGCCTCTGAGACTTCTAGAACATTCTGAAGACAGCAGCGCAGCCACAGAGGCCCCGGGGCTTGGCTGGTGTAGAATCTGGGGATGTTACCAGTAGCCATGTTCCAGAGTCCCCGTTGTTCTCTGGTGTTCTTGTTTCAATTGTTACTGCTAGAGCCGGGCGTGGTGGCGCACGCTGGTAATCCCCACGCTTGGGAGGCGGAGACAGGAGGATCACACAGGATCGAAGTCAGCCGTGCTGGCTTAAGAGACCCTGTTTCCAAATAAAAATATAAAATAGGATCTGGGAGTGTAGCCAGGAGGCAGAAGGCCCCTGGGTTCCACCCCCAGTACCACCAAAAAAATAAAAATAAAAATAAAAAATCAATTGTTACTGCTAGCAGGAAATTGCTTTTCTTAACAAAAAGCTGAGAAGCATATTGCATTTAAGATGTAAAGAACTGGAAAATGTTTAATAGCACGAAAACAAAACTTAAGACCCCCTGAGATCTCGCCACCCAGAGACAGCACGCTTCAATGCTTGCAGACGCTCCAGAACTTTGCCGTGTGCACATGCCTTGTTCTACACGGCTGGACTACTGAGCTGTCAACTGCGCATCTGTTCTCTCTCTCTCTTTTTTGTGATGCTGGGGGTTGAATTCAGGGGCATTCTACCTCTGAGCCCCCAGTGCCACAAAAGGAAAGAAAAGAAAAGGAAAGGAAAGGAAAGAACAGAGCAGAACAGAACTCCAGGAGGCCCTGAAGGCTTCTGGAGATTCTCGGAAGCCCTTCCCAAGACCTGCGTGTTCTGTTTGGAGTTTCCCACAGTGATGAGCCCACAAATGCCCCCAAAGGTGCGTTCATGTCAAATCCTGGGATCTCTAAGTGCGACTTCGTTTGGGAAAGAGGCTTTGGCAGGTGTCATTTAGTTTAGGATCCTGGGCTGAGATCATCCCGGACCGTCCACCTGGACCGCAAATCTAATGACTGTCCTCACACGGAGGAGGGGCACAGGTGCAGATGCAGAGGGGAAGCCCCTCGACAGCAGACTGTAGCGACCTGGCCGCAAGCCAGGGGCACCTGGAGCCAGGAGGAGCCAGGAGAGGCAGAGAGGACCCTCGCCTCAAGCCCACAGAGGGTGTGCCGTGAGGGCCCTTGGCTTTGGACCTGCGAGAGCATACATTTCTGTTGTGCTCAGCCATCGCATGTGTGACCATCTGTCAGGGCAGGCTCAGGAGAGACTTCCCTAATTTGGGAAGATGAGAACAGGAAAAAGTAACTTGACCCAGGGTGAGAAATGTCAGACAAAATAATAACTGGTTTTCTTTAGTAGCTGAGGCTATCCTTGAAGGCTATCCTGTCTCAGCCTCCCTGACACTGGCATTGTAAGCATGCACCAGCACACCCAGCTATGACGGGTTTTCGTTAAATCAAAGCAAGAGCTGTGATACAGGCTCTGTCTCAGAACATATAGAATATCAAAGATAGCTGTGAAGCTGGGCAGGGGAGAACACGTCTGCAATCCCAGCATTCGAGAGGCTGAGATGGGAGGATTGTGGCACGTGTCCAGCCTCAGCTACTGAGTGAGGCCCTCTGCAACTCAGTGAGACCCTGTTTCAAAATAAAGAATTAAAAATAGGGCTGGGGGCTTGGAGGTAGAATGTCCTTGGGTTTCATCCCCAACACTGTAAAAAATTAAGAATTAAAAAAAATAAAAGAAAAAGAAAATAGATGAGACCCTGTTTAAAAATTTTAAAAAAAGAAAGAAAATAGGGTTGGGGATATAGCTCAGAGGTAGAATGCCCCTGGCTTCAATCCCCAGTAGCGCGCGCACACACACACACACACACACACACACACACACACCTGTGGTGGGCGATGGGCTGATGTGAACAAGCTCCCTCGTGGACCAATGTCTTCCTGGGTATTAGAGCCAGTGAGAAGGAGGAGGTGAGGACGGGGCCTTCAACAAGCTTCCCACGGCTCTGGAGGCTGGAGTCCGAGGCCACTGTGGCCAGCTTTTGGGGAGGCCTCTTCCTAGTTTGTAGATGGCGTCTTCTCAGACACCACGCACAGCAGAGAGCTCTGGCTGCCCTTCCCTTCTTACCAGGCACCCATGCCTTCGTGGGGGCCCCACCCTCACGATTTCATCTAAACCTACTCACCTCCCGGAGGCCCTGTCTCCAAATGCCATTCCAGCGGGGGTCAGGGCTTCAGCATAAAATTGGGGGGTTGGCAAAATTAAGCCCATAGGAGAGAGCTATGTTTATAATGCTTCTGCCTAAAGTTTGTGGGATAAAATTTAGGTGCACTGCCACACCTTGTTGCAAGGGAGGATGGGGATTTATTCATGACACCCTCAGATAAAAGTATTCCCCCTTCGTCCACATGGCCGCCGAGCGCCACGCCTGCCATTTCTTCCTGCCAATCATGCCTGTGGCCCCAAACAGCAGCTTGAGTTGTCATCCTCGCCTCTGCATTCCAGCCCATAGGACATTCCCCGGAGTCACGATGCAGCGTGAGAAATACTGTCTTTCGTCTATACGAATGCAGTGCACCAGCTCAGAGCTGGGGTTCTTATTACTAAGGGAAGAAGACGGTGTTTTAGCCAGGCTTTTCTTCACCACGATCAAATACCTCACAGGAACAACTTAGAGGGTTTAGAGGGACAGTCCACGGTGGGCCAGCTCCAAGGCAGGGACATCATGGCAGCAGGGCATAAAGGACAGCTGCTTACCTCGTGGTACCCGAGAAGCAGAGAGCAGAGAGAGGAAGGGACCAGGGACGGACACAGTCCCTAAGCTCATGGCCCATCGACCTCCCTCCTCCATACCACTTGCCAACGGTTGTCTATTTAAATTATTAATCCAGGGAAGAAATGGGGTGGGGATTGGGGAAGCTCTAAATGAGTGATGTGCATGTATGCCTCTACTATCTTGCACTCCATTAAGATGTATGGCTACAATGCACCAATGAAAAATAAAAATAAAAAAATTAATCCATTCTAATGCCCTGGATATGGTATGACCCCCCAAAGCTCAGGTGTTGGCAGTGCCAGAATAATCAGAAGCGAGAAAATAGAACCAGTGTTCTATTACTGTCTGTGAATAAATGCATTAATAGGGTTATCATTTGACTGGACTTACCGGGTGGTTACTGTAGGCAGTGGGCGTGGCCTCGGGGACGATCTCCCCATCCCTGGTCACTTTCTCCCACCCTGCTCTGCCCGCCCTGAGCAGCAATCCTTCACCTCTCCCTGCAGCCACGCGTTGGAGCTGGCCCGCCATGGACTGATCCTCTGAATCCATAAGTCAAATAAACCTTTCCTGTCAGGAATTTTGGTCATAGTGATAAAAAAAGCTGATAAACAAATCGTGAATGTCCTTCCCGTTCTTCCCAGCCCTGAGCTGCTGCCAGACAAACACCGGGCTCATTAGCTCCGCATCCATCCACAGGCTGATCGGAAGCTGGTTTAGCGGGTAGTGGAACCAGGAGGCAAGGCCAGGGGGACCCTGGGACCTCAGGGCAGCCCTGCACCCTAGGCTGAGTCAGCCCCCTCCCCGTCACCTCCTAACCCAGGCTGCATAAACCTGGCCTGTTCCCCGAGGGACCCTCCATTCCACACACCCCCACACCGAAAGGCCCACGTCGACAGACATTTCACCCCGCAGCCAGTGACATTCTTGAGCTACTTAAGAGCGCAGGTCAGTGGGGGGCTGGGAGAAGGGCCTTTCCATGAAGAACAGACCAGCCTCAGGAGGGGACGGGCAGCGGGGTTGGGAGAGCACGTCCTCGGCCAGGGTTTCCAGATGTTTCCATTTCTGTGCTGTGGCTTCCGCTGCCCCTCCAGGCTCTGGTCTGCACTCACAGGGGGGCTGGGATGGCTCTTGATCTGCCCGGGGCCTGGGGAGTGACTCAGTCGTGGGGAGAATGAGCTGCTGAGTAGGAGGCGGCGGGGAGGGGGCGGTCTCCTTGCTCCCCTCCCCTGCATTGCTGGAAATGCGTCAACAAAGCGAACGGCGCAGAGCCCGTGACATCTGAGCTGTTCTCTCGGAGCAGCAGCCGTCGGGCTGTCACCAGCCCCTGGGTGTCAGCGCGTGGACCCCGGAGGGGAGTGCGGCACCATGACCAGCTCTTCCACCACGAGTCGTGGGGGATCCGAAATGTAATTTTTCGGGCGCTTCCAAATATCCAGTAATTAGAACTCATTCAAATAAAAGGGCGTGTGGTAAGATCTGTGGCTTGCTATTCACAGGAACCGATTTGTTATTAAAACAATAAAACACACCCAGGGGACGTGGCCCCACAGCGCTCTCCGCGTTTCCTCCAGGCGGTTAAAAGACCCGGCTGCAGAGGAGACTGAGGCTAGCCGTCCGGCACGGCACGGTGTCTGGCCAGAGGCAGAGGCTGTAAAGTTATGCACATTGTCGAGGCAGAGGGGGAATTTCCCAGTCACTGCCGGTCCTGGCCACGTGCCTGTGAGGATCGGCGCGGTGCCGGCCAGGCCAGGGTCCTCCTCCCTCGGTCCCACTGGCAGTAGTAAGAAGGACTTGAGCCTCAGGGTCCAGCTCGCAGGATGGATGCAGCGCTGTGTGTGTGAGACGTGGGGGAGGCCCAGGTGGAAGGAGGGGAGCCACCCTGCAGGGCTGACCCCGCTCTGGCCACAGCTGGCCCAGCAGACTCCCACTTCCCCCTACCCTGGCTGCTGCCAGAGCTCTGATCCCAGGATCTGTGTGGCCTGGCTGGAGGCCCAGGAGCTGGCTGGGGAGGGCCTGCCTCAGCCGGCCTCCTTACCAGTGGGGCGGGACTCTGAACACAGAGGCACACAGAGGGTGGCAGGCAGGTGCAGGGGAAGCAGCCCCCCACAGGAGCATGCTGAGGGAGACTTGGGCAGGTTCTCTCTCGGAGTCTCAGGAGGAACTGACACTTCATCTCAGACCTCTGGCCTCCAGGGCTGCCCTGGAGGGGCTTTCTTTGGCGTGAGCCCCCCTCCCCGTGCCACTTTGTTACGCAGCCCCAGCTGACCGGTGCACCCGGCTGGCCGAAGGCAGCAGTCAGCTCTGGCTGCTGACCGGGACACTGTCCCCTGGTGCCCTCCCAGCTCCTGCTCCTGCTCCTGCCCAGGGCTGCTGGGCCGCCGCAGCTGGGAGGGCCACTTCCTCCACCCACCCCAGGTCCAGTGACAATTCAGTGTCCTCCTTAGCCCCAGTGGCAATTCCTGGCCTGCGCTGCAGCTCCAGGGCCCGATGAGCTGTCCTCTGGGGAACCCCCAGAGCTAAACACCCCTGCTTGCGGGGACCCCAGTATATTTCGAAGCCAATCTTATCTTCACTACTTTGTGTGAGTCAGTAATACAGGTGAGCCAGGCGTGGTAGCACACACTTGTAATATCAGCACTTGGAACCTGAGAATAAAAAATGGGTCTGGGAGTGTAGCTTGGAGGTAGAATGCCCCTGGGTTCAATCCCAGGCACCTCAAAACAAACAACAACAAAAAAAAACCATGTGGCCAAGAGGAGCCCGGCAGGGCTCTGTGCTGGAGGGACGGAAGCTCTTGGCTTCCTTTCTTGCCTGACCAGGCCCCAGGTCCGCCAGCTTCCCCAGCAGGGGCTGACTGGCCTTCCAGAGGGAGGAGCTGGCGCAGGGTGGGGGCAAACTGAGAGCAGCTGCCCCTGGCTAGGTCTAGCTCTGCGGCTCCTTTGGGCACTCTGGTCCCTCCGTGTCCCTCCTCCAAGGCGGGAGGCTGCGCCTCTGCTGGTGCTGACGCTTCCCCCCGCGTGGTCCCCGGCACGGCTGCTGTTACCTGCCCGGCTCAGGTGGACTATACAGGCAAAAGAGCCGCCCCACCAGCTCTGAGCCGGGCTTATGCAGGGTGCTCAGATAGACCTCTGTAGAGCCTTCTGGAACCTGGCACTATTGTCTACACACCTGCCTCCTTTTGGCTTCCTGCCTTATTGCTTATTGAGCTTACAGGACCTTGATGTGGACAGATCTGGGTTCAAATCCTGCCTGCTCCTTACACGCTGTCGTCATCAGGGTTCTCTAGAGAGACAAATGAGACCCTGGGATGCCAGCATGGCAGTCTGTCAGGAAGACGCCCCCTGCAAACAGGAGCCCAAGTACCTGTACTGGCATCAGTCAAAATAGATAAGCCAAAATAGCAAAAAGAGACCGGGAAGGCCGATACGTCATGAGGAAGGGATCATCCTAGGAGAGGAGCTCGCCGTGCCAAGTAGATTCCTGGCGCTCTTGGATGAGATGTTGGAAGAGAATCCGCGCATGTGCAAGGGCATTTCCTTACGTTAAATTTCCTCGTGGAATCCACAGAGGCTGCCGTGTCCTTCCCAGAGGCTGAGCACCGTGAAGTGGGTGTGTGTGAGCGGGGAGGTGGCTGCCTTCGGAGTCACGCCCTCCCCACGCCAGTGTCCCAGGTCAGTCACTGCCGGGCGGACCCAGTCGCCTGCGTACTCTGCCAGTCTTTGTGGGGTACATTGCAGGTGCTGCCTTCCGGTCCCTGTTGGCAGTCGGGGAGCTGGCTGCCCATGGACATCTGCTCACACGACAAGCAGGCAGTGAGAGTGAGCCCGAGCCGGTGGTCCCGAGCAGTCTCATGTTGCTATTTTTTTATTTTTTATTTTTGTGGTACTGGGGTTCCTGGAAGCCCTTCTACCTCCGGGCTACACTCCCAGACCTATTTTGTACTTTTTTATTTGGAAACAGGGTCTCTTAAGCCAGCGCGGCTGGCTTCGAACCTACGCGATCCTCCTGTCTCAGCCTCCCAAGAGCGGGGATTACAAGCGTGCGGCACCACGCCCGGCAGCGAGCAGTCTCATGTTGGAGGGACAAAGCCCTCCTTCAGCAGACCCCTCAGCTCGCCACCCTGTCACCCCTTCTCCTGGCAAACGCCTTCTGGTTCGCTTGGGTCCCATGGAGGCCAGAGGATGGCCAGGAGCTTCTTCTTCTTCTTTTTTTTTTTTCAGTATGGGGATGGAACCCAGGGGCAGTATACTTCCAAGCTACATCCCCTGCCTTATTTTTTATTCTTTATTTTGAAACAGGGTGTCACTGAGTTGCAAAAGGACCCACTAAGTAGCTGAGGCTGTCCACGAACTGCAATCCTCCTGTCTCAGCCTCCCAAATGCTGGGATTACAAGCATGTGCCACCCTGTCTGGCATGCCAGGAGCTTTTAAAAGCACCAGTGAGCCGGGCATGGTGGCGCACGCTTGTAATCCCAGTGTTTGGGAGGCAGAGTCAGGAGGATCACACAGGTTCAAAGCCAGCGTCAGCCTCTTAGTGAGGCTCTCAGCAACTTAGCGAGACCCTGTTTCAAGATAAAATATAAAATAGGTCTAGGAGTGTAGCCTGGAGGTAGAAAAGCCCCTAGTTTCCACCCCCAGTATCACACACACACACACACACACACACACACACACACACACTAAAAAATAAATAAAATAGCCGGGCATTGTGGCACACGCTTGTAATCCCCGCGCTTAGGAGGCAGAGACAGGAGGATCGCACAGGTTCAAAGCTGGCCTCTCTGGCTTAAGAGACTCTTGTTTCCAAATTTAAATATATATATATAAAATAGGTCTGGGAGTATAGCCTGGAGGTAGAAGGGTTTCCAGGAACCTCAGTACCACCAATAAAATAAAATAAAATAAAATAAAATAAAATAAAATAAAATCGCCAGTGACGGGCTCTGAGCAGCAGTCAGGCAGGAAGGACTTTCAGACGGCAGCTGTTTCTGTAGTGGGAGACAAGGACAAGGACACTTCCTTGCGTGCATCAACACAACCCGGGAGTCAAGAGGCCTGCCCTTCCTCTCCCAACAGGCCAGAATAGCACAACATGCCTTATTTCCACCAGCAAATCAACAGTGACTGATCCTTCGCTACATTTGTTTTAGTTGTGTGTGTGTGAACGTTTTAAAGGAAATCACATACACCATGCCATTTCACCTTTGAACATTTCATAGGAATCTTTGACAAAGAAAGACATTTCCAAACTACCTCTACAGCATAGGCCTAGCAACCCAATTTCTTAACGGCCTCCTATCCCAGCGCACGCTGACGCTCCCATAGTTAGTATGATGCAATGTCCCCACTCCGTATTTGCTTTTTTTTTTTTGGCAATACTAGGGATTCAACCCAGGGCCATTCTGCCTCTGAGGTACACCCCCGGCCTGATTTTTTATTCTTTATTTTGAAAAAGGGTCTCGCTAAGTTGAAGAGGGCCTCACTAAGTAGCTGAGTCTGGATACAGACCCGTATCCTCCTATCTCAGCCTCCCAAGTACTGGGATTCCAAGCGTGCGCCCCCACGCCTGGCTTCACACTTACTCTTTCTGTCTGTTAAATTTCTTTTTAATCTAGACAGCTTTCCCCCTCTTTTCCTTTCTAAAGGCTCGTTCCAGAAACCTGGTAAAAAAAGCCCCTCATTTGGGACGTCTCTGCATACTGGTGGTGCCGCTGAGCAGATCTCTTTCCCAGGATCTGCCAACAGGAGTTTACATATAAATGCTCATGTAGATTGCACTCCCCACTCCCTGAAGGAGGGTGTCGGGACATCACCTGGTGGCTCCAGCAGCGTCCATCCCACTTCAGAGGCGCCAGGCCTGGCCGGTTGGCTCACCAGGTGGCAGCCTGGGCTCCACTCCACTCAGGCCAGCGAGGGACACGGGCGCCACAGACGGCCAGTTTTCCCGGGACATTACCTGAGCAGCTTTCGGGTCCATGGGTGGTGGTGACGAGGCACGGCTGCGGTGGCGTTCATTTCCTCACAGAGATTCTCGGCGTAGTAGCTGAGTCCTTGCACGAAGAGCCTTCGCCATCATTCACCAGTGAGGAGATAGAAAGGAAATAGGCAGATAGGGAAAAGGCCTCGGTAGAAAAAGCTAATTTCCTGAGTTTCCTGAGGGGCGATGAATATCTGAAATTCCAAAGGCTCAGAGATAAGAAGGACCAGAGCTTCACAAAGCCATCGGTTTACTAATCAACAAACCCAGGAGCAAGTCTGGCACTCCTGAAAGGAGATTCTTCAAAGGACTTGCAACTACCCTATGCAAATCCTGAGATCTGCTTCCCAGAATTCCCAGAATCCCAAAGTCACCCTAACCAAAAAGAGGACTCACAAATATCAGGCAAAGGGCCTAGTCGGCCAGCAAATGGGGCTTTTCCCTCTTGGGACCCCCTTCCCTTTTGGGGAGCTGTTCTCTCTCTCACAGGTCGTGTTAGCCCTGAGAGAAGGCAGAGCGCAACTGATGGCACTTGGCCCGTGATGCTCTCGCATAGTGACCTGAAGGCCTCTGCTGGACATCAGGGCTGACCAGGGCCCCTAGGGGTGACCTGCACCTCTTTTCTGGCAGATTGTGTGGACTCTGGGAGAAAGTAGTTTGCAACTGACGGCACTTGGCTCGGGCGACACTCGGGTAGTGACCTAAAGGCAGCTACTGGACATCAGAGACCCGACAGCCCGAGTGGTGTTCTGCCACTTTCCTATTCCTTTCTGGCAGATCTCGTGGACTCTGGAAGAAAGCCGCCTGTAATTGAAGGCATTAGGCTTGGGCTATTCCCAAGTAATGTCCTGAAGGCAGCGGCTGGACATCAGAGACCCGACGGCCCCTTTGGGGTGTTCAGCCATCTTCCTCATTCCCTGCTGCTTCCAATAAACTTTTTACTCCCCTTCCTGAGGTCTGCGGGTGTCATTCTTTGCTCACCATAGACAAGAACCCGGTAAGGAAATGCCGAGTTTCTTCTCAAGAAACTCTGTTTCATCTATGATGAAACTCCAGGCTTATTCTCAGGGAACCCCCCCGTTTTATCTTGGAGAGCTCAGAAGAAACCCCCGTTTCACCAGGACTATCCGAAAATACAGTTAGTACACGCAAGGTAAGGTAAGCGCATGATTCTTGCTTCCCCTTTAATCACCAGCTGTCGCAGTCAGGAGTTGGCCCAAACTTACCTGCAGTGAGGTTACGTTTTAAAAACTTTCTTTGGATGGAAGTGCGTGGTGTGCGTGAGCTCGCGCGTGCGCAGTCCTGGCCTTGGGCACGGTAGGCAGATGCTCGGCTGCTGAGCTCCACTCCGCCCTGGAAAGGGTTTTTATTTGCTAAGCACGTTTCAGTTCCCTGCAGTCAGCCCCTGTGGTGCTCTGCTGAGCCTTCCAGGCGGCCCCTGGGCCCTGGGCCATGACCTGGCTCCTCAGACGCCTCCTTGACTTCTCCTGCAGGACCAATCTCAGGCTTACGGATCCCCTACCTCCCATCTGAAATAACCCCATTTGTCTGCTTATTTGATTGTTTATTTACTTATCCTTGGTACTGGAAATTGAACCCAGAGGCATTCTACCTCCAAGGTACACCCCTAGCCTGATTTCACTTCTTATTTGGAAACAGAGTCTCACTAGGTTGTGAAGAGCCTCGCTAAGCTGTCAAGGCTGGCTTTGAACCTGTGATCCTTCCATCTAGGCCTCCCAAGTACTAGGATTACAAGCATGCTCCGCCATGCCCGGCTCGACCATCCACTTTTAAAAAGTGTCCAAGAACTCAAGGCCTTCTTGGTGCCTGCTGCTACGGAAAGGTCATTTCTTCCCGCCTTTCTCAGGGCTGAGAACTAGGAAACTTGCGTTTCATTTTTAAATCATGAGATTATACGAACATTTCCAACTCACATTAAGATTAGTGTTCTACTTGATCTATCCAAGTCTATATTTGTGTATTTTTCTCTTCCAGTGATAATTTCAGTGCATTCACACAATTACTGACTTGTTTTATCCTAGAAAAAAAATCATCTCAAATAACAATGCCAAATTTAACACTAATAATAATATTTGCCGAGTGATAGATATGATTTCTTTCTCATTCTCCTTAAAATATATCCCACTTTTAAAAAAGTCTAAGTACTGTGTTCTCACATCATTTGAAATAAATCTTTGGTTTGGTTATGCTACAGATGCTTTATAAATTTTTATTTTGTTGGTTTCCTTTTTAAGGGTATGTGCATTTTTAAGTTTATTTTTTGAATACAGAAAATATTCTCATGGGGTGTATTCATTTCAAGTCACCCCTCCATGACAGTCTGGTATGGAGCTGTATTTCTATTTTCTGTATTTCTATCTTTCTAATAAACTTCTTTAAATTAAAAAAAAAAGAAAATATTCTCATGGGTCTGGCATCAAACACTTTAGCTATGCACACGCAGAGGTTAGTTTCCTCTCTAACCCCACCCAAAGTCACCATTTTTATTAGTTTCTGATTTATCTTCCGGTGCCTTTTTTTTTTTTTTTTGCAACTATCTGCAAATATATGCAGATATTTGGGGTTTTTTTGCCCTTAGTTACACAGAAGATAGCACCTGCATGCCGTGTCTAGCTCTGCCCTCTTCATGCTAGGTCTGGGAGTTGCTCCTTACTGTTAGAAAATACAGGGATAAAGAAAACACAACTCTACAGACCGGAACAGGCTGTTTAATTGGAGTGGCTGGGAGGGAGCTGACTGGGAGACAGTCCACAAGAGTCAGGAGGCGTCCTTACAGACAAGCAGCTTTTATGGGGAGGCAGGAGGGAGGGCGAGCAAGGTGCCTGCCTACCTTGTATTTCTTTGATTGGTGGGCTTAACAGCAGGCCAGGACAGGGGAGGTCACGGGGCTGGGGGTAAGGGGGTGGTCAGCAGCATCTTCCAATCCTCCAGGAGTCCTCACAGTCCGACCTCACAGTGCCTACACGCACCAATCTCTAGAGACAAGGTGGCCGGATTGGAGGGAGCCCAGCGGGATGGGATCGAGGGGTCTGGAGCCGCAGGTGCTTTGGAAGTGTGGGATTAGCACAGATTTCTAGGAATAGATGCAGTTGGAACTCTGGAAAGAAAATGGGGCAGGAATATAAATGCCAGGCTACAGTCGAGGCTCAGATGCAAATGACCCAGGTAAATCTCGGGTTCGATCGGGTTCCATAGGCCTCTGGTACCGGGTCCTGGGCCAAGTTCATGCCAACCCAGAACTGTGAACACGACCTTATTTGGAATAAGGGCCCCTGCAGATGTGATTAAGTCAAGATGGGGCTACACAGGATCAGTGTGGCCCCGAATCCCGGATATCTCATAAGAGACGATGGGCAGGGGAAGAGGCACGGAACACCTGAAGCAGATTGGAGTGAGGAGGCTCTCGAAGCTGGGGCGCCGGAGAGTGCAGGCAACACCAGGGAAGGGGGAGACAAGGACCGGGTCCTCAGAGCTGCCAGGAGCTGGCCCTCCCACCGCCTCCTCTCCTGCTTCTGGCTTCCAGAGCCTCAGAGAAAACACCCCAGGCCCTCCCAGCCACCTAGAGTGTGTCCCTTCACGAGTGAGCCACGCCATCAACAGACCAAGCACCACTGGATAGCGACAAGTTCCCGAGCCACACTGCCTTCTTCGGCTGCTGTTCACCAAGACCTGAGGCTCCCCTGGTCGTCGCAGGCCAGGCGTCCGAGGGTCTCCTCTTCCAACAGCAATGACCAATATCTACAACACTTAGGCCGCACAGCACCCTTTGCATGAGATATACACAGCTTACAGAATGGGTCAGGGAGGCTCTGCCCAGAGCACAGGCAGAGAGCAGAGGATGGCAAGAGGCATGGGTGATGGGCGCGTGCGTGTGTGTGTGTGCGTGTGTGTGTGTGTGTGGTGCTGGGGATGGAACCCAGGGGCTTTCTACCTCTGAGCCATACCCCCAGCCCTATTTTTTTATTCTTTATTTTGAAACAGGGTCTCACTGAGTTGCAAAGGGCCTCACTAAGAAGTAGCTGAGGCTGTTCATGAACCTCAATCCTCCTGTCTCAGCCTCCTAAGTGCTGGGATTACAAGCGTGCACTACCACGCTCGGCCAGCTTGGCCAGACAAGAGTTTTAACCAACCCGTTCTGCACACCTGTGAGGCAATGTCCAGAAAGACGGCAGTTTCTGAGCATCAGCTGAAGGTCAGTTAGAGTGGGATGTGTCCTCCTTGTCAGAGCCGGGCACTGAGCCGAGGCCCAGGCACAGAGGACACGAGGTTCGTCACTGTGGTGAGTTCCCTGGACAAGGCTTGTGACAACTGACCAGGCGGTGGGGCCAGGCGCTGCCCCGTCCAGTCTTGGGGGGCTCCTCCTTTATGGGCCTCAGGTGAGGGGCTGCGTCTGGTGATGAAACGGGGGTTTCTTGAGAGAAAACCCCGGCGAGTTCTTGTCTACGGTGAGTGAAGAATGACACCCGCAGACCTCAGGAAGGGGAGTAAAAGGTTTATTGGAAGCAGCAGGGAATGGGGCAAGGGTGGCCGAACACCCCCAAAGGGGCTGGAACTCTGGGTCCAGCAGCTGCCTTCAGGACAATACTTGAGAGTAGCCCAAGCCGAATTGCCTTCAGGTGCAGGCTGCTTTCTTCCGGAGTCCACGCGATCTGCCAGAAGGGAATAGAGAAAAGTGGCTGAACACCCCATAGGGGCGGTCGGAACTCCGGGGTCCAGAGCTGCCTTCAGGGTCACTACCCGAGTGTCGCCCGAGCCAAGTGTCCATCAGTTGCAAACTACTTTCTCCCAGAGTCCAAGCGATCTGCCAGAAAAGAGGTGCAGGTCACCCCTAGGGGCCCGGTCAGCCATGATGTCCAACAGAGGCCTTCAGGTCACTACTCGAGAGTCGCCCGAGCCACGTGCCCTCAGATGCACTCTGCCTTCTCTCAGGGCCAACACGACCTGCGAGAGAGAGAGAGCAGCTCCCCAAAAGGGGAGGGGGTCCCGAGCAGGAAAGTCTCCCCTTTGCCATCTGACTGGCCGATGCCTGACCTCTTGCAAGTCCATTTGTGGTTAGGGTGACTTTGAGATTCCAAGGAGAATTTGCATAGGGCATTTGCAAGTCCTTTGAAGGGTCTCCTTTCAGGAATGCCAGACTTGCTGGGTGGGTTTGTTGATTAGGAAACTCAGGATGGCTTTGTGAAGCTCTGACCTTCTTATCTCTGAGCCTTTGGAATTTCAGGCATTTGTCGCCCCTCAGGAAACTCAGGAAATTAACTTTTTTTCTACCAAGGCCTTTTCCCTATCTGCCTATTTCCTTTCTATCTCCTCAGTGAGGCTGACGAGCTCCTGCGTCTGCGGTTCCTGATTTGATCTGGGGTGTCCACGTGTTCAGGGCTCCTGAGGGGGTGTGATAAGTTGACATAAGTAAGTTACTATTCGTGCCTATGGCTGTGCTGGGCACGTGGTGGTTGTGGACTTGTACCAGTGAGGTGTACACTCCTGTCTTAGTGCTTGTACTCACGATGGAGTTACTCATGGCAAACTGCTGCTTCATAAAATGAAGTAATCAGGGCTAGGCACAGCCTGAAAACTGCTACACATCCTGAAGTCACTCAGAGCTGGGCACAGTTCTGCAGCCCAGGAGAGAAACGGGGTCCCCTTGGAGCGGACTCCCGGCTCTAACACCCTGGTGTGGCCAGCTCCCCTCCAGGTGCTCAGAGTGGAGGTGCAGGCGTGTGACCAAGCCGGGGCAGGGGGCCTTGGGCAGCTCATGGCCTGATGCCTTCCTGGCCAGCAGAAGAAGCGGGCCCCCAGCTGGCCTCATGGCTGACACAGGGAACCGTCCTATCCGAAACAAGATGGAGGAGGGCGAGAAGATGCTGAAGCCACCCCGGGGAAATGTCTCCACGGCCCAGAGCAGAGGCACCGAGCGTGAAGTGGGCGGGGCTGGTGGTGAAGGTCACCTGCCTGGTAAGGGTCTCCAGCCCACCCTCCAACCCGGGCTCCCCCATTTCCTTCTGCAGTGTTTATGGAAACAGAACTTTGCTAGTGGAGCTGAGAATCCATTTATGCCTGTCTGCAGTCCCCATTCTCACTCGAGTGATTCAGAGCGTGATAGGATTGACTGATTGCGGCCCCGGGGGCCCACACACAGGCCGACTCCATGGCTGTGGGTGGCGGGGACAGTGCTCAGGCCAGGGGCGGCAGTGCTGGCCATGGCTCCCGGCCCCCTCAGCTCCGCAGTCCCCAGCCAGAGCCACCCTCTAGCCCTCATGCCTGGTGGCGCCGTAGACCATGCAGGGCTGGGGACGCGTTGGGGGACCTCAAATGGGCATTTGGGCCCCGTGGCTGCTGAGCCTTCCTGTCCAGTGCCAGATGCGTGGGCTTTCTCATCTCTTGGGGTCTATTAGGTCCCCAGTGCAGGCACACACGAGGGGTTTGAGAGAGAGAGCCCACTGACAGAGCGTACACCCACAGGACCGTTCTTACCCTTGCTGGGAGTTCAGTGCCCTTGGGAGGGCTGGCGACTCCCTGGGTGACGCCCCCAGGCATGTGAAAGTTCTAAAACAGGCTCCTTCCACCTCGGCTCCCACCGTTCCAGGTCCAACATCTGCGAATGTTTGACGCTAATGGAAACCCTGCCTCGTGACTCAGGGGCGCCTGCGGGGGAGCCGGGCTCCCGGGGACAGGGAGGGCTGAGAGGCGCCGACTCGGGAGGCCGCCACACCCACGCCAGCTGACCCATGGCTCTGGGCTCTCGGGTGAAGGCCGGTGCCCTGGCGGCCAGCTTCAAGGGGGGACAGCCCTCAGCTGGCGCAGCTCCCGGGCGGGCCAGAATTCCAAGCATTTGTCCATGGGGCAGCTGCAGGGACAGACCGGGGCCTCCCTCTCCTGACACCTGGCCTGCAGGAGGTGGAGCGAGGCAAAAGGGAGGGCTGCATGTCTGGCCAGGACCTCGAGACCATCCTCAAGCCCCCTCCCAGCATCAGCTCATTAAGACTTTCCTCTTTGCAAATCTGCCCCGTTCTGTATTTCTGGGGCCTGGCTGGGAATAGAAGTGCATTCCATCCATGCATTCACTTTACAAATATTTACTGAGCACCTCCTGGCCGCCTAGGGCCAGGCACTGCAGCATCCTCCTCGCTGTCCATCAGAGCCAGCTCGTTGTTCCTGCAAAAGTGAGGTGCATCCCTCAGTGCCCCGAAGGCCCCGGACTGGCGGGTAGGCAGGCAGGGGCCCTGGGGCATGCGGGAGCCAGACGCAGCCCCAGGCTGCACACAGAGCCGTCTGGGGGAGCTGTCTGCTGCGCGGAGGACTTGGTGGCGAGGTGGACAGGGCACCAGCAGGAGCCCAGTGCAGTCAGGCCAGCAAGCCCGCGATGTGGGCGGGGACAATGGATATCTCAGTGATGGAGCTCTTTAGGTGTCCTGGGAGAAGAATGGGTTCCAGTCGGATGGCCGGCGAGATGGATTCACTCCCCCACAGTGCGGCAGAAAAGGTGCCGCCCCCCGCCCAGCACTGGACACGTCTCCTTGAGATGTTAGATACCAAGAGGAGCCGACAGCTGAGCAGGCTAGAGTGGAGCCTGGACGCGGGGCCCAGGACGGCAGGGGCCACAGAGACCTCTCCTTGTTGTGAAAGACGGACTTCCTGCCTGCCTGCCTGCCTGCCTGCCTTCCTTCCTTCCTTCCTTCCTTCCTTCCTTCTTCCTTCCTTTTTTCTTTCTTTGCAGTACTGGGGGTTGAACCCAGGGACATACTACCTCCAAGCTACACCCCCAGCCCTATTTTTTAATTTCCCTTTTTTGTGGTACTGGGGGTGCAGCTTTGAACTACACCCCCAGCCCTATTTTGTATTTATTATTATTATTATTATTATTATTATTATTATTATTAATATTATTTGGGGGGTACTGGGGGTGGAACCCAGGGTCATTCTACCTCCGGCCTACACTCCCAAACCTATTTTATATTTTATTTGGAAACAGGGTCTCATTAAATTGCTGAGAGCCTCACTAAGTAGCTGAGGCTGGCTTTGAACCTGTGCGATCCTTCTGTCTCACCCTCCTAAATCCTGGAATTACAAGGGTGCTCCACCATGCCCGGCTTGTGTTCTTTATTTTGAAACAGGGTCTCACTGAGTTCCAAAGAGCTTCACTAAGTAGCTGAAGCCGTCTGTGAACCACGAGCCTCCTGTGTCAGCCTCCCAAATGCTGGGATTACAAGCATATGCCACCATGCCCAGCTTAATTCCTTATTTTAAAATAGAGCCTCACTAAGTTTTATAGGGCCTCCCTAAGTAGCTGAGGCTGGCCGTGAACCTGCAATCCTCCTGTCTCAGCCTCCCAAGTACTGGGATTACAGGTGTGCGCAACCACGCCTGGCTCTTTTTTTTCTTTCTTGGTACTGGGAATTGAACCCAGGAACATTCTACCCCTGAGCTACACGCCCAACCCTATTTTGTTTTTTGCTTTGAAACAGAGTCTCACTAAGTTGCAGAGAGCCTTGCTAAGTTGCGGTGCTTGGCCTGGAGCCTGCTATCCTCCAGTACTGGGATTACAGGGGTTGTGCCACCATGCCTGGTTGGAAAACATTTTTAGTTCCTCGGGCCCGGCACCTTCCTTCCTTCCTAGTGGTGGTACCAGGGCCCAGGTGGAGACCTGAGGTGGGGGCGTGGCACACAGCTCTCAGTGAAGACCTCCTCGCTGAGGTTTCCCCGGCTTCTCCTGCCTGCGGAGCCCTCTGCCCATCCTTCTGGCCAGCCATCTGGGCACTCAGTCTGAAGGAGGGTCTGCTTGTGCCAGGGTCCTGTGGCCAGTAAGAAATCAAGTGACGCTCCCCCACACTCCAACCCAGAAACTCCACCCACAGCCAGAGTGGCAAAAGGTGCGTGTATGTGTGTTGATTCATGTATATGTGTATGTTGCGATGTGTGTGTACACTGTGTGGTGTGTGTGAGTGAATATGGTGTTGTGAGGTGTGAGTGTGTGAGACACATGTAGTGTGTATGTGTATGGTGTGTGTGGGAGTGTGTTGTGTGGTGTATGTTTGCGGTATATATGTGTACACTGTGTATGCTGTGTTTTATGTGTGAGCACGTGGTGTGTACGCTGTGTATGTGTGCGGCATGTGCACGTGTGGCATCTGCATGTAGTGAGTGTGTTGTCTGTGGGAGCATGTGTTTTGCTGTGTATTTATGAGTGTGCTGTGTATGTGCGAGAGAGTGAGTCTAGTGTGTGTGAGTGTGTGCTGGGTAGAAGTGTGGAGTGTGCCTGTGGTACATGAGTGTGTGGTGTGTATGCAAATGTATTATACTCAAGAGCACGTATTGTGGTGTGTTTTGTGAGTGCGTTGTGTGGTGAGTGTGTTAATCCTCATGTGTATTGGGAATATATGCAAATGTGTTGTGTCCTCATGACTGTCAGTGTGTTGCACAAATGTTCATGTGTGCATTCAACAAGTTCGTTGTGTATGTGTATGTGTTTTGTACATGCACAGGTATTTGTATGTATTTGTGCATGAGTATGCTGCATGTATGTGCTTGTATCTGTCATGTACATGTGAATATGTATATGTGTGTTGTGTGCGTGTGTGATGTGGGCTTCTGTGCACAGAAGCTGCTGCATGCAAATGTGTGTTGAGCGTACATGTCAGGTGTGAGTGTGCAGGATGCATGAATTGTACTTGTGTGTGCCTGGGTTTCAGTGCGGTTTTAAGAGAGCTTGAGTGAACTCATGCAGAAACTATCCGGGGTCAGACCTCCTTGTTTTGTGAACTTGGAGCGAGGGCACACAGCCATGCTCCCTGGTGGGGGGCAGAGCGCACATTTGCAGGTTGGCAGGTGTGGGTGCACGCCAGCAACCCTCAGCCCTCCTCATGGACAGGACAGCTTCTCACTGAACTGGGGAAGGTGACCTCTGGGAGGGGAGAGGGAGGGCTGCGAGGGCAGAGGGCAAGGAGAGGTGGGCAGGTGTCTGGGGCAGGCTCCGTGAGCAGCCCTCTGGGACCTTGGGAGCTAACCCAAGTAAGGACAGGTCAGCAGCAGGCACTGGAGCTTGCCCCAGCGTGTTCGACTGTGGCCATCCATTTGGGGAGGGCAAAGGCACAGTGTCAGTTTGTGTGAAAGGTGGCTATGGGGTGAACGACGGCAGCGGATCACCATGGCTGGTGGTGATTTCCTGTGGCCAGGAGGCTCCTTGTTACGCGGCAGCCCACTTTGAATGGGAGATGGCTTCCCCACGTTGCCAAGGAATCTGAAGCAGATAGCAAAGTGCCATGAGATAGGTTGAGATTCTAGAAAACAGCACTGACAACATTATCACCAGCACTACAACCAAAACCACTACCACTACCCCAAACCACCATGACAACCCTCACCATCACCACTATCACCATGACAACCATGACTGGCTCTACCACCTAACCATGATCACACCATCATCATGATCACACTATCATCCCCATGACAACCATGATCACCACCAACATCATCACCACGACCACCATGGTCATCACTATCGTCACTACCACCATGACTTCCGCGGCCATCATCACCATGACCACCACCACAAGCGCCATGACCACCACCAAGACCACCAAGACCACCAAGATCACCATCACCATGATCATCACCACAGTCACCATCACAGCCATGTCACCATCACCATCACCACCACCACCACCATCTAATAACTACTGTTGGGGTAATGACGGGGTATTTCTGTTCGCCCACACCCATTCTCTCCCCTCTTCGTGTTGCTGACTCCCTGCTGCCTGCCAGGTGGGTGACCTCACCACTAGATCCCTCAGGTTGACACTTCCACACGGGGCATCATGCGTTGGCCGCTGATGATGTCCGATGGAGGAGGGACAGAGGCGGTGCACTGTCCTTCTTCACCATTCCTGCTCCATCCCCCAGGAGCCTGCTCCCACCAGGCTGTTCCTTCCCTAGCTCCAACTCTTCCCTCCTGTGCCCTCAGCCCTGGGCATGGTCCCGGCTCCCACCACAATAGCCTCCTGGTTTTCCTGTCCTACCAACACCTCCAAAACACTCCTTTCAAATCTCTTCAAAGCCCTCTGATGAGAGGGGCACGTGCTTCCTGCCCAGACTCTGCGAGGCTCCAGTCCCACTTGGAGCCGGGCATGGCAAGCGTGGCCGTAGGCCCCCGTAGTGCCTACGTGGGGCTGGCCCCGACTCCGAGGCTGAGCTCCGGGATGCGGCCTTCCCCGGGACCCCACAGCCTGCGGGGAACAAGGCAGAGGGCGAGGACTGCGGGAGAGCCCAGGGAACCCTCAGTGTCGGGGTCACTTGGAACAGAAGGACACGCCCCAGAAGTCCCAGAAGCTGTTGGACTGACCAGGGGCTGTGATGTGTGCTGAGCTCTGGTGTAGGAAGCCCGGGCCCACCTGTGCGCCACAGCCACACCAGGTGAAGACACGCAGGGGCGCCTCTGTCCTCTGGGCCTAAACCCCTTCCCAGCAGCCACCTTCCCTCCTTTCCTGAGCTGCTCCTCCTGGTTCCCGGCCCCACTCGCTCGTCTTTATAACAGGAGCAGACTCGCCTTCCCTCTCTCCTCCTCCCTTCCACCCAGCCGCTATGGACCCAAAGAAAGTGAGCCCTTGGGGCCAGAGGACAAAGAAGGCCCCTGAGCAGCCAGGCTGGCCTTTCCTACCCTCTGGGTTCCAGGATGGGACACCAGAAGTCAAACACACCGCTCCCGTGGGCAGGACTCGTCACCAGGAGCGGGTGCCTTCCCAAGTGTCCCATTTCTGAACCTGGGGTGACCAGGCTACAATAGCACCCCTTGTTCTGGGAGGGAGCACGGCCCGGGATAGGTAGACATCACTTCAGCCGGCAGGCGCTCTTAAAGAATGTTAGTTTCTGGTGTGGAGCTCCTCCAGGTGGGCGGAGGGGCATCGCGGGGCCGAGACTCGGCGCTCCTTCCCCGGGGATCCCAGCCCTTGCCGGTCCTTTGGGCCTTGTTTCCCTGTAGATCTCAGCCCTTGGTCCGACAGCAGCCTCTGTTTCCCCAAGCCCTGTTGCTGCCTCTCACTGCCGGCTCCTGGGCCTCAAGGGCTCTCTGGGGTGGCTCACCCCTTGCCTTGGGGTCCGCGAACTTGACCCCAGAAGTCTAGGAGGCACCCCAGTGCCCATGACACAGACCCCCAAACAAAATTCATGTCCTGGTCTCTGTGACTCCACCAAACCAAGCCTCTTCTCAGAGCCTCTGAAACAATGCCTGCCAGGAAGGGGCTCCTTCCCTAGCCTGCGGCTCTGCTGTCCCCACCCTGGGATCCAAGCACCGGTGACAGCTTGCCACGCTGCCACCGAATAAAGAGCCCACACTCACCCAGTCGGCAGGAAGGCAAGGAGCCGGGGCCCAGAGCCCGGTCCTGGCCCGCACAGAGCTGGGTGGGGACCTGCGCCCATACAAAGGCCTCTTTACCAGGCAGGAGGATGTCTGCCTTGGGCCTGCCAGCCCGGTGGACCCACCCTCAAAGACACAATGGGAGTCTTGTGCGTCTGGCCGCCCATCCCTCCTGGCCCCCAGGCGTGGCGCCACAGATGGGGTGAGTGTAGGGGTCAGGGAGGGGGCTCTGTGTCGTTGGCATGAACCTACACAGGTGCCCAAGTCCAAAGAGCAACCGAGTGTGGTTGGCAGAGCACTTCCCCAGAGATGACTGCTCTCATCCTGGAGTCTGTGACCGAGTTATCTAACGTGGCAAAGAGAGTTGATTGCTAATCACCTGCCTCAAGGCGGGAGGCTGATACCTGGTTACATGGGCTGTTCCAGTGTGTGCGCCCACCTCTGTTAGATGAGGAGACACAGGAAGGGGATTCAATGCAGAGAAAAGCAACACAAGGAAAACTTGGCCACTGCTTCTGGCTCCACACGGCAGGAGAGCAGCCAAGCAAGGGGGCGACCTTGGGAAGCTCGGGCTAGTGAGGAATCGGGTCTCCCCAAGCCTCCTGCGCAGCCCTGAGCCCTTGGCCTCCGTTGTGAGACCCCAGTGGATCCCCACCCACAGAACCGCAAGAGGACAAGTCTGTGTGTTTTAAGCCACTGGATTTGTGGCAGGAAAGCCATTCACTGAGAAACAAGTCCTACTGTCGGTCTTGGCTCTGCCCCTCATGGCGCGCACCAGCAGCACTCGCAACCTCCCGGAGCCTGGTGTCCTGCACCCGATACCCAAGGACACCGTTGCCCTTTGCCACGGGCTATGGCAACTAGTGAGGGCTAGGCAGGGCCTTAGCAAGTGTGTCCTCAGTCGGGGCCAGCCACCCCTAGAATGCCCCCAGGCAGACACCGGCGGCAACAGGACACTGGTGTGGTCCACTCGTGCGGGCTGGGGTCACTAGGGTGCAAGGGAGCCTCTGGGATGGGCAGCATGGAGATGAGGAGAGGAGGAAGGTCTGTGTGGGGAGCCCTGGAGGGACCAGCATCCCTCCAAGATGACCAGAGGGTGAGTGTGGCTGTAACCTGGGCTCTCCTTCCCAAGGATACTGTGGGAGAGGGGAGACATCAGTCTTATCTACTCTGGGGCTAAGGGGAGGAGGCCAGACAGATCCCAGCAAGAAGCTGCAGACATGGCCAGCTCTCCGGGATAATAGGTGGTGTGTTCTGCAGGAGTCAGGACGTGGGGCAGGTGTAGAGATGGAGGGCAGCAGGTGGGGACACCTGGCGAAGGCTCACACAGGGCAGGGGTGGGGGTGAGGGACACTTGGAGAGGTCAGGGTGCCAGCCAGGGCAGGCTGGCTCTGGGCAATTTCAGCCGAATGGGGCAAGGCCCTCTCATGCCACCAGGAGGGGCCGACCAGGGTGGAGGCTGCTGCTTCCACGAATAATATGTTTCTGTAGGTTTTCTGGTGCTGCTATAACAAAGTGCTGGAAACCGAGTGGCTTATAACAATAGAAATGTATCATCTTATAATTCTGGAGGCCAGAAGCCCCAAATCAAAGTGTCTTTAGGGCTGGTTCCTTCTGGGCCCTGAGGGAAAACCTATTCTTGGCCAGAAGGTTGTCAACAGCTCTGAAGGCCCCCAGCCTGCAGCCGAATCCGTCGGTTCCTCCCTGTGTGCGTCTGTGTCTGAACCTGACCTTCTTACCAGGATGCCAGCGTTGGCTTAGGGCCCACCCATCTAGCACGGCCTCACCTTAACTTGAAGACGTCTGTCTACAAAGACCATTTTCAAACAAGGGCCAGGGAACATCTCTTTGGGGGAGCACTATTCACCCCACAGCCTCTCCATGACACTAAATGGCTTCAGGACATCCAGGGTAACCCAGGCACTCAGACCCCACGATGTCGGGCTGTGCAGGAGGGCCAGGCTCAGACTCCTGAGGGCCTGGGTCTCCTCACCTGTGGACGGGGTGACGCGAACCACGCCTCTCAGGAGCGGGGTGCATATGGACTCCAGTCCACTGGGCCCTGCACAGGTAAGACTTACCTCATTACCTCACTGGTAATGGGGCTGGAAGCACCCCGACCAGGAGGCAGCCTCCTGGAGATGGGGATCAGGGCACCACCCAGAGCCTCTTCACTCTCCCGGCCAAATGGCTGCTGGGCCGAGTCCTCCATGAGCTGAGCCTCCAGCTCTGTGGAGGAGACCTGAGGCCCCCAGTCAAGCAGGACAGGGCAGGCATGGGGGCTGTGAGAACAGGAGGTTCTTACCCAGGCGTCCACAGGAGGCAGACTGTGGGTTGAGGGCAGCTTTTCAGTGAGTTGCTGTGGGCCGTAGCAACAACCTTCCGGGCACTGGGGTACCCCCAGAGCTACTGACCAAAGTAGGATCCCAGCCAGTCCTGCTGGGGAAGCCAGGGGGATGTTAACCAGGAGAGTGTGGCCCGGGAGGCTGGGCGCGGCCCAACCCAGGCCCCTGTGCTGCCGCCTCCCCAGTCCCAAGGGCACACGAGCTCTCACCCTTCCTATAAAGGGTCCAGGAGGTGATCTAAAGGCTGAAGGCACCCAGGGCTGTCTCTGTTCTCCCTAGAGATGGGGTCCTGGCAGGAGGAAGTGTGGTGCGTTCCTGGGAGACTCCAGGGCGCAGGAACCAAGACTGAGTCCGCCTGGGTCTTAAGCGGAGGGTCTGCTTCAGATGCGAAAGTTAGTCACAGCCACCTGCAAGGAGTTGCCGGGCCAGGGGCGTGGCCCGGCTATGGGAGAGACCCAGAGCTCAGCAAGCAGCAGGCAAATGGTACAGGACACATTCCCAGGACACTGTGAGTCCCCACGGGCCCAGGGAATGAGTCCCCACGGGCCCAGTGTCCCCGAGCTGCCCGCCTGGGAGTCATGTCTGCCCACCACAGTGGCTGCCTCAAACCAAGAGCCCATCACCGCTGGGTGGCCACGTTGCACCTGCTCACCTGTTGCCCCTCTCATGTTTGGGCCTTGGGGCTCCTGCAAGGGTGGCCCGCACAGCCTGGGACTCACACCCCGCTCCAGATGGGAAGGTCAGCAGAACTCCCAGGCTCTTCCTGCATGGAGGGGTCTGTGCCTCTCCTGGCTTCCTGGGGCTCCTCATTCCTGAAAGCTGCTCCAGGCTTGGGGTGAGGGTATATGCACCTGTCCCCTTCTAGGAGCCCCAGGGACTCCCGTTCACTCTGCCAAGGGCACCTTGCAGGGCAGGGCCTCTGCCCCACCCATGCTTATTCAGGCAGGAGGGGACCCCAGATAGCCACCTCCTGGGCTCTCGAGTGGCAGGCTCCCAGCCTGATGTCCTGCAGCAAATACGCTGCTCTCTGTAGCCAGGCACCCTAGGGTCCAGGGCCCCCAGGACTTCTCTGTCCCAGGGTGTGGACACCAAGAGTCCAGACTGGGCCAGATCGGGCTGCCAGTTCCCCATCCCCAGGGCCTTTCTGTCCCAGGGTGTGGACACTGAGTCGAGGCCCCCACCCCAGTGTCTCAAGACGGATACACGTGTGTCTATTGCGGGAGTCCTTCCCACCTCCCCAAGGCCAGTCACCCTCCTCCTTCAGGGACATCTTGGCCATGCATCATGGGCTATGTGCTGGGCTCAGCCTGGAGCAGCCTTGCTGCTCAGACTTCAGGGACCTACCCTCTTAAGTGGGGGTACTGACCCAGCAGGTGGCTGGGAGCTGGCTGGGGAAGGGAGAGAGGAGGGGCTCTGCCCTTCCTAGGCTGGGACTTTGACAGCCCTGCTCCTGCTGTGTGTGGCAGGGGCTATGGCCTGAGCATGGCTGACCACCCCTCCCCCCCACACGCTGGCTCTCAGCTCCAAGGCCATTGGAGACACAGCTCTGATCTGAACAGCCAGAGGTCAGATCTCACGCCCAGGGTGGCCAGTCCCTCCCGGGGACCACGGTGAGGTGGGGGAGCTTGGGGGGGGGTGTCACGGGGCAAGAGTCAGGGCAAGAGAGAAGGCCCTGTGGTCTCAGGTGCTCCGTGGGACTGGGCAGGCCCCACAGTTACCCTGGCCACCTGGGGACAGTGGCCCACTCTCTTGTGCTGGCTTCATCTAGCTGAGCGTGGCCTGCGCTGGCCCTCAATCTCTGGCCTTGGTTTCCTTATCTGTTCATCAGGGCACCCAGCTGGGGCAATCAGATGTCAAAGTGGGGGGCTGCTAACCCCTAGTGTGGATAGGATGGTAGCCCCCAAACTCCCTGTCCACCTAGAACCTGAGACTGTGACCGCTGCAGCTGTGACAGGGTGTCTGGAGGTGAGGGCAGCATCCTGATTAGGCTGGGCCCGAGACCCAGCGGCTGGTGTCCTCCACAGAAGCGGAGGCACCACACAACGTGAGAGCGCCGTCTCTGGGGCTGAGGGCGCCGGGGACCACCGGCAGCAGAGAGGCCTAGAGGCCAGCCTGCCCATACCTCGAGTTTGGACTTCTGACCTCGGGGACGGCGAGACAGTCGCCGTCTGTGGTTGAAGCACCCAGTCTGTGGTACGTTGCCATGGCAGCCACAGGAAATGGATACGCCCAGGATGCTCTGAGCTAGGGACCGGCAGACTCCAGCACCGGGCTGGGTGCGGGGGCGTCGTGGGCGAGGGCAGGCCCGACGCTGCGCACAGGCACAACGATGTGGAGGACAATTATGGCTCAGGCACAGCTCCACCCACCCAGCCTGTCTGCTGTCTGGGCTCCGACGCCAGCTCCCTCCTCCAGGCAAGAGGCCTGCGTATTTGAGGGTGTGAAGTGCCTTGGCCGCTTCCCTGCGGGGCCTGGGTCACTCCCCGGTGGGACCTCCAGAGCCCCGTTTACCCTGACTCTTGCATTCCTGGAGGAGAAGAGCCAGCGAGCAGCTTCCTTTGCAGCAAGAGCTGGGCTGGCTGCAGAGTGCAGGAGTCTTGGGAGGAAGGTGCACAAACCCACAGGCTTGCGTCTCCCGTGTGCTCGGCCCCTGCCCGGCTGGCCGGAGGCAGTGTGCTGCGCAGGCTGGACCTCCTGCCCCAGTCTCGCTGTGGGCCTGGGGCGGGGGACAAGCAGGGGAAGCAAGGCCAGAGCTTGCAGAGGGAGTACAGGTGCCCTGGGGGCTTCTGGCCTGCAGAAGACAGCTGAGCAGGTAAACTGAGGCACGGCTGGCACACACAGCGTCTGGGCCAAGGAGCAGGGACCTGTTGGCATGAGCAGAGGGAGGCAGTCACTGCCAGGAGTTGGGGGCATCCTATTGGCAGTGGAAGCCCTGGGGGGGGTCTGGCTTGGGTGACCACGGTGTTGGGGACCTTCTCAGAGGGCCCCTGAAACAATAAACGTTCCAGTCTCCCTGACTCGCATTTACTCCTGTCCGGATGGGAGGGCTCAGGCCCCGCAGCTCCCCTCAAGCCTGGCTCTTTCCACACAGGAAGGCTGTGCACGGACTGAGCCCCCGTGGAGCTGGTGTAGAGAGGAGAGAAACCCCCTCCTCCGGCCCCTTCCAGCAGCTGCGTCCCCGCCCATGAGGGTCCTTTGAAGGCCCTTTCATCCCCGTGGAATTGCAGGTTTCCAGCAGTGGCCCGGGCTCCTGCCAGGCCCTCAATTAGCTGGAGCCCTTCGGTGGCCACAGGGTGGCCAGCCCCGCTGCTCCAGAGCCCACTGGGAGCCCAGTGGGGGAGAGAGAATCCTGCTTCCGCTGGCTCCTCCGGGGCCTGACCCCGGGTGCACGCATCATGGAAACTGCCTTAACGCCGCGTGGTGGGAGACGAGATGTGGGCTTGGCTGTCGGCTCAGTGGAACGTGCAGCCCGCTGCTCCCCCGGGACACCTCCCCGCCCCCCAGGGCTGTGATGTCACTCTGACTCCATGCAGCTGCCAGGCGCCCAGCCTGCAGGCCTCTCCTGGCCAGCTCGGCACTGACGCAAATCTAAAGCTTCCAGCTCTTGGAGCAGCTGCCGCCCGCCGCTCCGCTGGCAGCCTGCGGTCCGCAGAGGGGAGGGGCACGGGCCCCAGCGCCGGGCCTGGCATTTGAGATAATCAGCTGCTCTTTAAAGGGCGGCCAGCGTGGCTCGTGGGGCTGCCCGGAGGTCAAGGAGAGACAGCCATCCCTGCAGCTCCTGCGGGCCAGCCCCGGCCCAGCACCCACCCCGGTGACCGGGTCCTTGGCTCTCAACACTGGTAATTTGGCCGGCGTGGCCCATGAAGTGTGGAGGAAAGGTAGACTATGAGGGGCCAGGCTTGGCAGGCGTGAGACCCAGACACCTCCTGCCTGCCCGCCAGCCGCTCTTCCTTAAGCACGCACACACGTAGCCATGTATGCAAACATACACGTGCACACACGTGCGCGATGCACGGCAAATGCTCACACACATATGCAGGACAACGTGTGCACTGCACACATGTCCACACTCACAATGCACACATGCACATGTGCACGTGCTCCACAGTGCATGCACACAGCTAGCATTACACAGGTGCCACACACACGTGTGTATTCGCCTGCAAGTCCATGTTCACACACACTGGACAGGACAGGAGTCTCCCAGGGTTTTGACCCCCCCTGTTCACCTCTGTACCATGCATGTGCCGTGACCCTTTCTCAGCACAGACAGTGGGTGTCCAGGAGCTGGGAGGCCACCGGGGAGGGTGACAGTAAAGTGGAAGCTTGGGGTGGGATGCAGGTTCCGGTGGGTGGACGAGACTAGGGGTGATAACTAGAGGTCCCCCCTCCAGACACCCTGCCCTGGACAGACAGCCAGGGCATGGAGAGGACCGCTCAGGCCAGCTTGTGCTCCACAGCCACAGACAGGGCACCATGGCCATGACAGCTGGGACAGGGACAGAACAAGTGGTCAAGTCCAGGAGTAGGATGTAGCAGCCCAGTACCGCTTGGCCGGCAGCACAGGCCGTCCTGGGGGCAGGGCCCTTCCACAGAAAGCACCTGTTGGGAGTGCAGCCTGTGTGTCTCTGCCTACAGCCAAGAACTGCCGCTGGCCGACCACCTCTGGGCAGGCCAGCCAGCAGGAAGACGGCCGCCTGTCCCTCCTGCCTGAGCAGCATCCTAGCCTCTCCCTGAGGTCAGACGTGGCTGCCACAGCCCACAAAGCCAAGATGCTGGCAACCCAGACCACTGGAGTGAGGCCTTAGGACACGGTGACCCATCGGGTCATGAGACAGCAGATGCTCTTCCAAGCAGCACCCAAAGCTGGTGGGATTACCAAGAAAGATCCGGAATGGTGCGGCAGGGTGGCAGCGGGGGTTGCAGGCGAGCGGCCGCCGAGCCCAGCAGCAGACCAGGGGTTTTGGCACCCACGTTGGCTGGCGTTCCTCACCATAGGCCAGGGCCACCTGCCAAGGCCTCTCCTGCAGGGTCAGGGTCACTGTGCTTCTGGTGTCCTCGGGCTGCCGGGCAGGGCCGGGCTGACCAGTGCTCCTGAGCACCGGCCCACCAGCTGAGGATGGGGTGAACCCGACCCTCCCGCGGTGTGACTGAGCCGAGAGGCAGGCAGGGCTCCCCAGGCACCCCCTTCTCCCCATCCCTCTGCCTCTGCCACCCCGCCGGAGTCAGCTTTGCCGGCATGCATGTGTTTTGTTGTGATAAACAGTAGGCATAGTGTGCGTTTCCCCCAGTGCATTTCTTCTCCCCCAGGGCCGGTGGTCACAGTCCCTGCTGGCCTGTGGCTTATATGCAACTAGGGATGGGGCTGGTGGGGGGGCCGCTGTGTGTGGTTCCTGCCCCAGGCACAGCAGAGCCATCAGTGTGGCTGAGGTGGAAGGCCCCATCTTACCTGACACCTTGTTTCCAGACAGAGATGCTTGTTGGTCAGGAAAGGTCGATCAAAGGTCACTTGGCAACCCTTAGCTGATGCTGGTGCAGCGCCCCTCCCCTCCTTACAGGAAACAGAAACCCAGCGACCACAGCCTGCAGCCCACAGCCCACACTGCCCCTGGACAAAGGGGACACGTCTCGGCTTGTAGCCGAGCCAGGCAGGGCCCGGCCAACAGTTTCTGTCTTCCTGAATATTTCCAGGCAGCCGCCAAGGCCAAGCCCCGAGAGTCAATATTCCCACACACTTCAACCTGCCCTTCAGTTTATAAGACATAAATATTTGCTCTTCCATTAAGAAAATAATCAGAAGTTATCCTTTAAGTGGAGTGTACACAGCGCTGCCCTTCAACTCTGACACCATTCTTTCTGGATGTCGTAAGGAAGAATCTTGCATGGAGGGTCCGGGGAGCGGGAGGGGAGCGGGAGGTCGCCCCAGGCCCTGCCTGCGCCTGCCCGCAGGAAGGGAGTCCTGCTGGAGACAGGGTGGGCAGGAGGCCGGGAGGAAGCAGCTCTCTGCCCCCACCCCGCTCCTGTGGCTGCATCCCAGGACCCAGCTGAGGCCCCCGCCAGGCCAGCACGGTGCCCAGGCAGGCAGCCGGGCACCTGGAGTCGTTTCCTTGACCAGCCGTGCTGCAGAGAGACCACAGAGAGGCGGAGAGGCTGCGGTCTCAGTTCTGCACCGGTGCCCAGTTCTTCCTTTTGCTGGACACACGGGCCTGGACCACCTGCTCAGCTGCCCTCAGCCTCAGTTTACCCACCGGTGACAGAGGGACCCGGCTGCTTCACACAGTTTTCACCCTGGGTTGGGGTGAGGCTGCAGCTGGCGGCTGGCCAGTGGGTGTGGAGCCAGCTTCCAATGGAGGCCCTTTTTTTTAACACTGTCTGCAGTCAATGCACTCTAGTGGCTTAGAATTAGATCAGAGCGTCCCACCAACCCACCATCGACCTGGCCTCCTATGACCTTTCGTGCCCCTCGCCCCCAAACGGAAGTAAGTCTGTAAGAGCACAGGCGCGCAGCAGGCCCGAGCTGAGTCACAGACACACGAGAAAGCAAGGAACAGCTAAAGACGCCGCCGAGAGCACTTTCCAGTCTCTGCCACCCAATGCTGTGAGCTAATCAAGGGCTCTCCAGGCAGGAGAGCAGCCCCCTCCTCCCAGACGCCTGTGCTGGACACCCCCAGGAAAGCTACACTGCCGCAGAGGGTGACGGGCTCCCCCTTTGCCGGTGACTTCTCCGTGATAGCCTCTGAGGGGTGCCCGTGTGCGGAACACGCCTGGCACGGGCTGCAGGGGCTCTGGCTGCCTCTATAGAGATGTTAATGGGGTGTCTGTGGGTTTCCGCCAGCGCCTGCTCATGGGGCCCCTCCGGCTGCCTGCGGATGGGCATCAGGCATGGAACCGAAGGCCCGTGGACGCCTGCCCACATCAGTTTGATTCTGCTCTAGGTTTGGGGAGGGGGAAGAGTGCCCAGCTGCACAGGCCCCCCAAATCTCATCTGTGTGGTTGCTTCAGCCCAGGGGCCCCAGGCCCCCTGTCTGCTCGGTTGAAGTCCTTCCTTCCACATTAGTAGCATTTCCCACAAGCCCTCTGGGTTCGGTGTGGGGCCCGGGTGGGGGAGGGAGCTGCTTATTTACTTTCAGGTGGCAGGAAAGATTAGGTCAGGAGCTGTGGTCAGTCCCGTGTGGACCTTGTGACCTGTCCAGGGCCAGCAGGTGACTGGGGCTCTAATAAGGAAGTGCTTAGGGCCAGTGGCGCTCACAGTGGCGCTCTGGGGCCTGCCCGCCCCCCTGGGCTCTTCCTTCTCCTCTCTCTGCCCCTCCCTTCTCCTGCCATGTGAGGCAGCAGACCCTGGCCTGGCCTGGGCTCCTGCTAACCTGCCTTCCTCACCTCTTCATCTCCAGAAAGATCCCTGTGGAGATCCCTCTCGAGGGTCCACTGAGCCCAGAAAAATGCCTCTCACCTGTCCCAAAGAATGGTCCATCCTGCCAGGTCTCCCTGCATTCCCACATTCCAGAAGGTTCCCCAGAGCAGAGAGAGTGAGAGGTGCCCCTGCCCAGGGCGGGGCTTGCACACCGCTGCCCGCGCAGGTTTCTAGCCTCCTTCCTCTCTCCTTGAGGCGCGCTCTTCCTTCCTGAACCCAGGCACACTGAACAGGAGGGAGACGGTGGGGCAGGAAGGCAGAGGATGTGCCCGGCCCAGCTGGCAGGGAGTGGGCAGCCTCCGCCCCCCCAGGGCCTGCTCTGTGCTAGTGCCCAGGGAGGAAGTTTGCACCGGAAGTCAGGGAGCTTCAGGAGGTGGGCAGCACATGACCACTGTTTTCCCTCAATACAGGAGCCAAGGGCAAGTCCTATGGGTGTCTGTCTGCCAGCCAGGGCGCTGGCCTGGGAACAGATGCCAGGGGGACACTCAGAGCCCTTGCGCGTGTGAGTTAGACCGCCACATGAGCCTTAAGGTGCTGTGACTGGGCCCCTCCTCAGATCCAGGAGTCCCGTCTGTAGGAAGAGAGCAGGGAAAACAGACAGTGAGGGCCCTGGGCCACCGACCCAGGCGTCTCAGTCAGCCCTCTCCTGCCGGACCCGAACACCTGACAACCCCATCCCCAGCATGACGCACGCATGACAACCACAACTAAAGGCTTATTTGCTCCCAGTTCTGGAGATTTCAGAGGCGAATCCATGTTAGGCCAGGCGAGGTCTGTGGAGCGCAGGGCACGGTGGTGGGGAGCAGAGAGAAAAGCAGGAGAGCTCTGCTCTCACGTCATGGAGGCCAAGGGCAGAGAGCTAGAGAAGGAGGCTCATGGAGCCCTGGAGACCCATCCCTCTGGTCACACTACCTGCCTAGATCACCACCCAGGAAATCCAGTACAGTGAATTCACCACAGATGAGATGAGACCCCTCACGACCCAGTGCTGTCACCTCTGAACATCAACACCTGCGCTCTCAGTCTCAAAACCTCAAAGCTCTGTTTCTGGACTTCCCCTGGACACTGACAGGAGGTGCAGGGGGACCACACAGAGGACATGGTGACACCGCTGGCAGCTCACGGCCTGACCCGTGTCAAGCAGGACTGGATGGACCACACCCGTGGAACATGAGCAGGGGTACGAGGTATGGGCAGAGCACGGTGGCCGGACGACGGGGCCAGCGCAAGGGGCAGGAGACTCCCAGAAGCCCAGCACCCCTCGGACTCTGCTCACACCTGCAGATCCTGCACACGCTGCCCTTGGATACCTGGCCGACAGTGTGTCCACTCCTGCGCGGAGCCCCTCACCTGCGCTGCTTCGAGTCACCACCTGAGCTGCTCCTGCCCCCAGGGCACCTCAGCCAGGGTGTAACCTGTTTTACCAAGATGGTCCGAGGGGCTAGAAGTGGTGTCAGGAATCCCAAAGGCTGAGACTCCACGGGCTGTGGCGTGCGGTGAAAGTCCCCTAAGGTTGCGGCTGGGACACTGTTTTATTCCTCGCAAAGCCTCCCACCCACTGCTACCAAAGGACCAGCGTTTTGCAGCCATAAAGTTAACAACATCCTGCGGGAAGTCATGTATTTGCCTGATGGGGCTGAAATGTCTCCTGACAAGTGGCAGCTGGAGAGACTGAGGAAGACAGTCCCTGGAGCGCACCCCTGCTCTGATGCGGGGCCACCCATAGTGGACCGGCCTGAGCAGCAAGGGGAGGCCAGCACTGCCGGGTGGGCCGGTCCCCGGCGGGAGCCACCTCGGACCCGTCCTCTGACCTCGAGCCAGCTCTGGGACTCCCTGAAGCTGGGCCCTCTGCCGCCACCACGGTGTCCTTGGGGTCGGTTCCAGGTTGGCTGGACCTGGGTTCTGGCCACGCCTCTCATCTTGATGACCCCTAGGGGTGCTGGTGAAGACAGTCATTGCAAGCAAAGGAAGGAGGCAGGAACGCCACCTCCCTCACTCTCTTTGGGGAAACTGAGGCAACATGGGCAAGTCCCTGATGGGGCCCTGGGTTCCATTCCCAGCATGACGCACAGGGAGAGTCAGGTTCTGCTCTCCTGGCTTCCAGGGAAGGGCTCCTTCCACAGCCCTGGGGCGGCTGGAGAGTGAGCACCTCGGAATGGGGTGTGTGTGCCCCTAGACCTCGCCTTGGAGCACAGAAGGCAGCTGGTGAGAGGAGGGAGATCAAAGTGGCCACTGGAAACCCCAAGATGCAGACCTCGAAAACCAGGCTGGCTCTTTCTTCTCCAGCGCCTGCTTGCTTGACCTGTGGAATGTTCCAGGAACCCCTTGGTCAGGCAGGAAGCCATCAGCCTGGTGAGTAGCCGGGCCCAAGTGTTGATGTGGGCTGCCAGCCCACCCGAGATGCATGAGAGCTGTTTTTAATATTTGCTTTATTAATGGTATGTTAAGATTGGCTAGCTTCATAGTTTTTCTTGTGTGCATGTGAGTGTGTGTGTGTGAGTGTGTATGTGAGTGTGTGTGTGGACTCTGCGTATTAGCAATGAATCAGATTATCTGATGTAGATTTTGCCATAATTTCTAAACAATGCCTTAAGCACTGACTGGCTTTAACTACCTGGGGAAGCGTTTGCAGGCGGCCAGTTCCTTTGACAGCCAAAGTCCCCTGCTGAGGCCACCCTGGATCCAGGGAAGCCCTGGAAGCTGGAGAAACTGGGTCACCCAGTGTCACCCCAAAATACGTCTCCCCATTCCCCAAACTCCTGTTGCCACCCTACCCCTCCTGCTGGCTCTCCCCTGTGTGCCAGGCATGGCAGGAACTCGCACACACACACACATGCGCGCGCGCACACACACACACACACACACACACACACACACCCTCTCCCAGACGCAGGCAAGCTGCCCTACGCCCCCACCCCAGGTCCCCGCAGGCCTGTCTATGAAGGCACACAGCAGCAGGCGCAGGTCAGCCCAGATGCACACAGCCCCAGAGGCGGCGGCTGTGATCAGGGAAACGGCGGCCACTGAATACCGCCAGGGCCACAGGAGGCCCCCACTCGGGTCAGACCCAGGGGCGGGGCGGGGCGGGGCGAGGGCAGTGGGCATGGCTGCCCCAGCAGTTCAGGGCAGCAGGTGACACCATCCAGTTTGCCTCAGCTGAGGGCATGTGGAGTTTTAGTGCCCAAACTAAGGAAATCCTGCCAAAGTGGAGCTGGCCCCAGCAGGGGCGGCCATCGGGTGGGTCACGGCACGTGTGTGTGTGTGTGTGTGTGTGTGTGTGTGTGTACATGACATGGCTCCTCTGCTGTGGGGCGGTGGTGTGGGACCCTGAGGCTGGCTGGTTTTCACAGTCGCCCTCCACCCCAACTGTGCCTCCTTCGGGGCGGCCAAGTCCTGGCTAGACTGCCCTGTCTGGGCCCTGAAGCCCGTGGCCCCGAGAGCCCCGCGCTCCGCTGTCCTGCAGGCCCAGCAGCCATGTACACACAGCGTGGCTGGTGACCAGTCAGCAGCGAGGCCCAGGCCTGTGTTTCTGAGCCAGTGTCTTGAAGCACACTCTTAGATTTTCCTCCCTCCTGGGTCTGTGAGACACAGCAGAGTCACGCGGAGCCGGCGGAGCCCCAGGTAAGGATGGGCTGCATCCCAGGGCCTGCATGGGGCCATTCCCCAGCCCCACGTATGCAGTTTAAACTCTTTTTTTTTGGGGGGGGGGTACTAGGGATGGAACCCAGGGGAATTCTACCTCTGGACAACATCCCCAGCCCTATATTATATTTTATTATTTATTTTGAAACAGGGTCTCACTGAGTTGCAAAGGGCCTCACGATGTAGCTGAGGCTGTCCATGAACCACGATACTCCTGACTCAGCCTCCCAAATGCTGGAATTACAAGCATGTGCTACCACCAAGCCCAGCTCTAAACTCTTTTTTTCTAACTATAAAACAATGTGTCCCCATTCATAGAGGATTCAAAAATAAGTAAATAATAAAAAAATAAATAGAAGGAAAGACCAAGCACAGGGCTGTGACATGAAGACAGCTCCATCAGTGCCCCGCCTGTCTGGGCATTTTACAAACATAGCTCGGATTCCACACGAGGCTGTGTTCTAAGTGTGTTGTCTTAAGTACATACTCATCTCTCAGGCATCCGCACATCCAGGGACAACTAGTAATTCTGCTTTCGGGGTGTGTATGTGTGTGTGCGTGTGCATTGTGTGTGTGTATATGTGTGTGCGTGTGTCCCTGGGGATTGAAGCCAGGGTGCTCTACTTCTGAGCTTCACCCCCAGCCCTCTTTTATTTTTTATTTTGAAGCAGGATCTCACAGCCAGGATGGTGGTGCACAAGTACTTGCACCTGTACTTGGGAGGCTGAGTCAGGAGGGTTCCAGGTTCAAGGACAGCCTTAGCAAGTAGTGAGACTCTCATCAACCTAGAGAGACTCTGTTTCAAAATAAAAATAAAATAGGCTGGGGGTATAGCTCGGAGGTAGAATGCCCCTGGGTTCAATCCCCAGAACAAAAAAAGGAAAAGAAAAGAAAAGAAAGAGGCCGGGCGTGGTGGTGTACACTTGTAATCCCCGCGCTTGGGAGGCGGAGACAGGAGGATTGTGCAGGTTCGAAGCCAGCTGCGCTGGCGTAAGAGACCCTGTTTCAAAAATATAAAATAGGTCTGGGAGTGTAGCCCAGAAGTAGAAGGGCTTCCAGGAACCCCAGTACCACAAAAAAAAAAAAAAAACAAAACAAAACAAAACAAAGGAAGCAGGTTCTCATTACGCTGCTCGAGCTGGCCAAGAGCCTGCAATCCTCCTCCTGTCTCAGCCTCCTGAGTACCGGGACTACAAACGTGTGCCACCACGCCCGGCCTCCCCATCCCTCTTATGTAGCCCCAGCGCCCAGCAGTCCACGTCTGCCTCCACGAACGTGACAATTCTGGAGACCTCCTGCCTCCTCGGAAGCCCAGGTTTTGTGCTTCGCTCACCCCAGTGCTGTGAGGCGGCCTGGGCTCGCCCCCTTCAGCACGTGCAAGTGACACACGTCTTTCAGTGGCATTTCCCCACCACCTCCACACTCAGCTAGACCTCCATAAACAAAACCCTGGGTGTGACTTTAATGTGGTGTGTTTGTGTAGGCACATGTGTGTGCATTCACGTCACTTAACGCTGTAACACGGGCATCTTCTAACACTGTGAACATTTTTGTCAGTGTAATTTGTAATGATTTATACAGAATTCTTCTTGGACATACACCAACATGTCTCTGTCTTTTGTTGTTTTGTTTGTACCTACTCTATTTTGGGGGGAGACTGGGGATTGAACTGAGAGACCTTCTACCTCTGAGCTACACCCCAGAACTACTTTATTTTTTATTTTGAAACATGGTCTCACTGAGTTGCAGAGGCCTCGCTATAAGTTGTTGAGGCTGTCTACAAACCTGTGATCTTCCTGTCTCAGCCTCCCCAAGTACTGGGCTTACAGGCATGCGCCACCACACAAGCCTGTTCTTTTTTATTTTTATCCTGAGATGGATATTTTTGTGCATTGATATCTTCCCACATGTTTAGATCTTTCTTATGTTAGAGGATCTCGGTTAAATAAAATTTCACGGAGTCAGTCATCAGAGAGGACATGGTGTCATGACCTGTGTTTCTTTAACTCGCAATGAGGTTGGACCTTGTGTTAGTCAGCTTCCCATTACTACAACAAAACCCCGGAGATAAATCAGCTTAAACGAGGAAAGGTTTATTGCAACTCCTGGTTTCAGAGGTTTCCTTCCATGGCCTCCTGCCCTGTTGCTACAGGTCTGTGGTGAGGCGGAGCCTCCTGGGGGCGTGTGTGTTGGAGCGAAGCTGCCCCCCCCACTTGGCGGGGGGGGGGAGAGGACGGAGAGGAGGGTGCTCAGAGTGCACGTCCTGTGGCGCTTGTGGAATTTCAAAACACGCGCTACTATGCAGAACACATGCAAACACGCACTGTCTGTTCACAGAACCACACGTGTGCAGCGTGATTGTTGCCAAAGGTGCTGCACACGAGGCAGCTGCCTGGGAGGACACATGCCAGCCCGGGCACGGTGGAGCAGCAGGAGGAGCCCTGTTTACAGCAGGGCTCACCCCTGCTCGCCCTGGGGAGAGGGCCTCCGGTGCCCCTGGCCAGCGCTCGCAGCTCCATTGCTCTGGTGGACGTGGGTGAGCTGCTCCCCCACTCCCGGGCCCCGAGGAGCGTGTGGGGCTGGAGCCTGCGCCTGCAAAGCTGGCCATAATGAGTGGGTGCTCCCGGGAGCGGACATGCCTAATAACAGCCCGGGGAGGCTGCCCACAGAGCCAACCGCCAGGGCCACTTCAAAGGCAGCAAAGAATGCGGGTCATCTGGCATTTGCAGGCTACTGGCCTGGTCTGTTTATCCCACTGTCACCAAGTCAGCCAGCGGAGCCGGGGAGCCCCTCACAGGAGCACGAAGGAAGCCACCGCAGCCCTGGCCTCACAGGCACCCGATCCGCACGCCCACACCAGCCACCGCGCTCCGGAGAGGCTTCCAGGGAGAGGCCAGGGTCCACGCTGCCATCCGTGGGTAAGTTTCCACTCACAGACAGGCCACTGTGTCCTACAGGAACAGGACATTCTATTGGCTTCAAAAATACACACCTCCGCCGGGCGTGGTGGCGCACGCTTGTAATCCCCGCCCTTGGGAGGCAGAGACAGGAGGATCGCGCAGGTTCGAAGCCAGCTGCGCGCACTGGCTTAGGAGACCCTGTTTCCAAATAAAAATGTAAAAATAGGTCTGGGAGTATAGCCTGGAGGTAGAAGGGCTCCCAGGAACCCCAGTACCACACACACACACACACACACACACACACACAAACCCCACAAAAAAAACACGTACCTCTGAGCCAGGCATGGTGGCGCACGCTTGTCATCCCAGCATTTGGAGGGCTGAGAAAGGAGGATCACAATTCGAGGACAGGCTCAGCTACTACTTAGTGAGGCCCTTTGCAACTCTCAGTGAGACCCTGTTTTAAAATAAAGAATAAAGCCGGGCGTGGTGGTGCACGCTTGCAATCCCTGCGCTTGGGAGGCAGAGATAGGAGGATTGCAGTGGTTTGAAGCCAGCCTTGCTGGCTTAAGAGACCCTGTTTCCAAATTTAAAAAATATATATACACATATATATACACACACACACACACACATATACATACGTACACATACATATACATATATACATATATATATATATAATGTATATATGGGTCTGGGAGTGGGAGTGTAACCTGGAGGTAGAAGGGTTTCCAGGAACTCCAGTACCCAGTACCACCAAAAAAAAAAAAAAAAAAAGAGTAAAAAGCTGGGTGTGGTGGCGCATGCTTGTAATCCCAGCACTTGGGAGGCTGAGACAGGAGGATCGCACAGGTTCAAAGCCAGCCTCAGCAACTTAGTGAGACTCTGTTTCCAAATAAAGTATAAAATAGGTCTGGGAGTGTAGCCCAGAGGTAGAAGGCCCCTGGGTTCCACCCTCACCACACAGAAAAATAAAATAAAGAATAAGAAATAGGGCTGGGAGTCTAGCTCAGAGATAGAATGCCCCTGGTTTTGGTCCCCAGTACCACACACACACACACACACACACACACACACACACACACACACACATAATATGCACCTCTCAACAGTGGGTCATCTGCCAGGATCTGGTTCCAAGGTGTCGCTGTTGAAAGCCGTGGCTAGAATTTCACCATGGTGGTGCTTGAAAGCCCCCCTGCAAGGCTGCGTGTGTGCCACTCTCTCCTGGACAGCCTCTGCCCTCCCAGAAGGCTCCATGCCCACTGCTGCTCTCCCGTCTCCTGCGTGCGCCCTGAAATCCAAGCAAGTGCAGTGCCCTGGGGACAGACAGTCCCTCATGGCGTGGGTACAAGGGACTGCGGCCTGATAGTCCCTCCCCTGACCCTGAGCCCACGCCTCAAAGATCAGGACAGTTAACTCCTCTTCCAGAAACTTTCTGGTGGCCTCAGAGTCTGGGACTCTTCCGGCCCTGACTCGGCAATGCCCGCCTGCAAGAGACTAAACTCTTAGCAAGGTCTCAGAGCGCGTTAGCATGGCAACCAAGAACTGCAAAGCGGGGACACTAAGACTCACCGTCTACAGAAGATTCACCGTCTACAGTCTTTGCCAGCTACCTAGGTCTTTTCTGGCCCCAATAGTAAAATAAATGAATTACAACACTAACTAGCCACTATTAATTGAGCACAGACTCAGACAATTTACCCATTTTAAAAATAATCCACTTAAAAAGAAATCAGCAAAGGCGGTTCCCCCTGAGCCTCCTGCTGCCTTTGAGAAGGAGACCCCCCTTCCTTAAAGAAGGGAGTCAGCCGGGCGTGGTGGTGTGCCTCTGCGTTCCCAGCACTTGGGAGGCTAAGACAGGAGGACCACAGGGTAGAGACCAGCCTCAGTAACTTAACAAGGCTCTCGGCAACTTAGCAAAAACACTGTTTCAAAATTTAAAAATTAAATAAGGTCGGTTGGGCTGGGGGTATAGCTCAGAGGTAGAATGTTCCTGGGTTCAATTCCCAGTACCAGAAAAGGAGGAGGAGGAGGAGAAGGAGGAGGAGGCGGCGGCTGCGGCAGCGGCTAAGAGGCAGGCTCCACACACCATGGAATTGGGGGTGGGCAAGGTTTCGGAGCCGAGGAGGGCAGTGGGGTTCCCAGGAGACCCTGTGTTCAGGATGTCACACTGTTTCTGATGGCCTCTGTGCTCCGGGCCCATCCCCTGGAGATCAGAACCCACTCTGTCTCAGCAGCACAGCACTGTGGCTTTGAAGCCAGGCACAGAGGCTTTTCCGAAACAGATGCATCCATCTTCCAGGCCTGCGGTGGCAAGCGTTCCAGGCCCAGCTGCGCACACGGAGGAAGCTGAGAGGTTAATTAAGCCATTTGTTGTCCCACGAGGAGCTGGCTTTGGGGCTGGGAGCCGCGGCGGGAGCTGGCTCTGATGACACTGGCGGAGTCTGGAGAGGGCTCAGGCTTCCAGCGCCACGAGGAAGCCCTGGGGCAGGTCTGCAGGATGCATTTGTTTCCATTCTGTTTATAATCCCTTTATCTTCTGAATTTCCAGAAGCTTGAAGATGTGCCCATCAACCAAATGAAGATGCAAATTATTTGTATTATTATTTGGAGAAATCTTATACTTCAGTTAACAAAAGCACACTCTAGGGATGTTTCTGAACAAAGTCATGTGTTTAAACTCTCAAAAAATGAGTAGCACGCCGCCTGCCCCTCTCCTGGCCAGCCTGTGCTGGAAGGACGGCCCTCTGCCTCATCCTCACGCAGCAGGGCCGGCCTATGCTGCACCCCGGGGGATCCTCTCTTTTCTTGGAGAAGCAGAAAGCCAGAACAATCTGTGTAGGCATGGATTCCCCACTTGTAAAAGTGATTTATGAGGAGATTTCATGGGGTGTTAGGGGTGAGGTGTATTTCCCACAATTCCGATATTGAGGTCCTCACTCCCAGCACCTCTGACTCTGGAGAGGGACCCTTACAGGGCTCATCTGGGTGAGCCCTCATCCAATTTGCCTGGTGTCCTTATAGAAAGAGAATATGGGGGCACACAGAGGAAGCAGGGATGTACACACAGAAAACTTCCAGGAGAGGCAGCCGGGGAAAGGCCACCTGCCCACACCTCATCCTGGGCTCCAGCCAGTAGACTGGGAGCCACAAGGTCGCTGTTGAAGCCCCCGTCGGCGGTGTCTCCTTCTATCAGCCCACACAGACCAAGTCACCGAGGAGGGAAGCTGAGACGGAAGACAGGGGAGTGGGCTGGTGGGAGGGCCGGCCTGGGCACAGAGCCTGAGCTACCCCCTCCCAGAGAGACACAGCGCTGAGCCCCTAGCAGTGTGGGGTGAGGCGGCCCGGAGGGGAGATGGGGCGCCCACAGCACCCCGGCCTCCTCCAGAGCAGGCACGATTCATCTTGCCTCTAGACGACCTGATCACCACCCTGCGCTTCACTGGCATCTGGATGTTGGAGCCGCAGGGACCTGGCTCTGCGAGGAGCAGATGGGCTGTGAGCAGAATCGAGCTCCAGAGCACGTGGGCTTGCAGCCCCGGCGCCCAGCTTCTCCAAGAGCTGCCCTGTGTTCTGGAGCAGCATCCTGACACAAGTCTCCTTCTTCGGGCATTGTCTCAACTTCCAGGAGAAAAATAAGCCCCCGTAGCTGGCGTTTGCAAAAGCTTTAGACGCTTCTTGAGAAAATAGAATAGAATTCAGTTAATGAATATGCTAATTTGAAGCAGGAAGAGTTGGGAAGACCTACGGCCCGGCCCTGTGGGGACTGTCACTGGTGAAAGGCAGTGATTTGTTAATTCTGCACACACACACGCACACACACGCACACATGCACGCACACACACATACACACACACGCACACACGCACACACACATACACACACGCACACATGCACACACGCACACACACACGCACACACATACACACATACACGCATACACACGCACACACACACAGTGCACACACGCACACACGCACGCACACACGCACACACAGTGCACACACACATACACATACACGCATACACACGCACACACACATACGCACACACACATACGCACACGCACACACATACACACACATGCACACACGCATACACACATACACACACATGCACACACGCACGCACACACGCACACACACGCACGCACACACACACACACACAGCAATGGGTGGGGGTGAAATTTATACTCACTGCTGGTGCTCAGGGCCTGGATTCTACTGGACGAGGCTTACCGGGCATTTGTTTTACAGCATAGTGTTCCAAACTAGAAAATGGGTCTTGGTGCTTTTTTATAATCTAGAGTCCTGAGAGGTGACACAGACCCGGGAGGAGAGTTAGGGTGTCAGAAAACCTGCCCAAGTGCCAGAGAGATAGAGGAAGAAGGCTCGGGAGAGCGTGCGCCCCACGGCTTGGACAAGCCCATGCCCTAGGGGAAATAAAAACAGGATTCACAAAGTGACTCACAAGAATTCACAAGCCCTGGGGGAATCTTCCTGTCTTTTAAACCTGGACCCACGGATATTCACTCCTGGTGCGTGGCAGTCACCCCACCCCGGCCACGCGCTGCCAGCACGTCCTAACCCCCAGCGTCACTCAAATGTCTGGCTGGCCGCTGTCCTCCCAGCCCTCCTCATCACTCGGTGCTATCAGGGGTACACTCACCAGCACCTCATTCCAAGCAGAGGCCACATCCAGGGCGCCTGTGTGTAAGATCATGCCTATGGTGTCTCCCTAACAGTGTGACGCGGCCTCTGTGGGACATGCCTTCCTTGGTAACTGCTCAGAGCCACAGATGGAAAGAAAAGCCATTGGCCAGGCAGGGGCAGCCTGCAGTGTGCGACAGCCCGGCCCCGGGCAGTGGACATGTTCACGCCCTTGACTGTGCCCCAGGCCCGAGGGTCACTTCTCCCCCAAGGAGATCCCGGGGCCTGCTCGAGGGAGCTGTGCGTGCGGCTGGTGTCAGCTGCTGGTGCGGCTGGTGTCAGCCGTGCCCAGGACAAGGGACAGGCGCTCCCTTCTGGGCTCCGCCTCTCAGCTGTGCTCGATGCTGCTCAGGTTTGAACCTGTTTTCTCATCTGTAAAACAAGAGGGTGCAGTCCTGTCCAGCGACCAGGACGATCAAATCGAACCTGTAGCAGCCCCCGCGGGGACCTCCCTGAGCACAGCTCGCCTCTGTCCCTTTGTGTTGAGGTGCCCAAGCACCCCAAACGTCCCCCTTGCCGGGCAGCGGCAATGCTGACCCCCGGACTCTGCGTGGCGTTCTCAGCCCTGAGCCCACTGGGGTCTTGACTGCTGCCGGCACGACGTCGTCCCCTCGGCCGCATCTCTGCTTCACTTGCCAACAGTGCCAGGGTTTGCACAGCACCCACAGTTCATAAACCTGCAGGCCGAGCTCCTTGGACTCGTGCTAGGCAGGCGCCATGTTCCCTTGGCTTCACAGAGTGGGGACAGAACCCACTGCAGACAGGCGGCGGGCCTGGGGCTGTGAGGACGAGGCAGGCCGCCGTCCACCCACTCTCAGTCGTGAACTCCGTCTCTGAGGAGCTTCCATGCCCCTCCCCAGGAGCCGTCACCCCAGCGCTCGAGGCCCTCGAGGCCGCGGCTCTCCTCGCCCTCAGAGAACCCCGGGCACACTGGAGGACAAGCTCAGGACGCTCTGAAGCCTGTCACCACCCGGCAGTGGCCACTAGCACATCCCAGTTCCCGCAACAAAGACAAGGAGAGCCATTTCCCTCCAAATCAGAACAAAAGAAAGAGCGGTCCAGCAGCCACGGCAACAGAAAGACCTGCACCTGCGGGCGGCCATGCCCTGACCGTGGGCCGCTGCAGAGATGAAGAGCCCGAGGGGCTTCTTTACAGAGACCCCCTGGGCCGACACGCACAGCACGCCCTGCAGCCCGCCCCCGCTCCCGTGGGCGCTCTGGTTCCTGAACTCTGCAGGGTTTTCTTCAGTCACAGTGATTTGGGCTTTGACTCTGTACCTCGAGGAGGACGGCTCGGCCATGACCCTCCCGAGTCCTGGTGGCCACACGCAGGAGAGCTGGCCCAGGTCCGAGGGTTCCGGAATAGACACGCTGAGCAGCTGCTTTGTTTGTGACGTCCTGGGATTGGTCCCCTGTGCGTTCAAATGACAGCACACATATAAATAACTAGCCAAGAATAGGGTGGAGCGGGGGAGGGGAGGTCACGGAGCAGCGCAGGGCCAGAAGCCAAGGCTGCTTGCTTTGGCAGTGACAGGACAGCTTCTGAAGCCCAGCAGGGACACACAGACCCCTCCCGGTGGGGAGGACACGACCCCCCAGTGCTCTGAGCCATCTCCCAGAGCCAGCCCATAATCTCCCTTTGTTCCCACAAGGGAAATGTCTCCGTGACCCTGGCCCAGGAGAGCCAGGAGCGCACAGGATCCGGGGAGCTCACCCTCCTCGTGAGCGCTAGTCACCCACCAGGCGCGCCCGCCGCTGTCACTTAATGTGGTCACAATTTGGATTGTGAATCACGCTCTGCTCGTGTTCTCCAAGGGGAAAACGCCCGGGGGGAGGGGCACCTATTCCCAGGACCCTTTTCTTCCTCCTCAAGTCACGTTTCATGACACGGCTCCTTTCTGCTGTCGGTCACGCACCGCGTCATCCTGGCTCCCCGGGCGGCGTCAGCTGCTCAGCGACCCTCTCCTCCACAGTCGCCCGCCCTGTCGGGGCGATGGCACCCCACCTCCCTCCCGCCTCGGGCAGGAAATGTTCCACAGAGGAGCAGAGCCGGTCCCTCCCATCTGCCGCGTTTCCTCAGCCAGCCGCTCTCCAGAAGCCCAGGGGACGCGGGGCCAGCGTCCTCCATCTGCGCTGCCAGCCACCGGCAAGCCGGCCAGCAGCGCTGTCCCGCGCTCCACCGGTTCCTCGCCCCAGGCACTGGATGCGCTCCCAAGGCGCTGCCTCCGTTTTTAAGAAACAGCCATCCAGTGATTCCATCAGTATTGTCTGGCAAATTAAGGGTTTTCTGTTTTGGCCAAAAAAAAAAAAAAAGGCCCTTTGGAAAATAAATCATCTCTCTCTAATTACTTAAATAGAAAGATGAAGTTTACAGGATAGTGTTCTTGGGGAGGGAGCACCCTTGGGATTTTGTTCATGATAGGCTGGCAAGAATGTCCTTCAAAATTCTTGTCCAAACTGGACCCCCTGAGAATAAAGGAAGACGTTGGCAACAGACGTGCCTGGGCCGCAGCTGGCTCTGTCCCGGCCACGCTGGTGTCTGTGGCCACCCTGGGCGTGACGGATGCTGTCCACCTCCCGTGGTGCGCGACGTGGGCTTCTCGTTGTGTGGTCCTGGGCTGGCTTCTCTCTGCGCGCAGCCCGCAGCCAACCGTCTGTGCCCAGGACACTCACTCAAGGCACCAGATCGGCAGATGTCAGGTGCAGGGCTCTCTCTGTACAGCCGGGCCTCCATGTGCAGCCGAACAGGAATCAAACGGCATAACACCACGGACCCAACGCCTGTGCCCGCCCCAGGCCCCAACTGTACCCCAACTGAGGGTTCTAGTGAAAGCCAGGGCGGCTCTCCCAAAAGCTGCCCTGGAGGCTCGGCCGCTCTCTGAGCCCTCCAGCACCTGTGTGCTGCCCGTGTCTGAGGTCAGCCCTGGGGACAGGTGCTGGTGACAGACAACCAGCAGACACGGGACCCACCCTCATGCGGGTGACAGAGGCAGATGGAGTGTGTTTAGCTTCCACATATAAGCGAAAACATGCAATTGTTCATTTTTAAAAAAACATTACTGTCGCCGAGCATGGCGGTGCACGCTTGTAATCCCAGCATTCGGGAGGCTGAGACAGGAGGATCAGTTTGTGGTCAGTCTCAGCCCCTGGGTTCCATCCACAGTACCAGGGGAAAAAAATCCTACCTGTCAGCTAGAATGGGCATCTTTTATGAAAATCCTCTGCAGATACTGGGATGTGGGGGCTCATACTCAGTGCCCGTAGGGTTGGTTCCAGGACTCCCCCGGGGTACCGGAGCCCGTGGAGGCTCATGCCCCTTTTGCAAGTGGCACTCTATGTGTGTTTTACCAACATAGCCCTCCCTGTACATTACACCATCTCTAGATGATCTGACTGACACAATGCAAATGCTATGTATATAGTGTCTTTTTAGGGAATAAAAACAACAAAAAAAGAGAAGTTAGCATGTGTTTGGTGCAGATGTGATTTCCCCAAGTTTTCTTCTGCAGCTGGCTGCCTCTATAGAGGCCGAACCCGTGGATACAGAGGGCCATCGTACACAGGTTCAAAGAGGCAGGGTAATACACACCTGTGATCCCTGCACTTGGAAGGCTGAGACAGGAGGATTGCAGGTTCGAGGACAGCCTCAGCAACTTAGTGAGATCCTGTTCTAAATGTAAAAGGGCTGAGGCTTAGAGGTAGAATGCCCCTGGGTTCAATCCCCAGTACAAAAAAACCCCAACAACCTCCAAAAAAGTGGACTTGGGGCCCCACCCCTCTGATGCTCCACCGCCCCAGCGCCTTTGTGGGCTGCTCTCAAACAGCTGCACGTGCAGGAAGCCATGAGTCACGGCTGCCACAAGCACGGCATCCTGAGCTCGGGAGGACGCCATGTGCCTGACCCCTTCACTCTCTCCCACCCATCGGCTAATGTGCACAGGACACTGCTGGGCTGTGACATGTTTCTCCCAGCCAGACATTTGCGGGAACCCTGGCAGCCCTTGTGATCCACTCGAAGGCTGCTAAAGGGGCCAAGACAGAAACGTGCTCATTCTCGTGGGAAGCTGAGCCTTGGCTGTCTTCCCCTCTTGCCACGCTGGGCAGCCAGTACCGAAGGCCGGCACTGCTGCGGGATGTGCGGCTCTAACTGATGAGCTGGGTTGGAGCTGGACGGCGTGCCCAGGGTGTTCTCACGCAGGTGAGGAGAGGAGAGGGAGGCTCTGCAGAAGAGCCAGCCCACCAAGGCCACTCCAGGCAAGAGCTCCTCAGCCCAGGAGCGGCAGGTGCTCCCCAGGACGGCCTTTAATTATTGGAGAAGGCTGGCAATGCATTTGCATTTTAATTAAGATGAATGAATCATGCGTGACTCACCGGGCTGCTCCTCCCTGTTGGGGAGGAGCAGGGAGTGTCTGCCTGTGGAAACCTGGAGCCAGTCCCACAGCCTGTGCCCGAGGGGCAGTGGAGGCCCCCCTGCGTATCCTCAAGGATGCTGCTTCCCTCCCTCTCCTCCGGCCCGGAGCTGGTGCAGGCTGCAGTTGCACCAAAGCTTATCCTACAGGTGATAAATGGGACACTGAGCTGGCACGGTGGGCCATTCCCGGAACCCCAGTACCTGGGAGGCTAAGACGGAGGATTGCCGAGTGAAGGTCAACCTGTGGTGATTTAGCATAACCCCAAAAGAAAAAAGAAAAGCAAGAACTTGAGGTGCGCCTCAGAGGTAGAACAGCCCTGGGCTCATTCCCCACTGTAAAAATAAATAAATAAATGTGGCGTTAAACAAACAAGAAAAAAGTTTGTGGTTAAGTTTGAGAATGCCACGTTAGAGGAAGGCAGAGTGGCACAGTGTAACTGCAGGGCTTCTCAGACGTTCACAGGCCCAGGAGCACCGCCGTCATCTGAGCACAGCAGGCCTGGGGCTGCGCACCCGAGGCCCCAGTCTGTAGAATCCAGGAAAGCTCTGGCGTGCAGTGCCTGGAGCAGGTGGCAGAAGCTCCAGCTGTCCCCGGGAGTGGGTGCGTGCCGGTACCAGGACACACACACAGATGGGGCGGGGGCGGGCCGGGGCTCCTGCTGATGACGCCACGGTCACAGGGGGTCCACTTGTGTCTGCTTGATGCGGGTGTCCCTGGCTGGCCTGCCGGCGCCTGGGGACCTTGTTCTCCAGGGAGTTGCAGGGAATCCTGCACCTGGCCTGCCCAGGTGAGTGTGTGCTAGTGTGTGAGCATGGGTGAGTGTGGGCATGTACGAGTATGTATACGAATGCGTGTGTGCAGGTGTGAGCGTGTGCACGTGTGCGTGCTAGTGTGAGTGTGTGTGGGTGTGAGCATGGATATGTGTTATGCGAGAGGGTGTGTGTGGTCTGTTTTATGTGTAAGACGAGAGGTGAGGGGTGAGCGTTGCATGAGTTTGTAGTGTGTGTGAGGTGATGTATGCGGCTGTGGATGTGTAGGTGTGATATATGTGGGTGTCTGTGTGGGTGTCTGTGTGCGTGGTTGTGTGCATTTGTGAGATGTGTGTCTGTGTTATGTGTGTTCAGGAGGTGTGTGTGTGTATGCTGTGTCCATGGTGTCCTTGACATGTATATCTGTGTGTCCATGATTTCATGGTGTGTGTATCTATGAGTATATGTCTAGAGTGTGTGTGACCAGGGTGTGTGTCTATGAAGTGTATATCTATGAAACATGTGTGCAATGTATGTGTCATTGGTGTGTGTTTATATCTTTTTTTTTTGCGTGCCTGGGGATGGAACCCAGGGCCATTCTACCTCTGAGCTACACCCCCTGCCCTAATTTTTAATCTTTATTTTGAAACAGGGTCTCACTAAGTTGCAGAGGGCCTTACTAAGTAGCTGAGGCTGGCTGCGAACCTGTGATCCTCCTGTCTCAGCCTCCTGAATGCTGCGCCACCACGCCCAGTTGGTGTGTGTTTATAGAGGCGTGTCTAGAAAGTGTGTTTCTATTGAGTGTGTTTGTGGAGTGGTGTTTCTACGGTGTGTCTATGGAGTGTGTCTATAGGGTGTGTCTGTGTAGTGTATGACTATGGAGCATGTCTGTGAAGTGTATGTCTGGGGTGTACGTCTATGGAGTGCGTGTCTGTGGAGTGTGTGTACCCATGGAGTGTATATCTGTGGAGTGATATATATGAAGTGTGTGTCTGTGCTGTGTATATCTGTGGTATGTGTGTCTGTGGAGTGTGTGTGTCTGTGGAATGTGTGTCTGTGGGGTATGTGTCTGTGGAGTGTGTCTATGGACTGTGGAGTGTGTGTCTGTAGGGTGTGTGTGTGTGTGTGTGTGTGTGTGTGTGTGTACATGACCGCTCTGGCACGGCATTCCTGGCCAGGCGCCTGGGCCTCACAGAGCCTTGCCAGGGGCTTTCCTGGCGCAGTGGCTGCTGGGAGCCCGGGATCAGGGCCTCTCCAGGCGGGGGATTCCTACAGAGTGGCGCTGGGCCCCATAGGGTCACACCTGTAGGAGGGGACAATGTCCCCAGCCCAGGCCTCCACGAGAGGATGGCTGTTGGGAGAGGGAGGCTTGACCCACACAGGCTTCCCCGAGCCAGGGAATCCTGGCCAGGGCAGGGGAGAACCTTCCAGTTGATTGCCAGCACAGCTGCCTGTGCTGGCCCAGGCCCTCTTTGGGGGACCCTGTCTAATCCCTAGCCCTCTCCTGCCGCAGGAACCCCAGCTGTCCCAGACCCCGTCCAGCCATGGCTCAGAGCGGCGGCCAGCGCGGGTGGGCGAGGGACTGGTAGAGCCCCTCTCTGTGTCCCCAGGGCTGCTGTCCTGGCCCGGGCGGCACAGGCACCTCAGATTATTGGTGTTTATTTTGCTTCTGTACAGGCTGCCAAGTGCTAGCCAGAGCCTAACAGAGACAGCAGCCCACCGTACCTGCCCCCAGGACCCTGTCTCCTCCAGGCCCGGCGGAGAGCCTGCTGAGGTCAGCAGGCCCCTTCTCCTGATGCTCCCCATGGCCCCAGAGCCCATTCCTCCCCTAGGCCCGGTCCCACCTCGTCCCAGAAAGCAGAAAGGACCAGACAATTGTCAGGGGCAGCGCTGGAGGGGGCGTGCTAAAATATCATGACTCAAGATCGGTATTTCCTTGCAATACCTTTAGGAATCAAGATCAATGCAAAATTCATGATGAACCAAATTCCAAACTTCTTGGTAAGTTAGGAGGTGGCCCTGCCCAGCTTTCCTGAACACCCCAGTCCAAGCCCCGGGAAGCAAAGGAATACTCCTTGCCATACAGTTTCCATAGCAACCAGCCCACGCCAGGAGAGGCTGAGGAGGCCCAAAGCTACAAGAGTCCCGGGAAGATGAATTCCTATAGGAAGAGGCTTGGGCCTTCCTTCAGAGGAAGCGACGGAGGATGCTGTGAGGAAGTATGGAAGATGTTGTGAGGAAGCGATGGAGGATGCTGTGAGGAAGCGATGGAGGATGCTGTGAGGAAGCGATGGAGGATGCTGTGAGGAAGCGATGGAGGATGCTGTGAGGAAGCGATGGAGGATGCTGTGAGGAAGCGATGGAGGATGCTGTGAGGAAGCGACGGAAGATGCTGTGAGGAAGCGATGGAAGATGCTGTGAGGAAGCGATGGAGGATGCTGTGAGGAAGCGACGGAGGATGCTGTGAGGAAGCGACGGAGGATGCTGTGAGGAAGCGACGGAGGATGCTGTGAGGAAGCGACGGAGGATGCTGTGAGGAAGCGACGGAGGATGCTGTGAGGAAGCGACGGAGGATGCTGTGAGGAAGCGACGGAGGATGCTGTGAGGAAGCGACGGAGGATGCTGTGAGGAAGCGACGGAGGATGCTGTGAGGAAGCGACGGAGGATGCTGTGAGGAAGCGACGGAGGATGCTGTGAGGAAGCGACGGAGGATGCTGTGAGGAAGCGACGGAGGATGCTGTGAGGAAGCGACGGAGGATGCTGTGAGGAAGCGACGGAGGATGCTGTGAGGAAGCGACGGAGGATGCTGTGCGGAAGCGACGGAGGATGCTGTGAGGAAGCGACGGAGGATGCTGTGAGGAAGCGACGGAGGATGCTGTGAGGAAGCGACGGAGGATGCTGTGAGGAAGCGACGGAGGATGCTGTGAGGAAGCGACGGAGGATGCTGTGAGGAAGCGACGGAGGATGCTGTGAGGAAGCGACGGAGGATGCTGTGAGGAAGCGACGGAGGATGCTGTGAGGAAGCGACGGAGGATGCTGTGCGGAAGCGACGGAGGATGCTGTGAGGAAGCGACGGAGGATGCTGTGAGGAAGCGACGGAGGATGCTGTGAGGAAGCGACGGAGGATGCTGTGAGGAAGCGACGGAGGATGCTGTGAGGAAGCGATGGAGGATGCTGTGAGGAAGCGATGGAGGATGCTGTGAGGAAGTGATGGAGGATGCTGTGAGGAAGTATGGAAGATGCTGTGAGGAAGTGATGGAGGATGCTGTGAGGAAGCGATGGAGGATGCTGTGAGGAAGCGATGGAGGATGCTGTGCGGAAGTGATGGAGGATGCTGTGAGGAAGTGATGGAGGATGCTGTGAGGAAGCGATGGAGGATGCTGTGCGGAAGTGATGGAGGATGCTGTGAGGAAGCGATGGAGGATGCTGTGAGGAAGTATGGAAGATGCTGTGAGGAAGCGATGGAGGATGCTGTGAGGAAGCGATGGAGGATGCTGTGAGGAAGCGATGGAGGATGCTGTGAGGAAGCGACGGAGGATGCTGTGAGGAAGCGATGGAGGATGCTGTGAGGAAGCGATGGAGGATGCTGTGAGGAAGCGATGGAGGATGCTGTGAGGAAGCGATGGAGGATGCTGTGAGGAAGCGACGGAGGATGCTGTGAGGAAGCGATGGAGGATGCTGTGCGGAAGCGATGGAGGATGCTGTGAGGAAGCGATGGAGGATGCTGTGAGGAAGCGATGGAGGATGCTGTGAGGAAGTGATGGAGGATGCTGTGAGGAAGTGATGAAGGATGCTGTGAGGAAGCGATGGAGGATGCTGTGAGGAAGCGATGGAGTATGCTGTGAGGAAGTGATGGAGGATGCTGTGAGGAAGCAATGGAGTATGCTGTGAGGAGGCAACAGAGTATGCTGTGAGGAAGCGATGGAGGATGCTGTGAGGAAGCGATGGAGGATGCTGTGAGGAAGCAATGGAGGATGCTGTGAGGAAGTGATGGAGGATGCTGTGAGGAAGTGACAGAGGATGCTGTGAGAAAGTGATGGAGGATGCTGTGAGGAATGGATAAAGGATGCTGTGAGGAAGCAATGGAGTATGCTGTGAGGAAGCGACAAAGGATGCTGCAAGTAAGTGACAGGATATTATGAGGAAGTGATGGAGGATGCTGTGAGGAAGTGATGGAGGATGCTGTGAGGAAGCAACGGAGGATGCTGTGAGGAAGCAACGGAGGATGCTGTGAGGAAGCAACGGAGGATGCTATGAGGAAGTGATGGAGGATGCTGTGAGGATGCAGTAACAAAATGGAGAGTGAGGAAGGGCTGCTCCCTTGCCCCAGCCCCAGCCCTGCCCACAGGAGGGCAGGCCTCTCTACCTGCTGGCAAGGTCTGGTAGAGCATAGATATCCTGTTTCGTAACACACTTCCTTTGCACAATTGTTTACGGAGGTCTGGTCATCAGTAGTAAGCAAGCAGCGTAGCTGATGGTGTGTCAGGTCGGTTCCCCTCACCAGCTGCTGAGGCTGTCCGCAGTGAAACTGAGGATGGACGGAAGTTGCTTCCAGGTTTCCCCAGTGGCCAAGCTTGGGAAGTCCCCTAGAGGGAGGGCAGCCGGCCATGGGGGAGGGGGCAGTGCCAGGCAGGGGCCTGGCAGGAAACAGATGCCACATTCCAACTGGATCACTTGAGGAGCACTTAATAAAGACATGATTAAGGCAGGCTCGGGAAGCCGGACAGGGACGGGGCTGGCTGAGGACAGCACACAAGGCAGCTTGTCCCAGAGTTGGAGGAGCAGGCATTAGCCTGTGAGCCTCATGGCTCTATGGTAGGAGGGTCATGGACAGGAGCGGCAGCCTCCCAAGAAAGGACCCAGGAGCCCTCGGCCCTGGGAGCGTAGTGTACACCCTGATGAACAGCAGGCAAGTCCATAGACACACAGACTCTTGGGTTCTGAAGCCCCAGATGCAACTAACCAAGGCCTAAACCATTCATATAGAATGGCATATTTGCATGTAACCTACACATCCTCCCACATACTCTAAAAAGTCATCTCTAGAAGACTTAGGATACTGAATCCAATGTAATGCTATGCAAAGAGTTGTATAGTTTAGGGGACAACAGCAAGGGGACATCAGTATGTTCAGCACAGAGGCGGCCATTTTAAGCCTGGCTATGTTTTCAACCTGTGGTCAGTTGGGCCTGTAGACACAGGATGCACAGATACAGACAGTCGAGTGTATGTGTATACATAAAGTATGTGGGGTGTGTGTGTGACCCAGGAGCCTTCTACCTCCAGGAAACACCCTCAGACCGATTTTATTTTTTATTTGGAAACAGGGTCTCACTAAGTTGCAGAGGGCCTCATTAAGTTGCCGAGGCTGGCTTTGAACCTGAGATCTTCCTGTCTCAGCCTCTCAAGTGCTAGGATTACAAGTCTGCACCACCATGCCCAACTGAAGAGATGTATTTGAAGAAACTGGTTCACAAAATGGTGAAACAGAAAATGAGGGAGAGGAAGACCTGTCCTCAAGCGCCATGTGAAGGGGCTCCCTGCAGCACCAACACCGCTCATGGGGCCCCAGGGATGCTTCCATGGCTCCCGGCCACCAAGAGTCACACATATTGGCCACACACAGACTCCAGGGCAGGATGGAAGTGCTTGGGGGCTCAGGAGCCTGCCCCACAAAGCTTTGCAGTGGCTTCTTAGAGAAGTCTCCCTAGGGGCCTGCGTTCCAGAACTTCTACCGTTGGGCTTCATGTGGCAGCCCTGCCATGGCGGCGCTTGTTAATCTGCTATGGATTAGTCAGAATAGGCTGGGCTGAGATACAATAACAAACACGCCTCCCAAACCTCATAGCTTAAGACCATTACAGCATACTACTCTCTATTACAAAGTTTTACACCAACAGACCTGGACCTCTTCTATCAGGTGACTTGGGGATCCCCACCACAGATGTGGCTCCCAAGGGTCCACGGCAGGAAGAAGTGTGTGGGGCAGCACACAGCCTGGGAGACATGCATGTTACTTCTGCTCAGAGCTCACTGGCCACAGCTAGTCGTGTGGTCTTAACTTAGCTGCAAGGGAGTCTGGTAATGTAGCAGACAACACGTGACAGCTGGGTGGTACGGTCTCAAGGTCCCTCCTAAGTGTGAGCAGAATCGCAGCATTAGTTTCCAGCAAAGCTCACTCTCACGCTGTCAGCAGTATGTTTGGAGATCCCCCTGGTCCCTCAGAGGGGCTGCTCCATTCCTGCTTCAGAGACCTCTCCACAGAGTTGCTTGGGTGTCCTCACGACATGGCAGCCAACTTCTCCCAGAGTGAGTGCCCAAGAGAGTCCCAGGAGAAAATCATGATTTCATTCCTGACCTGGTCTTAGATGCCACCTGCCTGCACACAGGGCAGCAGACTGAGGTGATACCAGAGCCTGGTGACAGCTGGTTCTACATGTGAGATGTTAGGTTATGCATGCTCTGGGTGTCTGAGATGGGCATTTGGACTGGTAGACTAGGTGAAGCATGGTGCCCTCCCCCATGTGCTCTCCCTCAGACCACTAGGATGGAGTAGGGTGGGGGCTGAGCAGGAGGGGCCTTGCCTCCCTGCCTTCTGGCTGGGACACCGTCTTCTTCTACCTGGGGACTTGACTGGGACTGGAGTACCTCATCGGCTCTGTGGCATATCTTGGGACTTCTCGGCCTCTATAACCCCATGAATCGATTCCTTAAAAGCAATAACTACATAGTCCGTAGGTTGTTTCCCTGCAGGACATAACACAGGTGTGAGGAGCAGAGGCCAAGACCACTGGACTCCCTTGGAAGCCAGCTGCCATGGGACCCGAGCTTCACTGGAGCAGGAGCGGTGGCACACACCTGGAATCCCAGCTCCCCAGGAGGCTGAGGCAGGAGGATCACAAGTTTGAGGTCAGCCTGGGCAACTTAGACTCTGTCTCAAAGTAAAAGAAAAAGGGCTGGGGATGTAGCTCAGAGGTAGAGCGTTTGCCTAGCATGCATGAAGACTTGAGTTCTATCCCCAGTACACACACACACACACACACACACACACACACACACACACACACACACACAGTGTCAGAGAGAGTTGTACAAGAGTTAATTCCTGGAATTAGAGACCAATTCCTGGAATTAGGTGAAATTGGCAGAGAGACTAAGCAACTCCCACCACCTCACATCCTAAGGAGTCCACCAGGCCAGACGCCTCCGACGTGGCCCCTCCAGGAGCCCCCGCTGGGCCCCACCCGTCCTGCCATGTCCAAGGAGGGTGCCGAGCCCTCTGAGCCGCAGAGGCAGGCTTGTGGATGGAGATGAGGAAAGCCCACACGTGCCTCTGCCCCACCCCAAGGCTGGGCTCACCCAGCCCCAGGGGGAGCCCCAATGCTCTAAGACCCCCCAGACTGGACCAGGCTGTGCCACGACGAGGAGAAGTGGCCAGAAGTGGAAGGAAGCCGCCTCCAGGGTCACTAAGGGACGGGGGACAGAGGCAGCTGAGCGCCATGGTTGGCTGAAAGGAAGCAACTTCGTGTTGTCCCCAGGGCTGAGCTCCGCGGCAGAACATGTACAGAGGGGACCGGGACGAGGACGGGGCGAGGGCGGGGATGCGGGGCAGCTGGGCACATTCTCTGCAGCAGACGCCGGTCACTTGAGTAAGCTGGAGAAAAGTGATTACAGCCTGTACACGCATTCCTCTGTGTTTTAAGGACTTATTTTTATCCTGGCAAATAGAAAAAGAGAGAGATGAAGGGAAACGCCAAGAGCCAGGCTAAGCTAGAAAAACCTACTACGGCATGCTAGGCTCTTCCTCCTCCCTGCACCTGACAGCAAATTGGACCTGGGTGTGTAGCACAGCCTTACGTGTGGTGGGCAGGCTCAGTGCGGAGCGGGCAGGCCTTCCTGGCCCTCAGCGAGGCAGGAGGGCTTTGGAAAGGGCGGACCCTGGGGAGGCTGAAGAAACGAGTCTTCCTGGGCAGCAAATCCCTGTATCCTCCCTGCCACCCGGGAGAACGCGGGACCCTGTTAACAATGCCATCATCATCATCATCATTATTATTATTATTATTATTATTATTATTATTATTATTATGCGGGCCTGGGGATGGAACCCAGAGGCATTCTACCTCCTAGCTACACCCCCTGCCCAATTTTTTATTCTTTATTTTGAAACAAGGTCTCACTGAGTTGCAGAGGGCCTCACTAAGTAAGTAGCTGAGGCTGTCCGCGAACCGCGATCCTCAGGTCTCAGCCTTCGGAATGCTGGGATCGCAAGCGTGCGCCACCACGCCGGGCTCTAACAGTGCCATTTTAATTTAAATTCTCACCAAGCTCCAACCCCCTCGCTCTGGCTTCCGTCACATGGCAATTCAGAACACCAGTTCAACAACTTCAGTCAAAAAGGCAAGTATTAGGGAGCCACGATGGAGCAAACCTGCAATCCCAGTACTTGGAGAGTTGTGGCAGGAGGGTCTCAAGTCCCAGGCCAGGCATGGTAACTGGGACTGGGGTGGGGACTAGTGAGACCCACTTTTGTGTGTATGTCAGGTACTGGGGATGGAACCCGGGGACATTCTACCTCAGAGCTACACCCCCAGTCCTATTTTTTATTCTTTATTTTGAATAAGGTCTCACTAAGTTGCTGGGGGCCTCACTTAAGTAGCTGAGACTGTCTGCAAACCAAGATCCTCCTGTCTTAGCCTCCCAAATACTGGGATTACAAGTGTGCACCACCACCCCCAGCAAGACTTCACTTTTTAAAAACAAGTTTTCTTATTTATTTCAAATATAAGAAATCAAAAGGGCTAGTGATGTAGTTCAAAGTTAGAACCTCACCAGGTTCAATCCCCAGTACCTACACACACACACACACACACACACACACACACACACACACCCCAAAGGGAATGTTTGGCATATTGGCATCTCTGAGAGTAGCTTCGGGCCTGGCTGAACCAGGACTCCAGGTGATGGCCCTGTGGCCCTGCCCCTCTGCCAAGGCTAGCACTGGGCACGCTGCCCTGGGTGACAATAGCAAGCTGTGTCCAGTGCCGGCTTTGAGCTGGCGATCCCACTGTTCCCAAAGTGGACTTTGCAGGCCACAGGTTTTGATTTGCAGTTAAATCATGTGTTCATTGTGTGAAGGGCCCAGGGGCGAGGACGCCCACCCCTACCCCCCAGGTCAATTCTGCCGTGTCTCGAGGCCAGCTCAGGAGGAAGAGGCAGGAATGGGAGGTTACCTGCAGATTCTCCGGCACCAAGTCCACCAGGGCCCTGCTCCACTCTCTGGCCAGGAGACGCCAAGGCAGGGGAAGCCAGCCAGCGTGCAGGGGCTGCCTTTAGGACCTGGGGAGGCCCAGGGAGGCCACAGGGGTCTTTACTACGGGCCACCCGGGAGCTTGTCATGGCTCCAGAAAGCCACACTGGCCCTCAGCTTGGTGTAGACACGACACCTGGCCTGGGTCTTGCCAGACAGGCTCACAGTATCCTCAACCCAAGGTCATGGCGCTGATTTCTGATGTGGAGTTGTGGGGTGGTGGCCCTGCAGACCTCCTGCCTGGGTGAGTCAGCGTGGAGGCATGTGCCCTGGCAGCCAGGTGCCTCCTCCTGGGCCCCAGGAGGGGAGCCCTGGAGGCATCATTTACTTCTATGTTCTTTAAAGGAGACCCAGCAGGCAGCGGGTCTCCACTGGAGCCCAGGGCAGTCCAAGTCCCTTGCAAGGGACCTCTGTCAAGCAGGTCTTGGTGATAGCAATGTTTGACCATAAACCAAGGCTGCCAGGAGCTGAGTTTGCAGTAAACTTCAGCTTCCTTCTGCATGGACACACAGGGAGGCCCCTTGGCCTGCTGTCTAGAGCCCCGTGTGAGCCTGGCCACCTGCTCGCAGCAGTCTGCACTGTCTTAACTTTCTTTTCCAGGAACAGCCCAGGTCCCAGACTCGGAGCACTGCACATGTGCATACCCTGCTGCAGCTGCGAGGCTCTCAGCCCTGGTGGGACACAGCCTGGGGCCTGGGTGGCCTGCCTGGGACATCGTGGCAAGCTCAGGGTAAGATCCCGGCTTACTGGCAGAGGACCCAATGCACAGAGGGTTCCAGGCTGCAGAGTCAGTCAGGCCCGGCAAGCGGCAGGCGAAGATACAAAGGCCCGCTGCGCACAGAGGAAGCCTGTGCCCAAGGAGCACCGCCCAGGGCTCCCCTGCAGCCAGGACACAGGTGGACACCCTCTTCCTGCCTGCACCCTGTTCCCCTATGGCCGCCTCTCCGTGGACACCTCTCCTTGTAGTCACTCCTCCTTGGTCACCTTCCCCTGTGGTCACCCCATGCCCCTCCCCCTGTGGTCACCTCCCCCTGTGGTCACCTCCCCCACTGTTACTTCTTCACCCCAAGGTCACCTCTCCTGTGGTCATCTCCTCCCCTGAGTTACCTCCTCCCACAGCCACCCACCTGTGGTCACTTTCCTCCTGTGGTCACCTCCCACAGGCTACCTCCCTCTGTGCTTACCTCTTCCTGTGGTCACCTCTCCCCGGTCACCTATCTCCTGTGGTCAGTTTCCCTGTGGCCCCTCCCCATTATGTACACCCTGGTTCATGCCCACCGCCATGAGAAGTCCTCCTCCTGCCAGAAGCTGGCCCCATGCAGATGGCCAGCAGTGCCCTCCGCGGGCTCTGGGCCGCCTGGCCCCGGGTCTCGCCAGCCTGTGTGACAGGGGCGAGTTGCTCTGAGTCACCCAGGCCTGGGCCTTGGCTCTCACAACACAGGGACAGACAAGTTTGCTTGTCAGGGTCAGCCTGCACCGGTGCTAAGTCAGAGTGGGTAGAAAGTCAGATCACAGCCCACACAGCACACCAGGTTCTGGTGTGTGTGTGTGTGTGTGTGTGTGTGTGTGTGTGTGTGTGTGCGTGCACACGTCCTGGGGCAGCCCACAGGTAGCCGGGCTCCTGGGCTGCTCTGGGCAGCTTCCTTCCCCCCCACCCCTGAGAGCAGGCTTTGGGGGCCACACTCATGGGGTGAAGGGGCAGCTGGGGCGGGGCACTTTCTCTAGACGGAGCCTGGGCTGCCCTGGTCTGTGCCCTGGGGCTGGCCTCGGGCTGCAGCTCCTGCTGACCATAGGCCTAGTCCCGAAGCTTGTCACCCACAAAGCAGGACCCGGCTCACCTCGCCTACCACGAGGCCATGAGCACTGGCTCAGGCAGCCGGGAGGAATGTGCCCTGTGTGATGGCCCCGGTGGGCTCCCAGGCCCCTCGGCAAGGGGGCGCTGCGTCTTGGCCACTGAGCAGATCCCAGCCCTTGTGTCGGCCTGGGCTGCCCAGAGGCCACGTGTAACCTGAAGAAGAGTACCCATCCAGGGACAGTGGTGGGGCAAGCCCCGTCCCCACAGGACAGCATCTCTGAAGTGGGCAGCCCGCCTCAGGAGAGCCCGGGAAGGCGCCGGTGCGGGGTTGGGGGTGTGTGGAAACCAGTTCTTACGATAGCAAGGCACCCCAACGCAGACCCCAGGACCTAGGGTGGGTAGGAGCCCTGGAGGCTCTGGACCAGACCAGCTGCCCACTGGGCCCACCCCCACCATCTGGCCCTGTGAACTCGTGATGCTCGGCCCTGGACTGGCCCCATCAGGGCAAACCACTTCCTCCCCCAAGCCCTCCCACTTCCCCTTTCTCCATGCAGGGAGGCTGCTACACAAGGCTTGTGTGGGGCTTGTGCTCAGGGGCCCGGAGACTTGACCTTTCAGGGTGGGAGAGGACACGGAACAAGGCTCACTGTCAGCCCTCAAAATCAGCTGCCGGGGGCACCACTGCCCGCTTCTCCCCAGCCCCCAGGGCCAAGGCTGCCCAGGTGCAGGGGCCACAGCCCGGCCCTGTGCACTGCAGGCTGCAGACCAGCAGGGACAACTCAGAGTGAGGACAGTTAAGTCTTAAGCCCCACAGAGAGCCCTGCAAAGGGATTTCCACCAATCAAAATGCCCTGATGGACTGGCAGGGAGCTGGGCCCTGGGGTGAGGGCAGGGAGCCCCACTCCTGGGCCAGACTAGGAAGGCACCTGTGCAGCTCCCTCCGCAGCCCGGCATCTCACCGGGAAGCAGCCCTCCCCAGGTGGCCCCAGCCATCCATGTGGTGCTCAGAGGCCCAGTGTCCAAGCAGCCAGGAACAGTGTCAAGCCCAGCAGCCTTGGCTTAAGGGGCCAGCTCTGTGGCTCAAGGTCATGCCCAGGTGCTGTGGATTAGCCCTACCCCTCTGCAGCCCCCGGAAGTGGCCTCATGCCCAACCACTGGGGACTCGCCAGCCTGGACACAGAATCACTCCCTTTCCCTGCCCTGCTGGGCTGCCCCATGCTCCCTTGAGTCTTGGCCTTCACTACAACTCTCCCCTGTGCCAAGCCTTGGGGCACTGGGAACTGAAAAAGACAGAGAGAGAGAGAGAGAGAGAGAGAGAGAGAGAGAGAGAGAGAGAGAGAGAGAGGAGAGAAAGAGAGAGAGAGAGAGAGAGAGAGGAAAAAGAAGAAAGAGGAGGAGGAGGACGGTGACGAGGAGGAGGAGGACAAGGATGAGGAGGAGGACGATGACGAGGAGGAGGAGGACAAGGATGAGGCGGAGGAAGAGGACGAGGAGGAGGGGAAGGGAGCCAGGAAGAGAGGAGACAATGGTCAGATGGCCGCTCTCCTGGCAGGAGCAGCCCACTCACCATGCCTGTTAGTTCTGGCCTCCAAGCAAGGCTGCCCCTGCACCCTGTCCCTCGGGGGACCTTGAGGGACCCTCCTCGGGAAAGAGCCATTTCCAGGGACGGAGTGGGCTTCCCAGGGGGCAGTGTTATCCCCCACTGTGCCGGCGGGGAGGAAGCGGTGCTGTGGGGTGGGGGCACACGCAGAAGCAAGTGGCTGTGACCCCCTGCGTGGGTCAGCCTCCTGGCCTGGACCCTCCAGGCCGCCGTGCCCTCTGGAGGGCACAGTGACACATCCCGCTGCTGAGCCAGGAGCCCCGTCTGCAGAGGGGCTGGGGGTGGTCCGATCTTTTTCCCCTCTGGGTCTCAGACCTGGGACTGAAAGAGCATGGTGGTTCTTCGGAGGCTGTGGGACCTGAGCTCTCTGGCACCCAGCCGAGGAGCTGAAGCAGACGGGGAGGCCGGCGGCCGGGTCTGCGTCCACACGCGCACTGCCCTGTCTCTACCCCAGTAAGGAGGGTGTTTGTTTAAAGATGCCTCTTCTCACAGCAGAAGTCTACCGCAAAGAAGAAACACGAGAGTTTCGGGTTGGAGGAGGGAGTCCATCCATCGGGGAAGTACTTCCTCTTTACAAACAGGGACCCTGGAGTTTGGTATGAGCAGGAGAGAAAGGACACCGTCGAGCCCGTGGACGGGGCCGTGGGCTCCGGGGCTCACTCCAGGGCGGCCGGCTGGTCTTGTGCTCAGCAGCGGCCCAGCGGCCCCAGGCTGGGGCTCTGGCTCCTTCCTAAATAGAAACCTGCATGTCTGTGAGTTTCTCGGGCGGCACATCAAATTACCAGAAACTGAGAGGCTTAAAGAAAAGCAATTCATTCTCTCCATTCTGGGGCCAGAAGTCTAAAGCTGAGGTGTCGCCAGGGGCCGCGCTCCCTCCAGGGCCCTTCTTCGGCCCATCTTTTCCGGCTCCCAGTGCTCCCAGGGGTCCTCAGCGGTGACAGCACCCCCACTCCAGCGTCTGTGTCCATCTTCACTCACCCTCCCGTTTCCACAGGACACTGGTCACACCGGGCCTAGGGCGCCACCTGTTCCCAGCGTGGCCTCGTCTCAACTTTCCTAATCTGCAATGACCCTATTTCCAAAGGAGTCAAGTTCACAAGTTCCAGGTTTAGGACTTGGTCATACTGTTTTGAGGACACTGTCCAACCCATTAGACACTCCCTCAGAAACATGGAGGCCTCCCCCTGCCGGGGCCAGCCTTGCTCTATACCGTATTCTGGGCAGGGTCTCTTGGCTACGGGGTGGGCCCCGCGGCAGAAACAGGAGGCACAGCAGGTGCGGTGGACGGGCCCAGGAGTTCCAGCGGTCACACAGCGCGGAGGCCAGGCTGCGGGTCTCAGCACCGTGCCCTTGTTGACCCCAGGTTTCTCCCTCCGTAACATGGCTGGGGGGGGGCTATGGTTGAAGAACCAGGGGGCCGGCAGCGAGCCCCCCACCACAGAACCTCCTTCCCCAGCAAAGGTAGGAGGGTGGTAGGCCCCTGTCTGTCTAGTCCTAGACTCTCTGTGGCAGCCAGACCAGCAGCTCCCTGGCTTAACTCCGGGACCCCAGTTTCGCATCTGACACCGACAGGGGAGATCTCACTTCTGATCTGAAAGAGGAGCCGGAGCCGGTAAGATGAAAGGAAACAGCCCAGCCAGCCCCAGCTCCAGAGGCCCAGGCCCAGCTCCAGGCAGAGGAAACGCCGGGCACATCCCAGGTCGGAGGGCTGCGGTCCCCCAGCTGGAGACCACAGGCACGTCCATCTCACCTCCACACAGCTGCCCTCAGTGACCACCCACAGGCCCTCCAGGCACAAGGGCGACTCAGGCAAGGCCTAGTCAAGCCTCTGCTGGGCTCCCCCTGCCTCTAGGTCCCTGTTTTCTGACCTGCAAAATATGGGAGCTATAGCCGGGCGTGGTGGCGCACGATTGTAATCCCAGTACTTGGGAGGCTGAGACAGGAGGATCGCAGGTTCGAAGCCAGTCTCTGCAAATTAGTGAGGCTCTCGGCAACTTAGCAAGACCCTGTTTCCAAATAAAAAATAAAATCGGTCTGGGGGTATAGCCTGGCGGTAGAAGGCCCCTGGGTTCCATCCCCAGTACCACAAAAAAATAGGGGAGCTATGGCAAGACCCCGGAGGTGGAAGGTGCAGGGACCTGGGCACGGCACGTTCAGGAAGTGGGTCACTGTGCCCATTCTCAGGGAGGGGAAGAGGGGGAGAAGCCAGTTGGGGGCTCCTCAGGCAGAGCCCAAGCCAGCCCCTTGGAGCCCTTGCAGCCCCACAGGGCCTGGGAGCTCGGGACTAGAGGGAGGTGGTCCACACACACTGCCCAAGGTCTGGGCGAGAGGCCTCCGCGCAAGCTCCTGAGGCCACACATAGCTGCAGGTGGCAGGCACAGGTGACCATCACTGCATCCCTGCGCCAGACCCACTTCAGCTTCTGCTCAGTGGGCAAGCAGGCGACCCAAGCACTGAGACACAGGGACCTCCGGGGCGGGATCCGCCAGCCCCTCGCACTCCAGCTCTGGCCACCCCCTGCGGACCGTCCAGCCTGAGCTGGTGATCAGCCCTACCATCACAGGGTCCTTCTACTGAAGGGGTGGCATTGCTGGGGTCTGCCCTGGCCCCAGGCAAGATCTGGCTTTGCCTGTATTCAGATCAACCCCACACCTTTCCTGGGGTCCCCCTCCCTTCCTACCTGGTGACCTTCCATGTGCCTTTGGTGGCCCCGGCTCCTAGGAGCTGCCTGTGGCCCCAGGGCCCAGCCTCCAGGCAGGGAGCTCCACATGGGCGGGGCCTCCAAGTACCCCGTGGCCCTACACCTCAGGTCACCCCAGCGGGGCCAGGAGCTGCGGGCACCCTGCATCCTGAGTGGTGGATGGCACGCCAAGCCCGTGAGAGGCATAATCACCACCTGACGCAGACACGCACAGCTACTGGGCTGTCTTGCCTATTTCAGGAAAATTAATTATACCCCACGCTGAGAGGGAGCTCGCCCATTAAATGTCTCAAACTCACCCGCCCGGAATGCCACAGCACAGTCTGCCTGCGACTCCGGGCACAAGAGATGGTGACGGAGCCCCAGGAATCTGCAGGGCTCCCAGGAGGATGGCCAGCAGGGCCCGGGCCCCTGTCCACCCACCACCGATGCTGGAGCCGCAGCCTTTGCCCAGGGAGACCCCTCGAGAGCTGAGCTCTGGAGCTTGCTCAGGGCCAGGAGGGGCCGGGATGAGCTGGCGTTGAGGACCTCGCTGGACCTGGTGTGGCCTTGGAGGCTCCAAACCCCCCAGGCAAATGGGGCAACCCACTCTGCCCCTCCCCTCTCCCCACTGCTCTCAGTGGGAGATGGGGGCCGGGCTCAGCCGCCCCAGGCTAGAACACCAGCCGAGGCCTCTGGTTCTGGGCCCCTCCCCTCCAGCAGGAACTGACGGGCGTGTGGGCATGAGCCAGCCTGTGTGTCACAGGACACGCTTCACGGTGATACATAACAGTGGCTCACGTTTTCTGGGCGTCCCCCGCACCCTGTTCTACCGGCCTGTGTCCTCGGACAGTTGGGGCACCTGCTGCTATCATCCTCCAGGCAGGCGGAAGAAATGGGCTCAGAGCAGGTCTGCCGCTCAGCCACCGCGAGCCCAGCCGGGAGGAGCGGGGCTCCACCCGCAGCTGGCAGGCTCCGGAAGCCCCTCATGGACAGGCTAACCTGACGGGCGGGACCGGGCGGATGGAGCCCGGCCGGCCAGTGTGCCAGGCGTGGGCTTCAGGGGACACGCCCTCGTCCTCACTGGGCGCTTCCCCTCGTCTGTCGAGGGAGACTGTTGGGTTAGTTAGTGCTTTTCAAATTGCTTTGTCCCCCGTGTTTTTATCACAAAAATAAATTGTACACAAGCATCATTCTACAAAATAGGATAAAAGCAAGTGAAACCAGCAGCCCCCAAGCGAACTTTCAGACCTCACTCAAAAATGAAATGTTGCCGGGCGTGGTGGGCACGCTTGTCATCCCAGCATTCGAGAGGCTGAGACAGGAGGATCACGGTTTTAGGACAGCCTCAGCTACTTAGTGAGGCCCTCTGCAACTCAGTGAGACCCTGTTTCAAAATAAAGAAAAAAAAATAGGGCTGGGGGTGTAGCTCAGAGGTAGAATGCCCCTGGGTTCCATCCCCAATTCCACAAAAACAAAACAAAAACCTTCAACTCTTTACTCTTTAAATAAAAGGCAAGCCATAGATGGACAGAAATTTCCCATCTCTCTCTGCACATATTAATATAAGTGTATACATACATGAACATATTAACATATATGTATGCTCATATACCAGGGGCTTCTATGCAAAACACAAATAACGCCAGCAACCCAATAGTTTGACTTCACACAACCCAACTAAGAATCGACACGGAGCTGGACTTGTAGGTCAGTGATAGAGTGTGCTCAGCATGCCCTGAGTTTTATTCCCAGCACAACACACACACACAGATAAATTAACAAATAAATTTGAAAAGTAGAATGCCTAAGAGTCCACTGAAAGATGTTAAAAATGACTAGTCCAAAGGAAAATGTAAAGTAAAACGCCACTAAAGACCATTGGAATGGCCAGAACACAGGACAGTGTGTGATGTGCAGAGGACACAGGGCAAGGAGCCGTGTGCACCGCGAGTGCGCCGTGTGCAGCTTGTATATGATTGGCAGCTGTCACCCCATACGTCCCAGCCACTGTACTTCCCCTGTAGGACCCGAGAGGAAAGAACCCATCCACAGCAGCACTCGCACACAAGTGTTCCTGGCAGCAGCATCTTAACATGGCCCTGAGGTGGACCCAGTGGCACATACCTGTAATCCCAGTACTTGGGAGGCTGAGCCAGGAGGATCGCAGGTTCAAGGCCAGCCTCAGCCAGTTAGTGAGACTGTCCACAACCTAGCAAGATCCTGTTCCAAAATAAAAAATAAAATAGGTCTGGAGTGTTGTTCACAGGTAGAATATGTTCCTGGGTTCGCTCCCCAGTAGCACGCGCGCGCACACACGCACACACACACACACACACACACACACACACACACGGCTCTAAGCTGGAGACAACACAAATGCCCATCACTGGGCGTGTGACTAATCTCACAGCAATCCAGGATGCGCCCAGAGCACGGACACTGCCCAGAGTGGACAGCGCTGCTCAAGGCGCGAACTAGTGATACACAGCTCAGGATGGGTCTCCACTGACTATGCCAGTGACAGCAGCCAGGCCCATAAAGCACACACCTGTGTCTGTGTCCAGGGTCCCTGGAAGCCAACCCACACAGCCGGAAGGCAAGTCCCCCATATGTGGAATGGGACCGTAAGGCTCGCTGTGAAGGGCAGAGGAGGCGTCCCAGTGACAAAACGCTTCGTGTGCTTCGTGTGCCAATTTGGATGGCGGTTACCGGGGTCCGCCCTGAGGCAAGACCCCTGGAGCCGCGCACTTAGGGTGTGGGCACCGATGGCGGCTCAGCCGTCACGCGGCCACGCAGTGTCAGGGACACTCTGAGGGCGTCCATGTCTTCTGGGGAGCCTTGTTTTTGTACCCCTCATCTCCTTTAACTTGCAGCACACAGTTGATTCTGTAGCAATGCACCTCTCCCCCTAGATTGCCCAGAAACCCCTCTGCCTGCAGGGGAAGCCTGGTTCCTTTCCGCCACAAGCTGTTAGGAGGCACAAGGGGAGGGCCCAGTGTTTCTGGACACCTGGGCCTTTTAGCTCCTTTCAGTTTCTTACAGAAGTCACACTTAAACGTGTGGAACTGAGAGAATTAGAGCGACTGAGACACAGCAGCACCCTGAAGGCAGGACCTGGGCTCGCCCCCACCCAGGCCTGGCTGTCCTCCCACCGCCCCGCAAGCCTCGCCCAAGGCCGCCCGCCCTTCTGGTTTCTGTTCTCTCCCAGCTCCCACAGAACAGCCCATGCAGCACTGTGACCTCGGAAAGCCATAGGCAGACCCTCAAGAAACCTCCACCCGCTTGTATTCCTCAGGCTCATGCTGCACCAAGGACTCCCCAACATTCCACAAGGCTGCGCCCACTCGCCCCTCACCAGGGGCCCATCCGACACCACCTGTGGCCAACGAGTCAGATTCAGTTCCTGTCCCCACGTGCCCGCCTGGAACCCCCTCACACCCGCCCCGTGACCTGTGCTCTGCTGGGACACACAAGAAGCTGGTCCCAACCCAGGGACGATGTTGCTGGGTGCTCAGAAAGGCCCCTTTCTTCCTTCCTTTCTTTCTTTCTTTCTTTCTTTCTTTCTTTCTTTTTTTTTTTTTTTTGGTGGTACTGGGGTTCCTGGAAGCCCTTCTACCTCTGGGCTACACTCCCAGACCTATTTTTTATATTTTTATTTAGAAACAGGGTCTCTTAGCCAGCGCGGCTGGCTTCGAACCTGTGCGATCCTCCTGTCTCCGCCTCCCAAGAGCGGGGATTCCAAGCGTGCGCCACCACACCTGGCTAGAAAGGCCCCTTTCTAAAAGCGGGTGCTCTGAGACCCAGCCATGGCTGACAGGCGTACAGGTACAGATGCAGGATGCTAGGTAAAGATCTCTTTCTTCGCTTCTGTAGAAGGGCTGGCGCCCTGGGCAGAGTCAACTCCTTCCCTGTGGGTAATCTGACTGGTTCTTGCTGAGGATGGCACTTGGGGACATTGCTGTGTTTCCTGAGCTCTTACTGCATGGCGGACACTGTGCTGGGTTTAGAAGTGGACACCGTGGCCATGTGTACCCCATCTTTTTTTTTCTTTTGGGTGGTACTGGAGATGGATCCGAGGGGTAGTCTACCTCCAAGCTACACTCCCAGTCCTATTTTTATATTATTTGAAACAGAGTCCCACTAAGTTGCAGAGGACCTAAGTAGCCGAGGCTGCCCAAGAACCTGCGATCCTCTTGTCTCAGCCTCCGCAAGTACTGGGGTTACAAGTGTGTGCCACCACGCCCAGCTCGTGGGCACCATCTTGAAAACTCGGTCGCTAACACGCAGCCCAGGCAAGTTGCCTGCCCAGAGTCATAGCCCTGAAAGCAGAGCTGGGATGCAAACCCATTGTGATGCCGCAGGCCATGCTCTCGGCCACCATGGGGCGCCCATGCCGGACCCCACAGCACAGCTACCTCGTGTTAGCAAAGAGGCACGCAGCCTGTGACTGTGTAGCCAGCCCTGCTCCAGGCCACTCTCTGGGCTCTTGCCAGAGGATTTAGGAGAAGGAAAATTTCAGAGGCCCCCAGCACCCCATGGCTCAGAAGTGCAGCTGTGTGGTCAGAGGTGTGCCAAAGCATGGCCCAGCCCTACCCAGCCTCAACAGGAATGAACACATCCCCAGTATAAACATCTTGTGAAAGGCCTAGGGAGGCGGGCCCCTCAGTGAGGGTGAGGCCTGGCTGGGGGCTGGGAAGGGACCCTTGGGGCCAGGCGCCAGCGCACCAGGAGATTGCACTCCTCCTCATCAGGTGGATTGGAAGGATCTTTGAGATCAATCAGCCCAGAGCGGAGTCCAAGGTCCTACAAAGTCTCTGCCTTTCTGCCCGAGGAGCCTAAGGGGCGTCACGTCACCACAAGTTCCTGCACTCACTGGGAAATGGCGTTGACGACCACTTGGTGAGGAGCTACCACATACAGGGACTGTTGTCCATGTGCGAGGAGATACCCTGGCCCTCTGTGGGAGAGGACCACTCAGCCGGGAGCCGAGACACTTACAGGCCAAATCATGACTTAGCACGACACAAACATGAAAGCCGCATATCCAGAGGCCCAGAGGCAGCGTCTTGCTTGAGATTCCGTTTCCAAGGCTCTGTTCTCAAACAACAAACACGCCCTCTTTGACCACAGCCGCCCACAGTCTTCTCAGACAGCAACTGCGGCGAGGCCAATCGGGTGCCCAGTTGGCCCGCTCTCCTGAGCCCATGACAAGGCCCCAGAGCACAGCGAGCCGCTGCGGCCTGCCGGCCCCTCCCAGCCAGGGTCCCCGCGCACAGCCACAGCGGGGCCTCGGCGTGGGCTTGGTCAGCTTGGACTTCCTGTCCCCAGAAGGCCGCCCGGAAGGTTATCTGAGGAGCAGCCACCGTTGGCAAGCTGGGACCTCGTGACCCTGCTCACAAGCGCGTGGCACACATCAGACTGCCGAGGACCTGGGGGTCCTCCCGCCCCCACGCTCGTCCAGCTGCCCAGGCCCGTGGCCAGACAAGCTGAGAGCAACAGCCCACGTATAGAAACCCCCGGCCACACGTTCTAAGTCACCACGGCTGCAGCAGCTGGGTCACCAGTGGTGGCCTGCCTTCACCTCTGCCCCCACCATGGCTGGCCACGGCCCCTCTGGCTCTCCCTGTGGAAGCCACCGTCACACGCGGCCCACGCTGGGCACCTTCCTTAAAATGTGAACTCCGCATGACCTGGGGGGCATCCCTGGAGCCAGCAGGGCACACACCCTGTGGCCACACTCCCGACTCGGCCACCCTCCCGAGTGGAAGCTCTGTCCCTAGCGCCCACCGCGACGTGGCCTCGACTCTCCCATCAGCGGTGCACCCAGCTTCGTCTCAATGGTGGCCATCCTATAGTGTGTGAAGAGTTAGAGACGTTTTATCAAAAGGAACAGAGGTCCAAGTGGCTCCGTCTGCCCACCGCTGGGAGATGGTAAAGGCAGAACCAGGAAATAGTGCCGCTGAGGCGCTTCCCAGGAGTCGGCGTCACCTCGGGCAGGAGCGAGGGCACGCGCCGGCCACCTGGGGGAAGGGCCAGCTCCAGGAGTCAGACGTGCGCAGGCGGCAGGCCTTGGTGGCCAAGGAAGACCCAGGCAGGGACCCTGGGCCGGCCACCACTGAGAGGGGAGTGCGAGCGGCACCACGCCCTCCCCCTAGGGCCCCAGCATCAGGGTGCCTGGGCGGGGCCTCTTTAAGATCAAACTCAGAGATGAGCCACTGGAAACAGTCAAGGTCTCGCCCCAAATATTTTATTTAAATATTAAATAAAAAAAACATACATCAACTAATCATTTGGCATACATTTATCATGTCAACATAAGAAATAAAACAATTCAGTTATGGTAAAAAAAAAAACAACTATATACACCTCAGATCACGTAGTGTCTTTAAATAGCTATTGCATCACAGCCTGTAAAGATGGCTGTCGAGAAGTCTAAACACGCCGCACACGCCAGGACAACGAGAAGTAAAACACAACTTCGCCGTCCTCCCAAGGAGGACCCAGAGCGCAAAAAAAATGAAAACCGCCACGAAAGTAAAGTGCTTGGCATCGCTTCAGAAACACCGCGGTGCTGAGCCTCGGGTCTGCGGCGGCCGGGTGAGGGCCTCGCCTGGAGTCAGCCGTGCTCCGTGAAATGAAGGCAGGGCTGGCGGCTGGGCGCCTGGAGGAGCGGCAGGCAGAAGACTTTGGTGTGCGCTCTGCGGCCGGGCACTGGGCCCACCGCCCTTGGGGGCAGTCCTCAGCCCATCTGCGGAGCGGCCACAGAGCAAGTGGGGGCAGCGGCTGAGCACACGCACGGAGACAGGCCGGACAGCCGCCGGGGCAGGGCGCCCCGCCTCCCCTCAAGTAACTCGGTCAATCTTTGGCTTTTGAAAATACCCGCCTTCCCCGTTTCCTAACGACCTATGTGTAATACTGCAGGTTGTGAGCGGCCAGCCAGCAAAGGCACCTGGTTGGGGGAGAGGCGCTGCGCGGCGCAGGGAACGGCGATTTTCTGCTCGCCGAGGCTTCCGCCAAGGCGAACCCGCTCCTCCTCACCACTCCGCCCGTGCGGAGGGCGGCCGGGGCCCTCAACTCCACCTGGTGCTCACAGGACGCTTTTCAACATGACCAAGAGAGGGTTTAAACCAGAACGCAAGAGTAGTACAAAATATAAAAAATAAGTAGTGTCTATTTATATACATATACAGTATCTGCTTTAAAAAAGAAAGCTTTACAACACTGCCCTAAACGCCTCACCTCATCTTGCTTGAACAAAAACCAGACAATGCAGGCCTGGGTGCTGGGGCCATGTTGGTGGGAAGGCCCCAACCACGGCCCACCAGCCCGTCCTCACCACAGCCCACGATATTGCACGACCCCGTCAGGTGTTCTTGCTGGACCCTGATCATGACATGCGTAAAAGCTCGGTAAGTAGCAGCGGAAACGGGACGCGGCAGGGAGACCGGCCTCCTCTCGAGCCCCACCCCAGCTAGTCCTCCCTGTGACTGCCCAGAGAACTCGGAGCCTGACTCAGCGGCGCACGAATCCTCATCCACGATAAGAAGCCGGTTCTGGTCTCAAGGGAACCCGGAGCAGCCGCGGTGACCTCGCCCTCGCCCGGCGGCGCGCGGGGCTGTTCTAAACAGACACGCGAAGCAGCAAGTTCACAGTTTTCGTTACAGCATAAACGTTTCAGGACGCGGAGAACTATGAACTAAATCAAAAGGACACCAATCGGCACACACGCACGCAGCGCACGCTCACCCAGGGACAGCCATCAGCCTTTCACCCTTTCACCGTGACTACGCCCTCAGCACCGGCCCTCCCTCCATCCCCCACTGTGCGCCGCGCCCCACAGCCCACTTCCCTCCCGTCCCGCCCGCCTGTGTGATACACCCTCCATTATTATTTTTCTTCAGAAAGTTTCCAGTCTCTACTTGTAGTTGAGGTCACTCAGTGCAAGGAAAAAAAGTAAAACAAAAAATGAACTAAAAAGCCCACACACCTAACGTATTGCTTGTTTCACTTCTAGAAAGTTCTTTCTTGGCTTTGAGTCCAAAAACCTCTTCACATACTCTAAAATTATTGCTTGGAAGAGTCAGTCGGCCGCGGTGCACAGCGGCCGCCCTCACTGCACCAGGACGAATGTCCCCTGCTGGCCGGAGGTCAGGTCTTCCATCTCGCAATCCCCCTGTGGCAGCGCAGCGGCAGCGTCGCAGCCCGGGGCCAGCCTGGCGAGGCAGGGCGACAGAGACGCCACGGGGAGGGCCGGGGGACCAGTGCTGATGTGCAGGTGGGCGTCCAGGAGCCGCGCAGCCGAGGCCACGGGGGACACGCCGGCCTGGAGGAGGGGAGCTGGCAGCAGCGGGAGCCTGGACACGAGGAGGCCATCACAGGGGGTGAGCAGGTACGGGGCGGCAGCCGGCGGGGGTGCCTGCTGGCAGCTGGGCGGGGCAGCTGGGTGGTGCTGTAACTGGAGCAGCCTGGGAGGGGTGGGCAGGGATGGACAGGTCACTCTGCCAGCCCTGCTCAGCACTCTCGGGTCACCATGCCACCCAGGTTTGTCCCCCACCTGCAGGGCTGCTGCTGGGTAGACGAGGGTGCCAGGGACATGCGTGACAAACCCGAGCCATGCCACTGTGTGCTCTAGCCCATTCTTGTGACAACTCAGAGGCCAACTGGACAGGCCAGTCTTTCTCTGTGCCTGCACCCACCCACAGGCTCTCAGACACCCAGCGACACCCACCCACCCCCGTCCAGCCTCCACCACCTCCCAGGAGAACAGGCCCGAGCAGGTGCAGAGCTGGGAGCGCAGAGGAGGGCCACGGGGCCACCTACCTCTGCTGCTGCAGCACCTCTTCCAGCAGGCTCCGGCCCTCCCGGGCCCCGGCCCCAGCACCCTGCAGGCCCGGGCTCTGCGCGGGGGCGTGGAAGGTGCCCAGGCCACCCCGGGAGGCCCGGCTGGAGGAGGCCTGGCACACTTGGCGAGCCAGCCCCTTGATTTTGTTCAGCCCCAGGAACCCCTTGGTCCTCGCATTCTTCCTCAGCTGCTGCCGGAAGGCCTTCAGGCCTGCGGAGACAGGAGGGCACGATGGGCCTCCCAGCCTGGGTGGGGCACTCACATGCAACTAGACGACCCCTTCCTAGCACCCACCTTCCCCCAGCCTCAGCGCTGCGGGGAAGGCAGCCTGAGCAGCCCTGGGGAACGCAGGAGGTGGGGTGTCCAGGCTGGCGGCTCAGGGCTGCCTCTGCCAGGGTCCTCCTGCAGGTCAGGAGTGGTACCAGCACAGATGGCCCTGCCCAACACAGGCGGGCCTGAGTCCCCACAGACCAGGGTGCCCGGAGCCCGACGGCACCGCCAGCCTCCCAGGACGGAGGTTGCTCCCCAGGCCCAGCAAGAAGAGAAGAACGCCTTTCATGGAGGATGGAGAGGCCGAGGGGGTGAGGTAACGCGAACGGAAGGGGCCTTACCCTGAGTCAGCGAGGTGTCAGACGCCCGCCGTCCCTCCTGGAAGCTGACGGGAAGCAAGACTGCTCCGCCCAGGCCACCCTGAGCCCGCAGCACGGGGGTGGCAGACTGCGCCCCCACAAACGGTGAGGCCAGTCTGACCGGGGAGCCAGCTCCCAGCAGCCCTTGGGTGGCCAGGTCGCTGCCGAGCCCCGCAGGGCCTCCGCCCGCAGAGAAGGTCAGGCAGCTGTCGGAGCTGGTGCCTTCCGAGACACTGGCCGCAGCGGAGGAGGAGGACACGACTATGCCTGTGGACCAAGCAGGGAGCTCATGAGGGAGGCTCCGACTGCTGAGACCTCAGCCAGGCCGGCGGCCGCAGGGCCGCCACAGCTCAGCCCTCACCTGGGGCTGTGAGGCCCCAGAGTCCAGAGGCCTTACTGCCAGCCACAGCTCAAGTACAGGGGCCAGCGCATCAGGCTCTGAGCCCTGGACCAGGCGCCCACCCTCCCCGCCGGAGGCAGCCGGGATGAGGTCTCTCAAAATGAGCACACGAGGGGGCTGCCCATGGCCTGACCCCAACCCCATGCATCAGGCCCCAGCAACACTTACAGGGAGGGGCGAGTGGGCTGAAGTGGGTGGAGACCTCAGCCAGCGTGTGCCTGCGGCCCGTGCTGCCGGGCAGGGGCTCCCGGGCCTCCGGCTCCTCTTCCAGGCCAGTTCCTTGCCTGGCCTCCTCACTGATGGCCGTGTCCAGCAGGCCGCTGGGGGAGACGGAGCGGTGCTGGAACACTCCGTTGCAGTTGGCGTCCACCGGGAAGAATAGGGGCTGCAGCAGAAGACACACACCAGTGACTTCCTGGGGCGGGAGCATGGCGGGGGGGCTCCCGGCCATGACTGCGCTCACACACCTGCAGTGAGCTGCGGAGGTCGCAGTCCATCTCGGCCTGCAGGACAGACTGTGCCAAGGCCTGCGGCTGCGGGCAGAGCAGGGAGGATCGGAAGGGGTCGGAGGGCAGGCCTTCCGGAGGCACCTGAGGCAACAGAGGGCAAGACGCGCTGGCTTCCGGGCTGGCGAGAGCGGCAGCGCCCACCCTGGCAGAGGAGCCGGCTCCCTCTTCCCTGCGGCCCGTGGTCTGCTCCGAGTCTCACTCCCGTGTTCCGGCACAGGGATGGGGACGGGCCTCGGAGGGGAGGGAGTCCTGTGCTCACCTCGCAGCTGCTAAGGTCTGAGCTTCTGGGCCGGAGCTGCCTGGCGAGCCCGGGGCGGGCCGTGGGCTGCGCACTCCGGTACTCCTTGAGGCGCTCAAGCAGGAGGTAGTAAATGGCAGCGAAGTGGTTATAGCTGCTGTTCTGTAGCGACTGTGGGGCAGAGGGAGCAGGCTGGAGCGAGGCTGGCGCTAGGCCTAGACTAGACAACACTACCCCTAGACTACTCTTGGGTGGCCGAGCATGGCTTCTGAGAGGAGAGCTGGCCCTAACTTAGCCTCCACTCCACTGGCACGCCACCACGAGGCCTGCCCTGTGCGAGGAGCCACGCCCGCCCGCGGCTCAGGGCTGGGCAGCTCACCTCCACGGTCCTCTGCCGGCCGATGCCGAGGGCCTGCATGATGCCCAGCACCTGCTCGTTGTAGTCGCCCAGGTTGGAGGTGTAGCTCTGCGTGCAGAAGGCGGGGTCGGCCTGCTGCAGGAGGGAGGGGTCGGCCTGCATCCACCGGTGCTGTCGGATCTGGGCGATGGTGATGCGCTTGGCAGGGTCCACCACCAGCATGCGGCGGATCAGCGACTCACAGTCTGGGGCAGGAGGGAAGGGGCACTGAGCTGGGAGCCGGGCCCACGTACACGTTTCCACCCAGCACGGCAGCCTGACACAGGCCAACACGCAGCGTTGCTCTTAAGGCTGAGGCTGGGGCTGGAGCCTGCGAATAAGGTCACATCTGCCAACAAGGACAGAACCAGGCCCCTTTGGTCCTTCTAAACATCCACAGAGAGAAGCAGACTCCCCAGCCTGCTCACACACACCAGGGCAGGCACAGGTGGTCACGTTTATGAAACAGAAGAGCACTGTGGGCAGGAGCTGGCAGGGACAGGGCCAGCAGCCCAGGCTCGGGGCAGAGACAAGGCTCTCAGGAGGCGGCCTACGGAGGGAGGGCCCCTGCCTGTGCCCCAAGTAGGGCACTGAGGGGACTGTGGGTCAGGTTTCTCCCGCAGCGAGTCCCCAGCGCGAGTAGACTCACGGGATGCCGAGCAGGCATGGCAGGAGCCTTCCCCCTCCTCCCCAGGCCGCCCCCAGCTGGCCCAGCTCCTCCACAGCAGGCGGGCCCACCTACCCACCTTGAGACATGAAGAAGGGGATGCGGAACCGGCCCTCCAGCACCCGCTGCCTCAGCGTCGGCAGGTTGGGCCCGTCAAAAGGGAGAGAACCGCACACGAGGACATACAGCACCACGCCGAGGCTCTGTGGACGAGCGACAGCACCGTCAGCACCAGCAGGCTCTGGGGCACGGGCACGGGCGCGCACGGCGGGGTCTGCGTGCACGGCTCCTACCCAGATGTCCAGCTGGGGGCCCTCGTACTCCTTCCCCTCAAAGACTTCTGGGGCTGCATATGGGGGGCTCCCGCACCACGTAGACAGAGGCTCTCCCGGCTTGTAGAAATTCCCAAATCCAAAATCTGCAAGGCACAGAAACAGGTGATTGGCACCTGCGGGGAACCACAGGAGCTGAGGCCTCCGGTGTGACCAGGAAGCTGGAGGCCCTCGTGCAAGGGCCTCGCCCCGGCCCCGAGACCCGGCCTCACCCGCCAGCTTGATGTCCATGTTGCTGTCCAGCAGCAGGTTCTCCGTCTTGAGGTCCCGGTGGACTATGTGGTGGTTGTGGCAGTACTCCACAGCAGACAGGATCTGCCAGAACTTCCTCCGCGCCTCGTCCTCGCTCAGGTGCCCATTGGAAGTCAAATAATCTGCAAAGGGACAAAACCAAGCTGTTTCCCACGGCGCGGGGAAGGTGCTGCAGGACGAGGCCGCGGGCTGCCAGGCGGCGGGGCTGGCAAGCAAGCACCCCCACTTCAACATATTTAAAATGAGTGTGGCTCACCAAACATCTCTCCGTTTTTTGCAAATTCCGTGACAATGTAAAGCATATCCTTTGTTTCCATAACCTAAAAAAAAGACCCAACGTTTAACCACCAGAGAAAGGAGCATACGGAGGCATAGATAATCTCCTTAAACCCCAGTAAGTCTTCAACTTCTGCAGAAGTGTGGTGCGGACATCGTTTATACGAGAGAGGAGAGCCGCGCGCGGGCACGCCTGTCATCCCCGCGCTCGGGAGGCGGAGACAGGAGGAGCGCGCAGGTTCGCAGCCAGCCTCGGCTGCTTAGTGAGACCCCCATTTCCAAATACAATATAAAATAAGTCTGGGAGTGCAGCCCGGACGTATCCAATCCCAGTACCTCAAAAATAAATAAATGAGAAAGGGGGGAAAGGTGTCTGTGAGCAACAGGGTTCCTATCCAGAGTTCTAAAAAACCAGAGGGCTCCTCACCGCCCCGCCTACCCCAGCATATCTGCTCTTACAGGAGGTCTAAAGGCCTCTGCAGCCTCCTGGGGACTCTGCAGGCCATGGGTGCTGGAGGCCTACAAGCTTCTTTCCAGAAGCCTAGCAAGCAACAGGTTATTCAAGCCAAGGGCCAGGCCCGGCTGAGTGAGCAGGACAAACACTTGCCACGCTGTAAGAGAGCGGCTCTGCGGGTAAGCCACAGTACACTGCTCTGGCTAGACAGCAAAGTCCTCAGCACGTGTCAATAGCAGCCGGCGATGTCAACATACACCTTAAAGGTTATTCAGTGCAGAGTTTATGTTACCTATAAAACGATCGAAAGCAGAACCAAAGAGAAACAAGGCACAACTAAAATCTTTGGTACTGAAAGAAAACAGACTCATGTCTAGCCTATAAAACATTTCAGAGGGGGACAGAACACATTCTTATGGGGAAAAAAAGACCTCTCATTCGAAACCACCTGAAAAACAACTGCTTCGGCCACCATCTAATAAGAGAGTGAGGCCCTGCCTCACCCAGTGTAGAAGACCACTGCATATTCCTGCTCTCAACCTGAAAAAGAGCAGGGGAGGAGGCGAATGAGGAGTCCCTGCTTTTAGCTTTTTAAACCCCAAAGGAAAGGACAGAGGGCCTCAACAGGCTCCCAGGGCCTGGGCCGGCGGAGCAGACCCCAGCGTCGGCCGTCCCCCCAGTGCAGACAGCCAACCCACAGCAATGGCAGGAACTCTCCCCGGCAGGAAAGACCTCTGGCGCTGATCACAGGCGCTGTTTTCTTCACAGAGCCCATCCCACCCAGTGGGCAAAGGGGAAGAGAGAGAAGAGGAAGGTACTGAAGATGTGCTCGGCCCTCCCCAAGCCAGAAGCCAAACAGCCCACTCCGAGGACAAGGACCGGGAGGAACGCGCACCAGGCACCCTCCTCCGTGGGCGAGGAGAAAGAGGACGCTTATCTGCAAGCTCGACTTAAAGTGATGGCCGAAAGTGCACAGCCCTGCGCTCACAGACGCTGTGTGTCAACTGTCGTGCAGAGACAAAAGCTGCAGCACATGCCGGCTCTCCTTCCACTGAGCAGAGGCGTCTGCAGGGGACACACTTAGACTACAACTCTCTCTCCTACCACACCGCACACACAGCTTCCCAACCGCACGCGCAACTCTCCCATAACCGTCTGATTCACACGGCTTCAGAAGTGAGGAGCGGCAAGGAGGGGAGCTGAGACCCAACACAAGCGGCCCGAGTTCACAGTGTTTATTCTTCTACAAGTGGACGTGACTTCTTCCTTGTGAAAGTGGTCATTTATCACTAGGAAGGCATAAGAAAAAGACTGCTTTGCTGACCCAATTAATGACGTATTTCCCAAGATACAATTATTATATTAATTTCCACACAAGAGCAAAAGTCAAGTCACAAAACACACCAACAGATGAACAGGGTGAGGGTCACTCCTACCAGGGGTTAAATGGCCAAGTTCCTCGCCCCTTCTGCAACCAAAGTATTTTCAGCTACTCTCCACTGGAGAGTTAAACAGGGAACACAAGTGTTTGTTGCTGCCAATGCAAAGACAGCTTAGCGAAAACTGAGTAGAGGAGCTGGCTTTAAAGTTTAATAATTATCTGCAAGGGTGGAAGTTTCCGGTTTTGCTTGAATTTGTCCTTTTGTATGTACCAGGGGCCTAAGCTGCAGCCACACTGTGAATGTGGTCCTCACAGAGCGAGGATATCCACAAAGACCCCTTGGATTTAAAATAAACAAATGACGACACAAGACAGCACTTGAGTGAAGCAGCCTCCATAGAACCCCAAAGCATGAAAACCACCACGCACACGACCGCACGGCTTCCAGAGGCCCAGCTCTGGACCCCCGGCCCCGCACACATCCGGAACAGGAGGCGCCCGGCAGCTGAGGTGGTAGAAAGAGAAGCAACGCCTGTCTCTCGCCCAGGAAAACCTCCAGGGAAGGCAGACCTGGCCTCACCTGGTACAGCTTGATGATGTGAGGGTGGTTCAGGAGCTTCATAAGCTGGACCTCCCGGTAGATTTTCTCCAAGTTGCCCGAATCTAATCGTGTCTTATCAATTATTTTTATAGCAACCTACAGATTTTAAAAAGGAAAAGCATATTAAGAAGACTAAGCCATTTAACATGTTTTTCTTTTTTTTTTTTTGCAAGTTAATTCCTCAAACATTTGCCTTCTCCAAAAGGCCACAAAAAGTTGTGAGAAGATAACCAAAGGAAACTGATGTTACTTAAAGGGACCAAAGGCAAACGTCTTGTACCGGCCCACTTGAGATCTGAATCCAGGAACCACTACACTCTCCATTATTTTTTTTTTTAATTATTCTTTTTGGTATTCTCTAGTATTTGTACAAATGTAATACAACATGTCATGGAAATGTAATACAAAGCATTTTTTTTTTCTTTACTAAATTAAATACTCTCAACCTTTACGATTCTGACAACCCTGCACGCCCTGGTGGCCCGGTGCCTCACTCCCTGGGTCAGGCTCCGGGCCGCCCTCCTCGGGGTCAGCCGCGAGGCGCACCTGCGTTTTGGTGACCCGATGCCGCGCCAGCTTCACCACCGCGAAATTTCCTTTGCCCAGAGTCCTCTCGACGTCGTAAAAGCCCACCCGGAGGGGCTTCTGCAGGCCCTGGCTGGCGCCCTCGGGGGCCGCACTCAACTCCGACATGATCACCATGGCTCCGGGCCGTACCTGGGGCCAGCGAGGGGGTGCTCAGCCTGGACCCGATCCCGGCCCGTCCTCCCTCCCAGCGCTGAGCCCAAACCTCCGCCCCGGAGTTCCCGGACCCCGGGCCGCCGGGCGCTCAGCCTCCCGCCCCGGGGTCCCCGCGATCTGGGCTCCCGCCCCGGGGTCCCCGCGACCCTGAACTCCCCGCCCCGGGTCCCGGCTCCGGGCCCTCGGTCGGTCGGCTGCGCTCCTCCTCCGGACCCCCGGACCCCCGGGCCCCAGCCTCCGGGGCGTGCGGGCCCGCTCCACACCTGCCGCCGGCGTCCGCCCCCTCCGGCCCCCGGCCCCTACCCGCGGGCGGGAGGCCCCGCCCCGCCGCCCCGGACCCCGAGACCCCGCCGCGCCGCCCGAGACCCCGCCGCCCCGCCGCCGCGCACCTCCGCCGCCCGCGCCCCGGCCGCCACGGGGCCGTGCCCGCCGCCCCGCCGCTCGCGATGCCCGGCCGCCCGCCGCCGCCGCTGCTGCCGCCGCCCGGGCCGCGCCGCATGTCAGCGCCGAGGCCGCCCGCCGGCCGCACGCGGCGGCAGCCCCGCCCCGGCCCGCCCCGGCCCGCCCCGCCGGCCGCCGCGGCCATTGACGTCGCTTTGACGCCAGAGCGACGCGCGGCCCCGCGCCCGGCGGAGGGAGCGGAGATCGGGCGGTTGCCAAGAGACCGCGGCTCTGACGCGCGCCCGGGAGGCCGTCGCCCTGGCGACCGCGGGCGGTGACGTCAGGGCCGCGCCGCCCCGTCCGCCCGCGCCGCCGCGCGCGCGCCCCCTGCCGGGCTCCGGGGACACCGCGGGCGGCCGCGCGCCCTGGGGAGCGACGGTCCTAGGGCGCCGCCGCCGCCGCCCCGAGGCGGGAGGCCCGCGTGCTGTCCTCAGCTCCTCCGGACGCACGGGTGACCCGGGCCTCGCGGCCTTTCGGAATGGCGTTCCGGAGAGGAGGCGCTGGAGGGCTCACCGCGGGGCACAGGGTGCACGCCCTGGCCGCAGCGCGCGCCCCCACCCCATCCCGGAGAGGACCGGCCCGCTGCCACAACTGTCCTGGCCCTCCGGGACGCGCCGCGTCCTGAGCAACGCCGGTCAGCTGAACGCCAGTTACTTTTGTTCCGAAAAAAACCCCAAAAACCTGAGTGTTCAGCAAGTTGGAGACTCAAAACATGAGAAAACGTGGCCGGCGTCCTCGGGAAGCCCGAGTTGCGCATCCTGCGGGCCCCCTCGCATCCTGCCCCAGCACCCTAGTCCTTAGGGGACAGCTGGACGGACAGGTTTTCCGGATACAGGCAGCAGAAGGACCCAGCCCTGCCTACTGCCCCCACCGGACCCCAGGATTGCTAGGGTGCTGCTCAACCTCCGGGAGCTCCCCGGGAAGACAAGGCACTCGGGGCTCCCTGGCTGGGGTTAGTCGTTGGCCAGCTGGTCTACCCTGCTGTGTCCCCACAGCTGGCCACCAGGCAGCAGGGGCGTCGATGGACCTATGCCTTTCTCATGGCTCCCAGGACCTTGGGGTTGTCCCTGGTCATGGCAGACAGAGGGGGGCCACCTGGAAGCAGGACCCCACTAAAGGGGAGATGGTGGCATGCGAAACTTCTTCCCACAGTGTCCTCAGATGCTTATGTCATGAGAAAACGTTTTCTAAGAGAAGACAAGGCCAGCGTGAAGGGTACTTCTCAAACATGAGGAAGACAGCAGTTTGGGACATAAATAAAAAACAAGTCACTACATAAATCAAACTTCTGCATCTAGCCTAGAATCGCTTTTCTTTGTGTTAGAGAAAAACAGTGCTTCAGAGAGGGGTGTGGAGCTAGAATTAAGGGAAATTGATTCAGAACTGGAAGCTTCTCCAGGGAGGCTTCCTGCGTGGGAGATGCTGGGCAGGCTGGCTGGGCGAGAGCACCTGAGGAAACGGGATGCTGCTGCTGCTGACAGGAGCCCAGCCCCCAGACAAGTCCCCCAGCACCTTCCCCAGGGCTCTCTGGGATCAGTTTATTCTGAAAGGCATGCAAGGACACTAGTAGCCCCAGAGCTTCCCTGGTCTTCCCACGGTGTCTTTTATTTGTCCCAGGTTTATACACCAAGAATTTGGAGGAGTATTTTTAGTTCCTTCCAGCTGAACTGTACACAACTGCTTCTCTCTACTTCTGGAAGTCCCAACACCCTCATTGGTCCCTAGAACTAAAAGAAAGGGGGGAATCAGGGCCCTGCTGGCACTGGCCATTTGGCCCCCAGTCCTGCGACTGAACAATCTTCCCCCCTGCAATGTAACACAACGTGCAGGAAGCCTGCCTTCCCTCCCCCCCATCCCCACCCACTAGCCCTGGGTCCAGCCAGAGCCTTTCAAAAGGTCCCAGGTGTTTGCAAACACCGAGCTGGCCGTTTGGAAACATTTCCTCAGCAACAACTAAAAATTACAGTTCAAATTGCAAAGGCTGCCTCCCCAGAGAGGGACCTGGACCAGGGTACACTTGACCTTCCCTGGGCTTTCATCCCAGAGCTGTCCCCTGCCAGCGGTGGCCATCCTGGCCCTAGGGCAAGGAGCTTCCTCTGCCCGGGAAGGCTGGCAGGGCTGTCCTGTCGCAGTGGGGCTTCTCTCACCCTCTTGGACCCATTTTGGCTGCTGTCTGCCCTTGTCTCCTTGTTCTATTTTCTTCTAGACTCCTTGCTTTCCTTTGAATTTTCCAGTCTTCTTTTTTGCCCCTCCCCTCCTTCAGGCCCATTGCACACATTGTGAACAGAAGAACGCTCAACATAGCCGAGCGTGGTGGCGCACGCTTGTAATCCCAGTACTTGGGAGGCTGAGACAGGAAGATTGTGGGTTTGTGGCCAGCCTCAGCTACTTAGTGAGGCCCTGTGCAACTGAGTAAGACCCTATTTCAAAATGAAGAATAAAAAATAGGGCTGGGGTGTAGCTCAGAGGTAGAATGCCCCTGGGTTCCAGTACTGAAAGAAAAAACAAAACACCACTCAATGTGTGCGTCCAGAGATGTAAGCAAACCATCCAAGGAATTCTTTTCACAATGGGAGGAATACCGTCTGCCTGCCTTGTTTGTATTCCACTGCGGGCTGGGGGCGTGGCAGCGGCGGCGTCTCCACTTGGGAGCTCCTCTGCCTGCCTGGTCACTGCGGTGCTTCTGGAGTTGACCTTCCTGTTTGGGGACCTGGAGACGGAAAGCCTCAGCCCTTGGAAGTGTGGGTCCTTTAAGGCCATGGCTCCAGAGCTGAGGCACTGGCCACAGCAGGCCATAAAGTTCTCTATGTAAACCAATAAAAGCGGGGTTAAGCACAGTCCCGACGCCCTGTCTGTCACCTGTAATGGGGGTGGGGCAGCACCCTTTTCAAGATGGCTCTCCTGTGTCACCAGGAGTGAGTGGAGGCGTACTTCTTTCTTGAGTCTCCCCTCCTGGATATCTATGGTCCTTCTCTGTCTTCCTGGCTTTTGTTTCATTTGTGCGTGCGTGTGCGTGTGTGCATGCATGCGTGAGTGTCAAGGCTCAGGGCCCCAGCACAAGCCCTGGCCAGGTCAGCCCTGTTGTACGTGGGGAGCTTGGCAACTTGGCGGGAGCGCTAAGTCGGGGGTCATACACTGGCTGGGGTGGCAGCAGGGAGGAGCAGGAGCGGGGTTAGAGCTCACTTGTCAAGAGTTCAGGGTGGACAGCTCAGCTCCGAGGCCGCCTGGCGTCTTGTCCTCAAGGCCTCCTTCCTGGCAGGCGCCTGCCCTGTGACTGCCCAGGTGCTCAGGTCTGGCTGGGGCATGTGCTCCTGCCTGACGCCAGAGATGCCCAGGTCATCAGACCAGGAGCTACTTAAACCCGCCATGAAGGCTGGCATAGCAGGCCAGGCCCATAACTCCCAGTGGGCCGCAAGGGGAGAGGGGAGAGAGTCCTGGGGACAGGACAAGGGTGGGAGGGACTGGAGCCACGGCGGACAGGTCGGGCTTTCCACACACACCAGTGATAAACCTGTCTAATCGTGGACCGCTGGCCCTGCCGACCACAGCTCTAGGGTTCCTCCGTCAGTGAGGGTTAGTGAGGCAGTTGACCGGGGGCTTGGCATCAAGGGGGGCCAACCTGAGGACCTGAGTGACCCTCGCTGTCTGTGCTCCCAGCCCGCGTCAGTCACAAGGAAGCTCTAGGTGGATGCAGGATGGGGCCAGGGTCAGTGAGGGCCAGCAAGGGCCAAAAATAGAGACACTGGTACTTACTAGAGGCACACTGAAGAGAAGCAATATCAAAACCTGGTTGAGAGCCGGGCGTTGTGGTGCAGGCTTATAATCCCAGCATCTGGGAGGCTGAGACAGGATTGCAGTTTGCAGCCAGCCTCAGCTACTTAGTGAGGCCCTTGGCAATTCAGTGAGACCCTGTTTCAAAATAAAGAATAAGAAATAGGGCAGGGGGTGTAGCTCAGAGGTAGAATGTCCCTGGGTGCCATCCCCAGTACCACACACACACACACACACACACACACACACACACACACACCTGGTTGAGGGGAAACTGCCCTCATTAGAAACCACCTGTCTCTTCCCAGGTGGAGGGATACCTTTCCCACTGTTGGATTAGAGGTGCCATGCAAATGGGGATTGTCTCAGCCCGTTTTCTGTTGCTATAACAAAACATCTGAGACAAGGTTATTTATAAAGGGGAGAGGTTTATTGGGCTGGTTCCAGAGGTGGGGCGTCTAAGGCCAGGGTGCCTGCCTCCGCAGGCGTCTGGACACGCCCCGTGCTGCGTCACAGCGTAGCATGGGCAGCACCTGGACGCAGAGCGGGCGTGTTGATGCCACCTCCCCTCTCATGACCGCATCTGACCCTCCCCGCCTCCAAACACCATTAACCTCGGACTTTGGGGATTAAGTTGCAGGAACTTTGAGAGACACATTTAAATCCCAGCAAGGACAAAGTCCCCTTTCTTTCCATGTGGCTGGGCAGCAGCCTGGGATGCTCTGGCCGAGTGGGAGTTGAGGAGAGCAGTGCTGGAGCCTGGGGTGGCTGCGAGCGCGACTGCACAGAGGACCCCTCCCCAGGAGATTGCAAGTGGGGCCGTCATCACCTCGGGGCACCCGCCTTGCTGAGCACGGGAAGCTATTTCTTTTTTCTTCCGGTTATTTACTAGTCACTCATCCAAGAAAACCTGCGGGTCTCTGAGCTTTGCAAGCCCCATGCTGGTCACGAGCGAGTGCAGACACGAGTGAGCGTGACACGGACCCTGCTGTGACCCGCGACAGACGCTGCTAAGGTCAAGTTCCCCAGGGAGAGGCGAGTCCACGTCCCGGGGAGGCTTGAGCCAGAAGGCCCCCAAAGCCTGGAGAGGCACCCCCTGTGCGCCAGGCCCTGTGCGGGGTGGGAGCCCCACGGGCAGACACGGCAGGGAGCTCCTCCCAGGGCCATCGTTCTTGTAAGTGGACAGACAATAGAGACAGAAGACGATGAGTAAGCCACTTTCAGAGGGCCATGACGCAGGAAGAAAATAAATCAGGGCAGCAGCGCAGAGGGCTTGGCAGGGAGAGCGGCCTCGCAGGGTCGCTGCCTCCGAGACCAAGGTGCGGTGCATGCTCCGCAGGCAGGGAGGGGCAGCCATTCACCTCTCCCCTCTGTGACTGCGCAGAGGGGAGAGGATTGGAGAGAGGAGGTGGGGACGAGTCCCACGCTGGAAAGGTAAGCGTGGTGGGTAATGGCAGTGTCCAGCACATTCAAATGTCCACTTGTAATTTATTGCCCAAATGTCTTGACTTTTCTCCAGAGGCACTTGGAGGCCAGGTGTGGCAAGACAGGGCTTACCCGGGGTCGGGGCATTGCCACCAGCGATGGCAGGGACAGAGAGGCAAGCATCTGGGGCATTTGTCCAGTGGCCGTCCCTGGCTGGACCATGGTGTGCAGGCTGGGAGAGGGAGCCAAGAAGTGGGGGTCCCCGGGGTAGACAGTCCCCATGGATCGGGAAGTGGACTCCTTTCACCTACAGTTGCTCACAACTCTGAGTGGCCACGCTTGGACTGCAGAGAGGGGAGCAGGGCCCAGGCAGGTAGAGGATGGACAGGCAATGACTCAAAGGCTGGGAGGAGGAGCTCTGCCTCTTCCCATGCTTCTAGATGGACCCTAGCCTGCTTCGGCTCCCCACGCAGGAACAAGATAGAGGCCCCTCAGCAGATTGGTCTTTTTTTTTTTTTTTTTTTTTTTTTTTGCGGTAGTGGGGATGGAACCCAGAGCCATTCTACCTCCAAGCTATACCCCCAGCCCTGTAGGTCTTTTCTATTTTTCTCTTTCTTTCTTTCTTTCTTTCTTTCTTTCTTTCTTTCTTTCTTTCTTTCCTTCTTTCTTTTTTTGTGGTACTGGGGTGGAACCCAGGGGCTTTCTACTCCAGGCTATACTCCCAGACCTATTTTATATTTTATTTGGAAACAGGGTCTCACTAAGTTGCTGAGAGCCTCACTCAGACCCTGAGAATGCCTGAGGCCAAGGACAGTGCCAACCCCTGTATATACTATGTTCTTCCTATATATACACATCTATGATGAAGTATAATTTATGAATTAGGCCAAGAAAGATATTAAAATCAATAATGCTAACATAAAATAATTATAACAATACATTTAATAAAAGTCAAATGAGCTCTCTCTCTCTCTCTCTCTCTCTCTCTCTCTCTCTCCCTCTCTCTCTCTCTCTCTCTCGCTCTCTCTCTCTCTCTCGCTCTCTCTCTCTCTCTCTCTGCCCCTCGGTGCAGATTGCGTTGTGCTCAGCCTTTTCGTGATGTTGGTATGGGATGACATGGTACCCATGGGACGGGGTGGGTGAGGCAGGTGACTTGGCAGTAGGCTACTATGTGAAGGTCACTTGAACCCAAGCACCATCTTTCTGCGGCAGTGGATCTGGTACCAAGACTGCTACAAAGTGACTCATGGGCAGGTTGCATACACAGCACAGACACATTGGACAAAGGCCTGATGCCTGTCTCGGGCTAGAGAGATCAGGGTGAGTATTCATCATGTTATTCAGATGTCTTTTGATTGTTTATTTCTGGTGTTTTCCACTTAATACCTTCAATTTAAGATTGACCACGGGTAACTGAAACCATAGAAAGAAAAACTGGGGAGGGGTCAGCTGAGCTTTAGATCGTCCAGGAGAGGGCTCAGCTCAGTAGCAGAGCCACACGGCAAGCACGAGGCCCTGGGAGTAGAGGCTCAGCTCAGTGGTAGAGCGCCCGCCCCACATGTACGAGGTCCTGGGTTCAGCAAAAATTGTTCAGCAGAAAATATAGATATATAGAAGGATGAAAACCCAAAGAGCTGGTAATGCCACTGGCAGTTTGATGTTTTCTGTCTAGTCGTTTTGCAACAATAGCACTGGCCCATTTAATACAGGTTTATACCCTAACTTTTCTACCAGCCTTGTGTATGAAGTGTCTCGCATGTCCTTAAGAACTGTTAGAATCATGATTGTCAGCTGTCTGTAAGAATCCTGTGCTGGCAGTGAGCGCACTGCTCCCATGGCAGGTACGAGGTGGCCCTTGGTCTTTTCACCCTGGGGATCGGCGTCTCTGAGGGGAGCCGCCACGGCACTGTGGCCTGGGGTGGACAGGATTATCTCCACCCCCATGCTGACAGGTGGACCACCCTAACCAGCTCCCACCTCACACGCACTTCCTAGGAGATGTGCTTTGTTTGACACACCCAGAGTTGAGACTGGACGCCGGGCACAGTCCCAGGGAGGATGGCAAGCCCAACGGGGATCTGAAGCAGAGGCGCCTCCTGGGCTGCAGGCTACGGGCAGCATGGGTGGCCCACCGCGGGGTACAGGAGGCCTGACCCTGTGCTGTCAGGACAAGACAGAGGTTTTGGTGCAGCTGGCCGGCAGGTGGTCAGCGTCACGCATTTCTCCCTGCGTCTGCAGAGGTGTTTCCATTCTCTCTCGCCTCGTTTCCATGGTGTTGAATACTATTGTTTTGTTTGTCTGAAACACGGGGAGGTGAAAACGTCAGGCGTCATCAGGATCAGCTGGTAGGAATGACCGTCCCCACACCACGCGCTCCCCCCAAGACCTTCGCAGGGATGCTGTGGGCAACCAGTGAGCCTTGCCAAGGCAGGGGACGGGACACTGGGGAAGAGGCCGGCAGCATCTATGCACACTGTCGGGCTGGCACGGCCATTGCGGTCACCACCAAGCCAAAAGGTCCCAACTGCGCATCCCAACTGCGCCTCCATTTCCCACCCCGGGAAGCCAGGTCAACAAAACCACAATGAGACAGTACTTCACACCCATTAGGGTGGCCATCATCAAAGTAGACCAAACAGAAAAGAACAAGGGCGGGCTATAAGGCTTGTGCGTGGCGGGCGCAGCAGCAAGGCGCCCAGCAAACTGCCGTGCTAGTCACAGTAGTCAAGACCTAGAAGCACCCCGAGCCTGAGTATCCCGTACAACAGCGTAGGATCAGCTTTGGGAAGGGGGAATTCTGACATCTTCCATCAGGGCTCAGTGACATAAGCCAGGCACAAGAGGACAAGTGCTCCATGACTCCACTTATGTGAGGAACTGTGGGTCAGCTTTCCATTACTGTGACAAAATACCCGACACCGTCAGCCTAGAAGATGAGAGGTTTGTTTGGGCTCTTGGCGTCAGAGCTGTCTTCCATGGCCAGTCGGTCCACTGTTGCTGGACAGAGAGCACGTACTGGAGCCAAGCTGCTGACCTCGCGGCGACTGGGAGGAGGAGACGGTCTTTACCAGGGATGGGGTAGGAGGAGCTGGGCAAGCTCTGGAGGCGGTAGTGACCATGGCTGCTCAGGGTGACGGTGCTTAACGCCGCTTAACTGTGCTCCCCAGATGGTTAAAGTGCTCACTTGTATGTGTTTTACCATAATAAAAAAGTGTTTGTGCTAGGTGCAAGAGTTCAACACAAAACACAGGTGCCAAAGGATGTCCCCACAGTTCCCCGCTCACCCTTAGAAGGCCAGGCAGCCAGGCACAAGGGCAGCCCAGCACAGGGCGCCCCGTGGCCATGCTGCTGTCCTGACACCTCCTCGGCGTCCCACCCTGAGGGAGCAGGGGGGTGCCACCCAAGCAAGCCACTGCCCCCCGCGGCCTGTGTCCAGCAGCTGGCTCCTTGGTCGAGGCCCTGGGCACAGCAGGCTGCAGCTGGAGAGCCAGAGCCAGGGCAGTGGGCACTTTGCATGGGCCTGGCACAGCTGGCTGCTTTGGAAAGGCCGGGGGGCTCAGGGTGCCAGCAGACCGTCTTCTACTCGAGGCCCCCGGCCACCCTCCCACCCAGGTGACACACTGTTTCTGCACTTATACACATCGAGTGGACAGAGAGTGTGTGTCAGGGGTGTCGTGGTGTTGTGGGTATGGTCAGGGCTCTGGTCACGACTCCCCTGTTTTCTTTGGGACTGAGCCTGATAAACACAAATGTTCTTGGGGTACTATAATTTGGAGTACCCCAATGTCAGGGCTCCCACCTCAATGAGAAATGTTCTTCCCACAGAGGTGTGGGATTAGGGGCTCATCTGGGGCTGCGGGACCAGACTTAGGCCATTATCCTGCGCAGTCCTGGGCAGGCAGGACCTGACCTTCCAAGGCCCTTGGTAGGTGGCATCAAATTCATGTGTGAACAAGAGAGGACTGGTCAGATCAGCCCAGGTGGAGCTCCCTGGCAGGGCGGGCTGATGGAAGCAGGCAAGAGTCTGATTTGCCACCGTGGGGTCATGTGACTGTCTTGATTGACAGCAGCTATGAGAGCCCAGTTGGCCTCTAGCACCCAGTAAGGCTTGTAGCAGTCAGCTGGGGTCTTACAACCTGGAGGCCTCACCCAGCCCCACAGGAGGAAAGCTGGGCTTCCCTGGGTCCCTGCAGCGGGGCAGACAGGACAGTCAGAGAGGCAGCTGGGGCCCCACAGGGCCAGCGCTATAACTGGACCTAGAGAACCCAGACAAGAACTGGGACTTCGCTGGACACAGCCTGCTGCCCAGGACCTGGTTCATAGCTACAAAGTAAAGATGGTCCCCAGGCTGCCGAGGGGTCCAACAGGGCTAATTGGATGGACAAACGTGCCCTGCCTCTGGGCAGCCCCCCTTCCTTCCAGATAGGCACCAGGGAGTGACCCCTACCCCACCCCTGCTACAGAGCCAACCATGAAACCTAGCCCTGTTCTCGGAGCGGGTGGCCTGGTCTTACCCCGCAACTCTGGGGGATGATGTCAGAGGGCTCAGCCTGGTCCCTGGTCAGTGGGGTGAGGGAGGTGCCTCATCCCACGCGTCTTCCCAGGAGTGACCTGAAGAGGCTGCAGGGCAGCTTCTGTCCTGCCCCTGGCCCTGCCCTGGCCTCGGCATCGCGGGATCAGCTGCTGGACGGCTTGGGTCCAGGTGTTCTCCTGGGCTGCTGTCCTTTCCGATGGGCACGTTCATAGATCCCGGGGAGAGAAGGGAAAGAACTGTAACGTGGGGATGGAAGGAAACCCAGACCCCAAAATCTCAGCTTCCTGGGACAGGCTCCCGGGCGGGCCGCGCCCAGAGGGCTCCAGAGGCCTGGCTATTTGCTTACTCCCAGGTGTCACTTAGAAACACCAGCCCCATAATCAGACCTTTGCTACCAGATTTAAATTGCTTTATTACTCCACACGTGCAGGAAGTCCGTTGGTCCCGGTTGGGCAGGATTGTTCTAGCTTAGTTTCTCAAAGACTGTTTCTTCTGCATTACTTTCAGACAAAGGCTAGTGTACTTTAGGTGATTAGAAAATTTAAAACTTTTTTCCTGATGGTAAAACTGGACATCTGAGCCTGGCGGGGTGGCTGAGGTGAGGCAGGAGGAGTCTAGGAGTGTGAAGCCATGCTGGGCAGGACAGAGAGACCCCATATAAAAAGAATCATCCCTGAGGTTAAAATATGATTGTTATTAGAAACGTGCATAAAATAATAATATCCACATAAAATAAAAATAATAAATAAAATAATCAACAATGAAGTTAAGATATTCTATAATTTTTGACTACTCAGATAATCAAGGTAGCTAATATTTGGTGCATGTTTTAGCTACATAAATATATGAAAATAAACTTGGAATATACCCTCTATGAACTTGTTTCTCTATTTATAGAGGATTCCTCATGCCGTGTGTGTGTGTGTGTTACTAGGGGTTGAACCAAGAGGTTGCTGAGAGCCTCAATCCTCCTGCCTCAGCCTCCCAAGCACTGGGATCATCGGTGTGCACCACCACGCCTGGCCCTCACGTTATATATTAAAGACATCCTTTTAACATCTAATACTTCATGATATCCAATGACTAACATTTCCATTTATTTAACATTTCCCTTATTTTTACATATTTGTGGTTTCTATACATTATTACGAACAGTATTACTGTATCTTTCCCAAAGCTCATAATACCAATTTGAAGTTTTTGCTTGGGAAAAGGCCTTTAAAATGGAGTTACCAAGTTGAAGTCCCTCGTGAAGCTTTAGATACTTAGTGCCAAATGGCTGGCATACTCCTGGCCTTGAGCCGTGTCGGCATTAAAGAATTCTGGGTTCAGCATAAGTATTCTCTTCCCAGGGCGGCCATAACCGAGCGCCAGAGGCAGGTGACTTCACGCAATAAAAATGTATCCCCTCGCGGTGCTGAGGCCGGAGCGGCCAGCAGGGGGTCTGGAGCCCCAGGTCCCAGCCAGGGTCCCTCCTGCCTCTGCCAGCACCAGGAGTCCTCTAGGTACCTGGCACTCCCTGGCTTCGGGGTCCCTGTCCTTCCTGGCAGGGCTGGCTTTGCCCTACGCCTCTCTCTCATTGCCTCAGCAGGACAGCAGCCCTTGCTGGGTTTAGCGCCCACTGAGTCCAGCGCGACATAACCCTAACTAATGCCCCTGCGGCGGCCTGATCTCCACACGGGGTCGCGTGCTGAGGTGCCAGGTGCAGACGTGACCTCCCTGGGGGAGGACTTGGTCCGGCCACACAGCACGCGTTGGTCTCCCTTCTTAGAATGAGGCTCAGTGTCAGGTCCATCGCCCTTACATGGTGAAACGCAACTCTAACGGGTGTAAGCTGAAAAGGAGAGTGGGGTGGACATGAGTTCAGGGCGTGGGGGCCGAGCTGGACCCAGGTCCTCACGGGGTGGCCGCCCTGTCCCCTCCGTCTCTCAGCTCGGCCGCCCTGCGTGGGCCTCGCTCTTCATCCCTCCCCAAGCAGCAACCATGTTGCCGTGTGTCTTCATCAGCATCCTCGTTGCTATAACCCAAAGGCCTGACCGCGTCCCCTAGAGGAAGGAAGATGTATTTGCTCACGGTTTCCTTGGGGATTAAGGGTTCAGTCCCTGCGAGGCGGAGAGCTTCCCCCTCATATCCTGGAGGACAGACGCGAGCAGGGCCGCGGAGGAACCAAACATGACCCCAGGGCCCCAGGGGCCCTCCTTAGCAACCAAGCCACTTCCAAATCGCTGCCTTTTTCTGTGGGTGGCAGGGGACCCTTGCGAATCCAAACCTTTACACTACAGTTTGAATGTGCCCCCCAAGGCTTGCGTGCTGAACCTCCATCCCAGTGCCGAGGTGGCAGCGCGGAGCCTCACGGGGAGCGGCTGGCCGTGGGGTCTCTGCCTCACAGGTGGACCAATGGAACCTCCCCAGAGTCTCAAGTGTACAGAGGTGGGGCTTTTAGGTGACCGCGAGGGTTCTGATCTCATCAGCGGATTAAGCCACGGATGGCTAACTGGGGTGCCAGGAGGAGGGACTGAGTGGTAAAGAGTAGGTCACGAAGGCGTGCCCTGAGAAGCTTTATCTTCTCCTCAGCCCTTCTCTCACCTCTCTGCTCCTCCCTCGCCTTCTCTTGTCCCTCGGCCTTCTGCCAGGGATGCTGTTCAGGAAGGCCTTCCCCAGAGGGCAGCCCTCCCGTCTTGGGCTTCTTGCCTGCAGATCTAGGGAGAGCGCATTTCTGCCCAGGCTGGAGAGTTCTATTCCAGCAGCCTGCAGAGCACTGCCGCAGCCGGCTGGATCAGGTCTTCCCAGCACCCAGCGCGGGGAGAGCGCGCAGGTGTCCTCTGCATGGCTCCAGCAGGTGCCTCGGAGAGGCCTCTCCCAACCAAGAGGAGTCACGGTTAGCCACAGGAGGCCAAGTTTGTCAGCCACCCAATGCCTCCACTGCAGGCGGGAGGCAGGGGACTCCTGGGAGCTGTTACCAAACACAAGAGCCACAGACTCCTTCGGGTGGGCAAATCGAAGGTGCCCTGTGGAGGATACATGCTTTTGAAATTTATCCCAGAGCTCCTGGTATATCACGGGTGTTTACTGGTCCTTTCCAGCCGTGGTTTTCTGAGTTTGTTGTTGCGGGTTCTTCCCGGAGGCCGGGGACGCTGCCCTCCGCCTGGGTCCCGCCTGGGGCACCTTGGCTCCGCAACACCCTTGTGTAATCAGGGCGTTTGTCAGGCCGCATTCTCCAGGCATGAGCGCTGCCTTCCGAGGGCGCGCCCGCCGCGCCCGGCCAGTGCTTCAGCGGATGGCTGGCCCTGAGGAGCTTGCTGCCACTGACGCAGGTGGCGTGGGTGAAGCCTAAGCAGGGAAGTCCAGGCAGAGGAGCTCACAAAAGGCTGCGGGGCCATAAAAGTCCCCGTGTTTGTGCAGAGATAAGAGCCGACGCCAAGGGCCACTTGTCCAGCGGGTTCGAGTCCTCACTCAATCTTAAAACTGATAAGGAGTGTCACTCTGCGCTCGTTAACCTTGTGATCAGGTTGTGAACTGAAGGCAAACAGACATGGCCCACCCCTCCCAGAACCTGGCACTGCATGGGGGAGGGACGGACCGGCACAGTGGGGAATGGGGCCTCCTCCACTCACAGGGCCGGGCCAGCTGTCCCCTTCAAGGGGCAGATTCTGACCCCCTCCCCAGGATGGCAGGCAGCAGAGCCACAGGAGAGGAGGGGACTCCTGAAGCAGGGCTGAGCCTGCAGGCCCACTGCCACCTGTGTCCCCTCAACAGGAAGGACCCCAGGAGCCAGTGAGGCCTGCGTTCCCTCCTGCACCATGCGCCGCGCTGGAAGGAGGCAGCCCACAGGACACCACTGGCCCCGTGCCCGCCCCAGGGCCTGCCCAGGAAGGAGGTATCAACTAACCCACAAGTGGGAGGCCACTTGGAGGGTCTGGGGGACAGGAGGTGCTCAGCAGGGCATGAGCAACCAGAGAGGCCAAGTCAGGAAGGGGCCAGAGTGCAGAGAGGGAGGAGGGAGAGGGAAGGGGAGAGGGAGGAGGGAGGGCAGACAGAGAGAGAGAAAGGAGGGAGGGAGGGAGGGCAGGAGGCAGCTACCCCATGAGGAGTCCCCATGCACCCTGGTGTCCTGGGAGCACGCCCCTCATCCTGACGCGTGTGCCCGGCTCTTGCGCATGTTCTGGCGCAGCCACACACACTCACACACACGCCCTGGCAGCGGGCAGGGAGACGAAGCGTGCCCTGCCCTGAGGGGAGTGGGCGGGACAGGGTGAGCTGCCGCCACGCTGGGTGCCTTCCTGGCCCTCGGCTCTCCCTGAGCCAGGGTGCAGGCCCAGGCCGCCCCGCGAGCTGGGTGGGCCCCAGCACTCAGCCTCAGGTGAGGGTCCGGGCCACGGGAGTCTCTGTCATCTTGCAGCTCGGCTCTCTTGGGCTGACACGCAACCTCGGTGTCCTGCTTCTTCATTCCACTTTATTCTCTCCGCTGCCTGGTTAAGGCCAAAGTGAACACGTCAGGTGCTGGGCAGGTGGGCCCTACAGGAATGGAGCACACTGGAGCCACCAAGGACCAAACACCGCCGAAGGATGGGTGGGAGAGGAGGAGGGCACCGCCGCACATCATGAGCTGGGCACAGTCAGCGGCCAGGACTCCCCTGGCACCCCTGTGTTGGGAGGGCGCCCTGTCCACTCGCAGGCCCGTCTGCTGCTCTGACCCTGGCCCCAGGGAAGACGGCACCAGGAGGCCGTTGGCATCACCGGCTCCAAGCAGCTTCCTCCATGGGGACTGCAGTCCCCGAAAGCCTTGTTAACACAGTGCACCCTGCCAGGAGGAGGGGCAGAAGCATCCTCGGGTCTCTGAGGATATGACTCCAGGACAGGCCTCTGTCCACTGCTGGAGCATGGCCCCAGGATGCAGCGGTAGGCAGGAGGCTCGCAGGACATCAGACAGGGTGACCAGTTACTTAATTAACCAGCGAGCAAATGACCTGAGGGGCAAAGAACATCACACGTGTGAGCGTGTGCTTTTACCATACCTGTGTGCTTGCTTGTGTGCACATGGATGAGTGTGTGCCTGCTGTGTGCTTGTGTGCACATATATATGAGTGAGTGCCAGCTGTGTGTGTGAGTGCTTGTGTGTTTGCTTGTGCGCCCATGTCTGTATGCACACCTGCTACAAGTATGATGTGTGCATACTCACACGTGTATGTGCTGCTCTGTGTGCTTGTTTATGTGTGTGCTTGTGCACACGGGATGAGTGTATCCTACTCTGTGTGTTTACTAGTGTGCACACATGTGCTTGCTGTCAAGTGTATTAACACGCAGGTGCGCACATGCGTCTGAGTTTGCGTGTGCACATGCACGCTCCCTTCAGCCGTGCTCCTGGCCAGCCTCTGAGAACCTGGACTGCGGCGCAGGCCGCGGAGAGGCCAGGGTGAGTCAGCCAAGTTGGACAGGCGGGGAGCGAGCCCATGGTGTGGCGGGGTCAGCTGGCTGGGTCAGCTGTGTACTTAAACACTGCGTCCTAGTAGGCTCCCGAGAGCGAGCGTGATGGAGATTTCCACACTGGGATGTGCACAGGGGCATGCCGGGAAACCGGACAAGGCCCCTGCCGCCCTGAGTCCCTGCACCCCTCCTCAGGCCAGGCACGACGGAGTCCAAGCCCTCTGGTGCCGAGGGCAGAGACCCCTCCAGCTGCTTGGGGGGCGTCCTGTGCCCTCCCACTCCCTCTGGCCAGCCATCCTCTCTGCAGCCCCAGGCACCAGCCTGAGCAGCACGCTGCGCTCTCGGCTCTGTGGACAGGATGGAGCAGGACGGAGGCCTGGGGGCTACTGTGGGGTGTAGCAGGATCATTCCCCAGAGGATGTTCTGGGGCTAGGGTAGGCTCAGCCTAACCCAAACTCCAGGAGCAAGGGTCACCCCACAAGGCCAGGAACTGGCCCATGGCCACTTGGCATCGCCCACAGGGGCAGAGTGTGCTCTCCGATGGCACACCTCAGCCCCAAAGGGCAGGTGAGGGCACCGATGGGTACGTGCCCCTCGGCCGCTCTGGCTCAGCCAGAGAGCAGAATGTACAAGAACTCGGGTGCAGGCAGAAGGGATCCTCTGCGGCAGCGGGTGGGCGCGGGAGCTCAGTGCCAGGCCATTCCACTCTGGGGAGTGGCACTCCACACCTGTGCCTCTGCTGGCCACGTGGCGCATGCGGGGAAAACACCTCCCCCAGCATGGCCACAGGGCTTCCTGGAGACTCCACCACGAGCAAGTCTGATATGTTAAAATACAAATTGAGCCGGGCGTGGTGGGCACGCTTGTAATCCTCACCCTTGGGAGGTGGAGACAGGAGGATCCGCGCAGGTTCAAAGCCAGCCGTGCTGGCTTAAGAGACCCTGTTTCCAAATAAAAAAAGTATAAAAATGGGTCTAGGAGTGTAACCCAGAGGCAGAAGGGTTTCCAGGAACCCCAGTACCACAAAAAAAAAAAAAAATCCAAATTGAAACTAAATTCAAGTTACTGAGGAATTCTTTGCTTTACATAGCGTTTCCCACAAGGATTCCTTTAAATACAATCAGACCCATAAATACTCTCTCTCTCTCTCTCTCTCTCTCTCTCTCTCTCTCTCTCTCTCTCACTCTCTCATCAGTACAGTACTGGGAATGGAACTCCGGGGCACTCTACCTCCGAGCTACGTACCCAGCCCTATTTTTTATTCTTTATCTTGAAACAGGGTCTCAATGAGTTCCAAAGGGCCTCACTAAGTAGCTGAGGCTGGCCACAAACCTGGATCCTCCCTCCTGTCTCCGCCTTCGCCTTCGGAGTGCTGGGATTACAAGCGCGCCCACCACGCCCACTTCACACATCTCTTTTATGTGCCCTGAGTCACTTTGATTCAGGGTCCAGAGCATGCCTGGCACCAGGGCTGGAGGGGGACCTGCTCTCAAGAAACTTTGCATGTTGCCGGGCGTGGTGGCGCACGCTTGTAATCCCAGCATTCGGGAGGTGGAGACGGTAAGATCACGGTTCGCAGACAGCTTCAGCTACTTAGTGAGGCCCTTCATAACTCAGTGAGATTCTGTTTCAAAAAGAAAAAGACAAAAATATAGGGCTGGGGGTGTACAATGCCCCTGAGTTCTATCTCTGGTACCACAAGAAAATAAAAATAATAATAATAACAACAACAACAATAAAGAAACTTTGCATGTTAAAGGGCGATCAGACACCGAGCATCTGCTCCTTGGTGCCTCAGGGGACCAGCAACAGGCCAGACAGACCCGCCGCCGAGGGCAGATCTTGTGGCGCCGATTCTAAAGTGCTGAAAGGTAATGTGTGGTCCCGGCATACAGCTGGGTCTCTTTCAACCCAGAGGCTCCCTGGACGAGCCTGGCAGCCCGCTGTGTGCAGAGGGCCCCAGACACGAAGCACTTTGATCCAGCAGAAAGGGCCAGGTGATGTGCACAGACTTCCCAGCCTCGCCGCGCACGTGGTCAGAAGCTGGGACCCGGTATTGCCAGGCCTGGCAGGATGACACAGCAAAGTGGATGGGTGTCCTGGGGCTGCGGGACAAATGACCCAAACTAGTGGCTTACAACACAGGCCAGAGGTTCAAACCAAGGCGTGGGCGGTACCACGCACTCCCTGAGGCCCTCAGGGAGGGGCCTCCCCTGTCCCGCAGCACCTGGTGGCTCCAGACACCCCTTGGCTGGTGGCTGCCTCCCTGAGGTCCCTGCCTCTGTCTTCCGTGGCCTCCTCTTTTCTTTTGTCTTCTCTCCCTGTGAGACCCTTGTCACCCAGAGTAGCCCCGTCTCTAGACCCTTGACTCGCTCACACCACAAGGACTCTTTCCAGCACGGCCATCTTTACGGGTACGGGCGATGAACACATCTTCCCTGGGGGTACCACTCAGCCCACCACACACTTGGCCATGCTGCCCCACCCCAGCCTGTTCCACGTCTACAAAGCTGGGCTGGTCGCACCACCACTCAGAGAGAGTGCTGTGCACATCGGTGACCAGCCGCAGAGCCCGGGCGTGGCGTGGCGTGGGCAGGGCCACGAGGCCAAATCTTCCTCCAGTGCCAGTGCTGCGGCCTCCCGCCAGCAAAGGGTCTCTGCGGTGTCCTGCTTGGGCTCCTGACGTTTTCAGCTGGATCTCCAGCCTCCATGAGTGCAGGAAGACCATTCTCTCCAGCAAAGCCGCATTCTGTGTGGGCTGTGTCCTGATCTGGGTCTCTCCTGCTGGAGGCCGCACCCTGGGGCGCCCTGTGGGCATGCTCCTGAACACTGCCCTCGCAGGGCAGGGCTCCCCACATGCGCCCTGTGCACTGGAAGAGGCACCTGCTGGACATGGGAGGGGGAGCCGCTCGCCTGGGCGGACGGGTGGGGCATTCACATGTGTGAAGAGCGGCTCCTTCCCACAGCCTTCCTCTGGTGATCCCGAAGGCCCCGCCTCCAAAGGAAGGGTGTTCAACAGGAAGCTGATGGCTTAAGCTTAGCGGGGGTCATCAGCAATGTCTTCACCCGGTACCCGCAAATGTGCAGTAGGTACTCGCGGGTGGCAGAGCCACACTGGGGGCCATGAACAGAGCAGAAGCAGAGGAGCAGAGGCCCCAGCCCCGGGGTGACGGCTGGCCAGCCACCCACAGAGGGCGGGCAGCGGACTCGCACTCAGCCCGCTGGGACTCGGGAACTCTTTGTTGCTGCAGCATAACGGAACCCATCCTACCAGACATGGTCCATCTAAAGGGGGGCATACCCCACCCCAACTTCACCAAATCTAAGGGGGGACACTTTGTAGACTATAATGTGCCCTGGCTCTGGAGTGAGGGACTTGGGGCTCAGAACAGAGCACCACGGAAGAGCGGCTTCAACAGCAGACGTGGATTCCTTGCGGACCCCGAAGCTCAGGTCGAGACATCTCCAGGCTGGCTCCTCCGGGCTGTCTCTGGGCTGTCTCCTCGGCTTGGAGAGCGTGTCTGCTCCCTGGACCTCGCAGCACCGGCCTCCATGTGGGCTGTCTCCTGATCACCTCCTCTTCTAAGGGTACCGTTGTGTCAGACTGGGGGCACCTCAATGTCTTCATCTTAATTTAGTCACCTCCAAAAAGACGGTGTCTCCAGATAAGGAGGCATCCTTGGGGGACCATCACGCGCAGTTTTAGGGGCGCATCGCCCCTTTATGTCATCCCTCAGGGCTGGCTCTGAGTCCAATGTAGTGTGGTCTTGTGGAGTGGGCAGCGGCGGCCCTCAGGGCTGGCTGTGTGCTCTGGCTCTGGGTCCTGGCAGAGAGGGGGCCAGCTGGACCCCAGGAAGACGGGCACCGCTGTACGAGTTAGCACCCATCTCTCTTCCACTGCCCTGCTCCAATAACCCCTCGAGGCACCCAGAGGACACTAACAAACCCCGCCCTGGCCCTCCGCTGCCGATTTTGAGCACTACATGAGTTAAAATGAGCACACCCCGCGGCCCACTACACCTACACGGAGGTGCTCGGGCACCTCCAACACCCCCTCGCCACTCAGAGCATCTCTCTTCAGAGAGAAGCTCTGTTGAGGCCAAGCCTGAGCGGCCCCACACACGCCATGATGGCTGTCAGGCATCGGGTGGGCTGCCCGTTGCAGGGGACAAGGGCCCGGGCCCCAGACGGCCAGCTCAGTCTCACTGCACTCCATTTTGAAAGCGGTCCCTTGCACCGCTGCTTTGGAAAAAATCAATTCAAATGAGCCAGCACGTCAACAGAGGACAGCACAGGGACGCTGGGGTCCGAGCCCACGTGGACAAAGGGCATGTAGGTGAGAATGGGGGCACCCCACCCCCGGTCCCTCTTGGCGGCATGTGGGGCAGGGTAGAAGGAGGCACACATTTCCAGAAGGTTCTTTCCAGGTATAGGTGGTCCGTGGACCTGGGGTGGCGCCAACTTGGCACCAGTTTTCACCCTCAAGTGCTAAGTGGTTGAGGCTTCTGTTGCAAGGCCTGCTGGTCCGGGAGAGGATTCAGATGTTCCCTGCCCTGGGCAACACCAGGCCCAGACTTGCTGCAAAGTGTCCTGTTCCACATGCTGGCCCCTGCTCCAGCCTGGCCCGGGCTCCGAGGCCTCCGCCCGCCCTCCCTCCGGGTGCAGGGAGGCGGCACTGGCCCAGCAGGTGTTCACTCATGCCACAGCCGGCTCTGTGCTCTCCCCTCCACAGCTCCTACGGTCCTTTCTATTTTGTAGAGGAGGAAGCGGAGGTTCAGAGAGAACCAGGAATCTGCCTGCAGCAGAGGCAGGCAAAGCCAGGATCTGCGCCCACATCACCGCGACAGCCCAAATGCGCCAACGGCTTCCGCCTGGCATCTGTCCTTCAGAATCCTCTGGCAGAGGGATCCGGCAGACGACTGGGGCTGCTCACTCTCACTCTCTAACCAGCTGAGAGTCCACACCCGGCTGACGTGCCTCTGAGATGAGCAAGGCTGGCCCCTACTGTGCCAGGCCCCGCTGGGCACCAACTGGGAGTCTAACCCCAAACACACGTGCCCCAGATCCCCTCCCCTCCCACTTCCTCACCCCTGGGGAGGCCACAGCCCCCTCCAGCCCTGACCACACCCAGTTTTAGGCTCTGTGATCAGGGGATGGGGAGGCTGAGACAGAGCGGTTAACCTTCAGGGAGGAGGCCAGGAGGACCAGCGAGGGCCATCTGCAGAGGCCCAGCGGGCACCGGGTGCCACCCTCAGCCACCCCCTTTGTCAAGACCCAGGAGTCCCTGGGGAAGTTCTGTTCTGCACCCAGGTTCCTGAGGAGGTTGGTCACGAGGCCCAGTGTCCCTGCCTCAAGAGCCTCCCCATCCAAGATGTACTGAGGGCTCCGTGGGGAACAGAGGAGCAGCGTGAGGAGCAGGCTGGGTCCGCCTCGGGGGATCTGAGATGCCCACTGGGAAGCGGGACTCTGGTCAAGCAGGGGGTACAGAAGGAGGACGCTACAGTGCTGACCACTGGCCACACCAACTACTGTCTTAGAAGACAGGCTCATCATGCTTGGGGTTAACGGGGCCAGCGACCGCTGCCCAACTGACCTCCCCTCCAATTATTCGGCACTCCGGCCACCCCCGGCCTGGCACCACGTGGAATAACCGCATTTTCTGTTTTCTGTATGTGATGCTTTGACACAGGGGGCCTGCTGGCCTCTGGGATGGTACCTCCCGGCTCCGCCAGTTCCTAGAAATAGCGAAGGTGCTCATCTCAAAAGTCTCTTCCAAATGCGACCCACCCACCCACAGCCCCCAACCCGGGCCACTGTTCCTGCCCTCGTCACAACCAGGGATAATCCGTAGGCCCGGGAGCCTGCGGCACTGCCCAGCCAGCCCTGCCCCCAGGTCCCTGTGTGGCTTCCCAGGACCTGTTCTCAGGACCTGCGGACACAACAAGCCGTCTCAGTGGCTGTCGTCTTTTTTAAGCCAGTGGCAACAGCAGAGGGCCTGGCCCAGGAGGGGCCCCTGCTGCCCACCGAGACGTGCTTGGGAGGTGACTGCTGCAGTGCCCTGGCCCAGATGGACATGCTGAGGTGGCCAGGGATGGAGTGACCTTGCAGATGGGCCCTTCATGTCCCTCCCACCACCCGAGGATGATGGTGCAAGCCAGGGCTCTCAGCGACCCACTCGGAGCCTCCACAGAGGGGCTCAGCCTAGCGTGGGGCTGTTTTCTAAATATCTTTGGGATTGTCCATACCGCTGAGCCACCAGCTAAGCCCCCTCCATTCCAGCAAAGGAGCGAGAGGCCGGACTGACCCTGGGCCTTGGTGGGCCTTGGGCATGTGGTCTGAGCCAGCCCAGCCAGCAGAGCCTCAGCCCAGAACTGGGTGTGTATACCTCCCACGCCCCGTGCCATCCCCCCAGTAGCCACAGCGTCTCCACTGTATCCAGCACACAGGAGAGGCAGGAGCCAGACACCAGCTCCTCCCTCTCCATCCCCTGGCTCAGCTGTCCCTGGAGCCTGAGCTCCTCACGGCCATCCTCTCCTGCCCCCTCCCCCGCCGCCACCCCCAGCCACTCATCCTCACAGCTTCCCTCCCCAGGAGTGACTCTGGAATCCAGCCCTTGAGTCTCCCCATCCCTGTGGCTTCCCCACCTCCTGACAGCCTGCTCAGCAGCCCTGGCCAGGGGCAAAGCCACTGTCTCCAGGAGTCTGGGTTCCATCACCACCCCAAAGCACCCCCCAAACTTGCCAGGTCCCCAAGAACGTGCAGGAACAGACATCGGACGCTGGTGTCCAGGGCTGGATCCAGACCAGAGCATGTTGTTTGAGGCACGTCATGCAGGCAACTAGGTATTCTTAAACCACAGGCTGAACTAGGTAGTGTCCCCTAAAACTTCAGGCCACGTCAGTTCCACAGAAGGTAACTCACGGGAATGAGGCCCCCGCAGGTGTGAGTGGTTGAGATGGAGTCCCCTCGTGGGTGGGCTCCGATCCAGCAGCCATCAGTAGGAGAGGGACAGTTGGATACAGGGAAAGCAGCCGTGTGACAGTGGAGGTGGGGGCTGGGGGGAGGACCTGGCCTTGAGGCTTGAGCCACCTGGAGCTGGGGAGGCAGGAAAGCGCCTCCACTGGGGCCTGTGGGGAGTGAGGCCCTGGTTCCAGATGGCAGCCTCCGGAGCCAAGAGAGAACGCTTCCTACTGCCGAAGCCCCCATTGTGGTGACCCGCTAGAGCAGCCCCAGCCTCTCAGGTGAGCACTCAGCCGTCAGGAAGCATCCACAGACAGGTCCCTGCACCTGCCAGCAAGTGCAGCAGCTACACCAATCCAATGTCTGTTTCTGCATGTCCTGGGGGTCCCGGCAAGCTGGGGCAGGGGAGAGAGGGGGTCCTTTGGGTGGCCATGGAATGGGGACTCCTGGAGACAGTGGTGTTGCTGGAGGCAGGACCCTACCTGCAGGGACCAGGGCTCGCCGGCCCGTGTGTGCCCATGGGGATAGGGTTATCCTGATGGGAGGGAGGGGTTACCCTATGGGGCAGAGAGGAGAGGCCTCCCCTGGGGGAGGCAGCTCCTGGTCACTCTGGCACGGCAGAAAGTAGCCGCCCAGCACTGACAGAAAGCTCCAGAAAACCCCCTTCCAAACTCCTCTTATGCCAGCGGAGCTGACTGATGGTCTGCCACTCTCCCACAAAATGAATCTATACCCAGAGCCTGGCCAAAATGAACAAGACTGACATTACCAGTGGGGTTCCAATGATTCCACGTCCCATCCAATCGGGGAGCGCTGACACCAGCACCTTGGAGAACTGTCTGGAATGGTCCAGAACTGTTGGCGTAGCCTTCTATCCCCAGCACTCCCACCACTAAGTGCAGAGCCAACCAGAGTCAGGCGACACCCATAAAAAGTCAGACAAGACTGCCCCAGAGGAGCCCAGGACAGTCCACTGGCCATGACTGGGGAAGACATAGTGCTTGCTGCCCAGGGTGTGGGGTCACCCACAGTCATGGTGCTCAGCCAGAGAGGCTAGACCCGAGGCCAGTGGATGCCAGAGAGAGGCTACTGTGGGGGCCTGCAGGGCACAGGGGCTCTCAGGGGTTCTGGGAGTGCCCTCTCATGATCCGTTGACACCATGGTGGTGGTGTGTGTGGATGTGTACAAAGACACATGGACCTGGAGGCAGACTCAGCCTTCCATGGCGCGCAAGCGACACCGTTTTACTTTATTTATTTATTTATTTATTTATTTATTTATTTATTTATTTTTGCAGTACTTGGGATGGAATCCAGGAGCATTTCCACCTCCAAGCTACACCCCCAGCCCGATTTTTTATTCTTTATTTTGAAACAGGGTCTCACTGAGTTGTAGAGGGCCTCACTAAGTAGCTGAGGCTGTTCATGAACCGTGATCCTCCTGTCTCAGCCTCCAGAATGCTGGGATTACAAGCACGCCCACCACCCCTGGCTTATTTTTTTTATTTTTGAGCTACCCCGTTTTCAAAGCTTACCCCAGGGCGTGCCCCTGCAAGATCAAAAGCTCTCTGAAGGAAGCCCTTGGGCACGCGGCTGGCGAGCACTCTGCAGACCCTGCCAGGGACGCCACCTTCTCCCTGCGGGCTCCCTAAACCACACAGGCAGGCACAGTTGGGGGGCCTCGGTTCTGCCCTCCCCACCTTGTACAGCAGCACCCACAGCTGAGAGTGTGTGCTGTGTTCACCGCCCCTCAGAGGACAGTGGCCGCCCAGCCGGTCCACCAAGGATGTGGACTCTAGAAGGAGCCGAGGAGCCCTCATCACAGGCCCCCTCCTCTCTGAGACTCGGTTTCCCCATCTGGAAACTTGTGTAAGCAGCAGTACCTGCTTTGGAATTGTAGTGATGACTGAATTACAACAGGCGTGGAGTGTATCGCTTGATGTCTGTATGAGCGGGCCAGCGGCGTCCTTGCCAGAGACGCCTGGAAGCCATCATGCCAATTACATGGCACTGGGTCACCTGTGTGCCCAGCCTGGAACACGCGCCCGGCCTTTCAGCACATTAACTGAGCAGGCAGAGCCCAAAGTGCCAGCCCCTGTGCCCGGATATCGCAGAAACCTCAGGCACCGGGATCTGGGCAGCAGCGGATGGGGAGGTCCCCGTGGCTGGTTGTCCACGCTGGTCGGATGCCTTTGTAATCAGGACTGTCAAGCGTGGAGCTCCATAAATGGTCAGGCCTGGCCTGATACTGCGACTCATTATCAGCTCTGCGTCCCATCGCCTGCCACATGGCTGTCCCCAGGGCCCTCAGGTGGGAGGCCCTGGGCTGCGCGGCCGGAGGCCGGAGGAAGCAGCTGCTTCCTGGAGCCCGGGCTTCACCTGTGGCTGCACTTGGCTCAGACCCCCGTCTTAACAATAACACACCTTAGCGATTTGCCAAATGAGCTCCCCTTTCCCCTTAAAAAAAAATTAAAAAACAGTTCTGCTCCCCCGGAAAGGAGTTCAGACACCAAGGAGGATTCCAACTGGAAAAAGCAGCAGTGAAGCCCAAGACTGCAAGCAGAGCAATGCCGGCGGCCTGCGGGTCAGGCGGACGCCCGGAGCGGCCGGAGCAGTGCAGGGCTGTGTTCCCAGCACAGGGAGCTGCAGCCGGCTTCCCAGGAGGTGGGGACAGCGGACACCAGCAGGGCCCTCCCCCTGTTTGCCCAGGACCCTCGGTCTTCAGGTTGGCCGGTGTGGCCGTCGCAGCCTAGTATGTGTCAAAGTGCTCGGGTCTGGGTAATAAGTCTGGTGATAACTTAGAGGTGGAGGGGCCCGCCTCTAAGAAAAAGAGGGCTCTGTGATCAGCCCCACCCAGGGCATCCCGGGATCTCCGCCCAGCAGGAGCTCTCACTATGGCCGGGACACTGGGAGGCCAAGGACTTGGTACCTGGGGGTGGGAGCTCAGTCCAGGCTGATGAAGAGTTCAGAATGGGCAGCACACACATGTAGGCTCCCTAGGCCCAGCTCTAGGTCCCCCCAGCCCAGAAAGCTCCTGAGCACAGCCTCCAAAACAGAGGGCCATTTTAGGGGCAGGGTCCTCAGGCCGAGACCACGCCTGGGCCTGCTGCAGGGTGGGTCCTGCCCTTTGTGGGGAGGTCTGGGCACCTGGTTGCCCGTCCATCATAGGGCAGCCCTTGGGCGCTGCTTGATTGAACAGGGCCGCTATGGGGGGTGTCCGGAGTCCCAGCGTGAGTGCGCATAAAGGCTCACCGTGGTCTTGGAGTTAATGACAAGACCCTGGCTTTGCAGAAAGCCCTCCAAAGCCCTTGGTTGTGGGGGTGGGGCATCTTCCCAGGTTCTCCTGGTGGTCCTGAGCCGGTGACCTCCTCTGCAGGCTGTTACCCTCAATCCCCTATTAGAGGGCAAGTCCCCTCTGCTGAGCACAAAGTCACTGTCTCCCCTGCACACAAGCGCTCTGGCTCCTCCTTTCTTCACTTCTCCGCCACCCGCCCTGGGTCTGGGCATGTGCTGCTGCCCATCTTGCTCGGATCCACCATGAAGTTGGGGCCAGGGGCAGGGGACTTCTGCCTAGGACCCCAGGCCCTCATTCCACACATCCCAGGAGGTCCTCAGGACACACACACAGCTCCCAGCAGATATGACACAATTCACGTGGGGCCTCCGAATCCTGCTCCTGAACCACACACACCCCTGCCTGGCCCCAGAAGAGGCGGTGGTATGCGTGAAGGCCAGCCCCCTCCGAGAGCCTTCTCTAGCAGCTGAGGCCACCTTCGAGCCTAACCCTGGTCAGGGAAGCCACGTTCCCCCCAGAATGCACCCTGGTGAGAGAGGCGTGGGGAAGCCACCATCAGCCATTGCGGCCCAATGCAGCCGCCCTTGCGGACCACCCATGACCCTGTGGACTCACTCTCTGGGCCCATGCTACTCCAGGACAGCTAAGGGACACACACTGAGGGGTGCTGTCCATCTGGAGGCTCTGAGGCTCCCCAGAAGCAGCACCCTCTTACTGGGTGGCCAGGCCGGCTCCTTGTGCCTTCAGACAGTCACAGGAGCCAAGAGGCCACCTGCCCACCCTCCCCCTCAGGGGCACAGAGGTGGTCACACTGCAGGTTAGGGTAGGAGCCCAGGCACCCAGGGCTGCCTTCCCATTGACGACGTTTCCCATCTTGTGAGACATCTGAGCACCCTGGGAAGAAAAGCTAAAACCTTCCAAAGCAGGGCCAAAATCCACTGGTATAGTTCCAGGCTGAGCTGGCCGCGGGCAGAAGAAGGTGCTTGGAGCACTTGCCGCTGACTCTGCCCCCAGCGGGGCACCGGCCCCTGGCCCCAGTGTCCCTCGGTGGGATGCTCTCAGTAGGTGCCACCGTCAAGGCACGGGCCTCCAGGGAACTGTGCGCAGCCTGCTTCGCCTCAGACCTGTCATGCGGGCAGCAGTCAGCGGCTGGCTCCCACGGGCTTCCACAAAGAATTTGATCTGAGCTGGGGCACCCGGGGGCGACTGGCGGGGCTGCGGGGTCTGGAAGGAATGTCTCCACAAAGGAGCTGGGGGAGGCTTCATTTTCCTGTGGCTGCACAGCCACAACATAACAAGTTCCACAAACTGAACCGCTGGGATAAGAATTACGGCTGACAGACCCGAGGCCAGAGGCCCACGGCCCAGCGGGGCCGCTTCTCTCTATGGCTGGTTCCGCGCAGCTTCTGAGAGTCTGCAGGCTGGCTGGGCCTTCCTAAGTCCCAGGATGAGGGGCATCTGGGGGTGCTGCCTGGCTGGGTGGCACCCCTATACACACCACACACACCTGAGCACACAGGGCTCCACCTCCCATCCCCTGCACCCCGAGGCTCCATGGGGTCAGCAGGGGGCTGGCCAAGCTGCCTGGGGCTAGGGCTGAGCTCTTGGCCCCTCTAAGCCAAGCCAGGCCAGGGCTTCGGTGATGGACAGATGGGCAGTGCATGAAAAGCCGTCCAGTGGGGCCCCGCCCTGGTGCCCTCTGGACAGGGACCTGCTCTTTCTTCAGGACTGCAGAGCCCTGGATTAGCCAAGCTCTGAACTCTAGAAGGGAGGTCGAGGGCGTATTCAGGCAGCCTACGGGCAGATTATCTGGGGTGGGGGAGCCAGGAAGCAAGGCAGGAAGCCCGTGGGCAGATGCAGTGCTTTCTGAGCTGGGCCTTTTCTTTCAGAAGCAGCCGCATTGGTTTCTTTGGGAGCTGCCGCCCCTGAAGACAGCGGATGGGAGCATGGAGCTGGGCCAGGCGGGCGGGGCACAGCCAGGACCTGAGGGGCCTCTTCCCCCTCCCCCACTTACGAGGTGCAGAACTCCAAGAGCCTCAGCCGGGGGCCCCTCAGTCCTGGCCCGACATCCCCCAGAGGGAGGCCCCGTGGAAGCCATCTATGCACCACCAGAGAGCCGGAGACATGTGTTTGGGTTTGGGTTTTTTGGTTGTTTATTTTAATTTCAAAGCAACCAAAGCATCTGAGACAGAGATGTGTAAAAGAGCTTCTCCTCAGGAAGACCCAGGGCTGGAGCCTGGAGGGCACTTGGGGCGCAGCAGAAAGCAGCAGCCTGAGCTGGGGGGAGGGGTGGGGGGCGCACGCCTGCAATCCCAGTACTTGGGAGGCTGAGACAGCAGGATCACAGGTTCAAGGCCAGCCTGGGCAATTTAGCGAGGCCTTCAGAAACTTAGCAAAACCCCGTTTTAAAATTAAAAAATTAAAAGGGCTGGGATTGTAGCTCAAAGGTAGAATGCCCTTGGCTCCATCCCCAGTAGGAAGAAGGAGGAGGAGCAGGAGACGGTGGTGGACAAGCATCTGGGGTCATCTCTCCACAGGGACGTTCCCGACTGTCCCTTCAGGCAAAAGCCGCCACGGGCCACACCCTGGATGGCCAGTCCCCAGAACGGCCATGCGGGAGCAGAAGCTGTGTGAGGCCTGCCGGCCTCTGGAGAATGTGGCCAGGCCTGGAACCTGGGCTCCCCACCGGGCTGGGGCTCCACCTCGCCCACCTTCTTGGCAAGTCCGTGTCACTCGTAAGACATCTTCAAACTCCTTCCTCCAACTAAGAGACAAAGCCTACAGTTTCGAGGATTATTCTTACATTTATAAAATCTTTTAGCAACTAAAGGTTGATTGTGTGTGTGTGTGTGTGTGTGTGTGTGTGTGTGTGTGTGTGTGTGTGTGGTACTGGGGTTCCTGGAAGCCCTTCTACCTCCGGGCTACACTCCCAGACCTATTTTATACTTTTTTATATTTGGAGATGATAAGTTGGGTCTTGCACTCGTGTGACTTTGTGTCACATGACTTCTGCAGGGCAAGGGAGGGGCCGAACCCCCCCCCACCCCCGTGAGAATTGGACGTTCCCGTGAGTAAAACCCCCATCTCACGAGACGCATACCTTAAAAAGGAAAGCCCGTGTCCTCTAGCTTCAGACAGGCGCGCAGGCCCCACGGTGCCTCGCCCCGATCCCCGGGAGAGCCGTGCCATTAAAACTTTACATGCCACGTGTACCGGACCTCTCTCGTGTTTTTCACACTCCGCCATACTCACTTATTTTTTATTTTACTAGCATAATTTTTTATTTTACATAACAGGAAACAGGGTCTCTTAAGCTAGCGCGGCTGGCTTCGAACCTGCGCCATCCTCCTGTCTCTGCCTCCCAAGCGCGGGGATTACAAGCGTGCGCCACCATGCCCGGTGATTTTTTTTTTTTTCCTTCTGATTATCAAGGATCTTTCCTAGAGTTCCCAAGTGCATAGGAGTAAGGTGAACAGGAGAAAGCCAGACAGTGGATGTGGGCAGCCCCCAGCCGGGAAGGAGGGAGGGGAAGGGAATAGGCGCCCAGCAGGCTCCACCAGGCCCCGTGATAGCATTGCCATGGTGCGACTGCCAGGCCAGGAGGCCCCAGTAAGGCCAAGCGCCTCTCCCTTCCTGCAGCCAGCACTCTCCTGCCACGTGTCTCTCATTTCTGAGTTGTACAGGAGCATCAAGACAGTCTCAGCTGGGGACCAGGGGCAGAGGGGCTCCTGTCGTCCCCTCTTCCTGCCAGTCAGAGGCAGAGTGGGCCCTCCCCTCCCGGGCTCCTCCCCATGCCCTTCCCCTTCCTCACCACCCTCCCTGCCCTGGCCCTCCAGTCCCAAGTGCCCCTACATCCCATGCCCTAGCTGCGGCCCAGGCTCTGTCTCACGCCCCAAACTCTGCACGGACCTTCAAAGTGAAGGCAACAGTTTAAATAGTAGGTCATCCTTGGAATGACTGGATGTTCATTAAGTCCTTGAATCAAAAAGGAAAAAAAAAACGTAAAGACTGCTGAAGTTTTGAAACAATAAATTACTGATGTTTGTTTTCCTGAGCCCACAGGCTGCAGCCCCACCTTCCTGGCTTGGGCGGTGGCCATGCCCAGGGGCTTCCTTCCCAGCCTGCGCGGCAGAACCCCGTGGCCTGGGAGGGGGCACAGACCGGGCCTGAGGCATAGCCACACTGGCCGTCCCTATAGGACCAACTGACCCCTGGGGCCTTGGGATCCTGAAACACAGTAACACTGAGGCGGGAGGCTCTGACTGGCCTGCAGGAGTCCTGGGGAGTCATGCACCCCCCTCCCCAGCTGTGCACCCCTGCCTATGTGTTAACCTCCAGCAATCCTCTCCACAGAGACCTCACACTTTCCACAGAAAATATGAACTTCCTGTATGAGGGGCTTCTGTTTAGAGGCCCTCTGGGATGGCAGCTGGACGGCTCGGCCAGCATCTTCTATCTTAAACTCAGCCCTGGGAAGGCTGCCTAAACCCGCTCACATGCACACCCACGAGCTCCGCTGGAGGCTCGGTGTCCAGGACACACTGGGCTGCTGCTGCTGGACATTTGCATCCCAGGAGCATCTGAGCCCAGTCCTCCTCCTCACTGCCTTCTCCCTTCCCCAGTGCAGAGCTGAAGGCGGCTGCCCAGGGCCTGGGCCACCCACACGGCTCCACCCCTGACAAACCCCGGTCTCTCTGAACTTCCCAGAATGCTGCCTGCCACGGTTAAATAGAGATGCCCCTTGAAGAGCTCATGCACAAGTCACCAGGGTTCTAATCTCATCAGTTCTAATCTCTAAATGAGAGCCACGGTGCTGGGCGGTAACGGAGGTGGTGAGTGTGGCTGGAGGAGGTGGGGCCGTAGAGGGGTGGTCGGGGGACTGCTTGTGTCTCTGAATTCCCTCCCTGCTCTCTCGTCTGGCCTCCTTGACGTGAGAGCAGAGTTCTTGCTCTCCCTCTCTCCGCCTCCTGAGCGGCACAGATGTAACTGGCCTGACGGACTGAACCTCTGAAATCTCCAGAACTGTGAGCAAATAAATCTTCGCCTAAGTTGTCGTTGGCTGTTTTGGATTCTACCAGTGAGAATTCTGACAGAAACACTATCCTTTTCCAAGTCTGCTGCCATGGGCCCTGAGGCCGGCTTCCCCTTCCTGAGCTCAGGGCTGCTGGATCCAGGGCCCATTAGTAGCAGGAAAAGTGTCCAGCCCGTGACCTGAAGTAAACACTTCACTCTGTAACCCCAGATATGCCTTAGAGCCAAAACAGAGAGGTCCTCGGGCCCTGACCTTCCTTGCTTAAATGCAGGGCTTTGCAGGCGTCTTGGGCCTTTGGATTAGAGTGTCTGATAAATGGACATCAAAGCAAAGAAGACCCACTGTCCCCACATCAGCAGCAGCCTCTAGCTCCCACCACTGGGCAACCGCTCATCTGGCCCAGGGTGCTCCACAGCCCTGGTGGGAGAGGAAGGCCTGGGGTCCTGAGGAAATGGTCACAGGGCAGGGAAGCAGGACCTGCGGCCTGCCTAAGGCAGGGGCCAACCTTTAACAAGCAGATGGGGGCCAGGGAGCCAGGGGAGGGGCCCAGGGATGCAGCGGCGTCCAGCCCCTCCAACTCCCACAGCAGCACGGGCAGGTGTGGTCTGGACCTCGCCAGCAACCCTGCCCTCAGTGTGAACCGCAAGGAACAGATTAATAGTTTGGGCCCCACAGAGCCCTGAGTCGGCTTCCATCCCCCACAGGCCCCTCTCTGGGAAAGGAGGAGCTCTGCTGTGGGAGGAATGAAGTGTCTGCTCCCCAGGGGGATCGAACGATCACATCCTGGCCAGAGAGAGGACAAGAGCATCATCTTCCACTTCAGAAAGGCAAGACCCGGAAGGAAGGGCAGCTCCTCACCCTGCTTGACACATTCACACACGCGCTCTTGGAGAAAGGGGCCCCTGCATTCCTCCTGCCCATAGCAGACGGGCGGTAGGGCTTGTCCTCCCATGCCCGGGCCCCACCCCACCACATACACCCACAACACTCAGTGCAGCAGCACACAGCTACCCACGACACCCTCACACAACCCAAACACAGCACACTACAGCCACACACATGCAAGCATATGTGTAACATACATGCACATCCCGTAGACGCATGTTCCCGGTGGCGTTTGTGGTACTTTGTGCAAAGGTGAAGGTGCTGCTTTCTGATTGGTTGTCCTGTTCAGGCCTCAGGGGAAGCCCCTGAAGGGCCAGAGAAGATTGGCCTGGCTGCCCACAGGGAGGGTTCTCTCTGCCACCGTCCAGAGAGCTGCCGGCCCTGGAGGGGTTGGGGCCCCAGAGATGCCAGGAGCCAGGAAGTGCGTCGAAGCTGGAGGGGCTGGGGCCCAGGGGGTGGAGAGGCCCCGGGGCAGCAGCCCACCTCTCACCTTTTCCTCAGTGTCCTAGTAGCAGGCTGAGACTCCTTCCCATCCTCCTCCAACCCCAAGAATAGAATCCTTCCATACAGTAGTGCCCCCCACACACACTGGTCCTTCCTGGACACCAGGACAGGCTGAGGCTCTGCGTAGGGTCAAGAAGGCAGGAGAGGGACGGATCGGTTTATGTAGATGCAAAAGAAGAAAATCCTGGGAGAAGCTGGGACGATGCCGCATCCTCATCTGGCTCCAGAATTTCACACGCCGCGTTATCGAGAGAGAAGCGGCCAGCTGTGTACGGTGACTGTGGCCACGTTCCCTGTGAACACGGCACTCCCTGGAGACGGTCGACCACCGCGGTTGCCTGGGGTTCAGGGGAGGGGGAGACAAGGTGGCAGAACACAGACACTCTTGGGCAGAGACACCACTCTGACTCTATGGGACACACGCCATCCATCCATCCAACCCAGAGGGTATCCGGGAATGAACCCTGATGCAAATGACAGGCTTGGTTAATATGACGCCACCAGCACTGGCTGGTCAGCCGTGACAGAGTCCCATTCCAATGCGGTATAAAAATATCAGGGAGCCAGGTGTGGTGGTGCACACTTGCAATCCCAGTACTTGGGAGGCTGAGACAGGAGGATTGAAGGTTTGCGGCCAGCCTCAACTACTTAGTGAGGCCCTCCGCAACTTAGTGAGACCTTGTTTCAAAATAAAAAATTTTTAAAAATAGGGCTGGGGGTGTAGCTCGGAGGTCGGATGCCCCTGGGTTCCACCCCCAGTACCTCAATATATATATATATATATATATATATATATATATATATATACACATATATATACATACACATCCCTTAGATGCATAATATATATATGTATATATGTATATATGTATATATATACACACACACACATATATATATGAAGAGAGTGTATATATATGTATATATATATATCAGGGACATGTGTGTGTATATGTGCGTGTGTGTGAGTGTGTTTGTGACAGAGACAGACAGAGACAATAAGGGATCTTTGCATTTTACGTTCAACTTTTCTATAAAATGAAATATCTAAACAATAAAATCTTTTATTTATTTTTTTTGAGGTACTGAGGATGGTACTGAGGTGCATTCTACACCCAAGCTACACACTCAGTCCTATATTTTATTCTTTATTTTGAAACAAGGTCTCACTAGGTTGCAAAGGGCCTCACTAAGTAGTTGAGGCTGGCTGCCAACCTTCAATCCTCCTGTCTCAGCCTCCCAAGTACTGGGATTACAAGCATACACTACCCCCGGCTAATCTTAAAAAAAGAGCAGCATGGTGGCGCACGCTTGTAATCCCAGCACATAGGAGGATCTCAGGCTTGTGGCCAGCCTCAGCAATTTGTGAAGGCCCTCTACAGCTTAGTGAGATCCTGTTTCAAAATAAAGAATAAGCCAAGTGTGGTGATGCATACTTATATTCCAGCATTCAGGAGGCTGAGACAGGAGGATCGTGGTTCACGGACAGCCTCAGCTACTTAGTGAGGTTCTTTGCAACTCAGTGAGACCCTGTTTTAAAATAAAGAATAAAAAATTGGGCTGGCTGGGAGTATAGCTCAGAGGTAGAATGCCCCCGGGTTCAATCTCCAGTACCACACACATGGGAGGGAGGGAGAGAGAGAGAGAAGGAAGAAGAAGAAGAAGAAAAAGAAGAAGGAGGAGGAGGAAGAGGAGGAGGAGGAGGAGGAGGAGGAGGAGGAGGATAACCAGGCCAAGGAAATGGCTATTTTCTGAACAAATCCCACTTTGTGGGGTATCAGCTGCCTCCTCAAGCTCCCTCCTGCTCCCCACAGACATGGTGGCCCCATGGAGCCACCTATGTCAGCCTCTGGGGCTCATAGTGACCCCACCACCTGCCTGGCACCTGGCCTTGTCAGCCTGTGTCCAGTCCCAGGCCTCCCCAGCTCTGGCTGCAGGTGGGGCTGGGGCAGCTGGCCAGGCTGGGGACTGTGTGCTTGTGTCTTGGCTTGGCCTGGAGACTCGGGGACACGATTCACTGGGCACCAGTGACTCAGGCTCCTCTACACCGTGGCTGGGCGTTCCTGGTGCATGTCACCGCAGGGCACTGCTGGCCGACCAGTTCTGAGTGTGTGGCTCAGCAATGCACCCACTCCCCCTGCCACTGGTCCTGCTCAGTGACCATGTCCTATCGACCGTGACCACACCATGCGCCGTACACACCTGGGTCAGGCCCGTGCTGCCTGGAGCCAACAGATTATGATGAAACTCTCCTCTTCACAACTGTGAATGGGACGAGAACACGGCCCCATCTCTTGCCCGAGGCCCACTTTTCAAAACCAAACCTCAATCCCCTAAGCAGATGCACACGCTCTTAGCCACTCACACGTTTCTAAATCAATTTCCCCCAATCATCCCTCTCTCCAGCTTTCTCAGCCAGGACTGCAGGGGAGAATGGAGCTTAGAGAAAATGATCTAAGCGATGTGTTCTCGATTCTCCGATCTGGTGAGGAGCCAGCGCCTTTCTAGGTGCTGGGGGAGACAGAGCCCAAGGCGTCTCAGGACATCAGCTCCTCTCCTTCCAGGATCCCCAGGAGGAGGGCCCTTCCTCTACTACAGGAACCAGCATTTCTGTAGAACTCACTGAAATGGGCCAGATGGCTTCCCCTTACAGATGGGGCCTGCGGCCACAGAGGGGAAGGACCTGCCCACAGCCCTATTGTTCACGGCAGGGCCCCTGAGAGCCCTGGGCAGGCCTGTCGTCACCACGCCTGAATGTCCTTCCAGCCAGCCACACACGAACGCCCAAGGCCACGCAGCTGTATGTCACCCCAGCAGTCACCCCACTACCCTCGGGGAACAGCTGGCACCTGGTGACAGCTCCCGCCACTTCCCCTCCTGGGTCCTGCACCCCAGCAACAGAGACACCCCTCACTTCAGCTCAATTTAAAAAACGAATAAAATACGGAACCAGGGCAGCTAAGCTAGTCAGGAAGAGGATGACAGCAAACTCTGTAGTGGTGGGCCTGGACCCACAGAGCCATTAAGACTCCTCTAAAGGTAGTAACCAGACATGCTCCTGATGGAAGGGCATGTCACCTGTGCAGGCATCCCACCACCACCATCACCATCACCACAATCACCACCACATCACCACCACCATCACCATCACCACTACCATCACAATCACCATAATCACCATCACCACAATTACCACCACATCACTACCACATCACCATCACCACCACCATCACCATCGCCACCACCACAATCACCATCACCACCATCATCCCCACCACCATCACTGTCACCATCATCATCACATTACCACCACCATCACCATCACCATCACAATCACCATAATCACCATCACCACAATTACCACCACCATCACCACCACCATCACCACATCACCACCACCATCACCATCACCACAATCACCACCACCATCACCACATCACCACCACCATCACCGTCACCATCATCATCACATCACCACCATCACCATCACCACCACATCACCACCACCATCACCATCACCACCACCATCACCGTCACCACCATCATCACCATCATCACCACCACTACAATCACCATCACCACCATCATCCCCACCACCATCACCATCACCATCACAATCACCATAATCACCATCACAATTACCACCACCATCACCACCACATCACCACCACCATCACCATCACCACCATCATCACCATCATCACCACCACTACAATCACCATCACCACCATCATCCCCACCACATCACCACCACCATCACCGTCACCATCACCACCACATCACCACCACCATCACCATCACCACCACATCACCACCGCCATCACCATCACCACCATCATCCCCATCATCACCACCACTACAATCACCATCACCACCACATCACCACCACCATCACCATCACCACCACCATCACCGTCACCATCATCATCACCATCATCCCCACCACCATCACCATCACTATCATCTTCACCATCAATATCATGGCTATATTGGAGTCTAAGCCTGTGGATTAACCCAACAGTTTATGGGAAACTGGGGGATCGAGGAACACTTTGGACAGCAGTCGGAAAAACCCAGAATATAGGGAATTCTACAGAACAAGGGATGGCAAGTGAGGGAGGGGCAGGGAAGGAAGAGGAAGAGATGAGGGAGAGAGGTACAACTCTCAGAGATCAAAGGAGACTTCAGAGTCGTATCAGCTGTGGACTTTGTACTCAAACAGACCAACTCTAAAGAGACAGGGGACAGCCAGAGAACTTTCAACAGTGACTACCAGATTATATTGAAGAATTAATTGTTAATGTTTTAGGCTTCATAATGACAGTATGGCTATATTTTTTAAGAGTCCTTGTTCTGTAGAGCTACCCACTGTATTTTTATGGTGAAATGAGATCACAAGTTGCTTTAAAAAAAAATCTAGAGCCAGGCACGGTGACCTACGTCTGTAATCCCAGTACTTGGAAAGCGGAGACAGAAGGATTGCAGGTTAGAGGACAGCCTCATCAAACAGTGAGACTCTCACCATCCTAGGGAGACCCTGTTTCCAAATAAGAAATAAAATGGGATGTAGCTCAGAAGTAGAATGCCCTTGGGTTAAATTCCAGGTAACACACAAACACACACACACACAATCTAAGAGGAGGAGGAAAGTGGGCACTATAGATAAGCCAATACTGGCTTCTCTAACATTCTTGATGTCTGAAAATTACATCACTAAAATCTTCAATTACCTGGTGGGAAATGAGTAGCTGCACAGGGCACGCCTGGACCATGAGGCTCAGCTGTCTCCTAGGCCTAGCCCAGGGCTCAGCAAGGAAGTGCGAATCGTGTATCATGAAAGCACAGACTTCCCTCATGCTTGGCTTCTCATCCCAGCTTTCTAGAATGTCCACAATGCATGTATTTTATCACCCATGTAATATTTTGGTGTGCTGATCTATACAACCCGTGTCACAGATAAATGCGCACACATGCCCAGGGACGGTGTGCTCAGCACTTTGCACTGTCAAGGGCTGGGGAATCACAAAGCTTGGACCACCCTCGAGAGAGCTCCGGAGGCTCTCCGGAGCCATCGCGCCCTGGCAGAGGCCACGTGAGCAGGTGGGCAGCTGTGCACCCCAGCCCAGCTGGGCTCCCAGCAGCTGACTCTCCTCTACGATGCTGTATCCACCCTGATGTTCTCCCGAATGCAATGGTGTCCTGCGAACTATGTGTTGGCCCCTGGGGTCTGGGCGCCACCTCTCTGACAGAACAGAAACACCAGGGTTGCATTTCACGTTGTCTTTTTAAAACTGCCTGCCTACAGAAGGTTGGGATTTGAAGCCTCCAACACTCCATCCAAGCAAACCCCAAGAGACACCAGTGAGTGCACCCAGCCAATGCCCCAGTGGGCCTGTTACCCCATCCGCCGCAGGCCCTGGGGCGCTCTGATACCCACTCACACACACGCAGGAAGTGCGGCTTCCCCTGGCTTGCCCTCCACTGCAGGAAGCACAAGGGCACCGTGTATCTTTCTCGGACTCCAACCCCATGGATGTCAGGAATCACAACTGTCCCCTGGGAACGTGCTTAGATGTGATCTCCAGGTCACAAGTCACCAAGATAGCATGTGGTCAATGTTATACCCAAAGTCCGGGATCTCAGGGGGAGAGAGACCACCACACACAATAATGCAAAGGCAGGAAGGGGGGGTTATTGGGAACCAGCTCGAGCTCGGGTCCAAGTCCTCTGGAGTGGAGTTTTGACAAGGACCCCGAGTCTTTGTTTCAAGGCAGTTTTATACATTTCGTCACTCGGGTGGGCTGTGATTTACCTTTCAGTCACTCGGGTTGTGATTTACAAAGGGGTTATCTTTAGACCAAAAGGAATCTTTGCTGCTGTTATCACAAGCAATGGACAGGATACTTGGTGCCTCCCGTTTGGTTTGTCGCTCCTGGGGTTGGTTGGGAGTTTCTCATCCTGACCCACGTGCCAAAACTGGCACTTAACTGTTAGTTGTCTTCCTGGGAAACGGAAACTCAGGCCTAGCGTTTGCTGTATGGAGGAAGCCTGTCATGGCTCTGCTCTGGTCCTACAGTCAAATGTCCAGAAACCTGGGTCATCCAACTTGTTTAGCAGGTGTGTGGCCACCAAGGCTGCACTCTCAGGTGGCGTGGACCCCGATTCTGGATGCAGATGGGCTAAGGAGAGAATGGCCGGCTGGCAAGCGACGTCCAGCAACGCCCCACTCACTCCTACAGATGTCACCGCCATGCCCTGGGGGCTCAATTTTGTTGAATTTAATTGATTAATTGAATTAATTGATTCCAGGTAAGAACCCAGGAAACAAGTTGAGACAGAGAGAGAAAGGACCCTGTACCAGTATTGGGAAGGGGTTTTAAAACATATTAATGTACCAGTATTGGGAATGATTTCCAATTTTAAAATATATCTTTGGTAGTGAAGAAAGCCAGGAGCAGTGGGGAGAGGGCAGCAGATGTCACCGTGGATATAAATTAGCAAAGGAATAGAAGAAGCCTGGGGCCTTTTTACATTTCTGAAGAGACGCAAACTTCCTCCAGGATGTGAGGAAATCCTAGATTCCGGACAAGCAACTTAACACATTTTGGAGTGTAACAAAAAGTGTGGGGGTCTGTGCTGCACCCCTGCCCCAGAGGGGGCGGGTCTGGCTGGGGCGGAGACAGAGCGGATCCTGGGTTGGAGACAGGGCAGCGCGTCTACAATCAAAGGACCTGCCCAGACCTCCTTGGGCCGGCCATAAGAATGCCCCACGCGTTGTATCTTTGGTGAATTCTTCTGAACCCCCCCCATGCCGCTCCTGAATGGCACGGGGCTGTGACCGTCTTCTGTATTCCGCTCTTTTTAATAAACTTCTTAAATCTTCAGCAAGAGTCTGGGCTATTGCATATCTATCCTTAGCTCAGGACAAGAACCTGCAGTTTTTTGTGCTTTTTTGTGTTTTGAGGGAAATTGTGTCTGGGAGCCTAACAGGGCTCCCCAGGCACAATTTTCAAAACCGTAACATCTTCCCTCAAATCCTGGCTCCTGCTGGATTCTGACATCAGAGCAAACGCTGTGGGCTGCCTGCTCAGGGGTGCGGGCTCCGCAGGAACCGTGTCCACCTGTGTGGGGAAACTCAATTCAGGACAAGTGCTCGCCAGAGGGGCAGCGAGGAAGCTCCAGGCACCTGGGGCTGAGCCCACCTGTGAGCGGGGCATCCAACGAGACCGACAGGGCCCGCCCGTGGGAACCCCAGGGGACGGGGCTCTGCTCACAGATGAGAGTGGCCGGCTCAGAGGAGCAGGGCCACGGGCCCCGCAGGCTGGGCAGCGCACCAGGGCCCGCGGGGCACAGGCAGCCTCCACCAGAGCGCGCGCGCACTCTCCCTTTCGCTGTCTCCCCTCCCCCACCCCGTGTCTCAGTCCCCGCTCTCCCAGCCTCCCTCCCAGGACTCCCAGAGGTGCCCTGGGCTCTGTGGCCTTCCTGTCCCTGCAGGTCCTCTCAGTGTGCAGATGCCCTCGCTGGGGCAGCTCTCAGCCCTCGGGCACTGCAGCTGGTTGGGCTCCATCTTTTCCTGCTTGCTAATCAACAGTAAAAGAGTCCTTTAGGAGATCATTGTCAGAGGAGGCCTGTGCGCTACCCTCCTCCAAGGACACAGGCTGGAGTGGGGGAGCAACTCCCCCAGGTGGGGCTCCTGGTTTCAGAGGGGAAGGAGGGCGGGCAGACAAAATAGCCACCCCTGGGGGCAGTGGGCCAGGGAGCAGGGTGTGCAGCAACTGGCCAGCCTGAGTGTCCCCAGAGGCCACAGGAGGAACAGCCAGAAAGCACCTGGAATGCATGGGGCCAGAGCCACGTGGCACCCGGCGCATGGAGACACCACCCCTGTCTGTTGGGCCCAGGGCCTGCATATCTCGGGCCACTGCCGGGAGAGGCGGCAGCCTGCCAGCGAGCAAGGGTCAGCCCATGACCCCAGCCCTACATCCCTGACCTTGTTCCACTCAATTCTGATTTACATTATGCAAGAGTCCATTTCCAGTGTCTGTCAGACCTTGGGCCCACCCTCTGCCCCAAAGCTGGGCAGGAGAGCTAGAGTCCCTTTCTCAGTTCTGGAGGGAGCTGCATGCTGGGACCCCCAGCCCCACCCCAGCCCGGCTCACAGCACCACCACCCTCAGTGGCCTCGGAAACCAGCCGTGCTCTCTGCAGAAGCCTCGCTGGAAGAGAGATGGACCTGTTCTCACCCTCTGTGTGCGTGCGTGCATGGGTGCGTACGTGTGTGTGTGTGTGTGTGTGTGTGTGTGTGTGTCCTGCTACAGCCAAGACACATGGCTTTCCTCTTCTTCCCCTCTCCAGCCCCCCACCCCAGCTTACCCCTGCTGACCTTGAACCCACAAAACTACAAACGCTGAGCTGAACCAAGTCCCTCCGAACTGCCCCAGAAGCATCCAGTGCCCCAGGTGACCGGAGCCTGGCGGTTTCCAGAGGCCAACCCGCAGGCGCCTTTGCTCTGGGACAGAAGCGCATTGCACAGCCCAAGTCCTTGGGCTCTGGGAGTGACCGCACTACCCTTTACAGATGTGACTTCCTAAGGACCTTGTCCCAAGAAACCTAGTGGACTGGAGCGAGGCCCTATCCAAGCGTGCCTTTGGGTGGCTGTTCTAAGCAGAGCGAGGCCTGCTGGGCCTGCAGCTGAGGCCAACAGAGGCAGCCTCCGTGGGCGGGTGAGAGCCACTGGGCCTGGTCTACTGGGCCATCAGCCATACTGTGGTGCACGCGTGCGAGTGAGCTCATGTGCGCGTGGGACCTGCGTGTGTAAGCTCGTGTGTGTCTTTGAAGCCACACCCAACTCCTTCACAGCCTGGTGGTATGACTTCTCCAGACTCAGCTAAGCCGCCTTGGTGACACAACCCAGGAGACAGGGCCCAAGCAAGAATGGAGAAGTCCATGTGCACAGACACACTCGGCGGGGTGTAGGATGAACTCTCGGTCCCCCTTCCACAAAGAGGTGGTCTAATGCCCAGCGCTCGGGAAGGCAAGCATGGAGCCCAGGCAGGCGATGATACTGGGAAGACAGACTCCTCACACCCTCAGGGGTGTCAGGCCGGAGCTCCCAGGGCACCCTGTGGCCCCAAATGTGGCTGAGGTCATCACTGGCCAGCGACTGGTGAAGATGCAGGTGTCTGGAGCCCCACGCCCCCTGTCGAACCAGGGAGATGACTGGGGACACGTGGCAGGGTAAACACGTGAGAACTGCTGGCCTTCAAGGACACACACTGCCACTGGCTCTGGGATACACTAAGCACACACCAGCACTGCCCTTGGGGTCCCATGCCCAGGGCAGGAAAGGCCCGGCATCCTTGAAGACCTGCCGCCATGCCAGTGGTGCTCCATGTAGGGCCTTCAGGCCCTCTTGAAGCTCCAGAAGAGGCTCCGAGCCCAGTCTGTGACCCCCGGTCACAGTTCAGTGTGGAATGGTCTCTGGAGGACAGTGATCTCGAGTGTTGGGGGTCGGGCAGGGGTGTGTGTGAGCCGGGGTGACACAGGCTGGGCATCAGAGGACAGATGGCCCACCTAGACAGAGCCGGGACTCAGCCCCTTGTCACTGCGTGGGAGTGCGGGCCCAGAGCAAAGGAGCCGCCGCAGAGTTAGATCAGCACAAGACATTCCTCTTTTAAATGTACCCAAGTCAGGGCTGGGGCGTGGCTCCGTGGCAGGACGTTAGCCTAGCATTTGTGAGGCCCGCGGTCCAATCTTAGCACCACAAATTAAAAAAAAAAAAAAAAAGTTTAGGCAGTGTATTAAAAGATATTCAAGATACTGCAGCCTGCGCCATCAGGACTCAGCGCTGCCGGGGTCAGATCTGCCCTCTGGTCCCACTGACCCCATGACCTACAGAGGAGGAAATCGAGGCTGGGTGGGCGGCTCAGGTGACCCCTAGGGAGTAGGGCCTTGAGTTACAGCCTGGTGCCCAGTACCACATCGTCTCCATGACACCGGCTGCCTTCTGCTTCTAGGAGACAAACATCAGGAGCTGCCCTGCAGGGGGCTCAGAACCACCGCTTTTCCCCCCCGGAAGGAAAGTGTGGGACGCGGGTTCTCCACCCTGCTCTGCAGGGGCAAGTTCCTTCAAGGTTTGCTCTGTCCAGAGAGTGCCCCAGACCAGGCCCCATGACCTCTGTGGCTTTGCCACCCCCTCTCCAATGCACCTGCTCGGCAGGGGGACCCAACGTGGCTCGGCCCAGCCCAGCACCCTTCTCCACCCAGGGGTCTGCGGCCGCGGCCAGCCCTGAGCCCCTCTGCAGCCTCCCCGGCCTCCCTCGCAGCGCCAGGCACGGCCCCCAGCTGCACAGCCAGCCACACCTGCAGCCACCCCACCGCCGTGCAAACACGCTTCATGCTGGGCTCCGTCCATGGCTTGTTCAGTGGTGTCTATGTTTCCTCTCCGTCTGAACGTTGATTTCTGGACAGCTCTGTGGGTGTATGTGGTTCTGAATTAAGGCACATCTGCTTCCGACTGCTGCCTGGGGTTCCTGGAAGCCCTTCTACCTCCGGGCTACACTCCCAGATCTATTTTATATTTTTGAAACAGGGTCTCTTATGCCAGCACGGCTGGCTTCGAACCTGAGCCATCCTCCTGTCTCCGCCTCCCAAGCGCGGGGATTACAAGCGTGCGCCACCATGCCCAGCTGGTGTTCAGCTTCTGAACCTCGTCATCCCCCACCCACGTCTGTTTAGTCTCCACAATGACAAGAATATTCCAGAGAATCCCAAGACAGTAGCCAGCTGCTGTGCTCCTCAGGGGCCCGGGTCGCAGAGCCAGGCCCATCAAGCCCCTTACGGCTGCCTTGCTCAGAGCCAGTGCTCGCACCAGGCAGACACCAGTGCCGCCGCTGGGCCAGGCAGGCAGGCACGCCCCCAGCCACGGCGGGTGGGTGCATCTCGGGAAGTTAGAGGTGTTGACATGGCCTGATGGACTAAAAATCACTGAAAGTCCCATGACTGTGCCTGCAAGAGGCACAAGGGTTGTATTTTCCCAGAGAAACGTCCTGATCTTGCACCAGATTCAGGTTTTCCTCAAAATCCTTGGAGGCCATGCAGGCAGCACACCGCGTGATCCCAACTACGGGACGCCTGGACCAGGCAGGCACCTGGAGGCAGATGAGAAGCCAGTAGAGGCCGGAGGGGTGGGGCCGGGAGGAGACTGCACAGAGGATCCTCCAGGACAGCGAGACCAGCCTGCGTGCTGCTCTACGGTAGACTATCCCATCTGTACAAACCCGCAGAGCAAGCCCAAAGCAAAGGTGAGCTGTCGAATGAGAACCCGTCAGCCCTGGCTCGTCAGTTCAGCTGATGTCCCACGCCAGCGCGAGATCATTCACGGAGAAGTTGTCCCTAGGGCAAAACCTCGGTGTGGGAGTTCTCATACTTCTCACGTTTTCTGCAGACCTAAAACTGTTTTTAAAAAGCCTATTCATTGCCGGGCATGGTGGTGTATATCTGTAATCCTAGTACATTGAGGCTAAGACAGGAGGACTGCAGATTTGAGGACAACCTCAGCAACTTAGTGAGACCCCGTTTCAAAACAAAAGCTAAAATAGGGCTGGGAGCCTAACTCAGGAGTAGGACGCCCCTGGGTTCCATCTTCAGTACAAAAAAAGAAGTTTACTTAAAAAAATTTGTACAAAATAAGCAAGCACACAAATTTTAACAAAAAAATAGAAAATGAAAACAAAACACAGAGGCCAAGAGAGTGAGACCCTTTCTTTAAGGAATGAAGGGAAAGACTCCCTCCAGAAGGCTCCATCCAGGGCAGGCATCCCCGGGAACGAGTGAGGTATGAGGACACGCTTGAATGATGACACCTAGGAGAATTCCCACCAGCACACCTGTCCCAAAAGAAATTCTGAAGGTATCTCTCAGGCTGATGGACGTGAGCCCGGAGAGAAGCCCAGAACTTCAGTAATGAAGGAAGAGGAGGCAGCACGGCCGGGCGTGGCGCCGTAACCCGGCACTTGGGAGGCTGAGACAGCAGGATCCAGGGCCAGCCTCGGCAATTTAGCCAGGTTCTCCAAAACTTAGTGTGAGACTTTGTTTCAAAATAAAATATAAAAAGGGGCTGTAGCTCAGAGGTATAATGCACCCATGGGTTCCATCCCCAGTACCAGAGGGAGAGAGAGAAACAGAGACAGAGACAGAGACAGAGAGACAGAGAGAGACAGAGAGGGGTTATGGATCTCTGGGCACGTTTGTAAATTATCTTTTAAACATTTAAAGACTATCAACGGGTGTGAGGGCGCTGGCCGTGACGTCTGTCGCCCCAGTGATCGCCAGGGCTGATTCGGCTGATCCGGCCAGGCCGGGCGGGCGTCCCCTCCTCTCTCACCGCCCCACGTGCGAGGACCGGCGTTCCGTCAGGGGTATGGGAGTAGCTGCGCTCCCTGCTGGAACCTCCAAACAAGCTCTCAAGCCCATTTGCAGGAGAAAGTAGGGTGGTCAAGCTCCCAAGACTCCAGACACACCCCAGTGAGGCGCTGCACGTGGCAGTCTGCCTTTCTTTTAAAAATAAACAAATTTTTAAAACAAAAATAAAAAATATAAAGTATGAATAACAGTTGAAAGCAAGACAGCATAAGACGGTGCGGTGAGATGGCGGTGCCGGCGGGCGCGCTACGCAGAGCCCCGCGACCTGCGTGTGGTGAGACTCCCGTGCGTTACTTGAGTGGCAGCGTGTAAGCTCTGACAGACACGAAAAGTCAAGGTCGGGTATCTCAGTCTCTGTGCAACCACTAAAGAGATTCAGGCCAAAGCCAACAAGGGAAATAGATGGAAACGACAAGGTGTCGCAGGGAGGGGCAGGCAGGCGGGACAGGGACCAGCCTACCAGCGGTTACAGCAAAGGCAAACTGGCCACACACCACCAACTCTGCAAAACAGGGGCACACACTTACTGCAGATCCACTGAGACCTAGACGGACAAGCTTGTGTCAACAGCAAGAAGCAGTCAGAGGAGGGACCACAGGCTGCCAGTGCTGGCAGAGGGCAGAGCTGGAGGAGAGGAGCTCCGAGCCACGGCAGAGTGCGTGCTGTGCCCAGCCCATCGCCCGCTGGCCGCGCTGTGCTGGCCTCTGCTGTCCATCTGCTTGACCATCCACACATCCGTCCAGCCACTTTCTCCCAGGGCTCCTGCCCGACCCCTTCCTGCCGGCAGTGGGGCTTCCCAGGATTCCCTGCACATGCTTTCAGCAGGCTCAGCTGACCCGGGGAGGCCGGGAGGGTAAGGGCACATTCGGGAGGGGCTCGGCCCAGCCCCCCAGTGCTGGCCTGGGGTCCCTGAGGCTTGGCAGGAGGGGTGCAGTAGGCCAGTGACTCCCTGGCTGGCTCTGCCTTGCACCCCAGGATCAGAGGACCAAGAGGCCAGCCCTCTCCCCCTCCTAGACAGCAATGACCACAGGGGCCCAGAAAGAAATGTGGGGAGGTGCTGCAGGACAGCCAGAGGCAGCAGGCTTGCTGGAGCGGTCCCCTGGGAGGGAGATGCGGAGAGCAGCTCAAGATGACATAGAGGTGACCCTGACACAGCGGGGGAGTGGGCCAGCACATGGAACAGGCCGCCCCGTGGGCCTCAGGGTCCGAGTGCAGATACCCACAGGTTGCCTCACCTGGCAGGGGGCTCTACCACTTATCCTCCAACTGCTACCTGCCACCATCAGGGCCTCCAGGGGACAAAGACTACTGCTCAGAACACCTGGCTGTGCAGAGGGCCCGAGACCACCGGTGCGTCCAGAACTGCGAATGCCAGGGCAGCAGTGCCTGCCACAGTGGCTTCCTCTCCAGTCTAAGGAGGACAGGGAGATGGGGTGCTACCAGTGCCCAAGGCTGGAGCCCGGAACTACATTCTGGGGGTCAGGCGTCCCCAAAGGAGCCTGACATATAAGTCTGCATGGGTGTCGCAGAATCTGAGAAGGGCTAGACAGGCTACAGCCCAAGGGGGAGAAGACCTGAGCGTCCAGCAGGCCCCGCAGGGCCCAGCAGGCTGGACACATCTGGGGCAGAGAGCAGGGCCTTAGCTGGGGCCAAGGCTCCTGCTGACGCCCAGGGGAAGCATCAGCCGGTTCCACCCGGTGCCCTTGGCATGTCCTGCAGGCCTGGGACGTCAGCAGGGCCCAGCCCGATTGTCCACGTCCCAGGCGGCCAGGGCCTGACGTGCCGGGCTGCGTTGGGGAGCCGGGCCTCTGTTTGTTCCTGCGCGCCAGGAAGCTGGGCTTTCCCCTTCCTGAGCTCCAGCTCCTAGGCCGTGTTCCTTTCCACTCCCAGATAGGAAGCCTTCTGAAATCCTCCTGCCAGAAACACAGCTGACCTCACTGGTGCTGGGATTAGCGTGCCGGAAGGTCCTTACCCAAGTGCAGGGATAAGCTGATAAGAGGCGGGGGCGAGAGGGAGGGCCGGAGGAAGCCGCCACGTCAGGGTCTCCATGTGGTGGCCTGGTCTGCGCTTGGGCCGGGCCTGGGGCCGCACCGCTCAACCCCTCAGGGGCCTGGACTCTGGGCTCCTGAAGTCACTCGTAAATCGGCACGGGTAGGGGTCTCCGAGCACCAGAACAGGTGCCCCCAGAGTCCCCACTTTGTGTATTTGGGGCAAACCCAGACCTGGGACACATGCCCGCAAGCCTGGGCACTGCCTTCCAGCGACGTGAAGACGGAGGGCCTGGCGGCCGGGGGCCGGGCAACGATGAAGTGACCGCTGAGAACCTGTAAGAAGGGGCCCCGAAGCTGCAGTCCCAGAAAAGGGTGCAGAGGGCCCCCATCGGGGGCATGGGGCACCAGGAGCAGAGGTCCTGCGGCGTCACCGGGCACAGTGGCAGTGGGCATCCTGAGGAAGGCAGGGAAGTGGGGCAGCCTGCCCCCAGAAAGCTGAATTCCAGAATTCCAAACCGTTATCAAAACCTCTTGGTAGCCGGGCATGGTGGTGCATGCTTGTAATCCCAGCATTCGGGAGGCCGAGACAGGAGGATCACTGTTTGTGGCAGTGAGGCCCTCTGTAACTTAGTGAGACCCAGTTTCAAAATGAAGAATAAAAAATAGGGCTGGGGGTGTAGCTCGGAGGTAGAATGCCCTGGGTTCCATCCCCAGTACTGCAAAAAAACAAAACAAAATCAAACAAACAAACAAACAAAAAACCCTCTCACTCAGTGGCAGCAGGGCATGGCGGTGCATGCCTGTGGCCTCAGTGTTCTGGAGGCTGAGGCAGGAAGGTCCCTTGTCCCGAGGAGTTCCAGACCAGCCTAGGCAGTACAGTGAGACCCCAGTCTCAAAATTAAAATTAAAACTAAAACTGTCTTGGTGGGACCCGCAGGTCACCTGAGAAGGTTGGTTCAAATGGCTGCATAACGCCAGATGTGGGGACGCACGCTTGTAAGTACTCGGGAGGCTGAGACTAGAGGGTCACAGGTTTGAGGACAGCCTCAGCAAGTAGTAAAACTCTCATCAACCTAGCAAGACCCTGTTTCAAAATAAAAATAAAATTGGGCTAAGGATTTAGCTTGGAGGCAGAATACCCCTGGGTTCAATTCCCAGTACCCAAATAAATAAATAAATGGCCACGTAGTGTGGTTGAGTCTAAGTGGAAGTCAAATGCAGCCTCTGTGTCAGACAGGGTTACAGACGTCAGATCCTGCAGAAACTGAGGCGAGGTGCTGACAGCGGGCACCCGCCCGTCCATCTCCCTGAGGACGAAGCTGCTGTCCTACCTGGGAAAGGCCTGGAGTGACCCCACCAGGCTCTGGCGCGTGGAAAGAGGCGCATGCTCAGAGGGGCAGGCAGGCTTGCCCTCCAGCCTTGGGCCTGTCTTTGCTGATGTCGTTTCTGAGCCCCTGCTCCCTGGGGTCCCACTGCCTGAGGTCTACGGGTCCAAAGGCACCGAGGAGCCCTCGGTCATCGGCCACAGCGCAGCTACTTTCTCAGCATCGACACCAACGCTCGGCCTCAGCTCTGGGCCAGCCGCTGCAGAACCTTGTGGGCTTGTGCAGAACCAGCCTGGGGTCGACGGGGTCTGTACGAGGCTCTGGGGTCGCCACCTCTCCTGAAGAGAGGGGAACATTCTCCTCCGCCCTGGCCCTTGCTTATGCAAGGATTGGTGGATGCAAACACTACCTTAGCCAGCGGGAAGTTTAGCAAAGAGATCAAACAGCCCTGGAGGTTCCGTGACTCACTGGCACTGGTTTCCAGTGGCTTTCTTCTGGGGAAGGCAGTCGGGGTAGGGTGGCGGTGACTAAGCCAGGGAGGGGGACACAGGCTGGCAGCCTGCAGGGCCCCGGGGACACGAGGCACCCCGCCCTCCAAAGGAGCAGTGAGGCTTGTGTGAGGCCCCGGGTGCCTGGAGCCAGCCCTTCTTGGTGGGACGGTGGCATCAGAGGAGAGGAGAGGGCCTGGGCACGGGCGAGGAAGCATGCGGCTGAGCCAGTAGCATACCAGGGGGCAGGCGGAGGGGGCAGCGGAGACCAGGCAGCCCAAGGCCCTCTGGCCCAGGGCTCCGTGGAGGAGGAGCAGTTAAGAGACAGGACACAGGGGTGGGAGACGAGGCTGGGCACTAAGCGCAGGGATGTGTGGCTCTGAGGATGATGGGAGCTCCAGCCCCGCATCCCGTGACCCAGCCTCCTGGCCCGATCGTGGATGAGAATGCATCCTCTGCACAACGGGGCTCAGTAGGTTAGTGGTGACACTCAGGCTTGGCCAGCCTAGGGGACTGGCTCACCTTGTGGATGGAGTGGACACCAGCCGTCCCTGCAGAGGGTCGGGGCCTGGCTCCCACCCTCTAAGGCCCTCTCTGCAGCTGACCACAGAGCTGCCCGGCCTGCGGGGGGCCAGCTACAGGTGAGGGCCCCCAAGGCTGCCTGTGATGCGGTCCCTCACCTGAGGCAGCAGCCAAGACAGGGAGCCATACCGGCTGCCCCTCCCCGGGAAGCCTCCTGGATACCCAGGGCTGGGGGGACGAGCGTATATAGGGGGCCAGTGCACAGAGCAAGCGCATCACGTGAGGGCAGGAAGACCTTCTCAGCAGGTGCTGACCATCTGCTGGGCTCTGCTCCCCAGAGGAAACAAAACCCACAAGGTCCCCGGAGGGCAGAAACACGAGGCTCCCAGACAGGCCTCCCTGGACACAGGGCTGAGGCTGACCCAGAAGGAGCCTGGGGAAGCGAGACCGCAGCAGTCAAGGCTGCAGCAGACGGGGCCACAGAGGAGGCTGCAGCCTGTGCCCACACTCGCGGGCTGAGGGCCTAGGGCCTCTGTAGAGGCAGGGCCTCTGCGGAAGGGACAAAGTTCAGGTGAGGCTGTGGGGGCCTCCAACAGGACTGCAATCTTACAGAAGAGACCAGGACACGGAGAGCACAGAGGACAGCCCTGGAGGGCCCGGGGAGCCCGGGGCAGCAGCCCTGAGACGCCTCCGCCGGCCACCCCAACCCGCAGGACAGCGAGGCACAGGCTCCCTGAGCCTTCTGGCCCCTCCCCCTGGCCCATGCAGCACTGCCTTGGCCTTCTCTGCTGGCGGTCCCGCCTGTCTCCAGCTGCCCCACACCCTCAGCCCTGTGGCATTCTAGAGTCCACTGAGCCTTCCCGGCACCCTGGCCACCAGGACTTGGGTGGACACTGGAAACCCACACACGGAAGATAGAAGAGGGTGGAGCCCTAGTCCTCAGGGTGCAGCCAGCAGCCTGCCGGGGGCCTCCTCTGGCCGCCCTGACAGCTCCTGCTGCGGGGACAGCAGCCCCAGAGCTCCCGTCACGCCGCTGCTGAGACCGTGAGCTCTGGTGAGCCCACCCTCAGCAGCCCCTCCTGCCACTCACAGGCCGGCAGTATCCACCGTCCATCGGGAGGCCACGCCTCTGGGCCTGCTGTGTGTTTGGACCCTGACGGCCAATCTCTGGTTTGTATTGTCATGGTGTCCACCCGGTCATTATTACTTGTTTCACCCCGGATCAAGTCAGCCGAGAGCACAGCGGGGGGAGCTGGACATCTCCTCTGCTGGCCTTTCTCTTCCAGGTGCTCTCCCAGGAGGGACCTGGTGGCTCCGCTCCCCACCCTAACCTACCCAGGAAGATGCTGAGATGAGGGACCTCACACCCGCAATGTCCCCATCTTGAGTCTTTACACTTAGAGCACGGCTCCAGCTCCTCACTGCTAGTGGCTTGTGACAGGGAATGTCCCAGGAGGTGCCAGCAGCATCTCTGAGAACCCCAGAGAGGCCCCGCCAGACACACAGCTGTCCCCACAGCACCCCTTGCCTTCTACCTTTTTTTTTTTTTTTTTTTTTTGCAGTCCTGGGGGTGGAACCCAGGGGCATTCTACCTTCAAACTACACCCCCCGCCCTAATTTTAGTTCTTATTTTGAAGCAGGGTCTCACTGATGTGCAGAGGGCCTCACTATGTATCTGAGGCTGTCCGCAGACCAGATCCTCTGGTCTCAGCCTCCCAAATGCTGGGATTACAAACATGGGCCACCACGCCCAGCCCTGCCTTCTAACTGTTAAATACTTCAAAAGCGCAGCAAAAGCCGGGCGTGGTGGCGCACGCTTGTAATCCCCACACTTGAGAGGCTGAGACAGGAGGATCGCACAGGTTCGAAGCCAGCCTCAGCTACTTAGTGAGACCCTGTTTCCAAATAAAGTATAAAAATAGGTCTGGGAGTATAGCCCGGAGGTACAAAGCCTCTGGGTTCCACCCCCAGTACCACACACACACAAAAAGCGCAGCAAATTTAAACAGCTGTGCTACCAATTCCCACCCTGGTCCCGGCACCCAAACTTCACAGTCCTTGCTGCTCACACAGTCCGCCCGCCTGCCCTCTGCCCACCATCCCCTGGGAGGGTTCTCAGAGCAAATGCTGCAGCGCTCCCAAGAGAAAAAGGAACACTCTCCGTGCCCACCGCAGGGAGACAAGGGAGCGCGCCCGCACGTCAGCGCCGGGGTGAAGTGCGCTCCCGAGACAGCCGCTCAGGTGGCCATCGAGTCAAGCGCTCTGAGCCGCCTAGGCCGCCACTTGGTGGACGCAGGTGTGCAGTACAGGCGGGCCGTGGGTGACAACAGGCCACGAGTACAGCGCTGCTCACTGAAGGCCACCTCCTTGGTGGCACCCTAGCCATCTTGGCCCGTGGACGTGTGTGCTACGACGACATCACTTAACCACAGACTCTCGAGGTGGAGCGCCATCCTGAGGCGACCTTGGAGTCCTCAGCTGCTCGACCCAGCCTCCCGGCCAATCCCCAGAGGCGCCAGGAGGAACTGCGCCCAGCGGCCCCTCGGGCACCAGCTCATCGCCGCCCTGTGCCCTTCCTCCTGACTGCCCCCAGGCTTCCAGGGTCACCTCCGAGTAGCCCACCTGCACCACGTCCTGCCTCAGCTCTGCGTGGGGAAGAACCCTAACCTAGACCTGCCTGCTGCACAGCTCGGTGTGTCCCTTTGCTGGAGGATGTGGGGAGTCCCTCTGGAGGAGAGGCAGGTGGCCGCGACGCCTCGCTCGGGAAGACACGGGTGGAGCTCCTCGCTCCTGCTGCGTTACTGATGTCCTCTTGAATGGAGCGTCCTGCACACGCCTGATCTACTCAGAAAACATGTATCAGCGAGTCTTCCACGCCCGGTGTCTACCCAATGGACTCCGTCCCTCTGAAGACTCGCAGGTAAACGTTCACGAAACGTTCCACAGCCTCATTCACAACAGGCAGAGAGCAGGGACTGCTGGGCGGGTCAACGCGAGTGGTCCCTCCGCAGGATGGGGAGGAGCAGGTACAGATGTGTGCTCCACCACGGACGACGGCACCGCGGACTGCTGCTCGCGGGGAGGAGCCAGGCCGAGGACACTGTCTGTGTCCTTCCTGTGAACAGAATGGAAGCGTCTACAGAGACAGGAAGCAATCCGTGGTCACCAGGGCCTGGGGCGGGACGGGCTTGACTGAGAAGGCACGGGGGCTCCTTTGGGAGAAATGCCAATGTCCTGACATAGGCTAAGCGGAAGCTGCCCGACCCGGCGCGTTTACAAAGCACAGTTAAATTACACACCGAAGGCAGGTGAACTTCATGGTATACAAATTCTAGGTCAATACAGTCATTTAAAAACCAAACCAAACAATACAGGGGTATGATGCACCGAGAGGAGTCCTGAGCTGGGGCTGCCTGCCCGGCGAGGGGGGCTCTGCCGCCGCGCCTAGGATGCGCCCGCAGCCACAGAGCGCTCCTGCCTCAACATCATTTCTGTAACTCAAACAAGAAAAACTTAAAGAAATAAATAAACAAAAAGGCAGCCGCGCGGGCCAGCCACGCCCGGCGTTCCGGACTGTGGTGGGAACATTCCGTCTCGGAGCCCCGCGGGTCTTGTCCGTGCAGGCAGCAATCCACTTGACGCCAGCACCCACAGCTGGCATCTCTGCCCACAGGCCCGGTGCCTCGGCCCCACCCTCCCTCCCTCCCTCTGTGGGCTGACACCCCAGGGACCCCTCTGTGGGCACCGTCCTGCGAGGCAGACACCAGGGTCAGTACCGGGCAGGCAGCGCCCTCCGCCGTCACCAGATGTCACTGCCCCAGGAGTGGCAAGGACGCGGGGAAAGTCCCCAGGACCCCGAGGTCCTCCATCTTGGCTTCTGACTGCTCTCTCCCACGTCTACCCCACCTCCGACAGGTAGCCACACTCAGGGCCCCTGCCTCGTGCAGGACCCAGCGGGGATAGAAAGATGGGTAGAGTGAGGACAGATCACAGAAGTGCTAGGAAGAAACAAAGTAGGACGTCAGCGGCACCCTCACATCTCCCTGGAGCTTTATTTATTAAGCTTAATGTGAGAATGAAGGGGACTTGGGAACGCAGTTTTCTTCGCCATTTAAGGCTTGGTTAAAGCACAGCTCAGCCGCTCAGCACCTGGGCTGAGGAGGCCGCTGGGCGCCCTCGGCCACTGCCACAGCAGACGACAGGTCGACAGACTCAACAGTCGTGAGAAGCGCGGGCGCCGCTCCCCCAGAACACCTTCGGACACTCGTGCTTCCTTTCTCCTGTTTCCCCGAGTGCCTTTCAACCTTCCTCGCCTACTGTGCCGAGTCTTTGAAGTCTTCCTGGGGCTTGGGTCACATTACATGGATACTTTTCTGGGGTTACAGAAGTCCTTTGTGACCCAAAAGAACGCGTTACCTTCCCAGCCTTCCAGTGGGTGCTGATGGGGTGAGGAGCCGTCTTCTGAGGTGTCAGATCAAACTCCCCGTGGCCAGAGGAGGCCTCTGGCGGCACCCAGTCTCCTCCGCACCCCTCCCATCATCTGTCTATGCGTGCTCTCCCAGCACCCTGTAGACTGAACTCTGAACATCGCCTGGTTCTGAGAGCTGCCTGACTTCAGAATTGCACAGAAGAGCCCGTAAGCTTACCTGCTAAACTGGTCCTTTGTGACGTGGTCTCTTAACGATTGATATAGGACAGGTGTGGAGGCGCACAGCTCTAATCCTGGCTACTCGGGAGGCTGAGGCAGGAAGAACGCTTGAGCTCAGGAGCAGAAGATCAGCCTGGACAGCAGGGGAAGAAGGAAGGGAGGGAGGGAGGGAGGGAGGGAGGGAGGGAGGGAGGGAGGGAGGGAGGAGGAGGGAGGGAGGGAGATTACTAACTTCCATCTTCACTAGGAAAATGCCAAATATACATCAGTGTAGAGAGAAGAGATAAGTCCGCACCTCTCTCCTGCAACCATTAGCGACACTGGCCGAGGGCCTCTGGTCCACACCCAGCCTCCCCTGTCCCCACCCGCCCTCATTATGAAGTAAAGCCTTCATTCCAGCCATCAGCAGTACAGTAACATCTCTAACAACAATGTAAAAAGTAATCTCAATACCATGATCACACCCCAAAATAAACCAAACGATTCCTTAACACGGTCAGCGCTCAGCATTCCCATCTGCCCCATACATGCTTTGGGCAGCTTTGTGTGCTTGGTGATACTCTAGTATTAGTAAATTCAAGGTCCAAACAAGGTTGCGGTGCTGTGCTTGGATGCAATGTCTCCTGTCTTTTTTTTTTATCACTAGACCTCCAATCTTGTTTTCCTTTCTACAGGGCTGCTGAGCGTTGTTTGTTCTGGCTCCCACAGTCTGGACATGCTTTGGTGCATCCACGTGGTGCAGATCAGCATGTTCGTCTGTCCCCGGTGCCTGCAACCCGTGGCTGGCCCAGAGGCTTGGTCTCACTCTGTCCCAGCCAGAGGCACAGTGGGTGATGGAGACTCCGGCACGCTCAGCCTGCTCCCGAGCATCAGCCAGGGAGGCCCCCGCCGCTCTGGCACCTCCTCGTTGGGGCAGCTTTAAGGCTGTTGGCCATGATCATCATTTCACCGGAATCTGAAACATGGCAATGTGTTTTTTTGTTGTGGTGGTGGTGTTTTGTTTTGTTTTGTTTTGTGTTACTGGGGATGGAACCCAGGGGCATTCTACCTCTGAGCTACACCCCAACCCTATTTTTTATTCTTTATTTTGAAACGGTCTCATTAAGTTGCGGAGAGCTTCACTAAGTAGCTGAGGCTGGCTTCAAACCTGCGCGATCCTCCTGTCTCCGCCTCCCAAGCGTGGGGATTACAAGCGACATTACATGGCAATATTTAAATCCCTTTACTCATCCTTCCTCTATCGGCTGACTTCCCACTAAGAACATTTCCTCGTCGACTCTTGTGTGCAGGGTCAAGAAGGATAAATACTCGAGCCCGTCCCTTATCTATCCATCTTCAGAATAACAAATCGATTCTTAGCATCCTCTGGAGCCAGGGAGTTTATGAATTAATTTAAGTAAGCACAGTGTCCAGCAGGGGCAGGCTGTGAAGAAGTAGGAGGTGGAAGGAGGGGCCACAGGTCTACAGCTACTGAAGGTGCAGGGAGCGGGAGCCCTCTGCAAAGAGTCGGCGACGGCCAGGAGCGATGCCTCCGGAACCAGGGCAGACCCTCCAGAAAGGGCGCATGCTAAGATCTGAGGCAGGCCTGGCAGTGAAGGAAGATGACGGAGGGGAAGGAGAGGGGGTGGTAGACCCAGCCCACAGCCGCGGCTCCCTAAGAACACAGATGAGGCAGCCCCCTCTGGGAGGGTGGGAGCCGCCATGTTCTGAGCACGTTGAGAGTTTACAGCCCAGCAAGGGGAGGAGACAGAGTTGTCAGAGGGGGAAGGGATTCGTGTCAGACACCAGGGTGAGCCCATGCTTGTCTTCTAAAGATACAGATGGCTACATAAAAGATCCATCATGTGTGTGCATACCCAGGTGCACGTGTGTGCGCGCGCGCACACACACACACACACACACACACACACACACACACACACACGTCTTCGCTCTGCCAGCCCAGAGGGCCCAGAAGCAGCGACTCCCCAGCAGTGAACACACCCCTGGTGTCACATCTTGGTGTCTAAGACCCTTCTCCAAGGCAAGAACCAGGCTCCTCGGAGAACGGGCAGGTGCTGGGACTGGGCGGGAACACACAGGTGCCCTCTCAACACCAGCTGCCCCAGAAAGAGGGGAGTGCCCAGAAACAAAGCCTGCCCCACCCTGATGGGCAGGTGGGAGCGGCCAGGAGCCAAGTGTGAGGCAGTGAGGAGCTCCCAGCCAGGAGGAGGCCGAGGAGATGGGGCAGTGTCAGGAGCCTCCTGGGCTGGGGAGGCCGTGGGGAGCCAGGAGAGCTGACTGAAGTACAGATGTCAGAGAACAGGGACGTCCCAGTATTGGTTAATGCCCGCAAAGGAGCCACAGCAACACAAGACGACCGTCAAGGGAAGCTGGCAGGAGCAACACGGGAATCCTCCGTGCCCACTGCAGGCAGGCTGCAAGTCTAAACTGCTATCAACTCTAAAAGTGTCTTTAAATTTAAAGTGTATTTAAAAACAAAGGTGACTGGCCCACCCCGTTATCCTACTACTTCAGAGGCGGAGACAGGAGAATGATAGGTTTGACCCTAGCTACAGCAACGTAATAAAACCCTGTTTCAAAAAAATGAGAAGCAGGGTGGGGGATGTAGCTAGAAACAGAGCCGGCGTGGGGGTGCACGCTCGTCATCCCAGCACGTGAGAAGCTGAGACAGGGAGATCGCGGTTCGCAGACAGCCTCGGCTACTATTTAGTGAAGCCCTTTGCAACTCAGTGAGACCCTATTTCAAAATAAAGAGTAAAAAAAGGGGGGGGGGCTGGGGATATAGCTTGGAGGTAGAATGCCCCTGGGTTCCATCCCCAGTCCTGCAAAAAAAAGAAATCGAGCCCCCCCTGTGTTTGCTCCCCAATACCACACACACACACACACACACACACACACAGAGTAGACTGGGGTGTGGCTTAACAGGAGAATGTGTGTTTAGTACACAATTGGCCAGGGCTTCATCCTCAGCACCAAGACCCGGATGAAGAACCGCACAAAGGCAGCTCTGAGCACTGGGGGCCACCGGGGGCCAGGGTGGAGGCAGGAGTTGGTGGGGCCTCTTGGGAGGTGGGCCTCCCTGGGTTTGGGGTGCAAAGGAGGGAGAGATGGAGGGAGAGTGGGGGAGAGCGTAGAGATGAGGAACTGGGCTGCCCAGGAGGGCGAGACCCCTTAGATTCCTGAGGGGGACAGAAGGGGTACTTGGAGCCACACACCTGGGGCTGCAGGCAGAGGGACGCCCGTGGACCAGCGTGGTGACCAGCCGGGGACTAGCCCGGTGTCCATCCTGGGGTAGGGGCAGTCCTGTGGGAAGATGAGAGGGGCAGCCATTGAGGGCTCTGTGGGTATCCCTGGCAGGGGAGGTGTCCAGTGTCCAATACTCCTAAGGACAGAACACACCCACAGATGCTGAGGCTTCCGTGGAGATGTGGGACTCTCGGCCAGCGCAGGGAGAGGCAAGTGGGTGGTGAGCAGTGGTGGGCGGTGGTGTAGGCAGCTCTGCTGGGGCTTGGGGCATGGGGTATGGGGCATGGGCCAGAGCCAGGAGGGGCAGGGCCGGCACCCCTGGGAGGAAGGGGGCCAAGGGATGGACACGCAGACAGGCCGCCTGGCCACAGGAAGGGCTGGATGGTGAGGACTGAAGCGTCCTGGAGGATGAACCGGATCCTCCCCTCTGCTGTGAGCCAGCTCGAGCAGGTCTGCCCCAGACGCAGGCGACACACGAGGTTCAGGAGCTGCAGGCAGGAGCAGAGGCCCAGGCCACAAGTAGAGAGTTGGGAATTAAAATGAAGCCCAGAAAACCGCGCCGGGCAAGGGGGACAGCGCCCCAGGGGTCAGGGGACAAAGGCAGCCACAGCAGAGCCTGGATAAAGGATGGAGGGGAGCCCCACGGGGCCAGGCCCTAGGACAAGACGGCTGGGAGAGCTTCTAGATGGTACGTGGGTTCAGAGTCACAGAGGGAAGCCACCTCCCTTGGGCAGCAGGTCTTTCTGATGAGCAGCAGTGTGTGTGTGTGTGTGTGTGTGTGTGTGTGTGTGTGTGTGTGTGTTACCAGAAATTGAACCCAGGGGTATGCTACCTCTAAGCTGTACCCCCAGCCCTATGTTATATCCTTTATTTTGAAACAGGGTCTCAGTAAGTTGCAGAGGGCCTCACTAAGTAGCTGAGGCTGGCTTCAAACCTCTGCAGCCCTCCTATCTCAGCCTCCCAAGTACTGGGATTACAAGCGAGTACCACCACACCTGGCTTTCAGCCCTTTTACTATTATTTTTTTTAATTTTGAAACAGAATCTCACCCAGTTTTGAGAGGCTTGCTAAATTGTTGAGGCTGGTCTCAAACCTTCTATCCTCCTATCTCAGCCTCCCGAGTACTGGGATTACAGGTGGGCACCACCACGCCAAGCTGAGCCAGAATTTAAAAGCAACATTTAGGCCAGAGTTTGCATGGTAACTGGAACTTCCTTGAGACAGTTCCCTACACCAAGAGAGCCGTTCAGAGGAGGACCATCCACTGGGGCAGGAGGCAGGCAGCTGCCCAGCCCCAGGGGAGTACAGCCGCAGCCAGGCCTGGCCCTGCTGACCCTTGGCTGGCACAGGTGTCTCTGGCACACAGGTGGCTGGCCGGGATGGGTTGGAGAGGCAGCCATCAGGAGGGAGCCAGGCTCACAGGCATCGTCTGGCAGCGTCCCCCTGGGCAGCGCTGGCTGGGCTCCACTGGGGCTTGGGAAAACACAGCAGCTCCTTCCAGAGGTGGCCGGCCGGGCTCCTGCCCGCAGCACAGTGAACACCAGACACCAGGCGCCAGCCCCTGCTCCTTCCCCCTCCTTACGAGCAGATGTGCTTGTTTCTGGGGCTCCCGCAGTAGGAGCATGGCCAGGGCCGGCTGTCACCAGCATCGACCTTCCCACCAGGGTTAGGTGAAGGGACATCACCCTCTCCCCCGGGCCCAGTGAAGGAGACCTCACTATTCCGGCGAGGGCCCAGGACCCCCTGGAGCGAGGACACTCTGTGAGCCCTGACTGTGTGCAGCAGTTCTGGTTAAACTGGTTAGATGCTTGCCGGGCATGGCGGCATGCATCTAGAATCCCAGTACTTGGAAGGCTGAGGCAGGAGGACCGCACGTTAGTGACCAGCCTCAGTCTTAGCAAGACCCTGTTTGAAGAAATTAAACGGGCTAGGGGTGTAGCTCAGAATGCTCCTGGGTTCAATCCTCAGTATCACAAAACAAAATACTGTTTAGATGCTGGGAGTCTGCAGGTAAGTGGCCTCCCTGCGCACTCCGCGCTGGCAAGTGTTCACCTCCACACGAGAGCCCATGCACTTCTCCAGCTCCGCACTCTGGAAGCCTGAAGCCATGCAGCGGAAGTCCTGCGCTGTAGAAATCGGGCTGTACCATATCGGCCCCAAAAGCTGCCTGTGGGACGCACTCTAGCACACCACCGCGCCCTTCCGTCTTGGAGCGGCCATCCAGCTCCGGATCCCTGCGCTCTATGCAGTCTGTGAAGTGCCGACAGCCCCTGTGCTGGTGCTGGGCCTGGGAGGGGAGTCTGCCAGGCCCTTCCTGGAGAGCAGACCCCAGGGCTGCAGGGGCCCGCCCGGGCAGAGCAGGAGACCACTCTCTGTCAGGACCCACCAAGCTATTCCTCCTGCCCCCAGAGTGCTGCGCCACAGGCCAGGCCCGAGCGAGGTCTGCCGCCCAGGAGCCGCGCTCGACACAGTCCTGTTTCTTCCTGCCTCCCCTCCCAGGCCCTTTCTCCACCTCTCCGACTCATTTCTCTATCTCTACCTCTCTGTCTCTGTTTTATCTCCAGGTCTCTGTCTCTGTTTTATCTCCAGGTCTCTGTCTCTCACACACGCTCAGCACAGGACTATGGGAGGATGACTGGACATTCTCTCCTCGGAGTGTGCGGGGACAGGCCTGTGTTTATCGCAGACTCACCCCGTGGCTGACTACTGGAATCTGCACTAAGCTCCGGGGTGAGGCTGACACAGAAGGCCGGCTGCTGGGCTATTTGAGGGCCGTCCGGCGTGGGCAGCACTGCCCAGCTGTCGACATGGATCTCTGAGTCGCCCTGACAGGAGCCCGCGGTGGGAGCACGTGGCATGGGGCGCTTCCAGGGCTCAGCCTTCTTAGAAAGTAGGATGGGGCGAAGGGCGCCAGGAAGGGTGAGGGACAGCTCCAGCTGCTAGTTCCATGTGGGGAACAGAGAACGGAAGCGCCTGGGAGGTGTCCACGCCCGGCGCTGCTGGTCCAGGCTCTGCCAGGCTCCACATTCCAGGCTGGGCTGGGGGTTTGCTGCCAATGAGTAGTCTCACCAGGCCTGAGTTCTTGGGCACCAAACAGCTGGCATTTAATTCTTGCAATGGCTCTAAACAATAACATGGTTAGGGTATACTTTTTGTCCAGACAGTTCAGCCGTGGCCCAAGTAGGGCGGGGACCAGCCCATGAGCAAGCAGGTCCCCACGGGGCTCCATTCACAAACCCTCCCTCCCCAGGGGACACTCGGGTCCTTTTTGAGAGTGATTCGTGATGGAGACGGTCACCGGTGTGTCTCTGCTCCCAGTTGGCGATCCTCGTGGAAAGGCGGCCAGCCTCGGCTGAGTCAGGATTTCCACTCCATGCTCTCGCCAGCCCGTCTCAGCTGACGGCAGGGGGCAGGTGCTCTGCTTGAGAGAGGAGCCCCTCCCAGGGCGACCCAGATTCCAGCGCAGGGCAGCGCTTCCCCTGAGAGTCAGTCTCAGACTGGCTTTTCTGCCAGGATGTGTGGACACCCTGAGCCCGGGATCTTTTCCAGGGTGGGGAAGTTGTACAACAGTACAAAGATGCCACCAGTCTCCCGGGCTGGGATCTAACTACTCACATCCAGAAACATGAAAGCAAACAACACAGACAGGAACTGGGTGTTCAAACTCCAGCTCAATCTGAGTCCTGCAGAGCAGGCGCTCCCAGGAGGTGTGCTGGTCGGTGGAGGACCAGGACCTCCTTCAGCCGAGAATGCAACTCGCGCCCTCTCTCTCTCTCCTCTCTTCTCTCCTCTCCTCTCCTCTCCTCTTCTCTCTCTCTCTCTTCTCTCTCTCTCTCTCCCTCCCTCCCTCCCCCCCCCCCATATACACATGCGCGCAGGCAAACATGGGGATATAGACCTGCCACACGTATTTGTGCTTTTCTGCCAGGATGTGTGGACACCCTGAGCCCGGGATCTTTTCCCGGGTGGTGAAGTTGTACAACAGTACAAAGATGCCGCCAGTCTCCCTGGTGGGGATCTTGTATACAAAGACATGAACCTAAAAGAAAAAAGGAAAACCACCTATTTTACATACAGGAAGCTCCGAAAATGCCATACCCAAAACACAAACAACAACAACTGTCGGGGCCCACTCGGCAGGACCGAGGTGGCACCCAGGCTTGTTGCCAGTGTGGACTCAAGATGGCGCCTGGGCTTGCAGCCAAGTCACGAGGCTCACGAGGCTGGCGGTGCCCTGAGCCTGCGCAGTGAGCCCTATCAGGTGCCTTACGGATGATTAGTGACGCAGCGCCTCGTGCTACCACCTGCCCGCCCAGGAGAAGGTTAAAAAGCGCGCATGCCCTAGCGGGCGGGGAGAAGAGGGTTGGTGGACAGGAAGAGCAGTTCCTTGGCGGACTGCTCCGGGCTCCGAGCTGGGACGGACATGTTCACAAAGCCACCACTGTGACCGGTGTGTGCTGCAGCAGAGACGTAGAGTGCCACGGAGGAGGGTTGGTGGAGTGATGAGGGAGGAGAGACTGATGTTGTTTTTACCTGAGAGGGCGTTGAGAGAGCATTAAAGAGGAAGGAGCTTCATCAACAGAGTCGGCGTTTGTGTGTTTCTTCCCTAGGCTCTGCTGGTCAGAGCCCTAGGGACGCGACAAGTGGTGCCGAAACCCGGGAACGAGGAAGGGACAAAGAAGGAACGAAACCCGGGAACAAGGAAGTCGTAAAATAGGGCTCGCGGATAAGCGAGGGAAACCCGGGAACGAGGAAGGGACAAAGAAGGGACGAAGAAGAAGAAGAAGAAGAAGAAGAAAAGTTCGCAGGTAAGCGACAAAATAAGATAAGGCTCGCGGATAAGCGAGGCTCGCGGATAAGCGAGGGACAGCGCTGTGAAGGTTCGCAGGTGTTGCGACGATAGGAAATAAGGCTCGCGGATAAGCGAGGCTCGCGGATAAGTGAGGGACAGCGCTGTGAAGGTTCGCAGGTGTTGCGATGATAGGGGTGTAGGAGTAAATAAGGCTCGCGGATAAGCGAGGCTCGCGGATAAGCGAGGGACAGCGCTGTGAAGGTTCGCAGGTGTTGCGACGAAAAGGTCTAAGGTTGCTAAAGTGAAAGCAGCCATTTTAGAAAATTTGAAAGCGAAAGAGATTTCTAAGAAGGAAGAAGCTCTGTTAGAATCCTGGTGCAGATTTCATAGAAAAAAGAAACGCCCTGAACCTTCCGCTCCTCCCCCTCCCTCTCCTAATCCGCCACCATAGATGGAAGACACCTGAGGTTAGTTGGAAGAAAAAAAAAAAACTTAGAAAATGAAGAAAGAAACTAAGATAGAAAATGAAGGCGCCTAATATGTAAATAGTAATAAAGGATAAGTCAGAAGATTAGTTCCTAACGTAAGAGTTGTAAAAATATACAATGGGTCAAAAATAAGTTTTTTGTTTTTTGCATATATGTTAGAAGATATGCTCTGTGTTAAGTTTCCTAAGGAAGAAAGGAGTGATATTCAAAGAAGGCTCAGATCCAAAAACTTTTCTTTTTCCCCATTCATCAGCACAGGCAGTGGAGATTTTGACAGTGATTCAAGTATTTATGCTCTATGATTCCACTCCATTCAATTTAATTTCAGATAGCTTATATGTAGTACAGGCACTTAATAGCCTTGAATGTGTAGGACATATTGAGGGACAATCTACTATTCTTCTATTATTGGCTAAGTTACAACAATATATTTGGAGCCGAAAATGTTCCTTCTATGCAACTCACATGCGAGCTCATTCACGACTTCCTGGACCGCTTGCTGAAGGCACGCATGGAATGGTCCGGATCCAGTGCTAACGTGGGGTCGAGGGTTGGTGTGTGTTTTCCCACAGGATAAAGACTCGCCGATTTGGGTTCCTGAAAGATTGGTACGCCATGTACAGGAGCCAATGGAGGATGCCAAGCGACAAATGGATATTGCTAACTCTGTTGGTAATGTTTCACATTAAAATGGGTGAAAAAGATCTTTGGGGAATTATTTCTACTTTCCCTCTTCCTTTACCTTGGTTAATGATAGTTTAGGTTGTTTTATTGATACCTGTTTTCTGACTTTCTGCTATGCTTCTATGCACCCTTGGAGACTTTGGAATTTCTGCTCTTATTGCTGTAATTGTGGCCTCTGTGGCCGTGGCAGTTATTGCAGCCACTATGAATGCTCTATCCTCACATGTGGCTGCTGGCATGGCTCAGCAAGCTCAATTATCTGGACTACATATATAACGTATGTGCAGTAAATTTCTCCCATGCAGGCAATTTGTTTCGTCAATTAAGCAAGACGCTTCTAGGAACTTGGAGCCGTGAATTTGAACACACCATGATTGAGCTATGAGCATCCATCGCTGCAATTAATTCTACCCGCGTGGAAGTCGCCACAGTACAACAATGAATGGACTTAATACACGGAACATTGGGTTTTTTAAAAGACTGGGGTGGCATGGCGTTCTGGGCATTCTTGCTGGTGGTAGCATGATGTTTCATGGTTGGATATATCAGGCGAACTCGACAACGCACACTGCAACAACAGCGCATATTGGTGCAAGCTATGGCAGCCCTTGAAGCTGGCTTATCTCCCCATGTACGGCTCAGTGTGCTGGATCGGTAGTCAGTGACGGGTAAGATCGTCCCCGGGACCTTTCAACCTAAGACAGGGAAACAATCATGCTATTGTTCTCCCAATGACGGGTAAGAATGGTCCTTGAGGGTCGGCAACCTAAGACAGGCACGATCCCAAGCCTTATTTTAATAAAACAAAAAGGGAGATATGTCGGGGCCCACTCGGCAGGACCGAGGTGGCACCCAGGCTTGTTGCCAGTGTGGACTCAAGATGGCGCCTGGGCTTGCAGCCAAGTCACGAGGCTCACGAGGCTGGCGGTGCCCTGAGCCTGCGCAGTGAGCCCTATCAGGTGCCTTACGGATGATTAGTGACGCAGCGCCTCGTGCTACCACCTGCCCGCCCAGGAGAAGGTTAAAAAGCGCGCATGCCCTAGCGGGCGGAGAGCTAAGAGGGTTGGTGGAGTGATGGGGGAAAGATGGAGAAGATCTACGGGAACTGTACAAGAACCTGGGGTAATAAAACTGCTTGAGGAAGATCGTGTAAGAGTCGTCACTGCGCATGACAAACAACAACAACCCCGTTAGAGCCAGGTATGGTGGTACACACTTGTAATCCCAGCATTTGGGAGGCTGAGACAGGAGGATCATGGTTTGAGGACAGCCTCAGCTACTACTTAGCGAGGCCCTCTGCAACTCAGGGAGACCCTGTTTCAAAATAAAGAATAAGCTGGGCGTGGTGGCACACGCTTGTAATCCCCGCGCTTGGGAGGCAGAGACAGGAGGAACGCGCAGGTTCAAAGCCAGCCGTGCTGGCTTAAGAGACCCTGTTTCCAAATAAAAAGTATAAAATAGGTCTGGGAGTGTAGCCCAGAGGTAGAAGGGTTTCCAGGAACCCCAGTACCACCAAAAAATAAAAATGAAGAATAAAAAAATAGGGCTGGGGGTGTAGCTTGGAGGTAGAATGCCCCTGGGTTCCATCTCCAGACCTGCAAAAAAAAAAAAACCCTGTTAGAAGGAATACATGGGCTCAGCCAAGAAGTCCGGGACACGCACCACACCAAGACCCGCCTTATTTCTGCGACTAACAATGAGCAATATGAAAAGGAAATTAAGAAAACAAATAATTCAATGTGCAAAGCATCGAATGAGCAAAATGCCTGGGAGCTAGACGAGGAGGCAAAAGACGTGGATGCTGAAAACTCTAAAACTTCGGTAAGAGAAATTAAAGAAGACATAGGAAGACTTCCCACGCTATGGACTGGAAGACTGAGTACTGTCCAGTGTGGCTGGGCACAGCAGCGCTCCCCTGTAACCCCAAGACCTGGGAGGCTGAGGCAGAAGAACTGCAGGTCCCAGGCCAGCTTTAGCAACGTACCAAGACCGGTGTAAAGTTAAAAAGTATGGTTTTAAGAGCTGGGGTGGGGCTCAGTGATAGAATGTCTTTGGGTTCAATTCCTAGTACCAAAAAAAATATTGTTCAGGGGTTAGTACTACCCAAGGTAGTGTATCCACACAGTGGAGTATCGTTATATTATAATAATATTCCACATAATAGAATATTATTATTGCCTTGAAAAGGGATGGAGTATTTTACATGCGACCACACGGGCAGGCCTTGAGGTCATTACACGAAGTGAATGGTCACAAAAGACAAATGTTGTGGGCATCCACTTAAGGAGGCAGATAAAGTGTTGAATTCACAGATAGAGGATGTAGGAGGCTGAGTGCCGGGGGCAGGAGTCAGTGTTGACGGGGACGGAGCTTCCATCTGGGAAGAGAAGGTTATGGAGGTGGTGGCAGCTGCACAGCTGTATGAATGGCCTCCACGTCCCCCAACTGTGCACTTAAACGTGGTTGTGATGGTCAGTTTCTCTTGTGTATTATTTTACCACAAAAGAAAAGCCAATCAAAGGCCAAAGTGAAAGGTCTAGTGGCTGGAGAAGGACCACGCTGGAGCCAGGAGCAGGCCCGGAGCGATGACCCTGCGGTGGCCGTGTCTGAGCCGGCCCGGCAGTCAGGGAGCTCCATCTGCACCACATGCCCCCGGCTTGGCCGGCATCCTGTGACCCATGCCAAGCAGCTTACTAGTGATGGTCTACGGCCTCTGCCACACACAGCGGGGCCTGAGTTCAAGACTCTGCAGCCCCCTGGAGTCCTAGAGGTATAAAAAGACACCGTGCACCAGGGCCCTGGGGGCGGGAGCGTTTTCTGGAGCAACCCAGGCCCTCCTGGAACCCCCGGCTCCCAGGCGCCAGGACAGAGGCCAGAGGACACCCAGCTGGTGCCAGTTTCAACCTCTCTGCTCCCTGGACCAGGCCCGTGCGTGGACCTCCCCAGAGAGGAGTGGCTGTCGCATCAGCACCCGACAGCCAACGCCTGTCCACCTTGGAGGTCACAGCGGTGGACAGACATCTGTGTCTTGAAGGGCTCCGGGGAACGCTGTGCCTAGAGACGCTGGCCAAGGGGACCGCGACCCACAGGACGGTGCCTGTGCACATGCACAGCTGTCAAGGGGCAAAATCAGAACAAACTGAAGGGTCCCGATTGCCCCCCCTTTTTTTCCATTCTAGATTGGGAAATACCACTTTCCATAAAATAGAATGAAGGAAGGGTCAGCTAAGTGAGTAGTGGTGTCAGGCATGGTGGCACACACTTGTAATCCCCATGCTTGGGAGGCTGAGACAGGAGGACAGCACAGGTTCAAAGCCAGCCTCAGCTACTTAGCGAGGGTCTCAGCAACTTAGTGAGACCCTGTTTCCAAAAAAGGTATAAAAATAGGTCTGGGAGTATAGCCCGGAGGTAGAAAGCCCCTGGGTTCCGCCCCCAGTACCACAAAAAAATAAAAATAAATTAAATTAAATAAAAAACTGAGTAGAGGCACTTGGCCATATAGATGGAAAAGGGCAGAGACAGACAGAGAGGTGGGTCTCCGGCCTCAGAGCTCTTCCCTTGTGGTGGGACAGGGAAGCCGTCACCAGGTTACTTGAGATGACGTCTTTTTGTCAGGATTAAAGCAGAGGGAACTTCATCATCATGTGATTGAAACTGGCCTGGATTCCCCAAATTTGGATTTAAATTTCCCAGATTTCTCCCTCCCTCCCTCCCTCCTGACTTCTCCGCAGATACCACCCTAGTTCCGGCCTGGTGGGTGGAACTTTAGCATGAATGACTCCATTTTATTTTTAGCCTGGTCTGTTGGGGCCCAGCGCAGCTTAGTCCAAAGCAACAGCCGCGGTCATTTTTATTTAATATATTTATAAACTGCTGGCATGCAGGCATGGTGTACTGACGGCTACCTAATCAAAAGACCCAAGGCTTCTGGGCAGGAAGGCTGAGCCAGGGTGGGGCTCAGGATCCTAAAGTTAAGACTCCAGCTGGCGGGGTCAGGATGGGGGGGCCATTCCCAGAAGAGAGAGAGCTTGGGACAGATGTCCATCCACCCGCAGCAGGCCTGGAAGGGCAGCTGCATGCCAAAGCAGGCTCCTGCCCCAACTCAAGGCCCTATTCTTGGTGGCCACATGCTTCTGCTGCCCACAGAGCCGGAGGGCAGCTCCGGACACGGCCAGACAGGGAGGAGGGCCGAGGCGGGGACTGTGGGAGTGGTGACAGAGGCCGCAGCCAGGGCTGAGTCAGGCGAGCATGGGACAGGTGGCCTGGCCTCCGCCCGCTCTGTCCCCGCCCTCCCGCCCGGCCATGGCCCACGGCCTAGGAATGTGCCTGGCACAGGGGATGTGGCCCTTCCTGTGGCTCTGCCACTACCAGCCCTGAGACCTGGGCCCAGGAGCGGGAGGAGGGACACTGCCAAGGCCGAGGCCGCCTCCGCTTCCGTGTTCAAGGGCATTAGGATGAGCCAAGAGTCCTGTCAGCTCACCCCAAAGCCAGCCGCTGTCCTGAACGGTCGCTCTCGGTGGGCAGGGCCAGCGCCCAGGGGTCTGGGATGCGTCAGAAATCACAGAGGGATGTCAGCCTCGTCACAACGGTGCTGAGCAGCAGGGCCTCACACGCCCCTGGCCCCACTCTACCCACCCACACGCTGCAGGCGGAACACACACCACACATGCACACACACATGCTGCACACCATACCCATACTCGGCACCACACACAACATGCACACCCCACACCACCCGTAACACATCCCACATACACCCCACACGCACCACACAGGACCCACGCCACACACAACACTCACAGAACTCACTCCCGAACACCACCCCACACACCATGACAGCGCGTACCACACATGCCCCCAGCCCACACACACCACGCACACCACACACGTGCCACTGCGCCCTCTCACAGAACACCCTCACCCCACACCACACACCTGCTGTTTGCACTGTGCAGGGCGCTCGCTGGACGCTGTGCTGGTCTCCCGGAGCAGACCCCAGCTCCCCATGGCACCTGCGGCCTGGTGGCCTGGAACGTTGTCACCTGAGGTGCTGCCCGCGTGCACAGGAAGGAGCCGCTCCCTCACCCTCCAGGCCTCCCAGGGCCCGCACGTGTAGAGGGGAGGCCCAGGCCAGGCAGGCGGAGCGTCCCCAGCACGCATGCAGTGGAGGGGACCCAAGTCAGCGGGCCTGGGCTCAGGAGGGGACATCCCTGAATGCCCTGGACTAGACAGGACCGAGAACACCCCAGGGTCCCACCCCGTACCTCCTCAGCCCCAGGGCCAGGGCCTCTGCTCCCCCACCAGGGAGCCTAGCGGACTGGACCCACCCCTGCCGTGCCTACGCAGCCAGCCAACAAGGAAAGGACAGCGCTCCAGGGCGGCCACCAGAGCGGCCGAGCATCCCCAGCCTCTGCTGCGGGCTCAGCGCAGCACGGCAGGCCCCAACGCAAGTCTGCATCTGGGCGCTTCCCCAAGGCCATAGGAGCCGGGATGCCTGGGCACGCGTGTGCAGCTAGGAGCTGGGATGCCTGGGCACGCGTGTGCAGCTAGGAGCCGGGATGCCTGGGCACGCGTGTGCAGCTCAAGCATCCACTGACAGGGAAGTGGACCGGACCCCACATGGTAGGCGTGTGCAGCAGCCCTGAGATGTGATGCTTTAGCTTACAGTTGCTCAACTTTTAATTTTATTGTGGTACTGGAGATTGAACCCAAGGGCATTCTCCCTCTGAGCTTTACCCCCTAGCCCTTTTTATTTTTATTTTTTATTTTTTGTGGCACTGGGGATTGAATATACTTTCTCCGTGATATACCCCAGTCCTATTTATTTATTTATTCATTTATTTATTTATTGTGGTTTGGAAACAGGGTCTCTCTAGGTTGCTAACAGCCTTGCTACATTGCTGAGGCTGTCCTTGAACCTGCAATCCTCCTGTCTCAGTCTCCCAAGTTCTGAGATTGCAGGTGTATGCTTCCATGCTTGGCTTATTTTTTATTTTTTGCGGTACTGGGGATGGAACCCAGGGGCATTCTACCCCCAAGCTGCACTCCCAGCCCTATTAGAGATATCATGAACATACTGTTGCCTGGAATCCAAGTGGTTAGGTACAGAAAGAGGAATTGCGTGCACAGGAACTCCTCTGCAGTGGACACACCCCACACCTGGGCCCGGCTCTGCTGGGGCTGAGGCCGAGGGGCAGCAGTGTGGCCTCGGGGGCCTGGGGCTGAGGCCGAGGGGCAGCAGTGTGGCCTCGGGGGCCTGGGGCCCGGCTGCGCCTGGGCTTCACACTTGCTAAGGGCCAGTGTAGGAGAGTGACCGCGGGAGACTGACGCAAGAAACGGCGGCAGCTGTGAGCTCCAGGGACAGAAACATGGAGGTGTCTTATTGCCACGGTGCCTTCCCAGCTCCTCAAACTTCTCAAAATAGAAACAAGGTAAAGAGGAGGAAACAAGAGGGGCGAGTTGGGGTGAGGAGCAGGGCTCTTGGGCCCCGGGGACAGGGTGGGCGGGAGCTGAGCCAGGTGCGGGATGGCGATGTGGCGCTGTTCTAGAAGGATCCACCACAGAGCCAGCTCACTGGAGCCTCACCCGGGGCCGGGCGCAGGGGCAGCATCGCAGTGTGCTCAGGGAGGCGAGACTCAGGCAGGCCCCGCGAGGGCAGCAGGACCGGGCTGTCGGTGGGTGCTCAGGGCTGCAGCGTCAGCACTAGAGGCAGCCTGAGCCGCGATGCCGCGTCTACCTGCCGGAGCCGTGCCCCCTTGCACAGATTCCAGCCCCTGCCCCTCTCTGTGGGGCATCCGGCCCATTCGCCTCTGGACGCAGAGCTGACTGTGGCGGCGTCCCAAGCCAGGCTCTCCGCTGCTCTCCTGCAGCCACGGGACAGCTCGGCTGACACCCGCCTTGCTCTGACTGCAGCCGGAGCAGCTGTCTCCTGGGACTGGGTCAGAGTTCTTGCAGGGTTGCGGGGGAGGAATCACCCACCCTCCTTGCTACACCCCCACCAGTGTCCAGAACCTCCCCAGGGTAGAACTCGGAGCCAAAATCCTTTCAAAGAACAGGAAGGCCTTGGCCGAGGGTGGGGCTCTCCTTCTGTTTCCACAGCCCTGACGGCCGGCCGGTGTCCAGGATGCGCCAGTGTGGCCAGCCCACTCCTGTGTGCTGTGCGGGAACCTGGAGAAGAGCTAGCTGTCTCTGCTCAGAGGCAGCCGCGGCCAGATGGCTGCTCCTGACCCCAAGGTCTGTGCGGGAGCAACTAATTATGTGCACATGGGAGGCTCAGAGGTTCTGGACGCTGATTGGTAATGACCTGCAGGCGGCCTCTGGTGCTGGGTGTGTCCACCTATGGCCTCCAGAATGGACACCGGCTGACCAGACCCCCATGCCGGCCTCCAGCCCCCTGCCCTGCCCTTGGCAGATGGCAGGCTGTCTGGCTTGAATTCCACAGCCCGGCAAAGCTGCCCTTGAGAGTGACCATAAGCGTCCACAAGCGGCTCCTGCACGCAGCACTCACCCTGGTTCCCAGCCTTGCCCCCGCCTGTGACTACTGGACAACCAGAGGGCCCTCGCCACATGGCCAGGGCCACCGCACCAGATCCCGCCCAGGGCTGCACGGAGAGGTGGGAGCCCCAGCAGGGCCGCTGTCCAGCCCGGGCGGCCTCACTCTGCAGAGGACTGCTTGGCCTGTCTCTAGGAAACGTGGAGCTGCGTCTTTGCTGGAGCAGTGTTAGATGGAGGGCAGTTTCCTGTGGGAGACGCAGTGAACCTGGGTCTCCGCAAGCAGCTGCAGGCAGTGGGGGCAGCAGTGAACGCAGCGAGGAAGACAGGGCGCGGCCTCTGCTCTTCTCTGTGGGCCCAACCTGGAGGTGGAGCCTTCCCCACACCCTCGCTGGCCTTCAGGGGTCCCCCTGCCCCCTCCCCGGGGGTCTCCAGGCCCCCATCTGGTGCTATCAAGACAGTACAAAGAGCAGAGCCCAGGAACAACCAACCCCCTGCGCCGCAGACCCCACCCACACCCACGAGGGGCAGGCTCAGAGGTCAGGTGGCTCTCGGGCTGGCTCGCAGGGTGGAGGCCCTGCCAGTGGCCGGAGGACCCGCCTGCCCAGGGACCCTGTGCTCAGCCCCCCATGGCAGCAACACCAATATCAGATGCCATTCCACAGCAGACAGTATGCAGCAAACAAAACTCCAGGGCTGGAGCAGCCCCCCAGTCTACAGCCCACCACCCAGCAGCAGCCCAGCCAGAGGGGCCTCTGCACCAAGCCCCCAGGGGAAGCCATGGCCGAGAGGCCCTCCAACCCGCCGTGGCCGATCCAGGGTCCTTCCACAGCCTGCACACGCTCATGGCGCCTCCTGGGCGGCCCGGGCCAGGCTCAGGGCTCTGGGTGGCTGGATGGACTGGGCCACTGTCTGCAGGGACCCTCCAGGGGAGAGAGGCTGGCGTCAGCGCGGCCACTGTCACAGGCTGCCATAGAGACGCGCTCGCTAGGCGAGAAGGTGGGGTCTGCAGGGCTCTGATGCTGAGGCCTCTGGAGGCGTGGGGCTCCCTCGCGTTGGGGTCAGCCCCAGCGTCCCCTCGCATGGGGACTTCGGGCATGTGGGGCAGGGCCCACCCTGCTCGGGTATGAGCCTGTCTTAATTTGGTTCCATCCACAAAGACCCTCCTTCCAGACAGGACCACTCAAAGGTACTTGGGACTTCAGTGTCTGAGGGGTGGGGGCGATTCAACCTGGGATAAGTAGGTAACTTCCCAAGCGAATGTTACTTCAAATGGCGGTAAGTGCTTTGGAGAGAAATATGGGAATTCACCAAGGCAACTTTTAAAAATATTAATAATGTGCTGTTATCAGAAGACTGTCACTTCCCACCAAGACTGGCTTCTGAAACTCTTTTTTTTTTGGTACTGGGGATTGAACTCTGGCAGCACTCCACCTCTGAACTACATCCCAGCCCCATTTGTTGTTGTTGTTGTTGTTGTTGTTGTTGTTGTTGTTGTTGTTGTTACTGTTGTTTTGACACAGGGTCTCACGTTTCACTGGGTTGCTGAGAGTCTTACTACATTGCTGAGGCTGTCCTCAAACCTGCGCTCCCCTGCCTCGGCCTCCTGAGTACTGGGATTACAGGTGTGCGCCACCACGCCTGGCTTTCTGACTCTGGACACAGCTCCTCAGGACTCAGTACTTCACTCCTTGCTGCCTCGAATGGGCAGCAGCTGTTTGTCCTGCTTCTGTGGCCTCGCACAGGGCTCTAGTTGCTGAGATGAACCCCTGGCCAGCTGGACAGCAGGGGCAGGGCCTCCCGGTGCACCCCCTCCCCAGATCATGCCCCCAGCAGACATAGCAGGGACCCTCCAGAGGAGACACAGCGCCGAGTGGTGTTCTCACCCCGCCCCCCGTGTGACTCAGCAGGTTCAGCCAGAGCTCAGTGTTGGCCTTGGTGGCCACAGGGTCATTTACAGAAAATGCGTGGAACAAAAGTCAGCTTTGTCTTGCGTCACGATGCCTCCGTGATGTGGCGCAGGGAAGCCAGCACCAGGGTGTGCTCATAGCGATCAGGAAGCCTGGGGTGGTGGCACAGAGTGAGCAGGCCGCCGGGAGACAGCCCCTCCAGCTGGGAAGCCCCCTGACCACAGGTCCTGCGTCGGCCAGGACCCTGGGACACTGCAATGGAAGACACCTGCTGCAGGCCCTGCAGCTGCCGGGCGACGGGGCTTTGCTCCCCCACCCCACTGCCGCTCCCTTCCACAACCCCTGTTTATGAACATCCAGGAAATGCCCGCGTGGCCTCCCACTGTCCCCAGGGAGCCTGCTGTGGGAAATGTGGTCGCAGGGATGTGAGGCGCACCCAGAAAGAGGAGGTGTCCCACACACTGCCGAGCTGGGAAACTGGGCTAAGGTGGCGGGCGAGCACGGAGCTCCCGCTGGGACACACCCTCTGCCCTCCACTGAGCAGACCTGTGGCGTTTTGAGCAAAGTGCACGTGTGTGTGTGTGTGTGTGTGTGTGCGCGCGCGCGCGCGCGCGCGCACGCGCACCCGTGCACGTGTGCATGTCACCGTGGCTCAAGCAGGTCAGGGTTTGAAGCTGGCTCTGGCCAGTGCCCTGAGTCTGCACCCGGCTCCTTGCACTCTCTGTGCAGGGTGTGTAGAGGCGGGCGTGGGTAGAAGAAAGCAAAGGCACCCTAGGGAGCAGGGTCCCCGCAGCGCCCCCTGCAGGCGGGAGCAGCGCTCTCTTGGTATCAGGTTATATACTTGGGTCCAGGACCTCTCCCGAGCTGCTGTCTCGTACATAGTGAGATGTGTCCATCTGAGTTCCACTCGGGGCCATGGGCACCCGATGGGCCCCCACCCTTTGTTGAAAGGCCCACCCTCTACCCACGCGAAGCCTGTGCCTTCATTTGTGGGTGTTTTCCGTTCTGCTGAGGTACTGTTTGCCCACTGTTATAGTGGTGGTAGCTGAATAACAAGCCCTGAAGTTAGATAATACATATCCTCCAAAGCTGTGCTTCTGTATCTGATTTTATTGGCCCTTTTTATTTCCTATGAATCTGAGAACCATATTGTTAACATCTACAAAGAACCCAATAAGATTTTAATCGGGTTGCTTTGGACAGGCCCACTAACCTGGAGAGAACTGACCTTCAATAGTATTGTATTTTCTAATCCATGAACACAGTGTCTGTCTGTCTGTCTGTCTGTCTCTCTGTCTTTCTGTTGATTTAATTCATCTTTAAATTCTCTCAGCAATGTTCTAGAATTTTCAGCTCAGGACTTAGATATTTTAAAAAAAGATTTATCCCTAAATATTTCATATTTGTTGAGGACATTTTCATTTCAATTTTGAATTATTTGCTACTAATAATTATTTGCTACCCAAGGATGTTCTACGTCTGAGCTATACCCAGCCCTTTTTTATTTTTGTTATTTTGAAACAGGCTCTTGTTTTATTGCTAAAGCTGAGGGCCTCACTGAGTTGCTGAGGCTGACCTTGAACCTGAAATCCTCCTGTCTCAGCCACCCAAGTCCTGGATTACAGTTGTTGCCACCACGCCCGGCTGAGTGTGATTTGTCTGTGCGTGTCGGTCTTGCATTAGCCTTGCTATACCTACTAGTCTAGGAGTTTCTCTAGACGTTCACACAGGACCCTACCTGTTGACAATGTCGTCCGACCATCGAGGCAACAGGACTTCCTCCCCCAGCCCCATGCTTCTCCTTTCGCTTTCTTGCTATGGCACAAGGCAGGACCCAGAGTGAGCTGGAGTCGGCGTGACCAGGACAGATTTCCTTGACTTGATCCTGATCGCAGGAGTGCTCTAAGTGTAGTCCTAAAAATGCACACTGCGGTCCCAGCCTCGGGCTTGTGAAGGGAGCCTATTCAGAAACCACTGTGGGTGCCAGCAGCTGAGAGGAGGGTGGCCCAGGTCCAGTATGACTGGTTTTCTTATAAAGAAGAGAAAGAGATCTACATGGAGAGAGAAGACTGCGAAGATGGTCCGAGGTCAGACGGTCGCGGGTCAGCGCGAGAGCTCCTGTGGGTTCTTGGCTTCCCTGGAGAAAAGAATGTCAACACGTGCCAGTCACAGATAAAGGCAGAGGTTTTAATTCAAGTGAAATAAAGATACAGGTTCAGAGATATCCTGACAGGAAGCCGGGGCAGGGATCTTTCTGGAGGCAAACAGGGACCTTTGACAAAAGTGAAGCTCTCAGGCTTAATCGCCACAGGAACTTCCTGGGCCAGTCCGTTATGAGTTAAAAGGATGGGGCTGGCTTTTTAAGAATAACCAAGCTCTGTTAAACTGAAGATTTCCGATTTTAAAACCATATTTTCCTTTCCTTCACAATGTCTCCTTTCTACCTAAAATTTTATTTCTTCTATCCTACCTCATCAACACAATGCTTGCACAAGCCCAAGCTGGTCAGCAACACGATAAAGCAGGAGTGGCCTGGAGCAGAGCTGTCCCCAGACCCCTGGGCGCCAGCCCTGCCCACCCCCACCTCAGACGCCAGTTTCCAGACCTGATTTAAGCTGCCCCTTCTCTGCAGGCTGCTGTGATGAGGTCCCCTCCTCCGTGGACTATGCGCCGCTGCGGGCTTTTCTCGTTCTTGATAACATTCAGTTCCTTTAACATAAAAAGGTGCCTAGGCTGCTGGGTCCACTCAGCAGATCCGGGCTTGCTGAGCGGCTGCATTCCCAGGCGCTCACCCATCCGTGTCCGGCACGCTCGTGGTGGTGGGGACGCTGGTGGAGCCTGCTCTGCCTCGGAGCCAGCTATGAAGCCCACAGAGAGGGTCCTGGGCCGGACCACCGTCCACCTTGGGCACAGCCATACTGCCCACACAGCGCAGCCCAGCACCCTCTGGCTGGGTGAGGACTCAGACTGATCCCACCTCAAGGGGCTGCTGTGCCAGGCACGCCCCCCACCCTGGCCCTGGGGATCTGAGGGACACTGGAGGAGCTTGGGACTGAGAGCTCTCTCCCAGAGCCTGACCACCCAGCCCCAGCCCCTGCTGGGTCCCTGATCACTCAGACCCGACTGCAGAGACCTAGGCCTACAGCCTCCTGCAAAGTGACATCCTGGCTTTGCAAAGAGCCCAAATCCAGGGGAAGGAGGGGATGAGGTCCTAAAACCAGCAAGACATGCACAGAGGGCCACAGGGTGTCTGCCGGAGCCTACCCGGCCCAAAGAGCCCTTCTCCCAGCACAGCTTCTCTTGGGTCTTATGTGGCCACGCCGGCCCCTGCATCTGCAGCAGTGTCCCCAGGCAGCCGGTCTCCCTGCTCTAAATGGGAGTGCTGCGTGGTAGACAGGCAGGGCCGGCCGTCTGCCCAGCCAGGAAGAACTTCCTCCACATGAGAGGCTCGGGCTCCCGCCAGGCTCACATTTCAACCAGTGGGACCGGTAATGGAGGTGCCGGCCAGAGATGCCCTTAAAAGGCCCGGCTGTCCAGCCTCGCGGTTCCCAGGAGGGTGGGCGGGGGCCGTGGGGGCTCCTTGGCGCCATCACTCTGGACACTGTGGCGACAGCTGTTCTTGTCCATTTATAACCCCCAGACTCAGGACCTCTGAGCCCCTGGAGAGCTGCACCTCACCGCCCCCTCCCGTTCCTGACGCTGCGGTCAGGAGGGAGGGGCCTCTGTGACCCGGGACAGTTTCCCCACTGGAGAAGTGGGGTGGAGAGGCTGCCTCCACCTGCCACTAGAAACATTTGGGCCTTTGGTCAGCACCTGCCAATCATGGGCCTGGGGAGTGGCTGGGACAGAGGTGGTCATCAACCCCCATCTGCTGCTGACCACCTGCCTGGTAGCGGCAAGCGCAGTGGTAAGCTCCAGCCCAGCCCAGCGAGAGTGGCCCCTGCAGGCAGCCAAGCCCTCCAGCCGTCCAGTGCCTTGCCCTCCCTGAGCCTGTCCCAGGAAGGCACTCTCCCCTCCCTGGCCAGAGCGTGTGACGGGGCGGTCCATTCACTCACCATCTCTGTCCCCATCTGCTCTTGCCTGTGCCACCCTGGCGCTGGCACATGGAGACGATGGGAGAAGAGAGGCAGCCGGGAAACCGCTCTAGAACCCAACAGTAGCACAGTCCTCACCCCGCAGCCCACGCCAAGGCCCCATGCAGCTGCCCGCAGGTGTGGCCGCCGTCGGGTGAGCTGGGGGGCACCCACAGGCCCAGGTGCGGCAGGCCCTGCGTTTGGGGGCCCTCGTGGCCCAGCCCCACAGCCTACCCCTCTTCAGGCCGACATTGGTCAGTCCAGGTTCCCCCAACTCCCTCACAGCCCAGTTCTCTTCTCTACTGCTTGGCTCATGGAAACCCAGCGGCCAAGCGTCCCTTGGCCAACCCTCATCCTGCTGAGTGCCCCCCACAGTGCCCAGAACAGGGCCCCTAGGGGCTATAGCACCCAGCAGCCTGTGGAGGAGGGAAGCTGCTCCTGTCTGGTGCACACAGCCCAGGACCTAAACAGGGCACCATCCAGGCAGAAGGCCACAGGGTATGGGGGCTGCTCCCCAGCGTCTCTCTGCACGGGAGCCGCCTGGTAAAGGGACCCCAGAGACTCCACCTCATTTCACAGATTGAGACAAAGGCCAGCGAGAGACAGGGCGAGAAGTCCTGTTTCTGACCCCCCCACAGCCCACTCCAGCCCTTCCGGAGAGGCAATTGATCTATTGACCCAAGGCTGGCAGGGAGCCTGCAGGAACCGGACCCTCTCCGACCAGCCGGAGCCTGAATTCCAGCCCTGCTTTTGAAATCAATGGATCAGTACACCATGGTCACTGGGAGTTTCTGGAAGACCAAACACCTCTTATGGGGGATAGACAGGGCTGGCTGCCCACAGCTTTGGCCTGACCCTGGGCCCGGGCCGAGCCCCCTCCCTGGGCCAGTTCCAGGAAGCCAGGTCAGCAGCCTAAGTATTGACGGAAGCTGCTCCCGGGTGGCTCCCTGGGGACGGGGACGCAGCTGGCCCGGCCAATCCTCGTGCCACTGCCCCTGCTCCACAAGGTCACAGCCCAGGAGCCCAGGCCAGGCTGCCCAGGTTTCCTCCAGCATGCAGTTGGTTTCTGGAGACATGGCCCTCAAGAGTCAGAGAGCCTCCTCCTTTGTTCCCAGAAGCCCAGGAGCAGAGCGCAGACCGGAGATGAGGTAATGGCCTACTGAGCCCGGGCTGCAGGGAGGAGACCCAGCTTCCAGGCCTGTCCCCCACGCCCAGCAGGGCCAAGTCTTCTCACCGAGACCCTGCCCTTGCCAAGCCCCAGAGGCAGCATCCCTAGCCCCATCCTCAGGCCCAGAACCTTCCAGAGAGAACAGGCCAGGAGCTTGTGAACCCTGTCAGTCGTGTCTCCCCGCTGACTGCACCGGAACCTCACTGGGCTTTCGAAGGGACCACTATGGGCCTCAAGGGTGAACCTAGCACAAGCACTGGTAAGGCTTCCCAGAAGTTTCTACCATACCTACAGGTGAGCATACACTGGGCCCACCCTACCCCTCACGGGGCACCTCTGTCCCCAGTCCAAGGGGTATGGACCCCTTGAGACCCAGACCAAGGTATCAGGCACCTCCTGCTGCAGGCCCCTCCCCGGTGGCTGTGGACGCCAAGGCCCATTATGGTCACTCCCCGTCCCAGCTCACAGGGGACTGAACCGGCACAGTGTCCACTCCTCCTCCAAGTATGGGCTGGACCTCGGAGAGGGCTGGAAAGCAGTTCTTGCTCTCGGCCTGAGGCCCACCAGGGGCAGAGGTGGGGCCAGTGAAGGGCCACCTGGGGTCCTTCTGCCTTGGTGCCCCAGGCTAGCCCCCGTACACCTTTGCCCTGCCTGCTCCTCCTCCTGCCACAGCCACCCACAGGTGGACACAGAGGCCTCTACTTCGACCTCAGGACCAGCAGGCTGAGGACAGCAGCTGAGGGCCTCTGTGGGGCCAGAACTGAGCCCAGAACTTGTTAGGCCACAGGTGCTGTGAGTGGCGGAGGCTGAAGGAGCCCAGCCTTCCTGCCTGGCCTTGGAGGCACCCCTGACCTGGCCATCGGAGCCCCGACTGCCAGCATCGCATGGCTGGCCATAGGGCACCCAGTCCAAGCTGTGCCACCCCGCCCCACTGGCTCCAGACTGTTGGTAGCTCCCTACTCTCCCCACAACCTCCCCACCTGGCCACGGACCCCACTGCTCGGCAGCTTTGTTGAATGAATTAACCATGCGGTCGGCCCCGCCGGGCTCGGCCTGCGCACTTGCATTCCTTCTTTGCATGTTTTCTGGCTGTCTTCCAAGTGCTTCTTGCACCAAGGCCACTGTGCCCACCATTTGCCCCCCCATCCTGGAAGGGAGTGGGGCCAGGGGTCCAGGAGCCCGAGGCCACCTCCCTAGGCGCCGGGGCCACCTGCCCACTCACCTCAACGAGCGCTCGTCACAGGCGACACCCCAACCAGATGAGAGTTCTAACACCTCAGTCTTTAGTATCTTTGATCCTTGGGAATGAACAACCGGATGTCAAACAAAGTCCAAACGCTTTCTGAATCATAAACCTCCGGATCAGGGAGCTACTGTTTAACAGGGACAGTTCTGGTTTTGCAAGATGAAGAGAGTGCTGGAGCGGGTGGGGGCGGTGGGGGTGCGACAGTGCGTGTGTGCCTGCCGTCCACAAGCTGTGCGCTTGCCATGGTCACGATGGCACAGTTTATACAGATCTTATCAAAATGAAAATAAAACCTAGCATAAAACAATAATGGCATCCACAAGAGCTTCAAGAAAAGCTTGCTCCTCTCGCATACTCAGGTGCAGAGAACCGAGGAAGGTGGGACCCCAGATAAGTGTGCCTGAGGGGACCCCGCCATCACAGAGGCCAGTGCCCCCCGCAGGGAAGGGCCCTGGGGGTCCAGGCCATGCCTGGCCCCAGCTCCCTGGCTGTGTGTGGCAGGGTGGCAGCGTCCCCAAGTTGCTCTGAGGGTGGGGGCAGTGGCTGGCGCCTCTCGTGCAGGCAGTGCTCAGCACACAGCGGGGCAGGTTGCAGTGCTGCAGTTTGAGGCCAGCCGGCAGGCTCCAGCAGGAGCTGGTGTCCACTCAGCCAGGAGGCGTGGAGGCCTTGGGCCTCACTCACGGACTGCTGGCCTCCTGCTCAGAGACGCGGCAGAGGCACTGGGAGCGCGGAGGCTGCTGCTGCTTCCTGGGCTCTCCCTGCTCCTGCCTCTGGGCTCTTCCCCTTTCTTTAGGGGACTGAGAGGCGCAGAAGGGACGGGGCCGGGCACGCTCATCTCTAGCATAACGGAGGAGAGAGGTGGCTCTTGCTTTGCACTCCACTCACTTTTCAGAGCACGGCAAGGACCGCGAGAGCGGCAAGACGGAGCAGAGCACCCCACCAGCCTCCGCCCAGCCCTGCATCCGTCCATCTCCCTCTTTCCCTCCCTCCCTTCCTTCCTCTCTTTTCCTCTTTCTTTCTTTTTGCAGTATTAGGGAAGGAACCCAGGGGCTATACCCACAGCCCTAATTTTTATTTATAACAGGGTCTCAGTGAGTTGCAGAGGGCCTCAGTAAGTAGCTGAGGCTGGATGCAAAGCAGGATCCTCCTGTCTCAGCCTCCCAAATGCTGGAATGACAAGCGTGTGCCACCACACCTGGCTTTAAACCTGCATTTCTAACTGGTCAGTCTTTGGCTTTATGGGTTCTTTCCTCTATGCTAGGCTCCTGGGCTGCACTTGAGAATATACCGTGCTTGGGGCACCTCGCCATGGGTAGGCAGCCCCTTCCCTCTTTAGACCCCCCTTCTCTCAGAAGAGGACACAGTTCTAGCAGCCTGTTCCCTGGAGGATGTCCTGACTCCCACTCATGGCTTCATGGCAGACCATGAGCTCCAAGGGACAGCGCTGGCCAGGCAGTGGCGCAAGGCACAGGTGTGGCCGTGAGGCCCTGGCTCCAGGCTGCCTCGCAGGGGGAGGGAGGGCCAGCCCTGTCTGCGGGTTGGTGGCCAGCAGAGCGCGGCCTCAGGACTCTAGAAGCACAGGCAGCGGCTGCGCCAGGATGCAGCGCCCCCGAGACACCCCATGGCCCCTTTGCAGCACCCGTGGGCATACAGCCTGCTTGGTGATGAAGTGAGGCAAACGGCCGCACAGTCACAGCCACTGGAAACAACAGCTGAGGGTGCAGGCCAGGGTTTGCCTGGAGATGCGGCTCCCGCAGACGACCACAGACCACCCAGCTAGACAGATCCTGAGCGGTTCCAGCCCACCAGGGCACCGGGCAGCTCTGCTTCCCACGGCCTGAGAGCTGGCCACTGCTCCCTCTCCCCTCTGGGCCAGGTAAGGAGACGGTCCCTCTGGTGCAGAGCCCAGGTCTGGGGAGGGCCGGAGAGCCATGTGCCTGTGGCCAGGGCTGGGCCAGAACACGGCACCTCTTGTGGACTAGTCGGCCCTGCTCAGTCCCATGGCACTGGTGAGGCCCTGCCATTCACAGCCCACTCTGTCCTCTACGACATTCTGTGGTCTCCGGACATGGCCCTCACGTATCAGCCTCAAGTTTCCCAACTGTGAACCTGTGCAGCTAATAAAGGCACTTCCCAGAGATGTAAGAAAAATAAACAGAACACACTTGTTGTATATAGAGTAGTGCTTGGTCTGAGATTTCCAAAAACACTGGTGTCATGGGCCAAATTGTGAGCACCTGATTCCCGTGCGAGGCCCAACACCTAGCACCTGGGAATGTGACCTTATTCGGAGATAAAGTATTTACAGAGTTGATTAAGGCGAAACGCGGGCATGGGGTGGCCCTAATCCAACACGACTATGTTCTCATAAGAAGATCAGGACAAAGACACAGAGGGCAGCCCTGCCAAGCCACAGGGGAGACATGAAAGGCTCAGGAGGAACCAGCCGGGGCAGGAACTGCGTGCTGTTTACCCTCCACCCAGGATACCAAGTGACAGTAGCCTGGGGTCACCCTGGGTCACCCCAGAGCAGGGTTAAGGGCTGGCAGGGGCTGGGAGCTCCCAGGCTGCCCCTGCAAGGAGCCTGCGGTGGTGGCACAGGCCTCCCTCACGGGGCTCTGCCTGGCCTGGCCGGTCCTTCCTGTCCCTGCGGGGGCTGCCCTGGCAGTGACACCGTCCTGGGCCGGTGTTCTGTCCCCTGGCTGCAGAGGGAGGTCCCCTGAGCACTGACTGAGCACTGTCCTCAGAGTCTGCCTGGTCAGCGCTCCACTCACTGCTGACCAGCGCCCCCATCGCAGCTGGGTCAAGCCAGGTCCTGCTCGTGTGCTGTGGTCTGATGACAGCCCTCCGCAGCAGCTGCCCCTTCACTCTTGGCGGTTCTCCCCTCCGCTGCCAGCCCGGGCCAGCAGGACCCATGGCTGGGAGATACTCCACCTCCTCAAAGACAGTGGCTCCCAACGGAGGAGGTGCTCTGGAGAGTCGGGTTTCTCTGTCAAAAGGGAAGGGGAGGGCCCAGCAGAGTTGTGGTGGGAGGGGCTGAAGAGACACCCCTGGGTGGCACGGGTGTGTGTGGACATGTGTGCACCTGGGTGGCCAGAGACGTGCTGGGTGGCTACTTTTCTTCTGCGCTGTCCTCAGAGCCCTGGAGCATGGCATCCAGTACGCAGGCTCTCAAGGAGGAGGAAGAAAGCTGTGGAGTGGTCTCAGATAGGAGGGGAGCCCAGGCTGGCCACTGTTCACCCCAAACCTGCGTGGCCCTGGCTCCTGAAGGCAGGCTGCACGTGACCACAGCCCAGGCAGAAGAGCCACGAACCCCACCGAAGGGGCGACAGGGCCTCCTGCCACAAGTCACGTGGCACACACTGAACGCCTTGGCACAGAATAAACATGGCAGCAATGGGGGCCTACTCCCGGGAGCTGGGAGGTCCTTAGCCTGCTGGTGCCACTAGAACGCTGCTGCCCTCGCGGGGCCCACCTGACTCCACTGCACATCACAAACCAATGTGTTCCAGTTAGGAAAGGAGAGAGACCATCCCCTGTGAGTGAGGCTCGGGAACCATCAACACCACTTGCCTGGAACCCACGAGAGGGGACAACAGGCCGACATGGTGGGCGTGCTGCCTGGCTCTCACTCCCAATGCTTGAGAGCCTTGCCTTTCACCCAGGCCCCGGGCCCAGCCCACGAGGGATGACCCGAAGGCACTATAGGCTTCTCTGATGAAGAGCAGACCTGGTTCCGGCACTGCGGAAGGACACGGGCCCACAGGACACAGCCTTCCCGCACCCCTGGGGGTGGGTGCGGTCCATGGACAGGCAGCATCTGCCACCTGGCACACACGGCCTGCTCCGCGTCTCCGCCCACTCCCGGGCCTCTGGGGGCCAGAGGAACTTCCAGGATGCAGCTCCGCCCACAAGCTGCCTCCTGTTCTGACCCACCTTGGAACCCCTGCCAACCCCTTCCCCGCCACGGTGCCGGTGCCGCGTGGCAACGCCAGCAGAGCTACAGGGAGCAGAGTGCAGCTTCTTCTGGATCCCACGCCCAGTCACTGCTGTGGCGACCATTCTTACTCTCTGCCTCCTCCCCGGCCTCTCGGAGAGGGTGACAGGCTCGGTGACTAACGCTCCGCCCATTCTGCAGGCTGAATGCAGTGTTCCACCTGGCTCCCCGGGCACGTCTTGGTGCCACGTGGGTGGCTGGTGGGAACCCTCCTCACTGTGAGCCAGGCCTCCACCCACCCTCCTGCCCACTCCACCACATCCTAGGAGGCACTCAGCTCCCAGGCCTGTCCCTGGGCACCGGAGCACCCAGCAGGCTAAGAATAGCAGTGTATACAGCAGGCCAGGCCCAGTGTCCAGCGGTGTCTGGGGTCACCGTGCTGCTGTGGCATGGGCCTACAGGAACAGTTTTACTTCCTAAAAGAGCCAGCTCCCCACCCCTTTGTCACCCAACCACCACCCTCTGCAGGAGCATGCCAGGGGCCCCTGAGACCAGCGAGTTCAGTGGGTTTAAAGGAGACTGCCAGGGACCAGCACAGGTCAGAGGCTGGCAGCAGCTACAGTTCTAGGAGGGAAGGAACAGGGCTGCGGCCTGCCAGGAGGGTCCCGTGACATGGGCCAGAGCACCCTCCCATGATTGTCAAGTCCCTCCTGTGAGCCGCCCCCCTGTGGCCTCACATGGCTACCCAGAACAGGCTGTGTGAGAGGGCAGGGCCCGGGCCAGGCCAAGTGCTCATATGTACATCTTCTCTATCCACCAGACCCTGCTGGCCAGAGCCATGCCCTGGGTTCAGGGACAGCACGCCCTCCGGGAGGGTCGCCTTCTAGAAAGGCCCTCCTCTGTGTCTCATGGTTGGTGGGGACAACGGAGGCAATGGTGGCCACTGAGCTCAAAGGTCATGGTTGGTGGGGACAACGGAGGCAATGGTGGCCACTGCGCTCATAGGCAGGACAGACTGCCAAGGTGAGGGAGAGCCCTGGACGCTCTGCAGCTGAGGGACCGCCGGACCCTGGTCACAGGAGAGGAAGGCGTGCTGCAGCTCCCGCGAGGGCCCAGCTCCTAAGACCTTACCACAAACAGCAGGCCGGGCGAGCTGGTGCTCTCGCCAGAGAGGTCTTGGACCAGTGGCTCCCGGTCACACTGTCCCCTTGCAGCTCTGCACCGTCCCCTGGACACAAACACTGGCTGCTTCGAGGTCTGTGGACACCACTCAGCGGCAGCCTTATCAACCCCCGACAGCCGCCCCCTCGCCCAGCCCAGTGATCTCCAAGTCATGCTCCATGGAGCGGGGAGAGCTGGGCTGGATGGCCCTGTGGACAGAGACCTGGGCCACACCAGTCCACACAGGGGAATGGGCATCTCTATCAGGGCTCGCCCTGAGCAGTGACTGGGCATCTATGTGGCTCCCTGAGAGCCTCAGGGCTTCTAGGCTGGTTGAGCCGCAGAATCAAACATCTTAGAACGTAAGCATGGACACGGTGCGGAGACACTGGCCAGTGCAGCAGGAAAGGGTTCTGTTTAAGTCAGCTTTCCTGTCACTGCACTGCTCTGACCAAAATACCTGGAAGCACTACTTAGAAAAAAATATTTACTTGAAGCCCACAGGTGCAGAGGTCAGTCCATGGTCAGCAGGCTCCAGGGCAGAGGCCACATCAGCAGGCCTCAGGGCATGCTGGAGGAGAAATGCACCGCCCGCCTCACGCCACCAGGAAGCAGAGACAGACTGAGGGGCCCAAGGCCACCTCACTCTGCCTCTGAACCCCCACCCCGTGCTGGGGGAGGGGCTCTGTCTAGAGCACACGTGTGCCAAGGGAGCTGGAGGGTGCTGGGATCTGAAGAGCAGAGTGGGGTGGCAGGGGATGTGTGCCAGGGCTGCCGACGTTCCCTGAGAAGGAGCAGCCATCCCCAGCCATGGTTCAGCTCCCCAGGGGCCAGGCTGCAGAACGCCAGGGTGGAGCGCTGCCAGGCAAGCCTGCCAGCAGAGACAGCGACACACTCCAGGCCTTTGTGAGCGAGTGACTCTGCCCTCCGAGAGCCACAGTGAGGCCTGGGGGGCTGACGGGGCAGGCCTGCTGGGACAGTCCGAGAGCCCTGCCTGAGGGTCTTTGAGAGGCTGCAGGCCAGGGGCTGGCTGTCCTGGCCATGGGGAGGGACAGTGATGGTTCCTCCCCAGCCATCACCGCTCAGCTAATGGCACAGAGACCAAGGCCAGAGCTGTGTGCAGGGTGGGCAAGCTGCACAGCGTACCCCCAGGCCCACCTGGGGGCAGCCCCCACTTCAGAGACCCACAAGCAGTGGGGGAGACTCCTGAGGAGGGCGCTGCCAGGCCAGAGCTGGCCCTTCCTGTGGAGTCCCAGTCCACAAACACATGGTGCACACCCACACATGTATGCACACACACTACACAGGCACACACAGCCACGTGCAATCACACACACACACACACACACACACACACACACACACACTCGCACATCACAGTGCTCTCTCCAGGCGCCTGGGCCCCTCCAGGTGGCCTCCCTAGCTCCCTCCAGCTCTGAGCCGGGGGAGCAAAGGGGGTCAGGACACAGCAGATGAGAACAAGCACCTTGAAATGTTGCCAACGCAGATGGCCCGCAGCCCTGGAGACAAGCGCAGATCCAAGCGGCAAGCTGGGGCTGAGGCAGAGGCACAGTCAGCCCTCCTGTTTCCCAAGAAGGCATCAAGCCTTCCGGAGAATTCTAAGGACAAGCTTTCTAGGAAGAGCAGGTCTCGGTGACATGATGTCTCTGGAGCTGAGATGCAGGGCCAGTCACTAGGAAGGGGCCTGTCCACAGCCAGGAAGACTTGTGGTGCAATGCTAGAATGTTCTTTTATTTTTCTTCTTTTCTCTTTAAAATATTTCTTTCTGGGCCAGGCGTGGTGGACATGCTTGTAATCTCCGCGCTTGGGAGGCGCAGACAGGAGGACTGCACAGGTTCAAAGCCAGCCTCACTGGCTTAAGAGACCCTGTTTCTAAATAAAAAAATATTTTTAAAATAGGTCTGGGAGTGTAGCCTGGATGTAGAAGGGTTTCCAGGAACCACAGTACCACCAAAAAAAAAAATTATATATATATATATATTTCTGTAATTGGTGAACTGGAATTCTAAAATATTCTGGTGCCCTCTACATCAAGATAGTACTGACCCCCACACAGGCTGCTTCTAGTATCAGCGACCTTCAGCCACCCAGCTCTGCCCACCCCTCCTAAAAAGCCCCTGTCCACCACCAGCAGGCCCACCCCTCCCACACTCAGGCTAGGGTCACCTGCCTTCAAACTCAGCCATATCAAAAGCATTCATGCCAAGGAGAGCTTTGCCAGCAAGCAAGCAATGGTGGGCCCTCTGTGTCCTTCCTGTGTGACTGTGTGATGACCCAGCTTCCCAGGCAGCAGCACAGGAGGAGCCGGGGTGGGACGCCCGTCCAGGCATTCTTGAACTTCTGGAGGGAGAGCTCCGCGACCTCGCTCCTCTCCCTTCTCTGGCCCAATGACCCAGAACACACAATCCTTCTTCCAGCACGGTGAGTCACTCACAATGGGTGACCAGCGGAGGCCAAACTGCAGCCTCGCCAGGACAGCGTGTCTGCCTGTCCATCACCGAAGGTATCTCCGTATTCCAAAGGCAGGACAGAAAGGAAAAGTAGGCCTGGCAGAAGAGACTGAGGCTGAGCCCAGGGTAAGGCCTCCCTCCAGAACCGCCTCCCAGGAAGCAGCCTGTACCACAACTTAGCAACTTTTATTGGACAGGATGCTTAGGAGAGAGATGTGGGATGCCGATGTCCGCCCCATGAGGGCGCAGAAAAACACAGTCACACTGTGCCCTTCCAGCGCACCTTGCTGGAGGGGCCCTCCTCCCCACCAGACCCATGCCCCACCTACCTGACCGACCCTGTGTGCCCTCAGCGTCCAGCTCAGACCCACCTCACCGCCAGACCTTCCCAGAGGTTGTCCCTTCCTCATCTGCACCCCTGCAAAGCCCCCAAATTCTCTCTTTATGACAAGAATCTACCACCCAACTGCCCAATACAAATTCTAGACCACTCTTTCTAGAACTTAACCTCAAAACCTCAGTTTCAGGCTGGGCATGATGACAAACAACTGCAATCCCAGTACCTGGAGCCTGAGACAGGAAGGGCACAGGCTCCAGGACAGACAGCCTCAGTAGTGCAGTAGGACTCACCTCAACCTGTGTGCATGTACATGCATGTGTACTGTGGGGGACTTGCACAAGACCATCCAGGTAGCATAAACACGACAGCACACATGCTCTGCTCCTCAAGAACAACAGGTGCTGGGCATTCTGGTGACTGGACTGAGCCTGAGCCCTTGGTTTCCAAGTTCCCAAGTCCTTGGGGTCTGGCCCAAGTTGGGAGCACAGAGGCCCTGAAGCGGGGTGTCGCCCTTAACTATGCCCACATTTTAGACAGCTTGTCTGAGGAGGAGGAGGCCCAGAGGGCTGGGTTGCGCACACTTTACTTCTTGGCATTCACTTATGCTTTTTCCTATCTTCAACATAAATTACACAGCAGGTGCTGCATGATGAGGACACACCGTGGCTTGCACTGGGCAGGAACGCAGGATTCTCTCCCAAAGCACCCAGGCTCCTCAAAGCACAGCCCTAAACAGGTTCCTCTGCAGGAGGTGCTGTTGCGTTTAGGCAACCCAGGAAAGCGGCTGGGAGCAAAGAGAAGGGGAGGCCACCCCAAAGGTGTGCCGCTGGGGCTGCCCCAGGCCTCAGCTCTACCTGCCCACTGCTGTCAAGAACCTGAGCCTGGATGCCCTCCAGGGACTCAGAGTGGAGCTCAAAACCAGAAAAGAAATACACCAGCCTCGCAGCTGAGGGCGCAGCAGCAACGCCATATTGCTAGCAGCGGTGGCAGCGAGTTCACCAAGTCCACGAAAGCTCCAGATCAGCACACTCAACAACTGTGAGTAAAATTGTGTCTCCTAAAAGAGAAATCCCAGTACTGCACCCCCAGGGACTTGCGCAGGTTTGATAATCTCCCTGGGTCTGAAATTTTACAGACCAACCCAGTGAAGGAGTAGCGGTGTCAGAGATACCACACCCTAGTTGCAGCTCCCCGTGGGAAAACACCCAGCCTGGCACCCCCATGGTCCCACGCAGCCTCGATTAACTCCCTGGGTCTGAGACTTTGTGATACAAACCAGTAAAGGAGTAGTGGTGACTGAGATTACCACAGACTCGAGATCCAGAGCACCTTAAGTGAAGTCACAGAGACCCAGGGAAGAACCCAGAGAAGGCACAAACTTCTGAAATCATGGGAAAGAGGAATAACAATGGAGCAATGAATGCCCACAACCCCACAACATCAGAACCTGATAACACAGAAATTCAGAGATCTCCAGAAGATAAAATCAGGAAAATAACTGTAGAAATAATACAGGACCTTCGAAAAGATTTCAGAGAGAGTCTAAAAGAGATAAGGAAGCAATCATTGAGGTAAAGGCCTCAATTCAAAGTATAAACAATCGATTAGACCACATGGAGAATAGAATCTTGCTCCTAGAAGATGATCACTCCAAAAATGAATGCATAGTTTATAATTCAGAAAAGAAAAAATCCAACAGCAGGAATTTGACATTGAAGAAATATGGGCCCATTTTAAGAGAGCTAACCTAAGAATAATTGGAATAGAGGAGGGAAAAGAAGGTGAAAACAAAGGGATCAATATTCTCTTCAAGGAAGCAATAGCAGAAAAATTTCCAAACACAGAGCAAGAGGTCTATACACAGGTCCAGGACTTATGGAACTCCCTTTAGACAGGATCAGAGAAAAGGTTCCCCATGCCATATAATTGTCAAAATGACCAATGTGGAAGCCAAGCAGAAAATCTTAAAGGCAACAAAAACAAAAGGCCAAGTGACATTCAGAGGCAAACCAATAGAATCACTCCAGACTTCCCAAACCAAGTCATTAAAGCCAGAAGGGCTTGGAGTAACATATTCCAAACTCTGAAAGAAAACAACTTCCAGCCAAAAATTTCCTACCCAGCAAAACTATCTATCAAATTAGATGGGAAAATAAGAAGCTTCCATGACAAACAGAAACTGAAGGAATTTATGTCTTCAAAACCAGCGCTAGAGAAAATACTCAAAGAGATTAACTACGAAGAAGAAATAGGTAATACACGCCAGAACCAAAGAAACGAGATTTCCCATGCAGCAGACAACTAAGCAAAGAAGAATAAACTATCTCCAATAGCAATAAAATCTTAACATGTTAGGAATTAAAAATTATCTCTCAATAATCACACTGAATGTAAATGGCCTCAATTCCTCAATAAGAAGACATAAAGTGGCAAAATGGATTAAAAACCAGAATTTATCCATCTGCTGCTTACAAGAAACACACCTTACAAGTAAAGATAGGAACAAACTCAAGGTAAAGGGATGAGTAAGGTAATCCATGCTAATGGAACTCGGAGGCAAGCAGGAGTAGCAATTATGATATCAGACAAGTTAGACTGCAAACCCAAACTTATTAGAAGAGACAAAGAAGGTCATATTTTACTGGTAAAAGGAATAATCCAGCAAGAGGAAATAACAATAATCAACATCTATGCCCCAAACATAGATGCAGCTACTTTCATAAATCAAATCCTTTGTGACATGAAGTCACACATAAATCCCAATACAATAATACTGGGAGACTTCAACACGCCTCTCACAACATTAGACTGATCTTTCAGACAAAAGGTCAATAAAGATGCCTCAGAACTAAAGAACACCATTAATCAAATGGACCTATTGGACACATATAGAATATTTCACCCAACTACTGCGGAGTTTACATTTTTCTCAGCTGCTCACAGAACCTTCTCCAAAATAGATCGCATCCTGGGACACAAAATGAGCACTAGCAAATTTTAAAAACTGTTACATACTTCCCTGTGTCATTTCAGACCATAATGGAATGAAACTAGAAATCAGCTATAAGAAGACCCAGAGAAATAATAATCTTTTCACTAAATATTATTGAAAAATAATAATTACATTAAAAAGAATAAAATTGGACCCTTACCTAACACCATATACAAATATTAACTCAAAGTAGATGAAAGACCTAAATGTAAATCTTAAGACTATAAACCTTTAGAAGAAAACCTGGGTCATAAAACTTCACAACATTGAAACTGGCAGTGATTTCTTGGATATGATTTCAAAGGCAGTACTACACTGTTTCAATTATTGTAACTTTACAAGGTTTGAAATCAGAAAATGTACATCTTCTAGCTTTGTTCTTTTTTGAGATTGTTTTGGGTATTTAGTGTTCATATTTCATGTTAGGATAGATTTTTTCTGAAAAATAAATAAATATATGTATGATAGTTTCACCTTAAAAAAAAGAAAAAAATATCCTCTGGTAAGAAAGAAAACAAAAAGAAATATTGAAATGTTATCTCTAAGTGATCAAAAGCTTGATGTCAGACAAATGAATCTGTTATGTGAGATTATCATTGTTAATTTTGGATAAATTTCTATGATATTAGATGTCAACCACTAAGCCAGGCATGGGAAGGAGGGATGGGGAGGGAATGGGGTGGGGATTGGGTAGAGGTTAACTGGGCGATGTGTACATGTATGTCTACAGAAGTTTTTTATCCCATTACAATGTATGAATACAGTGTACCAATAAAAAAAATTTAAAAAGGCCAGTGCTGGGGCCTCCAAGGCCGGGATCGGAGCCTGCCGAGGGTTAAGGCCAGTGCCAGGGCCAGTGAGGCTGGGATTGGAGCCTGCTGTGAGGCAAGGCCGGTGCTGGGGCCTTCAAGGTCTGGATTGGAGCCTGCCAATTGGTTAGGCCGGTTCTGGGGCCAGCGAGGCTGGTATCGGAGCCTGCCACAAGGCAAGGTTGGTGCTGGGGCCTCCGAGGCCGGGATTGGAGCCTGCCAAGGGGTATGGCCGGTGCCAGCGAGACCAGGATCGGAGCCTGCTGTGAGGCAAGGCCACTACTGAGGCCTCTGAGGCCGGGATTGGAGGCTGCCATGAGGCAAGGCCAGTGCTGGGGCCTCCGAGGCCTGGATTGGAGCCTGCCCAGGGGTAAGGCTGGTGCCAGGGCCAGCGAGGCCGGGATCTGAGCCTGTCGTGAGGCAAGGCTGCTACTGAGGCCTCTAAGGCTGGGATCGGAGCATGCCAAGGGGTTAGGCCAGTGCTGGGGTCAGCGAGGCCAGAATCAGAGCCAGCTGTGAGGCAAGGCCTGTGCTGGGGCCTCCAAGGCCGGAATAAGAGCCTGCCGAGGGGTTAGGCTGGTGCCGGGACAGCAAGACCAGGATCAGAGCCTGCCATGAGGCAAGGCCGATGCTGGGGCCTCCGAGGCTAGGATAGGAGCCTGCCGAGGGTTTAGGCCGATGCTGGGGCCTCCGAGACCAGGATAGGAGCCTGCTGAGGGTTTAAGCCAGTGGCCAGGGTCAGCAAGGCCGAGATCGGAGCCTGACGTGAGGCAAGGCTGGTGCTGGGGCCTCCGAGGCTGGGATCGGAGCCAGCTGAGAGGTTAAGCTGGTGCGGGGGCCAGTGAGACCAGGATCGGGGCCTCCCATGAGGCAAGGCCGGTGCTGGAGCCAGCGAGGTCAGGATCAGAGTCCTTCGGGTGGCCAGGCCTCTACTGGGGATGTCAAGAGTGGGATTAGAACTTGCAATGAGGCATGCACAGAGAAATATCACAGAAAGTAAAAACTAGATGCTTCCCCTAGCTAGCAAAATCTAGGAGGAAAGGAGTAACAGGAGGAAGTCAAGTTGCAGAAAGGGCCCTAAAGAGAAGCAATTAAGGTGACCAGTCAGAGGGGATGAGATGGGGGAGGATAGAACCTCTTTAAAACTCAGGAGGTACATAAACAAATGTACCGAAAATAACCACCAATCAAACATGGTATCGAGGGAGGGGGAGGGAATGGGATGGGGATTGGATGAGGGCCAATTGGATGATGTGTGCTTGTATATCCTCAGAAATCTTGTATTCCAATGTCATGTATGATTACAATGCACCAATAAAAAAATTAAAAATAAATAAATAAAAATTAAAAATTTTTAAAAATTTAAAAAAAGAAGACCCAGAGAAACAACATAAACATGTGGAGACTGAACACAACACTTCTGAATGAAGAATGGGTCATAGAAGATGTAAGAGGTGAAATCAAGAAATTTCTAGAAACAAATGAAAATAAAGATACAATATATCAAAACCTCTGGGACACTTTAAAGGCAGTATTAAGAGGAAAATTTATAGCACTGAGTGCTCACATACGAAAAGCAGAAAATCTTCAAATAAATAACCTAACGACACACCTCAAAGCCCTTGAAAAGCAGGAACAATGGAACCCCAAGGCCAGTAGAAGAAAGAAAATTATTAAAATTAGAGCAGAAATTAACGAAACAGAGAATAAAAAACAATACAGAAAATGAAAAAACCAAAAGCTGGTTTCTCGAAAAAATTAACAAGATAGATAAACCACTAGCCAACCTAACTAAAAAAAAAAGAGAATCAAACCAAATTATGAAGATAAGATATGAAAAAGGAGACATTACTACTGACAGAAATCCAGAGGATTATCAGAAACTACTTTGAAAAACTATACTCCAACAAAATGGAAAATCTGAAGGAAATTGACAACCTCCTAGATAAAACAACCTTCCTAAAAGGAGTCAAGAAGATATAGAACACTTAAACCAACCAATAACAATCAAAGAGATTGAAACACCAATAAAGAGCGTACCATCAAAGAAAAGCTCAGGACCAGATGGTTTCCCAAGTGAATTCTATAAAACCTTTATGGAAGAGCTAACCCCAATACTCCTCAAACTATTTTGTGAAATAGAAAAAACTGGGATTCTCCCACATACATTCTATGAAGCTAACATCACACTAATACCCAAACCGAATAAAGACAGTTCAAGGAAGGAAAACTACAGGCCTATATCTCTGATGAACTTGGATGCAAAACTATTAAACAAAATACTAGCAACACGCATTCAAAACCACATCAAGAAAATCATACACTATGACTAGGTAGGATTTATCCCAGTGATGCAAGACTGGTTCAACATATGAAAATCAATCCATGTAATTCACCATATAAACAGAACTAAGGACAAAAATCACATGATCATTTCAATAGACACTGAAAAAGCATTTGATAAAATCCAACATCCATTTATGATAAAAAAAAAAACACTGTGGAGAATTGGAATAGAAGGAACATATCTCAACATCATAAAGGCAATCTACAATAAGCCCACCGCCAACTTCATATTAAATGGGGAAAAGCTTCAAGAATTCCCCCTAAAAACAGGAATGAGACAAAGATGTCCATTATCACCACTTCTCTTCAAAATAGTACTAGAGACTCTAGCCAAAGCAATAAGGCAAGAAAAGGAAATCAAAGGAGTACAAATAGGAAAAGAAGAACTCAAACTTTTACTATTTGCAGATGATATGATACTATATTTAGAAAACCCAACAAACTCAACCAAAAGGCTTATAGAACTGATCAACAAATTCAGCAAAGTATCTGGATACAAAATCAATCTTAAAAAATCAGAAGCTTTCCTGTACACCAACCATAAATCCACTGAAAAAGAAATTCAGAAAACACTTCCACTCAGAATCTCCCACAAAAAAATAAAATACTTAGGAATAACCTTGACCAAGGAGGTAAAAGATCTCTACAAAGAAAATTATAAAACACTGAAAAAAGAAATAGAAGAAGATCTTAGAAGATGGAAGGATCTTCCATGTTCATGGATTGGCAGAATAAATATCATTAAAATGGCCATCCTTCCAAAAGTGATCTACAGATTTAATGCAATGCCCATTAAACTACCAAGATCATTCCTCACAGACATAGAAAAATCAGTCCTTAAATTTATCTGGAATAACAAAAAGCCCAGAATAGCCAAGGTAGTTCTCAGCAACAAAAATCACACAGGAGGAATCACAATACCTGACTTTAAACTATACTACGAAGCCATTGTAATAAAAACAGCATGGTACTGGCACAAAAACAGATACATAGACCAATGGAGCAGAATAGAATACCCAGAAACAAGTCCACACACTTTCAGTCAATTGATTTTTGACAAAGGGGCCAAAAACATACACTGGAAAAAAGCCTGTTCAACAAATGGTGTTGGCAAAACTGGTAACCATATGCAGAAAATTGGAAATTAATCCCACTTTCTCACCCTGCACAAAAGTCAATTCAAGATGGTTCAAAGACTTGGAAATTAAACCAGAGACCTTGAAGCTCCTTGAAGAGGGCATAGGTCCAACACTGCAACACATAGGCACAGATAAACACTTTCTCAACAAGACCCCAAAGGCACAACAAATTAAAAGGCGAATCAATACATGGGATTGCATGAAACTGAAGAGCTTCTGTTCAGCAAAGGAAACTGTCAAGAACCTCAATCGAGAGCCAACAGAATGGGAGAAGATTTTTGCCACCTACCCCTCTGATAGAGGACTAATATCTAGAATATACAGAGAACTCACGAAACTCAACACTAAGAAAACCAAGCATCCAATAACAAAATGGGCAAATGAACTAAATAGACACTTCACAAAAGAAGAAATTCAAATGGCCAATAAATGCATGAACAAATGCTCAACATCACTGGCAATCAGAGAGATGCAAATCAAAACTACCCTGAGATTTCACCTAACTCCAACTAGAATGGCAATCATTCAAAAGACAACAACAGATGCTGGCAAGGATGTGGAGAAGTGGAGAAGTGGGAACTCTAAAACATTGTTGGTGGGATTGCAAATTAGTGCAACCACTCTGGAAAATAGTATGGAGAATCCTCAGAAGAATGGGAACAAATCTACCATTTGATACAGCAATACCACTTTTGGGTATCTACCCAAAAGAAAAGAAACCAAACTACCTAACTAATGCATGTTTATCTATGTTCATAGCTGCACAATTCACCATAGCCAAACTATGGAACCAGCCAAGATGTCCATCAACAGATGAATGGATTACAAAACTGTGGGATATGTACACAATGGAATTTTACTCAGCCATTGAAAAAAACCTCAATTACATCATTTTCAGGGAAATGGATGGAACTGGAGGACATTATGCTAAGTGAGATTAGTCAGTCACAAAAAATAAAAATCAGATGCTTTCCCTAATATGTGAGAGCTAAGGAGAAATGGATCATAGGAGGAACTCTAGATGAAAAAGGAGATCCTATAGAGGAGCAAACAAGACAACCTAAATGAGGGGATGGGAGGGGGAAGGAAGGAAATTCTCTAAAACACACAATGTACTTAAATATATCGAAGTCAACCACTAAGCCAAGCAAGGGAAGGAGGGATGGGGAGAGAATGAGGTGGGAATTGAGTAGGGGTTAAATTGGTGATGTGTACATGTATGTACACACAAGTCTTTTGCCCCAATATGATGTATGAATATAATGGACTAATAAAAAAATTTAAAAAAAAGAACCTGAGCCTGTCTGTGGAGTGCTGGCCTGGCAGGCCCTGGTGGCCCATCCTGCCTCATCTCAAGCCCAGGAGCAGCCTCTCCAGCTTACGGCGCTGGAGTAAAGATGGCTGTGACAGACGTGAGCGTCGGGAGTGTCAGGGCTCGGCCCAGCTTCCCTGAGACAGGGCTGCTTCAAGTCAAAGGGAGAGGCCCTCGGGGGTCAAAGCTTTTAGGGTGCCAGGCCATCAACCAATCAGCACTCTGTGGAGGACTAAGGTTAGATGGCAGAGACACCTGCAGAACAGGCCAAGACCTTGCACCTCAGAGGGCCCAGTGAACTCCGACAGGCCCGAGGGGCAGCAGTGCACGCCCCAGTGCCCTTTTGGTCCTGGGTGGGCCACTCTCTCCACCTGTGTGCCATCTGCAAGTGCAGCCAGGGCCCCGGCTGGAGTCCCTTCCAACCACTCTTGTGCTCGCCAAGGACACACAGACCTGTCGTAACAGGACCCCAAACTAAACGCAACTGGAGGGGGCGGCACAACTGTCAAGTTCCGAGGTCAGACATGAACTCAGGCATGGACTGGCACTCAAATGCAGCCCTTGAAGTTGCCCTCCATATGAAAAACCGTCATAGCTGGGCGTGGTGGCGCACACTTGTAATCTCAGCATTCGGAAGGCTGAGACCGGAGGATCGCGGTTGGCGGACAGCTTGAGCTACTTAGTGAGGCCCTCCGCAACTTAGTGAGACCCGGTTTCAAAATAAAGAATAAAAAAAATAGGGCAGGGGGTATAGCTCAGAGGTTGAATGCCCCTGGGTTCCATCCCCAGACCCACAAAAAAAAAAAAAAAAAAAGACAAGCCATCACACCTGGAGGAGGCAGGCCATGGTGACTGGAGATGCTGTGGAAACATGGGCTCCTCCTCTTCAAGGAGGTACAAACCCACCGCCCCACAACCCCTGCCCATGGTCTGCTCTGGAGAGGACTTTGGTCGTGCACCGCAGGCAGGAGCCCGCCACGTCTCGCCTGTGAGGCCGAGTCCTGAGCTGGGTGCCTGGGGACAGCTGTGATGCCCAGGGCTGGTGCTGGGGCAGGGGCAGCCGGGAGCCTTGAGAAACACTGCAGCTCACACAGCACACTGTGCAGAGCCTGGTGCAATCACTTAACCCCTTCCCTGAAAGAGGCTGCACGAGACTTGCGAGGAACAGGAGTAAGCTGAACTCTGCTTGCTGATCTTGAAGTGCATGTTTCTTACGGAAGCACTCCCTGCCCAGCCCTTGCCACGTTCATTGGTGATGAGGCTACTCCACTGGCAGAGGAGCCTGGGCTCATGAGGCCCAGAGCTGTCTGCTCTGGACAAGGAAAGGCCAGGGTGCTGCCCCTACCTGGGAGCATGGAGGCTGGAGCCCGAGCCTGAGCAGCAGCCCTGGAAGGAGGCCAAGCCCTCCCAGCAGAGGACTCTCGAGTGTCCTCTCCAGAACAGCACAAGCTGTAGTCCAGGTCAGAATGTTCTGGAAGGACATAGAAATGAGGACGTGTGCGCTGAGTGATCGCAGGAGTTGCTGACCACAGGGAAGACAGCCGTGCCGCGGTCTGGAGTGCGGGCTGTGTAAGCCAGCCTGCTGCAGCGTGCCCTCCAGGCTGGGATGGGCGCCAAGGACAGAGCGTGGCCCAGAAGCGAGTGGACTAACAGGACAAACAGGAAGGCTTTCCCCTGCCCGGGCCTCGGCCAGGGCTTCCTATGAGACAAGACGGCAGCACCAGAGCCCAGGGGTATAGGCAGTTCTGCTCCTTACTCAGTCTCTCGTGCTGATGACGTTAACTGCATGCAAGACGGTGCCCTGCAGCTGGGCAGGGTACAGAGGGGGGCTGCTCAGCAGAGTGTGAGCTGCAGAGGCTGGACCTCTCACCCCAAGCTGGCCCTCTGGCCCAGGACCAGGGCTTGTTACTTTCCCTTTTGATTCTAGCGCCTTTAACCTGAACACAGAGCTTTCATTCTAGTGACTTCAGAAATGGTTATTGCCGGCGTCAGAGAAAACAGGACGAAGAGGGCTTTAGGCCACAGGACACCCAGGAGCAGAGCTGGCTACACTGAGGCGGCCGATGCGCAGCTGGACGCCTGGGAGTAGGGCCTTCGGGCTTACCCCACAGGGCTCAGAGACAGCCTTGCCATCTGCCACATCTCTGCAGACCTGACCCGCACCTGAGCAGGCACAACTATGCAAAGGAGCCCAGCAGATAGATAATGTGACCCAGAAACACAGCCTGGTCTTCAGGCCCATGGGCCAGTAACCGCTGCGCCCTCTGGCCCCACCAGGCACAGGGGCATAGGTGAGGGGAAATGGGCAGGGCGATGCCTGCCTGCACCCTAGCTCTAGCCCCGGAAGCCTTGGTGTGGTGCTCCTGAATGCCACACAGAGGACTCTGACCTGTGATAGCGGCTCGGAACCGTCCCTTCATGGGTGGGCTGCTGAGCTGCAGGCAGCACTGCAGCGCGGGCCGTGCGCTGGTGCTCAGCAGCCGGCTCTCCCTTAAGGACACAAGCACAGGTCATAGCCTCAAGCAAAACACATCCCTGGAGGCCCTGCCTCTCGGAAAGACAGTCTCCCCGGATGATGGCTCTTCTGAACCTTTCTATATGGGCTTTCCTTCACTCCTAGAGAGAAATCTATACATAGGCTTGGGTTTTCTTATTGTGACCAAACTCCCAGTAGGGTTTCATGGGATTGGGGAACAGGTATAACAGAGTAACCTAAGACACAAGTATGTTTAACATGTGAGTGGAGGTGTGACAGTGCACACACAAAGACACACAGAATCAGTTAATCTCTCTCTCTCTCTCTCTCTCTCTCTCTCTCGTCTCTCTCTCTCTCTCTCTCGTCTCTCTCTCTCTCTCTCTGGTACAAACCCACACAGGAAGTCTGGATGATTCATTAAAAAGACCTGAACTGCTTCCTACCTGATTCAGGCAAAAAGTGTTGGAGGATGTGGTTAGGAGCTTTGGGGAGACCCGGGGTGGGGGAGCTCATGTTGGGAGGCCCAGGGGCAGCCCTGCAGCCACAGAGGCCTAGAGGGCAGGACAGAGCCTGGAAAAGGCCTCTCTCTCCTTGGCTCTCCGGGAGCAAGGACCCTAGTGGGTCATTATGCTGGTGGTGAGGGCAGCCCCAAAGGTGCCAGTGGGGTGTCAGCAGGGTTCAAACCAGACTGGGTATTGACTCTTCTTCCCAAGGTAAATCAGACACAGGACAGTGCTCTGAAAAGCAGAGCACAGGTAAGGGCCTGCCAACTCCCAAACAATTCTGAAGGACACCTTTCCCAGACTAGGAAGACCTGCTGGGAGAACAGCAGGCCTCAGCCCCCTGCATGGCCACCTCCTCCAGCAGGGCACACACTCGCATGCACACACCTCCAGAGGCTGCTGCTCTGGGAAGGACCAGAGATGAACTTAGATGTTCAGGTGCTCGCTGCTGCTCAGAACCAAGCCTCAGCTACCTTTATACGTTTTATGCCCCATCGGCCTTGCACAATCTCTCTTGAACCTCAGCTGTCCCTCTGTCCCTCCTTTAGCACGAGAAGGAGAGAGCAGCTGCTGCAACAGGCAGGGCCACCCAGCCTCTGCTCCCTGGAGCCAGGGGTGTCCTAGGCAAGCCTGCATGGCCGGCAGGGGAGGCTCCCAGACCCTCGGAGCACTCCGGCCTACTCCTGGCCTGCTTGTCTCAGCTCTGGGGAATCTCAACAGAACAGTGAGAGGCCTGTCTGATGACTCTACAAAGGTAAGACAGGCTGCAACAGTCCCTGAGCAAGCAGCTCACTGAGGAATAGATGTTAATTTTATAAGCTGGCCTGCAGACACTGAACAGAACCTTTTAAAACCTGCTTTTAGTTTGGATCATTAATCGTCCCCATCCTTTCTAAATGTTGCTGTGTGTCCAGGGAGCCAGGGCAGCCTGTCGTGGATCATCGCATGCTTCTGAATCCGGCCTGCGCTCACCTCCTTCCCTCCCTCACCAGCCTATGGCCTGCTGCGGAGGGGCTAACCTGCTCCTGGCCAGAACACAAATGTCAGGAGCCAGACAGACAGACACGGGCCTGGAAGCCAGGGACACTGTGACGGAGAACACAGGCCAACGAGGGGGCAGGTGACACCAACGTGACCAGCGAGAGTGCTGGTGCAACCTGAAGCCACCACTCGTACCCCAGAGTGCTCACCGCAGCATGGCTGAGGTGTTCATCCCCCAGCACGGCCATGACTACCGAGTCAGCCACAGCAAAGCAAGCGAAGACCCTCGGCACCGACAGTCACACGGGAACACTTCCACGTCACAGACATCATGGCATTATTAAATGCTTCCGATGCTAAAGCGCCTCACGATACACGTCATGATTGGCACCAGGCCACAAATTTAACAGATATGGTTTTCAAGTAGAGAGTAAAGGACTGCTCACCAAGAGAGCTAGTGATCCTGGGATCCTACACATCCCCAGAAATTGTATTTGACATGGTGGCTTCCTGCTTATGTACATTTCTGTGTAAAGGGGACTGCTCAGATTCTCAAAGTGGTCTGTGATTCCATAAGAGCTAAGAACCACTGTTCTAATCAAAGACAGAGCAGATGCAGGGCACAGCTGGTGGCTGGTGCTAGCAACTGAGGGAAGGGCCCAACGAGGCACTTTCCTCCCGGGCAGGCAGGTGTGCGTGCAGCACCTCCCCACTGCCTGTGACCGCTGTGCCGGTGTCACTGTGCAAAACGCTCTTCAGCACAGCTGCTGAGGAAGGCAGCACCCAGCTGGAGCCCACGCCAGCTTTGGAGGGGATCACCAAGGCTCCACCCCAGGGCATCCTGACTGGGGACCAGCTCATCCACCAGCCTGGCATCCTGGGTCCTGCCTCCTGAGGCAGGGAGGCCCCGTGAGCACAGGCAGGCAGTGTGCTCATCTAGTGATCCTAAGGCTGGAACCAACTTCTCTTACATTCAAAAATGTAAATCAAGTTGCCCCTGCCTCACCCTCCAGCAAGCCACCACCACAGAAGAGGCGGCAGGAGTCCACAGGCCATCTGGGAACATGCCCTCCCTTGGCCTTGCGACACAGCCCACAGGAGGGCTCGCAGGGCTCTGTACCTCTTCCTGCTGCCAGGCTGCTCCTCATGGCCTTCACAGAAATCCTCTGCATAGAGTTGCTTGCTTGTATTTTATTTACTTAATTTATTTATTTATTTTTGGTGGTACTGGGGATGGAACCCAGGGGCCTTCTACCTCCAGGCTACACTCCCAGACATTTTATATTTTATTTGGAAACAGGGTCTCTTAAACCAGCTGAAGCTGGCTTCTAACCTGAGCAATCCTCCTGTCTCAGCCTCCCAAGCATGGGGATTTCAAGCATGCACCACCACGCCCGGCTTAGTAGCCTTTAAAACCAGAGCTTGAGCCAGTCGTGGTGGCGCACACTTGTAATCCCAGCATTTGGGAGGCTGAGACAGGAGGACTGCGGAGGGCAAAGACAGTCTCAGCTACTTAGTGAGGCTCTTTGCAACTCACCGAAACCCTTTTTCAAAAAACAAAAAATAAGACTGGGGGTGTCGCTTGGAGGTAGAATGCCCCTGGGTTCCATCCCCGGTACCACAAAATCAATTATTAATTAATTGATTAATTTTTAAAACCAGAGCTTTCAAATAGCCTTCAAATAAAAATACAATAGCATTTATTAGTGGACATGACTTTTCTGACAGTTTATGTAGACTCGTTCTGAGAACATCAAGAGAACCTTCATTGGGAGGATAAGCACCAATTCCTGTACCAAAAGCTAATCAAGAAACGAGGTATTTTTAAAATTCAGTGAGCATATTATACCTGATTTTGTGAGTTCTGAAAATCACATTTGTAAAGACGTTTTATCTATTTTTGGGGGAGTACTAGGGGTGGAACCCAGGGGCCTTCTACCTCTGAGCTACACCTTCAGCCCTATTGTTTAGTGTTTATTTTAAAACAGGGTCTTAGTCAGGCATGGTGGCATGCGCTTATAATCCCCGCGCTTGGAAGGCAGAGACAGAAGGATCGAGCAGGTTCGAAGTCAGCCGTGCTGGTTTAAGAGACCCTATTTCCAAATAAAATGTATAAAATAGGTCTGGGAGTGTAGCCTGGAGATAGAAGGGTTTCCAGGAACCCCAGTACCACCAAAAAAAAAAAAAAAATCCAGGGTCTTACTGAATTGCAAAGGGTCTCACTAAGTAGCCAAGGCTCTTCTAGAACTGTGATCCTCCTGTCTCAGTCTCCCAAATGCTGGGATTACAAGCATGTGCCACCATGCGTGGCTTGTAAAGACATTTTTATTTTATTTTTATATACCATAGTTTATTTTTTTTGTGGTTCTCTTACTTTTATTTTTTTATCTTATTGGTGCACTACAGTCTCACATCATAATGTGGATCCTATTGACAATGGCATACATTCACACAGTACCTGGTGCCCCCCCCCTTCCCCTTTTCCCTTCCTCCCACTAGTGAGTATCCAGGTTAACAATGTTATACTCACAGGTATACACATAGTCATAGGCAGCTTTTCCATTAGTAAACCTCAGCCTTCTTCCTCCCCTACCCTTCCTTTCTGGCTTTGCTGAGGCTTCCCCTCCATTATATGGAGTCTCTCTGGTATCCCTAATACTGCCTAGCTTGAGCCCATGTTCCTTCTCTTTCTGTACTTGGCTAATCCCACTTAACATAATGCTCTCCAGGTCTTTCCATCTTCTTGTGAATGACATGATTTTGTTCTTTTGTGCTGAGTAGAATTTCATTGTGTGTATTTCCCATAAATACACACAAATACATTTTGCAATCCATTCTTCTCCATCTGCTGATGGAGACCTAGCTTGGTTCCATATTTTGGCTATTACGAATTGTGCTGCTATGAACATGGGTATACATATGTTACTGTAGGCCTCTGATTTCAACCCCTTTGAAAAGATACCCAGGAGTGGTATAGCCAGAGCATTTTTTTTTTTCTTTATAGCGGCTGAACTAGTTTGCACTCCCACGAACAGTGTAAAAGAGTTCCTATTTCCCAATATCCTTCTCAGCATTTGTCGTTATTTGACTTCTTTATGCTTGACACTCTGATTGGGGTTAGATGGAATCTCAGTGTAGTTTTTATTTGCATCTCCCTGATGGCTAATGTTGTTGAACATTTTCATGTATCCATTGGCCATTTGTGTCCCTTCTTTTGTGAAGTGTCTATTTAATTCAGTTGCCCATTTCTTAATTGGGTTCTTTGTTTTGCTAGTATAGAGTCTTTTGAGCTCTTTGTATATTCTGGATATTAGCCCTCTATAAGAGTGGTAACTGGTAAAGATCTCCCATTCTGTAGGCTTTCTCTCTAGATTCTTGATGGTTTGCTTTGATAAACAGGAACTTTTTAGTTTTATGCCAACCCACTTGTTAATTCTTGATTTAATTTCCTGCACTTTGGAGGTCTTGTTGAGAGAGTTACTACCTGTACCTATGTTGGGAGTGTTGAGCCTATGCCCTCTTCTAAAAGTTTCAGTCTCTGGTCTTATTTCCAGGTCTTTATCCATCTCAAGTTGATTCTTGTGCACGGTGAGAGGTAAGGATTTAATTCCATCTTTCTACAAATGGATAGCCAGTTCTCCCAGTACCATTTGTTGAAAAGGCTGTCTTTTCTCCAGCGTGTGTATTTGGCCCCTTTGTCAAAGATCAATTGGCTAAAAGTGTGTAGGTTTGTTGCTGTATCTTCTGTTCCACTGGTTTGTGTGCCTGTTATTGTACTAATACCACGCTGCTTTAAGGATTGGGATTAGTTCTTCTCTGAAAGTTTTGTAGAATTCAGCTGGAAATCCACCTGGACCTGGGCTTTTCTTTGATGGCAGAACTTTTCTTGCTGTTTCTATTTCTTTGCTTGCTATTGGTTGGTTTAGGCTTGCCATGTCCTGTTGGTTCAGTTTAGGTAGGTTATATGTGCTTAGAAATCTATCGATTTCTTCCATGTCTTCCAGTCTTTTGGAGTATAAATTTTTAAAATAGTTTCTGATAATCCTTTGAATTTCCCACTGTCTGTGGTAATGTCTCCTTTTTCATTTCTGATTTTAATGATTTGAGTTGATTCTTTCTTTTGGTTAGGTTGGCCAGGGGTTTGTCAATCTCATTCATCTTTTCAACTAACCAGCTTTTTGCTGTTGATCCTTTGTATTGTTTTTATTCTCTATTTCATTTATTTCTGCTCTGCTTTTAATGATTTCCTGCCTTCTGCTAGCTTTGGGATTAGACTGTTGCTGTTTTCTAGGTCCCTGACACGTGTCATTAAGTTGTACTTGATGACTCTCTGTTCTTCTTATGTGGGCACTCAATGCTATAAACTTTCCTCTTAACACTGCCTTCAAAGTGTCCCATAGATTTTGATATGTTGTGTCTCTATTTTAATTTAATTCTTGGAATTTCTTTATTTCTCCCCTTATTTCTGATATTACCCACCCCTCATTCAATAGTGCATCATTCAAGCTCCATGTATTTAAATAGTTTATTTTGGTCTTCCTGTTGATTTCTACTTTCATTCCATTACAATCTAAAAAGATGTAGGGAATTATTTTGTATCTTTTGAATTTGCTGGTGCTTACTTTGTGACCCAGGATGTGGTCTATTTTGGAGGAGGTTCCATGGGCAGCTTAGAAGAATGTGTATTCTGCTGTTCCAGGTTGAAATATTCTTTATTTGTCTATTAGGCCCATTTGGTTTATAGTTTTCTTTAGTTCTGAGGTCTTTACTCATCTTTCACCTTGAATATCGATCTAGTGGCATGAGTGGTGTGTCGAAGTCTCCCAATATTACTGCATTTGGGTCTATTTGAGATCTGATGTCCTGAAGGGTTTGTTTTATAAATGTAGGTACACCCACATTTGGGGCATAAACATTGACTATCATTATATCTTCTTGCTGAATTGTTCCCTTTAATAAAACAGGTGCTGCTAGGCATGGTGGTGCATGCTTGTAATCCCAGCATTCGGAAGGCAGAGACCAGAACGGAGAACGGCAGTTTGTGGCAGCCTCAGCTACTTAGCGAGGCCATTTGCAACTCAGTGAGACCCTGTTTCAAAAATATAAAAACAAAAAAACTAAAAAATAGGGGTAGGAGTGTAGCTTGGAGGTAGAATGCCCCTGGGTTCCATCCCCAGTACTGCAAATAAATAAATAAATAAATAAATAAATAAATAAATAAATAAATACATATATAAATAAAAATAAAAGGAGGTGCCCTGCTTTCTCTATTCTGACGTGTCTTAGCTTACAGTCTGTTTTACTGGCTATCAGCATTGTTACCCCTGCTCATTTTTGGTCTCCATTAGCATGATATATCTTTTCCCATCCTATCACTTTTAGCCTAGGAATATCTTTGGCTGTAAGGTATGTTTCTTGCAAGCAGCATATATTTGGATTATGTTTTTTAATCCACATTTCCAGTCTATGCCTTTAATTGGTGAGTTAATTCAACATTCAGTGTTATTATTGATATGATTTTTGTTTCCTGTCATTTTGTGTTCTATATTGTTTGATATAATGTTATTTCTTCTTTGCTTATTGCCCTGCTGATCAAATTCATCTCTTCTCTGAGTCTGAAATTTGCTTCTTTTTCTTCTTTATGATTTGTTTCTTAAGTATTTTCTCTAGTGCTGGCTAAGTATTCATGAATATTTTGAAGTTCTGCTCATCTTAAGACACTTTTATTTCTCCATCAGTTTTGAACAGTAACCTTGCTGGATATAGCCGTTTTGGTTGGAAGTTGTTTTCTTCCAGGATCTGGATCACATCATACCAGTCTCTCCATGACTTGGGTTATAAAGTCTAAAGTAATTCTTATTGTTTTGCCCCTGAATGTTACCTGTTCTTTTGTTCTCACTGCTTTTAAGATTCTTTCCAAGCCGCCATGGTGGTGCATGCTTGTAATCCCAATACTTGGGAGGCTGAGACAGGAAGATCAGAGGTTACCAGCCAGCTTCAGCTACTTAGTGAGGCCCTCCGCAACTTAGTGAGACTCTGTTTCAAAATAAAGAACTAAAAAATAGGGCTGGGGGTGTAGTTCAGAGGTAGAATGTCCCTGGGTTCAATCCCCAGTATCACATACACACAAAAGCCAGAAAACAAAAGCGTCATTGAGGATGCAGAGAAACTGAAATCCTCGAGAACTACTGCCAGTGGGATGTAAAACTGTGTGGCCAGCAGCTGTGGGAAACAGTTTGATGGCTCCTCAGAAAGTTAAGCAGTCACCATGTGACTCAGCAATTCACTGAGTACACACCCAAAGGTTCACACCACCTTCTGAGCTTGCACACTGCCCTGTAGAATGCAGGACCTGACACTGTGCCCTGCATTATATTAAGGTCTCTGCTCAACATTCTACATTGGTCAGAGAAGTTCTTCTGAGACATCCTAAGTATTCACACCATGGTGGAAAAAAGAACACACTTCAATTTCAAGACTTCTCAGAAAAAAATCAATTTTTCCATTCTATTAACATTATAGCAAACCTCACACAGAGATCTATACACACGTGATCTTGGCAGCACTGTTCCCAACAGCCAAAAGGTGGAAACAACCCAAGTGTCCATAAGAGGAGAATGGATAAACACCCTGAGTGTACACACAGTGGCTGCAGGGCCACAGAGCGAATGGACTTCTGACTAAGAAGCAGCAGCCCAGTGTGCTGCAGCCTGGGTGAACTCGAGGGCACCAGCCAAAGGAAATGTGCAGGTCCAGAAAGACAGGTGCTTTATGGCTGAGATGCCTCAACAGTCAACTTCATTGCAACAGACACAGAACGGAGAACACCAGGGGTCGAGGAAGGCTTAACGGGGAGTTAAATCTACACTTAATAATAGTTGAAATGATAAATATCTGTTAGATATAACATCATAAAAATTCAGTTCAAGCCAGATGTGATGGCACACACTCCCAGCACTTGGGAGGCTGAGACAGGAGAATCATGCAGGTTTGAAGCCAGCCTCAGTTACTTGGTGAGGCTCTCGTCAATTTAGTGAGACCTTGTTTCCAAAATAAAAATAAAAAATAAGTCTGGGAGTGTAGCCTGGAGGTAGAAAGCCCCTGGGTTCCATCACCAATACCACCAAAAAATAGTTAATGAATAAAAAGTATGAAAGCATTTTTCATCTTGTAACTAGCACATGCAAAGGACTCTGATTCCTTATTCTACATCTGAGACAAATAAATGTGCATACTCTCAGAGGAGACAGACAGGTGAGGGTCTTAAAGATGAGTCCTTGTGAAGATGGAGACGGTGGACCTGGGTCTGAGAAGTTGACAAAGACCTTTCAGGGGTTCATACCACCTTCTGAGCTTGCACACTGCCCTGCAAAATGCAGGACCCGACACTGTGCCCTGCACTATATTAAGGTCTCTGCCCAACATTCTACATTGGTCAGAGAAGTTATTCTAAGACATTCTAAGCATTCACACCATGAGGAGGAAAAAAAGAACACACTTCAACTTCAGGACTTCTCAGAAAAAAAATCAAAATTTTTCCATTCTATTAACATCATAGCAAGTAGCTAATGTCAGTCCTTGCAGAATTTGGTGTAGTGAGCACTTATAACTTTTCTTACAGTCCCTCCTTAGCACTGACCTGACTTCCAGTCTTAGTCTGAATTTCTTCAGGCAATAGACTAATGACCCTAAGCTTGGTACTTTAATTAACTTAGAAATCTTCTGAAATAACTGGTTGTGGTGGCATACGACTATAATCCCAGCTACTCGGGAGGTTGGGGCAGAAGGACTGCAAGTTTGAAGCCAGCCTGGGAAACTTAGTGGGACTCTTTCAGTTTTTTTTAAGTAGATGGGTGTGGTAGTGCACACTTTAATCCCAGTATTTAGAGGCTGAGGCAGTAGAATACAGGGTGTGGGATGCACGCCTATAATCACAGCACTTGGGAGGCTAAGACAAGAGGATCACAGGTTCACAGCCATCCTCAGCAACTTGTAAGGCCTTCCATAACTTACTGAGAACCCTATTTTAAAATAAAAGAATACGCCAGGGGTGATGACACACACTTGTAAACCCCACGCTTGAGAGGCTGAGACAGGAGGACTGCATAGGTTCGAAGCCAGACTCTCAGTAATTTAGTAAAATCCTGTTTCCAAATAAAATATAAAGTAGGAGTATAGCCCAGAGGTAGAAAGGCCCTTGGTTCCACCCCCAGTACCATCATAAATAAATAAATAAATAAATAAATAAATAAGTAAGTAAAATAAGGCTGGAGGTATAGCTTCAAGGTAGAACTCCCATGGTTTAATCCCCAGTACCCTAACCCCACTCCATTAAAAAGGCTGAGGAACTAGCTCAGTGGTAAAGTGTCCCTGGGCTTCATCCCCAGTAGTAAGGGAGGAGAATCCTCTGGAACAAATGAAGGCGCCAGGGCCATCTAACCGTGCAACTGGAAGGAACTCCAGGGTGTCAGGCACATCCTAGGCTATGTCATCAGGCAGCAGGTCCACAGTGACTGCACCTTAATGAGGTGCTCAGCTTTCAGACTTGACCGAAGGCAGGGGGATGGCTAACAAGCAACAGGCACCAGAGCCCCACTGGGACCCAGGTGGGAGAAGGGGAGCCAGAGAAGGTATGGGTGGGTGGAGACTGCTGGCCTGCCAGGCTTGCAGTGAGCGCCTTAACAAAGACAAGAGAAGTTCTTTAAATGTTAAATTAAAAATATATATCCACTAATGTCCTGCTGTTGTTTCCAGTTTTTAAATCCACAGGCGTTCAAATGCTGCGAGCACATGCTTCTGTGTATGTTCTTTAACTGAGCAGGCCTTGCTAGGGTTACTAGGTGCACAACTGAGACGGCTGCTTTCCTTCAGCCTCACAGTGAGGAGCAGGGACCCTAAGGCGCTGTTCCTTGAGGCTGGCCTCCAGCACATTCCCCGTGGCCCTCCTGCCCCACATCTCCTCCTGAGCACGCTTGCCACCCTGGGCACCACAGACTCAGGAGGCAAGGACAATCCTTCTCACTCAAGCCATGGCTCACCACCCCCGGGCCGCAGCCACAGGCTGGCGGGCTCCAGCACTCCACACACTGCCAGCCCCATCCCTGGCAAGAACAGCCCTGAGCTCCAGAGGCAGCATGAACTCATCACTCTGGTCTATCCCGTTACCTTAGTAAGCAAGCAGTAACCAAAACGCTGATGATACCATGCTACAATACATACAAAGACACAGCACCCTTGCTTTTATTTGGCAACAGTCAGGGCCTACAGAACCACACAGCACAGATGGCTCCATGTCTGCCCCGTGAATCTTAACTGTGCTTCCATCTCCCTGGCTCTGGCAAGCCAGTGTACCACAGTATGTTGGCTCATGAAATTCAAGCATGTGCCTTCTACAATCTGCAGTTGGGCTCAGACATAAACTTCACATTGCCTAAAAAATCCACGTAAAGACAACGGAGTCACTCTACAATGCCGTGCACAGCAGGAACGGCTTATGCGTGTCGGGCTGCCCCTGCAAGGGGACGGCTGCACGGTCCCCTCTTACAGGAGGCCCAGACCCCAGTGTCCTGCAGTAACACACTCTGAAGGAGGAGGCTTCCAGAAAGGAGGCGAGGGTTCCCCTGTGGCTGTGAGCCCACTCACAGCTCTCTCCCACACCACGGTGTCCTCCTTTGTCCTCTGCCAGGGCCGAGAGCACAAGCTGGACAGCGTGCCAGTGCAGAGGACACAGAGGGATGGAGACCAAGGGAAGAACCTCAGCTAACGGCACGGGCTCCACCCTCAGGGAGTCTCCACCCTCGGAGGCCATCTGCCATACTTGTAAGAAAAACTGGACATCTTAGCTAAGAACCCAAGAGCCAGAACGCTGTGAGGAAAGTCTGCTCTACCAAGTGAGTGTGTGCACTGTAAAACACAGAGACCGACTTCCTAATACCAGGTCTGTATTTCAGAATGTAATAGTTGTAACACATCGACTCATCTAGCTTTCTTTATTCAAAAATACGAGAGGCACAAAAAATATAGAGCTTTTAAAATGTCCAATGTCATCTGAAATAGCAAGCTCACTAAAAGGTTACAAAGGTAAGCCTGCATTTGAGGGGGAGTCATTATAATTACTAGAGAGAATGAATTATTTTTTCAAAGAAACATATGAAGAAAGTGCTGACCATGAGGTGGATGGTTAGCTAACCTCCCAGGCCAGGGGACCCGAGAGGCCAGCAAGGAGCCGCTTCAGGAAGCCCTCTCCCAGGCAGCACAGGTGGGGAATACACATGCATTCGCACCATCTCTAGTCAGCCAGTTTGCCATCTCTAATACGTGGCTCCTGGTGATAATTCTGAACAAAGGGAAGGGTAGGGACACTGGCACTCTCACCAAGGCCCTTAGTGGCCAGGCACACCTACACGTCATGCTTCAGAGCGCGGAGGTCTTCCAAGAGTTCCTTGGCGGCAGTCTGCAGGTTGGAGTTGCGGCTCTTAGACATTGCCAGAATGCGCTGGAGGGGCAGGGAGCTCCGGAATTCTGCGGCCGACTTGGAGAAGACTTCTGGCTCCAGAACCACAGACTGGACTAGCCGCAGTACATGAAGACACACCTCTGCATCTGGATCTAAGGAAAGAGGTGGTGCTTCTGGTTAAAGTAAAACCTTCTTTAGGAAGCTACTCTTCAAGGGTTCTTTCTGGATAGTAGGAATGGCAGCTGAAAAAATTCCAGGCTAATCTAGAAACAGAGTCACTTGTTTATATGAAAGCTAAATCATCAAGCAGTGAGATAAACCCCATCGCTATTTAGAATGTGCTGTCCACCTTCAACTATGACAAGCATACAATTTTATTTTATGTATTTACACCAACACAAGCGTACACACACACACACAAACACACACACGCACACACCAGGGATTGAACCCAGGGGCATTCTACCTCTGAGCTATACCCCCAGCCCTATCTTTTTTTTTTTTTTTTTTTGAAACAGAGTCTTGATTAGTTGTGGAGGGCCTCGCTAAGTTGCTGAGGCTGACCTCAAACGATAATCACACAATTTAAAAATGCTAAACTAGAAATATAAGGGCTGCTATGGAGGCCTGGAACTGTCTCCCACAGGTCCACATGTGGAAGGTGTGGTGCCCAGCCACAGCACTCTGGGAGGTGGTGGGACCTGTGGAGATGGGCCTGGTGCGGAAGTGGTTTTAAAGGAGTTATCAGGGCCCTGGCCCTTCCTCTCTCTTTCTTTGCTTCCCAGTGACCATGAGATGCACAGGCCGCCTCTGCCTCGTGCTCCCACTGCAATGTACTGCCTCACCACAGCCCAAAGCCTCTGAAACCTGTCCAAAATAAACCTTTCCTCCTTTAAGTTGCTGATGAAGTGTTTTATCACAGTAATGAAGAGCTGACTAGCACGAGGCGTTTCCATGTTGCTGCTATAATTCTGCCCACTTACACAGTTGTTTTAAAAGGTTTCACTTCACTTTCACTCCACCTGCAGCAAGGCCCTCACTGGCAGCACAAGGGAGAGCTTCTCTGCAGGACCGTGCGTCACACGGCGGCCACACTGTGGCGTCACACCAGCTCTCCTTGCCAGGCTCTAGTAGCTGAGCATCCTCTTCTCCACCAGGTACTGGAACTGCAACCATGCTCAAAACCAGCACCTCTTTCTTAGCACTATGGCTACTCAGAGCATCTCCCAAGAAGCTAGCATGGAGCAATCCTAAGTGGGAGATGCTGGACTCCTCACCCTGACCAGAGGCTTCTCCTTGCAGAACAGGAGGGGAGGAGATGTAGCTAGTAACAGACAGAAGAAAAGCCTGCTCCTCTCTGGGAGAGGGGCAGGGAGTCGCCCAAGCCCAGAACACAGGAGTCCTCTTCTGGGAGAGGGATGGGAAACCTCCTCTAGGCCAACACCTGCCAAGACACAGGGCAGGGTGACTGCCACAAGAGGAGGTCGGCACACCAGGGAAGACCCACCATCCTGGCACCTGCACATGGGCAGAACCAAAGCAACTGAGAGCTCGCTGCCCCTTCTCTTCCCCGGCTGCACAGCAGACAAAGGTTTCAGAACAAGGACTTCTGCAGAAACAGAGAGGCAGAGTAGATATGCAGAGGTCAGTGGACTCAAAGACACGAAGTCTCAATTATATTTGTGCCTAAAAACACCTTAAAGACACAGGCAATATAGGATGGAATTCCAGGGCAAATATATTCCCCACTAGAGCGAAAACTATAACATTCGTATTTCTATTATTGCTTTTTAAAAAGGAATAAAGAGGACCAGTCAGGAGGCAGAATACCTGCACAGTGCTACCGCCCACCCTGCCCTGGCATGTGCAGAGCCATCCACCACCACGAGCCAGCCAGCTTCCTCCCAGTGCCCAGGGCCACAGGAGAAATCTCCAGATGTCCACAGGTCCCAAAGCGCGCTTCTGTGCTCACAAGGGATAAACCAGAAACATGCAATAAATAGCAAACAGTAACTTCAAAACATCTTAAAATCCCATTTATAAATACATACTTTTTTTTTTTTTTTTGGTACTGGGGATGGAACCCTTCTACCTCTGGGCTACACTCCGTCCCAGACCTATTTTTATATTTTTTTATTTGGAAACAGGGTCTCTTAAGCCAGCACAGCTGGCTTCAAACCTGTGTGATTCTCCTGTCTCTGCCTCCCAAGTGTGGGGATTACAAGCATGCACCACCACGCCCAGCAAATACATACTTCTAAATAATATATGGATTCAAATGGGAGCCAGAACAGAAACTAGGAAATAACATGAATGAAAATACAACATTAAAAATTTGTGAAGCCGGGTGTGGTGGCACACACTTCTAATTCTAGCACTCAGGAGGCTGAGAAAGGAGGATCTCAGTTCACAGCCAACCTAGCTATTTAGTGAGGTCCTTTGCAACTCAGTGAGACCCTGGTTCAAAATAAAGAATAAAAAAATAAATCTGGAGTTGTAGCTGGGAGGTAGGATGCCCCTGAGTTCCATCCCCAGTACTGAAAAAAAAAAAAATCGTGTATGCAGTTAAGTCAGCGTATATGGAGGCAATTTATAGTATTAAGTTTTTAGTGGTACTGGGGGTGGAACCCAGAGGCTTTCTACCTCCGGGCTATCCTCCCAGACCTTTTTTTTTATATTTTATTTGGAAACAGGGTCTCACTAAGTTGCTGAAAGCCTCACTCATTAGCTGAGGTTGGCTTCGAACCTGTGCAATCCTCCTGCCTCAGCCTCCCAAGCGCGGGGATTACAAGCGTGCGCCACCACGCCTGGCTTATTGTATTAAATTTTTATACTGAGGACTTCCAGGAAGATGGCAACTGAGAAAAGCAGCATTTATGAGTCCTGCTAACACTCGATCTCTATTGCCACAAAATCAGCACTTTTCATAGCCAGAAAACACTATCAGTACAGAAATAAAAAATGTAAACACAAGGGACACAGAAAAAGAAGTCTAGAACAACAACCAGAGACCAGAAAAGAAACCAGCCTGCAATGCAGCGGCAGAGCCACACCAGCGCCATCTTCCCTCATAGCACTAAGCTCCAGAGAAGAAAGGTAATCAAGGAGCTGAAGTGAGCAGCTGTGGATCATTCGGGTGTAATTCAGCAGTTCTTCCAGCGCAAAGAACGTCTAAAACTTCCAGTGGACAAGATCATCACACCTTCCAGGGACTCAGAACAGAGCTCATACCAGAAAAGAAATACGTCAGCCTCACGGCTGAGGGCATAGCAGTAGCTCCATATTGCCAACAGAGGAGGCGAGTTCACCAGCCCCACAACTGTTCCAGATCGGCGTGCACAATAACCATAAGTGAAATAGCGGCCACTACAGGAGAAATGCATGCCCAGGGACTTGCGCAGCTTTGATAATCTCCCTGGGTCTGAAATTTTACAGACCAACCCAGTGAAGGAGTAGTCGTGGCAGAGATACCACACCCTAGTTGCAGCTCCCCGTGGGAAAACACCCAGCCCAGCACCCCCATGGTCTCGTGCAGCCTCGATTAACTCCCTGGGTCTGAGACTTTACAATACAACCCAGTAAAGGAGTAGTGGCAGCTGAGATTACCACAAACTCCAGGTTCAGAGCACCCTAAGTGAAGTCGTGGTGATCCGGGGAAGAACCCAGAGAAGGCACAAACTTCTGAAATCATGAGAAAGAGGAATAACAATGGAGCAATGAACGCCCACAACCCCACAACATCAGAACCTGATAACACAGAAATTCAGAGATCTCCAGAAGATCAAATCAGTAATATAACTATAGAAATAATACAGGACTTTTGAAAAGAATTTAGAGAGAGTCTAAAAGAAATAAGAAGCCAGGCGTGGTGGCGCACACTTGTAATCCCAGCATTTGGAAGGCTGAGACCAGAGGATTGCGGTTCATGGACAGCCTCAGCTACCTAGTGAGGCCCTCTGCAACTCAGTGAGACTCGGTTTCAAAATAAAGAATAAAAAATAGGGCAGAGGGTGTAGCTCAGAGGTCGAATGCCCCTGGGTTCCACCCCCAGACCCGAAATAAATAAATAAATAAATAAATAAAAGAAATAAAGGATGCAATCACTGAAGTAAAGGCATCAATTCAAACTATAAGCAATCTATTAGACTACATGGAGAATAGAATCTCGCTCCTAGAAGATGATCACTCTAAAAATGAATGCATAATTTATAACTTAGAAAAAAATCAGACAGCAGGAATCTGACATTGAAGAAATATGGGCCCATTTTAAGAGAGCTAACCTAAGAATAATTGGAATAGAGGAGGGAAAAGAAGGTGAAAACAAAGGGATCAATAATCTCTTCAAAGAAATAATAGCAGAAAATTTTCCAAACATAGAGCAAGAGGTCGATACACAGGTCCAGGAAATTTATAGAACTCCCTTTAGACAGGATCAGAGAAAAGGTTCCCCACGCCACATAATTGTCAAAATGACCAATGTGGAAGCCAAGCAGAGAATCTTAAAGGCAACAAAAACAAAAGGCCAAGTGACATTCAGAGGCAAACCAATTAGAATCACTCCAGACTTCCCAAACCAAGTCATGACTTGGAGTAACATATTCCAAACTCTGAAAGAAAACAACTTCCAGCCAAAAATTTCCTACCCAGCATAACTATCTATCAAATTAGATGGGGAAATAAGAAGCTTCCATGACAAACAGAAACTGAAGGAATTTATGTCTTCAAAACCAGCGCTAGAGAAAACACTCAAGGAGATTAACTACAAAAAAGAAATAGGTAATAACACACCAGAACCAGAGAAACAAGATTTCCCATGCAGCAGACAACTAAGCAAAGAAGAATAAACAGTATCTCCAATAGCAATAAAATCTTAACATGTTAGGAATTAAAAATTATCTCTCAATAATCACACTGAATGTAAATGGCCTCAATTCCCCAATAAAAAGACATAAAGTGGCAAAATGGATTAAAAACCAGAATCCATCCATCTGCTGCTTACAAGAAACACACTTTATAAGTAAAGATAGGAACAAACTCAAGGTAAAGGGCTGGTGCAAGGCAATTCATGTTAAGAGGCCATCCTAACAAATGTGAAGTAGTATTTCACTATAGTTTTTATTTGTATTTCCTTAATGATTAGTTATATTATGATAATGATGAGTGATATTCATGTGTTTATTGGTCATATAAAAATCTTTGGCGATTCATTACCTATTTTAGTCTTTTACCTATTTCTATATTGTATTGTTTGCTTTTATTGATGCTAATTTTTAGGATTTCTATTTGTAATATTAATATACCTTCAGATATAGCATTTGGAAATATTTTATCCCATTCTATCAGTAACTTTTAATTCTGTTTGCATTGTCTTTGGATGTAAATTTTTTTTATTTTTTATGAAGTTTGTTTATTCTTTTGTTGCCTGTGCCTTTGGAATCATATTTAAGAAATCACTGCCAATTTCAATGTTGTGAAGTTTTATGACGCAGGTTTTCTTATAAAAGTTTATAGTCTTAAGATTTACATTTGGGTCTTTTATCTATTTTGAGTTAATATTTGTATATGGTGTTAGGTAAGGGTCCAATTTTATGCCTTTTCATGTAATTGTTATTTTTCAACAATATTTAGAGAAAAGATTATTATTTCCTTAACCAAATGTTCTTGGAAACCTTGTCAAAAATAACTTGACCATAAATGGAAGAATTTATTTCTAGGCTTTTTATTTTATTCCACTGGTTTATATATCTGCCTTTATACCAGTACTACACTGTTTTGATTATTGTTGCTTATAAGGTTTGAAATCAGAAATTGTACATCTTCTAGCTGTGTTCTTTTTCGAGATTGTTTTGGGTGTTTAGAGTTCATATTTCATGTCAGGATAGATTTTTTCTGAAAATAAATAAGTAAATGTATAAAAAATAAAATAAAATAAAGTAAAAAAAAGAAGAAAGTTGGAATTGAACACCAAAAAGAAAAAATTAATGCAATCACTTTGGAAAACAGTATGGAAGATCCTCAGAAGAAGGAAAACAAACTTACCATATGACCCAGCAACACCACCTCTGGGGATCTACCAAAAAGAATGAAAACCAAAATACCAAACTAATACGTGAGCAACCATGTTCATAGATGCACAGTTCACCATTGCCAAACCGTGGGACCAGCCAAGATGTCCTTCAACAGATGAGTGGATTACAAAACTCTGGGATGTGTACACAATGGAATTTGCCCAGCCATAAAGGAGAACAAAATTATGGCATTCACAGTGAAATGTCACAAAAATAAGAAATCAGCTGCTTTCCCTAATATGCAAAAACTAGGGGGAAATGGGTAACAGGAAGAACTCTAGGTGAAGAAGAGATCCTATAGAGGAGCAATTAAAGTGACCTATCTGAGGGGATGGGAGGGGGGAAGAGGGAAATTCTTTAAAGCAAATGATGTACTTAAACATACATATCAAAGTTAATCAGGAAACCAAGCATGGGAAGGAAGGAGGGGGAGGGGAGGGGTTAGGGATTGGGTAAGGGCTGATTGGGTGATGTGTGCATTTATATCTCAAGTTTTTTTTATCCTATTAAGAAGTGTGACTACAATGCACCAACAAAAATTTATTAAAAAAATGTATACTGAAAAGGAACAAAAATCGCAAGTTTCTTTGTTTTCAGCTTTAAAAAATTAGGAAAAGAGCAAGTCAAACATACAAAAGGAAAAAAAAAAAAGCAAAACTCAATACAAATAAAAACAACCAGAAAGTCAGGATAAAAAAATTATTAAAATCAAAATATTTTGTTTGTTTAAACAATCTACAAAAATTGGTCAAACTCTAGCGAGACCAATGGAGAAGGAGGGAAGAATAAGGGGACAGACAGAAATTAAAAATATCAGGAATAAAAGAGGGAACATAATTAAAAAATCCAACAGATAATAAGAGGAGATTAAGAACTATTATGAACATCCTTGTGCCCATAAATTTTACAACTCGAACCAAACAGACATATTTTTTGGAAGGCACAACCTAACAAAGTCTACTAAATTGTTTTGTGTGTGTGTATGTGTGTGTGTGTGTGTGTGGTACTAGGGACTGAGCCCAGAAGCCTTCTACCTCCAGGTGATATCCCCAGCCCTTTTTATTTTTGTTTTTGAAATAGTCGTTAAGTTGCTGAGAGTCTTGATACATCCCTGAGGCTGGTCTTGAACCTGAAATCCTCTTGTCTCAGCCTCCCTAGTAGTAAGTTTACAGGTGTGCACCACCACATCAGGCTCAAAATTTAAAAAAAGCAAAACAGATAACCAGGCTAGATGTGGTGGCACACACTTGTAATCCCAGTACTTAGTAGGCTGCAACAGAAAAATTGCAGATTCAGGCCAGCCTCAGCAATCTGAGGCCCTCCATAACTTAGACCCTGTTTCAAATAAAAAATAAAATAGGGCTGAGGGTGTAGCTCAAAGGTAGAATGCCTCTGAGTTCAATCCCCAGTGCCCCCCCAACAAAACAGTAACCATAGTCCATGGCTATTAAAGATATTGGGTTTGCAGTTTAAAATGTTTTCACAATTAAAAAAAAAACCAGTCCCAGAGGGCCCTTGTGTGCCACTTCCACCACACAGTTGAAGAAGGAATAACAGTGATTCCATGAGAGTCTTCAAGACAACAAAAATGAGAGAACAAGGCTGGACTTTCTTAATGAGGCCAGAATTATCCTGACATCAAACCCAGACAGAATACTACAATAAAAGGACAGACCCATATCCCTCATAAACATAGACAAAAAATCTAAACAAAATAGTAACAAATAATCCATAAATATATACAAACGATACTTCTAAACCAATACGTATCTACTCTAAGAATGCAAGGTTGGTTTAACATTTGTAAGCCAATCAATGTTATTCACCAAAACAATGGATTAAAGAAGAAAAATAAATTACCTTTTCCATAATGCAGAAAATCCCTTTGACAAGATGTAATGCTTGCTCCTACTAAGAACTCTCAACAAACTAAGAGTAGAAAGAAACACCCTGGACCAGCTTCATAGCATCTAAACAAGGTACAGCCAACACACCTAATGACAGAATGTTTTTCCTTAGGATGCAGGATGTCTAACCTTACCACTCTATCCAAATAATTCTTGTGCATCTGACCTGCTGTGCAGTAAGAGAGGAAATAAAAGGTTTGTAAGTTGGAAAGGAAGAAATAAAATGTCTCTATCTGCAGATGACATGGTTGCCTATCAAGAAAACCACAAAGAATCTACATAAAAAGGCACTAGAACAAATTGAGTCTTGCAAGGTTGCATGATACAAGGTCAACAGACAAAGATCAATTGTATAACATACTAGTAGTGAAAATTGAAACCAGCCAGGCTTGGTGGCACATGTTTGTGATCCCAGTACTTGGGAGACAGAGACAGAAAGATCACTGTTTCAAAGACAGCCTTGGCAACATAGCAAGGTTTCAGCAACCTAGCAAGATCCTGCTTCCAAATAAAAAATAAATAAATCAAAAGGGCTGAGGATGTAGCTCAGAGATAGAATGCCCCTGGGTTCAATCCCTAGTACCATACACAAAAAAAGTAAAGTTGAAAGCAAAAATTTTAAGTAGACCATTTATAATAGCACCAAAGACATGAGACATTTTAGAATTTAAGAAAAATCTTATAAAAGAAAGTACAAGATTCAAATGCTGAAAACCACAGAACACTGATATAAGAATCCAAAGATGCCGGGCGTGGAGACACACGCTTATCATCCCAGCATTTGGAAGGCTGAGACAGGAGGATCACGGTTCGTGGACAGCCTCAGCTACTTAGTGAAGCCCTCTGCAACTCAGTGAGACCCTGTTTCAAAATAAAGAATAAAAAATTGGTCAGGGGATGTAGCTCGGAGGTCAATGCCTCTGGTTTCCATCCCCAGACCCGCAAAAAAAAAAAAAAAAAAAAAAAAAAAAAAAAAAAAAAAAATTCAAAGACATCCAGGTGAGGCACACACACCCAAAATCCCAGTCCTTGGGAGGCTAAGACAGGATGATCACAGTTTTGAGGCCAGCATGCAGTATCTTAGGAACAACATATTTCATAATAAAAAATAAAATAGGGCTGGGTGGAGCTCAGAGGTACAACACCCCTGGGGTATACACACACACACAAAAAAAAAATCAAAAGCAATTCAAATAAATGAAGATGATGTTTATAGATAAGAAGACTCAATAGTGTTAAATGTCAACTCTTTCCAATTTCATATACTCCTTGTAATCCCCAACCAACATGCCAGCATACATTTTTTTAAGAAATCAACAAGCTGATTTTCAAATTTATTTGGAAAAGCAACAGAACTAAGCCAGCCCAAAAAAAAAAAAAATTAGCAAGAGAAAAATGTGTGGGAACTCACAGTTCTACATTCCAAGATTTACAGTTATCAAGACAGTATGGTACTAGTGAAGCGACAGAGACAAACGAAGCAGAATTAAAGAAGCAGACCCTCCGCTTCCTAATTCTCTCAAAAGTACAAATGCAATTTAATCAAGAAAGAACCTTTCCACAAATCATGTAGGAAGAACTGAATATCCCTATGCTAAAAGTAAGAACTTCAACCCATACCTTGCTACATATACAAAAACTACACAAAAATAACAGACCTAAGTATAAAACCCAAAGTTATAAATCTTTTAGAAGAAAATCTTTATGACCTCAAGTTAGGAAAAGATTTATTGTGATACAAAATCAAAAGCACCATAGTGCCAGAAAAAATAAACTTTCTAAGTCCCATCAAAATCCTAAACGTCTACTCTTCAAAAAGCACAGTGAAGTTAAAGTGGTGGGGCATGCCCGTAATCCTGGCTACTCAGGAGGTTGAGGCAAGAGGGTCTCAAGTTCGAGGCCAGTCTCAGCAATTTGGCAAAACCTTGTTTCAAAATAAAATTTAAAAGGGATGGCGATGTAGCTTGGTGGCAGAGTGCTTGCCTAGTATGCATGAGACCCTGCCCAGGTATAATCCCCAGTACTGGAAAAAAAAAAAAAAACAGTGAAGATAATGAAAATACAAGACATTAGACTAAAAGAAAATATTTGCAAATCATACACTGCATCTGATAAATGACCTAAACATGCATATCTCTGGAAACTCAGTAACAAAATCAATATCTTATAAAAATGGGTAAAATATGTGAAAAGACATTTCACCAGAGAAGATGTATAAGTGGCAATCACAGAAAAAAGATGCTCAGTATCACTGGTTATTTAGATAAGGTAAATTAAATCCACAATGAGATACTACTACTGCATACCTAAAATAAAATAATTTGATAAAACCAACTGTTGGCAAGAATGTCAGAAGCAACTAAAACTCATGCATTACTGGTGGAAATTTAAAACAAAACAGCACTTGTGGGAAAACCAATTAAGAGTTTCTAATAAATCTAAGCATATACTTACCATACAACCCAATGATTCAAATTCTGGAATTTAACCACGATAAATACAAACTCATATTTACAAAAATACCTGTACACAAATGTTTAATCATAAATGTCAAAAGCTGGAAACAGTCTAAACATCCTTCAAATGGTGAGTAAACAGACTGTGATAACACCACAAAAAGGGCAAGTACTTGGCAATGACAAGAAACAGTTATTACAAACAGCAACAGACAAGTGGCGCGGGCCCGCAATCCCAGTGCTTGGGAGGCTGAGGCAGAAGGATCACAGGTTCAAGGCCAGCCTCAGCAACTTAGTGAGATCATCAACAACTTAATGAGAATCTCTTAAAAAAAAAAAAAAAAAGCCAGGCGTGGTGGCGCATGCTTGCAATCCCCGCGCTTGGGAGGCAGAGACAAGGGGATCGCACTGGTTTGAAGCCAGCTGCGTTGGCTTAAAAGACCGTTTCCAAATAAAAATATTAAAATAGGTCTGGGAGTGTAGCCTGGAGGTAGAAGGGCTTCCAGTAACCCCAGTACCACAAAAAAAAAAAAACAGGGTTGGGGTGTATCTCAGAGGTAGAAACCCCCACACCACTCTGAGTTCAATCCTCAGTATGAAATATGAAAAAAGAAAAGAATCAAACAAGATAAATCCCCAGTGACTCATCACATTAAGAAAAGAGACAGAACTGCAAGTCTACATACTACAGAGTCAAACCACATGCCACTCCAGAAATGGCAGAACCACACAAGCAGAAAACAGGTCAGTGGGTGCCAAGGCCTGTGGGTTAGAGGAGGGCTGACTTCAAAGGAGTTGCCAAGTGGCTTAGCTCTCCTGTGTCTTAATATGGTAGAGTTACATGGTATCTCATCTGCTAACTATGAATTAATTTCACTCTATGCTGACCAGCAAGTTGATCCCTGGACCGAAGCGTTTCCTATTCCCTAAGCCTAGACAACTATCCCACCCCTAGATAGATTGAAATTTTATTTTCTAAAGAATCTGGAACAAAAGCTGGGCGTGGTGGCGCACACTTGTAATCTCAGCATTTAGGAACCTGAGACAGGAGGATCATGGTTCGCAGCCAGCCTTAGCTACTACTTAGTGAGTCCCTTTGCAACTCAGTGAGACCCTGTTTCAAATTAAAGAATAAAAAGTAGGGCTGGGGGTGTCGCTCAGAGTTAGAATGCCCCTGGGTTCCATCCCCAGTACTACAAAAAAAAAAATTGAGGATGGAGATTCTGTCTGGCTAACACTAGGTTAAGTAAACACAAGTCTATAAATTCTAAAACAGCCCCCTTTCCCTGCTCCACATTCCCACTGCAGAGACCTCCCTGGATCATCTGGGTGGCCCCAGGACACACTAAAAGGCCCTGACCTGTGGGTCCCCAGCACCCACTGCACAAGCACACTGAGGCAAGGCCGAGGCCCAGGCACAACACACTCAGTGCTGTTCAGCAGCAGCAGAAAGCCCACCTTTAAACATGAGCAGACAGCCACACACCACCAGATGCCTGAGGGAAGACACACAGCAAAAAATAACAAAAGGAGGGTGAAGTAAAGAGACTACGGAGGACTTCCGGGAAGATGGCGACCAAGAAAAGCGGGGCTTAAGAGCCCCGCTAACAACCAATCTCTATTACCACAAAATCAGCGCTTTTCATAGCCAGAAAACACCATCACCAGAGAAACAAAAAAAATGTAATTACAAGGGACAGAGAAAAAGAGGGCTGGAAAAACGGGACACCAAAAAGAAACCAGACTGCAGTGCTGCGGCCGGAGCCGTGGCAGAGCGGCGGGTGCCATCTTTCCTTGCAGCACCAGCCCAGAGAGGAGGGGGACTCAGAACGGAGTTCAGAGCCACAGAGGAGATATGCCAGCCGCACAGCCGAGGACGCGGCAGCAGCACTTTATTGCCGGCGGCAGCAGCAAGTTTACTGGACAGCTACGGCTACAGACCAACGCACTCAACAGCCCACCAGGCTCCAGAGAGGAGCAGCAGACAGCGAGCCATCGTGAGTGGCTGCGGAACAGCCGGGTGGGATTCGGCAGATTTTTCGGCGCAGGGAGCATCTAAAGCTCCCAGTGGCTGAGCTCAGCACATGCTGCAGGGACTCAGAGCGGAGCTCAAAACCAGAGAAGAAATACGCCAGCCTCATGGCCGAGGGCATGGCAGCAGCCCCATATTGCCACCGGCGGCGGCAGCAGCGAATTCACCGAGTCCACTACAGCTCCATCTGCGTACTCAACAACAGTGAGTCAAATAGAGGGCCCCGGAGGAGAAATCCCAGTACTGCACTCCCAGGGACTTGACCCAGTGGGGGAGTGGCGGTGGCAGAGATATCACACCATAGGAGAACGCCCAACCTGGCACCCCCCATAGTCTAAAGCAGCCTCTATCGACTCCCTGGGTCGGAGACTCTGTGATACAACCCAGTAAAGGAGTAGTGGGGTCTGAGATACCACAGACTCGAGATCCAGAGCACCTTAAGTGAAGTCATAGTGACCCAAGGGAAGAACCCAGAGAAGGCACAAACTTCCGAAATCATGGGAAAGAGGAATAACAATGGAGCAATGAATGCCCACAACCCCACAACATCAGAACCTGATAAAACAGAAATTCAGAGATTTCTAGAAGATCAAATCAGGAAAATAACTATAGAAATAATAGAGGTGTTTCAAAAAGAATTCAGAGAGAGCCAAAAAGAGATAAAGGATGCAATTAATGAAGTAAAGGCCTCAATTCAAAGCACAAACAACCGATTAGAACACATGGAGAACAGAATCTCGCTCTTAGAAGATGAGCAATCCAAAAATGAACGCATAGTTTCTAATCTAGAAAAAAATATCCAACAGCAGGAATCTGACATTGAAGAAATATGAGCCCATTTTAAGAGAGCTAACCTAAGAATAATTGGAATAGAGGAGGGAAAAGAAAGTGAAACCAAAGGGATCAATAATCTCTTCAAGGAAGTAATAGCAGAAAAATTTCCAAACATAGAGCAAGAGGTCGATAAACAGGTCCAGGAAACTTATAGAACTCCCTTTAGACAGGATCGGAGAAGAGGATCCCCACGCCACATAATTGTCAAAATGACCAATGTAGAAGCCAAGCAGAGAATCTTAAAGGCAACAAAAACAAAGGGCCAAGTGACATTCAGAGGCAAACCAATTAGAATCACTCCAGACTTCCCAAACCAAGTCATGAGAGCCAGAAGGGCTTGGAGTAACATATTCCAAACTCTGAAAGAAAACAACTTTCAGCCAAAGATTTCCTACCCAGTAAAACTTTCTATCAAATTAGATGGAGAAATAAGAAGCTTCCATGACAAACAGAAACTGAAGGAATTTATGTCTTCAAAACCAGCGCTAGAGAAAAATATTCAAAAGAGATTAACTACAAAGAAGAAATAGGTAACACACACCAGAACCAGAGAAACAAGATTTTCCATCCAACAGACAACTAAGATTAATTATCTGTGGAGATTCATTATTTATGTTAGTCTTTTACCTATCTATAAAGGGTATTGTTTGCTTTGATTGTTGTTAATTTTTAGGATTTCTAGTTGGAATATTAATATACCTTCAGATATAGCATTTGGAAATATTTTATCCCATTCTATCAGTAACTTTTAACTCTGTTTACATTGTCTTTGGATATACAATATGTTTTTATTTTTTAGGGAGTTTGTATACTCTTCTGTAGCCTGTGCCATTGAAATCATATCCAAGAAATCACTGCCAATTTCAATGTTGTGAGGTTTTATGACCCAGATTTTCTTCTAAAAGTTTATAGTCTTAAGATTTATATTTAGGTCTTTTATCTATTTTGAGTTAATATTTGTATATGGGATTAGGTAAGGGTCCAATTTTATTCTTTTTCATGTAACTATTATTTTTCAACAATATTTAGTTAAAAGATTATTATTTCCTCCACCAAATGTTTGTGGAAACCTTGTCAAAAATAACTTGACAATATATGGAAGAATTTAGCTCTAGGCTTTTATTTAACTCCAATGGTTTATATATCTGCCTTGAGAACAGTACTACACTGTTTCAATTATTGTAGCTTTATATGGTTTGAAATCAGAAAATATATATCTACTAGCTTTGTTCTTTTTTGAGATCGTTTTGGGTATCTAGAGTCCATATTCCATATTAGAATAGATTTTTCTGAAAAATAAATATATAAATATATGATAGTTTCACCTAAAATAAAATTTTTAAAAATATTCTCTGGTAAGAAAGAAAGCAAAAAGAAATGTTGAAATTTTATCTTTAAGTTATCAAAAGCTTGGTATCAGACAAATGAAACTGTTATGTGAGAATATCATTTTTAATTCTGGATAAATTGCTATAATAATAGATTTCAACCACTAAGCCAAGCATGAGAAGGAGGGATGGGGGAGGGAATGGGGTGGGGATCGGGTGGGGGCTGACTGGGCGATGTGTGCATGTATGTCTACAAAAGTTTTTTTGTATCCCACTATGATGTATGAATACAGTGCACCAATAAAAATTTTTTTTAAAAAAAGCGACTGTGGTGAGAAGAAAACTTTAAAAACTATTACTCATCTCCTCAAAGAGCTAAGAGGCGCTACCGCCCATTTAAGAATGGGATGTTATTTTTAAAGACATTCCCCCAAACCCAGCAGTCTTAGAAATTAAAGTATGATAGCAGAGATGAAGACTTCAACAGAAGAATGGAGCCAGGCATGATGGTGCATATCTGTAACCCCAGTACTTGGGAGGCTGAGACAGGAGGGTCACAGGTTCAAGGTCAGCTTCAGGAGGATCACAGGTTCAAGGTCAGCTTCGGCAATATAGTGACACTCTCAGCAACCTACTGAGACTCCTTTTCAAGACAAAATTAAAAATTAAAAAAATAATAAAGAGCAGGCAGTGTAGCTTGTATAGGTAGAATGTCCTTAGGTTCAATCCCCAGTACCAGCACACACAAAAAAAGGAAGAATAGAAAATAGAGTTGAAAAATCTCTGGAAAACAGTGCTAAAAGATAAAAGATACAAGAGAGATAGAAAACAGGAGGAAGAGAAGTCAGGAACAAGGAGTCCACACCCAAAGAACAGCCAGGCAGCAAAGACAAGGGGCCACTGCCAGGATCTTGATACCTCAGAATGATTAAAGATCGTGCCCAGAAACAAAAGGCCTAAGTTTGCAAACTGAAAGGGCATTTCAGCTCCCAGTCAAATGCACACAAGATAAGTGTAATAACACCCGGGCATATCAATGTGAAGCAGAGAAGTCTCTACCAGATTATAAAAGCAGATCACATACAAAGAGTCTGGAACCAAAACTCAACAGTAGAAAATAAAGGAATGGTGTTTCAAAATACATAAACAAGTAAATTCCAACCAGGGGTACTATGCTCAGCCAATCCATGCACATCACAGGCGACAGTAAAATAAAGCATTTCAGACCCCAGATCTCTCACAAGTTCACCTCCCACACACCCTCTGCAGAGGACACACACCACCTAAGGAGCAAGAGAGGAAGCAGAACAGAAAAAGACGGAGGAGGAAGCCTTCCAGGGGAGAAGGCACACAGGCCCCAGCCGTGGCTGCTGAGGCCCAGCTGAGGCCGGCAGAACCGCGCACAGAGGGCGGAGGGCCAGGGCTGCAGGGCCTGCTCAGGAAGGCACGCTGTGATGCACCTGGTATAAACTAACACCCCAAGGGGGCAGACCTGGACCACTGGGAGGGCACTTAGGGTGCAATGGGTAACAAACACATACAGACAAACGTGAAAAGATTAACTGAGAGAAACAAAAAGCTGCAAGGAAAGGAAACTGTTTACGGCCCAGCTCTGAATAACGACAGTCACAGTCATGTAACTTGATCGTTACCCTGATGCGAGCTGCGCCTGGCCCAGGAGGACGGGGAGAGGAGAGTGAGGTGAGCGGGCGTGCCCTCGGGAAGCCCGGGAAGCCCGTAGCTGGGAAATGCTCTCGAACCTCCCACCTGACACCAGCACCAAGACAGCACAGACATTAGGGTTATCAGACGACGTTTCACGATATGCCCCCAGCAAACGCACCCTCGAGCTGAAATCCCAAAGTCGTAAGTCAATGACAGTAAGAGAGTGGAAACTCAGCCAACTACAGTGTTTAGAGGTGAGGCCTTTGGGCAGTGCTTAGGTCATTAGGATAGAGACCTGGGGCTGAATCTCGGTTTCATGGAGACGCAGAGACACAGCCCCTGCCATGGCGTGGCGCCGCCAGGGGCCATCGCCAGAATCCTTGCCATGCTGCTGGGACCCTGGACTTCCAGAGCTCTGAATCAAATGGACACACTGTCTTTATACAAGAGTCTGATTCCGGTATTCCACTGTGACAACAAAAAACAAATACAAGAATTTTAAAGCAACAACCATAAAAATTCTTTATTTTTTTAAATTTCTATGCTAGAAGCAAATTTAAAACTAATCTCAGCAAATACATGTAAGCACAAAAAAAGAAAAGTTAGGAGTGAGAAGTACAGTAACAAATAAAGGCTTGGGAAGGAGCTGGAGGGCCAGAAGAACGTCTGTGAACAACAGAAACTGGCCGATCTGAGGACCCAGAGAAGGCGCCTAAAGTGAAGATGAAGAGCCCCGTGGGGGCGACAGAAGGGCCCCAGCACCGTGCCCTGCAGCCCAGGAGGCAGAGGAAATGGGCAGGGCTGAAAAACAGTCCAGGAATGACTCAAAGCTCACCTTATTTGGCAAAAGATCAGTCATACCAAACCTAAAGAAACTCTACACCAAGACACAGTGTAGCCAAACTCCTGAAAACTAGTATCAAAAGCAGCAAGAGAAACCAGGTGTGAACAAGCTAGTAATCCCAGTACCTGGGAGGCTGAGAAAGGAGGACTGCAGGTTTGAAGACAGCCTCAGCAAATAGTGAGACTGCCATTAACCTAGCGAGACCCTGTTTCAAAATAAAATAAAATAGGGCTGGAGGTGTAGTTGGGAGGTAGAATGCTCCTGTGTTCAGTCCCCAGTACCACACATACACAAATAGCAGCAAGAGAAAAATGGCCCCTCGCCTGTCGGAAAACTCAGTAATAATGGGTTTCTCACCAGGAACCACTGGGCCCAAAAAGGAATGACATGTGTTTTATGTGTTGAAAGAAAATAAATGTTCACTCCAGAAATCTATATTCAGGGAAAATATTCTAAACTGCAGGGGAATTCAAGTCATTCTCCTATGAGGAAAAGTTAAGAGAATTTATTACCAACAAACTTGTTCTAAAAGAATGAGGAGACCACACAAAAACTTGTGAAAACATGATTCATAATTGTCCCAAAATGGAGCTGGGCGTGGTGGGCACGCTTCTAATCCCCATGCATGGGAGGCTGAGACAGGGGACACACAGGTTTGAAGCCAGCCTCAGCTACTTAGTGAGACCCTCTTTCCAAATAAAGTATAAAATAGGTCTGGGAGTATAGCCCAGAGGCAGAAAAGCCCCTGAGTTCCACCCCCAGTACACCAAAAAAAAAAAAAACCACATAATTGTCCCAAAATGGAAACAACCCTTATGTCCATCAAATGATTATTTATTCAGCCATAAAAAGAATGAATTCCTGATACCTGCCACAACAGCAATGAACCTTGGAACCAGGCTGAGTGCAAGGACATCAATGGGAAGAATGGCAAACCTCTACTTAGGGCTGAAGATTAGGTAGTAATATTGTACCAGTGCTGGTGTCTTCATTTTGTAACTACTCTATGGCTGTGTGGTATTAATATAAGAGGAACTTGGTTAACTCTCTCCACAATGTTTAACTTTTCTGTAACTCTAAAAGAGAACAGAAAGGAAGTAATAAAAGCAATCTTTGAACATCAGCAAGGAAGTACAAATAAGGGAAAGAGTAAAAATCAGGGCAGATCTCTACAAATGCAAAAGGCAAAAAGGAAGCAACGCTTCTATACTTCACTCAAGCTGTCTCTAAGTATAGGGATTCACTATGTGAGTATACTGCAAATTTCCACAAATAAAAACATTTTCTTTAGATGTTCTCATCAAAATAAATGTATAGCCAGGTGTGGTGGTGCACGTCTGTAATCTCAGTACTTGGGAAGTGGAGACAGGAGGGTCACAGGTTCAAAGCCAGCCTCAGCAACTCTGCAAGGCTCTCAGAAACTTAGTGAGATCCTGTTTCCAAATAAAACTAAAACAGGGCTGGGATGTAGCTTGGAGGTAGAATGCCCCTAGGTTCAATCCCCAGTACCACAAAAATATAGAGTTAAAATTTGCATAGAGTAACCTGAGTGAACCCTGTGTGCGGAGTGGCTGGCTTTTGCCAGATGCACACAGCTTGTCCTTCACATGGTCCCGCACGCTCTTCCCCTCCAGCAGTGCAACCAAAGGCCTCAAGTTTGCTGCCATAAGTAAGTTCTGCCTGCTCTTGAAAATCATATAAATGGAGCAACACCGAAACACATACAGACACACACAAAACTATTTTATTACTAAATTTCAAACAAATCAAAATGAATACCATTCTGCTTGTTTTTTCCTACAATTTCTCAATTTAGTTTCCTTCCAACTTTTTGTTTTGTTTTGTTTGCAGTACTGGGGATGGAACCCTGGGGCATTCTATCTCCGATCTACACCCCCAGCCCTATTTTTTATTCTTTATTTTGAAACAGGGTCTCACTAAGTTGCAGAGGGCCTCACTAAGCAGCTGAGGCTGGCCGTGAACCTGCGATCCTCCTGTCTCAGCCTCCCAAGGACTGAGATAGCAAGCGTGGCCACAACGACGTGGGCTCCTTTTGACACTCTGGGGTTTCTCCTCCATCCTTTGAGGCCTGGGCAGGCGCAGCCCTGCACCTCCCCGCGCTTCCTTCCTCCCAATGCTAGGCGGGCTCCTCTGGCCTTCCACTAAGTTCTCTATAGCAGGGGCAGGGCGCGGGCACAGAACTGGTGCCAACACTGTGGGAAAGCAAGTGTGACTAGGCGCACCCACGGCTGATGCCCTGCTGACAGGTGGCCTGGCCATCGGGGCCCCAAGCCCATGTCCTCCACAGCTCGGGCCTGGGCAGTGGTGTCTGCTGCGCCCAGCGGTGGCCTCTGGCCTGAGGACGTGCAGCTCTTCCATGGTGGGTTTGCTACTGGCCAACAATGGTGATTGTAACCAGTGACTAGGAACTTTAACACTCCTTTTCTTTCTTTTTTTTTTTAACAATTTGGTAGTGGGGATTGAACTCAGGGGTGTTCTCTCCCTCCAAGCAACACTCCCAGCCCTTTTCTTTGTTCCTTTTTAATTCTGAAAGAGGGTCTCGCTAAGTTGCTGAGGCTGGCTTCACACCATGATCCTCCTGTCTCGGCCTCCCTAGTCCTGGGTTACAGGCATGCGCCACACGCCTGGCTAACAATCCTTTTTTTTCTGAGTGGCTGACTGAAATGTCTCACCCTAGGCCTGTGCAGCTGAGGCAGGTTCCTCAGGAAGCTCTGTGTGCATGCAGTCTGACAGGAGGGAGGTCTTTCAACCTCCAGGCCCCGGCTCCTCTTCACTGCTCCTGTCTGTTCCCCAAGGACTCGCTGTCACCACTGAGCTAGGCCACGGTGCCCAGGCTGGCTCCCTTGGGCCACTCATTCCTGAAGAGGGTTTCCACTCACCCTCACACTCGCCCCACTGTGAAGAGGAAGGGAGGAATGGCAAAACAGCACCAGAAACGTAGCTACGGCGAGCCAAGGACCAAAGGAAAGGACATGGCACCAACACCCCAACGCCACTCGCCTGGTAACAGCTCCCACCATGGGCACTGATTCCTGGGGTCACACTGCTCAGATGCAGGCACATGCGCTGACACCAAGAACTCCACAACTCGGCCAAAAGCTGGCCCAGCAACATGCTAGCTGCTCAGTGTGTGCTGGGGGAGGGCTCTGTTTTCAAGTGTACCTATGACAACAAGCAAATCTGTCTTCATCTGGTAAGTCCTCATTCTCTTAAAACCCACACTTAAATGTATGAACTGAAGAAAGAGGCCCAGTGAGTGTGTTATGTGGCTGGGAGCAGCAGCATCTGCAGAGCTATCACTGGGGCCTCTTACCAACATCGCCTCACCGGAGTCATCTCGCCATGCTAGGCCTTTGTTTTTCTTCTATAAACTGAAGATTTAAATTACCTACATCACAAGCTGGGCATGGGAGCACATGCCCGTAACCCTAGCACTTGGGAGGCTGAAGACAGGAGGACTGCAGTTCACAGACAGCCTAAATACTCAGTGAGGCCTTCTGCAACTTAGTGAGATCCTGTTTCAAAATAAAGAATAAAAAATAGCAACCAGGCATGGTGGCACACACTGGTGATCCCATACTTGGGAGGCTGAGACAGGAGGCTCATACAGGTTCGAAGCCAGCCTCAGCAATTTAGTGAGACCATGTTTTCAAGTAAAGAATAAAATAAAGGCTAGGGGTATATGCTGGGGGTAGAATGCTCTGGGTTCCATCTCCAGTACCGCAAAAATAAATAAATAAAGTAATAAAGTGATCTACATCACTATCGTAAAGACTAAATGAGGAAGGGTGTCTAACAAAATGCGGCAGGCTGAGAAAGGAGAATCACAGGTTCAAGGCCAGTGAGACACTGCTTCAAAACTTTAAAAAATAGGCTGGGGTACAGCTCAGAGATCGAGCTGAGCAGTCTCCAATCCCCTCCTGTGCACACACACATGATTCATAGTTGATATCCATAAATCATGACTAGTAACTCTCAAATGGCATAGAACAGCCCTTCCCCTTTCCCCACCTGGGCCATGTCTGCTTCGCAGGCCTCTAGTCCAGGACACAGCCTGCCTCAGGCTGCCTGCATAGGCCTCGCCAGAGTTCACCTCCTTAGACATCCTGCGAGCGAACAAGCTCCTCTTTCCAGGTCTTTCTGCAGGTCCTGGTGGCTTCTCATGACCACCTTAAAATTAAAACACAAGAGCCAGCCTCCCACCTCCTTCCTCACCTTTTCAATGGCATTAAGTATCACAGGACGCATGGTATATTTCATGGATTTATTGTCTCTGCCATCTTTCTCCATGAAGGCAGACGTGGGCATTCTTGGCTGCTAATGTCCTCCCCAGTGCCTACCACAGGCCCTGGCCCAGAGGGGGGCAGACACTCGTAGATGTGCTAAGTGACTGACAGAGTCTGGTGAAAGGCTCATTTCTAATTATGTCACTGGAAAGGAGGAAGACTGCTACTTACTAGGAGTAAACTTGATTAAAGACATTTAAGACCCCTCTGCAGGGAACACAGTACCTGTTAAAAGAAAGACAGACAGCCCAGATAGTGAAGAGACGTTATCATGTCATGTACTAGACGTCTCAAGGCTTCATAAAGATGTCAGCCTACAATTCAAGGCAATTTCAATAAAAACTGAGACAGCTTCCTCTGTGGGATGTGACGGACAGATTAACATGTCAATCGATGGCAGAAAGACAGCAACAGTGAGAGCTACCTTCAAGAAAAACAAGGCCCATTTTGGATACCAACTGTGTGTGTTAGAGGAGGACGGAAACAAGAGGAACGGCTGGAGAGCCCAGAAATCCTCCCCTGGCATATGGGCAGCCGTCAGAGGCCACTGCTGAGCAGTGGGAAGGACGGCCTCTCAGCAATGGCACTAGCAAGGATGTCACCGGGGAAAACAGTTGCCTTGACCCTGCCACACGCATGCACACAGAGCAGGAAGGCTGCTCCTAAAACAAATGGCAAATGTGACGCCTGCTCAAAGAATAAGGTGAGTACATTCATGACCTTGAAGCCAGCAGATACTTCCTGAACAGGATACAGTAAAGCACCCGACTACACTGAAGTGGGGAGGGCCTAGTCACAGAAGACGAACCTACCATTAGGATGGTGTTGTGGTGTGAATTTAGAACGTCCCAACCCTTCAAGGGAACAAGGCAGCCAGGCTGAAGGTGTGGCGTGGTTGACGAGGGCCCTGGGGTGGGGCTGGAAACTACACACGGCCCCTCCCCGTGCTTTCTCTCCTGCGTCCGGCCTCTGTGGTGTGAGAGCAGAGCCCTTGCTCTTACCCTTCTCTGTTGCCCACTGCCAAGCCCTGAGCTCCACAGACCAGGCTGACACGGACTGAACCCTGAAATCTCCAGAACTGTAAACAAGTAATCTCCCTTCTTCTCCCTTCTTGTGTGTGGTCAGGCTTACAGCAGTGAAATGCTGACTAAAACAGAAGTTAGTATCAAAGGAGTGGTGTCATTACTCTAAGTAAGACCATTTTTTGAGTCTTTGGGACTATGTTGCAAGGGAGAGTTGGAAGGGCCAGAATGTGACTAAAAAGATGGGTGACAGAGATTGGGCTCAGGAGATTTCAGAAAGCAAAGAGAACCCATAGGAGAATGAAGCAGGTTCCACCTGTGTTATATTCTGGCAAAGAACTCACCCTCAGCTGATCTGAGACTTTGTGTAAAGTCAAATTTAAAGGATGATGGACTGACTAAGCTGTCAGAGAAAATCTCAAAAGTGAGTGTCCAGACTGCATTATGGATATTGATATGTTTAAAGCTAAGCCCCAGAGAGATGGTGTTAAGGAATACAATGAAATGGCTAAAGGGAGGTCAAATGTTTTGCACAGGAAAAAAGAAAGCAATGTGGTTGGGGAAGTTCAAGCCTGAGTTCAGATCCCTGAAAACCAAGAGCCAGTGGTGGCTGTGATGCAGAGGCCCAGTGGTGGCCATGAGTGAGGCAGCCTGGTGGCGGCTGAGTGAAGAGAGCCCAGCAACAGTAAGTACCATTCCTGCTTGCAGCTGACTTGGTGCTCATAAACACTGACTTTGCTGAGAAAAAGGGATCATGGCATCTTTCCCCCAGGTTTCAAAGGAAGGCCTAGGAAGCCATGCAATGTGTAGCAGGGTCGTAATCGCTGCAAGCAGGCCCAAAGCAAGCAATTTGCGAAGCTACGGTGAACCCAATGTCATAAGGAAAACCCCTGAGATTTAGAAATGTCAGAAATGTGGAACAACCACGAGGAAAGGCTGCGGGCCGTGAGTCATGGAGACAGGCAGGAGAGCCAGTGTGCTGCCGACTGCAGTAACCAGGCCACAGGGCAGGCGGCCAAACCCTCTGGAGACTCCGTTTCACCACCACATGCCCTGGGTGCCCAGGCTGCAGGGTTAGGTGCCCGCCCACTGGCTTTGATCCTATTTTGGTTCCATTCCTTTTTCTTACGGCCCTGCTCCTCCTGCTTGGAATGCAAATGTATACTACTCTGCACCACTGTACTCTAGGTGCACCTCGCTTGCTTTTAGTTTTTTGTGGTACTGAAAGTGGAACCCAGAGACTTTCTACCTCCGGGCTATACTCCCAGACCTATTTTTTTATACTTTATTTGGAAACAGGATCTCACTAAGTTGCTGAGAGCCTCACTAAGTAGCTGAGGCTGGCTTCGAACCTGTGCGATCCTCCTTTCTCAGCCTCCCAAGTGCTGGGATTACAAGCGTGCGCCACCACGCCCGGCATGTAACTTGTTTTTTTTTTATTTTACAGGGATTCACAGTCAAGAGTTTACCTTGAATCTCAGAGGAGACTTTGGACTTGGGATTCTAAGCAATGCTAGAACTATTAAGACTGTGGTTAGGCATGGTAGTGCATGTTTATAATCCCAGCATTCAGGAGGCTGAGACAGGAGGATCGGGTTTTGCAGATAGCCTCTGCTACTTAGGCCCTTTGTAACTCAGCGAGACCTTGTTTCAAAATAGAGAAGAAAAAATAGGGGTAGGGGTGTAGCTCGGAGGTGGAATGCCCCCGGGTTCCACCCCCAATACCACACACACAAAAAAATATTATGGAAAACTTGGAGATAGTATTTTACATTGTAAGATGGCTGTGAGGTTTGGGAACCAGAAGTGGGGTGTTGTATAGTTTGAATTTAGAATGCCCCCCGTGCCTCATGGCAATGAGGCAACCATGTTGGAGGTGGGCTTGGATGAGGAGGGTCCCTGGGGTGGGGCCTTGGGTTTATGTAGTCCCTCCTCCCTTGCTCCCTCTCTTGCTTATAACCTCCATGGTCCATGGTGTGAGAGCAGAGCCCTTACTGTCTCCCCTCTGCCTCCCACCACCATGCCCTGAGCTCTGCAGACCTGGCCTGAGATGGACTGAAGCTCTGAAATCTCAAGAACTGTGAGCAAATAAATCTTCCTTCTCTAAATTGTGTGTGTCAGGCTTATTGGGTCATAGCAGGGACAGTGCTGACTAAAAGATACATAACAAGACATGGAGTGGCCAAATACATTTGCAATTTTAATAAAATTAAAAATCCAGTACTCAAAATTTTTTTTGGGGGGGTGGTACTGGGGTTCCTGGAAACCCTTCTACCTCCGGACTACACTCCCAGACCTGTTTTTACATTTTTATTTGGAAACAGGGTCTCCTAAGCCAGCGCGCGTGGCTGGCTTCGAACCTGCGCGATCCTCCTGTCTCTGCCTCCCAAGCGCGGGGATTACAAGCGTGTGCCACCACGCCCAGCCAGTATTCAAATTTTAAAATTTGGACAACCTAACAAAAACAGACACAAGGTTTAAACACAACTTGACAAAAGAAGACATTCAAATGACCAGAAAACACAGGGAAAAAGGTGCTCAATTACAGAACTCATCAAAGAAATGTAAATTAAAACCAAATAACACTCCACCACATCACACTGGCTGTGGTGAAGAAAAATGGCAGTACCAGGTGTTTGTGAGAATGACAAGAAATGGTAAAAGTTTACACTTTATACAGTCATTCTGAGAAATGGCCTAGCATAAGCTTCTACAGTGGAAGACATGCAATTCCACAAATCCAAAATGTCCCTTCTTAAAGATATGCTCAAAGGGCAAGTATGGACAGGTTTACCAAAAGGAGCTACAGAAATGTGTGGAGCAAGATGATCTGTAATAGCCCAAACCTAGGAACAATTCTAACTGCATCCACACATGCATGGTAAGCAAACTGTTCACACCGCGGCACCTGGAGCACCACAGAGCACTGGCTCTCCCCCGGGGCAGGATTTGCTGCTCAGGGGATATTTTTAGCCCTCACGAATGAGAAAGTGCTACTGGCACCAAGTGTGCGTAGCGTGCTGCTCAACACCCTACAATCCATAAGACAGCCCACAACAAAGAATGGTCAGGCCTCAAACACCAATGTGCTAAGAACCTTTCTAACATGGCGACAAGCATGAACGATGGCACTGCACACAGCAAGGTGGGCCTCCTGAACAGCACGCCAAGCTCACTTTGCTATGTAATGCTCCAATACGCCATGCAGTGGGGGAGGGAGGGAGAAGCACGGGGTTTCTGGCTGCAGCAAATCCCAGCATGTGAGGCTGTTAACTAATTGTCCTTCAAGATCACTCTCTGAGCTTCATTTATATTATTTTGTATTTCTAAGTACACTGTCCTCATTTAAGAACTGTTTTTAAAACAGAGAGAAGGATAAACAAGGGAGGAGGGAGGAAAAAGAAAAAGAAGGACTTAGGAAAGCCCCTCTGGAGAAACCAGTTCCATGCTTACAGCCAACCATATATAATCCCCAGGCCATACTCACGGGGACCCCCTGCTACTCTTTAGCACACCTGCTGTGCATTCGGTCCTTACTGGTGTCCCTTCTCCCCGGCATTCGCCCTAGGTGGCTCAGAACTGCAACAAGGCAGAGGTGCACAAAGTGGGGCTCAGCACAGAGGACACACCAAAACCATGGCAGCTGCTGTACCTCTCACCTTGTGCTCTGTTCTATCCAAATCCAGCTCACTTCAGTCTTGCCTTCCCTACAAATCTCTAGATCTTGAGCATAAGACCCCCCGCCCAGTTCCCTCTCCTTTTAAAAGTACCTTGATCCAGCCACATGCCGCATCTCAGCTGCTGCTGCCCTGGTCCTCCCACTTACATAAAGACAGAATGAGCTCTGACCACAGCCTACTCAGCTCTGAGTGCCAGTGCCAGCCAAGTCCTTGCAGGTGGATCTGACCTGGAGAGTCCTTCTGGCCACCTCTCCTGGCTCCCCTTATCTTTCCAGCCAAGAGTCAAAATCTCAGGGCCTGCTCACACCATGCAAGAAGTGAACAAGGCCAGCTTCTTCCTGGGTCCTGGCCTGCTGAGGCCCTTCCCTGGCCCTCCACCCATGGGGCAGGTGAAGTGCCCTCCTAGGCAGCAGAGTGCAGAGAGGACACAGAGCTCCAGCTGTGAGCTCTGAGGAATACAAAAGAACAGGACTCTGTGCCAGTCCTCCCACTAGTCGGTACCTCCAGCACAACGTGCGAGGCTGACAAGTGGCCATCAGCAGTGCAAAGCTGACTCCTCTGTACCATGCATGCACTATGGATGGCACGTGAAGGAGGGCTACTCAGACACCAGGATGGGAACTTGGGAAGGCTCCCTTGAAAGCAGCTGCAAGTTGGATTCGGAAGGTCTAGGAACACATCTAACCATTTAGATAGATAGCAGATGGACTAGAATAACTTTCTATAGTAGACTACTTATATTTCTAGTTTTTTCTTTCCAAAATCCAAAAAAGACACTATTTCTTCCACCTTTATATAAAACTACAACCCTCTTGTAATGGATTGTAGCCTCTTGGCTTCTTCCACAGGCTCATCTGTTTCTGAATTTCACTCTAGCAACGACTCCTCACTTCCCCTTCCAAAATCACTTCTCGACTTTTCAAAATGATACTGTAGATGGCAGATCACAGAGGGAAGTGAAAGGGTGCTACTCAGCCCAATGAGGGGTTTGCGCCTTTTCTAAAGCACAACTGCCGTGGCAGATGGGTCAGCCCTGATGGATGTGCAGAGCCTGCATTGCAACCAGAGTCGTCCCACTTCAACACATGTCAAAACACATTCACGCATGCAGATGTCAGGAACCGTAACAGAAATACCGCAGGCAAACAGAACCCTCAGAGTCACAAGTCATCTATTTAAATGGAGGCCGTACACATTTTTACATTTCAAGTTAAATGCAGGATTCACTTAGAAATCCAGTATGGCACGGGGGAAGAGACACAAGCTTGGTAAGAGTGGGCTAGTATGTGAACACCACACGTGGTCTTTCTCAAATGCTATAGGGCATCTACACCACAGTTCTGATAACAGGGTATTGGGTCTACCGTGAGGTCCAATGTGGAGGCACTCTGCCTCCTCCGGGTGCAGGAGCATGCTCATCTTTCAGGGTACCGCGCCACTGTCTCTTCATGCTGAGAATAAGGCAATTCATTTCAAAGCCTGCACATTTCCACAGAAGAAGCCAGAAACCTGCCACCGAGAATTACACCTTTCACTCAAGCTGCCAGGCTCCCTCCTCTCTCTCCAGCTGCAAGAAGGCAAGAACTGACGCCTAACTCCTGAGGGACAGACTGCAGGCCCGGCCACCCTTGGATGGCCTGATTCCTTCCAGAAGGAGATGGTGAAAATAACTTATATCTGACAAGCAATTTTCTACTTAGAGCTTTCATGCACATTACTACATTTTTATTGAGGGAAGATCTCTTTAACCCCCCCACACACACACACAAAAGCACAAAACACACTGCTGTCAAGTAACCCTGCCAAATACATAGGAAGTACATCTTAATAGACTCAACAGGACAAGAGAGTGAGCTAGTGTTGGGATCCTGCTATGAACTCAGACAATTCCTAAAGACATCTGTCATCCTACTACAGTTAAAATAGCAGCCAAGATTAGGGCAGACTGAAAGTCGGCAGTAGGCCTAATGATATTTAAACTATAGCTCAAAAGTATTTTCAAATCTCCCTCTCCAACAGCAGGTTAGGATATCAGTATCAGATGTGAGACCACCCTCCTGGGACCAGAACACAGTGACTTAAATTCCCAAGTGGAAAAGAAGCTGGCAGCCATTTGTTTTGCAGCTTCCTGGCTGTCCACAGCATCAACTTGCCCATAACTATGCATTTAGGTCATGCCTGCTAAAGCTCCACCACTTGCCTTGGAGGCCTCCGCACTGCTACAAGCCTCAGTGTCTCTAGCTATTGTGAAGGTTAAATGAGATGCAGGAAGGAAGGCTTTCGTCCAGTGATACTGTGTGATACCTGAGCAGTGGGCATCCACGTGTGCTTCCATCACTGTTCACCACACAAACACAACACGGGGCACCCGGGACTTAAAATCAGTGAGTCTGCAAAGCACCCAGGCACAGTACCCTTCATCTGAAATGCTGGGACCCAGAAGTGTTTTAGATTTCAGATTCTTTCAGATTCTGGAATTTTACACATGATGTATGCAACTCAAGTCTAACTCATCTGTTTCACATCCACCTCATGTACATGTGACCAAGGACACGTGCCTAGCTCTGGACATGTGCCCACCTCTGGTTTCTACAGAGGAATGCCATGCACTGACCAGATTATACCTTAAACCCCCACCAATCACTGGTGTAGTACCAGGACTGCCGTGGCTAGCTCAAACTGCTCATTCTCAAACCTACCTCACATTTGAGAATACTCTGAGTCCTGGGCTCCATGCCAGACCAATTAAACCCCAGACATAGGGATGGAGACCTCACCATAAATACCAGGGCACAGGTGGGTGGGTGTGTGTGTGTGTGTGTGTGTGTGTGTGTGTGTCTTTTTTTCTCCCTCCACTTTTCCTCCTCACCCACCAATCCTGAATACAGCTGAGTCCTGTCAGAACAGAGGAAGAGGAGAGAGGATGCTGGATTCGCCACTGCAGTATCCATCCCACAGGGGCAACCCCATACACCACGGCAGCAAGGCACTGTGAGCCTAGTACAGGCCACAACAGGCCCAAGAACTGTACTGCTTCTCCACTCTAATGTGCTCCCAGGTCACACAAAGTGGGGTCCACAGTGTGAGTGTCACGGTGTGAAGCAACTATTCAGAAGGCTTTGAAGAGCCCTGCAGCGCTAACGTAACAGCAGAACTCTCCTGCAACCTCCCAGACCAAGACCACATGGGTGGGGTGCCTCCCCGGCGTGGGCCCTGGCAGCTTCTGCTTGACCCGAGTCTTTGTGGCCTGGCAGGACATTCAGTTTGTGACAGAAAGGGGGGATGCTCCAGCTATGTACTTTCTAGTTCTAACTTGAACCTCCTCTGGAACCACATGGCCTCAGGACACATTTTTCTCTAGCTTTAATACTTAAAATAGTATATTGATATCCAAGAGAAATTCCCAACAAATATTTCATATACACTAACTCCCGAATTTTCCCCTTTGTAAAGTGTTTTATGACATCTGAATAGAAATGTTTTCCAAGCCAGGCGTGGTGGCGCACACTTGTAATCCCCGCGCTTGGGAGGCTGAGACAGGAGGATCACACAGGTTCGAAGCCAGCCTCAGCTACTTAGTGAGATTCTCAGCAACTTAGTGAGACCCTGTTTCCAAATAAAATATAAAATGGGTCTGGGAGTATAGCCCGGAGGTAGAAAGCCTCTGGGTTCCACCCCCAGTACCACCAAAAAAAAAAAAAAAATGTTTTCCAAGATGTTACATAACTAAGATTGCCATCAGTAGACTGTGTTCACAGCTGGCAGGCTTACAAATCATATGAAAAATTTAATTAGCTAAAGTTTAGTAACCTTACACAGGACAATAACCCCAAGCATCCAGATCTTTCATCAGTGAGTCAATAAAAAACACTCAGTGATAACTATCCTTAAAGAATAATGTAGAATTCATAAGACAGAATTATTATTACAACTATTATGTATTTGTGACCTATATTAAAATCAACCAGAGCTGTGTGTTTGGGAGGCTGAGATAGAAGGATCACAGTTCAAGGGCAGCCTCAGCTACTTAGTGAGGCCCTTTGCAACTCAGTGAGACCCTGTTTCAAAATAAAGAATAAAAAAATAGGGCTGGGAGTGTAGCTCGGAGGGAGAATGCTCCTGGGTTCCATCCTCAGAACCACACACACACACACAAAAAAAGTAACTTTCTAGAATGACAATATATATAGTAGTTATATATAGTAGTCTTAAAATACCAGGAATTTGCTGGGTGTGGTGGTGTATTTCTTTAATCCTCGTATCTGGGAGGCTGATACAGGAGGATTGCAGGTTTACAGCCAGCCCCAGCAACTTAGTGAGGCCTTCCACAACTCAATGAGACCCTGTTTCAAAATAAAAAAATAAAGTAGGGCTGGTATATATACCTCCTAACATAGTCTCAAAATAAAAGAGAAAAACTTAAGTATAAGAAAATATTCACAAATCCCCCACGATTAGGGAGATTTTAACATTCCTGAGGCAGTAACTGACATATCAAAAAGACCAAAGAAGCCGGGCGTGGTGGCGCCCGCTTGTAATCTCCACGCTTGGGAGGCTGAGACAGGAGGATCATGCAGGTTCAAAGCCAGCCTCAGCTACTTAGTGGGACCCTGTTTCCAAATAAAATATAAAAGAGGTCTGGGAGTATAGCCCAGAGATAGAAGGCCCCTGGGTTCCATCCCCAGTACCACCAAAAATAAATAAATAAAAATAAAATGTATAATCACGACTAACCCATGATAACCCTTTGATCTTTCTCAGACCTGCCCAGTCATTTCTATAACCTCTGCTCTTTATTCATGTTAATCTACTCTAGGTATCTGGCTCCCCTGGGTGCTGAGAATGGTACCAGGGCCTAAGAGGTGCTAGACAAGCACTCTACCTTGAGCTGCACCCAGCCCATGTTATTTCATTATCTGAAGCCTGCTTATTTTATAGTGGCCTACTAATCCTCATTTCTAAAACCTTCTTCAGGTCTGATGATGCAAACCTATTATTGTTCTTGCCTTTTCTGATACTGTTTGGCCATGCCTTTAGGATTTTAAGATGTGAACTCAGAGCCAGGTATAGTGGCACTAGCCTGTAATCACAGTACTTGAGAGGCTGAGACAGGAGGATCACAGGTTCAAAGACTACCTCAGCAACACACCAAGACTCTTGGTGACTCAGCCAGACCCTGTTTCAAAACAAAAAATAAGAAAGGGCCGACAGTGTAGCTCGGAAGTAGAATTCCCTGAGTTCAATCCCGAGTACCACAAAAAGAAAAAGAAAAAAGAAAGGAAGGGAGGGAGGGAGGGAGAGAAGGAAAGAAAAGAGCCGTCAAGAGCCACTGGAGGCCCTTGAGGGCTGAGGAGGGGGACTGCGCGATCACCGCCAGCCTCAGCACTTAGCAGGACCCTCTGCAACTTAGTGAGATGCTGTTCCAAAATAAAAAGGGCTGGGGGTAGAACTGAGATGTGAATGACCTTGGGTTCAATCCCCAGAACCACAAACAACAACAACAATGTCACTGGCAGGTATTTAATGGCCTGAGAAATTAGAAAACTAGAGTTGCAATCAACAGACACTGGGAAGATTAGGGAAAAGTTGGTGTGGGGAGGACTAGTCCGAACACAGTTCATGTCCACTAGACGTCCACTTGGAGATGTCAAGTGAGAGCAGCATGTGCACACAGGGAGCTGGACAGAGGCGTGGGCCACAGGCACAAGTCTGGCCAATGCTTGCCATCATTCAGAGAGGCCAAGGAGGTGGAAGATGGAGCGGGAGTGCCCATGCCGTCCAGTCCATAAACAGAGGCAAGAAATGAGCAGACGCAGGACAGAAGAAATCAAAGCAAGAAGTAGAAAGGAGACACATGGAAGGCAGTGACAACAAAGCTCTGTGTGAAGGCCTTGCACTAAAGTTCCTTGCACCTTCCCTGCCAAGCAGTTTCAAATTCCTGGGAAATCTACACAGCTCCACTCACAACCTTGGAGTTACTGGAAATTCACTCACTTATGATAACTACCTTGTGCCTGCTAATTATCCCACCCACAAACAGTGTAAGCAAGAGAGCTATGCTATCGTGACTGTCCAGCATATCTACACATCAGAAAGCGGAGGCCTGTCCAGGGTCCAGGAAATGAGCATACACCATGAGCCGTCATGGGACCCCAGGCAGACGGCATCCTCATGCACCTGCCTATCCTCATACTCAGCCAGCCCGGCCTTCTTTCAAAGAAGATCTGGGCCCCCAATGTACACCTCTCACTCTGGAGGTAGCCCTCATTCTCCCTGGAAGGCACACGCCTTGCTTTATCCAAAGGCATCTCTCTTGAGATGGCTCACATTCTCCCTTCAATGTGTTCCCCCTTGCTTTCTGAAATAATCTCTGACCCAATTCTCTTCTGTCACTTAAGCCATGGCCCCACCGGTCCCGAGTTAAGTTCTTCTCTCACTCTCTGTGAGCACTCCTGGACCCAACTCACAGTCATTTCCTCCCTGTGACAGCACCAGCTGTAAGTGGATTATAACACTAGTATGCATTAGCAGTTACATAACATATGGTCACCATCCTAATACACTCTGTCCCCACCAGCTATTTGCTAGTGCTCTATGCCAGTTCTGTGGCTTAAGAGGAATGTGAAGAATCTGTACCAAGCCTGGGAAAAGCCAGCCACGTAGAAGAATAAGGAAGGAAGTGAAACGCAGCGAAGGGTAGTAGGAATGAGACGGTCCGTCAGGATGATTAACAGCTGGCCTTGTTCCCTGAATCAGAGAGGGCTACATGATCAAAAGAAACTCATCTAGATCAAACAAAATAAAAGGAAATGAGCTTCCACAGCAGCATGAGATATTTAGATTAGAATGAGAAAAACTAACACCTATTTAATATCTACTATATTAAGTGTTAAGACTTTAGAGATAGAAATTCCTACTTTACAAATCAGAAAAAGCAGATTCTAAAAGGTTAGTAATTTCACAAGTAGGAAAGCTATGATTCAAATCTGAGTTTAATGAGTCTAAAGCCTGCATTCTTTAAATATATCAAATTCCCTAACAGGAGATACTGATATAGAAACTGACTACTGAGAGGGGTGATGAGACCTTTTTCTCCAGACCTTTAGAAACTGAGAATGGGTTCTTTGTCTGGCAGATATTCATAACCAGACCTCCCTAAAAGCAAAGGAGGGAAGGAAGCACATTCCACATTCTCTGTTAGTCCTAAGCCACCCTCCGGGTCTCGCTCTGAAGACAGAAGCATTACCACCAAGCACAGAGAAGCACACAGTATTCTTCAGGGAGCTGTTTTCTATAATAAAATACATATTTACCGTTCTAAAATACAAGCCAAATTCTGAAACAAATTTAAATTTTAAAGTAATTCCACCTAACTCAGTGGTCATACATCTTGAACTTGAGCAGACTTTGCTTTGTTTGACTTTAGGAAGAAGGATTCTAAAGATACGAGTAAGAGGACCTTGCGATGGATTTGAGGGTATAGGAATACTCACTGTGTTGAAGGAACTGGTCATTGTATTTGTGGGTAAGAAAGTCCGGCATGCCCCAGAAGCAAAGCGCTGCATGAAGACAGCCACCACCCTGCATTGTCTGTGACCCCAGATGTGAGCAGGAAGTACCCACTCCTCACAGAACAGGACCTGATGAGTTCAGGAACTCACACACCTGAGCCGCTTGCTGTTGACAAAGCTGCATGCATTTGAGTTTTCTCTCACCATAGAGGGGCCACAGAGAACATTTACCTGAGCCCTTCCTCTTGTAAATAACCTGAGGAAGGCCAAGGGATCGCTGGCTACAAGCTAGCCTAAAAAGAGTTGGTGTATGGTTTTAGGGCAACTGTTCCTGCATAATGGCAACTAAGATGCACTGTCACCCAGAATTAGGAGTTCCATCCCTGGATACTGCCCACTGAGCAGCAGCCCACAGTATAGTTAGGGGGAGGGGTGAATAAGCAGTCAGGGTTCAAACTCTAGCTCCAAGACTACATAGGTACTAACCTCGTGCAAGCTAACAGTCACTTCCACGTGCTCGGCCTCCTCGTCTATAACACAGAAACAAAAACACCTCACAGGGTCCCGTGAGCACGTACCATGACCCTGAACCAGTGCCTGGTGCTTGAGTAAGGTCTTATAATTTAACTGTTCTCTCCTCCGCTGCCCCCCACCAATTGGCACCAGCTGCCTGACCACCTTGTAGGTCAGGTCCAGGAACCACCTCTGACTGCATGATTCCCAAGAGAAAACACGTTTGGTCAAGCACTCAGCCCTGGCAGGGGAGCATCATCAGACCACACACAAAGCCCTCACCAGCCCTTAAGTGATGGAAGGTCTACTTGTAAGCTAAACACGTTTGGTGGATGCTGGCAGAAGATGCGAGCTCTTTAGTCTGCGACAAAGAGTCTTTTTACTCACAGCCATGGCCTGTGAGCATTTGTGCCTGTTCAAGACCCGGTGCCACAGGGCACACACATGCCACAGCTGCAGCACAGCAGAGGACTACGCACAGGGAGGCCAAATCCCTTATAATGGCCTGTGCCCTGGAGGGAGACGGTATCTTTATCACCAAAGTATAAGCAAGCCCATCCTTTCCTGGGGAGGGGGAGACAATACCGCTACATCCAAGGGTGTTCACTCTATACACAGCCCTGAAAAGAGACACTGAGGAGGTTCCTTCCTCTGCTTCTAGGACACAGGGACACAGAAGAGACCTCTGTGTCCCAGCAGCAGCTGAATAAATAAGGATGTACACTAGGGCTGGTGGACTGGAAAATTATATATAGCTAAAATGTCAATTCTCCTCTAAACTATTGGCTCAACAGAATCCCATTTACAATTCCAACAGGAATTTTTTTTTATAGAACATGACAAGCTGACTCTCAAATTCATATGAAAAGACCAAGGGCATACGCAGCCAAAACAACTTTGAGAAATAAAAAGAAACCTGAGGGCTTACACATCTGAGTAAGACTATGAAGATGAGCCAGGCATGCTGGCATGCACCTGTAATCCAAGTCACTGGGAGGCCGAGGAAGGAGGATTGTAGGTGTGAGGCCAGCCTAGGAAACTTAGTGAGATCCTGTCTCAAAATTTAAAAATACAGGACCAGGGATGTACCTCAGTGGTAGAGTGCCCTTGGGTTCAACACCCAATACCAAGAAAAAAGATATCCACTATGGTATTGGCATAATGATCTGAAACTAGATCAGTGAAACAGAACTGAATCCACAATTAGCCTTCATGTAGGTTAACAGTGGATTGTCAACACAGGAGCCAACGCAGTTCACCAGAGAGAAGAAGAGTCTCAAACCAACGGCACTGGGCCAGCTGGACAGCCTAATCCAAAAGGAACCAAGACGCCTCAACTCCAAATGGACCCTATGCCTAAAAGCAAACTGCAAATCCATAAAACAATTAGGAGAAGATGCACTAGAAAACCCTGTGACCTTGATTTCGTCAAAGAACTCTAAATAGAAAGCATGACTCAGAGAAGAGAAAGAAGTATAAATTAAACTTTACCAAAGTCAAGCTCTTGTGAGTTTTAGAGATGCTCTTAAGAGAACAAAAGACAGGCCGCAAACTGGGAGAAAATGGTTTTTCCCACGTATCTGACTCAGGACTCATACAGAACACAAGAACTCTCAATAACAAAGAAAGAAATAACCCAATACTTCATAAGAGCAAAAGATAAGAGATTTCATCAGTGATGATATCTAGATGGCAAACAAGCACATAAGAATGCTTGACACCATTAGTAATAACAAAAAAAGCAAATTAAACCACAGTGTGGTGCCACTACCTTCCTCCTAGAATGTATAAAACCAAAGAGAATGATGGACCAAGCACCAGCAAGGATATGCCACAAATGGAACAGGTTAGCCACTCTGGGAGACAGTTGGGAGTTTCGTACTAATGTAGAGGACTGGGGCTGAAGCTCAGCGGCAGAGTGCCTACCTCTCATGCACTTGGCCCTGGGTTCAATCCCTAGCACTGCAAACAACAAAACAAAAACACCAATATACACCTACCATACAACCCAGCTGCTCCACTCCCAAGAGAAATGGAAGCATGCATCCATGCAAAGACCCCACACAAGCATGCTCACAGCAGCCATATCTGTGAAAGCCCAAAGCTGGAGGTAGCTCAAAGGTCCAACAAACACACCAATTGAGGTACATCCCCATAACGAAGTACTGTTTAGCAAAAAGTAATGAACTACTAATATATACAACAATGTGATCTCAAAATAATTATGTTAAGTGCAAAGAACACAAACTGTACAGTTCTATTTATTTAAAATTGTAGAAAATAAGCCGGGCGTGGTGGTGCACGCTTGTAATCCCAGCGCTTGGGAGGCCAAGACAGGAGGATCGCACAGGTTCGAAGCCAGCCTCAGCTACTTAGTGAGGCTCTCAGCAACTTAGTGAGACCCTGTTTCCAAGTAAAGTATAAAATAGGTCTGGGAGTATAGCCTGGAGGTACAAAGCCTCTGGGTTCCATCCCCAGTACCACCAATAAATAAATAAATAAATAAATAAATAAATAAATAAATTTATAGAAAATAAAAACAAAACTATAGTTCAAAAGGAAACAAATAGCTCTCTGGAAAGCAGGGATGAGAGAGTAGGAGGGGGACCACAGAGGAGTTACAAAATAATGGATTTATTATCCTAGTCATGTAGATATTTCTATCAAAGCTTTCTCATTTTTATATTAACATATGCAGCTTTTTACATATCAATCATATCTTGACAAAACTACTAGAAACATAAGTATTCACACCACCAAGTAAAACTGAAGCTCAAAAGTAGAGACTCGAAATCTGAAAAACAAGGCAAATCAAATTCTTTGCACATTTGAAATTGGGATGAAATTTTAGGCTAGTTGATAATAAGGAGAAAGTGGAACAGAGGTAGTAAAAATTTTTTTTTTTCTTTTGCAGTACTGGGGATGGAACCCAGGGGCACTGTACCTCTGAGCTACACCCTCAGCCCTATTTTTTAGTCTTCTTACTTTTGAAACAGGGTCTCACTGAATTGCAAAGGGCCTCGCTATGTACATGAGGCTGTCCAAAGTGATCCTCCAATCTCAGCTTTCCAAATGCTGGGATTACAAGCGTGTGCCACTACTCCCGGCTAAGATGAATTTTTGTTTTAACTTCTTTCTTTCTTTCTTTCTTTCTTTCTTTCTTTCTTTCTTTCTTTCTTTCTTTTTAGCTATGCATGGGGGCACACGCTTGCAATCCCAATACTTGGGAGGCTGAGACAGGAGGGTTGCAGGCTCACTGCCAGCCTCAGCTACTTAGTGAGATCTGTTTCAAAATAAATAATAACCCAGCATTTGGGAGGCTGAGACAGAAGAATCGCTATTCGCAGACAGACTCAACTACTACTTAGTGAGGCCCTTTGCAACTCAGTGAGACCTGTTTCAAAATAAAGAATAAAAAAATAGGGCTGGGGGTGTAGCTTGGAGGTTATAGAATGCCCCTGGGTTCCATCCCCAGTAACACAAAAATAGATAGATAGATAGATAGATAGATAGATAGAAAGAAAGAAAGAAAGAAAGAAAGAAAGAAAGAAAGAAAGAAAGAAAGAAAATAGAACTGAGGGTATAGCTCGGAAGTAGAATCCCCATGAGTTCAATCCCCAGTACCATAAAAAAATGAAAATTTTTAAATGAAATTTTTAAAACACACACACACAAACACACACACACACACACACACACAGATATAACTTCAGAACTACAATTTCCTCCAAATTTTTACCCAAAATCTTAATGATGGTTCTTCTCTTACATATCCAGCATACAGTACTGTTGTATTACAGGGAATGGTCAGGTGATGCTGTTTTGTGAGTGTGTGTGTGTTGTAGGAGTTGAGACCAGGGCCTTCTACCTCCGAGCCACACCCTGTTTTGCTTATTCTGAAACAGGTCTACGTTGCTGAGTCTCCCTCAGTTGCTGAGCCTGGCCTCATACCTGAGACCCTCCCATCTCAACCTCCCTAGAACTAGGACAATAGGCATGCACCACCATGCCCAGCTTGATGCCCTTCCACAGCCTTTTCTATGTCGTAGCTCACTGTAAATCATAAATAAATCAAAAGATACTTGCCAGGTGTGGGGTATAAAGTCTGCAGTCCCAGGACTTTGGAGGCTGAGACGGAGGAATGCAGATTGCGAGTCGGCCTTAGCAACATAGCAAGACTCTCAGTAACCTTGCGGGAACCTGATTCAAAACAAAAAACGGAAAAGGGCTGGGGCTGTAGCTCAGAGGTAGAATGCTCCTGAGTCTGTTCCTTACTATCACAAAAAAGGGGGGGACAATTCTTGAGGATCAGAACCACTTAGCATAGCGATGAACTGTCTCAATTTGAAGTTACTTTTTAAAGACTGGTATCGTGAGCTGACCACTCTATTTCCTAATACATCAACACTTCCTCCTCCTGAGAGGCACCGTGCACAGCTGTGTAGCCCTTACCGCTCAAAAGCCACCAGAGCAACGGGATGAACCCAGGGCTCTCGCTGATGTACTTCAAGCCTTTCAAATTGATGCTCACGTTGTACAGGGACATCAGCATTAACCTGAAATACAAAAGAAAACGGTGCTGACACACAGGCCACCTACTGTGTTTTACCCTATCTCCATGCCTACCCTGAAGGATGCTAACTGCATCTAGAGGCCTCCTCCCATCTGACATCCAACTCTGCCAGCTCAACAGGACACAGATTATGCAAAAGGCACGTGAAAGCAGTGTGCATCTGTGTGAGGCTACAAAGAACAGAAAAGAAACTTCACCAATGGCATTAGGATGCCACCTTTTTTGTGTTTGTGTGGTACTGGGGATTGGGCCCAGAAACTCTACCTCCAAGCCCTTTTTATTTTTATTTTATTTTTATTTTTGAAACAGGGTCTCTCTGGATTGATTAGAGTCTCACTACTTGCTAAACCTGTCCTTGAACCTTCAATCCTCCTGACTCAGCTTCCCAAATACTGGGATTACAGATGTTTGCAACCACACCTGGCACCAATGCCACCTTTTATAGACTTATATAATCAAGACATAAAGATATAAAGTGTCCCACAGGAAAGCTCACACACTGTATTCACTGTATTTATTGATTAGTCATATTCTGTAGTACCGTCTGCATTTATATACATATATATCATATTCATTATATATAAATTATAAACATGTATATACATATAAACCCTCAGTTCATAAGTGGACTGTGCTTTCAAAGTCCCGTGTAGCAATCCAGAATCTACTGGCACCTTTTTGTTCAATGAATGTGATATATGAATCAGGCCATACAAGACTGCTTAACCTACAGCCACAAAGATACAACTACCACAACCCCCACTACCCCCACTACCCCAAACAACAAAGCGGCATCCTCTGAAACGGGAAAAATTTTTTCAGTACTGGAGACTGAACTCAAGGACATTGTTCCACTGAGCTACACCCTAGACCTTTTTTAAAAAAATGTCTTAATTTGAGGCAGGGTCACACTAGGTTGCTCAGAGTCTTCCTATATTGCTGGCCTCAAACCTGCAATCCTCCTGTCTCAGCTTCCCAAGTACCAGGATTATAGGCATGAGCTACCACCCCGGCCCCCAGCACAGATTCCACACACTGAGGAAATGGCAATACAACAGGCAATGCAGAAACCAATAGAAGCTGGAAACTCCAGGACTTCTATTTCTGAATATGCTGCAGAATTCAGAGATCCCAGGCCCCTCATACCACAAAGAAAAGGAAAAAAAAAGCTAGACAAGTATTTTGTGAAACCTTGCAAGAAACTAAAGGCAACATCCCTGACCAGGAACAAAGCCCGAGGCGAGTGCAGAGGGTGACAGGTTCCAAAGCCTGCAGCTTCCATCAGAGTGGCTGCACGTGGAGCAGCAGAGAAGCACCTCACCACAGGCCCTGCAGGAGAGCAGGAAGAGCGTGAACGCTCACGCGTGGCCTGAGTCCAGCTGCGGCAGGCCTGAGGAGCCCACAGCCAGCAGCTCAACTCTAAAGCAGAGTGGACTGGGGCTCCCCGGCTTCCTGCAAGCCGAAAGGAAGAATCCTCCTCTCAGTCTTCAAAGAATCCCCGCAGATACAGTACTAACAAATGTGAGTTCATAACAGGACCACGGTAAAACTCGTAGGAAAAAAATCAAGAGCGTAGCCAGGTGTGGTGGTGCATGTCTGTAATGCTAGTACTCTGGAGGCTGAGGCAGGAGGACCGCAGGTTCTCAGACAGCCTCAGCTACTTAGTGAGGCCCTGTGCAACTTAGTGAGACCCTGTTTCAAAAGAAAGAATAAAAAATAGTGTAGCTTGGAGGTAGAATGCCCTGGAGTTCCATCCCCAGTACCACAAAAATAAATAGTAAAAAACAAGAGCGTATAAGTAGTAGGCATAAGAGACTGGGGATGGAGCCAGAACCAGAGCTGTTCTCAGGCACCAGAGCAGCAGCCACAGAAGAGAAGGCAGCCGTGCCCAACAGGTGAGCGCAACGGGAGATCAAAATGCAGCCGGGAAGCCAGGCTACTATTATTAATGACCGGCAATGCAAAATAACAGAACTCACAAGAAGGAAAGCGATAATAACCAATATGTAAAACTCAAGGGTAACTGGACACATGGAAAAAGAGAAATACTGAACAGAAAATGAAACAAACAAAAATGAATGAGAGCCGGGCGTGGTGGCACACACTTGTAATCCCAGCATTCGGGAGGCTGAGATCAAAAGATCGCGGTTCGCAGACAGCCTCAGCTACTTAGTGGGGCCCTCTGCAACTCAGTGAGACCCGGTTTCAAAATAAAGAATAAAATATAGGGCAGGGGGTGTAGCTTAGGGGTCAAATGCCCCTGGGTTCCATCCCCAGACCCGCAAAAAAAAAAAGAATGAGAGAGCCCAGAGTAAGAAAGCCAGTTCGGATTCCATAAAGAAAGAGCTGAAAGAATGGGGGAAAGTGTGTTTCAAAGAGACAAAGGCTAAGGCACATCCAGAAAGGAGGAAATACAACCCTCAGGTCCAGGAGACACACAACAGCTCAAGAAAAGCAAACACAAACACACACCTAACACATCATAATCCACCAAAGGCAGAAGGATAATTTTATAAGCAGCCAGAGAAGACACATCACCCACAAAGGGGCCGGAGCGCAAGACAGAGAAAGCACGCCTTCCACGGCCAGAGGAGACAACGGGACTCAGAATATTAACCCACCAAAAATGTTTTCAATTAAGTACAAGTATTTCAAGGAAAACCTCAGAGATTTCTCCACAAACAAACCTGAATAAAAGAATTTGAAGGACAGACTTGAGAAGCAAGGAAAATGATCCCTAGGAACTCTGAGCTGGAAGGAGGAAGGCGGAGGGACGCTGTGGGCACAGAGAGGCGAGCCTGGTGGGCAGCAGCGCAGCCGCCTGACGTTCTTCCACACAGCGCGCGAATACTACGCCTCAAGATACGCAGAGCAAGCTAACAGAACCCAAAGGAGACCGGCCCACCATAATGGCGGGTTTCAAGACTTCTTTCACAGTGCTTCACCCTCTGTGCAACTAAGTTAAATTTCATTTTTAAAATAAGTTTTTAACCTCCAAGCAACATTTGGAAAACTGAAAGCACAGCTCTCCAAGATGGGAGTTTAGCTCAGTGGGAGGGCACATGTCTAGCATGCATGAGTCCCTGGGTGTGATCTCCAGCCACACACATGCGTATGCTCACACACACCTCTCTATAAAAAGCTAAGAAATGAGAAATTATGATGAAATATAATAAGAAATTATGATGAAAATTAGACAATATTTAAAATTTTTAAATAAATGTTATATAAAATGTGTAAAGTAAAGCACACATTACATATAGCCTTAAGTGCTTATTTTAGGGAAAATGTCTAAAAAAGTAATGAGCTACAGTAGTTGGGAGTAACCTGCATCAGACTAACCCTCCCACTGACAGTGATAATCGCTGGACAAAATAAAGGAACCCACTTAAGAAGACTGGCGAGCGGCCACAGGCCAGTGGAACCTGGAGAGCGGCGCCGCAAGGAGAGAAGGTCAGTCACCATAGAGGACAACCCTGGCCAGGCTCCGGCAGGCCCCTGGGCAAGAAGGTGGAGCCGGGCTCCCACAGTGCCAGGAGGGAAGAGGACCAGAAAGGAGGGCTCAGCACAGGGGCAGCCCTGGGTCTTTGGCTGGCCTCAGAGCCGCAGAAGCATGAGGCTGTGCTCGGCACTGACAGCGGGAGGGAGAGCTGCACACTGACACGCAAGGCTCAGGAACCGCTGCGGACCACCCCAGGGAGCAGGAGTTGGCAGGAGCCAGGCAAATCCAGTGGCCCACTAGGCAAGCATCAGTACCTTCAGGAAAAGATGACAGAGCCCAGTGTCCCCACCACAAACCTTCTGCATGTCCAATACACAGACCATCAGATATTTAACTGACAGTGATGGCTAGGATGTAGCGAGGAAGGCACTTTCTTTGGGCACAAATTTAAAAGACTGAAGGCTGGGTATGCTGGTGTATGCTTGTAATAACAGTATTGGGAGGCTGAGACAAGAGGATCACAGGTTCACAGCCAGCCTCAGCTACTTAGTGAGGCCCTCAGCAACTTAGTGAGACCCTGTTTCAAAATAAAGAATAAAATAGGACTGGGGGTATAGCTCGGAGGCAGAATGCTCCTGAGTTCAATCCCTATACTATGCAAAAAAAAATTAAAGGACTGAAGGCCAGGTGTGCTGGTGTACGCTTATAATTCCAGTATTAGGAGACTGAGACAGGAGGATCACAGGTTCACAGTCCGCCTCAGCTACTCAGTGAGACCCAATTTCAAAATAAAGAATGAAAAATAGGACTGAGGGTATAGCTCAGAGGTAAAATGCCCCTCAGTTCAACACCCAGTTCTGCAAACATAAATAAATAAATAAAGCCAGGCGTGGTGGCGCACACTTGTAATCCCAGCACTTGGGAGGCGGAGACAGAAGGATCGCGCAGGTTCGAAGCCAGTCTCACTGGCTTAAGAAACCCTATTTACAAATTAAAATATAAAAAATAGGTCTGGGAGTGTAGCCTGGAGGTAGAAGGGTTTCCAGGAACCCCAGTACCACCAATAAATAAATAAATAAATAAATAAATAAATAAATAAATAAATAACATGTTGAATTGGCCATAATTTTTAAAATATAATTCAATAGTTTAAATAGAAATTAATACACAAATTCCAAAATAAGTAGTATTACAAAATTTTAAATAAAGATGGAATTGGTAACATGCTGCCAAGACATACTGGAGCCTTAGGCAAAAGGAAATCAGTAATATTGTTCCAGTTCATTAGTAAGAGACTAATTAAGCAAACTACAGGACATCACACATGCATGCCACAGAAAACTTAAGGTTTTTGTTTTGTTTTGTTGTGCTAACATATCTGGTTTCCCCACTAAACTTAGTATCAGAAGCAAGCACTTTGCCTTGTCTTTACCATCTCAAAAAATAGAAATGCCCAGCATGTATCAGACAGAAAATCATGCAATGCGTAGACAAGGTCTCCCTTTTCCCCCAGGTTTCCATTTTCAAAGTCAATGGCAATGTCATGGAACCAGAGAAGACAAAGCTACAGCAGTGCCCTCAAGGGCGGGGATTCCCAATCCTCCAATTATGACTCTCAGCCTCCAAACAGGTGCTTTCAAGTTTCACCAGCAAATTTTATACCTATTCCTAGTAATCCACTCAATGCAGCATTAAGGGCTGCTCAAATACAGTGGCATGAGCAGGGCGTGGTGGCGCACGCTTGTAGAGGCTGAGACAGGAGGATCACACAGGTTTGAAGCCAGCCTCAGCTATTTAGTGAAGCTCTCAGCAACTTAGTGAGAAAGTACCATCAAAAAAAAAAAAAAAATACAGTGGCATGAGAAGAATGTGGCACTATGACTAGATTTCCTGGTCTCTTCATATTCCAAGGGAAAGTCCCTACTTCAGATCACAACTCGGTAGTGCAGAGTCCACGTCACCATAACAGCAGCAGGACCAAATCACTGCCACAGGGACCATGCAGTCCACAAAGCCCAAAGTAATTTACAGAAAAAAGATGTATCCACTTTTGCTTTACAGTATGGAAACAGACCATCAATCTTCTGTAGATGTCAAAGTCAAAGCTACCATCTGGCAATAACTACAATATGTAGCAAACCTCAGAAAGTATGTTCAATTCAAATTCTCCATTTCCTTTTTTTTTTTTTTTTTTTTTTTTGCGGGTCTGGGGATGGAACCCAGGGGCATTTGACCTCCGAGCTACACCCCCTGCCCTATTTCTTATTCTTTTTATTTTTGAAACCGGATCTCACTGAGTTGCAGAGGGCCTCACTAAGTAGCTGAGGCTGTCCACGCACCGCAATCCTCTGGGTCTCAGCCTCCCGAATGCTGGGATTACAAGCGTGCGCCACCACGCCCGGCTCCATTTCCATTTTTTAAGGAGACAAAAACAACTCACAATTGACAAGTGTCTTTAAATTTTCATATTTGGTCAAAATCTGTCATCTTCAAGAAGCTAAAATGAAACAAAAACAATAAGAGCAAACATGGTGTCACCTGAGACCACACATCCCTCCCAGACCCTGACCTCCAGGTCACATAGCAGCTATCAGAACACAAACCTGGAAGGACTGCTTTCTCTAGACATTTCTATTTCAACCAAAAACTGTTCCTAAATAATGCATCAAGTTTCCAATTGGAAAGTCAACAGAGACTGCCACTCCATTCACTGTTCTAGTGTTGAGATATTAAAAGTAGATGTCATCTCTCAAACTAGTACACGAGGGAGTCAAACTTTTTCTCCCAATGACAAAAAGAGTAGGCAATTTCTGGTTGCTACCACAACCAGGCAAAAACAATGTTTTAAGTGGGATTAACAGAATCCTGTAGAGCAACTTCCCCAGTCTCTACTGTCTTGGTCTTTTTTAATTGTTTATGGTTGCAACATATATATTATATCCGTATGATGCATATCAGAGTGACTCAAAGTGATACAAACACCATGGACACACCACTCAACATCCCTCCACATCCTGCCCCTCCCCACTCCACACGAGCTCAGCACTGAAAGCTTCTTGTACGGCCATGGCCTTATCTGACCTGCTCCCGTCCTCAATCTGCTTTCCCCTCCCTTCCTCCCTCCAGTCCCCTTCCACTACCCTATGGTTTCTCTCATTAGAAAGCCATTTTTGCTTCCTATTTTCATTCTGGCTTCTAAATGAGAGAAAACAAAGGATCCTTGGCTTCCTGAGACTGGCTGATCTCATTCAGCATAATATTTTCTAGTTCCATTCACTTTTCTAAAAATGACATAATTCTGTTCTTTCTGGCTGATTCAAATTTAATTATCTTAATTAAAATGTACATATCACATTCCCATTTTCCATTTATCTGTTGATGGGCACCCAGGTTGGTTCTATAATTTGGCTATGGTGAATTATGCTGCTATAACTTGAGTGAGCATGTATCACTATAGTATTCTAATTTCAATTCTTCTGGAAAAATACCAAGGAGTAATATGGCTAGGTCATATGGTGGTTCCACTCAGAGTCTTTTGAGGAACCGCCAAACCGACTCACTAATGGTTGTACCAAATTACAATCCTAGCGGCTCCTACTCCCCACACCCTCACCAGCACTTACTGTTGTTTGTACTCTTCTTCTGAAATTAAATGAAATCCTACAGTAGTTTTTATTTGCATTTCCCTGATTACTAATGCTATTGAATATTTTTCATATATTAGTTGGCCATTTGTATTTCTTCTTTTGAGAAGTATCTCATTCAATAGCCCACTTTTTAACTGGGTTATTTGGTTTTTTGGTGTTAATTATTTTTAGTTTATACATTCTAGGTATTAGTCTTTTAGCAGAAGAGTATGTGGCAAAGATTTTCTCCCAATCTGTAGGCTCTCTAGACTCTTCATAGTATCCTTCTCTACACAGGAGCTTTTGAATTTCACTGCATCCCAGTTATTGATTCTTGATTTCGTGAGCTTTAGGGGTCTTGTTGTCTCTACCCTCCGCCGCCGCAGCCACTGCCGCTGCCACACCACAATCATGGACACAAGTCGTGTGCAGCCCGTCAAGCTGGCCAGGGTCACCAAGGTGCTGGGCAGGACCGGCTCCCAGGGACAGCGCACACAGGTGCGCATGGAATTTATAGACGACACAAGGGGCTCCATCATCCGCAACATGAAAGGCCCGGTGCGCGAAGGTGACATGCTCACTTTACTGGAATCAGATCAGGGACCCGGAGGCTGCAATGAACTTGCTGCAGGCCCTGGGTATCACGTCCGTCTCAGTCCTACAGTTACCTATATGTTGGAAAGTTGGCCCAATGCCGCCTTCTAGTAATTGTGAAGTTTCTGTTTAATTTCTATGTCTTTGATCCATCTTGAGTTGACTGTTATGCATGGTCAGGATAGGATTTATTTCACTTTTTTACATGTGGATATCTAATTTTCCAAAAACCATTTGTTGAAAAGGCTGTCTTTCCTCCAGCATATATTTTTGTACTTTTGTCAAAAATCAACTACTATAAGTGTAAGGAATTGTGTCTGTATCTTCTATTACATTGGTCTATGTGTCTGTTTTTATGCCAATGCCATGCGATTTTCATTATTATAGCTCTGTAGTATAATTTGAAGTAAGGTATTGTGATATCTCTTGCATGGTTCTTATTGATCAGGATTGCTTTGGCTATTCCATGTCTTTTTTCCTTCCATATGAATTTAAGGACCATATTTTCTAGCTCTGTGAAGAACATTAGTATTTTAATAGAGATTGCATTGAATCTGTAGATTTCTTTTGGTAGTATGTCCATCTTGACAATATTTATTCTATCTATTCAATAACAGGGGACATCTTTCCATCTTCTAAGGTTGTCTTCAATTTCTTCTTTAGTGTTCTATAATTTTTATTGTATAAGTCATTTACCTCCTTGGTTAGATTTATTCCTAAGTTTTTGTTTGTTTATTTGTTTTGTTTTTTGAGGCTATTATGAATGGGTTTTACAGATTTCTTTTTCAGTGGATTTGTGGTTAGTATATAGAAAAGTTATTGATTTTTGTTGATTTTGTACCTAGTTCTCTGATAACTTTGTGTGTTAGCTCTAGAATTGTTTGGATTTTATGGGTCTTCTAAATATAGTATCATGCTGCCAGGCATGGTGGCGTACACTCATAATCGCAGCATTTGGGAGGCTGAGACAGGAGGATTGTGGTTCGCAGACAGCCTCAGCTACTACTTAGTGAGGCCCTTTGCAACTCAGTGAGACCCTCTTTCAAAATAAAGAATAAAAAATAGGGCTGAGGATATAGCTTGGAGGTAGAATGTCCCTGGGTTCCATCCCCAGTCTGCAAAAATAAATAAATAATAAATATAGTATCACATCATCTGTAAATAGATAAGTTTGTTTCCTCTTTCCCTATTTGTATCCCCTTTAATTTCCTTCTCTTGAAAAATTGCTCTGGCTAAGATTTCAAGAACTGTATTGAAATATAATGTTGATAGTGGGCATCCTTTCCTTGTTCATGATTTTAGAGGAAATGCTTTCAGGTTTTCTCATTCAGGATGATTACAGCATTGGATTTATCATAAATTGCCTTTATAACATTAAGGTAAATTTCTTCTATTCCTAACCTAATTTCTCCTCTCTCTCTCTCTCTCTCTCTCTCTCTCTCTCTCTCTCTCTCTCTCTCTCTCTGGCGGGGGGTGTGTGTGTGTGTGTTTATTGTCGTTTTTGTGGTACTGGTGATGGAACCCAGGGGCTTCCTACCTCCACGCTACATTCCCAGACCTATTTTACATTTTATTTGGAAACAGCGTCTCACTAACTTGCTGAGAGCCTCACTAAGCCAGCTGATGCTGGCTTCAAACCTGTGTGATCTTCCTGTCTCAGCCCCACAGACTGGGATTACAAGCGTGCGCCACCATGCCCAGCTTCTGTGTTTTTAACATAAATGTGCACTGGGTTTTGTAAAGTGCTTTCTCCGCATCTATTGAGATGATCTTATAAATTTTGTCACTGGTTCTGCTTATGTGATGAATTACATTTATTGACTTACATATGTTGAATCATATGTTGGAATGAAACCAACTTGGTTGTGGTACATGATTTTCGTGACGTAGGTTTCAATGTGAATTGCTAGTATTAAGAACTTTGCAATTGTATTCATCAAGAATAATGGTTTAGACTTCCGGGAAGATGGCGACCGAGAAAAGCGGGGCTTAAGAGCCCCGCTAACAACAAATATCCATTACCACAAAATCAGCGCCTTTCAAAGCCAGAAAACAACATCACCAGAGAAACAAAAAAAATCACCAGGCTCCAGAGAAAAAGCGGACTGAGAACAGAGCCACAGAGGATATCCTCACGCCCGAGGACGCGGCAGACGCGGCAGCAGCTCCATACTGCCGGCGAATTCACGGGACAGCCACAGCAAGCCGAGGGGAGCCGCTGTGGAACAGCCAGGCGGGATTTCTCGGCGCAGAGGACATCTAAAGCTCCCAGTGTCTGAGCTCAGCACACGCTGCAGGGATTCAGAGTAGAAATCAAAACCAAGAAAAAAAAAAAAAACACCAGCCCAACAGCCGAGGGCGTAGCAGCGGCGCCATATTGCCACCGGCGGCAGCAGCACGGAACTCACTACAGCTACATCTGCGTACTCAAGAACAGTGAGTCAAATTGCGGGCCACAGCGGAGAAATCCCAGTACTGTACTCACTGGGACTTGACCCAGTGGGAGAGGGGCGGTAGCAGTGATATCACACCATAGGAGAATGTGCAACCTGGCACCCCCCACGGTCTAAAGCAGCCTCTATCGACTCTCTGGGTCGGAGACTCTGTGATAAAACCCAGTAAAGGAGTAGTGGGGTCTGAGATACTACTGACTCGAGATCCAGAGCACCTTAAGTGAAGTCATAGTGACCCAAGGGAAGAACCCAGAGAAGGCACAAACTTCCGAAATCATGGGAAAGAGGAATAATACTGGAGCAATTAATGCTCACAACCCCACAACATCAGAACCCGATACAACAGAAAATCAGAGATTTCTAGAAGATCAAATCAGGAAAATAACTGTAGAAATAATAGAGGTGCTTCGAAAAGAACTCAGAGAGAGCCAAAAAGAGATAAAGGATGCAATTAATGAAGTAAAGGCATCAATTCAAAGCACAAACAACCGATTAGAACACATGGAGAACAGAATCTCGCTCTTAGAAGATGATCATTCCAAAAATGAACGCATAGTTTCTAATCTAGGAAAAAATATCCGACAGCAGGAATCTGATATTGAAGAAATATGGGTCCATTTTAAGAGAGCTAACCTAAGAATAATTGGAATAGAGGAGGGAAAAGAAAGTGAAACTAAAGGGATCAACAATCTCTTCAAGGAAGTAATAGCAGAAAATTTTCCAAACATAGAGCAAGAGGTTGATACAAAGGTCCAGGAAACTTATAGAACTCCCTTTAGACAGGATCGGAGAAGAGGATCCCCACGCCACATTATTGTCAAAATGACCAATGTGGAAGCCAAGCAGAGAATCTTAAAGGCAACAAAAGCAAAGGGCCAAGTGACATTCAGAGGCAAACCAATTAGAATCACTCCAGACTTCCCAAACCAAATTATGAGAGCCAGAAGGGCTTGGAGTAACATATTCCCAATTTTGAAAGAAAACAACTTCCAGCCAAAAATTTCCTACCCAGCAAAACTTTCTATCAAATTAGATGGAGAAATAAGAAGCTTCCATGACAAACAGAAACTGAAGGAATTTATGTCTTCAAAACCAGCACTAGAGAAAATACTCAAAGAGATTAACTACAAAGAAGAAATAGGTAACACACATCAGAACTAGAGAAACAAGATTTTCCATCCAACAGACAGCTAAGATTGGTTATCTGTGGAGATTCATTATTTATGTTAGTCTGTTACCTATCTCTAAAGGGTATTGTTTGCCTTTATTGTTGTTAATTTTTAGGATTTCTAGTTGGAATATTAATATACCTTCAGATATAGCATTTGGAAATATTTTATCCCATTCTATTAGTAACTCTTTACTCTGTTTACATTGTCTTTGGATATACAATGTGTTTTTTATTTTTTAGGGAGTTTGTATACTCTTCTGTTGCCTGTGCCATTGAAATCATAACCAAGAAATCACTGCCAATTTCAATGTTGTGAGGTTTTATGACCCAGATTTTCTCCTAAAAGTTTATAGTCTTAAGATTTATATTTAGGTCTTTTATCTATTTTGAGTTAATACTTGTATATGGGATTAGGTAAGGGTCCAATTTTATTCTTTTCCATGTAATTATTATGTTTCAACAATATTTAGTTAAAAGATTATTATTTCCACCACCAAATGTTCGTGGAAACCTTGTCAAAAATAACTTGACAATATAGGGAAGAATTTAGCTCTAGGCTTTTATTTAACTCCAATGGTCTATATATCTGCCTTTAGAATAGTACTACACTGTTTCAATTATTGTAGCTTTATATGGTTTGAAATCAGAAAATATATATCTTCTAGCTTTGTTCTTTTTCAAGATCGATGTGGGTACCTAGAGTCCATATTCCATATTAGGATAGTTTTTTTTCTGAAAAATAAATATATAAATATATGATAGTTTCACCTAAAAAATAGAAAAAAATAGATTCTCTGGTAAGAAAGAAAGCAAAAAGAAATATTGAAATGTTATCTTTAAGTCATCAAAAGCTTGGTATCAGACAAATGAAACTGTTATGAGAGATTATCATTTTTAATTTTGGATAAATTGCTATAATACTAGATGTCAACTACTAAGCCAAGCATAGGAGGGGGGGATAGGGAGAGAACGGGGTGGGGATCGGGTGGGGGCTGACTGGGCAATGTGTGCATGTATGTCTACAAAAGTATGTATCCCACTATGATGTATGAATACAGTGCACCAATTAAAAATAAATATGAAAAAAAATAAATAAAATAAAATAAAATATGCACTGAAAAAAAAAGAATAATGGTTTATAATTTTCTTTCCTCAAGCCTTCTTTATTCAATAGATTTGGTATCAAGGTGATCCTGGCTTCATAGAATAAATTTGGAAGTATTACATCTCCTTCTATTTCCTGAAATAATTTGAGGAACACTGGCCTTAGTTCCTCTTTAAAAATCTTAAAGACTCGGCTGGATTTCTGTTGCTGTTGCAGGTCTGGGGAGGGAACCTAGGGGCATTGGACCTCCAAGCTACACCCTGTGCCCTGGTTTTTTTGTTTGTTTGTTTTTGTTTGTTTTTGCTTTTCTTTTTGTTTTTGTTTTTGTTTTTGCAGGTCTGGGGATGGAACCCAGGGGGATTCGACCTCCGAGCTACACCCCCTGCCCTATTTTTTATTCTTTATTTTGAAACTGGTCTCACTAAGTTGCAAAGGGCCTAAGTAGCTGAGGCTGTCTGCAAACCGCAACCCTCTGGTCTCAGCCTCCCAAATTCTGGGATTAAAAGCATGCACCACCACGCCCAGCTCCCTGCTTTTTTGTGTGTTTTTTTTTAATTCTTTATTTTGAAACTGGGTATCACTGAGTTGCAGAGGGCCTAAGTAGCTGAGGCTGTCCCTGAACCACGATCCTCTGGTCTCGGCCTCCTGAATGCTGGGATTACAAGCGTGCGCTATTCTTTGTTGGAAGGTTTTTTAGCTTTTTATTACTTCTTCGATCTCTTTGTTGTTGTTGTTGGTGGTGGTGGTCTGTTTAGGTTTTCTCTATCATCTTGGTTCAACTTAGGTAGGTTGTGTGAGTCTAGAAATTTTTCAATTACTTCTAGGTTTTCTGACTTATTGGAATATGAGTTTTCAAAGTAGTTCTTCTAATGGTCCTCTGAATTTCCTGTCCTGGTCACCTTTGATGCAACTGACATCTACAGTGTAAGAATGAAAAAAGGTTAAAAAGACCCTGGTGATCTTGAAATGCTGCCCAAGCAACTCTCCTGCAACAAAAAGGAAGCTCTCCTCCTCCCTTAGCAGTTAGTACCTGGGAGGTGGACAGAAAGCATTCCCTGACAGGCTGGACTGGGAGTCCCTGGAAGTGAAAGTGATGCAATAATTTATGCTGTTCTTTATCTTAAAATAAATTTGAACCTAGAAATAAAAAAAATTAACATCTCCAGTATTTGAACCAAATCGGTAAAAAGAATAAATAAGAAAACAGAATGACTGTGGTACCCACTGCCCAGAAACAAAAACTAGAAAGCAGGCATCCTAAGATGACCAAACCCTAAATTGCCAAGTTAACACCATCAGGTTACCCTAAGGCACAAGAAATGAATTCCTCATAAAAAGATGGCTTGTAATCACTGTGCTTGGGAGGTGGAGACAGGAGGATCGTGCAGGTTCAAAGCCAGCCTCACTGGCTTAAGAGACCCTGTTTCCAAATAAAAACAAAAATAGGTCTGGGAGTGTAGCCCGGAGGTAGAAGGGTTTCCAGGAATCCCAGTACCAGAAAAAAAAATCTTCTAATTTTCAATGAGGAGTAAAATAATTGACTACTTAACCTGCTTGTTCAGATTTTTGTATCATCCCCAGTTACATTAGAACCTAAAAATCTGTAGTATATAACATATGTAATCCTAAGCAAATATCTGTGTATTTTCTATTATATACATTAAAAATAAACACACACACACACACTCACAAAGATATAAATAAGAGTACAACAGCTACCTCCCTGGCTATAAATTGGTAGATGGTGTTGGGAACATCAATTCTCTGAAAGGTATTTTAAGGTTTCTACCCTATCTAGTTTGGTCATTCTATACTTTTTTTTTTTTTTTTTTTTGGTAGTGGGGTGTGGAACCCAGGGGCATTTTACCTCCAAGCTATACCCCCAGCCCTATTTTTTTATTCTTTATTTTGAAACAGGTTCTCACTGAGTTACAAAGGGCCTCACCAAGTAGTTGAGGCTGGCACTGAACCACGATCCTCCTGTCTCAACCTCCCAAATGCTGGGATTACAAGCATGCACCGCCATGCCTGGCTCCCAGCCCTATATTTTTATTCTTTATTTTGAAAGAGTCTCACTGAGTTGCAGAGGGCCTCACTAAGTAGCTGAGGCTGGCTGTGAACCCTGATTCTCTGGTCTCAGCCTCCCTAATGCTGGGATTACAAGCATGCGCCACCACGCCTGGCTTCTATGCATATTTAAACCATAGCTGATCCACTTTATGAACTCCAACTGTACATGTAATAACCCCAGCTATATTAGACAAGTATTTCTTATATTTTAACTACTCTGTGTACATACCTTTTAATTGTGCTCTGCATGCCTGTATCAATAGCAAAATGCCGCATATAACTTCACACAGGGTGAGACGTGCCTATGCTGACTTGTTTATCTCTGACTTAGTGTCAATGATGTGTCACAGTTCTTTTTTATGTGTGTAAGGGAGCGGGGTACTGGGGATTGAACCCAGGGGCATTCTACCTCCAAGTTACACCTCCTGTCCTTTATCTTTTGAAACAGGGTCTAAGTTGCTGAACATCTTGATAAATTTCTGAAACTTGCAATCCTCCTGTCTCAGCCTCCCAGGAATGTGCTACCACACCCAGCTAAAAACAGGTACATTAAATGATTTTTTTTTTTTTTTGCAGTGGTAGGGACTAAACGCAAGGCACTGTACATGCTAGATAAACAGTCTACAACTGGGCTCTATTCCCCCATGTGTCTCACCGCTTAATTACAATTTCTTCGTCTATTTACCAGCCCATAGAAACTTAGGTAATTCCCTAGTTTATGTTATCACACGTCCTACAATAATGTCTTCTATACAGCACCATGGCATTCCTACATAAACTTTCAGGGGCAGTCACCGCCTCCCACTCGGACACACACTCCGCAGTGGACGCTCCAGCTGTCTCCATGTGCCCTCCCCAGCAGGGTGGGAAGGGCAAGCTTTACCGAAGTGGTGCTCTCAGACTGTCTCCCAGGATGCAGACTAACAGGCCTCTCGGCATGACACCATGCGCATAGCCCTGATTACTACGGAAGTCACAAATCTTACCCAGGTTTAAAACTTATGCTTCTGTTTGCTTCTTCTGTGAAATGCCTGACTATACTTTTTGCTATTTGTGTATTATTTACCTTTTTCTTATTGAGAAAGCTGAAAAATCAGACAGTTATAGGGTTTTATAAATACATATAGAATAACCAAACCCTTAAAATGCCTTTCACAAAACTAAAGTTCACAGCACCATCTACCAATTTATCACTAATACTAGACCAACAGTGATGCTAAGCAGCTGAGTGGTTGAAAGCTCTACCACTTGAAAATGTGTGTGTGCGTGTGTGTATACATGCATATAGATACTTACATATGTACATACATACTAGTATATACAAACAATACAAATCAGTTCACAGGCCCAGATAGATATTATAGAAGCATGTTTGACAGTTGTTGATATGTAGAAATCTGAGGACTCTCAACTTTCAGAATTTGAATAATAGCCAGGATTTGCCTTTTGGTGGCCTGGCTCCTCCTTTACATAAAGACTAGTTTAATGTTGATTAAAAAGAATCTTTATATAAAGGAGGAGTCAGGCCACCAAAAGGCACAGTGACACTTTAAGGTATAATTTGTGTGGGGGGGGGGGGGTACTGGGGATTGAACCCAGGGGCATTCTACCTCCGACCTGCACCCCCAGCCTTATTTTTTATTCTTTATTTTGAAACAGGGCCTCACTAAGTTGCAGAGGGCCTCACTAATTAGCTGAGGCTTACCGTGACCCTGGATCCTCCTATTGAAGCCTCCCAAATGCTGGAATTACAAGCATGTGTCACCACTCCTGGCTTAAGGTATGATTTTTTACAAGTGAGGGTGATCACAACCAAGGAAGTAAACCCCTGTGTCTCTCTCACACAGTCATAACACTTCCCCAGCACTCTCTGGGACCAGGCCTGGGACGGTGTGTGCTGCTGAGAACAACAGGCCTGAGAACCATGCACCCACAGTGAGAGTGGGCTCTGTAGCCCCTTCTCCATGCTTGGCTATAAATACTGCCACTGTCTTAAGACATTTTGTGGAAACACATCTAGAAGCATCTTCAAAAAATACATTATGTGCTCTGATAGCCTAGTCAAGCTGTCTCTGAAAGATGGGAACTTGCAGAAGGGTCGGGTCTACAGAGCCAGCCTGTGGTCTGGGCCATGTGGCAAGGAGGCCACAGGGTCCAGACATGGGCTCCTGAAGGTGGGCTGGCTGGCTTCCCTGTGGGCTCGCAGCTGGTTCTGAAGTGGAGTGCACAGAGAACCTGAAGACTTCCCAGCAGCAGCACCTCCACCAACTCCACCCCAATGGAGACCCTGGGAGCCATCCATGGGGTATCAACCAATAGAAACATCAAGGAGAAAGGACCAGATAGAGCCCCAACTCGGAGAATCATTTCATAACCCTCCAGTCCTGAGCTCGAAATGGCCTTGCAGAGCCACTGCTGTCCCTTCCTGTCCCTCCCTGGGGGCATATATGTTCATCCTAGGTCCTCTGACAGTAAAAATGGACTGCTAGCTACCTAGGCTTGGTACAAGGCTAAGCTGCTTCCCTCCAAGAGCCTACAACCTAATCCCAAATGTGAGGAGAACATTCTACTAAGAACCAAGTGGCTGTTCAGTAATGTGGATAACTCCCTCCCTGGGGCTCTCCTATTTCTCACCTGCTGGGGGTCTCCTCCCTCCAGGCAAAGATCCACCTTGTGTTGGGCATCATTCTCACTACTGTGACCCAATATACCAGACCACCTCACAAATTAGAGAAAGAAATATTTATTTTCTCACATTTCTGGAGATTTTAGGGTTCGGTCCATTCGAAGCTGGGTCTGTAGTGCTCAGGGCATGGGGCGAGAGGCAGAGGGGGAAGAGAGCAACTGATCTGCTCTCACGTTATGGAGCCCAAAAGCAAGAGAGCACACAAGCAAGAGGGTTCAAAGACAAAAGCACAATCCCCAAGGCTCACCCCCGGGACCCGCCTTCTCCAGCCACACCCCACCTGCCTAGGCTACTGCCCAGTAAACCCATCACAATGGATGTATCCACTGATGAGGTTAGAGCCCTCGTGACTTCATTACATCGACTCAGCATTGACAAAGGACATTCTATGTCTTACCACAGCAAACTGTCAACTCAGCCCTTAGCCAACCTCTCAGTGACAGCTCCAGCAAGTCTGGCCCCAGTGCTGACCTGAGGGGCAGCAAGCACAAGATGCTAAAAGGCCTCTGTGGTCTAGTCAACAAGGACTGGTAAAATCATATGAAGCACAAGCACTGAGAAAAGCATTACCTGGATGCAGTGAAGAAGTAAAAACAGGGGGAAACCTTTAAAAGGCAGAATAAATCCTTATGTATAATGTGGAAAAAATGCCAGGCATGGTGGCACATGCTTGTAATCCCAGGACTTGGGAGGCTGAGACAGGAGGATCATATATTCATGGCCAGCCTCAGCAACTTGTGAGGCCCTCTGCAACTTAGTGAGACCCTGTTTCAAAATAAAGAACAATGTAGAAAAGTAAAAAACTAGTTACTTGGCTTTTATCAAGGTTCAGATAGAAATGCCAGTGTCCTGTTCCAGCAATGGAGAAAAGATGAGCCACTACAAAGTGTCAGGACACACTGTGCCTGGCTCAAAACCAGGTTCTGCTCAGGGTTCTGCCCACAACCTCAAGGTCACAGTGGGACCCCAGACACAGCCCAGCCCCAGCCATGCTGGGCACAGTGGACACAAGCCTAGGTCACCAGTGGCTGGAGATGGAGGGAAAGATCTGAAGGAACAATGATGGGGAAAGCTTGCCCTTCCACACATGAAGGACTAAGAAGGCATGGAGAAGAGCAGTTAATAGCTGAGAGCCCAAGTCCCATGAATCTCTGTGGGGGTTGAGAGGACTGAGGACTGAGCTCAGTAAGACCATCTGCCACCACTGTGATATATCCCCAGGCCCTTTTTATTTTTTACTTTGAAACAGGGTCTTGTGAAGTTACCCAGGCTGACCTGCAACTTGCCATCGTCCTGTCTCAATCTCCCAAGTACTGGGGTTGCGGGCATGCACCACTATGCCCTGCTGGTGCGTACAATTTCACTGAGTGGCCATTTGTGGTGCACACCTGAAAGGCTCACATGACTGTGAAGTTACCAGCTGGGTAGGATGTCAAGGCATAAGAGATGGGGCACTAAGACAGCTCTCCTGCTGGGGACACCAAGCATCTCACAGAACGCTCCAGGTTCAACTGGTATGTCTGGCCAACAGATGCTGGAAGTTTCTAGATTTACAGAGTCAAAAAGAAGGTCTTCCAATACAAAGTGAGTAAACTAAGGCTTGCCAGAAGTTATATGGCCTGGGAGGCCATGACACTGAACTAACTCACAGAGGCCTAGAACCAACTACGTCCCACAGACATGAGGCTCCATGTAGAATCAAGTCTGTTTCAGTACTAACCCACCAGGCCCACAGAGACATCAAGGGGAAGTAAAAGCAATAGGGCATCCTGAGCTAGCCCTTTATTCTGGGAAAATGTGTTGAGTCAGGGTAAGGCCAAGGCCACTCAAATTCCAGTAGGGCTAGCAAATAGTTTGCTATGAACCCCAAGGCCCTGCTGAAGGGCTGTCATAGCACGACCAGAAGAAAACAGGCTGAGGAGGAGAATTTAACATGATGAAAGAAGGGCTGACAACCAGCTGAGCCAAACCCCAGAGGACAGTGAGTCAAAAGCAGGGTGGGAGGATTACTCACACAGACAAGACACACACAGGAGAGGAGGAAGAGGAGGGTGGGCGGGTACAAATGAGGGCCACCGGGCTGAGTCAGCACACTCACACCTCCTTCTCCACCTGGAGTCAGCACCCACCAGTGGAGAAGGCACAGCAGGGGTGACGGGGATCCGCTGGAGTGCTGAGTCTGCCCTCAACACTGGCAAGAGTCAGAATCAAAGAGGGGACACAGAGGAGGCCCCAAGGGGCGCTCAGGACTGGGAGAGGGTGCAGTTACTTGAGCCCTGCATTTGGGAACCTTCAAAGAACACCGGGAGACAGTGTATGGCAAGCTGGAAAACATGGGAAGAAGCATGGCACCTGCCCAGGAGAAGGCAGGAAGCTGTGGGGTGGGTGGCATGGTTGGGAGGCAGGCAGACTGAACGGTGTCTGGACTTGGCCAGGCAGGCCGAGCACACAGGAGTATAGGCCACCAGAGGGCAGGGCAGTTCACCTGAGACAAGGCAGGGAAGGCCACCGGCGCAGACAATTACCACACTGAGCAGCACAGTGAATCCTGGGAGCTAAGGAAGACAAGGACCTTGAAATCAGGCTGCCGAGTGAATCGTGCACAGCGATGTTCAGGTCACTGGAGAGGCAAGCAGGGAAGGGGCAGCCAACAGCCAGTCCTTAGCAAGGCCAGAGTGCCTCACGGACAAGGGCAGTGACCAGAGATGGGAAGGGTGGGGTGGAGATAATTAACAACTGGCATGTTCCTGCTCTCTTTTGCTTGAATAGAAGGGAACCAGAAAAAAGGTAACTCCATCTCAGTGTGAGGTACCAGCTGCAAAGTGAAGGGAAGTACACTCACCAGGAGAGCTCGTCCAAGCAGGAGAGGCCAAGAAGAGAAGAGGCTTAATGACAGCACAGCAAAGGTCCTGCCTGGGAGGGCTCAACACTGGAAGCCAGCAGCAGAGGAGGCAGCGTGGAGTCAAGCACCGTGGGGAAGATGCCTTAGTCTATGCAAAACTGAGAGACCGGTGAGAAAGCAGAGGATGGCTGCCAGCAGCTCCTCCTGCCCCAGTACGGCTGACAGGAGGGCACTCGGACCCAAGTCACAGAGGTCTCAGGGATGCAGGCCCAGCCCGCATGCACACCAAGCCTCGCCTTCAAGCTGGAGGAGGGGATTAGTTTCAGGTGGCCCCAAAACACTGACCCTGTAGTGACCACACAGCAAAGGCCACAGATTAGCATGCAGTACCAAGAACGGCAGCATGTCTCGGTGAAAGCAGCACAACAGAAGTGGACAAAGAATGGAACGAGAAGCCTTTGGGAAAACCTAAGCAGTACAACACGTGAAGAGAGCCCCATCCTCACTGGCACTCCACACGGGGAGGGGAGGGAGGGAGGCAGGCGACAGATCCCGTGGTGTGGGAGCGGGGAGCTCTTGACTTGGGGTTCAACTTCAAGTCAAGTGAGCACGAATACAGACAGAGCTGGGGTTGGGGGAGTGATGGAGACAGCTCAGAAGGAACAAGGAGTCTAAAGTGCAAGGGCGACAAGAATGGCCCAGCCTTTCATTGAGTGACTGAGACTAGAAGGGTCCAGTAGTTCTACGATAATTTCTCTAAGGGGTTTCTTTAGGAAGAGACTCTTACAGTATCTCTTGGCATCATCCTACACCTAGTCTTTATGGTTGATTTGATTTAGAATGGAAGAATACAAAAAGGTACAATTTATACACTGTCAGAGTGAGGAAGTAGAAAAAGACTTAGCAGGTAAAGATGAATTAAGGCTAGAGAGTAAAAGATTTTACCAGGTAATTGATTATGAATTAAAGCCCAGGAGTGAAATAATTTTAGTGGGTAACAAGAGCTTATGATATCCCCTGATGCCAGCCTATACCTGGTATTTATGGTGATACGATTACAATAACAGGGAGGAGAGAAGCCTTTTGTGTGCGTGCGTGTGTGTGTGTGTGTGTGTGTGTGTGTGTGTGTGTTGTGTGTTACTGGGGATGGAACCTAGGGCTTTTCTACCTCCAGGCTATACTCCCAGACCTGTTTTTATATTTTATTTGGAAACAGGGTCTCACTAAGTTACTGAGAGCCTCACTAAGTAGCTGAGGCTGGCTTCGAACCTGTGTGATCCTTCTGTCTCAGCCTCCCACACGCGGGGATTACAAGCGTGCGCCACCACGCCTGGCAGAGAGAAGCCTTTTAGCAACAGATATAAATGAGAGGGCTGAGAGTCTGTCCACCCTTTGTCTTCCCTTTCTGACCCATGTCTCAGATAGATGATGTAATAATAAAGTGCTAACAGGTATGTAGGAAATACGCCGTGCAAGAGGAAGTGTTCACTGTGGCCTATCTTGTAAAACTATTTCTCCAACATTCCACCTCTGAGAACTCTCACACAGGTTAGCCAAGAACGTTCACTCTTGCGTTATATTTGTGGTATAAAAACTGAAATTAACTGAAATGCCTATCAGTCATGGAAAGAATGACCCAAACATCACATCTGCTTTGATGTGAGATACTTAAATGAACTAACTAGATTCATAGGCAATTTGTAAAACTTTACCCAAAACAAACTATATGTATTATAGATATGTGTGCGTGTATGTGTGTGTGATATGTGTGTGTACTACATTGTAATATATATATAACTCCTGTACATAGATGTTTTCACACAAGCTACTAAAACAGCCTGGAGTCTGGTCCAGATGGATGGTGTAAGCACATCCCATTTGCTGCACTGAATGTGCAACAAATTCTACACCTGGACAGCTATCTGAGGTCTCCAACGGCACAACTGCAGGCAGACTGGAGAAAGGCAGAATTTTAAGAACCACCAAACCAGCAGCTCCCCTGGCATGGACTGAGCCCCAAACCCAGCAGTGGCACTGCACAGAGGGCAGCAGAGACCTCTGGCTCAGCCTCAAGGAGGGAAGGAGTGTGTGGTGACCCTGAGAAGCCCAAGAAACTCAGACCATGTAGGAGAGTGTTCTCCCCACCCTCGAGGAGTCCATGAGCCTTTCTTTTCTTTTCTTTTCTTTTGGGGGGGCTTACTAAGCTACACCCCAGCCCTATTTTACTTTTTGTTTTGAAACAGGGTGTCACTAGGTCACTGCGGCTGGCCTGGACCCTGAAATCCTACTTCTCAGCCTCCGGAGCACTGGGATTCCAGGCTTGCGGCACCAGCTCTGTTAGCCTCTTAGCCCCCTGAGAGGTGGGCTGTGGGTAAAGCAGCTGCAGCAGCAGCAGAAGGGACAGAACTCCAGGGCACACCGGGCCCCCGCATCCCAGGTGGGGACTGAAGGATGGAGCTCTTGGGAACTACAGCATTTTAGGGCACTGACCAGGTTAGGGGCTCAGGAGTCGACCTCACAGAGGTGGAAACTCATGGCCGTGCCCCACGCTGTGCTTGTGTGGATCTCGTCATCAAAAGGACCTAGAAGATTCAGGACTGGAGAAGAGAGACCATCAGCTGGGTCTTCCTGGAACACACATGAGGGCAAATCCAAGGGCCCCCGAAAGGTGCTTTGTTCTGATTTGTTTGGGTGCTATGACTAGTTCAAGGCTTTTGGAAACAGGAATGACAATGACACACAACACGGAAAAGGTTTTCACTGGAACTCACAATTCAGACCCACAAGGATGACTGCATTTTCCAAAAGGTTTAACAAGACTCCAGGTCTCCTAACATAAAATCCTAAATGCTCAGCACAAACCCCAAATTACTCAGCATACACTAAAACACGAATCAACTCACATGAGAAAAAGACAAGAGACACCAAAGCCATGATGACACAGAACTGGAAGTATCTGGAACAGACTTTAAAGATGTTATAAAAAAAAAAAAGCAGGGGTCCAATGGGTGAAAGACCATAGTCAGAATGAATGGTGTGACCAAACCCCTAAGAGGGCCCCAAGATCCCCTTCCTCCCCAGATTTGAATATGTCACATCCCGATAATGTCAAACTACCTGGAAATGAGGATTCTACAGGTGTATCAAGGTTCCCAATCAGCACTGAGTTAATTAAAGAGGTTTATCCAGGTATGTGCAAACTAAACACGTAAGTGCATGAAAGGAGAGCATCACCTGGGGAAGAGGTGGTCTGGGAACTCAGCAGGAAGATCAGGGAGCTGCAGGGCCAGAAGCTGGGGCCCCACACAAAAAGGCTGCCCTCCCTGGCCGGGACCCCGCCAGCAGCCTGCCAGTGCCCACACCGATTCTTCCCCAGCTCCAAGAAGAGCCCAGCCGGGCACCACCTGCACTTTGGCCTCATGAGGCTCCAAGCAGAGAATCCAGCCAAGACCCTCAGATTTCTGACCTACGGAGCTGTGAGATAATGGATAGTGTCACTTTAGCCTAATTAGTGCTAAATAAGCTTAATTATGACAAATTAGGTTTCTCATCATTTGTTACATGACAACAGAAAACAGATGCAGATTTTGGTACCTGGAAGTGGGGTACTGCCATAACAAGCATCTATTGAAGTTCATTCTGAAACCATTAACTCTAAAATGTCACACAAGAGTATCTGGAACGCACTGATTTCTCTAAGGTGAGAGCATGCCTTTTCTTACTTTTCTAAAACACCACTTAGAGACAGTGAACCCCTTAAATTCTCCAGGCAATTTTTTCTTGTTTTTTAGAAATACTGCCAAATCAACTGTGTTTACTTGGAGAGAGGCTCAATCATCATATTTTAAGTGATATGTAATGGAGGAGAAGGGTGCACTGCACCGTTACCCACGTACACTTTGAGTTTGGTGCACTGTCCTGGTTTCAAGTCCCCCAGCAGCTGCAACATGGTGTCCAAGAGCACCCGGCTGGAATTCACCAAGAACTCCCGGCCACAGGCTATGGCTGCAACATCTGCAACAGAGATGAAACAAAGTGTCAGGATGACAGAGACTTCAAAATCGGGGAGATTCCACTAAGGACAAGAATCTGGCTGTTTTTCTCCTACCACACCTAAGGAGAATAGCTGACAAGGCATTAAAAACACTGCTGTTTACTGAGCTGCCATCCAGAAGAGGAACTGATAACCGCAAAGGCTACTGAAGCGGGGCGTACGTGCGCACAGTGTGCACAGCAAACACCTCTGCTATGGACCAGAGCCCTGAGGCCCAGCTGTCTGCAGCACCGCGCCCAGAGCACCAGTCCAACGGCCATCAGATCCAAACAGAAGGTACAGGCTGATGACCTACCTCATCTGGACTGTATTCTCTAGTAACTTGTAGCTATGACATGAAACTAAAATCATACGAGGTCAAAGAGTACCAAAAAATTCTGAAAATACATTTTTCTAATGTTATCTCCTAGTGCAATCAGCAAGTGTGTTTCTTCATGCCTAAAGCCCTGTAAATCAGCATGACCAAGTCATTACATCCCAGTGGCTGGTGCTGCAGCTAATGCCGGCCGGCCTTTTCAACATCCCCAAATACCCTTTAGGATAGATACATCAGTGCCCCAAGTAACTGCAAGTGCCTGTTTGTGAAAGTTTTCTTCAGTTAGTTCCAACAATAAAGCATGACTCAAAGGCCTGAAAGTTAATCCCAGGCCTTGGGAGGCTGAAACAGGAGGATGGAAAGTGCAAAGTCAACCTCCCTAACTTAGACCCTGCTTTAAAATAAAACAAAATAGGGCTAGGAGCATAGCTCAGAGGTAGGATGCCTCGGGGTTCAATTCAAGTACCATTAATATATATATATATATATATATATATATATATATATATATATATATATAGAGAGAGAGAGAGAGAGAGAGAGAGAGAGAGAGAGAGATATGCCTATAAAGAAGTCCTAGCTGGACATGATGGCACACACCTGTAATCCCAGTACTTGGGAGGCTGAAACAGGAGGATTGAAAGTTTGATACCAGCCCAAGCAATTCAGGTGAGACCATATCTCAAAAAATACAAAATAACGCCGGGCGTGGTGGCGCACGCTTGTAATCCCCACGCTTGGGAGGCGGAGACAGAAGGATCGCGCAGGTTCGAAGCCAGCTGCGCTGGCTTAAGAAACCCTGTTTCCAAATTTTTTTTTAAAAGTATAAAATAGGTTTGGGAGGGTAGCCCGGAGGTAGAAGGGCTTCCAGGAACCCCAGTACCACCAAAAAATATATAAATAACTAAATAATAAATAAATAAATAAAAACAAAATAAAAAGGCATTGAGGGTGCAGTTCAGTGTAGAGCACCCAAGTGCAATCCCCAGACTCCCACACACAGTGCCTAAGAGTCCAATGTGAAACAAGCACACCCAGACAGTAGCACTGAGCGCAGCAGGGCAGCAGCAAACAGAATGCCCCAGGAATCCTCAGCCAAGTGTGATGTCTCCTCTGTTTCTGGCAGATAGCCTTTACCAGTTTAAGTTTTCTCTTCTATTTTTAGTTCACTAAGGATTATCAAAAATGGAAAATGAATATTAAATTGTTCTGCCTTTGGTTAATTGTAATCTGATTGCAAAATATAAAATTTCATCAATGCTCACTGTTAGGACAGTATAATCCAATCAAGTGAAGGCCAGTCACAGTGACCAGCAGCTCCCCACCCCTCGCCGGGGCAGCTACCCTTGGCCACTCTCTGGTCTGCTTCTTTGCAGAGGCTGTGCTGTGCTAAAGATAACCTAGTGGCCGAGACAAGCTGACCTCACCTGGTTTCACAAGCTGACCCTACCCAGTTTCACTAGCTGACCTCACCTGGTTTCCCTGGAACTGACCCCTCAGGCTTCACAAAGCCAGCTTAGTGAGGTCTTTGCAAGCTTTGCAGACCCTTCCCTGTCAACAGTACCCCCCACCTGCTAAGCTGCTAGCCAGAGTGAAAGCAGCTCCCTTTTGTGGAGGCTTACCGCACCGCCCCCAGACCTCGGCTGGCACAAACTGGGAGGGTTAGATAACCCCTTGCCGGCCTTAAGGACTACCTGCCACAATCTGAACTTCTTCCAAAGTAACCCAGATGAACCCTCAGCCTGCAAGCGGGGAGGGCTCCGTCCTCTGCTGGAGACCCCTGGCCCCAGGTTTTATCTCAATAAGCCTGTGCTGCGCAGCACTGGCTCCCCTCCCTCCCCGACCTTTCGCCCCATCCTCCAGGGTGGCACCGTTTTGGTTCCAGCCTGTCTGCTTGCTGATGTCGTAATCAAATGTTGCTTCCCAATCCTTGTCTGGCCTGGATCCTCTAGACATCTGATCAGACACTTATCAGAACAACTTTATGGAACTGGATCTTCCACATTCCCGTTTTTCTTTAGCCCAGCCGAGATGGACTAAGTAAGTTACTAACGCCTGCAAAGCCTAATGAACTCCCACATCTCCTATATCTCAAGGGTTTGGCCTCAGAATTGGTACTGTATCGTTTGATGCACAATTTCATGACACCTCTAACTTCACTGAGGATGGACCATCGTCCTCTACACAAACCTGCCTCATTTAGTGACCTGTAACCTGATAACTACATTCTCCAGCAAATGATACATTCCGTTTTACTAAAGAAAGGAATGTTTTAGAGGTAAATGAAGCAATTAAACATTAGGCATCATAAACACATAGAAAGGCCAGGCGTGGTGGCGCAAGTTTATAATCCCAGCATTCGGGAGGCTGAGACCAGAGGTTCGTGATTCGCGGACAGCCTCAGCTACTTAGTGAGGCCCTCCGCAACTTAGTGAGACCCTGTTTCCAAATAAAGAATAAAAAATAGGACAGGGGGTGTAGTATGGAGGTCAAATGCCCCTGGTTTTATCTCCAGACCCCCCCACACACACACATACACACAAGAAAAAAACATAGAAAGGAAATCTAAGGATGTTTTGCAGGAGTAAGCACTGGAAACCTCCACCAGAACCCACCAGGACCAACAGCTGGCTGTGACTCCGGAAGTTCCCCAGGGAGTCCTCGGCAGGGAGCCACGTCCTGCAAGTGAAGACCAAGGTGTCCCTCTCAGTGACTCATTTGTAAGCACCAGAACAGCAGAAGCGACACCAACACTAAGCAGGAAGAGGCTCCTGTTCGCACCCTAGGCACTTGCTTCCTGCTAGGAGCCTGCACTCTTGGGGCTGCCATGATGAAGAGAGAAGACAGGGGTGAAGCCCTGAGACGGCATGCAGAGCGAGAGAGATTATGGGTTTAATCTCCAGTACCACACACAAAAAAAAGGGTACGCCAGGAGTGGTGGCGCACGCTTGTAATCCCCGCTTTTGGGAGGCGGAGACAGGAGGGTTGTGCAGGTTCGAAGCCAGCCTCCTTTCCAAATAAAAATATAAAAATAGGTCTGGGAGTGTAGCCCGGAGGTAGAAGGGCTTCCAGGAACCCCAGTACCACCAAAAAAAAAAAAAAAAAAAAGGTACTGCAGAGCACATCGTGGTGGTGTGCACCTATAGTCTCTAGTCTCAGCCACGCAGGAGACCAAAGTAGAAGACTGCTCGAACCCAGGAATTCAATACCAGCCTGCTAACATAGGGATACCCCGCATCTTCTTAAAAAAAAAAAAAGTACAGAATGTTCAAAAGATTCTCAAATCTACATCGTATAGGTGATCTGAATATTAAGTATGAGTGAAGAAATGACCAAAGAATTATCCATGGCCCCAGAATCCCTACCGGGAAACATTCTATAGACATAGAGAAAAATAAATGAAGCAAAAATCTAAAGTGTCCAGATGGGATCTTCTTTTTTTTCTTCTTTTGTGGTACTGGAGATGAAACCCAGAGGCATTCTACCTCCAAGTGACACCCCTGCCCTATTTTTTATTCTTTACTTTGAAACAGGGTCTCACTAAGTTGTAGAGGGCCTCACTAAGTAGCTGAGGCTGTCAATGAACCGTGATCCTCCTGTCTCAGCCTCCCAAATGCTGGGATTACAAGTGGGCACCACCACATCTGGCTCCAGATAGGCTCTTCTAGATCTTTATTTGAACTTCTCAAATACCCTCTCTCAAATACCCTCTGGCACTGAAGGCATACAAGGCCAATTTTGACCAGCTTAAAGAACTGGTAACTCCTTGTTCCAGCCCCTGCAATCATCTAACATTACCTGCTTAAAAAACCTAATGGTTGCTGGGCCTGTAATCTCAGTACTCAAGAGGCTGAGACAGGAAAATCGCGGGTTTGGGGCCAACCTCAGCTACTTAGTGTGGTTCTACCGCAACTTAGTGCGACTCTATTTCAAAATACAGAGTTTAAAAAAATAGGGCTGGCAGTATAGCTTGGAGGTAGAATGCCTCTGGGTTCAACCTCCAGTAGTAAAATAAAATTTTAAAAAATAGTTGAGGATATGGATTTTTCCAAGATCTATGAATAAGTAACAAAATCATTATTCCCCATTTCACTAGAGGACTTGACTCAAATGCCATTTTCTTCTCAGTCTACAGAAGCTTAACTCCTTACAAGGGCAGCACGGTGCTCAGGTATCTTTAATGCTCCATTCTATAAAGATGGGAAATGTACCTTTCTTCACTTGGAAAAATCAGTATTCCCAGAAAGTTCCATCCACCAGGACTTACAGAAATTCCAAGACACCTTTTCTCAAGTCTTTAAGCTGGATGTACCCATGTAAAGGAGACACACAGCCCGACAGGGTCACTCTGAGCCAATATGTATCTAAACTCCTCTGACACATCACTAATCTGGAGAACTCGAAGACTGACTACACCTGCCTCTTCACTAAGATACAAAGGAGACACAAGTTCCCAAGGAAAAACTCCAGTTCCACAGGACAAGCAGATCATTAGCTAGGCCACACTCTGTCCACTGAAAGAAGGGCATTATCTGAGGGTAGATTATAAACTATCCAAGCCCATCACTGAAAGACAAGAGAACTCTGTCATTAACTGAAACCTAGATAACAGATGCCAAAATTTTCTTGATTAGCAATAATATGTATATGATTGGATTCAATCAAACATCACAACTTGTCTATGGAACTATGTCTATGGAACAGAGAAACCAAAAGTCTTCAGGAAACTTAAGATGTCTCTCAACAACCACCCCTAAGATCCCAGATTATCCTAATTTTTCCATCTGCATTCATGAAAGGTGAGGAGAGGCTCTAGGCAATGCTTCTCAAAGTGATGTGGGTGGGGTGGGGATGACTTTGCCTCCAGCAATAGCTGCAGATGTTTTGGGCTGTTGCACTTGGAGGTTACTGCTGGCCTCTAATGGGTAGAAGCCAAGAGTATTGCTAAACATCCTCCAGTGCCCAGAACAGTCCCCACAACAGAGAAATAGAGTGCTGAGGAGAAACCAGCCACTAAAGGACATGGCACACTGGAAGACCCACTGCATACCAGAGCCTGGCCCCTTACCCAGGAGAACAGGCCTATAGCCCCTGGTATCAGAGCAGCAGCAACTTGGCTGAGCTCAGCGCAGTCTCAGTCCACACACTAGGCTCACTCGTGAGCTGATGGCGATGTGAGCAGCGTGGTCACACTGACTGGAAATACCCAGGCCTGTACCTGCAAGCCAGCTGATGAAGGTCAACTACTGCTCTTGGCCTGTCTCCTGGGAGCATAGCAGTGCAGCCCCTCACCTTGTGCCACCACACCTGCCTGTGACAAAGCACCTCGCAGGGGTCTCCTCAGCTCGACAAGCATGTGTGCCCAAGAGACCTTGCAAGGGAAACTCCCATATCAATACCTGGTGTCATGCTGTCTGCAGAGGGGCCTCATCTTAGGGCAGCAACAGGCTAGCCGTGAAGTTGCCTAGGCCAAGGCTACAGAGCACCTTCCTTTCCACGTCTCACAGTGCACGTGCTCCCTCCAGTTGTATAGAGTCTAAAATGCTTCTGCTCAGCTGTTGTCAAACAGATTCGAACACAAAAACAGAAGGAAACCATGCTGACCCAGGTTCAAACTGAAATTAGCTTTCTGCAAACCTGCCTCAATTTCAGGAGGATCCACAACAGTGCCAAAGACCCTGATGGCCCTGATCATCTCCCTGGAGTTCCAGCTCCATGAAAACTATGTGAGTGTTCAAAGAACCAACAAAAACAAAGATGCCCCTCTGCCTGAAAAAAGGCTGCCTGTTCTGAAGACACAGAAATAACCAGAAGGTTGAAAGGTGGTGCCACCACCTCAGAACAGCTGAGCAGAACAGCCTAGCAGTTCCACAAGAAGCGAAACCCAGTTACCATAGGGCCTTGCTATTTCACCCCAGATACATACTCAAGAGAACTGAAAACACACCCATGCAGACACTTGGACATGAATGTTCATAGCAGCATGGCCCATTATAGCTAGAAGGCAGAAACAGTCCAAAAGAGTCCAAAAAGCAGTTAGAAACAAAAGTTTCCCATTTGCAAGCTAAACAAGTTACTCTTCACAGGACTGAAAAATTTACTGTCTTTTCTGTCCTCCACGCTATTGTGAACAATCACATTTCTACACTGAAGAGCACCCCCTTCCCAGGTGGCATCACCCACCATAGTGCGGGGAAACACTCGACTCTGTATAAGCTCACTGCAGTGAATACTATATCCCACAATGCCAGTGTGGCGGCGCATGCCTGGAAGCCTGAAACTTGGGAGGCTGAGATAGGAAGACAGAGGATCGAAGCCACTTTCCAACTCTTCACGAGAGTTCAGATGCAAGCCACCCTCAGGAGAGAAAAACAAAGCCAAGTTGAGCCCGAATGCCGGGCAGCTTTCAGTTTCATCCTCAATATCGTAAAAAATAAAAAGCAGCCTCAAACAAAAATGGAAGCACTTCAACCTGGCCAAGCACAGGACTGTGCCAAGCACACAGAAAGCTGCCTGTTCTGCACAAAGCACCAAGCCCCGTGGGGACAGCCAGAGACCACCACAATCTCTGCACAGGCCCACAAGAACTGCAACCGATTTGTAAGGGATTATTAACAAATAAGTCTACAAGGGCCACCTTGTCAGGATTCCAGAAAAAAGAAAGCCATGAAGAAAGCAGTGTTCCCTCTCTAATGGCAGAACGTTGCCCTGAGAGCAGTGTGGGATACAGCATGCAAAACACCAATGTGAAGAAGCCAGCAACACCCCGCCACAGGTAGAGGCCTCAGAACAGGCGCCTCCTCCTCCTTCACTAAGATGCCCTGGCCCTGCCCTTTGGTGCTTCTCACAGTTCTACTATGAAGCTGTATCAAACTCTCAGGGAGCCAGGGGTGGTAGCCCACACTTATCATCCCAGCATTCGGGAGGCTGAGACAGGAGGATCACTGTTCACAAACAGCCTCAGCTACTTAGTGAGGCCCTTTGCAACTCAATGAGACCCTGTTTCAAAATAAAGAATAAAAAATAAGGCTGGGGTTGCAGATGGGAGATAGAATGCCCCTGGGTTCCATCTCCAGTACCGGAAAAAAAAAAAAAAAAAGGGCTGGGGGTGCAGCTTTGAAGTAGAATTCTCCTGGGTTCTATCCCTAGTAAAGCAAAAAAAAAAAAAAAAAAACATTTAAGTTCTCACAATGCTTTCATTTAAGAGCTCATGTCAATCTTAGCTTAAGCCTTTTATTTTAACCAGACATTAATATGATGATTCCAAATAACAAGCAGCTAAATTTAGTTTTGTTATTTTACTTTTTTTGATATGCGTAACTAAACAGAACACGCAAACTAACCTGTTCCTTCCCTTTGGATTCGCCATTCTCAGTAACTGATACTTACCAGACCCCCTGGGTGGTTTTCCAAGAGACACACACCTGGTGTCTCTCCCAGGTACAGGGACAGGCTCTCCTGGGTGAAGCCCAATGAGGGCATCTGAAAACGTCCTTGAGAGATGTTTCCACACACCCAACTGTAATCACTGTTCCATATAGGAGTCACTAAGACTGAGAAAATCACTTACTTGTCACAATTCCAGCCAGAGCAAAAACAAACTGATTTTCATCCGAATCGAGCTCCTTGACGTCCCCATCCAGTGACCTCACAAAGCTCTCCATCGTTTGGCCAGTGATTCGGAAAAACTTCAAAGCTTTATCCTGAACATTTGGAAACAGAAGTGTCACACTTTTTCACAAATCGGTGTAAAACATTTTAAAACTGGGCAAAGTGGTGTATGCTTGTTATCCCAGGACTTGGGAGGCTGAAACAGGAGTTCCACATGTTGGGGGCCAGTCTGGGCAACCTAGTGAGACCCTTAGCAACTTAGAGAAACCTTGTTTAAAGTTTAAAAAATAAATAAATAAAAGGGCTGGGGATGAGCCGGGCATGGTGGCACACACTTGTAGCCAGCCTCAGCTACTTAGTGAGGCTCAGCAACGTAGTGAGACCCTGTTTCCAAATAAAATATAAAATAGATCTGGGAGTGTAGCCCGGAGATAGAAAGCCCCTGGGTTCCACCCCCAGTACCACAAAAAAAAGGGGGGCTAGTGATGTAGCCTGGAGGTAGAATGCCCCTGGGTTCCACCCCCAGTAGAAAGAAAGAAATTACTTTTTTTTTTCTTGGTAACCGACAAATGAACCCAGAGGCAGTCTATTCCCAAGTTACACCCTCAGCCCAATTTTATTTTTTATTTGTTTGTTTTTTGTTTAGTTAGTTTGGGTTTTTGTTTTTTTTTGTTTTTTTTTTTTTTTTGCAGTATAGGACTTCAGCCTCCCAAGTAGTGGGATTACAAGCTTGAGTCACCAAACCTGGCTTTTTATTTCTTATTTGGAAACAGGTTCTCACTAAGTTGCCAGAGCTGGCTTCGAACCTGTGATCCTCCTATCTCAGCCAATTACTGGGATTACAAAAAGTGTGTGCCACCATACCTGGCTGAGCCAGGCCTAGTAGTAGTCACTTGTAATCCTAGCACTTGGGAGGCTGAGACAGAGGATCACAGGTTCTCTGCCAGCCTCAGCTACTTAGTGAGGCCCTCAGTAACTTAGTGAGACCTTGTTTCAAAGTAAAAAATAAAAAATGGACTGGAGATATAGCTTGGAAGTAGAATGTCTCTGGGTTCCACCCCCAGTACTGAAAAAGAAAAAAAAAAAAAGTTCCCATTGAAAGATCAGAGAAAAGAGCTTGGGTGATGTAAGATCAATAAAAATTACTCTGAAAACTGATATATATATATATGGACAGGACAAATGTACACAGTACTGGGAGAACTACGAAGATGAACTGACTCCAAAGCACAATGGAAGATGGGCTTGGTGGCACGTGCCTAGAACCCCAACTACTCAGGAAGCTGCAGGAGGATCACAAGTTGGAGGGCAACACTACAAGGCCTTGTCTCAAAATAAAAGGGCTGGAAAGTAGCTCAGCATTGAAGTATTAAAGTCTACCATGCACAAGGACAAAGGTTCAATCCCCAGTAGCAGAAATAAATTTTAGGTAGAAAGGAGATGCATTGGGAAGGAAAGGAAAAATAGGGTTATCAAATCTGAAATCTTCAGTTTAACAGAGGCTTGATTATTCTTTAAAAAGCCAGGACCATGCTTTTAAATTATAATGGGCTGGCCCAGGAAATTCCTGAGGCAATAAGCCTGAGAGCTTTACCTTTTGTCAAAAGTTCTGTTCCCCTCCAGGAAGATCCTCAAGAAGGTTACACTTTTTGTTTAGCCTGGCACCCCACCTGAGCTTCAAGTCTCTGCTCCCTGGGATTTTTTGTGTGTGGGGGTCTGAGGATGGAACCCAGGGGCATTTGACCTCCGAGCTACACCCCCTGCCCTATTTTTTTTGTCTTAATTTTGAAACAGGGTCTCACTAAGTTGCGGAGGGTCTCACTAAGTAGCTTAGGCCTGAGGCCCTCGTGAGCCTCGATCCTCTGATCCTCAGGTCTCAGCCTCCCAAATGCTGGGATTACTAGTGTGGGCCATCTCACCAGGCTCTGGGATTCTTATTTAAATGGAATTATGGAATTCTCACCTTTGGGGGTGAGCCTTATAAAAAGGGAGAGCTCTGAAGAGCTCTTGGCCACTCTGAGCCATTTTGGAATCATTTTAGGTAGCTCTGAGGCAGCTTTAGCACCTCTGCCCCTCTCTCCCTGGGCCGCTCTCATGCTTTCAAGATGGCCCGCATTTCCCCTGAACGTGTATCCTTACTTTACTTGAAATAAAACCTCTGCCTTTACCTCTGACTGACACATGTTGAAATTATATTCACCACAGAAGCCAAGAACCTACAGAAGTCATCATGTTGCCCAGCACACACACACACACACACACACACACACACACACACTCTTCTCTCTCTCTCTCTCTCTCTCTCTCTCTCTCTCTCTCTCTCTCTCACACACACACACACACACACACACACACACACAGAGAGAGACAGACAGACAGACAGAAATATGTTGGTTTGTTTGTTCCAGAGGTTTTCAAACCTTTAGCAGAACTTTTTTCAAGACAGTATTAACCGAAATCTCAGTAAGAAAGACAGACACAGTGAGCAGCTCATCCTGCAGTTTAACTCCTCATTATCTGGCAAAAAAATAAAAACTTCCCATACTTGCATAACCTCTGCATAACTTCCTTGGGTAACTAGTGTTCTGAAGAATAACTTTAAAACCAAGGCATGTTTTAGCATGAAAGAAAAAAGTGGTAAAATATAAAAAAGTACACATTTACAAAGGGCATAGGGAACCTCCTAAGTGATTAGTAGAAATATTCTGCCTGGAGTGGTGGCACAAGCCTATAAACCTAGTTCTTGTGAGGCTGAGACAGGAGGATCATAGGTTTGAGGCCATGCTCAGCAACCTAGCAAGACCCTGTTTCAAAACAAAAAAATAAAAAGAGATAAGTGTATAGCTTGGAAGTAGAATGTCCCTGGGATCAATCCCCATTACCATAAGACTGTATGGTGGTGATGGTTTCACACCTCCAGAAATTTGTTACAAACCACAGTATGGAAACTACACCGCAATAAAGCTCAACAAACTTTTGTTTTGTTTTGTTTTGTTTGGTGGTACTGGGGTTCCTGGAAGCCCTTCTACCTCCGGGCTACACTCCCAGACCTATTTTATATTTTTGAAACAGGGTCTCTTACACCAGCACGGCTGGCTTCGAACCTGCGTGATCCTCCTGTCTCCACCTCCCAAGCGCGGGGATTACAAGCGTGCGCCACCACACCCAGCTAAGCTCAACAAACTTTTAAAAATACATTTAGTCTTTCTACCTAAAGTCAAACAGGACTATTTTTCTAAGTGCTAAAACACAGTCTGCTGGTCTCCTGCCAAGCATGCCCTCGCTAGCTCTGTTCCCTCCATGAGCATGCTAGTCTCCCAAGGCTAGTCCCAGGTGGTGGTGGCTCCTCTCCTCCCCCCATGAAGAGCCGGCCAGTCTCCCTGTGCAGTCCCCGGGCCTATTTTCTTTTTTCTTTTTTTTTCTTTTTTTTTTTTTGGTGGAAGTGGGGATGGAACCCTTCTACCTCTGGACTACCATCCCAGGCCTATTTTATATTTTTATTTGGAAACAGGGTCTCTTAAAGCCAGCACGGCTGTCTTCGAACCTGAGCAATCCTCCTGTCTCAGCCTCCCAAGCGCGGGGATTACAAGCGTGTCCACCATGCTTGGCCTCCCAGGCCTATCTTCTGACCCTGCCTCACTTGCTCCGTCCTACCAAACCCTTTACTACGGAATCTAGTCCTCCTACCCATGGGAGGTCCCAGCCTGCCCTGGAAGCCTTGTCTCCGGCTCCTGTCCCTGAGCCCTCCCTCTGTCAACTCACCTCCTCACTACCCCAAGTACACAGACTCTGACCCATGCCTCTGATTATACTGGCTGTCTTCTTGAGCTGCCCTCCCCGTTTTCTGCCATTTCTACCTATTCATCAAGGCCCACTTTAAAGGCCTCCTCTCTAGGAAGTTCACACACACACACACACACACATACACACACACACACACACACACTAAATAACATATAGCATTCAAAAACTTAAGTATTATAATTACCCATGAGATAAAAATACATAAAAGCACTTTAACCTTGATAAATGTTTTACATATAAGTAGTAATACTGCAGTGGTGATCCACAAGGGATTGTGTTTCATCCACTTGATATATCCCCAGAGCAGCAAGTGACAAGTGCCATCACAGTAGGTATCGAGGCTGGTGGAACGGGCTAAAGCCAATGGACAGCAAGACATGGATTCAGTCCCCAAACGTCTCAGCAGGCTTGACGCCCTCCTAGTCACACAGAACATCAGCAACACCCGACAGCCACTAGCCACACCTACCCCTCCCAGAATGGCTTTGACGACGTCCTCGCTGCCTGAGACGCCCCACAGCAGGGTGCAGGCGGCTGCTCCCATCTCCGTGCAGTACTCTGCCTGCTGCTGGAGCTGTTGTTTCGCTTCATTCAGCTGTTGTCGAAGAGCCAGCTTCTCCTATATTCACAACAAGATAAAATCAGACAAAAAGACACTAGCATTCAGCTTCAAAGTATCTCTATTATGTTTCCACTTTCACAAAGACACTTATTAAGGAAAAGCATAAAGAATTAGAGAAAAAGGATGCAAATGAAAAACATCCTTAAGAACCATATCCGTAACTAAAAAGTAAACTCAAGAGTCTTAGAAAAGAACATACTACTCCATTATAATTTATGAATAAACCCCCAAATTTAATTATCTGTTTTAAATAAAGTGAAAACAGTAGGCATCTCAAACCCCAAGCCCTGAACAGCGGCAAGTGGGACTCCTGAGCAAAGGAGCACCCTAGCACGCAGAGCAGCACTTCCAGCGAGAGCACCTGTGCCTTCAAATGTCCACTCCAGGGTCCAAAGGCAACCTGAGGTGCTCAGACACCAACGGGACTTGGAAAACACAAGCACTGTAGCAAGCCTTCTAGTGGGGCGCAGCGCTCCGCTCCTGTGCTCCCAGTGACTGGGAGGCTGAGGCTGGAAGGCACAGATCCCAAGTCGACCTGAGCAACTGAGAGACGCTCAGCGTTTAAGGAGAGGTTTCAAAATTAAAAGAAGTGTGCCAGCACTGGGGAACCGCTTCGGTATTAATTTACAAAATGTACAAAGCAGGCACGCACCCAGGCAGGGAGGGCGGCAGCTGTTCCACGCAGGGCTCCCCTCTCTCTGCCCCTTGTCCTAATGACTAACCTACAGTAAGGATGTAAAGGAAATTAAGGCCTTCAGCCTTAAAGCCCTAGAGACAATGGAAGCCTTTGGCCCTAAAAATACGTAGAGGCCATCCGTGCCTCGGTTTCCTCCTCTGCTCGGTGACCCGGCCTGGGCGTAGGAAGGCAAACTCCGTGTGCTGCTTTGAAGCACCCACAGTTGATGAGCAGCCAATGCTGCCCAATACAATGGCGGGAAAACAAGGTGGATTATTGACCCGCACTTAGTAAGTGCGCTGTCCACGGCAAAGAGGCACCACCTGCCTAAGGAATAAGTTACCGGCCCATCGCCTTGGTGACGCTGATCAGAACATAGCAATACAAAATCTGTGTAAAGGACGGAGATGCAGAGGGGCAGAGCTCCACTCTCGGGCTCTCCAGCGTGTCCCAGGCATGTTGCTTTTTTTCTCTTCTCTATTTCCTACTGATTTGTAATAAAGACTTGTTAAAGCTGCACCAAGCCACCTATTAATTTCCCTATTCAACCAATCTTAGTTGAAGAGAGGAAAAAGAGCCCACAGTGCCATTACAACTGTAACAAAAAGACCAAGGACATAGCTCCAAGTTCATAGAACTCAGAGTTCAATAACCAGAAAGGGGAGAAAGAAGGAGAAAGGGGCAGGGGTAGAGAGAGACCTTCTAGAAAAACATGTCCTCAAGTCCTCTTGAGGATATTGTCAAAGGTACTGGTAAATACAAAATATATATCTGTACATGTAAACAAGGAACCTGAACCTATACCAAGTTTCCTACCCTCCCCACCACTAGCACCAGGTCCTTACTTTCTTTATTCATTCAAGAGGTGACTCGATAAACGGAAAAGCCAGGCATGGTGGTGCACATTTATTATCCCAGTACTAGGGAAGCTGAGACAGGAAGATCACAGTATGGAAGCCAGCCTCAACAACAATGTCCTCCACAACTTAATGAGACTGTTTCCAAATAAAAAATAAAACTGAGGCCGGGCGTGGTGGCACACGCTTGTAATCCTGGCGTTTGGGAGGCAGAGACAGGAGGATCGCACAGGTTCGAAGCCAGCCTCGCTGGCTTAAGAAACCCTGTTTCCAAATAAAAAAGTATAAAATAGAGAGTCTGGGAGTGTATCCCGGAGGTAGAAGGGTTTCCAGGAACCCCAGTACCACCAAAAGAATAAAAATAAATAAAATTGGACTGGGGTATAACTTGGAAGTAGAATCCCCAGTACAAAAGAAAAGAGAAGGTAGGTGAATTAACTGGGCTAGGGATGTAGCTCAGTGGTATGCCTACCTAGCATATATGAGCCCTAGGTTCAATCCCCAACAAAAAGAGAGAAAAGTACACTGAAAATTCATTTATACCAAATACAGTTATTTACACAAATCATGAAGTTAAAGTATACTAGATGTTTAAGGTTTTTCTCTTACAAAGTGAGTACAGGACAATTAAAGAGAGAAGATTTTCACCACAGAGAGAAGAGGGAGCCTTGGAGCTGTGGGTCAGGCTTCAGTGACATCCCAACTCCGCACAGGTGGCCCGTTCATGTTTACCCTGAGGCCGTGCATCTGTTATAAGGAGCTTCATACATACTCATACAATTAAGTATTTTTATTTTAGGTGAAAACTGACACATGGTAATACTGCTTAATATGATTTATAAACTGTGAGATTTTCATGTTGGACTTCATGATAAAGCAGTCAGGACTTTCAGACTTATCTTCAGGCATGTGTAGCTGAACTTATTCAAGTCACAGAGACACATGCAAAAAAATCTATCACAGCATTTCCTTTCAGAATTGTAGCTTTTCTCACATCTAAAGCAGTCCGCATTCTAATTAGTCTGGCTAGGTGGTTCTTCTGCAAGACCACAAAAGAACTTCTGAGAATGACCAGGCAAGGCTGTCCCCAAGGCCACAGTGATAGTTGCACTAGAGTCCGACCCAGCACTGAGCTGCACACAGTGCGACAAGTGCAAAAGGCTCTGAGAAGACCATCCATCCAGAGCAACTCCAAAGAGCGGGAACAGAAGCGAGCTGAAGTGGGTGTGTGCAGTGAAGTGGAGAGCGGCCACCTCAAGACTTGGGGACTGAAGATCACAGGTTCACAGCCAGCCTCAGCAACCGAGTGAACCCTGTTTCAAAAATACAAAAAAAGAGCTGGGTGTGGTGGCGCACGCTTGTAATCCCAGCATTCAGGAGGCAGAGTGGAGGATTGCAGTTCACGGACAGCCTCAGCTACTTAGTGAGGGCCTCTGCAACTCAGTGAGACCCTGTTTGAAAAATAAATAAGCCGGGAGTGGTGGCGCACGCTTGTCATCCCCACACTTGGGAGGCTGAGACAGGAGGATCGCGCAGGTTCGAAGCCAGCCTCACTGGCTTAAGAGACCCTGTTTCCAAATAAAATATAAAATAGGTCTGGGAGTATAGCCTGGAGGTAGAAGGGTACCATCTCCAGTACCACCAAAAAAAGGAAGGAAGGAAGGAAGGATGGATAGACAGATTAGGGCTGGGGATGTCTCTCAGAGTTAGAATGCCCCAAGGTTCCATTCCCAGTACCGCAAAAAAATTAAATAAATACATAATACATAAGTAATTATTTACTTTTTTATAATAAATACTTTCATATATATATATGAAAAAGTAGGGATGAGGGTTTAGCTCAGAGGTAGAATGCCCTTGGGTTCAATCCCAATACCACCCACAAAAAAAGAAAAACTATAAATCATTGCTGAGATAAAGAAGAGCTAAGTAAATGGAGACGTACTCGATGGATTTGGAAGACTGAGTACTGGTAAAATGGCAATTATCCCCAAATTGATCTATAAATCCAATATAGTCAGTCCCTGTCAAAATCTTAAACAGCTTTTTTGCAAAAAAGCAATATAATAATCTGACTCCTAAAATTCATATGGAAGTCAGGTGTGGTGGTGTACACTTGTAATCCCAGTACTTGAAAGGCTGAGACAGGAAGATCATGGTTCAAGGACAGCCTCAGCTACTTAGGCTCTCCCCAACTTAGTGACACCTTGATTCAAAATAAAGAATAAAACATAGGGCTGGGGGTTTCGCTCAGAGTTAGAATGCCCCTGGGTTCCATTCCCCAGTACCACACAAAAAAATAAAATAAAATTCATATGGAAATGCAAAATATTTAGAATACTCAAAAGAAAATGTTTGAAGAATAACAATGTTAGAGAATTAACAGTGCATGATTTTTTAAAAAGCTTATTATTTATAAAGTTACAGAAACTGAACCAGAATGCTGTTGGCATTAGGACAGATGTATCAATCAGTGAAATACCAAAATTTATGTCTGTCTATTCTGTGAGTATATGGCACTGGGGAATGAACCCACGGCATTCTACCTCTGACCTATACCCCAGCCTGATTTTATTTTTTATTTGGAAACAGGGTCTCACTAAGTTACAGAGGGCCTTGCTAAATTGCCAAGACTGGCTCTGAACCTGCAATCCTTCCTGTCTCAGCCTCCCAAGTACTTATGTCTCAGGTGTGTGTGTGTGTGTGTGTGTGTGTGTGTGTGTGTGTAGTACTGTGAATAGAACCCGGGGGCATTCTATTTCCAAGCTATACCCCCACCCTTATTTTATTCTTTTATTTTGAAACATGGTCTTGCTAATTCACGGTTGGCCTCATTAAGTTGCTGAGGCTGGCTACTCAAAAATATAAAAAATAGGTCTGAGAGTGTAGCCCAGAGGTAGAAGGGTTTCCAGGAACCCCAGTACCATAAAAAAATAAATAAATAAAAATAACTAGCCAGGCCTGGTGCCGGCCTGTAATCCCAGTACTTGGGAGGCTGAGACAGGTTTGTGGCCAGCCTCAGCAACTTAGTGAGACTTTGTTTCTAAAAAAAAAAAAAAAAAAAAAAAAAAATAGCCGGGTATGGTGGCACACACTTGTAATCCCTGCGCGCTTGGGAGGCTGAGACAGGAGGATATCGCAGGTTCAAAGCCAGGCTCAGCTGGTTTAAGAGACCCTGTTTCCAAATGAAATATAAAATAGGTCTGGGAGTGTAGCCCAGAGGTAGAAGGCCCCTGGGTTCCATCCCTAGTACCACCACCAAAAAAATAAAATAAAATAAAATAAAATAAGGCTGGGGGTGTATCTCAGAGATAGAATTCCCCTGGGTTCCATACCCAGTACCAAACACACATACACACACACACACACACACACACACACACACACACACACACACACAAGAATATATCAAGAACTCAAGCTCTGTGTGGTGGCACACACCTGTAATCTCAACTACGTGGGAGGCTGAGGCAGGAGGATTGCAAGATGGGGGCCAGCCTGGGCAATTTAGCAAGACTGTATCTCAAAACAAAAACTAGCCGGGCGTGGTGGCGCATGCTTGTAATCCCAGCATTCAGGAGGCTGAGACTGGAGGATCACGGTTCGCGGACAGCCTCAGCTATTTAGTGAGGCCCTTCGCAACTCAGTGAGACCCTGTTTCAAAATAAAGAATAAAAAATTGGGCAGGGGTTGTAGCTCTGAGGTCAAATGCCTCTGAGTTCCAGCCCCAGACCCGCAAAAAAAAAAAAACACTAAAGGACTGGGCGTGTAGCCTGCTACAAGTGGTAGAACACCTGCCTAACACATTCCAGCCCTGGGTTTAGTCCTCAGTGCTGCAAAGACAGAAAGAAATAACTCAAACTAAAAAAAAAAAAAATCCAATTAAGAACCTGGAAAGCCAGGTGTGTGGTGCAGACCTATCATCTCAGTAGTTGGGAGACTGAAACAAGAGGATCACAGGTTCAAGGGCGGCTTCAGAAAGTAGTGAGACTCCCATCAACCTATTAAGACTCTGTTTCAAAATAAAAATAAAGTAGGGCCAGGGGTGTATTTCAGAAGTAGGATGTCCCTGGGCTCAACCCCTGGTACCACAGGGGGGAAAAATGAGCAAAAGACATAAAGAGACATTTTGCATAAGAGGATACACAGACAGTAGTAAGCACATGAAAAAACATGTGGTATCTTTTGCCATTAGGGGGATGCAAATTAAAACCTCCACACATTTGTCACTATATCTAATATAAAAAGCCAGGTATAGTAGCATGTGTTTATAGTCCTAGCTAGCTGGGAGACTGAGGAAGGAAGATCCTAAACCCAGGGATCCAACATCAGCCCGGGGTAACACAGCATCACATACACATACTCACACACACACACACAGAGTGACTAAATAAAAAACAGTGGTAGCACCAAATGCTGCTTGGGAATGTAGAAAATGTGGCTCATCCATACACTACTGGTGGGAATGGTGCAGCCACTCTGGGAAGCAATGTGGCCATTTCTTATAACACTAATCCATGTGCTATCATACAATCCGCAATTGTACTCTCAGACATTTATCCAAAGAAATAAAAACATACATTCACACAAAAACTACAGATGGACTTCATAACACCTTTATTATTGATAGCAAAAAAAATGGAAACAATCCCTGGATGCCCTTCAGTTGGGGGATGATTAAGCAAACTGTGACATATCGATACCATGGCATACTCTGTAGAAATAAAAAGAAGAAAACTACTGATACATGCCACTGCATGGATGATGTAAGTGAAAACCCTACCTACCGTATCACTCCACTTTCACGACATTCTTGAAATGACAAAAGCAGAGATAGAGAAGGCACTGGTGACTAGGGGTCTGGGCACAGAGGATGGGCGGGTGTGCTGGGCACCTCTGTGCTGCTGTCACCGAGAACCTGACAGCAACAACCTCGCCGAGGAAAGGTTATAAGGGCTCGCAGTTTCAGAGGTCAGTCCACAGTCTGCTGGCTCCAAGGCAGGAAACACCATGGCGGAAGAGCGTGGCATAGGAGGGGTTCAGCTTGCAGTCAAGGAGACAGAGAGACTGACACCCCAGTGATGTACTCTCTTCAGTCCTGTGCCGCCTGTCTACAGTTTTCAACACCTCCCAGTAAATCCATTTGAATTATTACTCCATCCAATGGATTAATCCACCGATGAGGTCAGAACTCTCATGATTCACTCTTTTCCCCCCTGAACAAGGCTCCGCTTTCTCCTAACATGTGAGCTTTTGGGGGACGCTCCAAATTCAAAGCATAGCAATGGATGTAGCTACAAGGGGTAGTACCAGGGGAACATGATGAAGGTGCAGTCATACATCAAGCGCAGTGATGGTCACAAAACTGCAGATGTCCAAGATTGTGCAGCACTATGAACACGTGTGCACACAAATATAAAAGTGGGAAAGCAGAGGCCAGTAAAACTTGTGAGCTTGGGTAAGCTCCGTGGATTGTACCGATGCTATCTACCTGTCAGTTATGCATGAGTCAATGCAAGGACTGCATGAAGAGTACAGAGAACTTGAACTTTCTGCAACTGCCTGTGAATCCACTAGTATTCCTCAAAATTTCTTTCTTTTTTTTTTATTTGTTCAATACTGGGAATTATTGAACAAGGCATTCTACCTTTGAGATACACCCCCTAGCCCTATTTTTATTCTTTATTTTAAAACAGGGAGTAAGCCTGAGGCTGGAGGTGAACCTGCAATCCTCCTGTCTCAGTCTTCCAAGTACTCTGATTACAAGTGTGCACCACCACACCTGACCCAAAAAAATTTTTTTTATTTTTTTGCAGTACTGGAGATGGAACCCAGAGACATTCTAGCTTCAAGCTACACACCCAACCCTAGTTTTTATTCTTTACTTTGAAACAGGGTATCACTAAGTTGCAGAGGGCCTCACAAAATAGCTGAGGCTGGCTGTGAACCTGGATACTCCTGTCTCAGTCTCCCAAATGCTGGGATTACAAGTGTATGCCACCACGACCGGCTGACCCAAAATTTCTTAACAAGAAAAAGGCAAAATTTCTATTGAAATAATAGCAGTAGAATCATATAAATTTACTAAAAATTATTAAACAATATACTTTTACAACCAAACTCAGCAGTATATAAAATATACCTCAAAAAAACATTTTTTAATTGCTTTGGGGGATGCTTCTGAGGAATGAGTCAAGGGGAATCCTGCCTTCAAGCTCACCCCCAGCCCTTTTTATTCTTATATATATATATATATATTTTCATTTGAAACAGGGTCTCACTAGGTTGCTGAGAGTCTGCCTAAGTTACTAGGGCTGTCCTTGAACCTGCAATCCTCCTGTCTCAGTTTCCCAAGTACTGGGATTACAAGTGTGCACCATCACACCCAGCTCTTTCAAAATATTTTCATAGTTATTTTCTGATTTTAGCTCAACTATACTATTAGTTATTTTTACTTTAAAAAGTTTGTTGAAACCAGGCATGGTGGTGCACGCTTGTAATCCCCGCGCTTGGGAGGCGGAGACAGGAGGATGGCACAGGTTTGAAGCCAGCTGCACTGACTTAGGAGACCCTGTTTTCAAATAAAAATATTAAAAAATAGATGTCTGGGAGTGTAGCCCAGAGGTAGAAGGGTTTCCAGGAACCCCAGTACCACCATTAAAAAAAAAAGGTTGTTGAAACATTACACTGTTTACAAGAACTTCCCTTTTGTTATCATAAAAGTAGCAACTCTTTCCCTACAAACAAATAATAACAAAAAGCTCTATCCCAATTGGTTTGCAGCCTGTGAATGGCGCACAGCATCCAAAAAGAACAGGTGTAGCCAGGCATGGTGGCGCACGCTTATAATCCCTGCACTTGGGAGGCTGAGACAGGAGGATCACACAGGTTTGAAGCCAGCCTCAACTACTTAGGCTCTTAGCAACTTAGTGAGACCCTGTTTCCCAATAAAGTATAAAATAAGTCTGGGAGTGGTGTAACCCAGAAGTAGAAAGCCCCTGAATTTCATCCCCAGCACCAAAAAAAGAAAAAGAAAAAAAAGAACAGGTGAGAGGCCAGAACCACAAGTGCGCACTCCCCAAAGAGGAAACAGCACCCCACTTCACCTGTGATCATGTCACACGGGGAACCAGGCCCATGCTGACGGCTCCTGGAGCAAACACTGAGAGAAGCCAGTCTGCCAGGTAACTCAGCTCCCCAGTGTGTGCCTGCACCCCAAGGCAAGGCCTTTCCTCGCAGAGTTCAAGGCTGCGACTGCAGCCACGCATCACAGATCCAGGCCCAACTCCCCGCTGCACCGCTCCAAGCAACAGAGGCAGAGAGGGTAGAAAGGAGAGCCCCACTGCCACCGAAGCCTGGGCAGGAGCCCCCTCCCTCCAGGGCAGGAGCCGCCCTCACAGGGCACCTCTGCAGGACTAACTCCGGACTTTGTTTCTGACCTTTCCTTACATACTGAACTCTGACAATACTGCCTTTTCCTAATGGCTTTTACCCATGCTGAGGTACTTACTGACAATAATCTAATTTAGGACCCTAGTCCCTGGATTCCTTCCTGGTTCCTCAACTCTAAAATAAGTATCCAGAGTCCTGCCTCATGATCTGTACAGGCCTGGACAGGGATCAGAGACGAGTGTACAGAAAAGACAGCTGCCGAAGAGAAATGGCCTTTATAGCCAACTTAGAGGGGCTTCCATCAGTATTAAACTAGTGGGACCAGTCAACAAGAAACTTGACTAGAAATGGAAAATATTTTAAGCTGAAATGTTCCCATATTTAACAGGCATGAGTATCAGGGCAACATTAATACCCTGGTGATTTGAAAGTACCTTATTACAGTCATTTCTTCCTTCAATACTGGCATTCACTGGAATGGCTCATTTTTAAGCATTACATCTAAATGGCCAGCAACAAATCCATTTCTCCTATGCTTTTTAACTTTTCAAAAAAAGGAAATCTAAGCTGGGCATGGTGGTGCATGCCTGTAATCCCAACATTTGGGAGGCTGAGACAGGAGGAGCGCAGTTCATGGACAGCCTCAGCTACTACTTAGTGAGGCCCTTTGCAACTCGGTGAAACCCAATTTCAAAATAAAGAATAAAAATTAGGACTGGTAGTGTAGCTTGAAGGTAGAATGCCACTGGGTTCCATCCCTGGTACCACAAAAAAGAAAGAAAGAAAGGAAGAAAGAAAGAAAGAAAGAAAGAAAGAAAGAAAGCTAGCTAGCTAAGCCAATATGGTGGAACATGCTAGTCCTTGGGAGATAGAAAATCACAGGTTCAAGACCAGCCTTAACAATTTAGCAAGACCTTCAGCAACTTAGCAAGACCCTGTTTCAAAATAAATAATAAAAAGGGCTGAAAGTATAGCTCAGAGGTAGACTGCCCCAGTATCAAAAATAAATAAGGAAATCCAAGATTTTGTTCAATGTAAGTTTCAACCTCAACAAAGATATCTCAGCTATTTAAGGATAGAGCCAATGGGTTGAAATTTTCACTTTAATCAAAGTCTTTCAACTGGGTATGGTGGCACATGTCTGTAATCCCAGTACTTGAGAGGCTGAGACAAGAAGATCACAGGTTGATGGCCAGCCTCAGCAATTTTGTGAGACCTTCAATAACTTAGCAAGACCCCGTTTCAAAATAAAATAGGGCTGGGGTATAGCTCTGAGGTAGAATGGCCCTGTTTCGTTGAATCCCCAGTATCTAAATAAATAAAATTCTTTGTCTTTTGGTCAACTTATTTCAGAACATGAATGTGTGTGTGTGTGTGTGTGTGTGTGTGTGTGTGTGTGTGTGTGTGTGTTATTGAGACTGAATGACATTTTAGTTTATCATTATTTAACAGAGTACAACAAAACCAAAACCTCAACTTTAAGTATAAGATACTTATTCAACCTGGTAGAGATTTAAGAATAAAACTCAAATATGGGCATAGTGGTGCACACTTGTAATCCCAGTACTTGGGAGGCTGAGACAGGAGGATCACAAGGTTATAGCCAGCCTCAGCTACTTATTGAGGCCCTCTGCAACTTAGTGAGACTCTGTTTCAAAATAAAGAATAAAAAAGTGGGCTGAGGGTATAGCTCGGAGGTAGAATGCCCCTGGGTTCAATCCCCAGTACCAAAAAAAATAAAAATAAAAAAAATAAAACTCCTAGCCAAAGCCGGGCGTGGTGGTGCACGCTTGTAATCCCTGCACTTGGGAGGCGGAGACAGGAGGATCACGCAGGTTCGAAGCCAGCCGCACTGGCTTAAGAGACCCTGTTTCCAAATAAAAATATAAAATAGGTCTGGGAGTGTAGCCCGGAGGCAGAAGGGTTTCCAGGAACCCCAGTACCACCAAAATAAATAAATAAATATATCTCCTAGCCAGGCACAGTGGTGCATCTGAGACAGGAGGATGGCAGTTGTGAGAACTTCAGCAACTTAGCAAGACCCTGTTTCAAAATAAAAAATAAAACAGGGCATGGGGTACGGCTCAGAAGCAAAATAAATAAATCTTCTATCTTGTTCTGCTTGCTCTTATTAAAATATGGACAAAATCGATTAGCTTTGGAAAGCTCTATTACAACCACAAACATCGAGAATTCCTTTGCATCAGGAAGTGGTATGGAACACAGGCTAGCACACAGGCAGAATGACCTTGGGCTACCTTCTGTGAGGTAGTAGTACTTGCCGATATACCTATGCTTAGAGACACACAAGACAGACAACTGTGACTCTTGGGTTTTTTATTTGTGTTCTTTACAAGCAGGCTTGTAATCCCAGCCTTCAGGAGGCTGAGACAGGAGCATCGCAGTTTGCAGCCAGACTCAGCTACTTAGTAAGGACCTCCGCAACTCAGTGAGACCCTGTTTCAAAGTAAAGAATAAAAAATCAGGCTGGGCATGTAGCTTAGAGGTAGAATGCCCCTGGGTTCCATCCCCAGTACTGCAAAATAAATAAATAAATAAATAAATACCCTCTCTTGGAATTAAGAGAGAAAACTCAAGAACCGCTGCTCACTGTGAGCGAAAGGGGCAGGTAACAACACATCTGGGTCTGAGGCTGGGGAGCCGGCCCAGGCCTACCTTCTTCTCCCTCCCGCTGTTGGCCTGCATGGTCTCCAGGCGGGCTTTGAAATGCTCACAGTCCAGTTTCAGCTGCTCTAATTCTTGCTCTTTCCTTTCAAGGTCTAGAAGAAAGAGACATAAGAATATTCAAACCATGTCAGTCGCCAACCTCTCCCAAGCACGTACTTGCCCAATCCCCCCAGTAAAGCCTGTGCTGGTTTCTAAGTCACAATCTTCCCATTCCTCACTGCCAACCAGAAGAGTAATCGATGTGCTCAAAGCCAGCTAAGTTCTTCTCGGCCTTCAGCCCAGCCAGGAGGCGCAAGGGCTTCTTTGGTTGTTCTGTTTTGTGCTTTTAAGGCCTCACTTTACTGCCAGACATGTACTCAAGGTTTCAAGAAAGTGTTATTTCAAGGACTGCGGGCGGAGCTGAGAAGCCCGACTGTCTGTCTCATGGCTCAGACTTGCATCTGCTCCATAAAAAGCAGAAGGCAGCTCTGTGGGTAGACGGTGCCAGCACAGGCTGATTCACAAGCCAGTCCCGCCAACTGGCAGGCTGACTCAATGGGATCAACTGCAGCAGCAGTCAATGGAGGGGGACAGGACAGAGAGCCAGAGGAGCACACGGTAGCGGGTGGGAACTCCGTCACACTTCCTCTCAACCGTACTCATTCAGCTGATGAGTCAAATGGCCAGCAACAATCCCCCAAAGCAACCGTGCCAATACATCGACCAGAAGTATTAGCAACTTTAAATATTACTGTGCTGCAGAAACACCAACTTTCAGGCAAATCAAGAAATTCCAATTTTAAGAGCTTGATCTCGAGGGCTGAGAAATCATGTTTTCTGGTTTTGGGGTGTTGTTTTGGGGGAGAGGGAGACAGTGCTAGGGATTGAACTCAGGACCTGGTGCATACTAGGCAATCACTCTACCACTGACCCACAACCCAGCCCTTTCTTAAATTTTTACTCAAAAGCCAGGCATGGTGGCACACGCTTGGAATCCCACAACCTCACTAAGCTCTGGCAAAGAGAAGGGACAAGCTGTTGGGCGCAGTGGCATTCACCTGTAATTCCAGTGACTCAGGAGGCTGAGGCAGGAGGAGGGCAAATGCAAGGCCAGCCTGGGCAACTTAGTGGAACTCTTTCTCAAATTAAAACAAAAAGGGCTGGGGGTATAGCTCAGTGGGAGCGTGCTCCTGGGTTCAGTCCCCAGTACTGCAAATAAAAAGGGGGAGGAGGACAGGGTTTTATAACGAGTGGTCTGAGAAGGCAAGAGAAAGCCCAAATAAAACACTGTGGGGAACACCTGACATCACACGGCATCCCCAAAGCTCTAGAGAAAAGAAACACAGGCTCTAGAGACCCACCACAGAAGGAAGACTGGAGGCTAAGGGCAATATGCACACCAGCTAGAAACTATAAAACCGGCTGACAAAGCTTCTCTCAAAGTGTCTCTTAGAGACTAAGGAGACATCACTTTGGGCTTTTCTGCTTTCATAAAATATGTGGTCCTATGACATGATTTTACTGGAATTCTTTATTTTGTCCCAGTAATTCTGGCCTCCCAAGAAATCAACTGCATTGTCAGCCGGGCATGGTGGTGCACACCTGTAATCCTAGCACTTGGGAGGCTGAGACAGGATGATCTCAGGCTCAGTCCAGCCTCAGCCACTTAGTGAGACTCTGTTTAAAAAAAAAAAAAAAGGAGGGCCAGGCATGGTGGCTCATGCCTATAATCCCAGTACTTGGGAAACTGAAACAGGAGGATTGTAGGTTTGAAACTAGCCTCATCAACTCAAGAGGCTCATACAACCTAGCTAGACCCTTTCTAAATATAAGATAATAAAATAAATTAAATAAATAAATAAAAGATTAATAAAATATGGCTGGGAGTGTATTTCAGAGGTAGAAAGTCCCTGGGTTGAAGGCAGCAACACACACACACACACACACACACACACACAAACACACACACACAGTAGGAAAAAAGGACTTCTTTGATTATGATGACTTCATGACCTCTTGCTCTATATAGCTGTATGTGACCCCACTGTAGATAAACACACAAAGCAACAGCGAAAAAAGGCCCGCGCTACAACATGGACCCCACAAAATTCCAGGTCACTGGCCCAGGCCAGAGGCACCCGGGCCTTTGTGCTGTGTGAGGCTGCCACCTTGTGGCCATACGGAGCATTGACGCTGCCACCTAACCCTTCTACTTCCCTCCTGTGTTCAACCTGGCCCAAGGCTTACCACCCTCACCACAGGGCAAGGATTTTTACAAGTTTCGTTTAGATAATCCCCAACTGCCTAGAAAATATATGGAATATAGTAAGAACGACCTAAATATCTATTATATGGATAAATCTCACTTCTTTATACATATTCCTCCTCTTTGTCTTGAACAAAGAAAAATGCATGTCTAAATTTGAAATACACTGCTTAAAAAAATTTTTTTAAGTATTTGAATTTTTTTGTTTTTTGATGATACTAGAATGGAACCTAGGGGCATTCTACCTCTGAACTACACCTCCAGCCCTATCTTATTTATTTTTTATTTTATTTATTTATTTATTTTGGTGGTACTGGGGTTCCTGGAAGCCCTTCTACCTCCAGGCTACACTCCCAGACCTATTTTTACATTTTTATTTGGAAACAGGGTTTCCTAAGCCAGCCACGCATGGCTGGCTTCAAACCTGCGTGATCCTCCTGTCTCTACCTCCCAAGCGCAGGGATTACAAGCGTGCACCACCCCGCCCGGCGGACCTATTTTATTTTGAAACAGGGTCTAAGTTGCAGAGGGCCTAAGTTGCTGAGGCTGGCTGCAAACTAGCAGTTGGTCCTCCTATCTCCTCCTCCCAAGTACCCAAGTATGCCCAAGCACCACCACACCTGGCTTGCTTTTGCAATTTTTTTTTTATGTGTGTGGTACTGGGGTTTCTAGAAGCTCTTCTACCTCCAGGCTACACTCCCAGACCTATTTTATACTTTTTTATTTGGAAACAGGGTCTCTTAAGTCAGCACTGCGGGCTTCGAACCTGTACGACCCTCCTGTCTCCGCCTCCCAAGCGCGGGGATTACAAGCATGCGCCACCACGCCCGGCACTTTTGCAATTTTTTTAAAACCCAGGGATAAGCCGGGCATGGTAGTGCATGCTTGTAATCCCAGTATTTTGAGGCTAAGACAGGAGGATCACAGGTCCAAAGCCAGTCTGAGCTACTTAGTGAGACCCTGTTTCAAAAGAAAGAATAAAAAATAAGGCTGGAAGCATAGCTTGGAGGTAGAATTCCCTGGGTTCAATCTCTAGTACCACAAATACATACATACATACATACATACATACATACATACATACATACATACACACACCTAGAGACAGAAATAAGGGCAGTCAATGGCACATTACTGTTAAGACATTACCCTAGCAAGACATGGTGGAACATGCCTATAATCCTAGCTGTTTGGGAGGATGAAGCAGGAAGATTGCAATTTCAAGGTCAACCTGAGCAACTTAGCAAGAGCCTATCTCAAAAAATATATATGGAAATATATTTTGAGAAAAAATATATATACATATTAGTATACACACACACACATACACACACACACACACACACACACACACACACACTTTTTTTTTATAAACAGGTTGAGAATAGCTCAGTGAGGTGGCTGGTATCTATAATCCCGCTACTTGGGAGACTGAGACAGGAGCATTACACATTCAAAACCAGCCCCAGCAAATTAGTGAGTCCCTATTTCAAAAATAGGGATGGGAGCTGGGCGTGGTGGCACATGCTTGTAATCCCTGCATAAGGCTGAGACCGGAGGATTGCGGTTCGCAGACAGCCTCAGCTACGACTTAGGCCCTCTGCAACTTAGTGAGACCCCGTTTCAAAATAAAGAATAAAACATAGGGCAGGGGGTGTAGCTCAGAGGTCGAATGCCCCTGGGTTCCATCCCCAGACCCGAAAAAAAAAAATAGGGATGGGGATGTAGCTTGGAGGTAGAATGCCCCCCAGATTCGATCTCCAGTACCAAAATAAGGGGTCGGAGATGGAGCTAAATGGTAGAACACTTACCCATGTGCCCTGGGTTCAATCTCCAAAACTGAAAAAAAATGGGGGGAATATTATCTAACCCAGGCTTGGTATTAAAACTAGGAAAAGGGCCTGCCATCTGGACTCAACTGTATTTGGACTGTGAGTTCTTAGCATTCAAAATAAAGGTGAATTCTTGCCGGGCATGGTGGCACACGCTTGTAATCCCCGTGCTTGGGAGGCAGAGACAGGAGGATTGCGCAGGTTTGAAGCCAGCCGCGTGCGCTGCCTTAGGAGACCCTGTTTCCAAATAAAAATGTTAAAATAGGTCTGGGAGTGTAGCCCGGAGGTAGAAGGGCTTCCAGGAACCCCAGTACCACCAAAAAAATAAATAAATAAATAAAATAAAGGTGAATTCTAGCCAGGCATGGTGGCACAGGACTGTAATTCTAATATTTGGGAGACTGAGGCAGAAGGATCACAGGTTCAAGATAAGCCTCAGCAACTTAGCAAGATTCTGTTTCAATTTTTTTTAATTAGGGCTGGGGGTATACCTTGGAGGTAGAATGCCCTACACCACACAAACCAGGTGAAATTTCAATCAGATTTTGTTAACTGAAGGGTGGCAAGGCCTAGACAGAATTACAACAAAGAGAAACCACAGACCACTTCAACATCAACATATCTCTAAAACTATATGCCTGTCTTGATACAGGTTAAGTTTCTTGCATACTGGGGATGGAGACCAGGGCCTTGTGCATACAAGACAAGCAGTCTGCCACTGGGCCACATCCTCAGCCCCCGCCTTTCATTTTTATTTTGAAACAGGGTCTCATTAAGTTGCCCAAGCTGGTCCCAAACTTGCAATCCTCCTGCCTCAGCCCAAGTAGCTGCCATCACAGGCAGTCACACATCTCCCAGCTGGATAAGAGCTTTAATGAAAATAACTCTTACTGCTCAACTTATTCACGGGGAGAGCAGGTGTCATAAATGAAAAACGGGGCTTCTAAACACTAATCAAATAAAGTAAGACCATACAGAGGGATCAATTTCTCGTGTGTGTGTGTGTGTGTGTGTGTGTGTGTGTGTGTGTGTTAGTGGGGACTGAACCCAGAGGCATCCTACCTCCAAGCTACACTCCCAGCTCTATTTTTAATTTTTTTGTTTGTTTTTTGTGGGGGTTTTTTGTTTGTTTTTGTTTTTGTTTTTGTTTTTGTTTGGTGCTGGGGATTGGACCCAGGAACATTCTATCTCTGAGCTACACCACCAGCCTGATTTTATTTCCTATTTGGAAACAGGCCTCAATAGGTTGCCGAGGCTGACTTTGAACCTATGATCCTGCTGTCTCAGAGTCGCAAGTACTGGGATTACAAGTGTGCGCCACCATGCCCAGCTATTTTAAGCTTTGAAACAGGGTCTCACTAAGATGCTGAGGCTAGCCTCAAACCTGTAATCCTCCTTCTCAGCCTCCCAAGTACTGGGATTATAAATATTCACCACCACACCTGGCTTCTTTCACTTTCTTTATCATCTGGCCTCTGTACACCCCCAAAAAAATCACTGTCTTCTTTTAATATGAATATTTTTGTTAAAAATAACTAGAAGCCAGGCTGTTATGCATGCCAAGGTTTATGGGAACAATTCAAGTCCCTAGAAGGCCATCACATAAGCTCCAATACGCACGATGAGCATCTTCTGAAGACTCCAACATACCCCACAACAGCAGAATGGGCTGTTTCTGAGCTGCAGAACCAGCATTCTCCAGCATACAACAAAGTGATTCTCCATTGCCCAACATACATGAAGAGCTGTCCCCCCCCTTTTCATGTGGACAAACCACTCCTACCCAGGCTGCCCCGTAACCATTCCCAAACCCCAAGCCTCCTTATGGCCTCCTTTGAGCTTTCTGTCCTTGAATTGACAGCCTTTTCCAGCCACGTGGCATCTATGATAGGATTTTCTACATCACCATTCCTTGGATATGTTTTAACCCTCCCTGCTGCTATGTTCCTTAAGAATTCCAATCTTCTCATGTATACTTGTAGGTTCCTTCAAGCAACCAGCTGAGGTCTGGTTAAGCCCAGGGACATCATACAGGTCATCTTATATCCGAGTTTCACAACATCCTCTAGTGGTACCCGGCTCCCTCTGCTTCAAGTCCTCTCTTGGGGCTCTGCCTCCCACCCACCCCCACCCCCCACCCCCAGTAGTTGAGATGGAACCCAAGAGCATGCTATCTCCAGAATATACCCTCAGCCCTTTGTAATTTCTATTTCTAAACAGAGTCTTGCTAGGTTGCTGAGAACCTCACCAAGTTGTTGAGGCTGTTCTCAAACATACGACTTCCTATCTCGGCCTCCCAAGTACTGGCACCACCATGCCTCGCCAGAGCTCTACTTTCTGAGGCTGGCTCAGATGTGGATGAGGTCAAAAGTTCCCTTTCCTGCTGCAACAACCCAGATGTTTCAAGCCATGGAGTCTGACTGGTTAACCTGGACTATCCTCTTATGGTTGCGCATCCTTCCCCTCCCCTCTTCCCTACTCTCAGCTAAGAGATCTAAGCTATAAACAATGATGTAGGGCCTTCCTCCACAATGACCTCTCTTCCTGACACTTAAACCTACTGAAGGACTACTGACACTGATGTTTTCATGAACTGATTCATATTTAAGCAGACCTTCCAACTGGTAAGCCTCAATGAACTCCTTGGTATACTCTTCATAGGTTTAAAAAATGCTGAGCCCAGCATGGTGGCATGTACTTGTAATCCCAGTACTTGGGAGGCTGAGACAGGAGGACTACAGGTTCACAGCCAGCCTCTGAAATCCACTGAAACCCTGTTTCAAAATAAAAGATAAAATAGGGCTGGGGGTAAGCTCAGCAGCTAAATGCCCCTGAGTCAAATCCCAGTACCATGAAAAAAAATGTTGAAAAAGTGAAAAATGAGAATATTCCAGGATTGTGTGTGTGTGTGTGTGTGTGGTACTAGAGATGGAACCCAGGGGCATTCTACCTCCAAGCAACACCCCCAGCCTGATTTTTTATTCTTTATTTTGAAACAGGATCTGAGTCGCAAAGGGCCTCACTAAGTAGCTAAGGCTGTCCACGAACAAAGATCCTCTTGTCTCAGCCTCTCAAATGCTGGGATTAAAAGTGTGTGCCACCACACCAGGCCCAGGATTCACTTTTTAAAAACAAATTGTTAAACTGGGTGTGGTGGCACACACTTGTAATCCCAGTACTTGGGAGGCTGAGACAGGAGGATTGTGCAGGTTCGAAGCCAGCCACACTGGCTTAAGAGACCCTGTTTCCAAATAAAAAATACAAAATCGGTCTGGGAGTGTAGCCCAGAGGTAAAAGGGTTTCCAGGAACCCCAGTACCACCAAACAAAAAACAAAAAACAAAACAAACAAAAAAAAGCTTCCTCCCCCCCCCCTGAGTCATTTGAGGATTAATTATGTATACTAGGGTCTTTTGCTCCTAAATTTTTCAGCAAAAATTTCCCAAAACTAAGGAAAATGCTTAGACATCCATAAAATACAGTTACTGACTTTAGAAAAGTTAATATTAATGTGACACCTTCATCTAATCTACCACTGACATTCAACTATTTTATAGTAAGCCAGGTAAAATGGCAAATGCCTATAATCCTCGTACCTGGGAGGCTGGGACAGGAAGATTATAGATTCAAGGCCAGCCCCAGTAACTTAGCAAGATCCTGTTTCAAAATAAAAAATAAAAAGGGCTGGGGGTGTAGCTCAGAGGTACAATTCCCCTTGGTTAAATCTCAAGTACCAAAAAAAAAAAAAAAAAAAAAAAGATATATCTTGGCCCACAATGCCCTTAACAGCAGTTCTTCCTTCAAGTACAAAATCCATTGCAGGGTTAGATATTGCACTGAGCTGTCATGTATCTTTAGTCCCCTTTATCTGGAACATCTCTATAGCCTGTCTTTTCTATTATAACACTACAATTTCTTTTTTCTTTCTTTCTTTTTTTTCCCCTTTGGTACTTAGGATTGAAACCAGAGGATTTGTACATCCAAGCTGCACATACCCTAGCTCTTTTTGAAACAGGGTCTCACTAAATTGCTGAGGCTGTCCTCAAACCTGCAGCCCTCCTGTCTCAGCCTCCCTAGCACTGGGATTACAGGCATATGCCACCACACACAGCTTTAAAACATTTCTAACAGCCTGGTGTGGTGGCGCACACTTATAATCCCCGCGCTTGGGAGGCTGAGATAGGAGGATCACACTGGTTCGAAACCACCCTCAGCTACTTAGTGAGGCTCTCGGCAACTTAGTAAGACCCTGTTTCCAAATAAAATATAAAATAGGTCTGGGAGTATAGCCTGGAGGTAGAAAACCTCTGGATTCCACCCCCAGTACCACCAAAAAAAAAAATGTGGTTTTTTTTTTTTTTGGTGGTACTGGGGTTCCTGGAAGCCCTTCTACCTCCGGGCTACACTCCCAGACCTATTTTTTATATTTTTGAAACAGGGTCTCTTATGCCAGCACAGCTGGCTTCAAACCTGCGTGATCCTCCTGTCTCCGCCTCCCAAGAGCGGGGATTACAAGCGGAAAAAAAAAAAAATTCTCACACCTGCTGCTGGATGGAGAAGGGATGAGAGAGGAGCGGGAGTGAACTGTTCCTGAGTACCTACATGTCGTGGCTCTATCCTCAGGAGAGCCTGTGAGGGCTCCCAGCATCCCCACTTCACAGGCAGAAGCCCTGCTGAGGACTACACACAATAAAGACAGAGCTAGAACTCAAACCTAGGTATCTTATTCAAACCTCAACACCTTCCCCAAACTCAGCACGCAACAGTGTTAGAGCCTTCTGAAGCTGGCAGGTGTGAATCAGACTGCGCTCTCTCCTTTGTACCAGGAGCTCAGGTGGCTTCACTCTGGCTGGGAGACACCATTTACTGAGAACTCCCATGAGCAGGCACTGAGCTGTACTCATCTTAACCTGGCTGCATGCTCTGAAGTAAGCATCACTGTCCCCTTTTAATAGACAGGGAAACACTCAAGTACCAGTCAGCAAGAGGACAGGGATGGCTCCCCTGCTCCACATTTCCACTAATGATCCCAAATCATGACCCGCATCCTCAGTTCACCAGGGTCACTGCTGCTGCTCACATTCTGCCGCTCCATCTGCACAGCGAGAGGCTAACGGCCCAGGACCTTCCTGAGGAACGCTCCATCACTACGTCCCTCCATCTCTCACCCAGCCCTCCAACCTAGCCTATGCTCACGGCAAAAACCAGACCCCTGGAAATGGCACTCAAGTCACCATTCTGATGTTATAATAAGGGGAAACTTCCAAGTGTTTCTCCCCCCCACACACAAAAACCCCATGAGTAGTGATCTTCTAGAGCTGCTCACATGACCTGTCCTCAGTTCTGCTAAATCCCCATCCTTCTCACTGAGCAGAAATGCCAAATGATGCACCCACAGGACCCTCTCACTCCCACCTGGGACTTCCACACAAGCCACCGCCCTCGCCTCAACATCCTCCCTTTTCTTTCTAAAAGATCACAACTCTCTCCTCGGTGCCCCTTACGTCCCTAAAGATGCTGAGGCAACCCCCTCAGCAGTGTTATCCAAACCCCTTAACCTTGACAAGCTTCCCAAAGACAGGTACTGTGCTAGCACCAAAATCAAGGCCCACTCCCACTCAGCTGGCATCCTGTCAACTCAGCGATCCGCCAGCTCGCAAGTTCTGCGCCAACCTAAGCCCACCCAAGCCATGCAGAGGGAACCCCACCTCCACAATGAAGGGAGCTTCTCCTCAAATCAGGCCTCCGGCTCCCCTCCACCTCTCCCTGCCTTGTTGGTCCTCACCTTCAGGCTCCCCCTCATCCTTGCTGAAGACCAGAAGCTCACACCAACCTCTAGAAGCAGAAGAAGCAGATACCAGTCAGCCCCAAGAACCTACTGGCCACAGGAATGGGGGAGAGGAAGAGTCAATGTGCCAAACTGTCCTTGTTGACACGATGTGATCTCTGGGTTTCCTTTGTGGTTCTCCATTCTCAGAGCCACATTCTGGGTCATTCATCTGGGAAAAAAGGCCTGTGGGAAGGCCCAGGGCTATTAGCAATAGGCCTTATAAGAAGGGGGGAAATTTCTGGTTCCTTCACACATTTCCCAAATGGTAAGAACTTAAGAGCGTAACTTAGATGAAGGCCATTTTTGGGTCAGGCCTCAGGTCAGAAAGGTAGAAATCCTTCAAGTCAGCTCAAGATGAAAGCTCCCAGTGAGCTCTCCTACAATGCCCACACCACTCTGGTCCTGCCGTTCGATGAACACCAGGTTTCCCATAGCATATATGAGCCTCATAATACTGCAACTCAGAAAAAGGGCCATGAAGAAGGGAAGGCAACCCTTCAAGACCAAATTTGCAGGCCAGCAGAGACAACTGACGAAGCCAGGGGGCCTGCCCTCCCACCAACTCCCACAATACGATGGCAACAAAACCACAGTCAGCAGCAGCACCGGGGCCTGTGACATCAACAGGGAGGATCTCTGCCAGGCAGGCAGGGTGGAGTGACTTTGGGCCAACACTGTCCAGTAACATAAAGCCCTGGTATGAGCTAGTTCAGGTTCTGGGGTGTGGTGGTGGTGTGAGCCAGATGGTTGGTCTGAGCAACTGTTGAAGGTGTGAGCAGGGGACTAGTGTGAGCACACTCAACTGCCAGAAATCACTAGGTGACGACGGGTCCATACTGTGAGGAAGAAGCAAGCATGGGTATTTAGGCAAAGTATGACAGTGCAGAGGGAGCAGGCAGGCGAAGTCACAAAGCATCGCCAAGGCAAATGTTCAGGACTCACTGGTGGGCAGCTTTCAGGCTAGCAGTGAGGAGAAGAGGGAGGTCTCAGCTGGGCTGGGGTCCTCGGAGGAGCGCGAGAAGGGCCAGTGTAGGATGTGGACAGTTACCATGAGTCAGACGTGAGGAAACCGGATTTCCCTGGCTGAGAAAGTGAAACTCCATCCTACTATTTGTCAGGCTGGAATGGCGTACACAGATAATGCGAGCTGCCAAGCTAAGGGGAAACACCGCGTCTCCCAAGGACACTGGAAATGAGAATTGTCACAATGACCATTTGAGTGACTGCTAACTTCTCTTCGCTGAGAAAGGTCACTCTGGAGAAATCCTACTCAGAAACGTTGCTGTCAGAGTCCTTTCAGTCAGAAGGAGACACCCCACCCTTGCCTTCAGCCACCGTGACACAGAGAAGCAGCCTTGACTCCCTAGCAGCCACAGAGTTTCAAGTAGGGGTTTCTTTTTTTTTTTTTTTTTTTTGTACTGGGGTTCCTGGAAGCCCTTCTATCTCCGGGCTACACACCCAGACCTACTTTTACATTTTTATTTGGAAACAGGGTCTCCTAAGCCAGCGCGCGCGGCTGGCTTCGAACCTGCGCGATCCTCCTGTCTCTGCCTCCCAAGCGCGGGGATTACAAGCGTGCGCCACCACGCCCGGCTCAAGTAGGGGTTTCTAAACAGGGTTCCACATCCGTCTGAACTTTGCGGTTTTTCAGCAAACGGGACCTGGACCCACTTCAGTCCAACATGCACTGCCTCTTCATACACAGCTCTATGTTACCTTAAAACATCAAAATACTGCTGCTTTTCCACACCTCCCGAACCCCACCTGCTCCCAAGTGCTCCAGCAACTGTACCCTCCTCTCTTTGGCAAGATGCCTCCCACTTCCTCTGCTAGGTGGTCTCCTGTGTTGCCCTGAGCCATAAGGCAGGCTTAGCAGACTGCACACGTGTTCCCAGTGGTCTCAGACTAATTAGGCTGAGATCCATTTAGAATCTGAAGTAATCATGAAACAGGCAGAAAGAAATGATAGTATGAATCAGACTCAGGTCCCTCAGCTTGGAGAGGAGGTTAGAGCTAGAGACAAATCCAGCAGCCACTGGCGTCAAAATGTTAACTGAAAGCCGAGCGTGGTGGCACACACCTGTAATCCCAGGTCTTGGGAGGCTGGGACGGCAGGTTCTCGGCCAGCCTCAGCTACTTAGGCCCTCTGCAACTTAGTGAGACCCTGTTTCAAAATGAAAGAAAAAAATAGGTCTGGGGGTATGGCTCAAAGGTAGAACACCCCTGGGTTCAATCTCCAGGACTGGGGGGGGAAAAAAGATGGTAACTAAAGCTGGGCAGGGTGTTGCACGCTGTAATCCCAGTATTTGGAAGGTTGACACAGGAGAATCACAGATTTGCAGCCAGCCTCAGGAACTTAGTGAGGCCCTCAGAATCTGAAGCTATGTGTATATGTGAGGCTGCCTAGGTCAGAGGGGCCCAGGCCTAAGTATCAAGCAACTGCACTATCTGAAGGCTGCCACACAGAAAAGGATACATGAGCAAAGGAAACTGAGAAAGACCAGTGGGAAGAGAGATGACCACACAGGTCAGGATCAGGGGCCCGACGCTATGATCTCGCAACCTGGGAGGCTAAGACAAAAGGATCATAGGTTTGAGGTAGAACAACTCAGCAAGACCCTCCGCAATCCAGTGAGACCCTACTTGACATTAAAAAGGGCTGGGGGTGGCTTGGAGGTAGAGTGCCCTTGGGTTCAGTCTCCAGCACCAGAAGAAAATAAAAAAGAGCTGACTAAACAGCCTGAGAAAAGCCAAAGGACTGAGCTAAGGTCTCCCAGAATCCGACTTTGATCACGACACCCAGACTTGTGTGTAGCTCCTACATAGCTTGATTTGTGCAAGGGGTCTGAACTCCAAACACTGGCTCATGAGAACGTTTTTCAGAATGCCAGTTCATGACTTTCCAGTGAAACCTAAGGAACCGGCAGGCTGACATACTCTGCTACCAGGTGGCATTCTCCTTTCCTGGAGACAAGTGCACAAGGAAGGACTGCTTACTCTCAGGAGCTGCTGGATGAGAATGAAGCAAGCCAGGAAGTCAAGAACCTGGACCTTACCCAGCAGGATCCCAAAGGGAAAAGGACTACTTACAGAGATGAGAGCAGGGAAGAGGGACTCAACAAGGGGCGATGAGGGTGAGACAACCAGAGAGTAGCAATAACCGACAGCTAAAGGGGCCAGAGGAGACAACAGCATTACTGGAGCCCAGTGAGAGCTGGACCACCGAGGCCTCAAGGCAGGTATCCTCCTTGAAGAGGGATGCAGTCACCCCAGAGAATGGGGCAGGGGGGAGGAGATGCCCCAACATCCTCCTCTCTGCCCAGCAATGCCTTCATACTGAGCCCTGCCAGCCCCCAGTCTGCAGAGATCCACCTTCCAGGCACAGCACAGGGCAGGGGAAAAGAGGGATCTAAGGACTCCCAAGAGAAGAGCTCAGTGGCAACCATGAGCATTCTCCCTTCTAATGGGATAGGCTGGCCCATCAACCAGGTACACTGCCACAAACCAGAAGCTTATCTTCTTGAGTGGGGCTACTTTCTTGTCGGGACTAGTGCTAGAAACATTACCTGGGTCAGCAGCCGCATCTTTTCAGAGGCCACACTGTGATGACTAAGTGAGATGTGATATAGGGAATTAGCCTGGACCACCACATGCTGACTTAACTGTAATTCAGCTTCAGTCAGGCAAGTGCTGACTCAATCTCAAAATACCGCTAAGAACGTTAACAGGAGGCCAGACCAGTACTCGACCCGGTAGCTCAGCTCTCAAGTCGGAATGGACGAGCCCTAGAAATCCTGGATTTAAATCAGACACAAGTGAACACAAACCCAGCTGCCTCTACAGACTCCGTTAACACCATGTGAAACTTCCACGTGGCAGGATCTTTAACTTACACAAGGAAAGCCTTAATTTTTAGAGTAGAACTTGCTTTTCAGATATTAAAAGCATAAAATTCTTCTGCCATGAAAGAGAATGAAAAAGAGTAGTAATATATGCTCCCAAGAACTGGCAACCTTTCTTCCAACAGAAATCTACTCTGTGCAAGTTGCTAATTGAGGGCATCTCCAAGCCCTAATAGAATTATTAGGACTACAACACCACCTTAAAACTTATTTGCAGCCAGGCGTGGTGGCGCATACCTGTAATCCCCGCGCTTGGGAGGCTGAGATAGGAGGATCGCACGGGTTCGAAGCCAGCCTCAGCTACTGAGGCTCTCAGCAACTTAGTGAGACCCTGTTTCCAAATAAAGGATAAAATAGGTCTGGGAGTATAGCCTGGAGGTAGAAAGCCTCTGGGTTCCACCCCCAATACCACCAAAAAAAAAAAAAAAAAACTTACTTGCAATTACTTTACACTTACTCACCTAAGGTAAATCAGCTGGAACAAATTACTACTATTAGTCACATTACCAATGACTGCTAAAAATGAAGTGAAACTCACTCTTTTCTACAGTCTTTAACTTCTGGAAGCTTCCCAGCACCTCCCCACTGAGGACTCGAGGTAAGAAGTCCCGTATCTGCATCACCTCTGTTGTCAGCCGCTCCAGGTCCTTCTTTCTGACTTTAACAAATTCTTCTTTAGTTTCCATGTGCTAAAAGAACAAGCAAATCTTAAGAGTATTATAGTTCTCTTCTGACGACTTAAACCAGCAACGCATGTCACCCTTCTCTTTCACATTTACGTTCAGAACTGTTTCAAAAGCATGTCTTTCCCTAATGTGCCTTTTCATAGAAATATGGAGATATCCATTTTACACACACACACACACACACACACACACACACACGCACACACACGCGCGCGCGCATGTGATATGTGTAGAGAAACCACTTGGGGATATCCATTTTGCACACACACACACACACACAAACATGCATGTGTGTAGAGATAAACCACTTGGGGATATCCATTTTACACACACACACACACACACACACACACACACACACACACACGCATGTGTGTAGAGATAAACCACTTGGGGATATCCATTCTTTTTTGTGGTACTGGGGTGGAACCCAGGGCTTTCTACCTCCGGGCTATCCTCCCAGACCTATTTTATCCTTTATTTGGAAACGGTCTAAGTTGCTGAGAGCCTCACTAAGTAGCTGAGGCTGGCTTCGAACCTGTGGGATCCTCCTGTGTCAGCCTCCCAAGCGCGGGGATTACAAGCGTGCGCCACCACGCCCGGATCAGGAATATCCATTCTACACACACTTTTGCATATGTGTCAAGAGATAAACCACTTGAGGATATCCATTTTACACACACACGTATGTGTGTAGATGGCCATGTGTAAGAAACATGTGTGTGTGTAGAAAGGCACACACGCATGTGCGTTGGAGACACCCATTTTACACACACACACGTGCACGTGTGTACAGAGATAAACCCCTGCCGGCGCTGAAGCTCCAGCCCTCAGATGGGAGACGAGACAGCCCGAGCGCGGCGAGCCCAGAGGGAGGCCGTCCGCTGCGCCCGCGAGTTCAAAGCCAGCCCGGCCACCAGAGCGGGGCCGGTTCAAAACAGTGTTGGGGGCCGGGAGCCGCACGCTGAAGGAAGGGGAGACCGCACCGAGAGCCCCGTCCCTGAACCTAGCCTGCGACCTGACGCGCGGCCCGGCCTCCGCCGCCCACCGCGCCCGCCGCGCCCCGGGGCAGGGGCTGGCTCGGCAACGGCCGCCGCCCCCCCGGCACAGGCCCGCGCCGCGCTCCCGCGCCCGCCCCGGGGGCCGGGAAGCCGCCCTCACGGACCCGGCCCGCCTCCTCAGCGCCGCCCGCCTCGCCCATGGCCGCGGCTGGCTCCGGCTCGGCTCCGTGCGCCTGCGCCGCGCCCTCTGACCCCGCGCGCGAAAAGGCGGGAACGCGCCCGCGGGGCCGACCCGAGGCGCGAGGCTCGGAACTCCCGCGGCGCGCAGACGTTCGGGGAGATGTCTACTTCAGAAACTCCTCCCAACGTGCGCGCCGCGTGGTCTTAGAGGACGTCGAAGTCAGCACGTGGCACAGACTCCCCGCAGGGACCAGCAAGCAACACGATGTTCCCGGCCGGGCCTCCTGGTGCACCGGCTTCGCGGGCTCGAGGGCCTGCGGGGCCAGGCCTGCTCCCGCCCCTGGGTACCTGAGCCTGCCCCGGGATGCCGGGGACCCGGGCGCCCGGTACCCGCCCCGGTGCCCGGGATGATGCTGGGGACCCGGACGCCCGGTACCCGCCCCGGTGCCCGGGATGATGCTAGGGACCCGGGCGCCCGGTACCCGCCCCGGTGCCCGGGATGATGCTGGGGACCCGGACGCCCGGTACCCGCCCCGGTGCCCGGGATGATGCTAGGGACCCGGGCGCCCGGTACCCGCCCCGGTGCCCGGGATGATGCTGGGGACCCGGACGCCCGGTACCCGCCCCGGTGCCCGGGATGATGCTGGGGACCCGGGCGCCCGGTACCCGCCCCGATGCCCCGGGATGCTGGGGACCCGGACGCCCGGTACCCGCCCCGGTGCCCGGGATGATGCTGGGGACCCGGGCGCCCGGTACCCGCCCCGGTGCCCGGGATGATGCTGGGGACCCGGACGCCCGGTACCCGCCCCGGTGCCCGGGATGATGCTGGGGACCCGGGCGCCCGGTACCCGCCCCGATGCCCCGGGATGCTGGGGACCCGGACGCCCGGTACCCGCCCCGGTGCCCGGGATGATGCTGGGGACCCGGGTGCCCGGTACCCGCCCCGATGCCCCGGGATGCTGGGGATCCGGACGCCCGGTACCCGCCCCGGTGCCCGGGATGATGCTGGGGACCTGGACGCCCGGTACCCACCCCGGTGCCCGGGATGATGCTGGGGACCCGGACGCCCGGTACCCGCCCCGGTGCCCGGGATGATGCTGGGGATCCGGGCGCCCGGTACCCGCCCCGATGCCCCGGGATGCTGGGGACCCGGACGCCCGGTACCCGCCCCGGTGCCCGGGATGATGCTGGGGATCCGGGCGCCCGGTACCCGCCCCGATGCCCCGGGATGCTGGGGACCCGGGCGCCCGGTACCCGCTCCGGATGCTCCAGGACGCTTGGGGGCGGGGCAGTTCCCTCTGCACGCCACACTGCGCGTCTCCGAGCCCTGCGGCTGGAGGAACAGGGCGGGCCCTGGCACACCCCTCCGCCGGTCCCGGGGTGCTCAGCACTGCGCACCCCGCATCCTGCATCGGGACACTGGGCACTGGGGTAGTGGCGGACGGCAGCCGGCGGCCGGGAGGGCTGCCCTGCCACCTGGTCAGCGCACCCCCACCGGAGCCTTCCCTCCCGTCTAACTCCGCAGAAACGCGGTGCGCGGGGACCCGAGAGCGCTGCGACGCGCGCTTAGAGACTCGAGACCATTCCAAGGCAGCCGTCCAGCTCCCCTGGCCAAGCCCGAGGCTGGCTAACTCGGCGCCAACCACGGCCTGACGGGCGGCGACAGGATGACGAGCACCCTCGCGGCCACGCGGCGAGCGCCGCCGGCGCCGCCACCCAGGTGCGCCCGGAACGCGGGGCGGCGGCGCTCTGTGACGTCATCCGCGCGCGCCGCCGCCGTCTGCGCAGGCGCGGCCAGGCGGCGGCGGCGGCAACCGGAGGCGGCGCGCGGCCGGGGATGCTCCGGCGGGCGCGATGGCCCCCGCCATGCAGCCGGCCGAGATCCAGTTCGCCCAGCGGCTGGCGTCCAGCGAGAAGGGCGTCCGCGACCGGGCGGTGAGGAAGCTGCGCCAGTACCTCAGCGTGAAGACGCAGAGGGAGACAGGTGGGCGCCCGCGGGGTCAGCCGCACCGCATGGCGGCCGGGCCGGGGGTCGCGGTCCCTGCCGGCACGCGGCCCGCGGGGACGCCTCGGGTGCTCGTGTGAGCCGCCTGCGCGTGGCGCCGAGGGCCGTTCACGGTTGAGACGGGCCCGGGGGCCAGTCTTTGCTGAAAGTCAGTGGCCGGTGAAGCTGAGAACTGACCCAGGTCCGTCGGTTCCGGAGCCCGCGCCTGCCATCGCTGGGCTCGCCGGTCCGCGGCCCTCGTCGTTGATCCCCGCCTTCCTCTGACAACGCCGTTAGGTGCTGGGGTGCAGGAGAGAAGACAGGATCCCTGCCCTCGAGGAACTTTAGCGGTGACGCGAGGGGGAAATGGCAAGTAACTAGAGCCCGTGTGAGCGCGGTGCAGGGGATGAAGACCGGGTAAAGGGGCAAAGTGGAGGAGGAGGGAGTTCCTCTACAGAGGCTGTTCCGGGAAGACCTCGGGTGATGTTCAACCGAGATGGACCAGACGGGAGAGGAAGCCGGCCGTGCAGACGCAGGAAAGAGCTGAGCATGCCCTGGGAGTGGTGGGAAGACCAGTAAGTTGGAGAGAAGGGTGTTTTGAGATGAAGTTAGACGCCATCTCAGGGCATTGTCGTTTTGCTTTTAACTGCATCAGAGTGCCATTGAAGGATTTTATGTACCTGATCCCAAACAGGTTTGGCAAACTCCTGTGAGCATATGTTGCACCAAAGTGGCTAAACTTTAAATCACTTACTGCGAATAGTAATGTTTGAGATCTGCTTAATCAGTATTCTCTCCCTTATTACTGACATTGCCTATTTTCTGTTGAAATCACAAAAAATCACCCCCTCCCCCCAAAAAAAAGAAGACACTTTTGTTGGGAAGTCTGTTTAGAAGAGTGGAGACAGATTCCTGACGTAAGTTCTGTTCAGGATCTCCCTGAGAATCAGTTTCCTCTCCTGGTTCCAGGTTTCCTGTATATGCGTGTTGATGGTTCCCAGACCTTGACCACATTCGGTTCTGATGTCTCGGCTGTGCGCGGATGTCCTACCAGCACCCTATACTCAATATCCAGAGCCCCCAAACAGGGCTTCCCCTGAACAGTACCTGTTCTCTCGCTGCTGCTCCTCTGCCCCTTTATTTTGGTTGCAAGTTTTCACCCTCCATTCCGACTCAGGCTTGACACATGAGATTGCCCACATCCGTTGTCCCTCTGTCCTGCCTCCCCCCCTTACCGTGCCCTAGCTGTAGACCTCTCTCTCTCCTAGACATCTACACCTGCTTGCCCGTAATGGTCTCTGGCTGTTTGTGTTCCCCTAAATCTGTCCTCCACAGGCCAACCAGGGTTATCTTCCTAAAACAGATTGATTGTGGCGCCACCTTCCTTGAAATCCAGGTCTGCGGGTTCTGGCCTTCTCATCTGCTCTTCCTGCCTAAGGCCAGACATGACTGCTCTGTGCTCTGTCAACCGTTTATGGCATCATACCGTTTCTCTCCTCCCTGCCATCGTGCTTCCTGCTCGTTCTGCAGAGAATTCCACCCCTTCGTTCCCACTACTCACTTTAGTACCGCTTCCTCCAAAAGCCTTCCCTAGCATCTCGCCCTCCTATAGGATTCTTTTTTTTTTTTTTTTTTTTTTTTTTTTTTTTTTTTTTGTGGTACTGGGGTTCCTGGAAGCCCTTCTACCTCTGGGCTACACTCCCACGGGCTACACTTCCAGACCTATTTTTTAACTTTTTTATGTGGAAACAGGGTCTCTTAAACCGGCGAGGCTGGCTCCGAACCAGCTCGATCCTCCTGTCTCCGCCTCCCAAGCGCTGGGATTACAAGCATGCGCCACCACGCCCGGCCCTCCTATAGGATTCTAAAATGCCAGTGTCTCTTGTAGCGCTTAGCTACATTGCTACTTAACTATCTGTGCTTAGCTACATTGCTACTTAACTATCTGTCCGTTTGTTGTTCCTGCCCTAAACGCTGTAAGCTTTCATCTCTTCTTAGCTGGCAGTGGGAGAATATCCCACTTTATGAGGGCCTCGCTGTGACAAGAGCAAAGGCAGGCGCAGTATATCGGGGCCTGGGACAACTGAGGCCATTCCGTTTATACCAGTGCTCTGGGGTCCTGCTTAAGTTTATCCATTGGGGTACTGGGGGTTGAACTCAGGGCCATTCTACCTCTGAGCTACGCCCTCAGCCCTATTTTATTTTTCATTTGGAAAAAGTCTCCCAAAGCTGCTGAGAGCCTTGCTCAGTTGCTACGGCTGGTCTTGAGCCTGTGATCCTCGTGTCTCAGCCTCCCAAGTAGTGGGATGATGGGCATGTGCCACTTTGCCCTGCCGTCCTACCTGATTAGCACCTACTGTACCCAGATTTTCTTGTTTTGTTCCCCTTGTTCTCCATTGTGTCCACATTGTGTGGAGTTGAGTGGGCTTTCAAAAAATAACAAGCCCTGAGTTAATAATAACTAATAATAATAACTCAGCCCCTGAGTTTTATTCTCAGTACCACACCAAAAAAATTAATAGTAACAGTGAATATCTTAGCAGTGATGGGATAAGAAAAAACAGTCTTTGCCACAGCTATGCCCCATCAAAATAGAAACACAAGTTTGGAAATAACTTAGCCTGACATCATTTGACTCTCTTGACAAGCTCAATTATTTTTTTCTTTTTGTTTTGCATTTTATGAGGAAATCTGAGATTTTACTCTTACCAAAACATGTAGCTGGACAGGATATATAAGTAAATAGCTCTGTGGTCTTAAAAACAAATGGTAGCAAAGCATGGTGGCACATGCCTGTAATCCCAGCACGTGGGAGGCTGAGACAGGAGGATCACAGGTTCGCAGCCAACCTCAGTTACTTAGTGAGGCCCTCCTCAACTTAATGAGACCCTGTTTCAAAATAAAGAATAGAAAATAGGGCCAAAGATGTAGCTCAGGAGTAGAGTGCCCTTGGACTCAATCACAACAAGTGGTAAGTCTTTGCGCTGCATAAGCTTGTGATATTGCTATGGTGTTTTAGCTGTTCAAGTTGAGTCCCACCCACATCTGGTTTTTTTCTTTTAATAACAACTCATTTGTACCAACTTAGACACTAATATATTCAGCAAACATTTATGAAGTGCCAACAGTATGCAATTATTACATGCACTATTCTTGGCATTGAGAATGTAGCAGTGAGCCAGACGATACATGCCTGTCTCATTAATTCTGCAACTCTAAAAATTTAACCTCTACTAAAATTGGGATGCATATTAGGATCAACCTTGGGACAGCTTTGTTTCTGTCATTGCTTTCTTTTAGTGGCATAGAAAATAACAGTGTGTCTGTGTCTTGTGGTGTCTTCAGTGTAGATGATGGGAGAAATAAGTGGGTTTCTTATTGATGGAGTTGGGGTTATCTTGACCCAGAGTTACACAAGTGGGAGTTGTGTTTTGACTGTTGGTGGGTTATAGCATGACATTGCCCCCTATCTAAAATGGTTCCTGTTTTGTGCTCATTTCAGGGGAAGGGTATCTGTTCAGTTTTTTGTGGGATTTTTTTGTTGTGGTTGTTTTGTCTTGTTTTGGGGGATTTTTTTGTTGGGGTTTTTTTTGTGTGTGTGTGTAGGTGTGGTGGTGTTGATGGTGGTGGTACTAGAACCCAGGGGCATTCTACCTCTAAGCCACATCCCCAGCCTTTTTTTTTTTAAATAGGCTCTCAGTTGCCCTCCTCCTGTCTCCGCCTTATGAGTCCTGGGATTGCAGGTGTGTGCCCCCACGCCTGGCTCTGCTCGTTCTCATTTTAGAACTTGCTGCTGTTTCCTTTGTCTGCATGTCTCGCTTTTATCTTCACTTTAATCTTTTTAAAAGAGCTAACCCTAAATTGTGGTCAGAAACACAGTTGTAGTAAGTTTAGGAAATTTATCCCAAGAAAAAAGTGATAGATTCAAGAAGAAATTGTAGAACAAAGCTGTCACAGATACATACGTCACCTTTAAGAGTTTTGAAAGAAATTGGATATTGAACATTTTTCTCCAAATGCCTCAAAAATTAGCGCCTTGTTTTTTACCAACCAAATTCCTAGGTGAAACAGGTGGTTTTTACACATACATTGAAAGTAGATGTTTGAAAGTGGGGAGCGGGGACTCAGACCATGGATGGGGAAAGTGAGACGGTCAGCAACATCCACCAGTAGGATAGTGGTTTTTTCCAACAGGGAACCGCCTCTGCTGGGCGCAGTGGCACACGCCTGTGATCCCCGTACTTGGGAGGCTGCGGCAAGAGGATTGCATGTCTGTGGCCAGTCTCAACTTAGTGAGACCCTGTTTCAAAGTAGGCTGGCCTATAGCTCAGAGGCACAGCACCTCTGGAATCTATCCCCAGTCCGTCCGTGTGTGTGTGTGTGTGTGTGTGTGTGTGTGTGTGTGTGTGTGTCTGTCTGTCTGTCTGTCACACACACACACACACACACACACACACTCTGCCTCTCATAACAAAGTGCTTTGGTTTTTTACTCTGAATACTTTACGTAAGAGAGGAGACTGGTCCCAAAGGTTAGCTGAGAGTTTTCCTTTACTGTATGCTTAGGAGTCTCTAGCTGGGCCTGACCAGCTGGTCTCCTCCGCTTCGTGGCCTTCCTTCAGTAGAGGTGAAACTCAGCATGCTTTCACACCTGGCTCCCCCGCCTGCCCGCTGTCCAGGAGGGCCTCCTGCTGCCCTCACTTTGTCAGAATCTTCTGGCTTCTGCTACAGCAGCCTCCGTAGCACGTTCTCTTGTTCCTTTGCCTGCAGTAGGTGTGGGCTGCCCAACCAACCATAGTGGGATAGTACATTCTCTCTTTCTGTTGGCTTGATACACTCGTGTACTTACAAGAACCATCTGGAGCTAAGTGTGCACGGTGCTATTTTTAGTTGAGAAAGACCAGAATACTGCACGATGCCACCCTGAAGCCACCCTAATGCGTGGAGCTAGGCTTCCCTGCAGTGTATAACTGCCACACACCCATGTGGGAAAGGACTGCAAGGAAGCACATGAAGCAGATCCCAGTGGCCTTGGGAGGTAGTGAACACTGCACACTTTTGACTATGTAACTCTGAGTGGGGTATATGATTTTTTGCAATATAATGTGTTTTTATTAAGACATGAGTTAACCACTTGACAGAACCTCCTGCAGAGAACATCCTGACTTCATGCAAAGCCAGGCGGAGGCACCGGAACCTCTGTTTCTCCATTGAAAGTTTGCTCCCTGCTGGGCATGGTTGCACACACCTGGAATCCCAGTACTTGAAAGGCTGAGACAGAAGGATCACAGGTTTAAGACCACCCTTGGCAATTTTGTGAGACTCAGCAACCTAAAGAGACCCTGTTCCAAAACAAAATATAAAAAGGGATGGGGGTGTGCCCTGGAGGTAGATGCCCCTGGGTTCACTCCCCAGTACCACGTACACAAAAGAAGGTCTGATCCTGTTCCCAAGACATCTGTTCACGGGAGAGGGTGGTGGGCACAGGAAAATGCATGGAAAAAGGCAGGATCCCTAGAGCCTGGACAGGGATCCTTCTTTGCACAGGGTCATTTCTGTTCTAGAATAGTCCTCCGGCCAAGGCAGTGCTGCATGATCCCTTGATTGCTGCTGCCTCCCCTCAGTATAGGGTGAACCTTACCCAGATGGCTGCGTCCCTCTCATCCCTTCCCTGAAAGTGGATCCCCTGGGAGGGAATGAGTGCGATGGCTCAGCAGCAAAACTGGAACAGCCCAAGCCCTGACCTGGGTAGCCCAGCTCCTTTAATCCTCTTTCACTTGTAAGTTTATTAACATGTGTGGCCTGCCAGGCGTGGTGGTGTCGCACGCTTGTAATCCCAGCATTTGGGAGGCTGAGGCAGAAGGATAGAGGTTCACAGACAGCCTCAGCTACTACTTAGTGAGGGCCTTTGCAACTCAGTGAGACTGTTTCAAAATAAAGAATTAAAAAATCAGGCTAAGATGGTGGCGCACACACTTGTAATCCCAGTGCTTGGGAGGCTGAGACGAGGAGCACACGGGTTCGAAGCCAGCCTCGGCTACTTAGTGAGGCTCTTGGCAACTTAGTGAGACCCTGTTTCCAAAGAAAGTATAAAATAGGTCTGGGAGTGTAGCCCAGAGGTAGAAAAGCCCTTGGGTTTTTACCCCCAGTGCCACAAAAAAAAAAAAAAAAGAAAAGAAAAGAAAAGAAAAATAGGGCTGAGGGGATAGCTCTGAGGTACAATGCCCCTGGGTTCCATCCAGTCACATTAGGAAAAGGTTTTGTTTTGTTTTGTTCTTAAAAGGAATCCAGGCATGGTGGCACACACCTATAATCCCAGTACTTGGGAGGCTGAGAGAGGAGGATCACAGGTCCACAGCCAGTCTCAACAACTCAGCAAGACTCTGGGTGTGTGTGTGTGCGTGTGTGTGTGTGTGTGTGTGTGTGTGTGTGTGTGTGTTACTAGATTGAACCCAAGGGCATTCTACCTCCAAGCTACACCCCCAGCCCTAGTTTATATTTTTACTTTGAAACAGGGTCTCAGCTGGGTATGGTGGTATACACCTGTAATCCCAGGAGGCTGAGACGGGTGAATTGCAGGTTTAAAGCTAGCTTTGGCAACATAGCAAGGCTCTCAGCAACTTTATGAGACCCTGTTTGCAAAAAATTAAATAAAATAGGGCTAGGGGTATAGTTCAAAGATAGAATGGCCCTGAATTCCATCCCTAGCACATAGCGCACACGCGCATACACCTACACACATACACACGTGTGCGCGCGAGAAAAAAACAGGGTCTCACTAAGTTGCTAAGAGTCCGTTACTAAGCTGCTGAGACTGACCTCAAACCTGTGATCCTCCTCTCTGTCTCTTTAAGTACTGGAATTACAGTTCTAGCATTACACATTAAGAACATCCTTAACATCATGAAGTTCCCTATCTGCTGCTATTTCCCCACCATCTTGTAGGGGTTTTTAATGATAAATCAGAATCCAAACAAGACACACCTCAGCCTCCTGAAATGTCAGGATTATAAGCATATGCCACCATGCCCAGCATAAGGTCTTATTTAACTTATTCTTCTGCCCCCTGAACTTCCTGTAAGCTAGTATTGCTAGGTAGATTTGACACAACTCAGGGATTTGTTTAACTTTTGTAGGAATATTTAACCAGGCTGTTCTATTTTTCCTATTGTGTTTCTGAAAACTAATGAACAGTTGTCTAAGTTACTATTGTCTGTGTGCGTTCAAAGTTTTAGCAGCCATCAATCCTTGCCCGGGTCTGCCAGTTCACTGGGGACATGTGCCCTTCCTAGTAAAATATCAAGAAGATAAAGACCGTTTGTAACATACATCAAACCTTGAGAGTTGTTGTTCTCTGATTTCATGGCTGGTATTACCGCTCCTGGAAGCCAAGAGCGTACACTTGCCTTATCATGCTGTGATTCCCATATTACCCAGCATGTATTTCATGACATCCAGGTCGGCACAGGAGACACGGCTGCACGAAGCTGGTGGCTCAGTCATGAGGATAGCGGCAGAGGGTGGAGGGGGCCCTCACAGAATGTAGAGACTCCCAAATCATTTGACTTACTGCCTACTTTTCTCTTTAGGCAAAAACAAAAACTGCAGTGACAAGTTTGTATTCTTTTATGCAACTGTATTTCATCCCAGCACCTCCCAGGGGATGGTATTGCCCACTTCAGGAACCCTGACTCCAGTGAAAACGAGGGGATACCAAGTAAAGCAGGCTGGAGCTGCCCAGTGAGCAGTGGCCATTACAGGGAGGGAGACCAGGGACAGCCACTTTTCAGCCCACGGCAGGACCTTCAAAGGCTCACTTTTACAAAACAGTCCAGAAGCCGCGTCGGTTTCCCCAGGGGCCTTGCTCGCCCTCTGGCTCTCATCGATTGGAAGTCCCTGTATCCTTAGTTCTCAAGAGTGGCTCTGCCAGTTCATTCATATAAGTCTTCTGCAGAGTTTGCAGCTTTCCTTCACAAGCCCACCAAAAAATGGGGTGCACCATGAGAAGCCTTTTTTTTTTTTTTTTTTTTTTTGCAGGTCTGGGGATGGAGCCTGGGGCATTCGACCTCCGAGCTACACCCCCAGCCCTATTTTTTATTCTCTGTTTTGAAGCAGGGTCTCACTGAGTTGCAGAGGGCCTCACTAAGTAGCTGAGGCTGTCCTTGAACTGCGATCCTCTCAGCCTCCTGAATGCTGGAATTACAAGCATGCGCCACCATGCCCAGCTTCAGCCTTTTTAAGCAGAAAGTGCTGGGCGGGGTGGGGGGGCTAATTCTACCTACGGCTATTTTTTGGGGGGTTGGGTCTCGGGCCTGGCAGTGCGGGGATCAAACCAAGGGTCTCAGCACGTACCAGGCAGGCACTCTACCACTGAGCTGCACGCCCAGCCCCATGGGCTGATTTATTAACTGTCCTGCTTCCTTGTGTTGCTTGGCTGAGAGGACATGCCGCCTTACCACCCTCCCTTGGCTGCCGGAGCTCCAGGTGCAGTGGTGCATTCATAGCCTTGAGGGAGAGCAAGATTTGCAGGTGGGAAAGAACTAAAGTGTACTCGATATTGATTTTACTACATCTGTGGCAGTTAGAAACTTTAAGAAAGGAAATATATAGACTCTAATAGAAGATTTTTGTGCTGTTTTGCCCTGCAGGTGGATTCAGTCAAGAAGAACTGCTAAAAATATGGAAAGGACTCTTCTACTGCATGTGGGTTCAGGAAGAACCCCTTCTGCAGGTAACACCGCCCCTTTGTCATGTTGCTGGACCTAGCCGTGGCTGAAGAGACCTGATTGGCAGTCAGCCCTGGCCTACCCAAATAGACTGAAAGGAAAGGTTTCCAGGACTCATGCTCTCATGTCTTGTCCAAACAGAAAGGGATGCAGCCCCAGCATTCAGGCTCGTTATCTTTTCAGATACGATGGACACACTGAGGCACAGGCGGGTTACCTGCCATTACATCACAGGTCCACAATAGGCTTTAAAGTTTTTGTTTCGAAGCTGGGCGTGATGGCGCACACTTGTAATCCCAGCATTTGAGACAGGAGGATTGCGGTTCACAGACAGCCTCAGCTATTTAGTGAGGCCCTTTGCAACTCAGTGAGACCCTGTTTCAAAAATAAAAGAATAAAAAATAGGTCTGGGGTATAGCTTGGAGGTACAGTGCCCCTGGGTTCCAGCCCCAGTACCACACAGACAAAAAAAAAGTTTCTGTTTCATCTTCTGTTGAGTGGTTTGTGGACAGAAGGCACGGCAGAAGCACTGGCAGAAAGCTCTGCCAGAACAGAGCTTTCCTCTTCCAGTTTGACTTGATAGCCAGGGGAAGGCAGCCACCTTGCTGGACTTGAGGTGCTTTGCAGGCCAAACCCTCGTTGCTAAAACCTCTTCACCCATCGAAGGTCGGCAGAAACTGCCAGTCACCAAACACGTGGAACAGCCTTGATCCCTGAACACTCAGCCCGTCACCAGAACGGTTGTAGAGCATGGTAGTCGCCTTTTAAAGGCTTTTTCTGCTCTCTGAAAACAGGCCTGCCTGCGTGGCGGTGGAGGAGTGAGCCCGTGGAGAGCCACCTGTGGCTCTGGTGTAGAAGTCCCTGTGGTGGTGTGTCCTCCCGTGGGTTGAGGTGCAGCCTGCTGCTTCCCTCGTGCCTTATAATTCATTTCAGTTTATTGTGTTTACTCCAGCTGAACATTTTTGAGTAGGATAGCAAGGCAAAATATTTTTAAGTCATTTTCAAAAATAATAACTGGCAGCTTTAGTGGAGAAAGAGAAGGAACAGGACATGACTCCAAGTTCTGAGTCACTAACACTCAGAAGCCAGAGTCATATGCCAGTGTTCACAGAAATGGGTGAGGAAGATGGAGGGAAGGCAGAGTGTGAGCGGTGCTGACGAGGATCGCTTGTTCTAAGGTGACTTGAAAAGAGGGCTTGCAGGCACTCGGAGGCAGCCCTTCCCTGCACCTGAACCTGCTGCTGCTTAGCAGACGTGCTCCTGGGGGCATCTTGGCCTGGCAGAGCCCTGGAGGGGCCTGCCTAACCTGTGCATTCCAGCCTTCCCTGGCTACACTAGGTAGAAGACTTCTGACCCCACAAATCGGTCTCTGGAGAACCCCAGTGTCCAAGCACCAAGAGATGGCCATGTGTCTTCTGTCCTTCACAGCATTAGGAGGTTGTAACAGAATCTCAGTTCAATGAGTGTGAAGCCAAGAATTGGCAGCTAACCTATTTCTTCTGTAGATCATTCTTACTAGAGGTGTTTTTCTAAACATGCAGCCTGTATAGGTTGCAGAGGCACATCGAGTTAGCATGGTAGCCTGTTGAATTGGGAGCTTCATGTTTGATGGACCCCAGGTGCTCAGAGCCACACCCTCGGTGGCTGTGCACTAGGACAGGAGGTGCCGGCTTTCCCACCAGCAGGGAGGGAAGAGGGATGTGGCCATGGTGCTGCCTTCACAGCACGACCTCATAATAACCCCAATGTTTCCCACCTTTGCAGGAGGAGCTAGCCAACACTATTTCCCAGCTCATCCATGTTGTTAACAACTCAGAAGCCCGTAAGTCCTGATATTTCATGACTTTCAAAACTTCCTGTTCATCGGATTGGGTAACTTGCCAGGAAATTCAGTATTGTTTCTTCTTCTTCCCTCAAAGTGAGTTTTTCAGGCTGCTACCTTAACATCTGGTGCTGATACTGTGTGGACATCAGGCAACAAGCTGTTTGTGGCCTGGCGTGCTGGCACACGCTTGGGAGGCGGAGACAGGAGGATCGCACAGGTTCGAAGCCAGCCTCAGCTACTTAGTGAGGCTCTCAGCAACTTAGTGAGACCCTGTTTCCAAATAAGTTATAAAATAGGGCTGGGAATATAGCCAGGAGGTAGAATGCCTCTGGGTTCCACCCCCACTACCACACACACACACACACAAAAAAAAAATACAATAGACTTAGGTATCGACTGCTAAGAGAGTGAAGAGGAGGGGGTCTTATGAAGAATCATTTGACATCTCAAAGAATCGAATCAGCAGTTCTTCAGCATCTCCAAGTTCTGAGTCACTAACACTCAGAAGCTAGAGTCATATGCCAGTGTTCACAGTGACCTCTGATGCCAGGTGTGTCCTCCCTGAGGTTCCAGACATCACAGGTCATGCATGAATGGGTACAGAACATCACTGATAGTACACCACCAAGTAGATCCTCTACCAAAGAGAAAAGATAAAAGGGAAAATTAAGATTTCTGAGATGGATTTCAATTACTCAGGAAGAAAAGACAACAGAGTTTGTTTGGCTTAGAGCACTCCTCAGAACAAAACCAACCTAGTGGCTTGAATAATAAACAGTGATTCTGACTTTTAGCTGGCTTTTTTTTTTTTTTCTTTCAGTACTGGGGGTAGAACTCAGGGCCATTCTATCTCCAAGCTATACCCCCAGCCCTAATTTTTATTCTTTATTTTGAAACAGGGTCTCACTGAGTTGCAAAGTTACTAAGTAGCTGAGGCTGGCCTCGAACTGATATCCCAAATGCTGGGATTACAAGTGTATGCCACCATGCCCAGCTAGCTGGCTCTTAATGGATAAAACTGTGCATATGATGTTTAACTTTACATATATTAATAATGTTAAGCTGGACGTGGTGGCACACGCTTGTAATCACAGTACTTGAGAGGCTGAGACAGGAGGATCTGTGTTTGCGGACAGCCTAAGCTACTTAGGCTCTGATTCAAAGAAAGAATAAAAAATAGGGCTAGGGTTGTAGCTCAGAGGTAGAATCCCCCTGATTTCAACCTCCAATCCTCCAATACCACAAGAAGAAAAAAAATGTTACTTAGGTATGGTGTGGTACACACTTGTAATCCTAGTACTTGGGAGGCGAAGACAAAGAAGGTCCAGGTTCAAAGCCAGCCTGGGCAACTTAGTAAGGCCCTCTGCAACTTAGTGAGACACTGTTTTAAAATAAGAACTAACAATGGGCTAGAGGTATAACTTGGAGGTAGAGTGCCTCTGTGTTTAATCTCCAATACCAAAAAAAACGAAATTAGGTTGAGACTGGGGTTGGTGACATGCTTTGTAATCCCAATAACTTGGGAGCCCGAGACAGAAGGAGCTCAGGTTCATGGCAGCCTCTGCAACTTAGACCTTGTTTCAAAGTCAAATCGGCTGGGGCTTAACTAAGAGGTAGAATGCCCCTGAGTTCAAATCCCAGTATCACAAAAGGAAGGAGGGAGGGAGGGAGGAGGAATAAGGTTACTGTGAAAAGCAGTAAATCCAAGTAGTCAGCAATTATTTTCGATGGAAAAGGGCTAGTTTAGTGACTTCGAAGAGAAAAATAGAATGTAGGTTTTCATCAAGATCAATTTTAAGAATTTTTTTTTAATTAATGGCTTTGAATTGATAGTTGAGTATATTTGCAGGGGACACGGTCAATAGATATGGATCAGAGTCTCAGTTTTAATAGAAACATGGCTTTGTGGATAAGAGAAACCTCCAGAGAGAACTCTTGACTGGGAGATGTTATCCTCCTTACTGATACTATGATCATGTTTTTATGTGAATTTAAGGGAAGTTATTGAGCATATTTAGTTATTGACCAGGTTTTCTAGCTCCCCAAGAATTCCTGAGACAAGTAAATAAACCACAGTAGTTTCTCTTCACTGTTCTTACTGTGCGGCTGTGCTCACATGCACACTGAACATTCAGAGCCTCTTGTTCCTGCAGAGCACCTGTTCATTCAGACCTTTTGGCAAACGATGAATCGAGAGTGGAAGGGGATAGACAAGCTGCGTCTGGACAAATACTACATGGTAAGGCTAGCAAGCCTTGGTCCACACTGACTCGAGCTTATGTGCACCTGTGATTCCCACTACTTGGGAGGCTGAGCAGGAGGACTGAAAATCTGAGATCAAGCCATTCATGGCGCTGCATGCCTGTGGTCCCAGTACCTTAGGAGCTGAGACAGGAAGATTGCGACTTGAATACAGTCTCAGCAACTTAGTGAGGCCCTATTTCAAAACAAAAAATAAAAAGCTAGGGGGCAGGGCATGGTGTCACACACTTGTAATCCTAGTACTTGGGAGACTGAGACAGGAGGATTGCCGGTTCATGGTCAGCCTCAACGTAGGCCCTCAGCAACTTAGTTTTCTATTTTGAAAGAGGTTTCAAAATGTGAATAAAAAGCACGGCTGGGGATGGGGCTTGGAGGTAGAATGCCCTGGATTCGATCCTCAGTACTACCCAAAAAAAAACAAAAAGGAGCTAAGTGAGTCAGGTGCGGTGGCATATACCTGTAATTCCAGTACTGAAGAGGCTGAGACAGGAGGATTGCAGGTTTGAGCACAGCCTCAGCAATTAGTAAGACTCTTGTCAACTATATGACCCCATTCCAAAATAAGAGTAAAATAGGGTCAGGGTAAGCTTGGAGGTAGACTGCCCCTGGATTCAATCCCCGGTATCAAAAACAAAGGGGAGGCTGGGCGTGGTAGCGCACGCTTGTAATCCCCGCACTTGGGAGACAGAGACAGGAGGATAGCGCTGGTTCGAAGCCAGCCGCGCTGGCGTAAGAGACCCTGTTTCCAAATAAAAAAGTATAAGATAGGTCTGGGAGTGTAGCCCAGAGGTAGAAGGGCTTCCAGAAACCCAGTACCACCAAAAGGGGGGGGACTAAGTGATACAGCTCCCTTGGCTCAGTCCCCAGCATTGCACAGACATGCGCGCACACAGAATGGAAAGCTCATTCATGCCGCCAAGCAAGCGCCAGGCGTGGTGTGGTGGAAGTAACGTACCGGGATTGCTGGGGGCATTGTGTATATGCACCTCTTTAAGCTGTTGGGTATGAGTTTGGTTATCATTGGTGAATGTTACTTGATCTAAAAGTTAAATATGCTTAAAATTATCATTTGGTCTCCTTATTTCGCCAAGATGATTAACAATTCTTTTTTTTTTAATAAGCTGACCCGTCTGGTTCTGAGGCAGTCCTTTGAAGTACTGAAGCAGAATGGCTGGGAAGAAAGGTTGGTAAACATTTTGAATTGAATTATTTTGACTGTCGGTTCTAAAAATAAACCTTTGTAGATAATAGATGTTGTTTCAAGATTTTCAGTTAATTGGAAAATATGAATTGCCTGATATGTGTAGTATACGCCTTAGATTGCTAGAAGATACAAAATAGCCTTACCCAGAGAGGACTTCAAGTTTTATAGAAGGGCATAGAATAAAATAGTTACATACATGTGACGGATGGTATTTATGGTTTTGGTGCTGGTGGTGGATTCTTTTCCTTGGCCCATTTAGAAATAATGAGCTGGGAAACTCAAGACTCAGAAGTAGGATTTATTATAAGTTGGGGTGGAGGAGACTCCAAAGAAGGCTGTGGACAGAATGTCCTTCCAGGGCACTCCTCCCCCGAGGTCTCGGGTCTTACAGAGGGTGGTCTTTTTGAGGCTGTTACACTGATGACTCTCTTTCCCACAAATGCAGACGCAGACAGCCTGCCCACGTGCCAAGACCAGCCAGAGGGAGGGAGGGGGCCACTAAGTGGTAGCAGGCAGGGCTGCGAATGATCTCTCTGCCCAGTGCAGCAAAAGGGACTGTCTGTTTTTGCATTCTTGCTTTCTTCTCTGTACAAGGGCTAGTCTGACATCACAAATTGGGGTTTAGCTACTTGAAAAGGAAGGTGTATGGTGACTGTAACTTTCTTACCTCATTGCCATTTCGACTGGAAGCCCAAACACCAGGCTGGGATGAGTAGGAAGCAGTGTGTTGTGACCTTTTAAATGCCTGCTCTGCTTCTGGACGGGGCATGAGATGAAATTGTCTGCCCATTCTCGGCTCAGCAGCTAACACTTTATCCTGATTTAAGTGGTCCCTGTAAAGCTGCCTCAGCCTTGCATTTGCTGGTGTGCAGTGTAAGCACTAAGTATTTTGTTTTCTCTTGGGGAAGAGAGCAGTGTTGCTGTGCTGCATTAAAAGAACCACGTGTTGTTTTCTTTAGCCAGATCAAGATTTTTCTAGATGTTCTGATGAAGGAGATCCTGTGTCCTGAGAGCCATTCTCCTGATGGAGTGAGGTTCCACTTCATTGATATTTACCTGGATGAACTATCCAAAGTGGGAGGAAAAGAGGTGAGCAGCAGTCAGACGCCCCGCCAGCAGTGTGCTGAGGGGAGATGCTGCCTCTTGGCTCCGGTGCCAGGGCGGCGGCAGCATACGCTGGTGCATCCTCGGTGGGTGCAGTCATCCCTCACTGGGAGTGCATCCTAAACAGTGGGTGGTACCTGTGGGTAGATGCACATGATGGAAGTCGTTTATAAAACAGAATTGAGCACGGCATGGTGACGCATGCTCATGATCCCAGTATGTAGGAGTCTGAGACAGGAAGATCACAGGTTCAAGGCCAGCCTCAGCAAGTACTGACTCTCCTCAACCTAGCAAGACCATCTCTATTTCAACATAAAAAACTAAAGTAAGGCTAAGGTTGTGGCTCATCGGTAAGATGCCTCTGGGTTCAACTCCAGTACCTTAAAAAAAACCTAACCTGGCATAGTGGCACACCTATAATCCCAATGCTTAGGAGACTGAGACAGGAGGATTGCAGGTTCAAGGCCAGCCTCTGCAACTTAACAAGACCCTTTTTAAAATTTAAAAATAAGCCAGGCATGGTGGTGCACACTTGTAATCCCAGTACTTGGAAGGCTGAGACAGGAGGTTCAAGGACAGTCTCAGCGACTTCTTGAGACCTTCTTTCTAAAATCAAAAGAGTTGGAAGTGTGTTTTGGAGGTAGAATGCCCCTGGGTTCAGTGCTCAGCACCAAAAGACCTCCTCTCACGCTGTGCGGGGGTCTCTGCAGCTTCTCGGGAGGAAGGCCTATGTGTTGCAGAGCAGCGCTCGCTGGGAGGGCGGTTCTCTGGTCACTCACTGACACAGATGGCTGTAGGATGGCCGGGCCTTGAGCTTAGCCCACCCCTAGCAGGGTCTTTGTGGGTGTGTGAGATGCTATTACTGACCCTGGTTCAACCTGTGACCACTGCAAGGGGTCTCTTCCGGGCACATCAGAAAGGAGAAGGCTTTTTTCTCACTTACTCTTTCCTATTTTGTGTCTGCATTACAGCTTTTGGCAGATCAGAACCTCAAGTTTATCGACCCATTCTGCAGAATTGCCGCCAAGACTAAGGAGTGAGTGATCACGTTGGCTTTTGTGCCTCAGGAGCTGCTAGAGGCGGGAAGGTGCCGCGTGCGATGCACAGGAAGCTTGAGGGTCATCTGAGTAAGAACGCGTGTTCTTACTCACCAGCGAGGCCTGTGGAGTGCGCTTCAGCTCTCCCGGCTCCCTTTGCCACTCGTTCTGGGTGTGCCCTCCCACACCCAGAGTTGTGCCAGCTGGGCACCCCGTGGCCCCTTGTCTGCATTTGGTTGCACCCCGTGCGGCAAGGGTACAGGAGCTGCTGGCCCTGTGGCGGTCCCGGTGGGTCCCAGGCTGAAGTGCGTATGTGCGCCCCTGCTCCTCCCACCCACACGAGGCCCGTGCCGCTTGTTTCAATCTCATTCTCTGTTGTGCTTCTGCCCCAGCCACACGCTGGTCCAGACCATAGCCAGGGGCGTCTTTGAAGTCATTGTGCATCAGTCTCCTCTTGTTCCTGAAGAGACAGTGGAGGAACAGAAAACGAAAATGGGTGGCTGCAGCCACTCCGAAGAAGAGATCCCTAAAAGCGAAATGACGTGGAGAAAAGCAGTCAGCAGCAAGAAGACAGGTGAGAGTCTCCCTTGGGTGGGCTTCCTCTGTGTGTGTGGCTGGGAAGGGTGCTGAGGCGTTCCACCTCTGAGCTACGCCCTCAGCCCTTTTGATTTTTCTTTCCCATAGCTCGGGTTTATTTGCACAAACAGCCTAGGGGTCACACCAGTCCTCCTGTCCTCGTTCGCAGACGGCCTTCACAGGGGCTTGCACACCCTTGAGCGCTGCAGCCAGAGCTGCCAGTGCGTCCAAGGACTTGGTGCAAGCTTTGGCGATGCGGGCACGGATTCGCTTGCTGAGCTTGGGGTGGGCAATGAGACCGAGCTGGTCACGCTTGCGGGTGGCGCGCGTGGGGGTCTTGGGCATAGGCTCTGCAGGCCTCACAAGGCCTTGGCCTCCGCACATGCGTGCTTGGCCTTGGCTGCATCTTCTTCAAGCTCTTCTTGTGCTTCTTGGCAGAACGCATATTCCCCCAGGAACTCGGGGTCTACCCCCTTAAGAGATTCGTATCTTTGGAATCGAGGTTTCTTGATGCCATATCTGTGCCATTGCGAGACTGGTTGTGTGTGGTGTGGTTCTTGGACTTGGCCATGTCTGTACTGTACGCTGCTGTTCTAGACTAGCTTCTGGAACCAGAAGAAGAACACTCTCAGCCCTTTTATATTTTGTTTTGAATCAAGGTCTTCTTAAGTTGCTGCAAGTCCCACTAAGTTGCTGAGGCTGTCCTCGAACCTGCAACCCTCCTGTCTCAGCCTCCCAAATACTGGGATGATGGGTATGCTCTGCCTCACTCAGCTCTTTTATTTATTTTATTTTTATTTTTATTTATTTATTTTTTTTATTCAGGTCTGGAGATGCAGCCCAGGGGCATTCTACCTCCGAGCAACACCCCCAGCCCTATTTTTTATTCTTAATTTGAAACAGGGTCTCACTGAGTTGCAAAGGGCCTCACTAAGTAGCTGAGGCTGTCTGCGAACCGTGAGCCTCCTGCCTCAGCCTCCCAAATGCAGGGATTACAAGTGTGTGCCACCATGCCCAGCTTTTTCCCCTTATTTTGAAACAGGGTCTCACTGAGTTGCAGCGGACCTAAGTAGCTGAACCTGCAATCCTATCTCAACCTCCCATTACAAGCTTGCACTACTGCACCCAGATTCCAAGCAAATTTTTTAATTCACCTTTGGCATCTCACTAAACACAGCCTAGAGCTGACTTGTGGAAGGTGTCTCTGTCTTGGATACCTCCCAAGGAAGTGGGGTACATTAAGAGGCCTGTGCCTGGAAGAAGCCCAAGGAGGACCCCAGAACAGTCGTGCCTGTCTCTGGGACCTCATGGCTCTGAGGGCTCTGCCATTGCTTGCCGTCCTGTTGGGGGTGCTCGTTTTGGTGTGTGGAGGCACGTCTGCATGCGCTCTCCCAGAGGCCTTCTCTGCAGTCAGGAATGCCTGCTGCTCTGTGGCTTTCCTTGCCCTACTCGGTGTGCAGCCCCTCTCTTGGCTGTACCCACTGTGGGCTGACACCATCCCCCACCGTCTGCATCCCTGGAGCTCACGCAGAGTGCATCTGAAGCTGCAGGCCTGGCACCTCATGGTGACCTGTGGCTCCTTGGTACACAAAGTTAAATGAATGGGTAGATTTGGGTTTACCCAGCTTTGGAAGTATTGCATAGCTGAGGAAGGAAATGGGGAGCCTTGAGAGGTCTGTGCATGATGGATACCCTAGGGGATACCCCAGACCTGGTCACATGAGCTCACATGCCTTCTGTCTCCAGGATCTTATCTTCTCTTAAAGAGAAGCAGAGTTTGAGGGCTGGGGAGTAGCTTATTGGTGGAGGATTACCTAGTGTGCTTGAGGCCCTAGGTCCATCCGCAGCACCACACAAAGAAAAAAAAAAAAAAAAGAATCAGATTTTCTAAAAACTTAGGGGCCAAGGAAAATTTAGTAAAACCAGGACAAGAGCTGGGCATAGTGGTGCACACTTGTAATCCCAGTACTTGGGAGGCTGAGACAGAAGGATCGCGCAGGTTTGAAGCCACCCTCAGCTACTTAGTGAGACCCTGTTTCCAAACAAAATATAAAATAGGTCTGGGAGTGTAGCCTGGAGGTAGAAGGCCCCTGGGTTCCATCCCCAGTACCACAAAAAAAAAAAAAAAAAAAAAAGAGCTCTATGTAGGAGACTAATATTTATATGTGCCTTTAAGAATCTGGGAGGATGGATGGAAATGTCACTAGCCACGTGTACACGTGTACAGCATTATGAGAATCCCGGGTCTCACGACATGCGAGTTGCTGCTGGCTGAGTATCCCTATCCTACCATTGGAGATTTTTTTCCCCCCCAGGGGCATTCAACCTCCAAGCCTTTTTTTTTTTTTTTTTTTTTTTTTTTTTTTTTTTTTTTGGTGGTACTGGGGTTTCTGGAAACGCTTCTACCTCCAGGCTACGCTCCCAGACCTATTTTATATTTTTATTTGGAAACAGTCTCTTAAGCCAGCACGGCTGGCTTCGAACCAGCGCGATCCTCCTGTCTCTGCCTCCCAAGCACTGAGATTACAAGGGTGCGCCACCACGCCTGGCTATTTTTTATTCTTTATTTTGAAACAGGGTCTCACTAAGTTGTGGCGGGCCTCACTAAGTAACTGAGGCTGGCTGCGAACCGTGATCCTCAGCTCTCAGCCTCTCGAATGCAGGGATTACAAGCGTGCGCCACCACACCCAGCTCACAATCTGAAATTCTTGAGCACCAGCATGACACTTAAAAAGGTCCAGATTTTAGAACATTTCAGACTTCTGGGTTAGGGATACGCAGCCAGTAAAGTCTATGCAAATATTTCAAAATCCATAAAGGTCCTAAGTCTGAAATGCTTTTAGTCCTACGCATTTTGGATAGGGCTACTCAGACTATAAAATAGACTTCCACAATGGTCCTAAACTTAGGCTAGCAACAGGCTCCTGAGCCCATCTTCACTGTGGAGACCGGCATGGAGCCCTGCGCCGCTGGCCTGGGTCCCTGCACTCTGGAGCAGCAGAGGCGGCAGGACTGGGGGTTTGGGTACGGCATGATTGAGCAGCGAGGCAGGGTGTGCTTTCCCCAGGTGGCCCCGTTTCCGGGATAACCAGCTGGGTGCAGCAGTGAAGTTTTCTCTTTGAAGGAATCGTCTTTTTTACTAGGAGACACCTAATTAGATATCGCTCTGCTGTATGCTTGGCATGTCGTGAATTTTGTCTTTGCCTGTGTTTTGGCAGCACTGGGCAAATGTCACTCCAGGAAAGACGGAATCAGTGATGAGAGAGACAACGGTGGAGCCTTCGAGGACACAGGGCTGCTTCTCCAGGTGGGGTGGTGGTTGCTTTTTATAGGACAGGGATTTGCTGCGGTGGCCTGGCTGGAGAATTGGGGTCAGAGCTACTTAAGCTGGGGGCCTGAAGTGTAAAGCCCATCATAATCCCTTCTGTCACTGATGTCGCCTTCCTTAGCACGAGTTTATGGGAGACCAGTTTAAATACAGGGAGTGTTGAAAGATAATAGTCCACATTTTGAATTGCTAAGATCTGTTCTGTTCTGTATAGCAGAGCAGTTCCAGCAGTGCTTTTCAAATAAAATTTTGCCATGTTACCAAGTACAACTTGGAAATCTCCATGAATCTTAAAAGAGGCACCGGCACACATGGTGGCTTCTCCTGGCATGGCTCGTGCTCACGCCTTGTCCTGCAGTCTCGGCTCGAGTGGCTGGGACAGCCCTCTGGCTCTGAGAACGGTAGTGAGTGCTTCACGTCGGGCTGTATTGTCTCACTGTAAGGCTGTTCTGTTTCGCCTGTAGTTTGACTATAAAGCTGTTGCCGAGCGACTCCTGGAAATGACCAATAAGAAGAACACCCCTCCCTTCAATCGGAAGCATCTCTGCAAGCTGATCAGAAAGTAAGCGGTTGGGAGGCTCCTGCCTCCTGGCGCAGGGCCACTGCCTGCTCCTTCGCCTTTCGCTGTGCCCTTTCTTTCATACCAATGTCACGGACACATAGCCTCAGGATTTGTTGGTTTCGATTTTTGGGTATTTTTTGTGGTGCCGGGGATGGAACCCAGGGTCAGTGTATCTCCATGCTACACCCCCAGTCATATTTTTGTGGTCTTTTCCTTTTTTTTTTTTTTTTTTTTTTTTTTTTTTGGTGGTGGTGGTGGTACTAGGGATGGAACCCTTCTACCATCCGGCTACACTCCCAGACCTATTTTTTATATTTTATTTGGAAACAGGGTCTCTTAAGCCAGCACGGCTGGCTTCGAGCCTGCGCAATCCTGTCTCCACCTCCCAAGCACAGGGATTACAAGCATGCACCACCATGCTTGCCTTAGTCTTTTTATTTTTGAAACAGGATCTCACTGAGTTGTGAAGGGCCTTGCTAAGTAGCTAAGGCTGTCCGTGAACTGCGATCCTCCTCTGGTTTCAGCCTCCCGAAAGCTTGGGATTACAAAGAATGCGTTACCACGCCCAGCCAAACTTCAGATTTAGCCAAGCCACTGATCTGAGCACTGCTGTGTTAGAAGGCTCCCACAGGCCGGGCGTGGTGGCGCACACTTATAATCCCAGCACTTGGGAAGCTGAGACAGGAGGGTTGCAAGTTGAAGGACAGCCCAGCAACATAGCAAGACCCTCAATAACCTCGCAACACCATTCCAAAATATGAAGAATGCTGAGGGGGTAGCTCGGAGGTAGAATGTCCAAGTTCAATCCTCAGTACCACAAAAAGGAGGGGGGCCTCGAGGTAGTTTCCTTACTCTGTAGCTGGGTCAGCCATGGCCGGGAGGGTGAGTGGCGTGCCCAGGCTTGGTGTTGGTGCCCTGTCCAGCCTTCGTGCACCTCCACACCCTGCAGCCCTCAGCCCTGCTCCCTTCGAATGCCCTGAGATCATAAAGAGAACTCCACTTGGCACACCCCACTGGAGGACTGAATAGAACTGAAGAGCCAAGTCCTTTCTCCTTCAGAAGCAAGTGAGGGGCCCGGTGTGGTGGCGCACGTTTGCAATCCCAATGTTTGAGAGGCTTGAGTCAAGAGAACAAGTTCGAGGCCAGCCTCAGCAATAGAGTGAGCCCCTGCTTCAAAATAAAAAGGGCTGGGAGTATAGCTCTGAGGTAGAATGGCCCTGGGCTCAATCCCATGTGCCCAAAAAAAAAAGGTGAGGAAAAAATTGATTTTTAGCCAGCTGTGATAACACATGCCTATAGTTCTAGCAACTTGGGAGGCTGAGGCAGGAGGATCACAATTTCAAAGCCAGCCTGGGCAACTTGGTTAGATGCTATCTCAAAATAAAAGGTTAAAAAGGAGGGAGCTGGGGATATAGCTAAGTGGTAGAGTGAGTTCAGTTCCTACTACAGGAGGGGAAAAGAATTATTTCTTGGTATTTTTTGTTTTTGTTTTTTTTTTTTTTTTTGGTTTTGGTTTGGCCTCGCTACAGCACCATATGTACTAAAAAATTGGGTTTGGTTTTGTGTGTTACTGGAGATCAAACCCAGGAGCATTCTACCTCTTGAGCTGTACCCTGCGTCCCTTTTTATTTTACTTTTTATTTATTAATTTATTTTTAACACGGTACTAGGGATGGAGTCCAGGAGCATTCTACCTCCGAGCTACACCCCCAGCCCTATTTTCTTAACCTTTGTTTTGAAACAGGGTCTCACTGAGTTGCAGAGGGCCTCACTAAGTCACTGAGGCTGTCTGCAAACCGCGATCCTCCTGTCTCAGCCTCCCAAATGCTGTGAAAAAGCATGGGCCACCACGCCTGGCTCTCTTTTTGACAGAGTCTCACTAAGTATCAGAGGGCCCTCTAACTTGCTGTGGCTGGCCTTGAGCCTGCAGTCCTGTCCCAGCCTCCAAGTACATGGGTTACAGGTGTGCGCCACCAAACCTAGCTTTTCTTGGTAGTGTGTGTATGTCAAGATAGCCTCTAGACACTGTCCTTGACGGTGTGGGTGATGGTGAGGGCAGTTTTGTTCTAGGTTTCTCCCTTCATATCTCACCACCTTCCCTCAAGACAATTTCTCCTCTGCTGGAGGAATAGGAAGTCAGCTAATGCTGTCCAAAGATTGCCTGTTGTAAAGGCCCAGTGCCTGTGTCTACAGAAGACATAAAGGTTAAGCCAGGTGTGATGGAGCAAGCTTGTAATCCCAGTACTTGGAAGGCTGAGACAGGAGGATCTGATTCATAGCCAGCCTCAGCTACATAGGCCCTCTGCAACTTACTAAATAAAGATTAGAAAATAGAGCTAGGGGTGTAGGTCGGAGGTAAAATGCCCCTGGGTTCCATCCCCAGTACTGAAAAAAGAAGAAAAAAAGCTGAAAAGGCTTTTATGTCTCTGTTTTCTTTTTCAGGTTCCAAGACCTCTCTGAAGGTGAGGATGGTAATTCAAGATGTTCTTACTGAATATGGACCCCATGAGGGCATCTCTGCCAGATGTCAAGAAACTGGGTTGAAGGGCACTCGTTGAAAACCCATCCTAAATTTAGCAGGGCATGGTTGCGCACACTTGTAATCTCAGCATTGGGAGGCTAAGACAGAAAACCCGTCCTAAGAGATGGTATCCCCAACCTGTGCCCTTCCTGGAGCAGCCCGAGGCAAAGGCTGTGAGCCTACCAGCCTACCAGCCTTCCATCCTGGGCATCCCCTATATGCCAAAGCTGGGGCAGGCTGCCCTCTTGTGTGTGGGCAGTGTGACAATTTTGTGTTGTTTTAACTAGGCAAGGTTTCTTTTTTTTTTTTTTTTTTTTTTTATGGTACTGGGGTTGGAACTTAAGGGCATTGTTCCTCCGAGCTATACCCCCAGGTCTTTTTTTTTTTTTTTTTTTTTTTTTTTTTCTGTTTGGAGATGGAACCCAGAGGCATTTGACCTCCAAGCTACACCCCCTGCCCTACTTTTTATTCTTTATTTTGAAACAGGGTCTCACTAAGTTACAAGTTATGCAGGGCCTCACTAAGTAGCTGAGGCTGTCCGGGATCCGCGATCCTCCAGTCTCAGCCTCTCGAATGCTGGGATTACAAGTGTGCGCTTAACTAGGCAAATTTTTTTGTTGTTGTTGTTCCTGGAAACCCTTCTACCTCCAGGCTACACTCCCAGACCTATTTTATATTTTTATTTGGAAACAGGATCTCTTAAGCCAGCAAGGCTGGCTTTGAACCTGCGCAGGGATTACAGGCGTGCACCACCACGCCTGGTGCAAATTTTTACTGGACTAGGAAGACTCCAATTTTTTTTCTTACTTTGAACCTCCAATTTGATCCTTTATGAAGGAAAGTCCAAGCTCTTGGGGTCCCTTTCGTCTGCTATTATGATCCCCTACGAAAATCCGCTGTAAGCTTGGTTACATCTGAGCAAGTCAGGGAGCCCACTCCCCTGTCCCCTCATGCCCTGGGGAGCGTGGGATGGGAGTAGACAAAGGACCACAGCCTTCCAGATGCGGGCTGGAGAGACTGGCGAGGGTAGTGAAGAGGAGGCAGAAACCAGAATACAAAGTCATAGTTGGCTGGCTGGGCAAGGGGCAGGAGGCCTCGCGAAGCTGACCAGTGTCCTTTGGCATCTGGCAGGCAGCATATCTCAACTCGGTCTTGCTGAGGACATTTCTGCTGATGAAGACGACCAAGCCCTCAGTCAAGAAAAACAGAAGAAAAAAAGACAGAAACTGTTAGAGAAAGCTGACTTGGAAAAGGAGGGAGGTAAGCTAGAAGGCTTAAGATAGAGGCACTTCTGGCCCTCAGGTGGGAAGCTGAGTGTCTATCTGGGTGCTGTGGTGATCTGGGCAAAGTTTATAATCAACAGCTCATAAACTGCTGGCAGAGCAAAAAGTGACGTGGTGTGTGTGTGTGTGTGTGTGTGTGTGTGTGTGTGTGTGTGTGTGTGTGTTTTACTGGGGATTGAACCAGAGGCAAGGTACACCCCAGCCTTTGTTTTTGCAGTACTGGGGATGGAACTCAGGGACATTCTACCTTTGAGCTCCACCCCTGCCCTATTTTTTATTCTTTATTTTGAAACACTGTCTCACTGAGTTGCAGAGGGCCTCACTAGGTAGTGAGGCTGTCTGCGAACTGATCCTCCTGTCTCAGCCTCCGGAATGCTGGGATTATAAGCATGCGGCCACCATGTCTGGCTCTATATATTTTTGTTTTGAGACAGTCCTGATAATTTGCTGAGGCTGGTCTTGAACCTCTGATCCTCCTGTCTCAACCTCTCAAGTATTGATATTATAGGTGTGCACCACCACACCTGGCTAAAAAGTTAGTTTTTAATGGCTAAAAAGTAAAAAAAAAAAAAAAGTCCCCACTTGTTGGTCTTTTGTGTGGAACTACAGTTCCTGCTCACTGGTCTGAGGGCACCTTCGAGGGAATGGGGAGGGCGGCGCAGGCCTGGAACACCACTGCCCTGTGGAGCAGGGTTTTGGGGGAGGGGCCTTGGGCTTGGGTTTTTGGTGTTTGGAGTGGAACCCAGGACCTTGCACTTGCTAAGCACGCACTCTCCTGCGCCCCAGCCATGGAATGGGACTTCACTACCATTCTCCATCTTTGGCTCTAACCTCCTGGCCTTAAAGTTTCTAGAAATCTGATCATTTAGTCCCGTTTCCACTGAAATGGGCATGGGGGTTTGCAGTTACCTGTGGGGGATGGCACCAGGTGACAGCTTGAGGACACACTGAGGTGCGGAGGTCAGGACTGTCCTGTAAAAGTCAGGGTGCTGGGGGCTGAGGTGTGGCCAGCGGCAAAGCTCGTGCCTGGCATATTTGCGCTCCTGGGTTTCATTCCACCCCACAAACAGAAGTTAAGAAAACCCTGCTGCCAGTCCAGTCAGGCTCTCTCCCCAGCATGGGGAGCTTGCTTATGGGTCTGCATGTCCTTTAGGAAACAAGATCTTTCTTGCTGAGGAAGAAGACAGCGGAGGCAGCATTCAGAAAAGAAAAAGAAAGAAGAAGAAGAGGGGACTCCTCCAGCCTGAGGCCCCTGCCGGCGCTGGGGCTGGGAAGCACGAGGCTGCTCAGAGGCAGACTACGGGGCCATGCTCAGCTGAGCCCGGAGCAGAGGCCGAGGCCAGCACTGGGGAGGAGAATAGCTCAGAGCAGCCCCCCTCCGTCCCCGTGCACAAGAGGAGGAAGAAGCTAACGAGGAAGAGCCCAGGGGCCCAGGGAGATAACTGGGAACCCACAGAGCCGCCTCTGTGTCTGGAGGACAGATCTCAGAGTGGCCTGAGCAGCAGGCATCCGCAGGGACCTGCCACCAGTGTGTCAACAGACAGAGCCCAGGGCCTGAAGAGGAAGAGGAAGCTTGGAGCCCTCCCGGTCAACGGCAGCGGCCTGGCCACCCTGGCCTGGCCTCCAGCTAGCCCCGCAGAGGGAGAGGGCAGGCAGGCCACCCAGGCCCAGTGCAGGAGGCCACAGAAGAAGCAGGCAGAGCCCGGCAGCCTTGACCTCCACCACCTGACCAGTCAGAAAGCAGCAGCCTTAAAAAAGAGGAAGAGGATGAGAGAGATGTTGAACTTGGTAGAACACAATGGAACGCTGGCACCCAAAGTCAGGCAGATCCGAGCTCTGGTAAGGGGCCTCGCCTGGGGCGGGCCTGCGGGGCCTTTAAACCACGTGGCTGGGCACCCTGCCTCCTCCCGTCACAGGCTGGGGATGGTCAGGCCTGGGCTAAGCAATAGTGGAGGGAATCGCAGATTCCTGTCTAAGCGCCTCCCGTCCACTCCCTCCACCCTGGCCACAGGCTCGGAGCCTAGAGGCGGGGTGACACTGCTGGAAGCACCCTGTGCGCCGGCCTTGCTGCCCAAGTATACACCGGCAGGCACGGGTCCCAGCAAGTGCTGCTCTGCTTTTCTTCATCCACTTGACCCATCTGGACCCTTTGGGGAACAAAGGAAGCCCAGAATCCTCTTGTTACACTAAGGCTTTAGTCAGACTCTCTGTCTGCGTGGCTCTCTAGAGCCAAAAATGGAAAGAGGAACCAGGCTCCTGGCCTGCCCCGCACCCCTCTGTACACGGAGGTGGGCCAGCGCACATCGGTGCTTTGGACCATGCTGGCAGTCAGTGGCGCGAGACTTGACCCACAGAGCCCTGGCGGAGGGGCTCGTTCACTGCTCACACAGCACTTGGCAGTGGTCCTGACCTTGGGGCTGGATGGTAAGTTTGTGGTAGCAGAAGCCTCGGTGAGGGAGAGCGGAGCCCGCAGGCTGGACTTGAGGAAGTCAGCTTCTTGCCACGACCAGCTGAGTCGCCTTCAGCTCCGGGCTGAGCAGAGGCGCTGCCTTCATCGTGTCCATGGCTCTGGTCTCAGCAGGGACTCAGCCACGCACAGTGGTACACACCTGTAACCCCAGGGCTTGGGAGGCCAAGACGGGAGGAAAAAAGTTAAAAAAGGGCTGGAGCTGGAGCTGAGGATAGAATGCCCCTCGATTAGCTCCCCAGTGCACAAAAAAAGGTTGAGGTGGTGGCTGATGAATTTTCACAGCCAGGGGAGGCTTCCTCCTGAGGGCTGATGTCCATTAGCAGGAGGGAGCACTAGAGGACTGGAGGAGGCCACCGGCTTCGAGGCAGGAACACCAAGACCCTGCAGCACACCCCGCAGTGCCTGCTGAGCTGGGCTTCCTCCACACCAGAGGTCCCAGAGCCAGGCCTTGCCTGGTACAGTCAGGGTTACGCCCCACCGAGGATCTGCGCTGCCTCTGGGGCCTGCAGAGCCCAACGTGCACCCTGGCCCGCCATGCCAGACACCAGATTTGCAACCCATGCTACAGCTTCAGTCATGACTAGAAAATGAATTCTGGCTTAGCCGGTGGACTTTGGAAGGTAAAAGCAGGGAGAACATGAAACTGAAATGTGAAGATGAAAGTGGGTGCTTACTGCTGAGAACACATTTGCACACACCCGCTGGCAGGCGCCCATGTCTGAGGTCTGCACTGCAGGCATGGGGCTCCGGGCCAGGGGGTCTGCTCCAGTGGCTCGTACCTCACCAGCCTGCGCTGTCTGGATGTGGATGTGCGCGTGACCTGTGGCTCTGTGGTGTGACCCCCTTGGCTTCCTGCTCCTTGTTCCTCTAGGCAAGCAGCGGGACTCTCGGCCCTTTGAAGAAGCAGCCCCTGCGGACAGAGAAGGACTTTGTGAAGTTTGACTCTCACTTCTTACCAAAGCCACTGTTCTTCAGAAAAGCAAAGAGCAGCACCGTCACCACTGCCCCCTGCTCTCCAGAGCGGGCCCTGCAGGTGCGCGGCAGGCGGTGGCACGGGGAGGGGCTCTGGGCGGGGGCTCAGCAGGCTCGACGCCCTCCGATCTCTCCCCAGCGAGCAGGTCCCTATTGGTGGGGCCCACGAGCCGCGTCCGCCTGGGTGGCACTGCAGTGGTTTCTGGGTTGGGGCGCACTCTGGGGTCAGGCGTGGATTCAAGGTGCGGGTGAGGACACATCCTGCTGCAGGATGTGAGGCTCCTGGCCCCAAAGCCACGCCTCTCAAGTATATCGCACTGACACAGAAGTGAGTAAGGAAGAAATGGAGACTCGCACTCATATACAGGTTGAAGGAGGGGATCTTGAACTCTTCAAGAATAGACTGTTGGCATGTCCACATAATTTGGAGTCTTTATGCACGAGAACTTAGAAAATTAGCATTCATTACCCAATGATAAATGTCATTATAGGTCTAGTCTACTCGATTCTTATATAATCTACAAATTAAAAACTTATAAATTCTGGTAAAGTAATAGGGGCTAGCCAAGTGTGGTGGTACACACCTATGACCCAGTACTTGGGAGGCTGAGCCAGGTGGATCACAGGTTTCAGGCCAGTTTCACACATCTTAGCAAGAACTTGTTTAAAAATTAGAAATAAAGCCAGGCATGGTATAATCCTAGTACTGGGGAGGCTGGAACAAGAGGATCACAGACTCACTACGGGCCTCAGAAACTTAGCAAGACCCTCTGCAAGTTAGAGAGAACCTGTTTTAAATAAAAAGAGCTGGGCGTGGTGGTGCACGCTTGTAATCCCAGCCTTCGGGAGACTGAAGACAGGAGGATCGCGATTTGCAGACAGCCTCAGCCACTTAGTGAGGCCCTGTTTCAAATTAAGAATAAAAAATAGTGCAGGGGGTATAGCTTGGAGGTCGAATGCTCCTGGGTTTCATCTCCAGACCCACACAAAAAAAATAAGTAAATAAAAATAAAGCCGGGCATGGTGGCGCACACTTGTAATTCCTGCGCTAGGGAGGTGGAGACAGGAGGATCACGCAGGTTCAAAGCCAGCCACACTGGCCTAAGAGACCCTATTTCCAAATATAAAATAGGTCTGGGAGAATAGCCCGGAGGTAGAAGGGTTCCATCCCCAGTACCACCAAAAAAAAAAAAAAAAATTAAAATTAATAATAAAGTCGAGCTGGAGTTGTAGGTAGGAGGCAGAGTGCCCCTGAGCTCGGTCTTCTGTACCACAAATAAAGAAGCCGGGTGTGGTGGCGCACACTTGTAATCCCCACGCTTGAGAGGCGGAGACAAGAGGATCCAGCTGGTTCGGAGCCAGCCTCACTGGCTTAAGAGACCCTGTTTCCACATAAAAAAGTTAAAAAATAGGTCTGGGAGTATAGCCCGTGGGAGTGTAGCCCAGAGGTAGAAGGGCTTCCAGGAACCCCAGTACCACCAAAAAGAGAAAAAAGCCAGCGTGGTGGTGCACACTTGTAATCCCAGCACTTGGGAGGCTAAGACAGGAGGAGCATGCAGGTTCAAAACCAGCCTCAGCTACTTAGTGAGACCCTGTTTCCAAATAAAGTATAAAATGGGTCTGGGAATATAGCCCAGAGGTAGAAAAGCCCCAGGGTTCCACGCCCAGTACCACCAAAAAAAAAAGATAGGGCTGGAAGACTAGCTCAGAGATAGAATGCCCTTGGGTTCAATCCCAGTGCAAGAAAAAAATGCCACTGCCAGAAAGTCAAGTAGCAGGATGCTGGCGGGGACAGGATCGCGCGCTTGCGGTGCCATCGCGTGTGCCCGGGTTGGTGAACAGGTTGTGAGGCTTGCTCTCCTGAACAGCCAGGCGAGACTAAGCGCCTCTACTACAATGCCTTAGTTTTGTTCTTACTCTTACTTTTCTAATACAGCTAAACAAAACCCCCTCGAGCTCCAAGAAGGTCACCTTCGGCTTGAACAGGAACATGACTGCAGGTGAGCGGGTTTCCTTTGGGCTTTCTCTGGGAGCAGCGCTGCAGGAGTGGCTAGGGGGTCGCATAGCGGCGTGGCTGCCTCCACGGCCTCGGCCTCACAGTCAAGCACTACTGTGCACCCCTCACCTCCAGAGCTGTCCCCGCAGCGTGGGGTGAGGCAGGTTTGCTGAGATCCCCTGTAAAAGGCGATGGGAGGCACCTTTGTGCCCAGGTGCGCCTACAGCAGCAGGCTGTCTGTCTCCAGGCTGAGGGTCCACTGGCTCCGTGGCTATAGCTGCCTCTGCCAAAACTCAGGACCCCAGAGAAGGGCATCTCTACCTTACTGGTTTACAGTGGTGCTGTTTGTTTGTTTGATAAACCAAAATTTTGTGGGGCTTTTATATTGTTTTGAAGTGCTAAGTATTGAAACCAGGGCATGGTGTGTGCTAGACAAGCATCACTGAGTCACATCACAGCCAAAGTTTTTTTTTTGTTTTGTTTTGTTTGGGGGTTTTTTGTGGCACTGGGGATTGTACCCAGAGACATTCTACCTCTGATCTGTACCCCTAGTCCTGTGTTTTATTTTTAATTTGAAAGAGGGTCTTGCAGCCCGGCGTGGTTGTACACACTTGTAATCCCAGCATTTCGGAGGCTGAGACAGGAAGATCACAGGTTCGTGGCCAGCCTCAGCTACTTAGTGAGGCTATACACAACTTAGTGAGACACTGTTTCAAGATAAAGAATAAAAAAGGAAGCTGGGCATGGTGGTGAACGCTTGTAATCTCAACATTCATGAGGAGGAAACCGGAGGATCAAAGTTTACAGGCAGCCCCAGCTACTTAGCAAGGCCTTCGCAACAGTGAGACCCTTTTTCAAAAATAAAAAGACAAGCTGGGCATGGAGGTTCATGCTTGTAATCCCAACTCTTGGGAAGCTGAGACAGGAGGATCGCACAGGTTTGAAGCCAGCCTCAGCTACTGAGTGAGGCTCTCAGCAACTTAGTGAGACCCTGTTTCCAAATAAAATATAAAAATTAGTCTGGGAGTAAGCCGGGTGTGGTGGTGCACACTTGTAATCCCAGCAATTCAGGGGGGCTGAGACCTGAGGATGGCAGCTCGCAGACAGCCTCAGCTGCTTAGTGAGGCCCTCCACAACTTAGTGAGACCCTGTTTCAAATTAAAAAGAATAAAAATTAGGGCAGGGTGTGTAGTTCGGTCAAATGCCCATGGGTTCCATCCCCCAAACCCACCCCCACAAAAAAAAATTAGTCTGGGAGTATAGCCCAGAGGTAGAAAAGCCCCTGAGTTCCATCCCCAGTATCTAAATAAATAAATAAATAAACAAACAAACAAACTAAAAACAAGAGCTGGGAGCGTCGCTCAGAGGTAAAGTGCCCCAGGGTTCCATATTCAGTACTGCAAAAAAATAAATAAATAAAAAATAGGGCTAGGTGTGTAACTTAAATGTAGAATGCCCCTGGGTTCCATCCCCAGTACAGCAAAAAAGGGGTGGGGGGTCTTGGGGTCTTGCTAGGTTGCTGAGATTCTCACTACCAACTGAGGCCGTCCTATCTCAGCCTCCCCGAGCACTAGGATGATAGGTATGTGCTACCACTCCTGGCTCCAATCCTTTTTATTGGTTTTTCTTTTTTTTTTTTTTTGGCAGTACTGGGGTGTAACCCAGGGGCATTTTACCTCCAAGCTATACCCTCAACCCTGTCTTTTAGTTTTCATTTTAGAAACAGGGTCTCACTGAGTTATAAAGGGCCTCACTAAATGGCTGAGGCTGTCTGCAAACGCAAACCGCCGTCCTCCTGTCTCAGCCTCCCGAGTGCTGGATGACAAGGGTGCGCCACCACACCCAGCTTGTCCACACCTTTTTAGCAACGTGTGTGATGATGGAGACTGAGACGAGAGAACCACAGATTTGCGGCCACCCTTGGCCATCTTGTGGGGCCCCCTGCAACTTGCAACTTAGGGAGGCCTCTTTGAAAGTAAGAAAATAGGGCTTGCAGGCACAGCTCTGAGGTAGAGTGCCTCTGGGTGCAATCCTTAGTACCACGCAAAAAGGATTTAAGGAGCTGGACACAGTGGCACACAGCTCTCATCCCACAGATGGTGGCAACACAGAAGGCTGAGGCAGAAGAATGCAAGTTCAAAGCCAGCCTGGATAATGTAGCTAGACATTGTATCAAAATAAGCCTGGCGTGGTGGTGCTGTTATCCCAGCATTTGGAAGGCTGAGACAGGAGGATGGCAATTCATGAACAGCCTCAGCTACTTAGGCCCTTTGCAACCCAGTGAGACCCTATTTCAAAATAAAGAATAAAAAATCAGACTGGAGGTGTATCTCGGAGGTAGAATGCCCCTGGGCTCCGTCCCTAGTACTGCAAATTAAATAAATAAATAAATAAGCCAGGTACAGTGGTGCACACCTATAGTCTCAGCACTTGTAAGGCTGAGGCAGGAGGATTGTAGGTTTGAGGCCAGTCAGAACAACCTGGTGAGATGCTGAGCAGCTAAGACTCTGTTTCAAAATAAAAAGGGCTAGAGGTGTGGCTTGGAGGTAGCCTGCGTGAGGTTAGTCCCCAGTACCAAAAAGCTGGGCACGCAGCATGGTGGTGCACGCTTATAATCACAGTACTTGGGAGTCTGAGAAAGGAGGATCACAGGCTGTGGGCCAGCCTCAGCAACTTAGTGAGACCCTTTGCAACCGGGCGTGGTGGGCACGCTTGTCTTCCCCGCACATGGGAGGCAGAGACAGGAGGATCGCGCAGGTTCAAAGCCAGCTGTGCGCGCCGGCTTAGGAGACCCTGTTTCCAAATATAAAAAGTAAAAATAGGTCTGGGAGTGTAGCCCGGAGGTAGAAGGGCTTCCAGGAACCCCAGTACCACAAAAAAAAAAAAAAAAAAAAAATAGCCAGGTGTGATAACTCATGTTTGTAATCCCAATACTTGGGAGGCCGAGGCAGGAGGATTGTGCAGGTTTGAAGCCAGCCTCAGCTACTTAGTGAGGCTCTCGGCAACTTAACGTGAGACCCTGTTTCCAAATAAAATATAAAATTGGGGCCGGGCCTGGTGGCGCACGCTTGTAATCCCAGCATTCGGGAGGCTGAGACCTGGAGGATTGCGGTTCGCGGACAGCCTCAGCTACTTAGTGAGGCCCTCTGCAACTCAGTGAGACCCGGTTTCAAAATAATGAATAATTAAAAAAAAAAATAGGCAGGGGGTGTAGCTTGGAGATCAAATGCCCCTGGGTTCCATCCCCAGACCCGCAAATAAATAAATAAATAAATAAATAAATAAATAAATAAATAAAATTGGTCTGGGAACATAGCCCAAAGGTAGAAAGCCCTTGGGTTCCATCCCCAGTACCACCAAAAAAAAAAAAGAATAGGATTGGGTAAAATACCCCTGGGTTCAATCCACAGTGCTAATAATAATTATTATTATTATTATTATTATAATATAAAAAGGGAGAGTTGAGCATGGTGGCATACGCTTGTAATCCCAGCATCTGGGGGAGGCTAAGATGGACAGCCTCAGCCCTTTGCAAACTCAGTGAGACCCTGTTTCAAAATAAAGAATAAAAAATAGAGCTGGAGCTGGGCGTAGTGGTGCATGCTTGTAATCCCCACGCTTGGGAGGCGGAGACAGGAGGATCGCGCAGGTTCGAAGCCAGCCACGCTGGCTTAAGAGATCCTGTTTCCAAATTTTTTAAAAGTATAAAATAGGTCTGGGAGTGTAGCCCAGAGGTAGAGGGTTTCCAGGAGCCTCAGTACCACCAAAAAAAACAAAAACAATAATAGGGCTGGGGATGTAGCTTGGAGGTCGAATATACCTGGGTTCCATCCCCAAACCCGCAAAAAAAAAAAAAAAAAAAAAAGTAGGGCTGGGGGTATAGTTTGAAGGTAGAATGCCTCTGGGTTCCATCCCTAGTACCACAAAAATAAACAAATAAATAAAAATAAAAGACCCAGGCATGGTGGCATACACTTGTAATCCCAGTACTTGGGAGACTGAGACAGGATTGCAGGTTCGCAGCCAGCCTCAGCTACTCAATGAGACTCTATTCCAAAATAAAGAATAAATACTAGGGGTGGGGCATTCATTTAAACCACCCCCCATGCCATTCTGGCATGGGGCTGTAACTATCTTCTATCTTTTTAATAAACTTCTTTAAATCTTCAAAAAAAAAAAAAAAGAATAAATACTAGGTCTGGAGTTGCAGCTCAGAGGTAAAATGCCCCTGTGATCAATACCAAATACTGCCGGATGGATGGGTGGACAGGTAGTTGAGTGGTCGAGCACCCCTGGCTCACACCTCCAGTTCCACCAAAGAAGACTTGATTCTTGGGGACCGTGAGTGAGTGAGTGCCATGTGTGCCCACCCATGTCCAGAGAGCAGAGGCTGGGGAGGCCACACCGCCCGGCGTGGCGCGGTGAGCTGAGCGCAGGCCCTCCGGGAGAAGCTGCTGCCCCTCGTTCATCCTCTCCTCCCAAAGGCGCCCGGGCTCCTCAGCGTGCTCCCGCGTCCTCGCCTCGCCTGGCGCCGCCCTCACATGTAGTAGCCCGGCAGGGAGTGTGGCCGAGGCGTGCTAGACAGACATCACCCAGGTAACACAGCCTCACTTTCCTTTGGGACAGAATTCAAGAAGACAGACAAGAGCATCCTGGTCAGTCCCACAGGCCCCTCCCGTGTGGCCTTCAACCCTGAGCAGCGGCCACTCCACGGAGTGCTGAAGACCCCCACCAGCTCACCCACCAGCACGCCCCCGGTGACCAAGAAGCCGCTGGCCACAACTCCAAAGAGAAGGCCGACGGCCATGGACTTCTTCTGAGCAGAGCAGAGTCCCTTTTAAAGACTCCTTTGTACAGAGTATTCTATAAATTATAACTTCTAAAGTGTGGGCTTTTATGGTCTTATGACTCGTAAGTTGTGAGGTCCTGACCCCAGGCTGTGGCTGCTGCTCTCTGTCCCCCTGCTGGGGCAGGGGTCTTGGGGAATCTGGCCACGGGCTGAGGGGGCACACCACGGCGCCTCCTGCTCAGCTTCCGTTTCTCAGAACCTCGGCGCCTTTCGCCATCTGCCACACTAGATTGGTTCCTTTGAATCTTGCCGTCTATTTTTTAAAAGCATGTCGGCTTTATTTCCGCGTTCTGTTGGCATTTGATCGTTTTCTGATAGGAACGGTCCTTGAAACTGAATCAGCAATACCATAGCTTTTCTACACGTACTAAGTGCGGGTGGGCAGGTGGGTATGGGGAGGAAGCACCTCTGCCCTGAGGCTGTTCTCCTCGCCTCGCCTGTGCCGTCCCTGTCTTCTACCTCCAAAGCAAGCCCAGAGTGTCTTGTCAGGAGGCCTGGCCACCTGCGCCCTCCCCGCGCAGGCATCAGGCACTCGCTTCCCACGCCTTGTGCACCTGGGAAGGTTCTCCTCTGCGTCCTGCGAGCCCAGGACATGTGTGACTGTCCCCAAAGCCACGTTCCCACCTTGGGTTAACGTCTCCCTGGGCTCCTGTCCTCAGGCTTGAGAAAGTGCGCACGCATTGGCTCTGCTGCCTGAAAGCCCGGCGCTCTTCACAAAAACCAGGGCGGGAGTGGCGCGGGCTTTAGTGGAAAAGCAAGTCAGCCTTTGCTTCAGAGCAAAGCCCGCTCAATAATTGGTAATTGGTCTTATTTAAGGAACCACCTTGAGCCTGAGAGATGGAGAAGGCGCAGGTCAAGATCGACGGCCACTCTGGTCTGAGCCCGCGCCCCACTGCTCGCGTGGTTGTAAATTCCTGATGTGAAGAAGTCGCCGAGCAGGTGGTTTAGGCTCAAGTGCCCGGCAGGCTGCAGCCAGCCTGCTGTCTGCTCAGGGGATCTCAGGTCGCCTCCTACCCTTCTGCCCCCCATACAGGAGCCCCTATTTTTCATACAGGCCAGTCCCCTTCACTCCTGCTCCCCAACAGAGCACCCCAAGTTGCTCCAGTGGTCCCAGCTATGGCTTTGAGGACAGGGCAGCCCTCTGGGAGCCCTGAGCTGGTGGATTTGGCTGGTTCTTTTCCTTCATGGAACCAAGAGTGCCATTTCAGAATTGGGAAGAGAAAGTGTTAAACTGGCTAAGTCCCTGACAGAAAGGACTGCCTGCACTGTGATAGTGTTACCTAGTCGGGCCAGGAAGAGAACTCCTGCCGGAGGCGGTCCTCACGGGGAGTCTGATGTGCGGCGTAGCTGTGTCGTGGTCGTCGCATGGTTTTAGTGTGCTGACTTGATGCGGTCAGATCAAAACCAGCATGGTGAAAGGTGGCATCTAAGGGAGCAAATCGTTTTTTAACACTTTTTATTTCAGCTTTAAAGATGGACCCTACAGCCAAATGGGCCATGCGGCCCCGCGCTGTTGAGCCATCCCAGCAGGACACAGCAGGGCAGCAGCGGCACATTTGCTCTGAGGCCGTTGCAGGAACTTCCCTGCAGCATCTCCTGCCACCTGTCCGCCCCAGATACCAGCGAGTGTCCTCTACGAGCATCTCTTGCCAAAATCATACCCAAGAAATCATGGCCAAGAGCCACAGTGTGTGCGTCTTGGATTCTCTCTGTCCTTTTCCAAGTCTGTCTTACTCCACGTTATGGGTAAGCTGAACAGGTTTTCTCTAACTTCTTTTTAATTCCTAAATCTTGGCTACAGAAAATGAAGCTTTTTTTTTAATTCTCATTATATGTCTAACAAAAAAAAGAATTTGTCACATAAAAATATGTTTAGAATATCGGTTTTCTATTTGATGCATATTATTTTCCTAGGTAAAATTGCCAAGGGGCTTAAAGGTCCAGAAATCAATGAATTATGGTGATCTTAATAGTAGTATTTTGTAACATGATCATTTCTCCCCCTCCTTCATAGGTCTGGTCGATTTTGTACAATTTGCTATCTGACTTGACAAGTTTATTATCCTTTCTAACTTCCTGAACTGAAAGCACAGAAAAAAAGGGGGAGTGGGGTATAAAGAAAATCTGGAAGGAGTTGTTATTGTTAGAAAGAATATGAAGTTGGGTCTGTTTTAATCTTTGTATGTTTTCTCTGAATTACCTGACCATGCTGGCAAGGATGTGTGTTTACAATCAAATTGTATTAGTGTCTGCAAAGCTTGTCAGTACTCGTCAAAGCCACATTTAATTAAAATTAAAGATATGTATTTGCCCTCCGATTTGTATTTGATATTGACTGTTAAATATGCTTATAAATGAGCTGGAGCCAGGTGTGGCAACACATGCTTGTAATCCCAGTACTTGGGAGGCTGAGACTGGAGGAGCACAGGTTCGATACCAGCCTCAGCAAGTGTGACTCTCAGTAACCTTGCAAGACCGTTTCAAAACAAAACATAAAAAGGCCTGGAGTGAGCTAGGTGCAGTGGCTCATGCCCCTGATCCCAGTACTTGGGAGGCTGAGACAGAAAGATTGCAAGTTCAAGGACAGCCTCAGCAAGTACTGAGATACTCACCAACCTAGTGATGCCCTGTTTCAAAATAAAAATAAAATAAGGCTGGGCTGTATCACAAAGGTAGAATTCCCCTGGGTTCAGTCCCCATTACCACACACACATACACACACACACACACACACACACAGGCTGGGTGCAGTGGTGCACACTTGTAATTCCAGCCACTTGGGAGGCTGAGGCAGGAGGATAATGAGATTGAGGCCAGTCTAGGTAACTTTGTAGGATCCCATCTCAAAATTTAAAAATACAAAGGGGGTGGAACTCAGCGGCCTTCTATCTCCGGGCTACACTCCCAGACCTATTTTATAATTAATTTGGAAACAAGGTCTCACAAAGTAGCTGAGGCTGGCTTCAAACCTGTGCAATCCTCCTGTCTCAGCCTCTCAAGCGCGGGGATTACAAGCGTGTGCCACCACGCCCGGCTCAAGATTTTGTTATTTTTACACAGTCTTGCTAATTTGCTGAGGCTAGCTTTGAATCTGTGATCCTCCTCTCTCTGCCTCACAAGGACTGGGATTACAGGCCTGCACCACCAAGCCCAGCTCCAAAATAAATTTTTTTAAAAGAGCTGAGAATGTAGGTGAGTAGTAGAGTGCTTGCCTAACATGCCTGAGGCCCTGGGTCCCAATCTCAGTATAATATAGAAAGACAAATTTGTAATGCCACAGGGTTTTGAAGATGTTGGCATTAGTCGTGTAGAAGACGGACTCCTGAAGTGCTGCCCCTTTGTCCTGTGTGTCCTCCCCAGAGCCAGCGGGCTTGCTCAGGAGTCTTCTCCAGTTGGTCAGAGCAGCCCTGTGGTGTGACGTCTGGCAGACATTTCTCTGCCCTGCCTGGAACGCCCACCCCTGAACCTAGGCTGGTGAGGAGGAGTGGAGAGGCGGTGAGCACAGGCGGCCGGCAAGGGGCTCGGCTCAGGACAGCCTGGGCACAGGCACGGTCTCCCCCGTACCGTGCGGTTGTGCTTGGATCCCACACGGTCACTAAGCAACAAGCAGCCAAGCGAGCTGAGGAAGGAGGGCCTGTGCCACCGGGATGCCCAGTTCTCAACAGGATGTCAAGGCAAGAGGAGAGTCCCACGAGGGAGAGGGGAGGAGGCTGCCTTCAAGGGAGCCCAGGGGCTGAGCCTGGAAGACAGACTTCAGAGAGTTACCACAGACCTAAAGAACCAGAGGAAGACAGGTGTGGTGGCACACTTGTAACCCCAGCATTTGGGAGGCTGAGACAGGAGGACGGTGTAGGTTCAAAGCCAGCCTCAGCTACTCAGGCCCTTTGCAACTCAGTGAGACCCTGTTTCAAAACAGAGAGAAAAAATAGGACTGGGGATGTAGCTCGGAGGTAGAATGCCCCTGGGTTCCATCCCCAGTGCCACAAAAAAAAAAAAAAAAAAAAAACTAAAGGAAATCAAATGTAAAGAAAGGGAGGTATGATGGCAATCTCATCAAATAATGCCAATTAAGAGTTTCTTTAAGTGAAACAAAAATTCTATGTTGGATTGCACCAGTAACAACAAAGAATCCACTCAACTTGAGTGCCTCGTGTGGGTTTTTTATTTCAGTTATACATTTGGGCACATAGAAAAAGACACAGCAGAGCTGGGCATGATGGCGCCTGCTTCTAATCTCAGTACTTAGGAGCTGAGACAGGAGGGTCTCTAGGTTGCTGACGCTGTCCTGGAACCTGCACTCCTCCTCTGAGGCTCCCAAGTACTGGGGTGACAGATGTGTACCACCACACCCAGCTAAACTTTTAAGAGTGTGTGTGTGTGTATGTGTGTGTGTGTGTGTGTTGTGGGGTTGATACTAGACATTTACCCACAGGAAGATTATCCTTTAAACTACACTCCCAGGCTTTTTTTTTTTTTTTTTTTTTTTTTCAGTACTGGAGATGGAACCAGGGCATTCTACCTCTGAGCTATACCCCCAACCTGTTTTTTATTTTATTTGAAAACAGGGTCTCACTATATTATGGAGAGCTTCACTAAGTAGCAAGTAGCTCAGGCTGGCTTAGAACCTGCGTGATCCTCCTGTCTCAACCTCCCAAGTACTGAGATTCTAGGAGTGCGCCACCACACGCAGCTCCTCAAAACACCTTTATTACCCTCAGAACGCCATCCGCGCTGGAGGGCTGCCCTGCTCCCCGGCACCTGGCACCACCAGTGTGATTATTGCCTATGACTAGATTGACACACTGGGTTCTGGGTGGTGGCCACTGCATGGGGTCGGAGGCTGAGGGGCCCAGGAGAGAGGAGCCAGCAGGGATGTATGTGTGCATCTAGCTGTGGAAGGTGCACCTCCGTGGCAGCTCTGCCTACCTGCTCCGCCTGCCTGCGGGCCACCACCCACCATCACCAATAGTCAAGGTACATGCTACTCTTGGGTCATGAGGCTTTTTCTGTAGGTCCTATACATCCTAGGCTCCGAGCATCCTAGGTGCATGGCTTCTCCCAAGGAGCCTGCTCTTCTGCAGGCCTACTGGAGGGCGGAGCTCCTATACTCCTCTCACCGGCACTGGCTGCCCTGTTCTCCTCCATGTGGCCCAGGACCGGACGCAGCAGGAGGACATCACCAGGAGCCAGTGAGAACTGCACAGTGGCTGGGAGCACACGCCTGTCATCCCAGTTCTTGGGAGGCTGAGACAGGAGGATCGCAGGCTCAAGAGTAGCCTCAGCAATTTAGTAGTGAGAAAAGAAAAAATAAAAGCTGGGCATGGTGGCACACTCCTATAATCCCAGTATTTGGGAGGCTGAGACAAGAGCACAGCCAGTTCAAAGCCAGCCTCAGCAGCAAAGCAAGACTCTCGGAAACTCAGTGAGATCCTGTCTCAAAATAAAAAATAAAAAGGGCTGCTGGGTGTAGCTCACAGGTAGACTTTCCCATACCAAAAAAGAAAGGAAGAAAGGCAGGCAGGCAGGCCCAGTGGCCACAAGGCCTCCTTGTATCTCTCCAGCATCCCCATGAGGCAGGCACACACAGGGCAGTCCTGGTCCAAAGACCTGCAGTATTATTACCATGTCGTCAACACAGAACACAGAACCCCCCTAGTAAATGTTTGCTGAATCCAAGTGAACCCAGTTTGGCAAACAAATCCTTGGCTGGAGGCGAAGCAGAGCACTGGCCTAGCGCGCCTGAAGCCCAGGGTTCAGCCCCAGCACTGCACACACGTTCCAAACACAGAGCTCCAAAGGGTTTTCTTTGGCTGTGCATCCCTGAGGGCTGAGCTACAGAAGGCTCCCACCCGGCTCCTGGCCTCAGCTGCTTGACATACAGAAGCGGATACAGCTGCCACCACAGCTCCGCTGTCCACAGGAGCCAGGCCAGACTTAGTGCTATGCATTCTGTTTACTCTTTTGTACTAAGTAAATCATGGGCATTGAACCTACAGCCTGACTGCCAGAGTGACCTCCCCTACAGCAACAGACCAAGACCCCCATGGCCACTTACACACGGCCATGCTCAACTGTCCTTGTTGTACTCGGTATGTTTTTGGTTTTTGTTTTTAGTGGGAGGGACACAGAACTTAATATGGGTCATTCTACCTCTGAGCTTTACTCCAAGATCATCTTATGTATTAATATTTTTTGTTTTGAAAAAATAAAAAATAGTTGCTGAGCCTGGCCTTGCACCTATGATCCTCCTATCTCAGCCTCCCAAGTACTCGGATTAGAGGCATGCACCACTGTGCCTAGCTCCAAAACATTTCTTCTAACCAGAAAATAGCTCAAAGTCTCACCTTTTTTTTTTTTTTTTGGTATTAGGGATGGAACCCAGGGGCATTCTACCTCCAAGCTACACCGCCAAGCCCTATTTTTTATTCTTTGTTTTGAAACAGATTCTCAAAGTTGCAAAGGTCCTCACTAAGTAGCTGAGGCTGTCCACGAACCACAATCTTCCTGTCTCAGCCTCCCAAATGCTGGGATTGCAAACGTGCCCACCACGCCTGGCTAAGATCGCACCTTCGCTGGCTGGCTATTGTCTGAAGTGTTTCTTCTAGAACCCCCGCCTTTCTCTGTACCTTTATAACAGTGCTTTAGCCTTGGCCCTACAGCTCCAGCAGGGGTCAAGACCTTTCTACTTTGTCTCAGGTACAACAGGGAAGTCCTGGCTACAGAGCCAGGTGATGCCCTGGATCACGGTTGCCATGACAACTCCAGCCTTGGCCATCCAGCTATCTCAGGAAGCTGCCCAGGGAAGGGCTTTATTTTCAACTGTAGGAGGAGATGCTTACCTTGCCCAGTGTCAGAGAGCACAGGGAAGCCAGGCGTGGTGGCACACGCTTATAATCCCAGCACTTGGGAGGCTGAGGCAGGAGGATCGTGCGAGTTTGAAGCCAGCCTCAGCTACTTAAGTGAGGCTCTCTGCAACTTAGTGAGACACTGCTTCCAAATAAAATATAAAATAGGTCTGAGAGTGTAGCCCAGAGGTAGAAGGCGCCTGGGTTCCATCCCCAGTACCACGAGAGAGAGAGAGAGAGAGAGAGAGAGAGAGAGAGAGAGAGAGAGGGCGCAAGCAGGCGCACACGCGCACACACAGGGAATGGCCCAGGCAGTTGACAGTGGATGTATACAAAGCGGACTTGCCAGTGTGTCCTGGGTGGGCGCAAAGCCTGAGGAGGCCTGTCCTCACGCTGGTGGGACACTGGACTAGGCATCATGACAAACACTGCCAACCCCAGCCCAGTGAGGCATTGTCTTCTCCCCAGAAGTCCAAACCACCATCTGCCCTTCGCCTAACACTGTGGGTCCAGCCAGACATGGTGGCGCACGCTTGTAATCCCGGCATTTGGGAGGCTGAGGAGGCAGGAGGATAGTGTTCATGGTCAGCCTGAGCTTCTTAGTGAGGCCCTCTGCAACTCAGTGAGACCCTGTTTCCAAATAAAGAATATATAATAGGGCTGGGGTGTAGCTGAGAGGTAGAGTGCCCTGGGTCCATCCCAGACTGCAAAGAATGAAGCTGTGAGAGCCCAGAGTCATAAGGTCTCAGGTCAGTGCCACAGGCAGCAGACACGTGGCCGTTTAACACAGCAAGTGGCCAGAGCCCTGGAATAAACTTTATTATTTTACCAATGCCCCAACTAAATATCACTGTTCCATAAACAAAACATAAGCCAAGCCAAAGTTTTGTTTAAAAATACAACACAGAGTACAGAAATGTTGTGGAACTTAGGTTTGTTTTTTGAGCCTAGAAAACCTGCCAGATGTGGGCCAGTGCTGCGGGCTCTGGCCTTCCATTAGAGATGCCTGGGGCTTGGGCAAAGTGGCACCACCAAGGCAGGAGAGAGCCAGCCCGCAGGCACGGTCACAGGGCGGCCGCAGACAGGTGAAAGGAAGCAGGACCTGCTGTCACATCTCCCCACGCCTGTGCCTGTATTGGAAAATTGTTCTGGTATTGATTTCCAAAATGTAAAAAGCAGTCGAGAGTCTGGATGCTGCACGGGCCCTCTGCCCTTTGTCTAATGTTTGCCAGTATAAAACCATTAGCCTGCCGGGTGTGGTGGCGCATGCTTGTAATCCCAGCATTTGGGAGGCTGAGACTGGAGGATCACGGTCCAGGGACAGCCTCAGCTACCTAGTGAGGCCCTCTGCCACTCAGTGAGACCCGGTTTCAAAATAAAGAATAAAAAGTAGGGCAGGGGGTGTAGCTCGGAGGTCGAATCCCCCTGGGTTCCACCCCCAGACCCGCAATAAATAAATAAATAAATAAATAAATAAAAATAAAGTCTTTAGCCTTAAAGATATGTAGAGACAATTGAAACCCTAAGATCACAGTGACTCTGCCTGGCTCGTTTCACAGGTGTAAAGACAGTACAAGCCTACGCCTTGCTCTTAGAGATCACGCATGGCTACGCCTGCTGTCATTTGTCTTTGTTTCCTTCCTATTCTTTGAGATCTGGAAAGGTAAACTCCACGTGCTGCTTCAAAGCCCCGCAGCCAATAAACCCAGTACAACAGAGGAAAAGCAAGGTAGATTACTGAGCACGGCATTAGTAAATGCACTGCCTGGAGACAGAGGCACCATCTGCCTAAGGAATAAGTTACTAGCCCATTTCCTTGGTAACACTGATAAGAACATAATAATACAAAGTCTATATATAAAGGGACAGAGATGGGGGCAGATTTCCATTTTGGGACTCTCCGGCATATCTGCCAGGCACACTGTTTTTCTTCTCTTCCCTTTCTGTTTCCTACATACATTGTAATAAAGATTTGTTTGAAGCTGCAACTAAGCTAATTTCCCGATTTAATTTATCTTCTTTGAACTGAGAAAAAGAGCGCACAGCGCTGTTACAACCATAATAACAGCCACTGCAGAAAGGTGGGTGCAGAGCAAAGGCCCCTCTTTCTCTCTCCCTTGATAAGCCTGAGTGCCTGGGTAGTACCAGGTACAGGAATACAGACAGGAAAGACGGTACTCAGGTTCCAGGGAGCAGAGGCAGGCCAAGATGGAAGAAAATAAAGCCAGCAATACTATACACATCACAAATGCAAGCCACAGCTGTGACTTTCTCTCTCTAGTAGACATTCATAACAAGAAATGATAGCTTTCAAGCCAGGCGTGGTGGCGCACGCTTGTAATCCCAGCATTCGGGAGGCTGAGACCTGGAGGATCGCGGTTCGCGGACAGCCTCAGCTACTTAGTGAGGCCCTCTGCAACTCAGTGAGACCCGGTTTCAAAATAAATAATAAAAAACAGGGCAGGGGGTGTAGCTCGGAGGTCAAATGCCCCTGGGTTCCATCCCCAGACCCGCAAAAAAAAAAAAAAGAAATGATAGCTGGGTATGGTGGCCACGTTTGTAATCCCCGCGCTTGGGAGGCGGAGACAGTAGGATTGCGCAGGTTCAAAGCCAGCCATGCTGGTGTAAGAGACCCTGTTTCAAAAATATAAAATAGTTCTGGGAGTATAGCCCGGAGTAGAAGGGCTTCCAGGAACCCCAGTACCACCAAAAAAAAAAAACAAGAAATGAAAGCAGAACGTGATGGCACACGCTTGTAATCCCAGCCTTCGGGAGGCTGAGACAGGAGGATAGCAGTTCGAGGACAGCCTCAGCTACTTAGTGAGGCCTTTGCAACTCAGTGAGACCCTGTTTCAAAGTAAAGAATAAAAAATAAGGCTGGGGGTATAGGTTGGAGGTAAAATGCCCCTGGGTTCCATACCTAGTACTGCAAAAAAAAAAAAAAAAAAAAACAAGGAATGAGGTTGGGCCTGGGAGTACACACCTGCAAATTTAGTGCTTAGGCTGAGACAGGAGGATTGCAGGTTGGAGGACAGCCTCAGAAACTTAGCAAGATGCTGTTTCAAACAAAAACTAAAAAGGGCTGGGGGTGTAGCTCAGAGGTAGAATGCCTCTGGGGTACAATCCCCAGGACCAAACGAAAAGGTCAATACCAAACAAACAAAAACAAGCTGGGCATGGTAGCAGAAGCCTATCATCTTCGTGCTTGGGAGGCTGAGACCGGAGGGTGACAAGTTTGACGACAATCTCAGCAAGTAGTAAGACTCTCATTAGCCTGGTGAGACCCTGTTTCAAAATGAAAATTTAGCCTGGCGTGGTGGCACATGCTTGTAATCCCAGTACTTGGGAGGCTGAGACAGGAGGATCAAAGTTTTGCAGCCAGCCTCAACTACTTAGTGAGGCCCTTTGCAACTAAGTAAGACCCTGTTTCAAAATAAAAAATAAAAAATAGGGCTGGGAGTGTAGCTCGAAGGTAGAATGCCCCTAGGTTCTATCCCTAGTACCCCAGCCCTTCAAAAACAAGAAACAAGTCCGGAGTTGTGGTACAGGCCCGTAATGTCAGTACTTGGAAGGCTGGAGAGTATCAGATTAGAGGCCAATTTCAGCAAATTAGCAAGGCCCTCAGCAACTTAGTGAGACCCTGTTTCAAAAATCAAAAATAATAAATAAAAAGGGATGTACCTCAGAGGTAGAACGCCCTTGGGTACAATCCCCAGTACCACAAAAATAAATATAAATAAATAAATGGAGCAAAGGTATAGCTCATGTCCCTTTGTTCAACCCCTTATTACCAAAAATAAATTTTTGTGGAGGGCCTAAGTTGCTGAGGCTGGCCGTGAACCCGTGATCCTCCTGTCTCAGCCTCCCAAGTCCTGAGGTTACAGGCTTGTGCCACCACGCCCAGTTTACTATTGAGGTAGTTTGAAGCCATTTTTCCCATGGTCGCCAATGGCATGTGTCCCAGTCCCCTGCAGCCATGCACGGCCTCTAGCATTGATACTGGCCATGACCGCTCTACAGTTAAAGGTGAAGGGGAGCCTGCTGAGGATGAGCTGGGGTGCAGACCTCAGCAGAGGAGAGGGAGAGTAGAGGACAGGAAGCCGCAGAGTGTCGTGGGGCTGGCTAGGGGGCCAGGCCTGGGGGGCACCTGGAGCATCCCCACCCTGTCCCATGGACACTTCAGGGACTCTGGAAGGCCTGGCTGGGGCTGGTGGTCACCAGAGCAGGGGAGGTGGGCTGGGCCATGGCCTGGGCTAGCAGAGAAACTCCACTCAGCTCCACAGGGAGAGGGTAGGTTTCTGGCCAACTGGGGAAGCAGGTAGTCATAGAAAAAAAAGAGAAAGAGAGGGTTTCCCAGACTGCCCGCTCTCGGCCAGTGTGCGTGCGCGTGCGTGTGCGTGTGTGTGTGTGTGTGTGTGTGTGTGTGTGTGTTGCTAAGAATTGAATCTAGGGGTGTTCTACCTCTGAGCTGTATCCCAGCCCTGTTTTGGGGGTGGGGGAGTCTGGAGATGGAACCCAGGGGCCTTCAACCTCTGAGCTACACCCCCTGCCCTATTTTTTATTCTTTATTTTGAAACAAAGTCTCACTAAGTTGTGAAGTTACTACATAGCTGAGACTGTCTGCAACCCTGATCCTCCGGTTTCCGCCTCCCAAATACTGGGATTACAAGCATGCGCCACCACGCCTGATTCCCCAGCCCTATTTTATTGCTTATTTTGAAACAGAGTCTAAGTTGTTAAGGGCCTTGCTAAGTTACAGAGGCTGGCCCTGAACCTGTAATCCTATTGTCTCAGCCTCCCAAGTACTGGGATTACAGGCGTGGGCCACTATGCCCCGCCTCTGCTGCCATATTGAATTCTGATCCATGTCATCTCTGTGAATTACCTGTTGTTCCTTCTTTTTTCTTCTTCTTCTTCTTCTTTTTTTTTTTTTTTTTTTTTTTTTTTTTTTTTTTGAGGTACTAGAGATGGAACCCAGGGGCATTCTACCTCTGAGCTATACCCCAGCCCTACTTTTATTCTTTATTTTGAAACAGGGTCTCACTAAATTGCAGAGGGCCTCACTAAGTTCTGAGACTGGTCGTGAATCAAGATTCTCCTGTCTCCGCCTCCAAGTATTGTGATTACAAGCGTGTGCCACCACGCCCGGTTTACTGTTGTTCCTTTAAGAAGAGCAGGGGAGCAGGGCAGTGGCTGGCCTCGGTCCTCACCTCTGCTTCCTAGGCAGGCTGGCCTTCTGGGCCTCCTAAGCATGTCGTGAACCAGGCCTGTATGTAGTCTCTCTCCGGGAGCTAGAGAGGCTTCCAGAGTGGAGAGTCTGCTTCCAGAGTCATCCCCTTGGGGGAAAAGACACCAGAGAGGCACTGGACACTCCATGACCACAGAAGCCACTGGCCAGTGGGCATGGCTCAGTAGCACAGCTGGCTATAAGAAAGGTAAGCCAGGGACAGGAATGGTAGTGCATGCCTACAATTTCAGTAATTGGGAGTCTGAGTCAGGAGGATCTCAGGTTTGAGGCCAGCCTCAGCAACTTAGCAAGACCTTCCACAACTTAGTGAGAGCCTGCTTCAAAATAAAAAAATACAAAGCCAGGACCAGGTGTGGTGGTGCGTGTTTGTAATCCCAGCATTTGGGAGGCTGAGACAAGAGGATCATGGTTCATGGACAGCCTCAGCTACTTAGTAAGGCCTTCTGCAAGTCAGTGAGACCGTTTCAAAATAAAGAATATAAAAAAGCCAGGCGTGATGGGCACGCTTGTAATCCCAGCATCCAGGAGGCTGAGACCAGAGGACTGTGGTTCGCGGACAGCCTCAGCTACTTAGTGAGGCCCTCCACAACTCAGTGAGACTGTTTCAAAATAAAGAATAAAAAATAGGGCAGGAGGTGTACCTCGGAGGTCTAATCCCCCTGGGGTCCATCCCTAGACCCGCAAAAAAATAAAAAACTTAAAAAAGAATAAAAAAAAAATAGGGCTGGGGTTGTAGCTTGGAGATAGAATGCCCTTGGGTGGTTTCATCCCCAGTACCACAAAAATAATTATATATATATATATATATATATATATGTGTGTGTGTGTGTGTGTGTGTGTGTGTGTGTGTGTATGTATATGTATATATACTGACTCATATCTGTAATCCTAGTACTTGGGAGGCTGAGACAGGAGGATTGCCAAGCCAGCCTCAGCAATTTAGTGAGGCTCAATTTTCAAATAAAAATAGGGCTGGTGGTGCAATTCATGGGTAGAGTACACCTAGGTTTAATCCTCAGTACCAATAGAGGAGGAAGAGGAGGAGGAGGAGGAGGAGGAGGAGGAGGAAGGAGGTCTCTTCTTTCTCCTCACCAGGGTCCTCCCTGCTGGTCTGGGGCGGGGCGGCGGGGCTTGCCCTAATCTGAGGCTCCCTGCCCCAGGGGCCCCAGGAGACAGGCTTGCGCACTCCTCCACACGTTATGCCGCCTCGTCCCCTTTAAGGAGCTCTCGCCGGCCCCTGGATTGAGCGGGAGAGGGCCGAGCTGCGCCACCTGTGAGTCAGCAGATCGGCCTCACAGCTCCCAGGACTTTGAACGCGCCTTTTGTTCTTAGGACTTGCTGCCTCTTTGAACTCAGTCTAAAAATGACTGCAGTTCTTCCTGGTATTAGTCATTACCTGGTGACTGAGGCTCCGGTGCTCTTTCAATCCTGTAATTATCCCCCGACCTTTTCTTTTAAGAATAAAAGTTGGAGACATACTCAACGGACAGCCACCAGGCTGGGGTCCTATTGAGGCAGCACCTGGCCCCGCAGCGCTCCCCAGCCAGGAGGACTGGGAGGGGCGGCCTGGCGCTCCGCTGCTCCCCACAGTTGGCTTCTGTCACTGAAAGGGCACATGCTCCCCCTTCCCACAGACACTGCAGGAGGTGCCGTTTAGCCTTACAATTTGCTGGGAACTTTATCTTCAGTGATTCTGTGCTGAAGCTGCTGCAGTGAACGGGCTGGGGTAGGGTCAGGTGTGACTGTTCTGAAGCTTGATAGCTCCCTTGCTTTTCTTTTTTTCTTTTCTTTTCCTTTTTTTTTTTTTTTTTTGTAACACTGGGAATTGAACTCAGGGGCATTCTACCATTAAGCTACACCCCCAGCCCTATTTTATTTTATTTTTTTGTGGTACCAGGTTTGGAACCCAGGGGCATTGTACCTCTGAGCTCCACCCCCAGCCCTATTTTTTTAGTCTTTTTCATTTTTGAAACAGGGTCTCACTAAATTGTGGGGGGGCCTTGCTAAGTTGCTGAGGCTGGCTGCAAACCTATGATCCTCCTGTCTCAGCCTCCCAAGTACCGGGATTACAAACATGTGCCACCATGTCCGGCTTCCCCAGCCCTAGCACCCAGCAGTCTACCGTCTGCCTCCATGAATGTGACAATTCTGAAGACCTCCTGACTCCACGGAAGCCTAAGTTTTGTCCTTCGCTCATTCAAACACGAAGGCCTCAAGGTTCGTCCCCTCTGGTTGCAGGGGTGCACGCCTGTGTTCCCAGCTACTCAGGAGGCTGGGCGGGGGATCCCGAGGTCGAGTCTGGTCTGGGAAACTTAGGGAGCCTCCTGTCTCAAAATAAAATGAAAAGGGCCATGAATGAAGCTTAGTGGTAGAGCTCCTCTGAGTTCGGTCCCCAGCACCCCAAGTGTTGGAATCTGCTTTGTTTTCTGTTTTTCATTTTTGAGATAGGATTTTGCCATGTTGCCCAGGCTGGCCTTGAACACCCTATCCTCCTGCCTCAGCCTCCTGAGTAGCTTATAGTGGGTGTGCACCAGTGCACAGGGCTGTTGCTTTTTTTTTTTTTTTTTTTTTTTTTGTTACTGGGGATGGAACCCAGGAGCATTCTTCCTTTGAGCTACACCCATAGTCCTATTTTTTATTCTTTATTTTGAAATAGGGTTTCACTGAGTTGCGGAGGGCCTCACTAAGTAGCTGAGGCTGTCCTCGAACCATGATCCTCCTGTCTCAGCCTCCTGAATGCTGGGATTACAAGCGTGCCCACCACGCCTGACTGCTGCTTTGCTTTTAAGGCCAAATAATATTTCATTGTAGGAATGGAGCACTTGTCTCTTGAAGGAGTTAAGGACTTGCTACTCTGAAATACCTGCCCTGGCACACTGACCGTGTGGAGTTAAAAGCGCCTGCAAGCAGCAGGTGCAGAAAGATCACTCTTTCCGTTTCATAAAAACAAGATGAAATGCCCCTGTGGACAGTACCTCCTACACCAGAAGGAAAGAAGCACTCTGCTGATCAAGGGCAGTCAGGACAGAGGGAGTCTGTACAAACCAACACTGTCGGGCCACCCTGACCTTCCTGGCCACCGGTCACTGCCCAGCCCTTTGCCTGGCATCGGTCACAAATGGGAGTCTACTCAGTAGATCTGTGCTCAGCTCTAACTGCTTTTGAACCACCCTTTCCCAGTGAAGGCCATGTGAAACATATTTAATCAATCTATATGCTTTTATCTTGTTGTTCTGGTTTATATCAATTTAATCCTCAGGCCCAGCTCCCCCGCCACTCAAAAAAAAAAACAACAAAAAAAAAAAACACCACTTAAAAGGTGGGTGGGAGCCGGGAGTGGTGACACACGCTTATAATCCCAGTACTTGGGAGGCTGAGAGAGATGGATAGCAGGTTTGCAGCCAGCCTCAGCCAGCCTCAGCCTTTTAGAGAGGCCCTCCGAAGCTTAGTAAGATCCTGTTTCAAAATAAAAACTAGGGCCAGGCATGGTGGCGCACGCTTGTATTCCCAGCATTCAGGATGCTGAGATCAAAGGATCGTGGTCATGGACAGCCTCAGCTACTTAATGAGGCCCTTTGCAACTCAGTGAATCCCTGTTTCAAAAATAAAGAATAAAAAAAAAAATAGGGCTGGGGATATCACTTGGAAGTAGAATGCTCCTGGGTTCCATCACCAGTACCGCAATAAATAAATAAATAAATAAATAAATAAATAAATAACTAGGGCTGGTGGTATAACTTGGAGATAGAATGCTCCTGAGTTCAATCCCGAGAACCACCAAAAAAAAAATAAATAAATAAAATAACTGGGTACGGTAGCACATGCCTGTAATCCTAGTACTCAGGAGGCTGAGACGGGAGGATTGAAGGTTGAAGTCAGCCTCAGCCCCAGGAATTTAGCAAGACCCTGTCTCAAACTAAAAAGGGCTAAGCCTAGGGAGGGTTAGGGAGAGAATGGGGTGGGGGCTGACTGGGCATTGTGTGCATGTATGTCTACAAAAGTATGTATCCCACTATGATGTATGAATACAGTGCACCAATAAAAAATAAAAATAAATAAATAAATAAATAAAAAATAAAAACTAAAAAGGGCTAAGCCAGGCATGGTGTGGTGCACGGCTGTCATCCCAGCATTTGGGAAGCTGAAACAGGAGGATCGCGGTTCACAAACAGCTTCAGCTACCTAGTGAGGCCCTTGGCAACTCAGTGAGATCCTGTTTCAAATTAAAGAATAAAAAATAGGGCTGGGGTGTAGCTTGGAGGTAGAATGTCGCTGGGTTCAATCCCTAGTACAGCAATGAATAAAAAAATAAATAAATAAGGCTGAAAGTAGAATGCCCCTGGGCTCACACCAAGTACCAAGAAGAAAAAAAAGTATTGGGTAGGACTTTTAGGAGGCGATTAAATCATTAGGGCTTTACTTAAAAGAGAGGGTCCAACCCAGGCATGTTGGCACATGCTTATAATCCCAGCATTGGGAGGCTGAGACCGGAGGATCGCGGTTCGCAGACCGCCTCAGCTACCTAGTAAGGCCCTTTGCAACTCAGCGAGACCCTGTTTCAAAATGAAAAATAAAAATAGGGCTGGGGGTGTAGCTCAGAGGTAGGATGCCCCTGGGTTCCATCCCCAGTACCAAAAAAAAAAAAAAAAAAAAAGTGTCCAGGGAGCTGCTGTGTCTTTTGTCCTGTGAAGACGCAGTGAGAGGCGCTGTCTTGGGAGCAGAGATCAGCCCTCAGCAGGTACTGATTACAGGCGTAAGAAAGGAAAACCACCTTTCCTATGGAAGTTACCAGATCACACAGACACTGGCTAGCTTCCATTTTGTAGCTGTAGGTCTTCATTTTGCAGCCTTTGTGCCTGCGTCTCTAGGTCCCACTCCTGGATGTACCGGTTCCCTGTTTCTCCTTCTGTGCAATATGCCCAGTGAACACTGGCCAACCAGATTAGACTGTAAAAGCCGCTCCAGCCAATGGGGAACAGCGGAGCAGCTCACATCAGGGAATAAAAGGCTGAGCAGACTTCTGGCTGGTGGGCTGCACCCTTCTGCGCAGAAGTAAATTGCCTTGCCGAGTTACTTTTGGTCTCATGAGTTTGTTTGTTTGTTTGTTTGTTTGTTTGAGCTTCCCTAAAATCTCTAACACAGGCATATGCCACCAAACCCAACGTAAGAGCAGGCGTGGTGGGCACGCTTGCAATCCCAGCACTTGGGAGGCCGAGACAGGAGGATTGCACAGGTTCAAAGCCAGCCTCAGCTGCTTGGTGAGACCCTGTTTCCAAATAAAGTATAAAAAAAAGGTCTGGGAGTGTAGCCCGGAGGTAGAAAAGCCCCTGGGTTCCACCCCCAGTACCACAAAAACAAAAAACATAAGGAAAGATTTCAAACCCAATTCTTCACCCAGGAAAACACAAGTTTGGGATCCAGGAATCATAAGAGAGTGTGGAATCTCTACAGCTTCTGTTCCCCCAGGGCTGGAGGGATCTTGCGCAAGGAACAAGAAGAAAGTCTTCCTGAGTGACCCTCTCCGCCTGATACTGGGTGGGGCTGAGCCCCTGGTGTACAAACCATTTCTTCCCATCTCCTTCCTGTATCAGGTGCCACAAGCCGGAGCTGAGGCCTCCCTGCTCTAACTGCCCAGGGCCAGGCACCTGAGCCCACTGAGCCAACCCTTTGCTGGTCAGTCCTAAGCCGCCGCTCTGCCCTGCCTCTCCTGTAGACGACACCATGAGGCTCCAGTTCCCACGTCTCCTCACTCCTCTGGCTCCTGGTCTGTTGGCCTCGCCGCACCAACACCCAGACAAATAAAACCAACCCCATTCTACCAGAAAAGAAAAGAGTGGCAGAAATCCACAAGGCAAAAGAATGTTCACAGAACAACACAGAACAACAGAGATGTGTTTGTTTCTCACGGTTCCGGAGACTCAAAACCCAGGAGCAGAGTGTCAGTTGGTTGGGGCCCTGGTGAGGGCTCTTGGGGCTTGTGGCTAGATGGGCATCTTCTCACTGTGTCCTCGGGGGCCCTTCCCTCAGTGCCTGGTGGCTGTTATGAGGCCACTAACCTATCAGACCAGGGCCCCTTATATCCTGATTTAATGGTAATCACCCCCAAAGGCCCGCCTCCCAGTATTGTTCACTGAGGCCAGGGCTTCAACATGAGTTCTGCGAGGGTAGTATTCAGATCACTACAGTGGTTGAGTCTCTGGGGCCCCTCGTCCTGGTGGCCAAGGTTAGAGACAGCGGTGGGCCAGGAGAAATCTGGGTGCAGCGACTATTATTTCTGGGCCTAAATTCAGTGTCCATGGTCTGCTAGTAGACGGAACATTTGACACTGGAAGACCCCCAGGCAGTGTGGGTACACGCGGAGTTGCGAGCTGAGCTGAATCAATTAGTCTTTGCACAATTGCCAGGTTCCTGGGGGTCAGTGTGGCCGTGGACCATTAAGGACAAGCTTGATACTTGCAAGGTGGAACACCAGAGTGAAGTCCGGATTCTGGCTGGGCTCAGGCCTATAGTCCCAGCTGCTGGGGAGGCCAGAGCAGGAGGATTGCAAGTTCAAAGCCAGCTTCATCAACCCAGCAAGAACCTGCCTCAAAATAATAGTAACAAAGCCAGGGGCAGACAGTAGGAAGACACAGGGAGCAAGCGACCCCTTGCACGCTAAGGACCGAGGCCTGGGCGGGTTCTCAGTCCTCAGGGGGAGCCTCCCTGCTGGCACCTTGCTTTGACCTTCCTGTCCCCAGAGCTGTGGCCGCCTGTTGTTAGGCTCTTCCGTGGCACTTTGCCATGGCAGCCCTGGCAATCTCAGACAGGACTGTCTTAATGCCTACCAGGCCAGCAGCTTGATGGCCACCTACATGCGTGTCAGAATTCTGGGTTTGGGCCAGGTGAGGTGGCGCACATGCTTGCAATCCCAGCAATAATGAATAAAAAATAGGGCTGGGGGTGCAGCTGTAGCTCAGGGATAGAATGCCCCTGGGTTTTATCCTCAGTACTGCAAGGGAAAAAAAAAAAAAGATTTCTGGATTATTTGTTTTTTGGTACTGGGGAGTAAGTTTAGGGTCTTGTACATGCTAGGCATGTGCTATAGCCTTGAACTACATCCCCAGCCCTTTTTACTTTTTATCTTTTTTGCAGTACTGAGGATGGAACTCAGGGGCATTCTACTTCTGAGCCCCAGCCCTATTTTTTATTCATTATTTTGAAACACGGTCTCACTGAGTTGCAAAGGGCCTCGCTAAGTAGCTGAAGCTGACCACAAACCTGTGATCTTCCTGTCTCAGCCTCCCGAATGCTGGGATTACAAGCATGTGCGCCACCTCGCCTGGCCCAAACCCAGAATTCTGACACGCATGTAGGTGGCCATCAAGCTGCTGGCCTGGTAGGCATTAAGACAGTCCTGTCTGAGATTGCCAGGGCTGCCATGGCAAAGTGCCACGGAAGAGCCTAACAACAGGCGGCCACAGCTCTGGGGACAGGAAGGTCAAAGCAAGGTGCCAGCAGGGAGGCTCCCCCTGAGGACTGAGAACCCGCCCAGGCCTCGGTCCTTAGCGTGCAAGGGGTCGCTTGCTCCCTGTGTCTTCCTACTGTCTGCCCCTTTTCTTTTCCTCTGGTACAGGGGACGGAAATCAAGGGCATTCTACTTCTAAGTTACACCCCCACCTTTTTTTTTTTTTTTTTAACTGAAATGGGGTCTTCTAAGTCGCTGAGGCTGTCCATGATGGCACTGCCATCCTCCTGTCTCAGTCTCCAGAGTACTGGGCTCACAGTCCTGGACTACTGTGCAGGGCTCTGTCCCCCCCCCCCCTTTCAGTACTGGGGATGAAACTCAAGGGCTTTCTACCTCCGAGCTACACCCCCAGCTCTATTTTTTTTTTTTGTAGTTATTTTGAGACAGCGGCTCACTGAGTTGCAGAGGGCCTAAGTAGCTGAGGCTGTCTGTGAACCGCGATCATCCTGTCTCAGCCTCCCGAATGTTGGGATTACAAGCGTGCGCCACCACACTCGGCTGTCTTCCCCTGTTTCTAATGACCCAGGTCATACATACCAAATTAGGGCCCATCCTAATGACCTCAATGATTATATCTGTAAAGACAGAGGTAACTCCAAATAAGGTCACTTGCTGAATGGGGGCTAGGACTCCGACTAATGACCTGGAAGGAGACAGCGCTGGCTTTTCTCCCTTTCCTCAGCTGTAAAACGGGATGGACACTCTCTTACCAGGTATTTGTGGAGATTCCCATGCTGATGAATAATGCATTGAGCGTATGAGAAGCTCTTAAGTTACCTTTTTTTTTTTTTTTTGCAGATCTGGGGGTGGAACCCAGGGGTATTCAACGTCCGAGCTACACCCCCTGCCCTGTTTTTTATTCTTTACTTTGAAACCGGGTCTCACTGAGTTGCAGAGGGCCTCACTAAGTAGCTGAGGCTGTCGGCGAACCGCGATCCACTGGTTTCAGCCTCCCGAATGCTGGGATGACAAGCGTGCGCCACCACACCCGGCTTAAGTTATCTACTATTGAGCATAACGGAAGTGCTCATAAATTATCTATTATGAATCGTAAGTTAAATATCACTATTTAGGCGGGCATGGTGGCGCATGCTTGGAATCTCAGCATTCGGAAGGCTGAGACAGGAGGATCGCGGTTCGCAGACAGCCTCAGCTACTTAGTGAGGCCCTCTGCAACTCAGGAGTGTGGACCGGCCCGCTGGCATCCTCCTTCTCGTCTCTGTGTTTTGGAGGAGCTGGTGGAAATACGTGTGCGGGGTCAGGGCCGGGCCAGAGCACACGTACTGCATTAGAGCTATCCACGCCTGCAGGGACGACGCTGCCGGGCCCTCCCCGGGTAAACTGAGGCACGGGCGGCGTCCACGTGTAGAGAGCGCAGCGGCGCCCTGTAGGGTTGCGCTGGTTCCCTCCCCCCCCCCCCCGGGGCCCGGGCCTGCGCTGACCCGCCCCTCCCGCCCGCCCCCACAAAGCCGGCACTGGCCACGCCCCCTCGCCGCCCCGCCCCGCAGGGCCTGCGCTGGTCACGCCCCCTCGCCGCCCCGCCCCGCAGGGCCGGCGCTGGCCCCGCCCCCTCGCCGCCCCGCCCCGCAGGGCCGGCGCTGGCCCCGCCCCCTCGCCGCCCCGCCCCGCAGGGCCGGCGCTGGTCACGCCCCCTCGCCGCCCCGCCCCGCAGGGCCGGCGCTGGCCCCGCCCCCTCGCCGCCCCGCCCCGCAGGGCCGGCGCTGGTCACGCCCCCTCGCCGCCCCGCCCCGCAGGGCCTGCGCTGGCCACGCCCCCTCGCCGCCCCGCCCCGCAGGGCCGGCGCTGGCCTCGCCGCCCCGCCCCCGCGGGAACGGCGCTAGCCACGCCCCTCGCCGCCCCGCCCCCGCGGGACCGGCGCTAGCCCCGCCCCTCGCCGCCCCGCCCCGCGGGTCTGCTCTGGCCACGCCCCTCACAGCCCCGCCTCCGCAGGGCCTGCGCGGGCCACGCCCCTTGCCGCGCGGGCTTCGCGGGTTCGCAGCCGCGGCTGAGGTCAGAGGAGGCGGGCGCGCGTCCGAGCCGAGCGCCTGCGCGAGCCGGAGCAGCCCCAGCCCGAGCGGCCGGCCGTACCGAGACACCGCCCGGCCCCGCGCCGCCGCGCCCCCGGCATGGAGGAGGAGTGCCGGGTGCTCTCCATCCAGAGCCACGTCGTCCGCGGCTACGTGGGCAACCGGGCCGCCGCGTTCCCGCTGCAGGTACGCGCCCGGCGGCTTACGTAACCCGCCGGGTCCGCGGCGGCGCCGGCCCCCGCCGTGACCTTGCGGGCCGCGGGGAGCCTCCGGCGGGCGTGCGGGGCGCCCGGGCCTCCGCGGCGCGGGCACCGGCGTGGCGCACTCGCCGGCCCCCGCCAGCCCTGGGGTCCCGGCCGCCGGCGACCACAGGCGGCGAGGCCGGGAGGAGTCGCGGCCGGAGGAGCCTGCGGCCGCCCCGGGGAGGCCGGGGAGGCCGGGGAGGCCGGGGAGGCAGGCGGGTGGACCCGCCGTCAGGTCCGCCCCGCCCCCCGCGCCGCACGGAGGAGCGAGGCCGAGGAAGGTCGCTCCAGGTCGTGGTCCTGGAGAATGGCCCCTGCCGGGGCTGGCCTGGGCTGGCCTGGGCTGGAGGTGGTCAGAGGAAGGGTTGGGGTCGGCCGGCCAGCGCCCGTGCGCTTCCAGGATTCCAGGGCAGGCTGCCTTAGTAGCTACCTGTTGGCGCTGTAACCTTACCCCGCCGGCCACCCCAGCGCCTCCCTGCTGCTGCCCCAGCCTCCCTGACGAGCTCCTGATGTCTTCTATCTTGCCGCCGGGCAGAGCATCCCCTGCTTGAGGCTGGGTGGCTCTGAGGGGGCAGGTGGCTCCGGTTTAGTGGGTGTTGGGCTGGCCAGAGACTCACCTGCACTTCCTTGCCTGGTGGCCTGGCATAGGCAGGCCTGGCCAGGCGATGGCCCCTCTGGACTGCTCACCTTTGGCCTGGTTCCTGGGCCTCTACTATGCATACATAGGCCCTGTGCAGAGCACTGTAGGACGTGAAGTGGGAGCACCTGTGGGCACTATGCACACCTGTAATCCCAGCTACTGGAGAGGCTGAAGCAGCAGGGTAGAGAGTTCAAGGCCAGTCAGCTTGGACAACTGAGCAAGACCCTGTCTCAAAATATTTTGTGTGTGTGTGGGACCAGGGATGGAGCCCAGGGGCATTCTACCTCTGAGCTACACCCCAGCCCTATTTTTTATTATTTACTTGGAAACAGGGTTTCACTGAGTTGCGAAGGGCCTCACTAAGTAGCTGAGGCTGTCTGTGAACCGCGATCCTCCTGTCTCAGCCTCTCGAACTCTGGGATTACAAGCGTGCGCCAACACGCCTGGCTCCCAGACCTATTTCTTATACTTTATTTGGAAACAGGGTCTCACTAAGTTGCTGAGAGCCTCACTCAGTAGCTGAGGCTGGTTTTGAACCTATGTGATCCTCCTGTCCCAACCTCCCGAGTGCTGGGATGTGTGTGTGCCACCACACCTGGCTTCAAAATAAAATTTTTAAAAAGGCTGGGATGTGCTGGGTATGGTAGCAAATGCCTGTGATCCCAGTACTTGGGAAGCTGGAGACGGGAGGACCGCAGCTACGAAGCCAGCCTCAGCAACTTAGTGAAGCTAGTAGCAACTTACCAAGCCTGTTTCAAAATAAATGTTAGGGCTGGGGGTGTAGCTTGGAAGTAGAATGCCCTGGGTTCAGTCCTCCCCCCCTCCAAAAAAAAAGGTTGGGATGTAGCTCAGAGTTAGAGCATTTGCCTAGCATACTAGAGGCCGGGCCCTGAGTTCAAGCTGGAAAAAAAAAAAAAGCTCCTTGGTGGAAGAGACAGGAAAGGCCAGCGCCGCATCTCAGACTTGAAGGTTGGCCTGAGGCTGTCATGGTTGGCTGCCAACCGGAACCTCGTGGTTTGGTTGGAAAGGTACAAGGGTTCAAGTCTGGAGGTCAGGGGCCTTGGCTGAGTGTGGAGCCCCTGCCAGGAGAAGCTAGTAGTTCCCTGCTGTCCTACATGCCCCTCTCATTCTGGCCAGTAGAGGGCAGGACTCACACCCCCCCCCCAGCCGCCACCTCTAGCTTTGGGGGGTGGGCAAGGTTCACCAGCAGGGACAGCTGAGGTGGAGCCAGGCTGGGCACCCGCAGTGCCGTCCCCCGGCCAGGGAGTGCAGGCTTTCGGCCTCGTCCTCCCCGTCCACCTGCCGCTTGTCTTTTCCAGGGCGTTGTCCCATCCTCCTCGCCTGGCCCTCCAGCAGAGGCACTGGGCCCTGGGTTCCCAGGCCTGCCTGTGCCTCAGCGTCCACAAAATGTTTATGTCACTGAGAATTGCACCCCGGGGCCTTCTACCTTCAAGCTACTCCCCCAGCCCTATTTGATTTTTATTCTGAAACAAGGTCTCATTAGGTTGATGAGATTCTCACTACTTGCTGAAGCTCCTCGAACTTATGATTTTCTTATCTCAGCCTCCCAAGTGCTGGGATTACAGGCGTGTACTCTGACACCTGGCTAAAAGTTTTTTTGTGGGTGTTTTTTCTTGTAGAATCCAACCCAGTGGCATTCTACTGCTGAGCTCTACCCCGACCCCTAATTTATTCTTTATTTTGAAACAGGATCGCACTAAGTTGTGGAGGGTCTTGCAAGTTGCTGAGGCTGGTCTTGAACCTGCAAATCCTCCTGCCTCAGCCTCCCGAGTACTGGAATTACAAGTGCATGCCACCACACCCAGCTAAAAGATTTTTTTCCCTTGTTCTTAGGAGGTGTGTGTGTGTGTGTGTGTGTGTGTGTGTGTGTGTGTGTGTCTTTTTGGATCTGAGGATCGAACCCAGCATGGCGCACTTGCAAGGCAGGCACTTTGCCCCTCAGCTACATCCCAGTGGGAGGACATGGTTTCCTGTGTTCTAAGGAGGGGGAGGTCCCACCCAGAGAGGGGCCTGTTACAGACAGAGCTGTGGTTCTTATCTGGGGTCCCTCCGATGCCCAGCGTCCTCACCTGTGGGCTCCATAGGCCCCCCGCTGGCACTCTGTGCTGCAGTTGTGTGCGGGTGCCCCTGGACAACAGGGAGAGTGGTGGGTGGGCTGAAGTGGCCCTCTGGCTCATGCAGCCCAGACGGCCGTAGTGAGCACAGAAGGGCTGGGGTGGCCGGAGCCTGGCAGTAGGTTTGTGGCCAGCACCTGCCAGCCTTCCAGAGGCAGTCCCAGGGAGAGCACCCCTCAGGTCCAGAGCTGCTCTAGGAGGGGGTTTTGACCAACACCCCTGGAGCTCTGGAGCCCTGTGTGCTGGGGCAGCACCTGCCCATGGCCAAGGAGCTCCTGCTGGCACTTCAGACCCGCACCCTGACAGTGGAACTCTGCCTTTCAAGCGCCTCCTTGTCAGGCCCTTGGGCACCGCATCCACCTGCCCTGTGCCAAGGAAAATGGGCAGAATCCTCCGGTCTCAGCCTCCCAAATGCTGGGATTACAAGCGTTCGCCACCACGCCTAGCTATTTTACTTTTAGAAACAGGGTCTCACTGAGTTGCGAAGAGCCTCACTAAGTAACTGAGGCTGTCCACAAACTGCGATCCTCCTCTCTCTGCCTCCCAAATGCTGAGATTACAAGTGTGCGTCACCACGCCTGGCTTGTGTGTGCTTTCCTTTTGTGGAGCTGGGGCTTGAGCCCAGGCCTGCCTTGTACACGCCTGGCAAGTGCTCTATTGCCAGACTGCACACCAACCCTTTTCCTCTTGGAAGAGGGAGGCCTCAAAGTCTTCCAGGCTGGGAGCTCCGGGTGTCTGGCACCCTGAGTGTGTGGGTGCAGTGCTTTCCTGGCATGTTGCTTTGGCAGCCCCCCAAGTTCTACAGGCACCTCTCTGTAGTGGAGCTCCCAGGACACTCGGGCTGCCTCCCCGCCCCACTCCTGGTCTTGCTTCCCGAGGAGGCCAGGATACTGTATGTGAACCTCAGGGTTATGTTTGAGTGTGCCAGGGCTGCCATAACAGCTCTGTAGACTGGCACCTTAAAACAGATTTCTCTCCCCCTCCTGTGGAGGCCGGAAGTCTGCCCTCGGGTGTCTACAGAGCTCTGCTTCCTTCCAAGGAGCACCCTGCCTTCCTCTCCCAGCATCTGGGGGCCCCAGACATTGCCGGCTTGCAGATGTGTTACTTTGGTACATGACTCTGCTTGCACGACCTTCTCCCGGTGTGTCCTCTTTCCAGGGTTTCTTGTCTCTGGACTCGGGCCAGGGTGATCTTGTCCTGACATCTTTTGACTTCATTGTGTCTGCAAATATTAATTGTACCTTTGGGTTCACCCCACCGTCTAGGACCTGGCAGAGAAACCTGAAAGTAGACGCTTAGGGCTTACCTCAAGGCGGTGTTGGTGACGTCAAGCCGCTGTTTCTGGAAGGGAAGGAAGTGGTGTGGGCTGTGATCCACATTCTGTCACACCGCGCTGGCTGTCGGGCCTCCTTCCAGCCTGGGCCACCAGGAGTGTCTCCTGAGGGTGGCAGCGAGTCTCCCAAAGCCAGGAGTCGCCCTGTTGGGCCCTGGGCCAGTCCTGAGGACCACAAGTCCAGGTGTGCGGGAGGACTTCCCTGGTCAGCGCCAAGGGTCATGGGGGCAGTAATGGACATGGAACACTAACTTACTGAGTCCGGCGGCTTTGAGAGTCTTGAAGCCACTTAAACACCAAGTCCCTGAAACAAGAGGCGAGGCCATAGCCCCTTCCCGTCTCCAAGGGTTCTGCAAGGTGGATGGGCAGATTTGGGGCCAGCAGAGCACAGCCCGGCTCTTCGCAGTCCTGGCCCTGAGGAGGATGGTGAAGACTGCTCTCCACAGGAGCCTCGAAGCTGTGCCTGTTTGTTGGCGGCAGGGCTAGGACACCTGCAGGAAGAGGCAGGGGCGGCCTCGGGTCATGTTGAAAGGCCCTGGTTTGGGAGGCCTGGATCCATTCATTCTTCCTAGGTGGCACTCTGCAGATCACTCTGAATAGGGCGGCCATGGCTTTGTTTCAGAAGTGTGTGTGTAGCCAGGCATGGTGGAACACGCTTTTAATTCCAGCTTTCAGGAGGCTGAAGCAGGAGGATCACGGTTCACGGACAGCTTCGGCTACTTAGTAAGGTCCTCTGCAACTTAGTGAGACCCTGTTGCAAAATAAAGAATAAAAAAAAGGGCAAGGGGTATAGCTCAGAGGTAGAATGCCCCTGGGTTCTATCACCAGTACTGGGGGGAAAAAAATGGAATTTCCCAAGGGCAAAGGACACAAGGGGTGTCACTCCCACCCAGAGTGGTCCTCATGGTGGGGGTTTCTGTGGCCAGTCCTCCACACCCCAGGAAAGTGGTCCTTCTGGCCCTCCTGACCTGGCTCCTGTCTGTGTGAGTCGCCAAGCACCTGGACGAGCTGGACCAAGGTGGCTTGGCAAGGACAGGGCTGCCCACCCAGGGGGCAGCCACCCACGGGAGTGAGGTCACTGGGCACAGGAGTGCCTATTGGCCGGCTTACAAGGAGAAACAGTGTCCAGGGGGAGGTCTGCGGCAGAGATCACGCAGCTGCGCAGTTGCCTGTGGACTGGACAGCTTGAGGCCACACCGCGGAGCCCGGGCTGGGTCAGGAAGGCCACTTGGGCAGCCCCCAGCTGTCTGGCCGGGCAAGCCCTGCTGAACCAGCTGGGAGCTGCACCCAGGCTGGTGGCTGGTTGGGCAAGGCGGAGGTGGGAGCTTAGTTCTTGGTGATCTTCTGCAGCCTACATGAACCTGTGGTAGGTGACCACGTCTCTGAGTGACCCAGCAGCAAGTTGGGAGGAGACCCTTGGCAGAGGCTTTGCTTTGGCACATTTCTGCCCTGCCCCTGGGTGGGGCCTGCCTGGCACCACATTGCTGGTGGTGAGCCTTGGGAGCCCAGAAGTGGAGCTGGGGGCTGAGGTGGCTGGGCCGGGGCAGCACTGGGACTCAGGGAGCCGGGAGGCAGCTCTGGAGACATGAGCTTTTTTAGTCGGAGTTCCCTTGGGAGATCAGGGGACCAGAGCTGTGGTTTGCTGGACTGTGGGGTTGACTCGTGATGGACAGTGGGAGGGATGCTGGGCACTGGCCCTGCGGTTGCTCAGGATGACCACCGGTCACGTGGTGCCTGCCCAGCCCCTCTTTCCTAATTCTGACTTCCTAAAATATTGGCACAGGCCAAGCCCGGGCAGGGATCATTGGGGCAGCCTAGCCCCCTCCTTACTGTCCCTTAGCATGCCTTGAGACCCTGGTGGGGGGGAGGCACTGCCTTGGAATATTCCAGAGCGCTCCCATTCCAGCTGTTCTGAGTCAGTCTGCCTCCCCCAGGAGGATCAGCCCAGCGCTGTCGTGTGTCTCTGGCATCTGCATCTCGCTGTGTCGATGATGCAGCCAGGAAACCAGTCATGGGGCCCCCGGGAGTGCTCGCCCCCGCCAGTCACTGCCAGCGAGGAGAGAGGGCAGGAGGAGGGGTCCTTGGAGGAGAAGGGACTGGAGCTCAGCGGCTGCCCCTCCCGGCACACCTGCGCTCATCAAGCCCATAGCTCCCACGCAGTGGGAGGAGGGAGTTGGAGCCTTCCCAGGCGGCCGCCTGGGCTGCCTGGGGTTGCTTTGACCGCCTGGGCTGCCTGGGATCGCTTTGGCTGCCTGGGCTGCCTGGGATTGCTTTGGCCGCCTGGGCTGCCTGGGATCGCTTTGGCTGCCTGGGGCGCGACAGTCTGAGCAGTTTCCTCGCTTGGCAGCAGAGTCCCGTTTACAACCTGCGTGAGTCTGTAGGTCTCACTGGTCTGCGGGTCCAGGGTGCCCCTGCCCCTGCCCCTGCGCGGTGTCACCACTGGAGGCAGACAGCACACGTTGGCGTGCCTCCTGGGAGCCGGACTTGACTCAGCCACCGTGTCCTCAGCGTTGCTTCCACGCCCCGCGGCTAGAGCTGAGTGGGGCTCACTGCCGCGGAGCTGTCTGTCGGGCTTCTTGTGGGAGACACTAGTCTGTGCAGCCGTGAGCACGAGCTTCGGCTAGAGCCAGCGCTCGGCAGAGGCCAGACCCCTGCGCATCCCACAGCGCCCGGAGCTGCTGCAGAAAGAGGGATGCGGTGTCCCCCGTCTCAGGGAAGGTGTCCCAAGATATGTTACCTTGGATGCCCAAGACCGAGGACAGTACCAAGCCCTATATACACCCTGGGGTTTTCTTCTTTTTTTCTTTTTGGTACTGGAGATGGAACCATGGGGGCATTCTACCTCTAAGCTATACCCCCACCTGGCCTTTTTTTTTTTTTTAATTGCAATACTGGAGATGGAACCCAGGGGCATTCTACCTCCAAGCCACACCCCCAACCCTATTTTTTATTCTTTATTTTTTGAAACAGGGTCTCACAGAGTTGCAAAGCGCCTCACTAAGTAGCTGAGGCTGGCCACGAACCATGATCCTCCTGTCTCAGCCTCCTGAACGCTGGGATGACAAGTGTGCCCACCACGCCAGACTCCCAGCCCTATTTTTATCCTTTATTTTTGAAACAGGATCTCTCCAAGTGGCAGAGGACCTTGCTGGGTAGATGGAGCTGACTGCAAACCCGCGGTCCTCCTGTCTCTGCCTCCCAAGGACAGGGATGACAAGCGTGTGCCACCACGCCAGATGATTTTTTGTTTTGAAACAGGGTCTCCCTAAGTTGCTAAGGGCCTTGCCAAGTTGCTGAGGTTGGCCTCAAACCTGTAGTCCTCCCGTGTCAGCCTCCCAAGTGCTGGGATGATAGACATGTCCCACTGTGTCTGGCTGAATGTGGTCTCCCTTAAAGGAGCTGAGCAGACATTAATATTCATAGGCCAGGCCTGGCTGCAGACAACTGACACGGCAAGGCTGAACTGGGGTTGAAGGGGAACTACTGTCTGATTGAGAGCGAGGCTGAGAGGCCTGGGCTTCACAGAAGGGCAGGGAGAAGGCTGCTGCATGGGGCTGCCACGTGGCCAGGGGCGGGTTCTGTCCATAAAGGCTGGGGTTCCCAGGGGGCTCCCGGGGGCCAGGTGGGGAGCACACGCTGGGGCCAGGGGCAGGATCCTAGCCGAGGCTGGGTAAAGCCATCGCAGGAGCGGGAAATTGAACAGGCTGGCAGGTCTGTCCCAACAGAGTCTCTCACGGGAGAGAATCCCACGACTCGGCCCCTGAGTGGGGGGACCAGGTGGGAGGAGCGGTGAGGCTGCCAGCCTGGGAGGGCGGCGCCGGAGGGAAGGCCAACTTCCCAGTTCTCGTGCCAGCTCTCTCCTCCCTGGTGGGACCAGCCAGTTCTTCCTCTTCCTGTGCTTGAAACCAGTCTTATTTGTTTCTTTTCACCAGAGCCACTGCTGTGCTGGTAGATGTTAGAACCGGTATGGAGGCTGGCGTGGTGCCACACACCTGAAACCCCAGTACTTGGGAGGCTGAGACAGGAGGATTGCAGGTTTGAGGACAGCCTAGGCAAAGGCTGAGACTCTCATCAACCTAGTGTGACCCTGTGTCAAAATAAAATAGGGCTGGGTGTAACTCGGAGACAGAAGGCCCCTGGATTCAGTCCCCAGTGACCCCCCGCCCCCCAACCACACACCGAGCATGGACAGGTCAGGTCTGGTGGCGCACACCCTGTAATACCAGTACTTGGGAAGTTGAGACGTTCTCAGCAACTTAGCAAGACCCTGTGTCAAAATAAAAAGGGCTGGTGGTGCACGTTTGTGATCCTAATACTTGGGAGGCTGAGACAGGAGGACCCAGGATTGTGGCCAGCCTCAGCTACTTAGTGAGGCCCTCTGCAACTCAGTGAGACCCTGTTTCAACATAAAGACTAAAAAAATAGGGCAGGGGTGTAGCTTGGAGGTAGAGTGTCCCTGGGTTCCGTCCCCAGCGTTGCCACAAAACAAACAAACAAAAAGACATATTAAGTTGTTCTTCTCCCTAATGGCCCCTTGGAAAGTCCCTGGCAGCCCTCAGCATATGGCGCAGACGGCCAACCACGGGTCTGCTTCTGTTCCATAGCTTGCTTGCTATTGGCTCTCTAGAATAGGAAGTCGGTGAGTCCCTGACAACCCCTTTTGCGGTTTCTTTCCTTTAAAAGGAGCCCATAACAAACCTGACCTTGACTCCTCCGTGAGCCTGACTTAAGGAGCCTGACTTAAGGGCAACGGTGGTGGTCGCTGATCAGCTAATAAAGGCTCGATTTGATTTCACTTGTGTGTGGGATTGATGGTTCTGCTGGGCTGCAACATTCCCACCAAGCAGGGGGCTGTTGCTGGCCTTGCAGCCCAAGGGCAGAGGTGGCTCGAGTTGTCCGCTGGGAGGAAGGTCAGCGTGTTGGTTCTGCTTGTTTTTGATGTAACCACACATCTGTAGGTTTGGTGACTCCGTGGCTGTGTGCACAACTGGCCTGCACAGCTGCATTCCCGCCATGTGGCCGGCCCACCGAGTCCTCTGGCCCCTCATAGCTTGGCTTTCCTCTTCTGCCCAGCTGCCGGCTGCTGGAGTTTGATTGGGCTCACCTGGATAGCACAGAGGTCACCTCATGTTGCACCCTAAGACGTCACAGGAGGGCAGGCAAGAGCCACTCAGGGTTCCGAGGAGGATCCTGCCTACCGTGGCCTTCCTGTAACACAGGCGCCCCCACCAGGATACACAGTGCCGGCGCCACCCCCTAGAGTGCCCGGGGTGGTCCTGTCACTTAGGAGGGCTTGGGCACCCTGGCCTGTCCCTCTGCAGAGTGACCACGTGGAGGCTCTCGGAGCAGGACCTGGATCTGTCTGCACACTGGGAGGGCGCTCCCAGCCCTTGGCCAGGGATGGGTCTGTGTCTGGCTCCCATGGGGACAGGGAAGGGGACGCTGGCATGTGCCAGGCGGGGTCCAGGCCAGGAACTGAAATCAGAGCAGTGGTGTGAGCAGATCATTTGAGACAGATGCCAGCGCTGGGGGAACAGAGAAGGCGAACGGACACAGAGGAGGCCGGCGTGGTGGGCGCGCTTGCCATCCCCGCACTCGGAAGGCAGAGGCCAGAGGATCGTGGTTTGCAGACAGCCTCAGCTACTTAGCAAGGCCCTTCATAACTTCAAAATAAGAATAAAAAAGAGGGCTGGGGGTGGAGCTCAGAGGTCAAATGCCCCTGAGTTCCATCCCCAGACCCGTAAAATAAATAAATAAAATAAAAATAAAATAATAAAAAATAGAGCTGTGTCGCCGACTAATCTCAGTTGGGTCGTTATTGTCAGCTCCCGGTCAAATCCTCAGAAAGATGGGACAAAAGGCAGGTGGAGTTCTGCAGAAACTTATCTGCAGCAATTCCTTCCCCTCTATAAATTCCCTAAGTTTTTAGGTACGGCGCTTGGGAAAGAATTTGAGGTGGACGAAGGCTTCTTGAGCCAATGACAATTTATTACAGGAACCCAGAGAATTTATACCCTTCACCAGTGAGATTAATAATAGGAGAAAAAAAAAAAGAAAGGGAAGGGGGGCAATCACAGCAAAACTATAGTGAATTACATATAAACAAAGTAAATGACTAGTCCAGCATTTAGGAGATAAGCTCCGGATCCGATATTGCAGCAGGGCAGGTCCAAAGGTAAATTCCAAAGGCAATACAGGCACGCCCAAGGCCCAGGGCTTGGAGAATACGCCTTCTTGTGGAATCTTCTTTTGCTTTCTTTTTTGAAGTTTCCATCTATATCCATATGACAAGCATGGGGAGATGTGGCGGTCCAGGGAGATGCGATGGGCGTCTCTCAGATCTCATCCGCCTTGCCTTCTGAAGTCTGAAAGCTTACAAAAACTCACAACACGGCTTGGCAAATAAGACACCACAAACAACACCATGAAGTTCTTGGATTTAGTTGTCAGATGTATTTCCTTAACTGCCCCTATCACAAACCCTCTGCAACCTGCTTCTAACTCTCTAATTCCTTTCTTTCCCAGTCCGGACGTTCTTATGATAAGCTCTTCTTCATGAAAAAGTGCTTTCTTACTCTTACGGTATTTCCTTTCCTTCATACATATATATTTAGAATATCTGTCCTTTATTTTGTCATTTTCATTTCTAGCCATGCGGCATTCTCCCTGTTTCGGGGAACGCTCACACTGGGCGTGAAGGTCAACAATCTTTCTCCTTGGCTCTATTGTATTTTGGCAACTAAGTTGTTCATCAACTAAATTGCTTCGAAGTCACACACAAAATTTTATCTTCTCTGTCTCTAGGCAGGATCTCAAGGGTAAACAAAGTTTCCTTAAACTGAGCTATCGGTTACCGGAGTTAATAGCTTAACCTAGTGATAGGAGTGAGGATCGGAGACCCTTTGTGATTGCTGCAGCTGGAATGCTTATCACAGCATCTGAATTCTGGCCAGTTTTTTCTTTACTCTTGAGCAAAGCCAAGGACGTTTATACAAATTATTAGAAAATTTATATCCACGGACTCAATTTCTATTTATAGTCCTGATTTCACATCACTGGAGCAATTCGTGTAGAAAGTTAAAGGAAATATTAATAGTCATGAAGGGTAAAAGTGGGGGATATTTTGGCCAGAGACGATACCTCTTTCTCGGGGCGTTCTGCCGATAAACTATGTGGAGTGGGGTCTCAACACATAGATGCCGAGGCAGCAGGATGTCTTGGCAGAGCTGGGGTTCAGAAGTACAGTGCCCCCTCCACACAGAGGTATGGCAAGGCACCCCCTGCCAGCCCTGAGCGGCTGCCACTGGAGTGTAAGAAAAGAGGGCTGGCCTTCAGAACACAAAACCTTGGGGAGAGCTGGCGTGGCTGCACACACCTTCAATCCCAGTACTCAGGAGGCTGCGATGGGAGGATCAGAAATTCTAAGCCCGTCTCAGCAATTTAGCAATGCCCCCCTCAACTGAGTGAGGCCCTGTTTCAAAATAAAAAATAAGCTGTGCATGGTGGCTCATGCTTGTAATCACAGCATTTGGGAGGCTGAAACAAGAGGATCACAGTTTCAAGGACAGCCTCAGCTACTTCGTGAGACCCTCTGCAATTTAGGGAGACCCTATTTCAAAATAAATAATAAAAAATAGGGCTGGGGATGCAGTTCGGAGGTAGAATGCCCCTGAGTTCAATCTTTAGTACGACCAAAAAAATAATAATAAAAATAGCTGGTAGAGGGGCCTCCCACTGACCTGTGCTGGGGCTCACGGAGGCCTGGGATGAGGAATTCTGTGAGTAACAGGAAAACCGTAAGGCGGATTCAGATGCTACTGTGGGAAGAAAGCGTCCCCCAGGAGGAAGGGCACTGGGAAGCCAGGCCGGTGGCACAGCTTGGAATTCTAGTACTTGGGAGGTTGAGACAGGAGGATCCAGGTTCATAGCCAACCTCTGCAACTTCATAGCCAGCAACTGCAACTCTGTTTCAGAATAAAAGAATAAATTAGCTGGGGGTGTAACTCAAAGGTAGAATGCCCCTGGGTTCCATCCCCAGTGCCCCCCCCCCAAAAAAAAAAAAGAGGAGGAGGAGGAAGAGGGCACTCGGAAGAGTGTCGCTGTACTGCTGGCAGAAGCAGCAGGTGCCACCAGCCTCACTGAGCCAGGCACGGAAGGCTGGGTCAGAGCTGAAGGGCCAGAGCTCAGCTACAGCAGACCCCTTCCTCTGGGGCCCAAGGCCCCCACCCCGGAGCTTGACCCTGGCATTGTCTTCTCAGTGTGTGGCTGACATTTTGTTGTTGTTTGTTTGTTTTTGTACTGGGGATTGAATCCAGGGGAGCTTTACCACTAAACTACACTCCCAGTCCTTATGTATTTACTTATTTATTCATTTGTTTATTTTTGGTACTGGGGATAGAACCCAGGGGCATTCTACTTCTGAGCTATGCTCCCAGCCCTAGTTTATTCTTTATTTTGAAACAAGGTCTCACTAAGTTGTGGAGGGCCTCACAAGTTGCTAAGGCTGGCTGGCCATGAACCTGCATTCTTCCTGTCTCAGCCTCCCAAGGACTGGAATTACAACCATGCCCTATCACACCCAGCTTTATTATTTTTTGAGACCAGTCTCTTTACATTGTTCAGGCTAGCCTTGAACCTGCGATCCTCCTGTCTCAGCCTCCTGAAGAGCTGGAATTACAGGCATGTGCCACACTCCTGCCTGTGTGTGGCTGAATCTGCACGTGCAGTTTGACACAGGGCTCTGGAAACGCTGGTTGGAACTAGCGTGTGATGCTGATGAAGCAGCCGATTTTGATGGTGGTATTTGAAATGGAGATGCTAGCCAGAGGCTTAGCTCTGTCATTTAAAAGCAGAAAATAGCAACTTCCTTCTCAGATCCGTTTGCCAGCTCCAGAGGATTAATTCTCTCCACATCCAGAGGCAGTGGAGCAGAATCTCCTGGCAGGATTCTCGGGGTTTGTGTCACCATTGCTTCCAAGCTGCGTCAGCAAGGCTGATTAGAATTTTAAGAGATTTGAAATACCACAGGCTATTAGAGGAAGCCACGGAGTCGGGCAAGCTAATCTGCAAAGCGTCATCTTTAACTTTATGGCTTAATAAGGCTGCTAATTTCATTGCATTACTTTAGTGATCATATTGGCTTAAAATTTTAGCGCTACCTTGGTGAATACAGCTCACAGGCTGCATCTCAGTGAGATCCCACGAGGCCAGGGTCCCACGCGGAGAACGTGGGCAAGGAGCCCTCCAGGAGCGGCTCTCTAGCTCTCCCCACCCTGCCTCTTCCTCTGTCTCTCACTCTAAGTTTGTCTGCATCTCTCTGTCTCACACACACACACACACACACACACACACACACACACACACGTTTTCTTTTGCAGTACTGGGGATGGAACCCAGGGGCATTCTGCCTCTGAGCTACACCCCCTACCCTAATTTTTAGTCTTTTTTTATTTTTGAACCAGGGTCTCACTGAGTTGCAAAGGACCTTGCTAAATAGCTTAGTGAGACCCTATTTCAAAATAAAGAATAATAAATAGGGCAGGGGGTGTAGCTCGGGGGTTGAATGCCCCTGAGTTCCATCCCCAGACCCGGAAAAAGGAAGAAAGAAAAAAACAAAGTCTCACTGAGTTGTGGAGGCCTCACAAGTTGCTGAGGCTGGCTGCAAACCTGCAATCCTCCTGTCTCAGCCTCCCAAGTACTGGGATTACAAGCGTGCGCCCACGCCCAGCTAGCGCTTTCTCTTTAAAAATTTGGCTTTGTAACTTAGCAGTAGTTTAACTCAGCGAACCATAGCTTTTCCTTTTCTTCAGTGACCTGCCTTGTGCACTATGGGTGAGCGTGCCGAAGTTGTCTGTAGCCCCCCACCCCCACCCAACCACAGAGGTCTTTGCCGTGGGACCCACGGTGCCAGAAAGTCTCGGAAGGCCTGGCGGTTCAGTGGCTGCCAGTGTTCTTCAGGGGCGTTGAGGCCAGGTGTGGGGCCCTCTTTCTCCAATTGGCCTGGGGAGGGAGTGGTCAGCCGTGCTGCCCAGCAGGCCAGGGCCTCACCCTCTCCCTAGGTAGCGGCCGGAAGCCTACATCTGGCAGCAGAGCTGGGCTCACAGCCCTCTCTGGGTGTCTAGGCAGCCGGACACTGTATCAGTTTCCTTGAGCACTTGTGGGTTTCCCGAGTGATCCGGAACCTTTCGGTGCTTTGGGCAGGCTGGGCAGGGCCTCCGCCTCTCCCCTGTGGGTGGTGACTCCCAGTGAGGACAAGGACAGCCCCTCACTAGGCATGTGTGAGCCCAGTGCAGAGGTCCAGCCGGGCTTGGGAGAACCTCCTGTGCCGGCTGTGGCTGGGCCCGGTTGTCCCCGCCTCCTCTGGTACTCGGACTGTCATCAGCCCACTGGGCCTCCTGGGAGCCCAGTCCTGCGCTCACACCTGTCCCCGCTGTTTGTCTTGCAGGTTCTGGGATTTGAGATTGACGCAGTGAACTCTGTCCAGTTTTCAAACCACACAGGTAAGGCTCAGTCCAGCAGTCGTGGCAGGCCCTGGGGTGCCCTTTGGGTCTGGGCCTCGGCTTGCTCTGGAGCTGTGTGACCTAGAACAGGTGGTAGGGCCTCTCTGTGCTCAGTTTCCTTCTCTGAAAGCAGGGTGGCGGTCCTGGCCCCTGCTGCGGGGTGAGTCCAGGTGCCGGTCAGTGCCTGGCTCAAAGACAGCGGGGGTCGCTGTTGCTGGCAGCCTGTGACATGCCAAGTCACACCCTTGTGCGGCAGGGCATGAGGAGGGTCCCCTGTGGTCATCCATGGCGGGCGTTAGGTGGTCTAGACTGTTAGCACCTGTCTCAGTTCATGGGGACTCGGAAACCTTGCCACTCGGAATGCTGGGGCCCTCGGAAGTTTCACTGGTTTTCTGGGGTGAGGATGTGCTCCCCACACCCGGACCTGTGGCCCTGGAGCCTGCCCCGCTCTCCATGGCGACAGAAGAACAGAACTGCTTGGTCCTTAGAAATGTCCCAGGGCTCTGGGTGCAGTGGCGCATGCCTGTAATCTTAGTGCTTGGGAAGCTGAGACGGGAGGATCACAGGTTCGAGCTAGGCTCAGCAACTTAGGCTCTCAGCAACCTAGCAAGACCTTTTTTCTTTCTTTTCTTTTCTTTTTTTCTTTTTTTTTTTTTTTTTTTTTTGGTGTGTGTGTGTGTGTGTGTTCTGGGAATGAAATACAGGGGCTTTCTACCTCCGGGCTACACTCCCAGACCTATTTTATATTTTACTTGGAAGCAGGGTATCACTAAGTTGCTGAGAGCCTCACTAGCTGAGGCTGGCCTTGAGCCTATGATGATCCTCCTGTCTCAGCCTCCCAAGTACTGGGATTGCAAGTGTGCACCATGCCCGGCTTTTTTTTTTTTTTTTTTTTGCAATACTGGGGAGGGAATCCAGGGGCATTCTACCTCCAAGCTACACCCTCATCCCTATTTTTTAGGGTCTCTATTTGAAATAGGGTCTCATTGAGTTGGGAAGGCCCTCGCTAAGTAGCTGAGGCTGTCCGCAAACCATGATCCTCTGGCCTCAGCCTCCCGAATGCTGAGATTACAAGCATGCACCACCAAGCCTGGCTTGACCTTTTTTCCAAATAAGAAATGAAATTAAATAGGGCTGGGGGTGTAGCTTGGAGATAAATACTTCTGGGCTCAATTCTCAGTTCCCCTTCTCTCCCCCCACCCCCCCAACACACACAAAGAAACGTCTCAGGGCAGCCTGGCTGAGGCTAGCAGGCTGCAGGGCAGGCCACAGCTGTGCCCAGGGAGGTCCTGCGGTCCCCTTGGATGGGAGCTTGCTTGGAGGTGTGGTGTACTGTATACAGTGTGTGTGTGTGTGTGTGTGTGTCTGTGTCTGTGTGTGTATCTGCATGTGTGTATGTATCTGCGCGCGTGTGTGTGTGCACTTGTGTGTGTATCTGTGCGTGAGTGTGTGTGTATCTGTGCGTGTGTGTGTGTGCGCTTGTGTGTGTATCTGTGCGTGAGTGTGTGTATCTGTGTGTGTGTATCTGTGCGTGTGTGTGTGTGTTGCATCTCCTTGCCTAATTCAAGTGGAGCCTCCACTTATTCCTAAAAGCCCTTGGCTGCCAGCTACCAAGTCTGCTGGGTGTGGACATCTGGAGAAGGCCCAGAAAGCCCGAGGCCCTGCAGTGAGTGGGCACACGTCCATGGGTTCTGACTGCTCTTGAACACTCAGAAAGAAAAAGTTTAGCTGGGAAAGGTGGCGTATGCTTGTAATCCCAGCATTTGGGAGGCTGAGACAGGAGGATCACAGTTCGGGGCCAGCCTCAGCTACTTAGTGAGGCCCTTTGCAATACAGTGAGACCTTGTTATAAAAATAATTTAAAAAATAGGGCTGGCGGTATATAGTTTGGAGATAGAATGCCTCTGAGTTCCAATCCCAATACCGCAAAAAATATATATATATACATATTTATTTTTAAGAAAGAGAGCCAAACTGTAAAGTGGTGAGCGGTGTTCACCCAGGAAGGCACTGAGCCGGGCTCTGCATGGGCAGCCAACCCTCTCACCAGCTCCTGCCGCCCTCTGCTCCCACCCCAGCATAGGGGGCTGGGGCTCAGGGCTCCTGACTGGCTGCCTTTCTGGCTCTGGTAGCTCTCTTGTTTGCGGGTCAGCTGGTCACCCGGAGGGTCTGAGACAGAAAGACATCTCTTGCCTGCCTCAGCAAGGGGTGGGATGCAGACTGGAGACCCTGGTGCTTGCAAGGCCCCCAGGCATAGGGTGTGGTCAGGGGAGCCGGGGGCTTCCTTCCCCAGGAGTCATCCCTGTGGCTCCTGGGAGGGCCCTGGAGTAGAGAAGAGCCCGCTGCCCTGCTCCGTTCTCTCCCAGAGCCCTGTGGGCTGGCCCACTGGGCCGAGGCAGCCCTGTCTGGCCCCAGCACCCTTTGGCCTGTGGGTGGCTATCTGCGCATTCTAGTCAGGAGGGCTTTGGGGTGCCCTCCCCTGCGCCGTGGGCCGCTTCCACCTGGTCCCTGCCCCTTGTTCTGCCCACACGGTGCCTGAGGCTGAGGTGCCTGAGGACTGAGGCTGGCCTGTCTCACACCTGCCCCATGACAGGTGGCACCTGGGGATCCCCAGAAGAGGTGAGAGGGCAGGTGACTCGGCACACCCTCACAGCCCCGGGCGATGCGTACAGCCCTGCCAAGGTGCCATCTTCGTCCCTGAACCGGCTGTGGTGGGCCTGGACTGTAGGCCGGAATTACTTGATTGTTTTGCCTTTGTGATTTCTAAAGGCTTGGCTTGTTTTTGCCCATACTCACCTCCCAGAAGCATTTCGTCGAGGCTGCTCATACGCAGAGCAAGACTTCTGCCACGTGTGTCTGCTGCTTGGGCACAGGGCTATCTCTTGCCACGTGCCACCATCCGTAGGCCAGGGCCATGCCTTCCAAGCTGCCTGGTAACCACCCTGTGGTCTCCTGCTGTGTGGTCCTACTGTGCACATCCCAGAGCAGTTTATATGTACAGCTGGCCCTGCAAGTTCAGCCACATTGTCCACACCTGGGTCCACAAGCCACCCCACAGGTCGCGACCTGGGACACGTAAGCCAGGCTGGGTCACCACGGGCCTTCGGCTTCTCACCCAACACCTGTTCAAATAGCTCTGGCCCCAGCTACACAGCCCGGCCCTGTCTTGCCCACTCCTCCAGGCCAGAAGAGCCCCACTCCTGTTTATTTTTTGTGTTGCGGGAATTGAACCCAGGGCATTCTACCTCTGAGCTACACTCCTGGCCTTATTTTTTAAATTTGGAAACAGGGTCTCCCTAAGTTGCTGAAGCTGGCCTTAAACCTGTGCTCTTCCTGTCTCAGCCTCCCAAATACTGGGATTACAGGCATGTACCACCATGCCCAGCTCCCCCTCCCTCTTTTTTAAGAAAACAGTCTTAGCCCGGCGTAGTGGCACATGCTTGTATTCATATTCCCAGTACTCGGGGTGCTGAGCCAGGAGGATCGCAGAGTCAGGGCCAGTCTTGGCAGTTTGGTGAGGCTCTCAGCAGTTTAGTGAGACCTTGTTTCAAAATAATAAAATAGGGCTGGGGGTAGAACTCAGAGGTAGAACACTCCTAGATTCAGTCACCAGTAAAACACACACACCACCTAATGATGTTTATATATGATGCAGTTAATTCAGCCATTGAAGTGCACAATTCACTGGTTTAGTATATTCTGAGTTCTGCAGCCATTAGCAGAGTCAATTCTAGAACATTTTCATCTCCCAAACTGGATGCCACATACCCATGAACAGTTGAACATTTGGGTTGTTCCGCTGCTTGGCTGTTGTGGACCAGGCTGCCGAGCACATCTGTCTGTAGCTCTCTGTGGCTTCTGTTCTCTGGTACACACTTCACCCAGGGGTTGAAGGTTGTGCCTGGGGATCTGGGAGCCATCACGACACATGTGGGTGTCATCCCCACAGAACTTGTTAGCGACCTGGCACCCCTGGTCATTGCTGGAGGCTGGTCCTGCAGGCACCAAAACTCCAGACTCCCTGAGGGGAGCAGATAGACCGGCTCATGTGGACAGTGAGCCACCTCATCAGCTCCGGGGGCCCCGGCGCCAGCAGAGTCCGCACTGGGAACAGACCATCCCAACATGGCGACCACGGCCTGCCCGCCTCTGCTTGCTCCCCACACCCCACACCGGCAGCTCTGAAAGGGCCTCCGCCCCTGTGGCCGCATTCCGGCACTCCTTGGTTGCCCCTTCCACGGCACTTCCCAGGATCCCAGCCCTGGGCAGATCCGGAGGATCCGGTGAGGCTGGAGGTTGGCGGGTGCCACCAGGAGCTCAGAGAGGGCTGGCAGGGACCCAGTGGGCCGCTTTCTGGTCCTCTCTGTGAGAGGGAGAAACGAGCATGGGCACGGGAGCCTCAGGACCAGAGAGGGCTGAGGACAGGCGTCACTCTGGCACCCTGGCCAGCTGGGCCACAGCGGCAGCACCGGCTCTGCTCTGCTGCCTTGGGGGCCACTCTCCTGTGTGTGTGTGTGTGTGTGTGTGTGTGTGTGTGTGTGTGTGTGTGTGAGAGAGAGACAGAGACAGAGACCGAGACCGAGACCGAGACAGAGACAGACTGGGGATTGAACTCTGAGCTATATTGAACTCTGAGGGCCTTGCTAAGTATCTGAGGCTGCCCGTGAACCTGCGCTCCTGTCTCAGCCTCCTGAGTACTGGGATTACAAGTGTGTGTTACCATGTCTGGCTCTGTGCTATTTTATCAGTAAGTTGAATGAGCCATCCAGAGGCTCTGAGTGCCCGTTTTTGTTCTAGAAGGTTCTCATGGGTTCAGGACTCGTCCTGAGTCATGAAGAAGCTGCAGGTGGGCTGGAGGGGCCTGGGACCAAACCTCCTTGTTCAGTCAGTGTTAGTCAGCTTTCTTCCATTGTGACAAATGCCTGAGATAATCAATGTAGAAAGAGAAAAGGTTAGATGGGCATGGTAGTGTAGGCCTGTAATCCCAGTATTTGGGAGGCTGAGATAGGATTGCAGGTTCAGGGACAGCCTCAGCAAATAGTGAGACTCTCATCAACCTAGCAAGACCCTGTTTCAAAATAAAAAATAAAGCCAGGCATGGTGACATATATTTGTAATCCCAGTACTTGGAGGCTGAGAAAGGAAAATCGCAGGTTTGTGGCCAGCGTCAGCAATTTGTGAGGCCCTTTGCAACTTAGACCCTGTTTCAAAATAAAGAACAAAATAGAGCTGGAAGGACTGGGCGTGGTGGTTTCAAAATAAAGAATAAAATAGAGATGGAAGGACTGGGCGTGGTGGCGCACGCTTGTAATTCCAGCTTGTAATTCAGGAGGATAGTGGTTTGCAGACAGCTTCAGCCACTTAGGCCCTTTGCAACTCTGTGAGACCCGGTTTCAAAAATGAAGAATAGCCGGGCGTGGTGGTGCACGCTTGTAATCCCCTCGCTTGGGAGGCGGAGACAGGAGGATCGCGCAGGTCCAAAGCCAGCTGCGCTGGCTTAAGAGACCCTGTTTCCAAATAAAAATGTAAAAATAGGTCTGGGAGTATAGCCCGGAGGTAGAAGGGTTTCTGAGAACCCCAGTACCACCAAAAAAATAAAAAAGAATAAGAAATAGGGCTGAGAGTGTAGCTCAGAGGTAGAATGCCCCTGTATTCTATCTCCAGTACTTAAAAAAAAAAAAAAAAAAAAAAAGCTGGAGGTATAACGTGGAGGTAGAATACCCCTGGGTTCAATCCCTAAAACCACAAAAAAAAAAAAAAAAAAAAAAAAAAAAAAGAAGGGCTCGCTTTGTCTTGGGTTTGGAGGTCCGGTCCATGGTCAAATGGTCCTGTTATCTTTGGGCCTTTGGTGAAGCAGCACATTGTGGTGTGGTGAGAAAAGAGGTTGGCTCCGGAGTCCCCTTTGAAGGCACGCCCCAGTGGCCTAAAGCCCTCCCACTAGGCCCCGCCTCCTAAAGGCTTCACCACCTTCCAACAGCACCAAGTCAGAGACCATGCCTTCAACACCAGGCTTTTCTGGGACACTGCAGTGCCAGTCTACACCAGCCAGGAAGTCACCTCGCTGCCCGGCTGAGTTCTGGCACTCACCTTCCTTACCCCATTGGGTGGAAGCACCTTCCCCAGATCCCAGTGTTGCAACCCTAATCCCAGGATCAGGCCTTTAAAGAGACACAGACACACACAGGATGACCCTCTGGGGACATGGAGATGTTGTCTGCAAGTCAAGGAGAGGCCTCAGGAGGGACCACACCTGAGATGCCCTGCTCTCAGACCTCAGCCTCCCGAGGGAGAGTCAGTTTCTGTGGTTGAAGCCACCCCTCCCGGTCCTTTGGCACAGCAATGCACCAGGTGTCTGGTCCGGTTAACTCCCGCTCTGATTGCAGGGGAGTCTGGGAACCAAGGAGCAGAGAGCCTCAGGAAGGATCTTTTCTCTTTCTCTCTCCTCCCGTGAGCTAGGCAGCCCCCCTCCCAGCCACCTTATGTTTCTACCTTGGTGCCGGCCAGCCATGGATGACAGGGTTTCCTCTGAATAAACTTTCCTCCTCTGAAGATAAAAAGAGGACCTTTTCTTCCTCCTCTCTCCCCTATGCTGTGAGATCTTTGTGGCCGTCCTGGGCTTTCTTGAGCAAAGTCTGCCAGGACCAAGTCACAGGTGTCCCAGCTCAGGTTGGACAAGCCGGGCCTGCAGGCCAGCCTCCTGCCCTGGTGACCGGGCTTGCCCAGGACTCAATCCGTTTCTCAGTCTGACCAGCTCATCTACACCCCAGTCTGGGCCGAGGGCGGCTCTGCCCAGCCCAGAGGGCTGCTGGAGAGTTGTTGGTCTTCGTCCCTCACGGTTCCCTCTGCAGCCCTCGGTCGGTGCCCTGAGCCCCCTGGCGCTTGTCCTTGGACTGTACTGACCTGACCACCTGCGCTCTAAAGGGTGTTGCTTGTGAGCCTGGAAGTGGGGCGGGCCTGTCACTCTCGAGCGAGCGAGCTGTTTGTCTCGTGGTCAGGCTTTGATCTGGGCTTGCTTTCCTTGTGACTCCAGAGGCTTGTGGTGGGGGAGGCAGGTGGGGATGTGATGGCCCTGCCGCCCGGTGCCGGTGAAGAGCAGCTGACTTGATGTCTGGATCACGTGGTGGAGACCAGGAAGCCAGAGTACCTGAGCCACTCTCGCTGGGTCTTGGGCCAGACCTCGGGGAAGGGCTGCCCAGTGGGTATTCTTGGGGGCGGGGGCTGTCAGCAGGCTGAGTTGGCCCTGTGCCTCACGGCCCCATGTGGTCTACCCTCCCACAGGCTACGCCCACTGGAACGGCCAGGTGCTGAATTCCCAGGAGCTGCACGAGTTGTATGAGGGCCTGAAGCTGAACAATGTCAACAAGTATGACTACGTGCTCACAGGTAAGGGCCAAGGCCCCCCTAGCCTGGAGGTAGAATGCCCTGGGTTCAATCCCTGACACCAAAAGAAAGGAAAATATAGAAAAAGAAAACATTTAGCCATCTGCTGTTCACCCACGGGTCCATTCATGCAGGTTTTCGTGTTCCTTTAGGGGGAACCTTCTGATCTCCTCTGTGTGACCCCAGATTTTTGGGGACCCTGTGCTGCGCTGGGCCTCAGGCCCGTTCCTGCGCACCCCGTGCTCAGCGGCTTGGCCGCCATGGTTGGTGAGCATTGTGTTTCAAGAGGCTAAGCTCGGGTTTTCACCCCACAGGTTACACGAGGGACAAGTCCTTCCTAGCCATGGTGGTGGACATCGTGCGGGAGCTGAAGCAGCAGAACTCCAGGCTGGTGTACGGTGGGTGCTGGCCACTGAGCGGGGCTGGCCCGCAGCCGGGAAGGCGCGCGCCACCTCTCTGCTTGGGCTGTCAGCTCTGTCCACTGGGCCTCCAAGGTGGAGCCTTCTGAGCTCTGCAAGGGGGTGGAAACACTTTCAGGGTGAACCTGGGATCCCGTGGGGTATATGAGAGAAGAGTTGAATGTACTAAAAAATCAGGACCAGTGTGTGAAGATGTGGTGTGCCCAAGATGTGTGTGACCACACTGACCCAAAAGAGGGTGGGGTAGGTGCCTGGGCAGGGCACACCAAGCGTGTCTGCAGCCCTTCCAGCACTGGGTCTGCCCTGTCATCTGAGCAGGAGTAGAGGCTATGTTGCCAGACCTGCAGGCTGCAGCCTTTCCCAGGTGTGTTCGGGTGCCCCCGTCATGGCCAGTTGGTGGGTCTGGCTCAGTCCAGGGCAGGTTCCGTGGGACCTGGGTTTCATGTGCCCACAGCTGGGGCAGGGCAGGGGCCACTGTGCCAGCTCAGGCAGCACGAGAGGTTGGAGTACACACGATCATAATTTAAGTAGAAATGACCAGAGTGCCTAGTCATCTCAGACAAAGAAATGCAAGGTGCCAGGTAAGGAGATAAAGGGACTTGGGAGGCCCTGACTGTCCCGGCTTCTGGGTATCCCTTGATAAGTGTACATGATTAAAAAACAATGTTAGCTAGGAATGGTGGCCGTAATCTCAGTACTTGTGAGGCTGAGACAGGAGGATCACAGTTTTGAGGACAGTCTCAGCAAGTAGTGAGATGCTCATCAACCCAACGAGAATTTATTTCAAAATGAAAATAAAAAAGAGAGCTGGGGGTACCTCATAAATAGAATGCCCCTGCATATAATAATAAAATAAAGTAGGTCTGGGCCATAGCTCAGAAGCAGAATGCCTCTGGCTTCAATCTCTTAATACTCCTCCTCCCCCCAAAAAAGAGCAGAAAATGGCAATTTGTTAGTGAGTGTATGGAGCTGGAACCTTCGTGCATTGCTGGTGGGAATGTGGATAGGTGCAGCTGCCATAAAGAACAATTTGGCAGTTCCCCAGAAAATTAAATGTGGAGCTAACATATGATCTAGCAGTTCCATCCTTGGAATTTATCCAAAGTCATTGGAAACAGAAACTCAGAAGATTGTACACCAAGTTATAGCAGCACCGTTCACAACAGCAGAGGCAGAGACAACCCAGGTGTGTCCACCAGGGATGCGAGGCAGGCACGCTGTGGTCTGTCCATGGCGCGGAATGTGACTTGAGCCTAGACCTTCTAAGCCACGACCCAGATGAGCCTTGACGTCAGGCTGAGTGGAAGAAGCCAGTCACCAGAGGACAAATGTCCTATGATTGCACTTCCTTAGGAGGTTGAGACAGGATGATCACAAGTCTGAGGTCAGCCTCAGCAACTTAGCCAGCCCCTGTTCCAAAAAATAAAAACAGGCCTGAGGATGTAACTTGGAGTTAGAATGTCCCTGGGTTCAGTCCTTTATGAGAAAGGAGGGGAAGGAGGGAGGGAGGATGGGCTAGAGGCAAATTCATGGAGACAGAATGCGAATCAGTGTAACTGGGGACTGCTGAGCCACCAAAAAACCAACTACTATGGAAATGTTTGTGTGTGTGTGTGTGTGTGTGTGTGTGTGTGTGTGTGTGTGTGTGTGTTATAGGGATAGAACCCAGGGGCCTTCTACCTCTGGGGCCATACTCTCAGACCTACTTTATATTTTATTTGGAAACAAGGTCTCACTAAGTTGCTGAGAGCTTCAGTAAGTAGCTGAGGTTGGCTTCAAACCTGGGTCATCCTCCTGTCTCAGCCTCCCAAGTACCGGGATTACAAGTGTACACCACCAACCCGCCTGGATTGTTTATATTTTTACCACATTTCAGCGATCTTTTATATCTTTATATATATCTTTTATTCATATCTTTTATATCTTTATATCTTTTGCTGGGGATTGAACCTGGGGCATTCTACCTCTGAGCTACAACCCCAGCCCTTTTTTTTAAACAGAGCTGGGTGTGGTGGTGCATACTTGCAATCCTAGTACTTAGGAGACTGAGAAAGGAGGATCACAGGTTCAAGAATACCCTCAGCAAGTAGTGAGACTCTGAGCAACCTAGTAGACCCTGTTTAAAAAACCAAAATAAAAAAATAGTGTTGGGGGTGTAGCTCAGAGGTAAAATGCTCCTGAGTTCAATCCCTAGAATCACAGGAGGAAAAAAGAAATTGAAACAGGGTCTGCATTGCTGAGGCCTCACTAAGTTGCGGGGATCAAACCAGGGTCTTGTGCGTGACTAGGCCTAGCTCTACCACTGAGCTACACTGCAGCCCTCGTGAACGTGTTAAGAGGAAGCGCAGAGGGAGGGCCGTGCTCGCTGCCACCGGCTGCTGACCGAGCCCCCTGTCTCCGCAGTGTGCGATCCTGTGATGGGGGACAAGTGGAATGGCGAAGGCTCCATGGTGAGTGCTCTGCGCTGTTGTGAGTGTGGCCAGGGGAGCTGGTCAGCAACCCCCAAAGGCAGGGCCACCTCCCCAGGGTCTGCAGTGCGACTCAGTCCCAGGTGGCGTTAGGGAGGAGTGCGGGGCTGGTCTAGGACCCTGGGCTCTTTGGCCCCATCCCCGAAGTGTCCACAGACCGTGTGTGTCTTCTAACAGAAGTTCACATATGAACGTTGGAAGCTGAATTTCCTCCAGGTCACAGAATGGGTTTATTCTGATGTTTTCCCCCTTCAGAACTCCAAAAACGAGTCTTAGCTCATAAGTAGCTCCAAAGCAGGCAGCGGCCATGGCTCAGCGCCCCGACGTAGCTTACAGTGCATCAGGTAGCAGGTGTCCTGTGGACATTACGGAGCCCTCGAGTCACAGGGTGGCGGGAGCCCAACCACCACCCTCCTGTGGGCTTCGCAGGCGCAGCGGCGCCCGGCCTCAGCGGTCTCCTTTGTTGGCGCCATCCAGTTTGCCTGCTCGCAAGCTGTGAGGTCAGGGTGCAGAGGCGCGCCCTGCCCAGGCCCTCCCCCACTGCTCGGCCAGCAGTCCAGGCTGGGGTCCTTGGGCAGGTGCTCAAGCTCTGCGGCGGTTTCTGGAAGTTTCCCTGTACTGGGCCCTTCCCTCTCTTTTCCTGGTGCTGCTTCCTGTAGTGGTCTCTGGTGACCCGAGGAGGTGCCCAGCCCACTGTCTGCAGGATCATCCTGGTTTTGATCATGTAGCTTTTGTGAGCTGAGACATGAGGTCATGTGACAGCAGATAGGTTTGTGTGAGCAGAGACCCATAACATCAGGTTTCTGCACAGATTAATAAGTGCATGCGAGGGTTTGTACCCAGAATTGGCTTTGCTTTGTTTGCAGTGCTGGGGATCAAACCCAGGGTCCTGAAATACTAGGCAGGAACTCTACCATTGTTATACCTCCAGCCCTCAGAATTGGGCTCTCGCTGGGCGTGGTGGTGTACACTTAAAATCCCAGCACTTGGGAGGCTGAGGCTGAGACAGGAGGATCGCAGTTCAAGGACAGCCTCAGATACTTAGTGAGGCCCTTTGCAACTCAGTGAGACCTGGTTTTAATAAAAAATAGTAAAAAAAAAAAAAAAAAATAGGGCTGGGGGGGGTTGGGTAGAAAGTAGAATGCCCCTGGATTCCTTCCTCAGTACTGCAAAAAAAAAAAAAAAAAGAAAGAAAGAAAGGAAAAAAGAAAAAGAAGAGAAAAAATGGGTTCTAAAGAGCCTTTTTTGATGTGTGGTCAGATCTGATGAGTGGAAGCTGGGACCAGAGCTGTGCAGACTGCCCCCATCCATCCCTGGCACCTCCCCATGTGTGTCTGATCTGTACCTCCCACAGGTACCATGTTGGGCGTCCTGAATACCAAGTGCACAGCTACCTCTGTGTGGGCCCCGAGCAACATGTAGGGAAAGGATTGGAAACGTAGGCCGGTCAGATTCTCAATTTCAGTGCTGGACTTTAGCTCTGGGATCCTTTTCAAAGAACCTGATAGCGCAAGACGCTGTTGTGGTGAATTGTTTGTTGAACCATTTAAGATAAAAATAAGTTGATGGTGGGTGTGGGTCAGCCTTGGGCTGCGGGTCCAGGTGTGCTGTGGGTGTCTCTGGCCCCCAGCATCCTCAGGGCCTCCCCACCCCTCCTCTGTGCTCTGGTCGTTGGCCAGTGAGCTGAGGCCTTCACCTGCTTGGCACCCAGCGCCTGTCCCTGGAGTCACCTTGAGGCCCCCAAGCCCTCCCTCCAGGCCCCCTGGGTCCCTTGCCCACGTGCTCATGTGGTGTGTCCCTCTGGACGCCGCCGTCCCATGTGGGGCCATGCGGGGTAGGCCCAGCGTGGCAGTATGGGTTGGGGTCCTCCTCTGCATATCCCTCCCGTGTGTGAGTGAGTGAGCCTCCTGCCCTGTCTCCTGTGCCCTCCAGTATGTTCCAGAGGACCTCCTCCCCGTGTACAGAGAGAAGGTGGTGCCGGTGGCCGACATCATAACTCCCAACCAGTTTGAAGCCGAGTAAGTAGCTGCCGGCGCTGCCGACCTCCTGCGGGAAGAGCCAGGACCCGCGCTGCCTCATGCTGTGCGCCTCTGAGGCCGGCCAGTCACGCCCGAGCCAGGTGGACTCCCCTCGGCCCGCCTTGCCTCCCCGGGGAGCAGCAGCCCAGGTTGTGATTTACTCCAGCTCCCTGTGATGAGCCTGCCAGACTGCGGCAAACCCCTAACAAGATGGGGGGTGCCTGGCCGGCCGAGGGCACCTGCGGCTGGGAATGCCAGGGGATGCAGTCCCTCTCGGTGAGGTGAGGGGAGTGCATCGGCCCTGCCTTTGCTGGGGGGCTGGCTGATTGAAGAAGCAGACACCACAAGAGAAGCACATTACCTCGTGCTGGGGAGACTGAGGCCACTCCACCTGCCCCAGGGGTTCTGAGTCACCTCAGGGGTGGGCCCCACACTCTATGCGGCTGGCCCAGGCCCCTCCCATGCGGGTTAGCATCTCTCCTTGAGCGCCCTGGGCCGTCGCTGGGCTCGGTGGAGGGTGGGTGTCGCAGGGTCTGAGTGTTGGGCGCCTTGCTGGCGCTGGGGCCTAGCTCGCTGGGGCCTCCTGCAGTTCCTAAGCAGTGTCACATGTCAGCAGTTGCCGTGATGTGGGACCTCACTTGACCTCTGCAACGTACACATCTGCCTCTCTTTTCTTCTCTCTTTTCCTTCCTTCCTTCCTTCTGGGGATGGAACCCAGGGACATTTTACCTCTGAGCTACACTCCCAGCCCTATTTTATTTTATTTTATTGGGTTTTTTTTTTTTTTTTTGGTGGTGGTGGTACTGGGGTTCCTGGAAGCCCTTCTACCTCCGGGCTACACTCCCAGACCTATTTTTACTTTTTATATTTGGAAACAGGGTCTCCTAAGCCAGCGCGCGCAGCTGGCTTCGAACCTGCGTGATCCTCCTGTCTCTGCCTCCTAAGCGCGGGGATTACAAGCGTGTGCCACCATGCCCAGCTTATTTTTATTATTTTGAAACAGAGTCTCAGAAAGTTGTTGAGGGCCTCACTAGGTTGCTGAGGCTGGCTACGAATCTGCTATCCTCCTAATTCAGCCTCCCAAGCACTAAGATCACAGGCTTGCACCGTCACTGAGACAGGAGGATCACAGGTTCAAGGACAAGCCTCAGCAAGTAGTTAGACTCTTCTCAACCTAGCAAGACCTTGTTTCAAAATAAAAATAAAATAGGGCTGGTGATGTAGCTCAGAGGTAGAATGCCCCTGGTTTCAACCCCCAGTACTTCAAAAATAAATAAATAAATAAATGAAACCATGTTTCCGTGCTGGGCATGGTGGCACACACCTGTAGTCCCAGGACTTGAGAGGCTGAGACAGGAGGACTGAAGGTTCAGGATCAACCTTGGCAACTCCGTGAGATTCTCAGAAACGTGGCAATACTCATTCTAAAAACAAAAAATCAAAAGGGCTGGGTATGTAACTTGGAGGTAGAATGCCCCTGGGCTCGGTCTCTATTGCGCGTGCATAGAGACACACACACACACACACACACACACACACTCTCTCTCTCTTCTCTCTCTCTCTCTCTCTCTCTCTCTCTCTCTCTCTCTCTCCACTCTTGCCTGGCCCCCGTTGTCCACCGTGGTCAGCAGATGCGCCAGTGGCTCCCGTGGGGACGAGCAGCAGGTGCGGCCGCCTTCTCTGTGGCAGCCTCGCACCTGCAGCCGGAGGGGCGCCTCACTCGGTGCCCGCCTGTTTTCCAGGTTACTGAGCGGCAGGAAGATCCACAGCCAGGAAGAAGCGCTAGTGGTAAGGAGACCCGCGGCGCCCACCGGCAGTGCTGATGGGGGGCTTTACGCGTCCTGGGGGTGGGAGACGGCACCCCAAGTGTGGCTGGGCTCGGACCTCAGATGCGGCTGGCACCTTGGCCGTCCTGCTCCAGCCACTTGAAGCCCGGCTCATGGCAGGTCTCGGCTGGCCCTCCGTCTTCTCTGGTCCAGGTAGTGGTTACTGTGAGTGTCCCTTGTGTGCCGTGACAAAGTGCCACAAACCAGGGACCGAAAGTCCAGAATTAGCCAGATGTGATGGTGCACGTTTGTCATCCCAGGATTTGGGAGGCTGAGACAGGAGGATCGCAAGTTCAAGGACAGCCTCAGCAAGTGGTGAGACTCTCACTGACCTAGTGAGACCTGTTTCATAAGGCTGGGGGTGTAGCACAGAGGTAGAATACCTTTGGATTCAGAGCATCAGAGGGCGGTGCTGCCATCTCTGAAGGATCCAGGAGGGTGTCCCCCCTCCATCCTTGGGGGTCTTGCGCAGGCCCCGCCCCCTCACGACATCCTGTCCTCTCCCTGCGGCAGGGGCCTTGTAAGACTGCAGCGAGACCTCACCTGCCTTCCAAGTCAGGTCACATTCTGATTGGGGTCAGGACTTCAACACACATTTGCACAGTTCAGCCCTTAATAGCCAGCAGCTCTTGCAGAGTGTCTGTCGTACGCTGGCGCGTGTGACTCAGCGCAGTCCTGCTCCCCGTCTCACAGCTCAGGTCATCTCCCTGTCACCTTCAGCACGTGCCTTCCTGTCCAAGGACAGCACGGTCAGGGACGGGCCACCCAGATGCCTGTAGGGAGAACAGCTGTACGGCAGGCCTGTGACCATCCTTCCCTAGGGCCAGATGGGGGTCTCGTGCCCTGCCTGGTGGTCCCTCCATGTACAGGTCCCTCGACCGGCCGTCCTTGGGTCTCAGAGACCAATGGGATGTGTGCGTGCACTGTGCGGGCTGCGGGCTGGCTGTTGGAGCAACGGCCTGGGCTTGGGCAGGAGTAGACGCAGCGGCCCAGGGCAGGGGCTGCTGCATAGTCCTTGAGCTTCCCCTCTGGGACTCGCTGTCCACACTGAACCCAGTGGAGTTGTCTTCACCCTCCTGTGCTTTGGGGGGCAGGTATAGAGCAGAATCATGTTGACTCACGGGTGGAGCCCAGGAAGCCTGGGTGGAGGTGCGGCAGGCTCCAGGTCGCCAGGCTCTGGCCCAGCCGTGCAGACGCAGAAGAGCTGAGCAGCTGCCTGGCAGAGCCCTCATGGCCCCAAAGGCTTTGGGGCTCGCAGTCCCATGTGGCTGGGGGACACTTCAGATCACAGCAGGTCACTGGGCAGCCCCTCCGGAGTGAGCTAGAAAGCACGCTTGGGGCCAGCTCCAGGTCTTGCTGCACACAACAGTGCTGCTCACACCTGGCACACGCTGTGCCCATTGTGCAGAGACACTGCTGCAGGGCCAGGCCCTGGGGACACGCGCCCCCACGCTCAGGCCCTGCTCAGAGCTGGAACTGGCTTGTGCCTCGTGGCCCGCTGTCACTGGGCCTCAGCCCACTGATCCAGGTTCTGCCCTGCCGGGCTGAGGGGTAGCTGTGCACCTGCAGTATGTGTGTGCAGGTGTGCTCTGGGTTGGATGCAGTGTGGTAGGTTGTGGGTATGTGTGTAGGTGGTATGCGTGTAGCAAGCAATGTGTTTGTGTGTTCTGCGTATTTGATGTTTGTGTTTTGTGCATGGTGTGTGTGTGTGTGTGTGTGTTTTGTGTGTCCAGGGTCATGGCCTCAGCTGCTCTTGGTGCCTGCATTGAGGACAGGAGCTTCTTTGAGGCCTACAGAAGAACCAGCTTAGGGAGAGGCCTGTGGACATGACTGGCCAGTTTCCTGCCAGACCCAAGGGAAGGGGAAGCCCAAGTGTGTGCAGTGCAGGTCAGCCCTGACCCCAGGATCCTCGCATTGCGGGTCTCAGTGACCCCCACAGGAGGTGGGGGCCATGGGAGTCCTCATGCAGGTTTCCGGCCTCTCCTGTCTCTATCTCTTGGGGAGCCTGGCCATCTTGGAGGACAGTGGCTGGCCAGGGCTGCCTCCTGAGAGCACCCTCATTGGACTGGCCACGGTGGAGCAGCGTGTGGCGTGGCTGTGGGGCTGACGCTCTCACTGTCTCTGGCAGGTGATGGATACGCTGCATTCCATGGGCCCTGACACAGTGGTCATCACCAGCTCTGACCTGCCCTCCTCGAGGGGCAGTGACTACTTGATTGCACTGGGCAGCCAGAGGATGAGTAAGTGCCCTGCGCCCTGTCCTGCCCTTGGTCTCCATGGTGCAGGTGACCTTAAGGCCTCCAATGTTTTGCGCTCAGTAGAAGGAAGATTGTGTCCTGGTTGATTTCCTGAGCACCTGTGGGAGGTCAGACTGAAGGCAGGTTTGGGGCAATTTGTATGAAACAGGCCAGGGAGCTGGGGAGCCCAGCAGGCTCCCCCAGTGCTAGCCATCCTCAGTGTCTACTCTGCAGGATGGCACCATCAGGGCACCCATCTGCGGGCTCAGAGGCCAGGTGGGTGCTTGGACCGCATGGCTTACACCAAGTGGCCGGCTGGAGCCCAGCTTCTGTGGCCAGGCTTCCAAAGCCTCCTGGAGCTGGGCCAAGTCCCTGGCGCACTGGGAGGGGTCCTGCTTGGCCGTGGAACAATTACACAGGTATACACCAGGGCTAATTATCTGTGGGCAGTGTTAGGATGACCACAGAAGGCTGATTGGCATGCTGAGAAAGTGCCCCCGAGTTCATATCCACTGGGGTCCAGGAAGCATTCCCAGCTGTGGCCTCCTCCCTGATCTGCATCTGGACACACATGCGTGCAGAAGTGTAAATACACACATGCTCCTGTGCGTGCGTGCACATGCAGCTCAGTATACCAGGGCAGTTCTGGTGCCTGGGAAGCTGCACCATGTCCCTGAGGCCTCTGAGCCACCGGTCTCTCGCCATCCTGCTTGGAGGGCGCCCTACGAGCTGAGCGTGGGGCTCGCGAGGCCACCTGTGCTCAGGGAACCTGGAGCAGGGCGGCTGGCCAGCGCCGCTGCGGCTCCTCCAGCCACGCAGCCTCGGGTCAGTGGTCTGGCTCGTCCTTTCCCGCAGGGAGGCCAGACGGCACGACGGTGACCCAGCGCATCCGGATGGAGATGCGCAGGGTGGACGCCGTCTTCGTGGGCACCGGGGACCTGTTTGCCGCCATGCTCCTGGCGTGGACACACAAGCATCCTGACAACCTCAAGGTCAGCTGCGCGCGCTGCCGCCCTCCATGGCCACCCTTGCCACTGGACCTCGTGGGGAGTTGGTCACCAGGGGCCAAAGAGGAAGGACCTTGGCTGTGCCTGGTCTGAGCGGCCGGGTGAGGGTGAAGGCGGCCGCTGGGCCCTGGACTCGGGAGCCTCTCCCTGTCGCAGTCAAGCTGGAAGGAGGGAGGACCAGAGGCCGGGGCGGGGCGGGGCAGGGAGGAGGGCATTCGGGCCCAGGCTGTTTGGGGATGTTGTGTAGTGGTGGTATCGTATCCCTCAGCATTTGTGACTGTAAGGCCACAGAATCTGACATAGAAATTAGAGGAAAGATTTATTTTCTCAGTCTCAGGTCAGTCCATGCAAGGCTGAGGACCAAGGCTCGGCACGGGGGAGGGAGGTGGAGGGAAATACACAGGTGCTGCTCCTCACATCACAGGGCTGGGAGCAAGGGAGGGAGCAGGGGTGGAAGCCCATGCCTAACAAGGCCGCACCCTGCGGCCCACCGGGTACACCGGATACACCGGCGCCATGGATTGCCCACTTCTGGATCACAGCCCTCATGACTCCTTTACCTCAGCTCCAAACATGAAGTGAGCTGTTGGGGGACATTTTATATCTAACTATAGCAGTGGCAGAGCGTTTGCCCACCACATGCTAGGCTTTAGGTTCCATCCCCAGCACTCCAAAAGATAAAAAGCTTAGAGCCCAAGCTGGAGTCAGCCAGGGCCCCCAGATAAGCCCTGAGCCCGACGTGGCAGGGGCGCCTCGCAGTTACGTCCGTGGAGATGCGGGCCACGGCGAGCAGGGAACAGTCTGAGTTTGTATCCTGGGGCGCCGCCACTGCTGTGCCTTGAGGGACTGAGGCTGCAAGCTGCCCTGGGGACCACGAGGCTGAGGATGGGGCCAGGCAGGCGCTTCGTGTGGGGCTTGGCGTGGGCAGCCTGCGGGCTGTCTGGGTGTCTGGGCAGAGACGGCAATCGTGCCCAGGCGCCGCCGGGCGGAGGGATGAGCGGCTGGGGTGAGCTGCGCCAGGTCCTTTGTCTGCGCCACGTGGTCGAGCCCAGGACGGAGTCTCATTACAATGGCTTTACTGGGTTTGGACCACAAGCACTCACAGGATCTGTCTGATGCCCTCTTCCTTCAGTGCTGCTGAGAGCAGAGACGCGGAAGCTTAGTGCTAGAGCGCTCACCGAGCAGGTTGAGCCCTGGGTCCCACCCTAGCACCAAAAAAGAAAAGTTGGAAGCCCCTGCAGGCTGCCGGCCCTGGGCGTGGCCGGCGAGGCGTGCCCCACTGTGCCTGAGGGTTGGCGCCCTTAGAGTGTGTGTCACTGGAAGCACAGTAGTTCTGTGGGTTCTTGGCTTCTGTGGTGAAAAGAATTTCAACACATGCCCGTCACAGGTAAAGGCAGAGGTTTTACTTGAGGGATCTGCGGGAAAGGCAGACCATCTTAAGAGGTAGAGAGTATCTGAGCAAGAGCAAAAGCGAAAAAAGGGGAGGCTTCGCTGCCTTTTCCCTTCTTCTATAGAACCTTCAGACTGGGGGGGCAGGTCCCACAGGGGGGTCTGCACTCCCCGGCAGTGGGGAGGGGCGCTGGGTGGCTGGTGTCCCGACCTTTGTCCTCCTCCTTAGACCTTTTGTTTACTAGGCACCCAGGGACCCAGGTGGGGAGAGGGGCCCTATGATTAGGAGTGTGGGCCCATTGAGGCTTCTGCCTGAGACACACCCTTTAGGAGTTGGAGATTATGACTTTTCCATATTTTAAAACTATATTCTGCTGGGCGTGGTGGCACACGCTTGTAATCCCAGCATCTGGGAGGCTAAGACAGGAGGACACAGGTTCGCAGCCATCCTGAGCTACTTAGTGAGGTCCTTTGCAACTCACTGAGACCCTGCTTCAAAATAAAGAGTAAAAAATAGGGCTGGGGGGGTGTAGCTCAAAGAGATACTGCCCCTGGGTTCCATCCCCAGTACTGCAAAAAAAATTATATATATATATATATATATATATATATATATATATATATATATATATTCTCCTTTTCTTCCCAGTTTTGTCTCCTTTCTACCTAATATTTTATTTCTTCTATTCTGCCTCACCATGTGGGGAGGGGCAGGGGGAAGGAGCAGCGCCCCCCCATGCCAGTGGGTGTCCTTGGGAAGCAGGAAGTGGCCAACCTTGGTGCCGTCCTTGCAGGCCACCTCCTCCCAACAAGCAGTGTGGCTAAGTGCAGCTCCTCACTTGTCAGGGAAGTAGACTGGCCTTCTTGCACCAAGCTTGCAACAGTCCTTGAAGTCGTAGCTAGAACCTGAGTCCCTGCATTTTCACCCCTCCTTCCTCAAGGACCACAACGCCCAGACCTGCACGTGTGGCGGCCGGCAGTGGGACGTGCCAGTGGCGCCCAGAGGCCTCGCTGCTGGGTTCCCGCCCTGGCAGCCTGTAGCCGTGGTTTCAGGGATGGGTGTCATTCACTCCAAAGCCCTGCTGAGCCCCCCAGGCCTCACCTGTTTCAGGCAGGAGACTTTCCTCTGTGGAGTCTGAATAGCTAATGAATTTCAGGAACTCTTGCTAAGCACCGACAGATGCCAGGCAGTGTTGACAGGTCCCGGGCACACCCATTCCCATGAGGGTCTGTGGTCAGTGTGATAGAGAGTATCCACTCAACTCTCCTGCTGAGTCAGCATGCTGTTACCATAACAAAATACCCGAGACAATCAGCTTATAAACAGAAGGTTTAACTGGGCATGATGGTGCATGTCTGTAATCCCAGTACTTAGAAGGCTGAGACAAGAGGAGCGAGGGTTGGAGGTCAGCCTTGGCAACTTAGGGCCTTAGCGATTTAGACTGTTTCAAAATAAACAACTCGGGCTGGAGTGGAGGTGGAGCAGCCCTGGGCTCTATCCCCAGCACCACAGAAAGGAAAGAGGGAGGCTGGGTTTTGGCCCCAGCTCTGAAGGTCTGCATCCACGTGCGTCGGCCGTGCTGCTCTGGCCCATGGCGGCGTGTCACGGCAGGACACGGGATGGGGGAAGCCGTTCACCTCGTGGTGGCTGGGAGGCACAGGGGAAGGAAAAGGTGGGCATGCCCTGCCCCTCAAGGTCACCAAGCCAGGCACAGTGGTGCACACCTGTGATTCCAATACTCAGGAGGCTGGGACAGGAGGATCTGTGGTTCACAGCCAGCTTCAGCTACTTAGTGAGACCCTCTACAATTCAGTGAGACCTTGCTTCAAAATAAAGAATAAAAAATAGGGCTGGGGGTATAGCTCAGAAGTCGAATGCCCCTGAGTTCCATCCCCAGACCCGCAAAAAATAAATAAATAAAATAGTAGCTCAGAAGTAGAATGCCTCTGGATTCAATCACCAATACCAAGAATAAATTTAAAGACCCACCCCAGTGATCTACGGGCGTCCCACTGGGCTCCACCTCCCTAGCACCTTAGGCTGGGACCACGCCTCTAGCACGCGGCCTTGAGCATCACTCTAGGTCCAGGGCATAGAACCCGGCACCTTGGTGGCGGGCTGTCCTGCAGTCAGCCCCCTGGGCAGGAGCATGTGTCATGGTGGGGCCAGCGCCCTGGGAACATGGTGCGGGAGCCGTGCATGAGCCCCTTCTGGGAGCGGAGGCCCGGCGGGCTGGGGCACAGTGTCTCTTCCTCCCTGCAGGTGGCCTGTGAGAAGACCGTGTCAGCCATGCACCACGTCCTGCAGAGGACCATCCGGTGTGCCAAAGGTACCGCTGTGCGCTCTGCTGCCCTCCCACTCCCGCCGCACAGGGGCCTCTAGGCTTGGGACTGCGGGCGGCAGCGTAGAGCGCCCGCTGACACAGAAACCGGGGTGATGGGGAATGTAGGGGGCTTGGGCAGAGGCCAGGGAAGGAGGCGGGACCCCGGGGCAGGTTCCTGGTCTGCTGCTCGAGTGACCCTCTGTGCGCTTCGCAGCCCAGGCCGGGGAAGGACAGAAGCCCAGCCCAGCCCAGCTGGAGCTGCGGATGGTGCAGAGCAAGAAGGACATCGAGGACCCCGAGATCGTCGTCCAGGCCACGGTACTGTGAGGGCCGCGCACCTCACGCACAGCATGCTGGTGTCTCCGTGTCGTCCCTGTGAACAGTGTAACGTCTGCCTTAGAGCCATGACTGCAACTTGATCTTTCATCCTCTGTGAGTGTGGGGCTTCAGAGGTCTCAGTTGTGAGAACGTGCCAGTCCCGCTTTCAAGAATAACAAAGCAGTCACGGGAAACTGATTTGGGAACCTGGCCCCCTCCCCCAAGGCTCCAGGGCCGCCACCGCCCCTCAGAATCCCTGCCCCGCCTGGACTGGGCCATGGCGGCCTCTGCATCCTCATGGCTCTGAGATGGAGTTGGGGCTTCGCCATGGGCGTCTAGAAGAATTATGCCAAATATCTTTATTGTCTTTCTGGTCCCACCCTGTGTTCCACCAGTTCCTGCGTTAGAACTGATGTCTTTATTTGCTGCTCGCTGGGTGTCTGGGGGTGTCCGGTCTGGCAGCTGTGTGCCGATATCAGCATGCCAGACACACACAGGTGTGCGGTCACTGCAGCAGGGACCTCGCCTGGGCCTGCAGACCCCTGGGTCTCAGCAGGACCTCCTGTGACTCACGACCAGCTTCTGGGAATCGGCCATGTGCTGTGAAGGACGTTCCGGTGTAGTGGTGCCACGCCGGGTTCCTGGTGGGAACCCCCCTGATCCTGGCCGGGTGCCGTCCGCGTGTTTGCTGTATGCCGTTAGTGAGGACGCAGTGAGCCACGCGGCAGAGGACGGTGGGGCCTGCTCCCCATAACACGGTTGACCCTGTACCCTGCTCTCGGTTTGCATTCCCTGCCGGCCAGGCGGGGGCAGGAGGCCCACACATGAGCCAGCTGCTGCTCTGCCTCCTGGGAAGCTCTGCTCCTGCAGAGGAAGGGCTGACAGTGTGGGGCGGAACAGCCCGGAGACTTCAGGCAGGCTGCGATGGTGGCAGTCAGCTTGTCCTCTCTCAAGGGTGACCTCCCTCGCCCCACCTTTCCCAGAGTTCATGGTCCCCAGGCGAGGCCGCTAGGTGGTGCTGTTCTGGGAGGGGCCTCTCCCACAGCCCACACCTCCTAGCAGTTCCAGGGCCTTCCAGCAAGCCTCCGTCCCTGGAGCGTGTTCTTCACCGCATTGAAACTTCCCCAGACAAAGCGGTGCCTCTCCGCGGGCACATCAGCATCGTGACACCTGGCCCCGCGCCGCCCGCATTCCGAGTGTCTTAACTCGTGGGTCAGTGCTCTGCCCAGGTTAGCTGGCCCTCTGCCATAGCCACGAAGTTGGGCATGGTTCCTCACCATTTTTTCCGGTCCTGATGGAAGGTTCCTCAGAGCCCCATGACCCCTGTACCAGGATTAAGGGAGGCTGTGGCCACTGGCCTGGCAGGGAGAACCAGTCGTGTTCCCCCGGGCCCAGCCTCTGCAGTTCCTCCCCCAGGACGTCCCTCACTGCCAAGTAGAGACCAGGGGACCCATGTTGCCAGCAATGAGAAAAGCTTTTTTTATTATTATTTTTTTAACTTTGACAGTAAGTATAGGACTGGAAAACGAAGTTCTGTGTTTCTATCTTCAATGCCAAGATAAAAAAAAAAAATGTCACCTGAGCTGGGTGTGGTGGCGCACGCTTGTAATCCCAGTACTTGGGAGGCTGAGACAGGAGGATCGGGGTTCGTGGCCAGCCTCAGCTACTTAACAAGGCTCTTTGCAACTCAGTGGGACCCTGTTTCAAAATAAAGAATAAAAAATAGGGCTGGGGATGTAGCTTGGAGGTAGAATGCCCCTGGGTTCCATCCCCAGACCCGGAAAAAAAAAAAAAAAAAGTCGCCCTGACGACCGCACCTTGGGTGCAGGCCGACTGCCGGGACCTTCAGGACAGTTCTGCAAGCGCTGGACACTTCCTTCCTAAGCTGCTCCTCAAGGCTTGGTCCCCGGTTAGGCTGACAGCTCCTCCTCCTTCCCTGTAGCATACCCAGATCATTATGCCCCAAGATCTTCCTGTAAAGTCCTGAACCCAGGCACAGTCTGAAGCTTTGTCTCCTGTCTTCCTTGACTGGAAAGCCCAGGGGCCAACCAGGAGAGGCTGTGGCCCGGATCAGGCTTCAGGCAGAGCCGGCTGGCGTCTGGGCGCCTCTGCGGAGCACCCGCCTGCGCGGAGATGGTGTTAGAGGGCGGCAGTGCGGCTCGGTGGCAGGGGCTCACTTAGTTCAAGTGAGGCCCTGCATTCCGTCCCCAGCACCACAAACAAAAAGAAAAGAGCGTGAGCTTCCTGGGAAGAGCAGCCTCCGGCCGGCCCCGTAGCACAGGCTTTCGCCGCGCGGCTGCCACGGTCCCAGCTCCCCGGCCCCGTTCAAGCGACAGGTGCAGCCCTGTGCGTCCAGCTTCACGGTTTCCCACCCGCAAAGGCGCAGCGGCACTGGTGCGTGTGATGGACGCAGTGTGGGTCCAAATGAGAACTAACCTTTGTGTTTACTTCCCATGCACAATAATAATGGATTTTGAGATGAAAGCTGTATTATCCTTGTGTTGCTTGCTTATAAACAGGGGACAGGATTTCAAACTTTCTCAACCCGGATTTTTAGCCCTTTTCCTAGAGCCTGTAAGAAGGAATTAAAGCTCCGAGCCTTTTTTAATCAATTTTAAGTCCTTGCCTGGTCCTGCCAAGGTAATCGTGTGCCTCTGTTGTTTTTGCAGCGTCTGTTGGTGATGTACAGTGATGCTGGGTTTCATGTCCTTTAAATGTTTCGCTTCATCAGGGACCAAGGGGCGTGTCTCGTCCGCACTGATTAGTAGGTGAGGATTATTTTAAGGCAGGAGCACTGCTCGTCCGGGATGTCCGAGGACCACCACCGTCACCGTGGGTGATGAGAAAATAGGCGCTTTGTGCTAGCGCGCAGGCGCCCTCAGCCACCGGAAGAAGGCCCCGCGGGGAGGGGCAGGGCCTTGGTCGCTGGCTCCAGGATCCTCCAAGTCTCACGTTTTCTCTTAAATTGAAAAGTACAAGGAAAGACCGGAGTACTCTGGCCTCTGAAACTCTCCTGTCCTCCCTCCCTCCACAGATCACCTGCGGGGGCGTCGGGGCGGGTCCTCATGACCGCCTGGCTGGATTGTATTCTGCTTCCCAAATAGCCAGGGCCTTGTTCCTCCCAGCTGCTTCCAGAGGGTTCTCCTTCATGCACCCCACGCTGTGGGTAGGGTCCGTGTAGAACCCTCCCCGGCACCTGCCTGGGCCCAGAGAGAGGACACTGGAATTTGGGGGGCCCAGAGCTTCAGAGGTGGCTCCTGAGTACTGGTGTGGCCACAGCGCCCTGGCCCTGCCCTCCAAGGGCGCGGCTGTGAATGCTTTCCCTCCTGCCCCACCTGTCACTGCCGGCTGAGGGGCCTCCCCTTCCTGGCAGCCATGTGGCCCCTATGCCCCGACTCCCTGGAAAGTCAGGTCGAGCCAAGAAGCAGATGGGAACAGACCACAGGCCCAGCAGAGCGGGCACTCAGAAGGATCAGGGCCCAGGGAGGGCAGCTGCAGAGGCCACTGAGCCCTAAGCCAGGGGAGCCATGACCTTGAGCCCAGGGGGCTGGGCAGCTGTTGCTCCCCGAGAGGGTCCTGTGGTGTGGCAGGTGCCATGACCGTGGGATCCTGTGTCCTTAGAGTCCCACGAGCAGGGCTTGCAGCAAGGCAGGTGGCTGGGGGAGGTAGAGGCAGGGTCCTGGGCCTGTCACCCTGGTAGGCTAAACATCGGCTGCCGCAGGAGACGCTTAGTGTTTTGGTGTGTAAGTCTGTTAGCTGGGGACCAGGTTTGGTGGCCTGTGCCAGTCCTCACAGTGAACAGGACGGCGCAGTGTGCGTCGGGGGAAGCCAGCGTGGGGCTGCGGGGCTGGGCTCCCCAGCTGCCAGCGGGCTCTGTGCAGCGTGTGTGCATCTCCCTGGTGACTCTGCAGTTTATTCCCAGTGCAGACGTTCTCTGTTCTTCCTGTGCAAAGACTGATTAAAAACAGCATTTTGCGCTCTCTATCCTGCCTGGCGTTAACCACCCAGCGTGTTTTATTGCTTAAAACAGAAACTAATGAGTAACTTTAGATCTAACTGAATATTTTGAGACTTCTGTTAATGGGAAGCTGTTCCTGGGCGTCTTTTCTTCACTGTGGCAGAACGAGCAGGGATTTCAAAGCCCGCCCCGCTGTCTGAGCCAAGTGGACCCTCTCCTCCACGCGAGGCTCCGGCTGCCATCGCACCCCTCCTCGGGGGAGCTCGATGGGCTCTGCTTCAGGACCCTGCTGGCGACCAGTGCTCCTGGGCTCGGCCTCTCCTCTCTTCCGCTAGTCCGCTGTGGGGCAGTTTCTAGTCTTTCTGCAACAGGGAGCTCTCGGGTGGGCCTTGCTTTCGTGAATCTTTGGGCCCTCACCCTGGCCAGGGGCAGCACCCTCCTGCAAATCTGTTTTGGAAAAGCTAGCAAGGGCCAACCCAGCAGAAAGGGGCAGGTGGGAGCAGACAGAGGGCCGCCCTAAGGCCCCAGGCTGGGGGCTCCCACACAGTCTCGGGGCCAATGGGGAAACTGGTCCTGGGTAAAGCTGTGGCCTCAGCTTCAGAGCCGGGCCATCTCTGAAGGCAAGGCGAGCCCTCCCTGTTTTGAGGTGCGTCAGATACGTCAAGCTACTGGACCCCTCTCCTGGCATGAGGAAGATGTCTGCTGAGGACAGAGGGAAGAGGGATTGGTGGGCTTGGCAGACCCTTGCCAGTGTGTCCCAAAGGCTGACAGGTGGAGGCGAGACCCACCTCAAAGGCTGTGCCTGGCGGTCCCCCGGGACACCTGAGATGGCCTTCTGGACAAGGCTGTGCGGGTGTCGGTATTTCTGGAAACGGGAGTGATGTGTTCATTCCGCGTCGCCCTTGGAGAAGGTGAGGGACCTTGTGCACACTCAACATTAGAGCTGCATAATTCCGTCATGTAGAACTGGAATCAGAACTTCATCCTTGTTCCAAAACTGGACCAACGGGAAGACAGCTGCTTCCCTGGAGACGAGCTCGCCTTTGGAGCCGCCTCCGCCTTCGGAACCAGGCACACGTGGCCCCGCAGGCTGCTGCTCCGCCGGGGGCAGTCCGTGGGGCTTGGTGTTTCCGACAGCCCTGGGGTCTCCGGTGCCGTGAGCTGTCCCGTGTTGGTCTGTGTAACGTGAACACCTGTCGGTGCTGTGTAACCATGTGTTTGTGCTGGTCCTGTTGACTTAAATGATTATCCACAAATAAATATTTTCACGGCACTTGCGTGGATGTGTGATGGTCTTGTCCCACCTAAGAAAGTCCCCTTCAGGCTGGGTGCGGTGGCACACACCTGTAATCCCAGTCGTTAGCAGGCTGCGACAGGAGGGTCACAGGTTCCAGGACAGCCTCAGCAAGTAGTGAGCCTCTCATCTACCTAGCAAGATCTTGTTTCAAAACAAAAATAAAGAGGGCTGGGAGAGCAGCTCAGAAGTAGAATGTCCCTGGGTTCAATCCCTAGTACCATACACACAAGAACCCTTCATTATCTGTGCGGAACTTAGAGCCATGTCAGCCAGCCCAGGTGTGGTTACTGCTACAGACTGGGACAGACAATTCCCTGGAAATCTTTCCCCAGGAGGATCACAGGTTCAAAGACAGCCTTAGCAAGTAGTGAGACTCATCAACCTAGTGAGACCCTGTTTCCAAGTAAGAAATAAAAAAGTGGGTTGGGGACGTAGCTGGAAGGCAGAATGCCTGAGTTCCACCCAAAGTACCAAAAAAAAATCCTGAGTCTGGACGCCTGGGCCAGAAAGCCAGAGTCAGAGCCTCCAGCCAGGTGGCCGGGGAGGCAACGGGGCCTCCCAGGCTGCCAGGACAGATGGGAAAGAGGGAGGAGAAAAGGGAGAGAAGGTACCTAGGGCATGTGCCGAGCTGGCTGCTGGACCTCACAGGACTGACCGTGACAGTGCCAGCCCCCACGATCGGAGCCCTTCCGTGTCCTGTGGCACCCACAAGCACCTGCCCTGGCACTTGTAGAGCCCAACTCTGACTTACAGGTTACTTCCAAGCCAGAATCCCTGTGGGCGCAGAGCAGGCCCCTGGCCAAGCCCGGGGTCTCGCTCAGCTGGTGTCCAGAGCGCCCCCCCCCCGCTCCAGCAGCAATGCTCCCACCACCTGGTGGAAGAACCGCCCCTACTCCTGAGCCAGAGGCAGGTGCCTCGGGATACCCCTCCCCAGATCTGCTCACCCCACCCACCCCTGTGCTTGGGCCACCCTCTTGGGCCTCAGCAGACCTGCACAGGGAAGGCCACCTGCCTGGAGGGGGCCGGAGACCACATGATCCAGGAGAGGGGTGCCCACAGGTACAGGCACTCGAGTGCCTGTGACGTGGGGACCTGGTGTTGTGGATATAATTGCGTCCTCCAAAAGGTACCTTCCCATCCTGACACCCTGCACCCATGAAGATGCCCTTACTTGGAAACAGGGTGGCTTCGATGGGATTGGCTGGGCCATACCGGGGCGGTGGGACCCTCATCCCACGGCTGAGTCCTTATAGAAAGAGGCAAATCTGGACGCAAAGAGGCCATGGGATGACAGGTGGACGGAGTGCGGCAGCCACCGGGAGCTGAGGAATTCCGTCCCTGCCAGCAGCACCAGAAACCCAGGAAGGGCCCTCAGGGAGCCCCAGAGGGAGCACGCGCTGCCCACCTGGGTGTGTACGTCCCGGAGTCAGCGCCTGTTGCTTAAACCATGTCTGTGGCGCTCTACTGTGGAAGGAACCCCAGGAGACGAGGTGTCCAGGGAGAACCTTTGCTGACTCCTGGCGGCCGCGGCTTTCCCAGCCTTCAGCGGGCCTGCATGTGCCACCAGGCCTGTCTGACCGCCCTCTGCCTTAAGCCTTCCATGGCTCCCATGGCTCACCACAGCCACACGTCAGAACCACCACTCAGCCCGATGCATGGCAGGAATGAGGTTTCCAAACTCCTCAGGTGACTCAGGACAGACCAAGCCCACCCGAGACCTGCCGAGCCCTGTGCAAGGAGGGGCCAGGCCACACAGCCCTGGGCTCCCTCGGCCCTACGCGCACCAGGCCCCCAGAGTGAGTGCTAGCCCCCTCTGGGGGATCCCTAGGACCTCACAGCCGCATCTGCAGTGCCGAGGTGCCACCCAGCCTGCCTCCCGGGAGATCCCACCTTCCAGCCCAGGGAGAGGCATCTCCATCCCTGGGGGTGGTACCAGGAAGCTGGCCACCTTCCGAGCTGGCGTAACCCTCTGGCCCACAGCAGGCTCATGACCAGGCCAGGCCTGAGCGGGCTCGTGACATGGTGGCCCTGTGGATTATGTGATTTTTAGGGAACACTGCTTGGCTTTGCAAGGGAGACAGAGCAGAAGGTGGCCGGCTGCTCTGCTAGTGCTCCCCTGCCGCTCCCAGGCTGGAGAGCAGCCCCCGAGATATGGCGGGGCTCACCTATTGTCATTCCAGCCCTCCGGGTCCCCTCGCCCCGGCAGGTCACCGCTGTGGTCATCGTGGCCTTCCCTAGAGCGTGCCGACAAGTGCAGCGCCCTCCGCCCCACACTGCAGTGGGCCTCAGGGTCTGGCGTTCCTGCCACGGTGGCCCTCGGTCTGGTCTGAGCTCCACTTGGCCTGGCCACAGCTGCTGCCACTACATTTAGAAGGTTTCTATTTATTATTATTATTATTATTATTATTATTATTATTATTATTAATTTTACGGGTCTGGGGATGGAACCCAGGGGCATTCGACCTCCTAGCTACATCCCCTGCCGTATTTTTTACCCTTTATTTTGAAACAGGGTCTCACTAAGTTGCGGAGGGCCTCACTAAGTAGCTGAGGCTGTCCATGAACCGTGATCCTCAGGTCTCAGCCTCTTGAATGCTGGGATAACAAGCGTGCGCCACCATGCCCGGCTATTTATTATTATTATTATTTTTTTTTTGCAGTACTGGGGATGGAACCCAGGGACATTTTACTTCTGAGCTACACTCCCAGCCCTATTTTTAAATTATTCTTTATTTTGAAATAGGGGCCTGAGCCAGGCGTGGTGGCGCACGCTGGTAATCCCAGCAGCATTGGGGAGCCTGAGAATGGAGGGTTGCGGTTTGCAGACAGCCTCAGCTATTTAGTGAGGCCCTGTGCAACTTAGTGAGACCCTGTCTCAAAATAAAGAATAAAAAATAGGGCAGGGGGTGTAGCTCGGAGGTCGAATGCCCCTGAGTTTAATCTCCTGACCTGCAAAAAAAAAAAAAAAAAGGAAAAAAGAAAAGAAAAAGAAACGGGTCTCACTGATACAAAGGGGCTAGGTAGCTGAGGCTGTCCAGGAACCGTGATCCTCTTGTTTCAGCCTCCCAGATGCTGGGATTTACAAGCACGCGCCACCACGCCCGGCTACTGGAAGGTGTCTTTGGAGGAGTATGTCTGGCAGGAAGGAGTGCGGTCTCCTCTCATGAAAAAAAGTCCCTTAAAAGCCTGCTTTCCTCAGACGGGCAGGGAGAGGACACTGCTGTGGGCTGAGCAGGGAGGCCAACCTAGACAGGAGGCTGTTGTGAGCCTCACCCGGCAGGGCCAGCAGGGGCTGCTCCTGCACGAGGCCTCCTGGCCAGGGAGGCCTCCAGACACACCACCCACCGCCACCGCCAATGGAGCCTGAGATGCCTGTCTACAACTGCCCTCTTGCACAAGGTGCATCCGTGATGAATTGTTCTGTCTCTTGTCTAATGAGAATCTCATCTCCCCTATTAGCCCACCTGGCCCGGGGATAGCATCTCCTTCTGGCTGCAGTGAGGTGGAGCCGGGGCTTTTGGCACAGTGGGTGGCTGCCCTCTTCTGCCAGAAAGGGAACAGGGCTTAGGGGTTTTGACCCACAGGAAGACAGTGCCCACTTTATCATGTTTTTTTCAGTACTAGAGATGGAACCCAGGGGCATTTGACCTCCAAGCTATACCCCCAGCACTATTTTTTTTTTTTGGTGGTATTGGGGTTCCTGGAAACCCTTCTACACTCCCAGACCTATTTTTATATTTTTTTATTTGGAAGCAGCGTCTCTTAAGCCAGCACAGCTGGCTTCGGACCTGAGTGATCCTCCTGTCTGTGCCTCCCAAGCGCAGGGATTACAAGCATGCACCACCATACCCAGCTTTATTCTTTGTTTTTATTTTTATTTTTTTCTTTTCAGTCTTTTTATTTATTTATTTATTTAAATTTTTTATTGGTGCACTGTATTCATACATCATAGTGGGATACAAAAAGCTTTTGTAGACATGCATGCACACATCGCCCAGTCAGCCCCCACCCGATCCCCACCCCATTCCCTCCCCATCCCTCCTTCCCATGCTTGGCTTAGTGGTTGACATCTAGTATTATAGCAGTTTATCCAAAATTAAAAATGATAATCTCACATAACAGTTTCATTTGTCTGATACCAAGCTTTTGATAACTTAAAGATAACATTTCAATATTTCTTTTTGCTTTCTTTCTTACCAGAGAATATTTTTTTCTTTTTTTTTTTTAGGTGAAACTATCATATATTTATTTATTTATTTTTCAGAAAAAAATCTATCCTAATATGGAATATGGACTCTAGATACCCAAAACGATCTCAAAAAAGAACAAAGCTAGAAGATATATATTTTCTGATTTCAAACCATATAAAGCTACAATAATTGAAACAGTGTAGTACTGTTCTCAAGGCAGATATATAAACCATTGGAGTTAAATAAAAGCCTAGAGATACATTCTTCCATATATTGTCAAGTTATTTTTGACAAGGTTTCCACGAACATTTGGTGGAGGAAATAATAATCTTTTAACTAAATATTGTTGAAAAATAATAATTACATGAAAAAGAATAAAATTGGACCCTTACCTAATCCCATATACAAATATTAACTCAAAATAGATAAAAGACCTAAATATAAATCTTAAGACTATAAACTTTTAGAAGAAAATCTGGGTCATAAAACCTCACAACATTGAAATTGGCAGTGATTTCTTGTGGCATATGATTTCAGTGGCACAGGCAACAGAAGGGTAAACAAACTCCCTAAAAAATAAAAAAAATATTGTATATCCAAAGACAATGTAAACAGAGTTAAAAGTTACTGATAGAATGGGATAAAATATTTCCAAATGCTATATCTGAAGGTATATTAATATTCCAACTAGACATCCTAAAAATTAACAACAATCAAAGCAAACAATACAATTTAGAGATAGGTAAAAGACTAACATAAATAATGAATCTCCACAGATAACCAATCTTAGTTGTCTGTTGGATGGAAACTCTTGTTTCTCTGGTTCTGGTGTGTGTTACCTATTTCTTCTTTGTAGTTAATCTCTTTGAGTATTTTTCTCTAGTGCTGGTTTTGAAGACATAAATTCCTTCAGTTTCTGTTTGTCATGGAAGCTTCTTATTTCTCCATCTAATTTGATAGAAAGTTTTGCTGGGTAGGAAAATTTTGGCTGGAAGTTGTTTTCTTTCAGAGTTTGAAATATGTTACTCCAAGCCCTTCTGGCTCTCATGACTTGGTTTGGGAAGTCTGGAGTGATTCTAATTGGTTTGCCTCTGAATGTCACTTGGCCCTTTGTTTTTGTTGCCTTTAAGATTCTCTGCTTGGCTTCCACAGTGGTCATTTTGACAATTATGTGGCGTGGGGATCCTCTTCTCCGATCCTGTCTAAAGGGAGTTCTATAAGTTTCCTGGACCTGTGTATCAACCTCTTGCTCTATGTTTGGAAAATTTTCTATTACTTCCTTGAAGAGATTGTTGATCCCTTTGGTTTCACCTTCTTTTCCCTCCTCTATTCCAATTATTCTTAGGTTAGCTCTCTTAAAATGGACCCATATTTCTTCAATGTCAGATTCCTGCTGTCAGATATTTTTTTCTAGATTAGAAACTATGCGTTCATTTTTGGATTGATCATCTTCTAGGAGCGGGATTCTATTCTCCATGTGGTCTAATCGGTTGTTTGTACTTTGAATTGAGGCCTTTACTTCATTAATTGCATTCTTTATCTCTTTTTGGCTCTCTCTGAATTCTTTTCTTAACACCTCTATTATTTCTACAGTTATATTCCTGATTTGATCTTCTAGAAATCTCTGGATTTCTGTTTTATCAGGTTCTGATGTTGTGGGGTTGTGGGCATTCATTGCTCCATTGCTATTCCTCTTTCCCATGATTTCGGAAGTTTGTGCCTTCTCTGGGTTCTTCCCTTGGGCCACTATGACTTCACTTAAGGTGCTCTGGATCTCGAGTCTGTGGTATCTCAGACCCCACTACTCCTTTACTGGGTTGTATCACAGAGTCTCCGACCCAGGGAGTCAATCGAGGCTGCTTTAGACCATGGGGGTGCCAGGTTGGGCGTTCTCCTCCTGGGAGTTGTGACTATGGTGTGATATCTCTGCCACCGCCACTCCCCCACTGAGTCAAGTCCCTGGGAATACAGTACTGGGATTTCTCCTCCAGGGCCCGCAATTTGACTCACTGTTTTTGAGTGCGCACATGGAGCTGTAGTGGACTCGGTGAATTCGCTGCTGCTGCCACCGGTGGCAATATGGCGCCGAGTTACACCCTCGGCCCTGAGGCTGGTGTATTTCTTCTCTGGTTTTGAGCTCCGCTCTGAGTCCCTTGGCTTGCTGTCCGCCGCTCCTCTTTGGAGCCTGGTGGGCTGTTGAGTGCGTTGGTCTGGTGCCGTCCGGTGAATTAGCCGCTGCCGCCGGCAATAAGGCGCTGCTGCCGCATCCTCGGGCGTGAGGCCGGCGTATCTCCTCTGTGGCTCTGAGCTCCATTCTGAGTCCCCCTCCTCTCTGGAGCCTGGTGATTTTTTTGTTTCTCTGGTGATGGTGTTTTCTGGCTATGAAAGGCACTGATTTTGTGGTAATGGAGATTGGTTGTTAGCGGGGCTCTTAAGCCCCGCTTTTCTCGGTCGCCATCTCTTATTTTTATTTTTTGATGGTACTGGGGTTCCTGGAAACCCTTCTACCTCCGGGCTACACTCCCAGATCTATTTTATACTTTTTTTAAAATTTGGAAACAGGGTCTCTTAAGCCAGTGCGGCTGGCTTTGAACCTGCGTGATCCTCCTGTCTCCGCCTCCCAACTGCGGGGATTACAAGCGTGTGCTACCACGCCCGGCTTTATTCTTTATTTTGAAACAGGTTCTCACTGAGTTGCAAAAGGCCTCACTAATTAGCTGAGCCTGTCCACGAACCACAATCCTCCGGTCTCAGTCTCCCAAATGCTGGGATTATAAGCGTGCACCACCATGACCGGCTCATCATTATTATTTGATACTAGGGATTGAACCCATGGGCATTCTACCTCTAAGCTACACCCACATTCCTATTTTTATATTTATTTATTTATTTATTTATTTATTTATTTATTTATTTATTTATTTATTTGGTGGTACTGGGGTTCCTGGAAACCCTTCTACCTCTGGGCTACACCCTCAGACCTATTTTTTTATATTTTTTATTTGGAAACAGGGTCTCTTAAGGCAGCAAAGCTGGGTTCGAAAATGCGCGATCCTCCTGTCTCCGCCTCCCAAGTGGGGGATTACAAGTGTGTACCACCACACCCAGCCCTATTTTTATTTATTTTTAAATTTAATGTAATTAATTAATCAGTTTATTTATTTTTCCATACTGAGGATTGAACTCGGGCATTCTACATCCAAGCTACATCCCTAGCCCTATTTTTTATTCTTTTATTTGAAACAGGGCCTCACTAAGTTGCAGAGGGCCTCATAAGTAGCTGAGGCTGGCCGCGAACCTGTGATCCTCCTGTCTCAGCCTCCTAAGTAGTGGGATTACAAGTGTGTGCCACCACGCCTGGCTCCTATTTTTATTCTTTATGTTTGTTTGGTACTAGGGACTGAATCTGAGGCGGTCCATCTCTGAGCTCCACCCTTAACCCTATTTTATGTATTTGGAAACAGCTGGCCTCAAACCTGGATCCTCCTGTCTCAGCTTCCCAGGAACTGGGATTACAGGCATGTGCCATCATTTTAAGCTTTTTTAAAATTATCTAATTTATTGTACTGGAGATTGAACCCAGGGGCATTCTACCTCCAAGTTACACCCCTAGGCCTTTATTTTTTTGTTTTCGAAACAGGCTCTCAGTATGTTGCTGAGTCTCGCTGCATTGCTGAGGCTGTCCTTGAGCCTGCAGTTCTCCTGTCCCAGCCTCCCTAAGTACTGAGATTATAGGCGTGCACCACTGTGCCAGCTTATTTTTTATTTTGATATGGGGTCTCATTAAGTTGCTAAGGCTGGCCGCCAACTTACGACCTTCTTGCCTCAGCATCCCAAGTACTGGGATGAACCACTGCACCCAGCTGAGTGCTCATTTTCAAAGCGGGGCCCACGCTATGCACGGGTCAGCTCAGGCCCGCTGTCCTTGCAATTACTGGACATTGCACAAGAACCTGCCTGTCTCCTGCGGACTTGAACCTGGCGAAAGTGCTAGAAGTACTTCACGCCGCCACACGGGGGCGCTGCTGGCCAGAGCCCCCAGGCCCTCCCCTCCCCGTGTGCGGGCTGGCCTGAAGTACCTTTAGCGCTCTGCTGCTACCTGGAATCTCAGTGCCCCCTCCCGGAAGTTTCCCATCTCACCTGGGACACACCAGCCCCTTCAGAAAGCTCCCCCATTAGACCCCTCCCTCAGCTGCAGAGCTACCACCCCAGTAAGACTCCCCTCCCACGGAGCACCAGGGGCCACCATTCATTCCTCCCGGCCCTCCCCCAGGGCCAGGCCTTGGCGAGGGCGGCCAGCTGCACTCGGCAGCCGGACTCTGGGCAGCAGGTGGGGCTTGGCTGACTTGCAAGCTGGTTCTCCCTCTGTCTTTGCAAGAAAGGCCCGACCCTCCACCCCTGGCCACAACTGACAGCCACACAGAATTCTGATCCTTCAGAATGTTCATCCTTTATCAACTGTATTTAAACTAGTGTCAGTCACAGCTCTCGCCCTGGTAGAGGCATCGGCATGTCCTCCTTACAGGAGCTTCGAACCCCAAATCCAGCTTCTCCCTGTGCTGGGACCTGCCCCAGGGGTGCTCCCTGTCACTCTACTGAGTCCTCCTGCCTGCTGGGGTGGGCCGTTGGTTGTGTGTGTGTGTGTGTGTGTGTGTGTGTGTGTGTGTGTGGTATGAGGATGGAACTCAGGGGCATTCTGCCTCCAGGCTACTATTTATATTTTATTTGGAAACAGGGTCTAAGTTGCTGAGAGCTGCCACGGCTGGCCTCCCTTGGAGTCTGCGTGACCCTGCAGGCATGACGTGGCACATGCTTAAAGAACGCAAGCCCTGAGGGACGTGGTCCCTGGTCCTTGTTCTTGGACGTTCTTTCATAGCTATTGTTCTTTTGGTATTGATTCTATCAACTTCCACACAAATGGCTCGGTGATGTAAAACGAGGTCCCAGAATCAGGACTGTAGGAAACTGATTCCGTGGAAGATAAATTTTCTGGTAATATATATCTGAACCCTAGACCCCCCCTGCCTTGCTCCAAGCTGTAATAAAATTGGCTACAGAAGACAGAGGGGGGAAATGTACCAGTATTGGAAAGAGGCATCAAAATGTATTAATGTGCTGGTATTGGAAAATTGCTTTGATAATTTCCAAAGTGTAAAATCTAGTCAGAGCTTAGGTGCTGTGCAGGCCCTCAGGCAGGGAGGGGGCGGCAGCAATTACAATGCAGAGCACCTGTCTTTGCCCTTCATTCTAATCATTAACCTATAGTAAAGGCCTTAGGGTCAACTAAAGCCATTAGCCCTAAAACTACAAGAAAGGCACCGGTGCCTCTGTTTACCTCCTCTCCTCTGGGATCCGGCCTGGATATAGGAAAGGTAAACTTTGTGTGCGGCTTCAAAGCACCCTAGTTGATGAGCAACCAATACTGCCCAATACAATTGAGCCGAGGGCCAGGTAGATTCTTGACCCTTGCACTTAGTACGTGCACTGTCCGGAGACAAAGAGGCGCCACCTGGCTAAGGAATAAGTAACTAGCCCATTGCCTTGGCAACACTGATGAGAAAGATACTGATATAAAATCTATTTAAGGGTTGGGGTCCCCAAAAGGGTCCGGAGTTCCATTTTGGGGCTCTCCAGCATGCGGGTCAGCACGCTGCTTTTTTCTCTTCTCTATTTCCTACTGATCTATTTCCTACTAATTTTGTAATAAATGTTGTCAGTTGCATGAGAGGCAGTTGTCCGGGTCAGTCATTTCAGGTCTCTCCCTCCCAAGTCCCGGAGACGAATCTCTACGTTGAGCTCCATGAACAGGGACTTGAAGGAGTTTATTTGATAAGGGGGAGAAATCACTGCAGAAAAAGCCGCTGCAGAACTAAGCCGAATCCTTGCCCCACCTTCCAAGACCCCTTGTCCAACGGTCCCGTTGCTCCGGCCGAGCTGGTCTGTCACAGAGAGCCTCACTAAGTAGCTGAGGCTGGCTTCGAACATGTGCGATCCTCCTGTCTCAGCCTCCCAAGTGCTGGGATCACAAGCGTGCGCCACCACGCCCAGCTATAAGAAAGTGTCTTTTTTTTTTTTTTTTGGCAGTACTGGGGATGGAACCTAAAGGCATTCTACCTTCAAGCTATACCCCCATTCCTATTTTTTATTCTTTATTTTGAAACAGTGTCTCACTAAGTACCTGAGGCTGCCCTGAACTGCGATCCTCCTGTCTCAGCCTCCCAAATGCTGGGATTACAAGCATGCGCCACCACGCCCGACTCATTGGCACCTTCTCAGACCCAGAATGACATCTGTCTCACCTGTCTGCCACTGAAGGTGTCCAGGTAGTAAATATATCAGGTCCTCATTTCAGTGCAAAATTGTAGAGTTTAGTTTTGGTTTTGTGCTACTGGAGACTGAGCCCAGGGCTGTGCTACCTGAGCCATACCCAGCCCTATTTTATTTTCGTGGTACTGGGGGTTTAGCCCAGGGGGCATCCTTACTCCAAGCTACACCTCAGCTCTTTTCAGGTTTTGCTTTGAAATGGTCTCACCAGGCTGGAATTGCCGAGGCTGGTCTTGAACCTGTGATCCTGTCTCAGTCTCCCAAGTACCGGGATTGTAGGAGTGCACCACTACAGCAGCAGGATTCAGCGCATCCGTGCACACCTTCACTTACTCGTGGAGTGCTGTAGATGGTGCGCGTGGCTCCCAGCTGGCTCGGGGCTCCCCTGCCGTGGGCTGGCTCAGCGACATGGCTGGCTGATGTCACATCAAACGTTACCACTCTGCACAGGCCTCTCTTCCACAGCCCAAGTGTGTGTGCGAGTGTGTGTGTGGATATAGAGCCAATGCTCTAGAACTGGATTTACCTGAAACCTTTTATTTGATGGAGACTCAGGCTTGGGCACTGAGCCCAGAAACGAGACGATGCCGTGCAGGGCTGTGGACACCCACAGCGACCCCAGTGAGGACCCTGGCTCCTCACCTGCCTCCCCCATGGGCCGGCAGAGGACCCTCGCTGGCCAGCGCCCAGCAGGCTCGCAGCAACTTGGCTGTGTCATACAGGCTGCGGGAGAACTCTTTTTTTTTTTGCGGTACGGGGAAAACCCAGGGGCAGGGGCATCCTACCCGAGCTACACCCCCAGCCCTATTTTTTAAATTCTTTTTTTTTTTTTCCCGGTGGTACTGGTGTTCCTGGAAGCCCTTCTACCTCCAGGCTACACTCCCAGACCTATTTTTGTACTTTTTTATTATTTTTGGAAACAGGGTCTCTTAAGCCGGCGTGGCTGGCTTTGAACCTGCGCGGTCCTCCTGTCTCCGCCTCCCAAGCGTGGGGATTACAAGCGTGCACCACCAGGCCCGGCTTATGCTTTAAACAGGGTCTCACTTTGTTGCAAAGGGCCTCACTAAGTAGCTGAGGCTGACCGCAAACCTGCGATCCTCCTGTCTCAGCCTCCCAAGTACTGGGAGTACAAGTATGCACCACCATGCCTGGCTTCGAGAGAACTTTATAAACACGGTTACACTCTCCTTTATGGCACATATGTATCGTGATTAGTTTCAGATAAAAAAAAAAAAACTCAGGCCGGGCGTGGTGGCGCACGCTTGTAATCCCCGCGCTTGGGAGGCAGAGACAGGAGGATCGCGCAGGTTCGAAGCCAGCCGCACGCGCTGGCTTAGGAGACCCTGTTTCCAAATAAAAATGTAAAAACAGGTCTGGGAGTGTAGCCCGGAGGTAGAAGGGCTTCCAGGAACCCCAGTACCACCAAAAAAAAAAAAAAAAAGAAAAAAAAAACTCAGAAAAGGAGTAATCAGTAAAGACTTTCAAAAATATATATTTAAAGATAGATCACGTATAGCGTTCTTTAAAAGCAATTAAGATCACGGGTGGGAAGGAAAACAAAATCGATGCCATGAAATGGGGGACAGCGCATGGGAGCTGCTTATCACTGCCCCCAAGGGCGGCCACACACACCAGGACAGTCAGACAGACAGACAGACATGTGAGGGCCCGCCCCCGGCCGGCGGCCCCGCCGAAGCCAGGACTCAGAAGTAGGCGAGCTCGTCGTGCTTGGCCTTGTTGGTCTGGTAGGCAGACAGGGCCAGGGGCTTGTTCTCGTGAGGGAGACTTTTGAACACCCGCAGGTGAATGCATTTCTCCTCACCAACATCGACCTGGGGAGAGAGGGGCCGTGAGCGGAGAGCAGCCCCAGCCCTGGCCCCGCGCCCTCAGAGCCCTCTGGGGCCTCCTCCCGGTCACAAACCCGTGCGTCTTGGGGACACGGACCCCACAGCTGGGGCAGCCAGAGGCCACGAGGCACTGTGCCCGATCCCGGAGACCCCACACGGCCTGCCCACGCCCGCACCCACCTTGATGAAGTAGTTGGTCCCCGCCACCACCTGGCTCTTGTAGGACATAGCCTTAAAAACAGGGAACTTCTGGTTTTCTTTCTCTTCGAGCTGCGGTTTCACCTGGAGGGTGGGGGTGAGAAGAGGGAGGGCTCAGCAGATCCCCACAGATGATCCCAGCGCCAGCCCCATTCCCTGTCACCAAGGGGGCGCCTTAAGCTCTTAGCACCTTGATAAAGTAGAAAAGCAGTGCCTTGAGAAATGTTTGTGTGTGCCAGGCATGGAGGTGCACGCCTGCAATCCCAGCGCTCGGGAGGCTGAGACAGGAGGCTCGCACAGGTTCAAAGCCAGCCTCAGCTACTTAGTGAGGCTCTCAGCAACTTAGCGAGACCCTGTTTCCAAATAAAAAATAAAATAGGTCTGGGAGTATAGCCCGGAGGTAGAAGGTCCCTGAGTTCTATCCCCAGTTCCAAAAGAGAAAAAAAAGAAATATTTGTTTGTGCTGGGCGTGGTGGTGCACACTTGTAATCCCAGCATTCAGGAGGCTGAGCCAGGAGGACCGTGGTTTGAAGACAGCCTCAGCTACTTAAGGAGGCCCTTTGCAACTCAGTGAGAACTTATTTCAAAATAAAGAATAAAAATTAGAGCTGGGGGTGTAGCTTGGAGGTAGAATTCCCTGGGTTCCCTCTCTAGGACCACAAAAAATGTTTATTTATTTAAGTATGGGGATTGGACCCCAAGGGCATTCTACTTCCGAGCTACATCCCCAGCTCTATTCTATTTTATGTTGAAACAGGGTCTCACTGGGTTGCTAAGAGTCTCGGCACTTGCTGAGTCTGTCCTCAAACCCGTGATCCTCGGTCTTGTCCTCCCAAGTGCTGGGACTGGCTGGTATGCGACCACGCCCAGCTGTAAAAGTGCTTTGGACTCAGTTCTGTGTTTTAGGGTTTTGCCTTTCAGGAACTGATTGATCACAGGGCTGGGGGCAGCTTTGAGAAAGAGAGACAGACAGAAAGAGCGTGCGAGCACTTGCCCAGCACTCCATCTCTAGCACTATCTCCCCTAAAAAATCCCAGAAGCTCAGCACCCTTTTCTAAACATTTCTGAGCCAGGCACAGTGCCACACGCCTGTCCCAGTACTTGGGAGGCTGAGACAGGAGGATCACAGGTTCAAAGCCTCAGCAAGCAGTGAGGCGCTCAGCAAACTACCAAGACGCAGTTTCAAAATAAAAATAAAATCAGCCTGATGGTCTAGCTCGAAGGTAGCATCCCTCTGGGTTCAATCTTCAGTACCACAAAAACAACAACAAACTAACATTCAAAACTTAGGAGACCCAGACCCTGGGTTCTATCTCCAGCACCCAAAAACAGGCAGGAGCAGCCCAGGGCTGTGTGTGTGGCTTGGACACCAGGCTCCCGTTTAACAAAGCAAAACAAGGGGTGGGAGGCAGTGGGCTGCAAACAAAGAAGGGGACCACACGACAGGCAATGAGTCAGGCGCCTGACCTGCAGCGTGCCAGCACTCCAGGGAGGGCCTGCTGGGCGGCAGAGTTGGATGTGCCTGGAGGGAGGGCGCAGGGGGGCAGGCACAGCCTCTGCTGCTGTGCTGGCTTCCACCGCACAGGTCCAGGGCCTGCCTGGTCTCAACACTCCGGCTGCAGCTGGGCACACGCTGACCGGGCCCTTGCCCCGGGACTGGCAAGCCCGGGCAGGGTGAGCGCCACCAGCTAGGCAGCCCCGAGCAGGCGAGGGGAAGGCCTCCGTGCCAGCCTCAGGAGCGGCGACAGGAAGGTCAGCGAGGGCCAGGGAGCAAAGCCACCGGCCAGAAAGCGAGCCCGTGCAGCCCAGCTCCCTGCCCAGGACAGCCCTGATGCCGCTGACAGCCAGCTGGCCAGCTGGGTTTCCTGCAAGGCCCGCTGACTCCCAGCCCTCGGGGAGTCGGGTGGGCCCAGGGGCCAAGGCTGAGGGAGGACCCCCAGCCCGGGTGGCCCGTTCAAATGCAGGACCGATGCCGCGAGCCTGGGGTCAGCGCCCGGGGTCAGGTACGATCTCTGCTCCCACCTGCAAAGGGGAGGGAAAATAAAACCCGCACTCCACGCACCAGGTGAGAAAGCACGGGCGGTGCGGGGGGGGGGGCTGTCCTGCCGCCTCCCCTTCCTGCCCGAGCCCACCGGCTCCGAACGCCCCCTGCAAATCTCTCCCAGCAGCAAAGCCCACCGCCCGTGGCCGGCCACTCGTCTGTCCCGTTTTGCGGCGTTTCTGGGCCCGGGCAACCAGGAAGTGGGCAGGAGGCCCGCCCCGCACAGCCGGCCGCGCCCGGGGAGGCCCAGGCGGGGGCCGGCGCCGCTGCTCCGCCCGGCCTGGGGGCCGGCTGCCGCTTCAGGAGCGTCCACGCGGGTCTCCGACCGCGCGGCCATGAGCGCGGCCCCGCAGGTGCGCCGCGCCCGCCCCGGCCCCGGCGGGGTCCCGGCCATGTCGGGGTCCCGGCCGCGTCGGGGTCCCGGCGGGGGCCTGGCCTGGCCGGCGGGGCCCGCCCGCCCTCGGCCCCGCAGCCCGCTCGGGCCGGGACCCACCTGGTCGGCGATGTCCTGCGTCTCGGCCGTGGCCGGCTGCACGGCGCTGGGCGCCCCGCACATCATGCTGGCGGCGGGCGGCGGGCGGCGGAGGACGGTGCTGACGGGCGGCGCCGCGGACTGGCCCGAGCGAGCCCGACCTCCCCGGGTAGGCGCGGCGGCCACGTGACGGGGGCGGGGCCACGCAGGCTCGGGGCGCGGCAGGCGCGTGACGGGGGGCGGGGCGGGGCCACGCGGGCGGGGGCGGGACGCGGCAGGCGCGTGACGGAGGGCGGGGCGGGGCCACGCGGGAGGGGGCGGGGCGCGGCGGGCGCGTGACGGGGGCGGGGCGGGCCCACGCGGGGGGCGGCGGCGGGCGTGCGGATCGGGCTCGGAGCAGCCGCCCAGGCCGCGCCCCGCGGGTGGTGTGGCCCTCGCGGCCGGCGAGTCCCGAGGACGGGCGGGCGCGGCCTGGGCGGCTGCTGGAGGAAGTGCGCTGGGCAGCCTGGGTGGGCGCGAGGAGGAGGCCCCGCAGCCCCTTATGAGTCGGGGGTCCCGGCCGGCGCGGTGGGCAGGGGCTGGGGTCGCCGCGGGGTGCGCACAAAGCGGGAGCGCCAGCCTCGGGGGGCTGGGGTCTCGGCCCCCGCGGTGGGCACTAGGTGGGAAGGGGCGGTGCAGACTCTGCTGTCCAGTGTGGGGGCTCCCGCGGACCGCGGGGCCCGGGAGGGGCGGGGTTGCGGGCGGGGAGCCGGGCAGATGGGGTTAGCCGGCCGCGGGGGCGCCGCCTGAAGTCCCAGTTCCTGGGAGGCTGGGCAGGACGATCACAGGTTCCAGAAGTCTCAGCAAGTAGTGACTTTCTCATCCACCTAAGCAGACCCTGTTCTAAAAAAATAGTGCCGGGGTGTAGTTCCGCGGCAGAACGCCCTGGGCTCCATCCCTAGGACCGCACATGCACACAAGGGCTTGGTTCTAGACGGGTTCCTGTGTAAGATTCAGCTGAGACTCAGCCCCTGGGGGAAGGAAGGGTCTCTCCATATTTGGACAAAGCTGGGATGGGACCTGCGCTAGTTCCCGCCTGGACCACTTTCAGCGAGCCCCTAGGGCTGTCCCTGGGCCCTCCGCTGCAGGGGGAGGCCTGAGCAGAAGCTGGTCCCCAGCGCCCTCATTTTACATTGGGAAGGCAACAGCTGTGGAAGTAAAACAGCCGCCCCCGTGAGAGCAGGCAGGTAGAAAGGCATCCACACAGGACCTGCGCCACACACCTGCAGTCCTACTGTTTGGAAGGCGGAGACAGGAGGATTGCAGGTTTGAGGACAGTCTCAGCAATTAGACTCTCACTAACCTAGTGAGACCCTGTTTCAAAATAAAAATGAAAATAAAATAGGGCCGGAGATATAGCTCGGAGGTAGAATGCCCCTGGGTTCCATCCCTAGTACTACAAAAAAAAAAAAAAAAAAAAAAAGGTGTTCATTTGAGGCTTGCCGTGCAAAGGTCCAGCGGCCTCACCTGTGTTGGCAGAGCCTGGGACAGGCAGGAAAGGGGGACTCACTAGAAGAGGGCCCTGTGTGTTGACGTAAGGGGCATGTGTGGCCGGGCGTGGTGGTGCACACTTTCAATCCCGGCATTCGGGAGGCTGAGACTGGAGGATTGCAGTTCACCGCCAGCCTCAGCTACTTAGTGAGGCCCTCTGCAACTTAGTGAGACCCTGTTTCAAAACAGAGAATAAAAAATAGGGCAAGGGGTGTAGCTCGGAGGTCGAATGCCCCTGGGTTCCATCCCCAGACCCGCAAAAAGGGGGGGTGTGGCTCTCTCTGGTTGGTCCTGAGTCGGAAGTGGACAGCCATTAGGAGGCTGCTGTCCTTGCCAAGTACAAGCCCTCTGAGCTGAGAGCAGCGTGTTATTGGACCAAAGTCTGGGCTGCTGGGAGCTCAGAAGCCACCATTTGGGGGCCAGGTGTTGGTAGGAAGGAGGCAGGTTTAAGGGAGGTGTGCAGGTATTGGGAAAGGGCTTCAAAATGTAAGGGACCCTGGAGAGTTCCAGGCACCAAGGGTGATTAGCAAGAAAATAGAGGATGCCAGGGTTTTTTACATTTTATTTATAGTATTTATGTATTTATTTATTTATTTTTGCAGGTCTGGGGATGGAACCCAGGGGCATTTGACCTCCGAGCTACACCCTCTGTCCTGTTTTTTTATTCTTTATTTTGAAGCAGGGGCTCACTAAGTTGCAGAAGCCCTCACTAAGTAGCTGAGGCTGTCCACGAACCATGATCCTCCGGCCTCAGCCTCTCGAATGCTGGGATTACAAGTGTGCGCCACCACACCTGGCTTACATTTTAAAGATAAGCAAAATTCCTCAAACATGTAGGGGGATGCCATAAGCCTTCAAGAGATCCCAGATTCCGATAATCAATTAACACATTTTGGGGTGGAACAAAAAGGCTTGGGGTCTGCACCAGAGACAGGGCAGGCCTACAGGAAGGAATCCTCACACCAAAAGACCTGCCCCGGAGAAGGGGCGGGCCTAATCAGGTACTCTTGGTTTGGTATAAAACTATTCTGTATCCAAAACCCTCCGGTGACGAGTCACCCCCGTATACTACTTCTGGCGTAGGGCTTTATTCACTCTGTCCTATCTGTCCATCTTTGTAATAATAAAATCACTTAAGCTTACAGCAAGAGAGCTCGGGCTCGTGTTTTCTACACATAGCTCAGAACAAGAACCCGCGGCTGCATCTCTGTTACAGTTTGGGAGCCCATCGGAGCGCCGTGACAGGAAGCACCTGGGAAGGTAGAGGGTCTAGGGGATGGGGGGGCGGGTGGGGAGCTGTGTGCTGAGCGAGGCTCCTCATCCAGGCTGCGGCTTCCTTTCTTCTTTGGCAGGAACATTCATTTATTCCTTCATTCGTTCATTTATTGTGGGGTGCTGGGGTGGAACCCAGGGGCATCCCGCCGCTGAGCTGCACCCCCAGCCCCTTTTTATTTTTTCTTTGGAAACATCTCACTAAGTTGTGGAACACCCCGCTACGTTGCTGAGGCTGGCTGCGAACCTGCCAGGCATCCTCCTGTCTCAGCCTCCCAGGCCCTGGGATTCCAGGCATGGACCACCAAGCCTGGCTTTTTCTTTGAAGTGGCGTTACTGCGCATGGTCACTGCGCACTGGCCTCACACCTGCCATCCTCCTATCTCGGCCTCCAAGCTCAGAGATTACAGGTGAGCGCAGGGCCCAGCTCCAGTGGTTCTTCAGATAGATTAGCTTTCGGCAAGTGAAGTGTCACCGCAGTTTGCACGCTGAGTGTTGGTGCACAGAACTGAGCACAAGGAGGATGCTGCAGAGATCACCACATGTCCTGGGCTCTGTAAGTCTGAAGAAGGATTACTCAGCAGTGAACATCCTTACCACTTAGGAGGGCCTTCTCTCTCTCCAAACTTAGAATTGGGGCCAAAGGCAGGAGCTGTCGTGACTTGCAGAGGCGTAGGGAGGGGGACTACGTGCAGAGGGCGAGGTGGGGGCGGGGAGCACTGCCAGGAACAGCTCCCAGGGCACCAAGGGGCGGCCCTGGCACGGGAGCTGACACCTGGCAGGCAGGTGGCCTGAGTCACGCTCTCGCCTGCGTGGCCTGGCGGTTTTCTGTTGTTCTGTTTTGCCTCTCAGGCTGCTTCACAAAGGCCGAGCTCCCTTCTGCTGCAGGGCTGGGATGGGACAGATGTCTTCACACTGCCAAGGAGGGCAGGCTCTCAGCCCGCTGTCTGTGTGCTAGTCAGCCCTGCTACCCGCTGTGTGGCCTGAGGGTAATTGCTCAACCTTTCTGTGTTTCTATCGGGATATTGCTAGAAAATAGCCTCAAACGGTTTCTCTAAAGCATGACTTAATAAGTACAAAAGTGACTTAAAAAGTCACCTTGGGACAACCAGGTGTGTTGGCACACACTTGTAACCCCAGCTTTTGAGAAGCTGAAACAGGAGGATCATGGTTCTTCACAGCCTCAGCCACTTAGTGAGGCTCTTTGCAACTCACTGAGACCCTGATTTGTTTTGTTTTGTTTGCGGTACTAGGGATGGAACCCAGGGAATTCTACCTCTGAGTGACACCCCAGCCCTTCCTTTCTTTCTTTTCTTTTTTTCTTTCTTTCCTTCCTTCCTTCCTTCCTCTCTCCCCCCTCTCTCCTCTCTCTCTCCTTTCTCCTCTCTCTCCTCTCTCTCCCCTCTCTCTCTTCTCCCTCTCCTCTCTCTCTTCTCCCTCCCTCCCTCCCTCCCTCTCTCTCTCTCTCTCTCACTCACTAGGGAATAGGACCCAGGGGCCTCCTACCTCCATGCTACACCTCCAGACCTATTTTATATTTTATTTATTTATTTTTATTATTTTTGGTGGTACTGGGGATGGAACCCAGGGGCCTTCTACCTCCAGGCTACACCTCCAGACCTATTTTATATGGAAACAGGGTCTCTTAAGCCACTGAGGCTGGCTTTGAACCTGCGCGATCCTCCTGTCTCCGCCTCCCAAGCCTGGGGATTACAAGGGTGCGCCACCACGCCCAGCTCTTATATTTTATTTAGAAACAGGGTTTCACTAAGTTGCTGCAAGCCTCACTAAGCTGCTGAGGCTGGCTTTGAACCTGCAATCCTCCTGTCTCAGCCTCCCAAGTACTGGGATTACAAGTGTGTGCCACCATGCCTGGCTTTATTTTATTTTTGTGGTACTGGGGATGGAACCCAGGAGCATTTTACCTCTGAGCTACACTCCCGGCCCTATTTTTTATTCTTTAATTTGAAACAGGGAGGGTCTCACTGAGTTGCAAAGGGCCTCACTAAGTAGCTGAGGCTGTCCACAAACCATGATCCTCCTGTCTCAGTCTCCCAAATGCTGGGATGACAAGCGTGCCCCACCACGCCCAGCTTTATTCTTTATTTTGAATCAGGGTCTCACTGAGTTGCAAAGGGCCTCACTAAGTAGCTGAGGTTGTCGGTGAACAGCGATCCTCCTGTCTCAGACTCCCAAATGCTGGGATTACAAGAGTGTGCCACCACGCCCAACAGTAAGATCATGTTTTAAAATAAAGAATAAAAAATAGGACTGGGGGTGTAGCTCTGAGGTGGAGTGCCCTGGGTTCCATCCCCAGTACCACACACACACACACACACACACACACACACACACACACTCACTCAAGCTTGGGACAGTATCTGAGCTCCAGACACACACACACACACACACACACACACACACACACACACACACACAAGCTTGGGACAGTATCTGAGCTCCAGACACACACGCGCACACACACACACACACACACACACACACACACACACATACACGCTTGGGACAGTATCTGAGCTCCAGAGCGAGCTGTCACTATTGTTACTACAAAGGTTTCCTGGGAGAACACTGATAAAAATCTTACTTGTTGTTTGTATTATTATTTATTTTTATTTTTATTGTTTTGTGATGATGGGGATTGAACCCAGAGGCCTTCTACCTCTTAGCTATACCCCCAGCCCTTTTTATTTATTTTTATTTTTATTTTATTTTTGTGGAAATAGGGTCTTGGAAAGTTGCTGCGAGCCTCACTGAGTTGCAGAGGCTGGCTTCAACCGCAATCCTCCTGTCTCAGCCTCCCAAGTACTGGGATTACAGGTGTGCGCCACCACGCCCAGCTTGTATTAGTTTTCTGTTGGGAGCCCTGAAAAACGCTTTCGCCTCATTCCTTGGTAGCATCATTTTTCATTTTACTACAGCCAGAAAAAAGAACAAATACCCTGCTCCTCCTCCCGAGTCCCCTCGAGTCCTGCCACAGAGCCCTGAACAACACTTGTGTGTGTGTGCACGTGTGTGGGGGTACTGTGGATTGAGCTCATGAGCGTTCTGCCTCTGACCCCCGGCCCCATTCTATTATTTGGAAACAGGACCTCACTAAGATGGCCTTGAACCTGCCATCTCCCTGTCTCAGTCTCAAGCACTGGGATTACACGGGTGCACCGCCACGCCTAGCAGCAGCTAAATCTGAAATCTGTCCAAAAGAAAGATGAGAATTTCGAAATCGAGCTCTTTTGAAATCACACTTGTGAAACCTGGCCCTCCCCGGGACCTCAGCCGTGCTGAAGCACTTGTCCTGCCCAGCGTCCGGAGCCCTGTCCTGCGGGCAGACCCAGTGCCTTGCCTTCCCGTAAGGTCTGGGGCAGGTGACTCACACCTTTCTCGGTTTTCATCCAGTGCTGTGTTTGCATCCTGCCAAGACCATCGTCAGCAAGCTCTGTCGCCAGTTAAATCCCAGCGCACGCAGCCCTTTGGCTGGGAAACCATGGCGCATGTAGACAGTTAAGCGCTTGTTAATGTGCCAGCTCCTGCGCAGCACCGAGGGAAGGCTCGGAGAACAGGTGAGCAGGCGGACAGGAGGCCAGTGTGCGAGGCCCCCACATGCCACCCCTGGGCACCCCCTCTCAGGCCTGGCTGCTTGGGGACACCTACACAGGGCACACGGAGGCTGTCCTTGCAGCCGGGCCTTCCAGCCGGCCATCTCTGGAGGGGCCGGGGCTCACAGGGTCGGAATGACTCCAGGGAAGGAAAGACGTGGTTTTCAAAGGCTGCTGCCAGCTGGGCGAGGTGGCGCACGCTTGTCATCCCCGCGCTTGGGAGGCTGAGACAGGAGGATCGCACGGGTTCAAAGCCAGCCTCGGCTACTTAGGCTCTCAGCAGCTTAGTGAGACCCTGTTTCCAAATAAAGTATAAAATGGGTCTGGGAGTATAGCCCAGAGGTAGAAAAGCCCCTGGATTCACCCCCAGAACCACAAAAATAAATAAATAAAAATAAATAAGTAAAGGGCTGTTGCTGTTAACTAGTGTTGGCAGAAGGTGAGGACCCACAAGGGTCCCAAGCACGCCATCTTACAAGTAGGAGGAGACACCTTGGAAGGGGGCAGAGGCTGCCTGGAGGGGCCAAGCTGGGCTGTTGGTTCAGAGCCGTCCCCTGTGCTGCAGACACAGGAGGCGGGGAGGGGAGGCTGGGGGTCTCTTTCGCCCACCTCAAAGCCCAGCACAGAGCAAGGTCCAAAGAGTATTTGTGTCCTACGCACTTTATTATTTATTTTATTTTTTGTGGTACTGAGGATTGAACCCAGGGGCATTCTACCTCTGAGCTATAGCCCCAGCCCTATTTTATTTTTATTTTGAAACAGGGTCTCACTAAGTTGATGAGATTCTCACTACTTGCTGAGGCTGTCCTGGAACCTGGGATCCTCCTATCTCAGCCCCTCTTTTACTGGAAGTACCAGCAGTGTGCACCACCATGCCCAGCTTATTTATTTGAAAGATACTCAAAGCCGGGTGTGGTGGTACACACTTGTAATCCTAGTATTTGGGAGGCTGAGACAGGAGGATCGCAGGTTCAAGGCCAGCCTCAGCAACTTGGTGAGACTGTCAGCGACCACGAAGACCCTGTTTCTGTTTCGTTTCTTTTCTTTTTTTCCGCACAGGGGTGGAGCGCAGGGGCATCTACCTCCGAGCTGCACCCCAGCCCTGTTTTTTATTCTTTATTTTGAAACAGGGTCTCGCTGAGTTGCAGAGGGCCTCACTGAGTAGCTGAGGCTGTCCACGAACCATCATCCTCCTGTCTCCCCTCCCAAGCACGGGGATTACAAGCCTCCTCAGCTACTGAGTGGGACCTTGTTTCCAAATAAAGTATAAAGTGGGTCTGGAAGTGAGCCCGGAGGCAGAGGGCCCTGGTCCCACCCCAGGAACAAGAACAACAAGACTTGCTTCTCTGTGGTCTGCTGTATCTTTCTAAAGTTTATTTTAAAGGCCTTTTTCTCTTAGGAAAAAGTTGCTTTGTTTTAGAATGGTGCATACTTTGAAAAGCTAGTAATATTGTGGGAAAATCTAAGTCTGTTAGTAAAATAGGGTTACAAAGTTATCACTACAGTGTGATTAAACTCTTTAACCTTAATTCAGGTGTGGTGGTGCACACTTGTAACCTCAGTTCCTCGGAGGCTGAGACAGGAGGATTGCAGGTTGGAGGCCAGCCTCAGCCACTTAGCGAGACTCTGCTTCAAAACAAAATATGAAAAGGGCTGGGGTGTAGCTCAGAGGTATATGCCCCTGGGTTCCACCCCCAGTGCCCCCAAACCACCACCAGCACAATCTACCGCCGTGCATAGGAGTGCAGAGCGGAGGTGCGGGCACCGTCCTTTGGGCCACGGGAGCTTTCTTCTGCCCTTGCCCCTGTACCAGGGGCTTGAGAGCCAGTGTGGGGGCGCAGCATGGCAGTGAGTGAGTGAGCAGGAAGCCGGTGCCCAGGGCCGTACCCCAGAGCCAGCAGGCAGGAGGCTGGCACCGCAACAGCCGGGCCCAGGGCACTGCCACGTGCGCACACCTGCTCCCTCAGCTGTGCGCCCTCCTTCCAGGGGGTACAGCTAGGAGGTCAAATGCTCCTGGGTTCACTATCCAGTGCCACAAAAAATAAGATTAAATTTAAAAAGGAGTAGGTGTAGATCAGAGGTAGAATCCCAAATCCCCAGTATCAAAAAAAAAAAAAAAAAAGTTTTAAGCCGGGCGTGGTGGCGCACGCTTGTCATCCCGGCATTTGGGAGGCTGAGACCAGAGGATCGCGGTTCGCGGCCAGCCTCAGCTACTACTTAGTGAGGCCCTCTGCAACTCAGTGAGACCCTGTTTCAAAATAAAGAATGAAAAATAGGGCAGGGGTGTAACTTGGAGGTCAGATGCCCCTGGGTTCCATCCCAGTCAACAACAACAACAACAAAGATTTCAAAAGTAAAAAGAAAGTTGGTGAGAACTGGGGAGACACATCCGTTTTCACCCTTACAGAGGTTGTACGCACCCGTGAGCCCTGCGGGCTGCGCTTCGCTTCCCTGGATCCAGGACCCTGCTCCGCGTGAGCGTGTAGAGACGTGTGTGGTCTGGGTCCCACGAACAACCAACCCCAGGCTGCTGCTCTCCCTGCGATCTCGCGTTGACCGCCTCCTGTCCCGGGGGTCTCCCCATACGCGAGGTTTACTTGACAAAAACTTGGTCTGAGTGGATGCGTGTGACCTCTTAGAAAGCGTGGTTTTGCTGGGTGCGGTGGCACAAGCCTCTACTTCTAGAACTTGTGAGGCCGAGACAGGAGGATTGCAGTTTAGAGGACAGCCTCAACAATTTAGCAAGACCCTGTTTCCAGATAAAAAGGGCTGGGAGTGTAGCTGAGAGGCCCCGGGTTTAATCCCAAGCACCACAAAAATCAAAGGCAAGCAAGCATTGTTTTGCTCCCACGCAAAGGAGGCCGGAGCTGTCACCACCTTGTGATGAGTGCTGGGCCTCGGGCCTCAGCCGCCTTCTCTAAATCTTAAGGGTCCTGCAAGGGAGGGCCCACGCCTGCTCGTTGGTAGAGGGACAAGGAGGCGTCCAGCTTGAGCAGTTCCCCAGGGCACTGAGTAGTAGCGGAAGGAGGGGCCGAGTGTGGTGCCCGTGTCCCAGCCAGGACGGTGCCCAGCCCGGAACTCTGAAGGGCCTGTGCTGCCTCCATCTGGCCGGCCTTCCTTCCTTCCTTCTTTTCCTTTCTTTCTTTCTCTCTGTGGTACTGGGGGTGGATCATCCTCCACACTACACCCCCAGTCCTATTCTTTATTCTTTATCTTGAAATAGGGCCTAAGGAGCTGAGGCTGGCTGTGAACCATAATCTTCCCGTCTCAGCCTCCCAGGTACTAGGATTACAAGCATGCGCCACCATGCCTAGCCCCATTTTATTTTGAAACCGGGTCTTGCTAAATTGCTTAGGCTGGGCTCAAACCTGTGATCCTCCTGTCTCAGCCTCCCAACTACAGGGATTACGGCACGTACCACTGCACCTGGCTCAGACCCGTATTCTCTTGAAGGCACTATCTCTCCTTCAGGCATTCTAGGAATTTAGCAAGTCAGTGTTACTTGCAGAAAGCGGCCTACCTTCTTGCACGCGCACCAGGGCAGCTGCTCTCTGGAATGCTGGTCGTACAAAGCACGCTTAGCGCGCGGACGCCGAGGATGTCACCGCTTCTGCAGCCTGACTGTGTGGTGACCGGCACGCGGCTGAAGCAGCACTGTGGAGGGAACAGGTGTCACTCATCCAGCCGCCACCACTGGACAGAGCACCACAGAGGCGGGAGCACTGCCGGGGTGGACATTGTATAGTGACAAGAAGAACTCCCGGGAAATAACTGTGTTTATTTAGGTACTGGCGATTGAACCAGGGGCATTCTACGCAAGCCATACCCCCATCCCACCTACCAGGAGCCTCAGGATGTGGCCTTCATTTGGAAATGAAGCCAGGGACTGGGTCAGCTGGCTGCTAGCACCCGTGTCTGGCTTTCGCTGTTTCTGTCAAGTCCGTGGCGGACGGGACCCAAGCTGTACCTCCAGCCCTTTTGCATTTTTATTTTGAAACGGGGTCTCACTAGGTTGCTAAGATTCTTGCTATGCTGCTGAGGCTGACCTTGAACCTGCGATCCTACTGTCTCAGCCTCCCAAGTACTGGGATTACAAGTGTGCGTCACCATTCCTGGCTGGAAATAATGTTCTCTGCAGAACTGAAAAATATCTCGTGGCTAAGTGATTAAGATCTCGCGTAGGTCATCTGGCCATAACTCCTCTTGTGAGGAGGCTCCTCCGCCTCCATGCCCACTTCCTGTATAAACTGCCCCGAAGTCAGCCTCCAGGAGGATGGGCTCTGGTCACGAGTCCTCATGTTCTTGGGCATCTGGCTTTTTGAAGAAAGTCCTCTTCTTGCCTCAGCCCCCTCTCCACTTATCTGGACTACTGTGCACAGCGCTGGCCTTGGGGTCCAGAGTGTCAGGAGTCCCGACTCTACTGCGTGCTCCTGGCAGATCTCCGAGCCAGGGGTGATCCTGGCCCTTTAAAGAACTCTTGCTGGGCTCCATTCTACACAAACACCAGCCCACCACTGGAGTCCTGCATGACCATCCAACATCTGGCCCACACACAGGCCTTCCCTACTGGCCCAGGGACTTCAGTGGCTTGTTTTCTGAGCCGGCACCTGCAGCTGTGCAGACTAGTAGCCTTCTGCCCTCTTCTGTGCAGCCTTCACTTGTTTGCACATGACGTGAACTTTTTTTTTTTTTTTTTTTTGCGGGTCTGGGGTTGGAACCCAGAAGCATTCTCTTTCCGAGCTACACCCTCAGCACTATCTTTTATTCTTTATTTTGAAACAGGGTCTCACTGAGTTGCAGAGGGCCTCACTAAATATCTGAGACTGTCCTTGAACCTGTGATCATCCTGTCCCAGCCTCCCGAATGCTGGGATCACAAGCGTGCACCACGCCCGGCAACGACGTGAACTTTCTTTCATTTTTTTCTTTTCTTTCTTTCTTTTTTTTTTTTTTTTGTGGTACTGGGAGGGGGGGGACCAGGGGCTTTTCTACCTCCGGGCGACACTCCCAGACCTATTTTATACTTTATTTGGAAACAGGGTCTCACTCAGTTGCTGAGAGCCTCACTCAGTAGCTGAGGCTGGCTTCGAACCTGCGATCCTCCTGTCTCAGGCTCCCAAGCGCGGGGATCACCAGCGTGCCCACCACGCCGGCTCGGGACGCCTGAAGGGCTCAGGACGCCGTCCCGAGCCGCGGTGCTGTCCCGCCAGAGTCGCGGGCTGAGGCCTCGGGGCCTGGGCGGCGCCCGGGGTGATGGCCGCCCTCCGCGGCGTGGAGGGGCGCGGAGCGAGCGCCGCCCTCCCGGAGGCCCCCGGCCCCGCGGTGCCCGGCCGGCCCGGCGGCTGCGATGGCGCGCTCCGGCCTGTGCGCGGCGCGGGCGTGCGGCCCGGGTCGTCGCGGGAGGATGACGTACGCGCGCGCCGCCGCGGGGCGGGGCAGGGACGCCGGCGCGGTGACGTCACGCGCGCGCCGCCGCTCGGAGCCCGGCGCGCGTTTCCCGGCCCGGTGCGGTCGCCATGGGTCCGCGCGCCCAGCTCCCGCCCGAGGTCCAGCTGGCGCAGCGCCTGGCGGGGAACGAGCAGGCGACCCGGGACCGCGCGGTGCGGAGGCTGCGCAAGTACATCGTGGCCCGCACCCGGCCGGCCGCAGGTACGCGCCCCGCCACGTGGGCCGCGCCCCGGGCAGTGGCCGGCCGGGCGGGCGGGCGGGCCCTCGGCCGGGCGGAGGACGCGCCTCCTCGCTCCTCGCTGGGCCTGCGGCTTTGCTCGCGTTCCCGCCCTGCGTCGGCATCTCCGGGGCTTTGGAAGTGCAGGGCCGCGGGCCTGCCGCTCAGAAGCCGGGGGTGGGCCCGCCACCTCTGCTCCAGGCCTGGGGCGTACGTCCTCCGAGAGTGTGTTGCTTAGCCTCCCTTGCTGGTCCTGACGACTGAGTTATTTTCTTCTCAGTGTCTGAGGCCAGACGCAGAAAAGTACACGACTCCTTCATGTAATACTGCATGAACTGGCACCAGTAAATGGAACGGGGGCCCACGATCTACTCAGGAAGGTTGGGAGCAGATTTTGAGTCTCCCGAAGGGGTACCCTGTCTGTTTCCTGTAGGGTCTCAGTAAGTGTTGAATGCGTGCATATAGTTACCTAGAGGAGACCCCCCGCCGCTCTCCAGTCGCCTTGACGATAGAGTGGACCGGTCGAGGCAGTCACAGCATAGCCACAGCACCATAAGCTTAGGTTGAGGATGCTGCTCTTCTGATGCAGGTGGTTTTACACACGATGAGCTGCTGAAGATTTGGAAAGGACTGTTTTACTGCATGTGGATGCAGGACAAGCCACTCCTACAGGTGATGACTGGGAAGGTAGCCTGATGGTGGGAGGGCGGGCACGTGTGGACCCCATTCTAATAAGGCGGAAGAGATTGTGTGAAGCTGTGTTGGCTGGATGCTTTATTGTATATGGCGGGAGGGGCCAGCCTGTGGTTCGTGGCGCTGGCCTTGCAGAGGACAGGCATGGTTTTTTCAGTTGCTTGTCCCCAGTGCTAAAATGATGATGATGATTTTCTTCCTTTTTTTTTTTTTTCCGTATTGGAGATGAAACCCAGGGGCATTCTACCTCTGAGTGACACCCCGACCCTAGCTTTCTTTTCTATTTATTTATTTATTTATTTATTTATTTATTTATTTATTGTGGTACTGGGGATGTGAAACCCAGGGGCATTCTACCTCCGAGCTACACCTCCAGCCCTATGTTATTCTTTATTTTGAAACAGGGTCTCACTGAGTTGGCAAGGGCCTCAACTAAGTAGCTGAGGCTGTCTGCGAACTGTGATCCTCCTGACTCGGCTTCCCAAGTGCTGGGATTACAAGTGTGTGCCACCATGCCCAGTTTTTTATTCTTTATTTTTGAAACAGGGGTCTCACTAAGTTGCAGAGGGCTTCACTAAGTAGCTGAGGCTGGCCACAAACTTTTGATCCTCCTGTCTCAGCTTCCCAAGGACTGGGATTACAGACCACCATGCCTGGCTCTGAAATGATGGAATTTAAGGCGTAGAAGGCAGGGGTTTTGTTTTGTTTGTTTTGTTTTGTTTTTTGTTTTTTTTGCGGGTCTGGGGATGGAACCCAGGGGCATTCGACCTCTGAGCTACACCCTCCTGCCCTATTTTTTATTCTTTATTTTGAAACAGGGTCTCACTGAGTTGCAGAGAACCTCACTAAGTAGCTGAGACTGTCCACGAACTGCGATCCTCTGGTCTCAGCCTCCCAAATGCTGGGATTACAAGCTTGCACCACCACGCCTGGCTCTAAGGCAGGTCTTCTGAAACAAGGATTTTCCTGCTGGCCTTTCGGAACAGTGGTACTCTAATTTATCAATTGTTTGCTCCTCAAAAATCACCTGGGAGCCAGGTGTGGTGGCACACGCTTGTAATCCCAGCATGGAGGCTGAGACAGGAGGATCATGGGTTTGCGGACAGCCTCAGCTGTGGGCCTCGGTTCACAGAGGTGGCCTTGCACGTTGTGGGTAGGGACCTGCACATCTGGAGAGCACTGGAAGCCAGTTCAGTGAGGAGGGGACATGTGAGTGTGCGGGGCTTGCTGTCATTAGCCCAGTGCTTCAGGGGCTGAGGATGTTTTTTCTCCTTACACAGGAGGATCTAGGAAGAACCATTTCCCAGCTCATCCATGCTTTCCAGACCACAGAGGCACGTGAGTACACTGCTGTAGCTAAGCCCACTCAAATGCCAAAGTCACTGAGATCAAAGCCTCCGGACACAGAAATGTTTTCTAAAATCTGGAGTGAAGTCAGGCATGGCGGAGCACGCTGTAATCCCAGTATTCGGGAGGCTGAGACTGGAGGATCTCAGTTTGCAGACAGCCTCAGCTACCTAGTGAGGCCCTGTTTCAAAATAAAGAATAAAAAATAGGGCAGGGGATATAGCTTGAGGTCAAATGCCCCTGGGTTCCATCTCTAGAACCACCCCAAAAAAAATCTGGAGTGAGAGCGAGGCAGCTTTGGAGTGCGCCTGTGTGTGGAGCATAGCTAAGCGCTCAACCTGAACCCATTTTTGCAAGGAGACTCGCACAAGAGTGAAAGAGCCTGGGTTCTTCATCTTTGTGGGGTTTTTGTGTGTGTGTGGTACAGGGGGTTGAACTCGGGAGCATTCTCCCTTCGAGCTACACCTTTAGTCTATTTTTTCCAAGAACTGTGGGGCGGTCACTGTGTTCAGCGCCTTACCTAAGTGCTTACTTGGTGAGCACTGTGTGATTTAGTGACACGGGCCCCGTGACAGCCTCTGGCCAGCCTCAGCAGTCGCAGAGACTCTATAGTGGGAGACTGGTTTCCCTGTGTCCCGAGCCCGAGGTGCGAGCCAGACTGCTCCTTCCAGGCCTCCGCCTTGATTTGCAGACGGCGTCTTCTGCCCTTGTCCTCACTTGGTTCACCCTGTTGGTGCTAGTGTCCCGATCTCTTCTTACAGGGACGCCAGCCCACCCTAGTGGCCCTATTTTACCCTAATTACTATACAAAGACCCTGTGTCTTGTTCAGCCTGGGGCGCGGGGGTTTTGGGGGGCACGGTTGAGCCCCTTAAATGCTGTGTGTGACTTGCTGGCATCAGTAGGGTTCCATAGCCGATTAGGCTTATGGGCCCAGTGGGATGAACACCGAGCATCCGGACAGTGCTGCTCAGTGGCGCCTCCTGGGAGGCCGGGCTGAGCAGCCCCTCTGCCCGCCACCCTCTCTGCGCCTGCCTTTGGAGAACGTGGTCTTGGTTTAGCCTGAGCTGTTCTGTGTTTCTTGTTGCCCGAGAGCCCTGGCTCGGCACACGGTGAGGGGCCCAGAGGCTGCAAGCGTGTGGCTTCTGAGCGGGGAGCTTCTCTCCCCTCCTGGCCCTCCCACAGTGGATCCGAGTCCCTCTGGTTCTGGCATTTACGTGGGCTCTTTCCCCTTAGAGCACCTGTTCCTGCAGACGTTCTGGCAGACCATGAACCGGGAGTGGGCAGGCATCGACAGATTGCGCCTGGACAAGTTCTACCTGGTAAGGAGGACGCGCTTTCCCAGCCGGTGCTGGCCTGCGCCCTCTCGGCCCTGTGTGTGCAGCTTGGACCTCAGCCAGGCAGGCTGGGGCACTCCAAGGACTTTCAGGATCCTGAGCGTTTGTGCCTCGCCTTGGAGGCTTAGCTGTGGGTGAAGAATCCTGAAGCCACCGAGGTGAACTAATGATTGAGAAGGAGCTGAGTGTGGCCCTCCTGGCGAGAGGCAGGCGAGAAGTGAGGTTCACGTCCGCCAGGCTGGGTGCCTAGGCCCTGTTCTGCCACCGCCTCCCTCCCCTCAAGCTCGGTGGCCTGCTCCAGCCCGTGTGGACAGTGCGAGCGGTGGAGACGCTCAGAGAGGGAGGGGCGGCCGCTGAGGCGCTGTGGGCGTGGGGAGGCCTGGGCCAGGGCTGCCTGTTGCAGGATGCAGGTCTGTGGGACCGGGCAGTTCTGTGTGGGCCGCCGTGCTGAGGCGTTTTGGGCTAAGGTGTGATGAGTCCAAGCATCCCTCCTGGCCCCCGTGACTGAGTCCAGTGGCCGAGCCCGCTGCAGGAGCTAGTCTCATGGTGCACCGTGGGGAGGCGCGGCCAGCTGCTGGTGTGAGCTCTGCAGAGAGGCTCTTGGTCCATGTGCCCCGGTTGCTTTTCTCTGTGACCTGGATCCCAGGGCCACGTTGTGCTAAGGTCCCAAGGCTACAAGCAGCCTTGGCGGTGGGGAGGGGCGCCACTGGCGTGCTGGCTGCCTCTCACCTTGATGGTGCGTCCCTGAGCGGGGACCACGGCCTGCTCCCGCTGATGGGAGCGGAGGCCTTGCGGGACTCAGGGACGCCCTGCCCGCTTCTGACCCGGCTCTGCTGGGCTTTGCCCCGGGAGGGGCTCTGCTTTTGCCCAGTCCTCACCCTGGTGGCCGTCCTGTAGTTTGCTCCAGGTGATCTCAAGAATTCTGGCGCAGCAGCGATCCCGTGGCCGGGGCCTTGCCGGGAGGCCAGTGTCAGAGGAGGGAGGCCGGGCATCCGAGCCGTTTCCTCTAATCTGCGGCTCCTTTCTGTCTAGCTCATGCGGATGGTCCTGAATGAGTCCCTGAAGGCCGTGAAAACACAGGGATGGGAAGAAAGGTTGGTCTGCACTGTGTCCCCGGAGTCCCGTCCTCAGCGAGGTTGGGGTGGGGTCATGCACGCTCAGCCTGTCCCTGGGGATGGGATCCCGAGTTTCTCTAATCATTCTGTCGTAAAGAGATGTTAGTCTTTCCATCGATGGGCACCCTGATAGTGCTGAGAGTGAAGACAGAAGAGTGAGGGTGTGAGAGTGTGTGCGTGTGTGTGTGGGGGGGCAGTGGGGATTGAACCCAGGGATGACATTGTACCTCCGAGCTACATCCCCCAGCCCATTTTACTTTGTATTTGGAAACAGGGTTTCTGTGGCTTTCAACCCACAATCTTCTGTTCTCAAATTCCCAAGTACAAATGAAGGTTTGGTTTTTTTTTTATTTTTTTGTTTTGTTTTTGGTGGTACTGGGGTTCCTGGAAGCCCTTCTACCTCCGGGCTACACTCCCACGGGCTACACTCCCAAACCTATTTTTTAATTATTTTATGTGGAAACAGGGTCTCTTAAGCCAGCGAGGCTGGCTCCGAACCAGCGTGATCCTCCTGTCTCCGCCTCCCAAGCGCGGGGATTACAAGTGTGCGCCACCACACCTGGCCAAATGAAGGTATTTTTAAAAATTAAAAATGGAGCCGAGGCTCAGTATAATGGTACACACTTATAATCCCAATACTTGAGAGGCTGAGACAGGAGGATTGCAGGTTCGCGGCCAACCTCAGCTACTTAGTGAGACCCTCTGTACCTTAGTGAGACTGTGTTTCAAAGTAAAAGGTAAAGCTGGGCATCGTGGTACACACTTGTAATCCCAGCATTCGGGAGGCAGAGACCAGAGGATCACAGTTCTCGGACAGCCTCAGCTACTTAGCGAGGCACTTTGCAACTCAGACCGTGTTTCAAAAAAATAACAAAAGACTAAAAAATAGGGATGGGGGTGTGCTCTGAGGTACACTGTCCCTGAGTTCCATCTCTAGTACCACAAAAATTTTTTAAAAGGTAAAACATAGGGCTGGAGACGTAGTTTAGAGGTAGATTCCCCTGAGTTCATTCCCCCCCCCCCAATAAAAAAAAGGGCCAAGCATGGTGGCGCACACCTCTTAATCCCATACTTGGGAGGCACCAGCCTCAGCAGTTTAATGAGGCTCTCCACAACTTACTATGACCCCATTTCCAAATAAAAAATAAACTAGAGCTGGGATGGTAGCTCAGAGGTAGAATGGCCTGGGTTCAATCCCTACTATCACACACCAAAAACAATTACAAATGGTCCCCGTAGTATGGCTGTCATGGAAATGACATCATTTCCTCTGAGCTGAGAGGGCCAATTCTATGAATCAAAATTGAGTCCGCTAGTCACAGGCCCTGCGGAGCAGGGTGGGTTCAGCTCTCACCCCTGGTCATTGTCCCAGCGTGAAAAGTGCTCTGATCACCAGCGGGCTCACTTCACAACAGTGCTGAGGTGCGGCCGTGTTCTGTCTCACTCGGTCTTCCTCGTGGTGGGGCTTCCGCCCTGCCTGGGTCCTGCTCCCCACCCGTGGTCCCGGGTCACCTGTGGCTTCATGGCCACGCTTGGGCTGTGGGTTTGCTGAGCTCTACAACACAGAGCAGGTTTCTGTTTTCTTTTTTTTTTTTTTCCCTTTCAGCATTAGGAACTGAACCCAGGGGTGCTTGACAACTGAGCCACTTCCCTAGCCCTTTTTATTTTATTTTGAGATGGAGTTTCTTGCCCAGGCAGGCCTCAAACTTAAGATCCTCCTGCCTTGAGTGTGCGCCAAAGGAGTTGATTTCAAGGGTCTGGATACCCACGCCACTGCCCAGCTGTCGGTGGGCAGTGTTAGACCAGAGGCTCCAGCGTGCTGCCCTCGAGTACAAAGTGAACAGAGCCCGCCACACCCTTCTTCCTTTATGGAAATAGTTGGCGGGAGGCGGGCTGTAGTGATTTCTCTGCTTTTGAGTGATTCTCTCCTTAAATCCCCAGTGCGGACGTTGAGGCCGGGGTTTGTCACTCATCAGGACTTGGTGGTGTGATTACCCTGGACAGATCCGCTGGCTCACGATGCCAAGTTGATGTTGAAGGACCACCTTGTCTTGATGCCCTTCCTTGGGACGCTGTATGAGTTCGCAGTCGAGCGAGCTCCTTTGGCCCGCCCCAGGGCCGGCTTGGTTTCTCTAGCGCGGTTGCCATGGCTGCATCAGGCTCCCTCTGGGCGCCTCTTGGCTTTGCACCTGCCCTCAGCTGTCCCCTTTCCCCTGAGCCTGGTAGAGTGTCATTTTCCTTCCTGTAGCAGTGATTCTGTGCACTGGAATCATTGAGGGGGCTCCGTTTTATTTTTTATTTTGAAACAGGGTCTTGTTAGGTTGCTGAGGCTGGCCTTGAACCTGTGGTTCTGTATTGGGATGCTAGGCATTTGCCGCTGTGCCTGCAGTTTCTGCAAGTCCATGTTTGGGGATCTGCACCGCAGACCCCAGGGTGGGGCTGTGCTCTCTGGGCTCTTTGGTCCCAGGGTCCGAGCCCATGAGATCATGAAACCCACATGCCTGTACGAGCCTTTGTCCTGCTGTGTCTTCCCGAGGGAGCCTGCGGGATGACAGCGGGCCATGTCCCAGCCAGGCTGGGCACTTGCTTCTTGAGGACAGGGAGCCCCGGGCCTGCGTGTTTGCTGTTGGTTTGTAGCTGCGATCCAGACCCACGCCATTGGTTGCTGTGCTGACCTGGGGTCCCTGGCTTTTCCCTGTGGATGGAGAAGGTGGCCCTGCCTGCCCGTGTCCCGCTAGAGCTCACATTTGGGAGAGAGCAGGGCATCACTGACCCTTGGCCGCTTGGCGGCTGCTGAATTTGCCTCTGTCCTCAGACAGGTTGAGCAGCTGCTGGAGCTGCTCACCACTGAGATCCTGCACCCCAGCAGCCAGGCCCCCAATGGGGTGAAGAGCCACTTCATCGAGACCTTCCTGGAGGAGCTCACCAAAGTGGGCGCTACCGAGGTGAGGCTGGGGCCACCAGCAGCTGAGCTTGGCGCGTGTGCGTGTGCAGGGCTGAGCTGCTGTGTGCGTGTGCGTGTGCAGGGCTGAGCTGCTGCGTGTGCGTGTGCAGGACTGAGCTGTGTGTGTGCAGGACTGAGCTGCTGTGTGTGTGCCTGCGTGTGCGTGTGCAGGACTGAGCTGCTGTGTGCATGTGCAAGACTGAGCTGCTGTGTGCGTGCGTGTGCAGGACTCAGCTGCTGTGCGCCTGTGTGTGCGTGTGCAGGACTCAGCTGCTGTGCGTGTGCGTGTGCAGGACTCAGCTGCTGTGTGCCTGCGTGTGCATGTGCAGGACTCAGCTGCTGTGTGTGTGCCTGTGTGTGCAGGACTTAGCTGCTGTGTGCCTGAGTGTGCGTGGGCAGGACTCAGCTGCTGTGCGTGTGCAGGACTGAGCTGCAGTGTGTGCGCCTGCATGTGCATGGGCAGGACTGAGCTGCTGTGCGCCTGCGTGTGCGTGTGCAGGACTGAGCTGCAGTGTGTGCGCCTGCGTGTGCATGGGCAGGACTGAGCTGCTGTGCGCCTGCGTGTGCGTGTGCAGGTCTCAGCTGCTGTGTGTGCGCCTGCGTGTGCATGGGCAGGACTGAGCTGCTGTGCGCCTGCGTGTGCGTAGGCAGGACTCAGCTGCTGTGCGTGTGCGTGTGCAGGACTCAGCTGCTGTGTGCGTGCGTGTGCGTGTGCAGGACTGAGCTGCTGTGCGCCTGCGTGTGCGTGGGCAGGATCGAGCCACTCCTTGCTTTCCCCGCAGCTCACGGCTGAGCAGAACCTGCGGTTCATTGAGCCCTTCTGCAAGATCGCGGCTTGCACTGAGGAGTGAGTGAGGCAGGCCTTTTCCCACTCACTCATGGGTGGCACGGCCTCGGGGCTGCAGAACCACTGGGAGTGGCTGGGGTGAGGCGGTGGGCGCTGCCGCAGCGCCTGCTCCAGCAGCCTTCTGCCTCCCTGTGCCCTTCAGTTCCTTGGTTTTGCATAACATCACACGAGGCATCCTTGAGGAGATCGTGGAGCAGGCCCCGCTGGCCATAGAAGACCTGATGAATGAGTTGGACGCACAGGAGGAGGAGGGGGGGGACAGCGACAGTGACGAGGTGTCGGAGGGCGAGCATGACCGGGACCCGCTGTCCAGGAGGCCATCTACAGGTGAGGACTGCCGTGCCGAAGTGGCTCCCCATCTGAGCCACCCACCGATCACATGCAGGGTCGCTTCAGCTGTCCTCTAGTTGTCCCCTTGATTCTGCTGCACCCTCCAAATCCCTCGTAGGTGGCAGCCAGAGCGAGCTTTGGAAACAAGAAGCCCTTTTTGCGCTCCTTACCTGTGTCCCCTGGCGCTCGCTCTGTCCCACTCCTCGCGGCCCCTCTGCTCTACTCCCTAGATGCGCCCGTCTAGGGCCGCGTGTCCCCCGGGACCCACCCAGTGCCCTGTCACCCGGGTCTCTGCCCACCTTACTTACCCTCAGTGTCCTGGCCTCCTGTGTCCCAGTCCGGCCTGTTCGCTGCGTCATGCTGGCTTTCTCCACCTCGTATCACTTGCTTCTCCAAACCAGCCTCTGGTGCACACCTGGAGTCCCAGTACGTGGGAGGTTGAGAGGAGGAAAGGCCCAGGCACTGTAACTGTGCGCGCGCGCACGCGCGTGTGTGTGTGTGTGTGTGTGTGTGTGTGTGTGTTTACTAGGATGGAACCCTGGGACGTTCTACCTCCAAGCTATACCCCCAGCCCTACTTTTACTCTTTATTTTTTGAAACAGTCTCACAGTTGCAGAGGGCCTCACTGAGTAGCTGAGGCTGGCCGTGAACCTGTGGTTCTACTATCTCAGCCTCCCAAATGCTGATATTACAAGCTTGTGCCACAATGCCCGGCCACTGTATCTTATTAAGATCCTATTTCAAAATAAAAAGGGCTATGAGGTGTAGTTTGGAGGTAGAGCCCCCCTGGGCTCCTCCGCAGTACCAAAAGAATAACATTGAAATCGCTTCCCCGCTACTTACCATTCCTGCCCCACTCCAGGACAGGACGGAAGGCGCCGCTTATGGCTCTCCCTTAAAGGGCTTGGGACAGCCCGTGGTGTCGGGCAGCAGTGGCGTCCAGCCTGTCCTGCCTTCATTCGATGCTGTGGTCACTGACTTACCCTGTAGGAAGCTGCACACGCAACGTCATGCTTTGTGTTGAGAGGATGGGGTATCCAGCGGCTGCCCTTCTTTCCCTCGGTGACCACCCTGAGCGCCTCCGCAGCCTGGCTGGGCCTCTGCTGTCACCTGGGTGGGAGGAGGGGGCCTGTGCACACAGGGTGTGGCTTTGAGTTCACAATGTCCCTTTGTTTCAGCCTCCATCCACGGGGGCGACCCTGCGACGGACGAGGAGCAGGCTGCAGACAGCGGCGGTGGACCTGTCCTCCAGGTGGGCGGCGGGGCAGCTGGGCTGGCTCTGCGCCGGCCTTGCTGTCCTATTTCTCTGCTGACTCGGGAGGGCGTGCTGTGCACATGCAGGCCAGCCTTCATGGAGGCTGGCTTAGGGAAGGGACAGGTGGCGGGCCTGCTGTCTGCAGAGGCGGGGTTGTTGAGCGGGCTGGCCAGGGTCTGGAGGGCCGTGCAGAGGCAGGCCCAGGCCGGCTTCACCCCACACAATCCCTACGCCATAGTTGCTGGGCTGCCCTGTGGTCACCCTGGGTCATCCCACAAGCCAGAGCTCTGCAGGTAGGCTCAGTGACCTAGGCAAGTTGTAAATGTAACAGGACTTTAACTGGCTGCTTGTCAAGCTAGTAGGATTTTGGATGTGTCAGGTTATTTAAAAGCATCAGCCTTTTCTTCCCGGCGTTGTGGTGCTTGTCAGGTGGCTGCTGGAGAACGTGGGCTGCAGGTGGGCTGCAGGAAGGGCTGGCCGCCAGGGCGCTGCCCCAGAGCAGGCTGTGGATGGCCAGCGTAGCTGGCTGGTGGCTGCCACCCCCAGAGGACCCACCTGTCGGCCTGAGCGCTTCCCCAGCCGAGGGGCTTTAATGCTCAGCCACGGGAAGCTACTGACCCAGCCTCCCTGGGCTCTTTTTGAAACAGTTTGACTACGAGGCCCTTGCCAACAGACTGTTCGAAGTGGCCAGTCAGCAGAGCACCCCCTCTCAGAACAGGAAGCGCCTCTACAAAGTGATCCGGAAGTAAGTGCCTCGGTGTCCAGCAGGCCCCTGCAGCCTGGGTGTCCGGCAGGCCCTCGCAGCCTCCATGCTGGCCTCTGCAGTGGCCTCGGCCAGATGGCGGTCCTCGAAGCCCACTCAGGGTGTCTCGAGAGCAGGAGGTTCTGGGGGCCTGTGCCGGCTCTGCTGGCCCTGGCTTTGAAGGGGGTCTGGGTGCAGCCTCCTGCAGGACTGCGGCTGCCTGGTGACACTCTGTCTTGCTCTTTCAGATTTCAGGACCTGGCTGGAGGTGAGGACTGGGCTGGCCCCACGTGGCCCTGCGTGGCCCCACGTTGTGGGCATGGGGTGTCTGTGTTCCCTCAGCACTTGTGGTCTGCAGCGGCTGTCCATGGGAGGGGGAAGGCTGATCTCTATGGCTCTCATGCTTGCTGACTGATCCTCAGACGTGAATGTCCGGCGCTGTGCTGTCCTGGGAGGCCGGAGGTGGTGCTACGCTCACTGCCAGTTGGGCAGCAGCGACTCCATTTTGCAGCGTTGGCACAGATGGGTGTTCAGAGAAGCCAGCTATTCCTGGGAACTTTAAGAGTGTTCAGACATGAAGCCTGGCACTTTTTGCTCGGATGCCTGTGAATCCACCGCCTGGAGAGGATTTTTTTTTTTTTTTTTTTTTTGGTGGTACTGGTACTGGGGTTCCAGGAAGCCCTTCTACCTCCAGGCTACACTCCCAGACCTATTTTATACTTTTTTATTTTTGGAAACAGGGTCTCTTAAGCCAGGGCAGCTGGCTTCAAACCTGCTCCATCCTCCTGTCTCCGCCTCCCAAGTACAGGGATTACAAGCGTGCGCCACCACGCCTGGCCAGGAACTTTTTTTGTCCTTGTTCTACTGAGTTTGCCTGTCAGTCCATCCGCACATATACCAGAGCCCACCCTAAAACTAGCACACACATCATAAAAGGAAGTCCGGTCTTTCTTGGTAAAATCCACACGGTCAAGTGCGTGAACGTTGAGCACATTTGATGGGTTTGACCGTAGCATGAGTTTTTCCATTGCCCTCAAGTTCCCCTGCACCCCCACTCAGTGTAAGCCTGTTTGAGAACAGACCTGGATTGCCCTTCACACCAGCCGCTGCCAGCTGGGCAGTGTGGGCTGCACTGCCATTTCACCTGTGGTTGTCGCTGAGCAAGTTGCATCTGGTCCTTGCACTGTGTGTGTGTGTGGGGGGGGTGCTGGGACACCTCAGCCCCCACCCTCAGCCACCTGATTGGTTCTCAGGCACCTTCCCCGAGGATGAAATTCCAGAAAAGGCCTACAAGAGTCTGCTGGGAGGGCGACGGGAGCGGAGGACCAGGAAGCAGTTGCGCAAGGCCAGGTTGAAGAACAAGAGAGGTAGGGCTGGAGGGGACGCCCACCTTGTTTGTGATCACCTGTGGCATCCTCTCCACGCTCCCCTCCAGGCACAGTGCCCGCCGTCCCCTCTCCTGGGGCCCTCACTGTCGCCCCCTTCCTTATCTAAGCCCTGAGGATTGTCCTCTCTGATGGGGTGACCTTCCTCTGCTTGGTCTCTTCCTGACCCACTCACGTCTCTGATCCGAGCTTCGTCCACCCTTCTTTCCGCTTGGCCATGCTTGTCCTCAGTTGCAGCCAGAGGCTGCTGTCCCTCAGAGCCCTCAGGCCACAGGGTGCAATTGGCACATGATGTCCTTGCTGAGGACTGCCCTCGGCCTGCTTGGACCACTGGGTCGGCCGCCTGGTTACTCTGGAGTGGGCAGGACCTGATTGTAAAAGGGAAGGGGCTGGGAGCTCTGTGCTAGCTGAGGCTCCTTCCACATGGGCTGTACATGTGTGCTGGCCTGGCCCCAGGCTCTGAGGCTCGTTCCTTTTTTGGTCCAGGGCACGTCTGCCTCCCCAGCCCTACTTTTTATTCTTTATTTTGAAACAGGGTCTCACTGAGTTGCAGAGGGCCTCATTCAGTAGCTGAGGCTGTCCTTGAATTGCGATTCTCCTGTCTCAGCTTCCCAAATGCTGGAATTACAAGCTTACCACCATGCCCGGTGAGATTCTGCTTTAAAATAATAACATAGATCACTCGGAGGTAGAATGCCCCTGGGTTCCATCCCCACTACCGACCAAAAAAAGCAGGGCAGGGGATGAAGCTCAAAGGTAGAGCAGCCTGGGTTCAGTCCAGGGGAATTGACCTGCACACACACACCCCTGCTCCTGCCCTTGCCCTTTGGCCTTGGGGGCTCCTCCACCTGCCCTCCTGCTGGTCTTTCCGGAGGCCTGATATCCTAGCTCCTCGGGGTCAGGAGCGCAGATGGCCCTGGAACTTGCAGTCCACACTGGATGTGGGTCCTCTGGCTGGCTGCTGCGGCTGTGCACACCCCATGCACGGACTCCTGCCGTCACAGGATCAAGGTGGGTGAGACGGGTCCTGTGGCCTTGCTGTTTTGGCAGGGGGAGGCGAGGAGGCCTGTAGTCCAGACCCCAGCTCGGGAATGGAGAGGAAGAGGAGCAGCAGGAACGGCCCTGAGGAGCACACAGAGACTGGAGGCCAGAGAGGGGCCCAAGAGAAGAGGAGGAGGCCTTGGCAGCCAGCTGGTGCCAGAGCAAAGGTAGTCAGTGGCCGGAAGCTGAAGAGGAGGCGGCAGCGGCCACCGAAGAGCAGGAACTGATATGGTCGGGCCTGGAGAGGTGGCCAGGCCCGGGGAGGTGGCCAGGCGCTTTGTGGGCTTCTCAGCACTGAGGAGACAGCGCTGGATGGATGCCTGTGGCTGCAGGCTCCAGGGGCGGCCGCACCTGGGCCAGTGTCCTCGGGGGCTCCTGCGTGTGGCAGCCTTGGTCAGGAACTGAGGCTTCACCGGTGTCCGGCTGGTCACCAGCGCCGCAGGGAGGCCGTGAATAAAGGCTACGTGGTCCAGCCACATGCTGCTGATGGTGATGTGTTGAGGTCTTTGCATGGACGCGTTTCCGTTTGGGTGGACGTCCAGGGCTGGATTGCTGCGTCATGTGGTTTCCACAGTGGCTGCGCCCTTTGGTTGATAGGGCTCCTACCCGGTGCTGACGCCGTAGCACAGACACAGCTCGGGGGTGCCAATGGTGTTGCCTGTAAGCTGGTGACAGGGTCGCCAAATTAAATTAAACTCAACTAAAATAGAACTGGGGGTAGATCCCAGAGTTAAAGGCCCCTGGGTTCTACCTCCAGTTACTATAAAAAAGAGAATCGTTAGTATATCATTTATGTTCATTTATAACTAATTGGCTTTGGCAAAGCAGCCACCCAGCATCCAAAACTAGCTTAACTTTACTTGGAGAAGTTCTTAATACTTTTCTAAATGCTACAACTTCCAAGTGTTGAATAAATCTCCTGACATTTTAGAAAGAAACAAATCCTCTAGTTTTTATTTTGAAATAGGGTCTGTCTCACTGAGATACAAAGGGCCTCACTAAGTAGCTGAGGCTGTCTGCGAACTGCGATCTTTCTGTTTTAGCCTCCCAAATGCTGGGATTACAAGCGTGCACCACCATGTCTGGCCTGTTTTAATTTTGAAACGGCCTCATTAAGTTGCTAGGGCTGGCCACTAACTGAGATCCACCCCATCTCAGTACTTGGGATTAAAGGTGTGTGCCAGCTGGGCCTGATGGCCCTTGTTTGTAATCTCAGTACTTAGGTTGAAACAAGAGGATCACATGTTTGAGGCCAGCCTCATCAGTACATTGAAATCCTGTTTCAAAATAAAAATGGAAAAATATATATATACAGGGGCTAGAGGTATGGCTAGGAGATAGAATGTCCCTGGGTTCAATCCCCAGTTCCAAAAGTTGGTAGGTAGATAATCTCTATATGATTTATAGCACCTAATACTATTTAAATTTCTTGTGAATTGTTAACTGGAATGATTGAGAAATAATGCTTAGAAAAAAGTCTGCATGTTCCATACAGATTAAGTTCTTTTTTTCCAAATAATTTTTTTACCACAAATTTGGCTTTTTTTTTTTTCTTTTCTTTTTTGGGAAAACTAATTTAAAAACTTTTTTTTTTTTTTTTTTTTTTTTGTGGTTGTGGTACTCTGGTTCCTGGAAACCCTTCTACCTCCGGGCTACACTCCCAGACCTATTTTATATTTTTGTTTAGAAATAGGGTCTCTTAAGCCAGCGAGGCTGGCTTCGAACATGCGCGATCCTCGTCTCTGCCTCACAAGCATGGGGATTACAAGCGTGTGCCACCACGTCTGACCTAATTAAGAAACTATTACAAGCCAGACGTGGTGGCACACGCTTGTAATCCCAGTATTTGGGAGGCTGAGACAGGAGGATTGCAGTTCACAGACAGTCTCAGCTACTTAGGCCCTTTGCAACTCAGACCCTGTTTCAAAGTAAATAATAAAAAATAGGGCTGGAGGTGTAGCTGGGAGGTAGAATGCCCCTGGTTCCATCCCTAGTACCGCAAAAAAACTAAACAAAAAACCTTATTAAACAAAACGAATGCATCCTAAATATCCCCAGTTACAGTTGTGACAAGAAGAGACACACAGGAAACAGACATGACAGCCTTGTTCCTGACTCCAAGTTGACACCGGTGGGCGGGAGGGTTGACTGTCGAAGGTGTTGGCTTTCAGGCCTGCGGGCTTTGTGTCCTCTGCCTGGGGGCCACTGCTGTCACCCGGCACCACCCGTCCCTCCTGCTGCGTGCTCTGCCGGCAGAAGTCTGGCCTGCTATGCCGGCTTGCTGTAGCCCAGGTTCCTGGGCTGGCGCAGCACCCTACCTGGCGGCCTCACCCCACATGGGCTCTTCTGACCCTGTAGGCGGCCCACCCAGCCTGGAGTGGACACCCCACCTGCCTTGACTCCCATGCCGTCCTGCTCTGGCGCCTGTGCGGGCAACCTGCGCGAGGACCCTTGCCCAGCGCAGCCCCCTCCTGGCCCTGTCCGAGGCTCCTGCAGAAGTGTGGGGAGAGTGGACTGCTGGGTCACGGGGTCTCCTGCGTGCTTCTCCCCCTGCTGCCCATCCCCGGCTGCGTCACAGGGTCTCCAGGAAGCCAGGTGCAGGATGGGAAGCGGCCGCCCCCACACAGCTGGAGCCCAGGAGAAATGTGTGGAGAGACTTGTAACTGACCTGCCAGATCAGGGACCAGTGACCTCAGGTCTCAGCAGCTCCCCCTGACCTGTCCTGTCTTCTGCCCGGGTGCACACCCTAGCGCGTCACTGTGACAACCTGGAGGGGTGGCCAGTGGGCAGTGGAGCTCCGTGCTGGGTGTGGCCAAGCGCCTGCTAGGACTCCCCAGCCTTTTTTTTGTACTCGGGATGCAACCCAGGGGCAGTCTAATCCAAGCTACACCTCAGCCTTATTCTTTATTTTGAAACAGGGTCTCACTGAGTTGCAAAGGGCCTAAGTAGCTGAGGCTGTCCTTGAACCGGGATCCTCCTGTGTCAGCCTCCCAAATGCTGGGTTTCTAAGCATGCGCCACCATGCCCGGCTTATTTTTTATTCTTTTACTTTGAAACAGGGTCTCACTGAGTTACAAAGGGCCTCACTAAGTAGCCGAGGCTGGCTGCAAACCGCCATCTTCCTGTCTCAGCCTCCCAAATGCTGGGATTACAAGCGTGTGCCACCATGCCAGATTTATTTTCTTTTTAATGATACTGGAGATTGGATCCAGGGGCCACACCCCCACTCCTCTTTATTTTGAGACAGAAGCTTGCTAAGTTGTCCAGGCCAGTCTCAAACTTGCAATCCTCCCTCGGCCTCCTGAGCAGCTGGGTTACAGGTGTGCACCGCAGCCCCATCCCGACAGGTGTGTTGAGTTCACCTTTGCCCACGTTGTCTTTAGAGCCAGCCTTTCAAGAAGGGACCATGGTTCTTTACTGGGCCAGAAGGTCCCCAGAGGCACCAAACAACGGGCTACTTAAGCTCCAGGCCCTCGCTGTGGTCCCGCAGGGCTAGAGCAAACTGCTTTATGCTGTATGGCCCAGCAGGAGAGAGGAGGGCCAAGGTGGGGTCCGTCCATGTGCGCTCATCCCCTGCTATGGGGTAAGGACGCCAGGCCCACAGTCACTGTACGGTCTGTGTGTCCTGGTGAAATTCCTGCTGGGAACTTTCCCCAGGTGACTTCTCTACTCCATAACCACACACACACACACACACACACACACACACACACACACACACACCTGCACAGCTGCTGGGAACTTTCCCCAGGTGACTTCTCTACTCCATAACCACACACACACACACACACACACCCCTGCACAGGTGCAGTGCCAGAGCCCGCCTCCTGGGGCACCCGTGACTTTAGAACAGGCTGTCTCCAGAAGCCCCCAGGTGCCTGTGGCTACCAGGGAGCTGGGCTGTACCTTCCCTCCCTTTGTGCCAGCTTTATCAGTGCTGCTCTATTGAGCATCCTGGGCTCTGCTCCCCGAATTCTGCGTTCCTGTGGGACCTCCCTGGCCTGGGCCAAAAGTCATGCGGCTCTAGTGCCCCCTGGTGGGGGCCGGGGGGAGGTGTGCAGGGACCTTGGGGCTTGGGATTTGGGCCTTGGCTGGATGCAGGTGTTGGCTTGTTTTACTTATTAAATAAATACCATAGTGAACTCTACCTTGATGCAATCGAAGGTGTGCCTGAGTCTGGGAGAGTGAAGGCACTGTGCTACAGAATCCCTGGGCTAAAATCTCCAGATTCCACCTGGCTTCAACGTGGAAGGGACGGGCCACAGCAGGGAGACCTTGAGCGCAAATGGCCATCCTCCTGGCCTCCACCTGAAGTCGGGCCTCCTGCAGGTGCCTCCTCTCCCTGGTGAGATGACAGCCGGGCTATGAGCTGAGTGATGCCCGGCAGGGGAGCGTTTGCCAGGTAAGAGGCAGCTCAGATCTGTGGGGTTTTGCTACTTTTAAATTAATTCCTTTTGGAAAGCTCTGGTCAGATGCTGCTTTGCTCTGGACAAAAGCGCTCAACACAGAGTTCCTCTGCCTGGTAACTGCGGTGTCCCAGCACGGCGCCTCCACAGGGCCAGCCTCCGAGGCTGACGCTAGGACTTCACGGAGCTGTTTCAGGAAGAACAAGAAAAGAGCAGGAGAGAAGCAGGCGGCGCCCTCAGCTGGACGGGGGCCAGGAGGGCACCTGCTCTGGGTCCCATGCTCAGTAGTGGCCAGGGCGGCAGCCCAGGAGGCGGCTGACGACAGCTAGTCAGACTCACAGGCCCTGGGGAGCCTAGAGGAGCCACACAAGCCCAGTGGCACCCTGACAGAACACCCGAGGACCGCAACATAGAGAAGGAAAGACCTGGGGACCCGGGTCAGAGGTCAGAGGCCTCAGTCCACACTCGTCGGCGCTGGCCTGGCACGTCGCGGAAGGTCGCGGCAGAGCAAAGCTGCTTCTCTCACAGAGGCCAGAGCAGGCGGTGGGGAGGTAGGATGGGGATGAGAGACGGTCCCCAGGGCACACCCCAAGGACCCACTCCCTCCACCAGCCCCCCGGTTTCCACCACCTCCCATAGTTCGTTTAGCCGTGAACACATCGATGGGTGAGCCCCCAGTGAGCTCAGAGCCCTCCTCTGCACACGGCTGCACGGGTCTGAGCCTCATACCTGAGCCTGCAGGACCTCCAGGATCTAAAGCACAGCCCCGGGGCCTGGTGCACAGGGAGCGGCAGGCACAGGAGGCCGGGCTGGCCTGAGATGTCCGGGCTGGGGTGTAGGGGCTGCCCCCAGTGTCTGTTGCCTGCCTGGGTGCTGCAGGTGGACAGGGATCTGAGCGTACGAGCCCAGAGGCCTCAGCTGGTGTGGGCCAGGTGCGTGGGTTTGGGTCTGAAATGTTCCCTTTAGGGTGGGATGTGCGTAGCCCTGGAATGGCAGCACTGGCCAGGGCCAGACTCCAGGCTCAAGGGCCCTGCAGGGTCAAAGCAGTAGATACAGAAACTAAAGACGTGAGCCTGCCCGGGGTGGAGAGGAGGCTCCTCAGAACAGCATCCCAGCCAGGAGATACCTCGCTGGATGTGAGGGTGCAGGGGCAGGCGGCCACACACGGGTGGGGTCGGGGGCAATCATTTTGGCGAACTACTTGCTTTCCCACGCCACGCCAAGAACAGAAGGCTGGTGGTCCCAGGCCCCACTTGGAGGAGCTGCGTGGAGCATCTCTACTCCCCCGCCCCACGTGGTCCTGTGAGGAGCTGCAGACCTGCTGCCCTGACCTAAGAGGCCAGCCCCCGCCACGGCTATGAAACATCAGCCGAAGCTGCCGGACGTGTGCTCTGAACAAACCCTCCATGGTCTGATACTCACGCCGCAGCAGGTGACCACCTAGGCAGTGGGAGGAGGATGGCGGCCAACCCTGGGGGGGTGGCTAGTGTCCCCAAGACCCTGGAGTCCCCCCTGCATCCATGCTCCTCGCCTCCTACCCTGTCCCGTGAGCTTGAAAATGGCCAACGTGTCTGTCCTGTCCCTGCCCCACACCTCGGCAGCTCGCACTTCTCTGGCCACCTTCGATGGATCTGTCTGGGTTCCCTGGAGCCGCTTCCCAGGCGTCTACACAGCTCGGTGCCTTTCCCCACGCCCTGGCTGAAACTGACCATGCCTTGCTTTCCCCATCCATTAAGTCAACAAATGTTTGGATGTTAGGTGTTAAATGTTAAGTGTTTAGGAGTGTGCCTGGCAAAGGGCACCTGTGGGCAGGAATCAGATGTGCGTGTGTGAGTGTGTGTGTGTGTGTGTGTGTGTGTGTGTGTGTGTGTAACTGGGGATTGAACCCAGGGGTGTTCTATCTCCCAGCTACACCTCCATTCCTATTTTTATTCTTTATTTTGAAACAGGGTCTCCCTAAGCTGTGGAGAGCCTCCCTAAGTAGCTGAGGCTGGCTGTGAATCTGTGATCCTCCTGTCTCAGCCTCCCAAGTACTGGGATTATGAGCGTGCGCCACCATGCCCAGCTTTAGGAATCAGATTTTTAAATCCCTTTTCTCCCTCTGCTCTTGCAGATGGAGGCTGCTTCCAGACTTTGTGAGGACACCAGAGGCAGACGTGGAATCAGAGAGCCTGCAGCCAGGGGGAGGTCGTGGGACGCCATGCAAGCCCATGAGCCGGGAGACCGCCCTTCTCCGGGAGACCGCCCTTCTCGGGTGAGAGGCTGGTTAGGGGTGAGGCTTGCATCTCCCCTCGGGGAGGTGCAGTTGAGCAGTTTATTTAAAGAAAGTTATATTTCCGGAGCGGCCTCTTTCAACAGGAAAGTGCACTCACTGCTCAGGAGGAGGCAGAGCTGCTAACTGGTGGGGTGAGTTCATTAGCAGCCGCTCAGCTAATTGTCTGCAGTGCTCTCTGGAAACCTAAGGGCCTGTTACAGTGTAATTTGTGACACTTAAATAGTCAACTATAAATAGTGGGACAAACAAGCTGGAAGCAGGAGGGACAACGAAGCTGCTCGGAATAGCAAGGGGCCCAGAGTGCTAGTCCAGTGAGCGTGTGCGCATGTGCGTGCATGCGTGTTGGGGGGCGTTGGCAGGAGGAGCGCACAGGCAAAGCCACTTAGGCTCCTGCCCGCCTGCCCTGCCTGGGGTCACGGAGTGCCGTCCTTGAGCCTCCCCGCCCGGCTGGGCTGTGGGTTCACAGCTTTGGTTTGGAGGAGCCATATGATATTTGCATGTTCCCTGCTAGCTGGGCCCCGCGCTGTGGGCCGCTTGGGAGGCCGCGCCCTGGGAGGTGACCGTCCAGCTGGGGAAATGGACACTGTGACTCCCGAGCAGGTGAAGCCGCAGGTGTGGTCAGAACAGCGCTGCCAAGGGCAAGGGTGTGGGTGTGCGGGCCAGCGTTCCCGGGCATCCACTCAGTCCCACTAGGCCTTTGGCTGGCAGTAGAGCCTCTGTGGGGCCCTGATCCTCCATGAGTGTCCTGGTCCTTAATGGGAGCCCCAACCCTCCATGGGAACTCCCTGGCCCCTCTGGCCCTCCATGGGACTCTGATCCCTGTGATCCTCTTGGGGCCCTGACCCTCCTTGGGGGCCCTGATCTCCTGGTCCCCATGAGAGCCCTGACCCACGTGTGCTCAGGAGACGTGGATGCTTCAGGCTGTCCTCCTGTGGGAGCCCAGGCCTCCACCCCACCCCCCCGCTACCTGGCAGGACCCTGGCATCATCCCCCCGGCATTCCAGCAGGACAGGAGGGTGGAACACTCACTGCACGCAGGTGGGGCGCTCTGGGGCTGCACTGGGGGCGGGTCTGTACTAGGGCCTAGCTGCCCTGCTGGGGCTCCCACTTCCCGCCCCAGGTCCTTGCTGCCCTCCCTGCCCTCTTCCTCCCTGCCCTCCTCCTCCTCCTCCTCCTCTTCCCCTCAGCTCTCCAAAGCCTTGTCCTCTGCCCTCTGCCCCCGCCACCTCTCCTCCTGAATCTCCATGTGCCCACCCCAGGCCAGGCCCGGCACTGTGCCCTGTCCTGAGACGCTATCTGTGGCCAGTTGTGGCCCTGGCTTCCTCCTGGGCTGGCTGGGCTAGGGCCCCACTCCCCACGCCCTGTGCCACAGCACACTCTGGACAGCCTGAGATGGACACTCTGACAGGCTCCTTGTGCTGAGGGTGGCACAGGCCGGCTGTGGTGAGCTGCTGTGGGCAGGGTGCCAACCCAAGGCCCTGGCCCTCACTGGGGCAGAGTGGGACTCGGGGCTGTGTCTATCTATCTGTACCCATATATTGCATTAAAGTATTATTCCCTTTACTGAGGTTTTTTTTTCAGGACTGGGGATGGAAGCCAGGGCACTCTACCTCTGAGCTGCACCTTCAGTCCTATTGTTTATTCTTTATTTTAAAACAAGGTCTCAGCTGGGCGTGTTGGGGCACACTTGTCATCCCAGCATTTGGGAGGCTGAGACTGGAGGATTGTGGTTCACAGACAGCCTCAGCTACTTAGTGAGGCCCTTGCAACTTAGTGAGACCCTGTTTCAAAATAGAGAATAAAAAATAGGGCAGGGCGGTGTAGCTCAGAAGTCGAATGTCCCTGGGTTCCATCTCCAGACCCACAAAAAAATAAAAAAATAAAACCAGGTCTCACTGAGTTGCAAAGGGCCTCATTAAGTAGCTGAGGCTGTCCACAAACCGCAATCCTCCTGTCTCAGCCTCCCAAATGCTGGGATTACAAGCGTGCGCCACCACGCCCCGGTTTTACTAAGGTTTTTAAAAAATCATTTTTATAGCACTGGGCTTTTTTTATTTATTTGTTTTCATGGTACTGGGAATTGAATCCAGAGCATTTTATCTCTTGAATATACCTCTCACCTTATTTAATTTTTTTTTCATATTCCTACATAGTATTATTTATTTATTTATTTATTTTTTTATTTTATTGAAAGTAAATGTTATACATTTAATCTATATTTGGTGCCCTCTTCCCCCTCGCCTTATTTAATTTTTTTTTTTTTTTTTTTTTTTTTTTTTTGGTGGTGGTACTGTGGGTGGAACCCAGAGGCTTTCTACCTCCGGGCTATACTCCCAGACCTTTTTTTATATTTTATTTGGAAACAGGGTCTCACTAGGTTGCTGAGAGCCTCACTAAGTAGCTGAGGCTGGCTTCGAATCTGTGTGATCCTCCTGTCTCAGCCTCCCAAGCACGGGGATTACAAGCGTGTGCCACCACGCCCGGCTGCCTTATTTAATTTTTTATTTTTAAATTTTTTATTTTATTGAGATACTAGGGACGGAACCCAGGGTCATTCTACCTCTGAGCAACACCTCAGCCCCATTTTTTAGTCTTTATTTTGAAACAGGGTCTCACTAGGCTGCAGAGGCCTCACTAAGTGGCTGAGGCTGGCCGCGAACGGTGATCCTCCTGTGTCAGCCTCCCCAGTACTGATGGCCAGCGCAGGGCTGGTTCCTGTTGATCTAGACTGGCAGCGCGGCTCGAGCGCAGGGGGCCTGGGGGGCCTGTGCCCCTCCCGCCCTGACGCAGGGCAGCGGCTCCTCCCCAGTGTCCTCAGGCGCCTGCCTGGCTTCAGTGCTGTGCTAATCAGTTTTATTTCCCGAGAATTAAAAATAAAACAAATAAAAAAAATAAAGGCTGCCTCACGGGGTAGCAAGCACAAGAAGGAGAGAGGATGCGATCAGATGCGGGCGGGCGAGCCCGGCTTTGTCTTTGGCTCCTTCCTTGTGCTGGCTTTGAGGCCAGGAGCCAAAGCCCCAAAGGGCCGGGAGCCGGGCTGCCTGACTGCATGTGCCAGGCGTGCGTGCGAGCCTGTGTGTGCAAGTGTGTGCTAGTGTTCATTTGTGGGTATGTATGTGTATTTGGGGCGAGTGTCTCAGGGTGTGCATGTGTGTGGTCAAGTGTCTGTGTTTGAGTGTGTACACTGGTTTTCATGGTGCATCTGTGGCTGTATGCTTATGTGTGTGTGGTTGAGTGTGTGTATCTGAGTGTGTGCCGCCGCATGTAGTGAGACTCAGCAACCTAGGGAGACCCTGTTGCCAAACAAAACAAAAAGAGAACTAGTGGTGTAGCTCAGAGATAGAATGTCCCTGAGTTCAATCCCCAGTACCACATACACACACACACACACACACACACACACACACACATCAGTCAATGAATAGATGGGGGGCCTGGGGCAGTTCTAGGTGTTGTCTGTGTCCAGCTGGCTATGACCGGTTCTACACACGTGTGCAGACGTTGCCTCAGGGAGCTGAGTGCCAGAGCCTGGATCTCCGTCGCACCTGTCACGCCCCACTGTGATCTCAATACATTGTATTCTGTTTTTGCCATTCTGGGAATTGAATCCAGGGCGTCTACCAGGCAAGTGCTCTACCACGGTCTGCTCACGTCTGCCCCTTATTTTCGCTATTTATAAGTTGCCACATTGTGGGATTGTGTCTGGTGGGGACGCTGAGAATAGGGGGCGTGGTTTTACAACTGTCCATCTGTCTGGACAGCAAAGATCCTGGTCATCTGCTCTGTCTCTTTCTCTGCTGGAGGACAAGCGCACGTGGCCAGAATGTGTATGGCGCTTGTAGGCTTTTCACCCGTGAGGAGTCTCCTCACAAGAAAGACCCCCCCTGTGCTCCTTACCATGAGAAACCGCCCTATTTCCCCTCTTAGCTCTGCGTGTGTGTGTGTTGAGGGGAGGTCGTGGAGAACGAGAAGCGTACGTTTTAGAATCAGAAGTCCAGTGCATAGGTTCAGCATCCAAGCCAGCCTCGGCTCCTCAGTGAGGCCGTTTCCAAATAAAGTATAAAATAGGGCTGGGAGTGTCGCCTAGAGATGGACAGCTCTTGGGTTCCACCCCCAGTAACACAAAATAAATAAACAAATAAATAAATAAACAAACAAACAAGAGGAGGGGGATCAATGCCAGACAGGCAGCTGCCATCTCCATGTGCCCAGGAGAGAGGCTCCCCTGCTCCAGCTGTTTCTGTGCCCTCTTTGTTCCTCCAGCCTTGTGTAGGTCCCAGGCCTCCAGGTCTCTAGTGGCCAATGGGCTGACAGTTCCCAGAGACGGGACAAGGTCACCCACCCCAAGCCAAGTTTTGGATAAAGAGCCGTTTTCTCCCACTTCTAGGCTGGGAAGGAGCCCACCGCACCCCTGCCCCCAGGTCTCAGAGGCGGCTTGTGCTCCCAGCTTGGGGGAGCTGGAGCAGACAGGCCGGGCCCTGGCCTCCAAGCCCATTCAGCGCCTGCTGCCTCTGCCCCTCACCTGAGCCCAGGTGGGCCCGTCTTTTGTCTCTGAGCATCCCAGAGTTCCCGTCACTCAGGTCCCCTTGGGCCAAGACGGTGTCCCCATTCCCAAACGATTCAGCTGGGTCTGCCGACCACAGGGCCAGGAGACCTTGGTCTCTGCTTCAACCTGGGTAAACTGAGGCCCGCCTCCTGCTGGCATACTGGGATCTGCTGGGGGTCCAGGGACCCGGCTGCAAGCACGTTAGCATCCGAGCTCTGCAGCAACCTTAGCACGCCCGGCTCTGCGGCCTCCTGGATCTCTCAGATCCTCCAGGGGAGGGACAGTGAGCCTCAGGGGTGCTGGCACCTACCCCAAAGCCGTGCATCAGGGACCTGCCCACACCCCGTCTATCAGGGACAGGGGGCAGCTCCCCCAGCCCTTCGAGAGTAATGTTTTCTAAGTGTTGTTCCTTCCGATCCGGGCCCCAAGTCCTGCTCCCCTTCAGAACCTGCCTTCCAGAAGAGCCCAAAATATCCGTTTCTAGAAGTGCTGGCACCCAAGAGCTGACGTCTGACTCACATCTCAGCCGGCGTCTCCCTCGGTGCCCACGCCTCTGGGCTATTTCCAGCCCCCGGCTGTGCGGCACTCAGGAGACCCGGGAACCATTGCGGCCGCCCCAGCGGAGTAGAAGGCGGCTTAGAGCTGTGACCTCCAGGCCCTGCAAGGTCATGAGGAAGACAAGCTCCCAGGCTGCTTCACGCCCCCTGCTTGTTCTCTGGGCCTTTAATTGCTTCCTGGGGCTTTGCACAGCAGGAAATCAGTGTAGAGTGCTGACAAGAGGAGACCTACTGTGTGCTCACTTATGCTGCTCCACGTGAGCACCGTGCCCTCCTGAAGATGGGGGACCCGGTCAGCCGTGCCTGGGCCTGTAAGCAGGAAGGCGTCTTCCAGCCCCTGCCCGAGCCTGCTCTGGTTTTCTAAGCAATGGATTGAAAGCAGGAGACCTGAAAACAACACTGCTTACCCTCCGGATGATCTTTCATCACAAGTCTTACCTGTAGAGCAGAAAACCTGAATTCAAAATGCACATGGAAGCCGGCCGTAGTGACCTGAGCTGTAATCTCAGTACTTGGGAGGCTGAGACAGGAGGATGGCAGGTTCAAGGCCAGCCTGAGCAACTTAGTGAGGCCCTCTGCAGCTTAGTGAGACAGCCTCACTAAGTTGCTCAGGCTGGCCTTGAACCTGTGGTCCTCTTGTCTCAGCCTCCCAAGTATTGGGATTACAAGGTGTATGCCACCACTGCTGGCTTTTTCTTTTTTTTTGGCACTGGGGATTGAACCCAGAGGCATTCTACCTCCAAGCTATATTACCATCCTTATTTTATTTTAATTAATTAATTAATTTTGTTTTGCAGTACTGGGGATAGAACCAGGGGCATTTTACCTCTGAGCAACACCCCCAGCTCTATTTTTTCTTCTTTATTATTTTTTGAAACAGGGTCTCACTGAGTTGCAGAGGGCCTCACTAAGAAGCTGAGGCTGTCTGCGAACTGCGATCCTCCAGTCTCAGCCTCCTGAATGCTGAGATTACAAGTATGTGCCACCATGCCCAAGTTCCGATGGGTTTTATTTTATGGATTTATCAACCTTATTCTGAGATCTGCAAAGGGCCAGCAGATGGTCAGAGGCATCCATGAGAAGGACGTGGTCTAGACCAGCGCATGGGGTTGGTCCTGTTGAAGCCCTTCGCGAGGCCGACGCTGGCAGTCTGTGCTGGCGTGCCGAGGCTGAGGACGGCCACGCTGGACTGTTGCATAGTGGCCGCAGAGCTCCCTCGCTCACTCGGTTGAGGGGCAGCGCTCGCCGCTCTCTCCCAAGGCGGGGCGCCGACCCCTGGCGCAGCCTTGCCCAGCGCTGTCGTGGCCCCTGATGACCTCCCAGGGCGGGTCACCCCACCAGGGGCCTGTGGGCCGGGGTTTCCTCCGCCTTCTGCTCTTTCCACACTTATTAGCTAGCATGTTTATGTACATAAAAGCTGTCCTCCATCCATTAGAAAAGGTCAGCGTGAGTGGCGGTCCCGTTCCTTTAATGCCTGTCTCCAGAGTGGGTGCCACGGGCTGGCCCCTCCTGGTGACAAGTGACATTTGCTGCCTTCGTGCTCTCTCCTCTCCTGGCGTCACTGTGGACTTGTGGGTCTTCATGGTCAAAGCTTTACCCCTGGCACTCTACACTGAGGCTCCTCCAACCCTCTTTTTTAGGTAGGTACTGGGGATTCCAGCTCTGTTCTACTTCCAAGATACACTCCCAGCCCTTTTTATTATTTTATTTTATTTTATTTTTATGGTGCTGGAGATGGAGGGGCATTCTACCTCTGAGCTACAGCCCCAGTCCTATTTTATTTTATTTTATTTTGTTTTATTTTATTTTATTTTTTGTCTGGGGATCAAACTCAGGGGCATTCAACCTCTGAGCTATACCCCCTGCCCTATTTTTGTATTCTTTTATTTTGAAACCAGGTCTCACTGAGTTGCAGAGGGCCTCACTAAGTAGTTGAAGTTGGCCGCGAACCTGTGATCCTCGTGTCTCAGCCTCCCAAGTACTGGGATTACAAGCGTGTACCCCTATGCCCGGCTATTTTTTATTTTGAAACAGAGCCCTGCTAAGTTGCTGAGACTATTGTGATTACAGGTATGTGTCACCATGCCTGGCTTTTTGTCTTCTATTTATTTTTTGTGTGTGTGTGTGAAGAACAGGGATTGAACCCAGAGATGTTCCTCCTCAGAGCTACACCCCAGGTCTATTTTATTTTTTATTTTATTTTTTATTTAGTTGCTGAGGGCCTCAGTAAATGGTTGAGGCTGTCCTTGAACCTGCAACCCTCCTGCTTCAACCTCCCAAAGATTATAGGCATGCACCACCATACCTGGCTTATTTTTTATTTTAAAACAAGGTCTTGCAGGCTGCTAGAGCTGGCTTCAGGCTAGCAGCCTCCTGCCTCAGCCATCTCCTCTGGGCTCTCACACTTGGCCACCTGGGCAGGTCCCAGATGCTGGGGACAGTCTCCGTGCCCATGGTGGCTCCCATGGCCAGCCTCGGCATGCCCAGCCTCACCTGTCCTTCTGCAGAGGCTCCTGCCCACCTTGCCCCTCGCTCCCTCTCTTCCTGGCCCCAGGTCTCCCCATGTGGCTCCCGGGGCTGCGCGCCTCAGCTCTGGGGCTCGGCAAGCGAGATGAATTTCTTCCTCATGGTGCACACGTCCATGCCTGTGTGCCTTGCCAGACCTCATCAAACGGACCTCGGGCCTGGGGTGTCGCTCAGTGGCTTGGTGCTCGCCCAGCATGCGTGAGGCCCTGGATTCCGTCTCTAGCACTGCGAGGAGAAAAGCAACAATGAAAACGAAACAAAACAAATCTCAGAACAGAAGATGAGCCCCAGCAGTCCAAACACACTCCCCGCCTGTGCCGGGCCGGATGCAGGGCTGGAGGGATGGACCGACCAGACCCGGTTGCTGTGGTTGGGGTCACCACTGCTGGGGCTGGGGGCCGAGTGAGAAGACGGAACCGCGTGGTCCTGGGTCTGAGGGCGGGCGTGCGCCCGAGCTGGGCACTGTTCCAGGTGGAGCTCTAGTCTTCCTGAGGGTGCCACGTTGATCTACGTGGTTAACAGGGAACCTGCCCGATGCCAACCAAGAGCTGAGGCTCCCATGGGCCACGTCTGCACACAATCCACCTGTCACCCCAGAAAGACCCCGAGCCAGAACCACCCCCCAGTGGCTTCCGGATGCCTGACCCTCAAAACCCACCACTCCTAAATGGGATGTGTTGAGCTCATTTTGTGTATGTGTGTGTGTGTGTGGTACTGGAGGTGGAACCCAGGGGCTTTTCTACCTCCGGGCTATACTCCCAGACCTGTTTTATATTTTATTTGGAAACAGAGTCTCACTAAGTTTCTGCGAGCCTCACTAAGTAGCTGAGGCTGGCTTTGAACCTGGGCGATTCTCCTGTCTCAGCCTCCCAAGCGCGGGGATTACACGCATGCACCACCACGCCCAGTGAGTGCCTGTTTTGGAACCATTTATAACATAGCAGTGCAGCAGGGAGAGGCAGAGATAGGTCCTAAGCTGGTGTACATGCTTGTAATCCCAGTACTTGGGAGGCTGAGACAAGAGGATTGAAGGTTTGAGGACAGCCTTAGCAATGTAGTGAGACCTAAGTTAAAACAAAAAATGAAATAGGGCTGGGGTGCAGTTCTGAGGTTGATGTACAGGTTTAATCCCAGGACCACAAATTAAATAAATAAATATAATAGGCCTAGTGTGGCGGTGCAAGCTTGTAGTCCCAGGACTTGGGAGGCTGAGACAGAAGGATCGCAGGTTCAAAGCCAGACTCAGCAGTTTAGTGAGGCTGTAAGCAACTTAGACCCTGTTTCCAAAAAATAAAAAGGGGCTGGGGATAATATCTCAGAGGTAGAATGCCCCTGGGTTCAATCCCTAGTAGTGCACACACAATAGATACACACACACACACACACACACACACACACACACACATATATATATATATATACACACACATTTATATATATATATACACACATGCACGCTGTTATGAGTCTTACTGACGCAGTGGCGAGAATGACAGGTCACACTTAATGTCTTTCACGAATCCTCGGTTTATTTGACAATGCTCATAACACTCCATCCTCTAACTAAGCCACTGGCAGAGAGCATTGGTTACCAGAGGCAAACGGGTCTCCGCGGGTAACCTAGGCTCAGGATCGCTGTCACAGCCGTCGTCGATGGTCGCGGTGCAGATGCTCGAGGTCCGGGAGTCCGACGGGGATGGGCCCGACTGTCCTCTAGAGGAATCGTCCGGCAGCTGCCAGCGGAGTGCCCCTGGCCAGGCCAACTTCCAGCCTCATAGACAGTGGGTCAGAGCCGCCGCCCTGGCCATTTGCCAGGTCATATATACCCTGAATTGACGTCACTGATTACGTTGGCTCATGCTTCGACCGTCATCTTGCCTTCCCAGCTGTTTCATGCTGTGGACATATGCCCGGGATGTGTGTCCGTTACTCCGTCCTTATCTTCTCTTCCAGTTGTCCCGTCCTGCGGTGTGTGCCCGGAGTGTGTGTCTGTTCATTTTTCTTGGGCCTATCAGTTCCATCCTTCTTCTGTCCTATCTTCTTTGCATATCTGGCCAGTCCACCTGTCCCTACACTATGCCTATATCCTGACAGATATTTCATATACTCACATTTTGACATATATTTTGTATACTCACAACACACACATACACACACACACACATGAATAGGGCTGAAGGTGTAGCTTAGAGGTAGAATGTTTCTGGGTCTGGGGAAATACCAACACACTTCTAAACACCCTAAACATCAAATATACAAACAAAAAGACTTTTTAAAGTGTTCTAAAGGGGGTGGATGTGATAACGCACGCTTGTCATCCCAGCATTCGGGAGGCTGAGACCTGGAGGATCGCGGTTCGTGGACAGCCTCAGCTACTTAGTGAGGCCCTCTGCAACTCAGTGAGACCCTGTTTCAAAATAAAGAATAAAAAATAGGGCTCGGGTGTAGCTCGGAGGTAGAATGCCCCTGGGTTCCATCCCTAGTACCCCCCCACACACACAATAGTATTCTAAAGGGACCCAGTTGGCATATCTGCCAAGGGGCCTCTGGGACGCGCTCAGGGCCAGCCGGAGGGGCCAGGGAACCTGTGCCTCTTAGATTGGGGCTGTGGCATGACGAAGCATGTAGATTCTGAGGTTGGTGGGACTTGGAGGGACAAGTGGAAAGACATCCACACCCAAAGTCACGGAAGCCGAGCTCAGCAGGCAGGGGACGCCATGTCTTAGGAGCAGCTGGCTGTTGAGGATGATGGGAAATGTGGGGGGAGCTCTCGAGGGTCATGCGAAGACACAAACCCCTTTTCCTGTAAGCTGCATTTCTTAAGCCTTCTTTACTATTTTTATTGCTTTTTATTACTTTGATATACATAATAATTTGATTACTTTTTTGTGGTACTGAGGATGAAACCCAGGGGCATTCTACCTTCTAGCTACAGACCCAGCCGTATTTTTTTTCTTTTCTTTTCTTTTCTTTTTTTTTTTTTGTGGTACTAGGGATGTAACCCAAGGGCATTCTAACTCTGAGCTATACCCCAGCCCTATATTTTATTTGTGTGTGTGTGTGTGAGTGTGTGTGTGTGTGTGTGTGTGTGTTACTGGGGATAGAACCCAAGGGCCTTCTACCTCTGGGCTACACCCCCATCTATTTTACATTTTATTTGGAAACAGGGTCTCACTAAGTTGCCAAGAGCCTCACTAAGCTGCTGAGGCTGGCTTCGAACCTGCGCGATCCTCCTGTCTCAGCTTCCCAAGTACTGGGATTATAAGTGTGCACCACCATGCCTGGCTTTTATTATTTATTTTGAAACAGGGTCTCACTGAGTTGCAGAGGGCCTCACTAAGTAGCTGAGGCTGTCTGCGAATCTTGATCCTCCTGTCTCAGCCTCCGAAATGCTGGGATGACAAGCGTGCGCCACCACACCCGACTTGTTTACTTTTTAAATTTAGATTAATGAGCTCTTTAAGATGGTAGTTTTCCCCTAAAGAAAAATACCTCTGAACCAAGGAGGACTGTTTATATTTGTTCTAATAAGCACAGCAGTGAGCAATGGGCCTCCAGAGGCAAGGTGGCCTCGCTGGGAGCTCCTGTTCGGTGGCTGTCCCGGGGCGTCCTGTGAGATGGTGGCCTCTGAGGACCAGAGTAGCACCTCGTCTAAGAGGTTTCCTTGGCTCTGAAAAAAATGTTAGATCCCAGCAAGCCGTGGTGAGCCGGTGCTTGCTGTTACAGTCGCACTCCCGGGCCTCGGCAGCACTGGGCTCTAGTCTGGCCACCTGCTGCCCCAGGGCCAATGCTCTTGAGATTAGAGTTGGTGGCAAGGAATCAGGTTTATTCAAAGAACCGGCATCTTGAAAGCTGGGGGGTGGTGAGCTGTCATCCCCCAAATAAAGATCATCTCAGTATTCAGAAGTGTCTTAATGGGGAGAGAACCGGGAGCGGGAAGTGTCAGGAAGACTACCAGCCGGGCTGTCTCTGTGATGGAGGCCTGGCCTGCTTTCTTCTTCTTACCCTTGAGATGACAACTGACTTTCATCTCTTAGGTCAGTCCCTGGAATTCTTTGGACAAACACATTATTTCCCTCAAGTTAAATATAATTTCATGTTTGATTAAAGAATGAAGCCGGGTGTGGTGGCTCGTGCTTGTCAACCCAGCATTCCGGAGGCTGAGACAGGAGGATTGCGGTTCGTGGACAGCTTCAGCTACTTAGTGAGGCCCTTTGCAACTCAGTGAGTCCGTTTCAAAATAAAGAATTAGCCGGGCGTGGTGGCGCACGCTTGTAATCCCCGCGCTTGGGAGGCGGAGACAGGAGGATCACGCAGGTTCGAAGCCAGACACGCTGGCTTAAGAGACCCTGTTTCCAAATAAAAAAACCTATAAAATAGGTCTGGGAATGTAGCCTGGAGGTAGAAGGGCTTCCAGAAACCCCAGTACCACCAAAAAAAAAAAAAAAAAAAGAATTAGAAATAGGGCTGGGGGTATAGCTCAGAGGTCGAGTGCCCCTGGGTTGCATCTCCAGTACTGGAAAAAAAAATGAGATTAGCAGCCAAGGTGTGGTAGTGTGCGCCTGTGATCCCAGTGCTTGGGAGACAGAGACAGGAGGATCGCAGGTCTGAGACCAGCCTTAGCACTTTAGTGAGCTTCTCAGCAACTTAGCAAAAATCGCTGTTTCAAAAATGAAACAGCCAGCCGGGCGTGGTGGTGCACGTTTGTAATCCCCGCACTTGGGAGGCGGAGACAGGAGGATCGCTGGTTTGAAGCCAGCCTCGTTGGCTTAAGAGACCCTGTTTCCAAAAATAAAAAAGAAAATATGTCTGGGAGTGTAGCCCAGAGAAGGGCTTCCAGGAACCCCAGTACCACCAAAAAAAAAAAAAAAAGAAACAGCCGGGAGTGGTAGCACACACTTGTAATCTCAGCATTTGGGAGGCTTAGACAGGATCGTGGTTCGGGGACAGCCTCAGCTACTTAGACAGACCCTTTGCAACTCAGTGAGACCCTGTTTCAAAATAAAGAATAAGCTGGGCATGGTGGTGCACGCTTGAAATCTCAGCATTAGAGAGGCTGAGACCTGAGGATCAAGGTTCGCAAACAGCCTCAGCTACTTAGCAAGGCCCTCTGCAACTCAGTGAGACCCTGTTTCAAAACTAAGAATAAAAAATAGGGCAGGGGCTGTAGCTTGGAGGTTGAATTCCCCTGGGTTCCATCCCCAGACCCCCCCCCAAAAAATAATAAAAAATTAGGGCTGAGGGTGTAGCTCAGAGGTAGAATACCCCTGGGTTCCATCCCCAGTACTGCAAAATAAATAAATAAAATAAAAAGGGTTGGGAGAGCCAACCATGGTGGCAAATGCTTATAACCCCAGTTGAGGGGTAGAGACAGGATTACAGATTCGAGGCAGCCCTTCAGCAATTTAAGGTGTCCTTCCACAATTTAGTGAGACTCTGTTTCCAAATAAGTAATAAGATTAGGCTGGGGGTATAACTTGGAGGTAGAATGCCTCTGGGTTCATATCCCAGTACAAAAAATAAATTGGGCTGGGGGTATATGCAGAGGTAGAATATCCGTAGGCTCAATCCCTAACAAAACAACAACAACAAATGTGTTTAGCATCAAACTTAGGCAAAATGGAATCTTAGAAAAATGTCTGCTGTTGACTTCTTTCCTCTGTTCCTTCTCTGACTCTTCCCTTAATTACTTTGAAATTAACAATCTTTAGGAGAACAAATGTTAAGAAAATAAAGTTTTATTTAGCTGGAGGTAGTTTGTAAGTTGTTTGAATCCTAAGTTCTGGAAAATGAGTCCCCTTCTGATACTGATTTTACTATGAAAAGAGGCACATCGCTTAGACACGCCTGGAGGATGAGGCAATCCCCCCCCAAAAAAAGTGCTGGCCAGTTTAACTGGGAGAGGGTCTACCCGCTGTATGACTTCAGGCAGGGTGCTGGGCCTCTCTGCGTCAGTCCCTTACATGAAGATCAGGACTAGGCACAGCTGCTTCCTTGGTGTCAGAAGAGTGCGTGGACGGCGCTTGGAGGGTGCCGCAGGAGGAGACCAGGCAGCGAGCATCGCCCACCGTCATTATCTTCATTATTTTCTGACCTGATTCTGAGCCTCTGGGTTGAGCCAGGGGCTGGGGCTCTTCCATGGACAGGTGCGGGCCCACTTCCACGCCTGAGGCTGCCTGCGTTCCTCTCTGCAGCCCGATCCCCGGCCCCCAGGCTCCTTTCCCCAGAGGTGGGGAGGCTGTGAGTTGAGCCCTGGTCTCTGCGATGGCCAGGGAAGAAGTAACCAAGGAGACTCCAGTGGACCTGCCCAATTAGCGCCTCGGGGCTCCAGGGAGCCTGGCTGCCTCCAGCGGCTCTAGTTACAGTTTTCCTGCCCTGCATCTTTGTATCTTAAAACCCATGCTACTTTAAGATGCTTTTCAGCATTATATAAGTGACTCCTGTTCATTGGAGAGAGAGGGAGAGGGAGAGGGAGAGGGAGAGGGAGAGGGAGAGGGAGAGGGAGAGGGAGAGGGAGAGGGAGAGAGAGAGAGAGAGAAGAGCAAACACCTAGTACAGCTGTTTGGGGCGGTCTGTCTCCTTAATAACCCAGGACCTCAGGATGCTACAGTGTTTGGAGACAGGGCCTTTGGGGAGGTGATCAGGTGAAAACAAGGTCGTCGTCTAGCCAGGCGTGGTGGCGCACACTTGTAATCCCCGCGCTTGGGAGGCAGAGACAGGAGGATCACGCTGGTTCGGAGTCAGCCGCGCTGGTTTAAGAGACCCTGTTTCCACATAAAGTTAAAAACTAGGTCTGGGAGTGTAGCCCGTGGGAGTGTAGCCCGGAGGTAGAAGGGCTTCCAGGAACCCCAGTACCACCAAAAAAAAAAAAAAAGAAAACAAGGTCGTCCAGTGGCCCTGATCCCACCGCCTGCTGTCCTTCTAAGACGCAGGTGAGGACGCAGGGAGACAGCAGCATCCTGTGAGGCCCAGCTGTGGCTTTGTTTCCGCAAACCTAACAAACTCATAGAACACAAACAAATTAAGAGCCGCCTGTCCCTGGGGCCCGCCCTCCGAGGTGTCTCCAGAGGCGCTGGACGGTGCAGCCTCAGCTGAGTGCTGTCCTGGCAGGCAGTCCACCAAGATTTGGGAGGCAGGCTCTGCCCGGGGGCTGGGCACCACAGGACCAGCACGGGGAAGGCTTGTTCCAGGACCCCTGCTCTATGGTAGAGAAGGATGCAGAAGATCGCAGGGTGGGGGGCCAAGGGCAGACTGGGGCAGCCCCCTGGGAGGAGGGGTGAATTCACTGGATCCCCCAGAAGCCTCCCTTGGGACCTGCTGTGCCAGGCAGCACCCACAGTACCCCTTTGACTGAGACTCAAGCTGGCCCGCAGGGCTGGCTGCTGAGCAGCTGCCCCGAGGGAACCACCAAAGGAGGGCGGCAAAGCTTCCCTGGCATTACCACCTGGGGACCTCCTGCGCGGAGGCGGAGGGCTCGCTGGGCCCAAGCCCCCCTGACCCTTCACGCCAGCTCACCTCGGCTGCACATTTGTTCCTCGACCCGATCAGGTGCCTCCTCGTCCTGAGGCTCAGGAAGTGGATGGTATGTTGGGTCTGTGAGACAGGCTAGGGTCCCTCCTACATGCTGTAAAACACCAACGTGACCGGGCGTGGTGCTGCACGCTTGTAATCCCCGCGCTTGGGAGGCTGAGACAGGAGGATCGCACAGGTTCGAAGCCAGCCTCAGCTACTTAGGCTCTCAGCAGCTTAGTGAGACCCTGTTTCCAAATTAAGTATAAAATAGGTCTGAGAGTGTAGCCTGGAGATAGAAAGCTCCTGGGTTCTTCCCCAAGTACCACAGTCAATCGATCAATCAATAATAACAACACCAACTTTAGCCAGGTGTGGTGGCTCATGCTTATAATCTCAGTACTTGGGAGGTTGAGACAAGAGGAGCCCCAGCTCATGGCCATCCTCAGCAATTTAAGCCCTTTGCAACTTACTGAGATTCTGTTTCTAAATAAAACAATATAATAGGCTGGGGGTGTAGCTCAGAGGTGGAATGCCTCTGGATTCCATACACACACACACACACACACACACACACACACACACACGCATATTTATTTATGGTTGTAACGGCGCTGTGGACTCTTTTCCTCTATTCAACTAGAATGTGTTGAATAGGGAAATTAAAGCTAGTAGACAACTTGGTGCAGCTTTAACAATTCTTTATGCCGGGCGTGGTGGGCACGCTTGTAACCCCAGCATTCAGGAGGCTGAGACAGGAGGATCGCGGTTCGCTGCCAGCCTCAGCTACTTAGTGAGGCCCTCTGCAACTCAGTGAGACCCAGTTTCAAAATAAAGAATAAAAAATAGGGCAGGGGGTGTAGCTCGGAGGTCGAATGCCCCTGGGTTCCATCCCCAGACCCGCAAAAACAACAACAAAAAAAAACCCAATTCTTTATTACAAAATCAGCAGGAAACAGAAAGGGAAGAGAAGAAAAGCAGCGTGCCCGGGGCACACTGGGGAGCCCGAGAGTGGAGCTCTGCCCCTCTGCATCCCCGGCCTTTACACAGATTTTGTATTGCTATGTTCTGATCAGCGTCACCAAGGCGATGGGCCGGTAACTTATTCCTTAGGCAGGTGGTGCCTCTTTGCCGTGGACAGCGCACTTACTAAGTGCGGGTCAATAATCCACCTTGTTGCCGGGCGTGGTGGTGCACGCTTGTAATCCCCGCGCTTGGGAGGCGGAGACGGGAGGATCGCACAGGTTCAAAGCCAGCCGCGAGCACTGGCTTAGGAGAACCTGTTTCCAAATAAAAATGTAAAAATAGGTCTGGGAGTGTAGCCCGAGGTAGAAGGGCTTCCAGGAACCCCAGTACCACAAAAAAAATATAAATAAATAAAAATCCACCTTGTTTCCCCTCCATTGTATTGGGCAGTATTGGTTGCTCATCAACTGTGGGTGCTTCAAAGCAGCACACGGAGTTTGCCTTCCTACACCCAGGCCGGGTCACAGAGCAGAGGAGGAAACTGAGGCTCTGATGGCCACTAATATTTTTAGGGCTAAAGGCTTCCATTGTCTCTAGGGCTTTAAGGCTGAAGGCCTTAATTTCCTTTACATCCTTACTGTAGGTTAGTAATTAGAACAAGGGGCAGAGAGTGGGGGGAGCTCTGCAGTGTAATAGCTGCCGACCCTGCCTGAGAGCCTGTGTAGCACCCAGGCTCTGACTACTTTTTATATATATATATATTTTTGGTGGTACTGCAGGTGGAATTCAGGGGCTTTTCTACCTCCAGGCTCTACTCCCAGACCTATTTTATACTTTATTTGGAAACAGGATCTCACTGAATTGCTGAGAGCCTTACTCAGTAGCTGAGGCTGGCTTGGAACCTGTGCGATCCTCCTGTCTCCGCCTCCCAAGCGCGGGGATTACAAGCGTGCGCCACCACGCCCGGTCTTTTTCCATTTTGAAAATTAAGGCCAGAGCAATTTTCCAACAGCAGCGTGGATACGGATGGAATCCTGAGGTAGTCGACTTTCAGCCCTTAGTCTGTCCGTCTGTCTGTCTGTCTGTCTGTCTGTCTGTCTGTCTGTGTTTCCTTATTTTGGTACCAAGGAAATTCTTCCTCTAAGCTACACCTCCAGCCCTATTTTATATTTTATTTTTTGTGGTGCTGGAGATTGAACCCAGGGGCATTCTACCTCCAAACTATTTTCTCTCTCTCTCTTTTCTTTCTTTCTTTCTTTCTTTCTTTCTTTCTTTCTTTCTTTCTTTCTTTCTTTCTTTCTTTCTTTCTTTCTTTCTTTCTTTCTTGTGTGGTACTATGGGCATTCTATCTCTGAGCTACACCCCAGCCCTATTTTACTCTTATTTTAAAGCAGGTTCTCACTAAGTTGCAGAAAGCCTCACTAAGTTGCTGAGGTGGCCACCAATCTCCTGTTTCAGCCTCCTAATTACTGTGGTTACGTGTGTGCACTACTATGGCTGAATCTTGCATATATTTTTTGACCCCGGAGAACAGCTTGAAAAAATATTTGTGCACAAAGCTCAAACTGGGCCTGGTGGTGCCTCACTGTAATCCCAGTGCTTGGGAGGCTCAGACAGGACTGTGGGTTGAGACCAACTGCAGCAGCTTAGACCATGTTTCAAAACAAAAATAATAGGGTTGGGGGGCAGTGCAGCTCAGAGGTAGAATGTCTTTGGGTTCAATCCCCAGTACTTTAAAACAAAACAAAACAAAACAAAAAAACTAGCCAGCGTGGTGGCGCGCACCTGTAATCCCAGCATTCGGGAGGCTGAGACCAGAGATTGCGGTTCACGGATGGCTTCAGCTATTTAGTGAGGCCCTTTGCAACTCAGTGAGACCCTGTTTCAAAACTTAAAAAAGGACTAAAAAATAGGGCTGGAGGTGTAGCTCAGAGGCACAGTGCCCCTGGGTTCCATCCCTAGTACTGCCAAATCAAAACAACAGCAACAAAAACCAAACAAACTAGTTACAGGGGTTTTTGGTCTCTGTTTAAAATAACAAGACAAGAAGATGGTGGTTTGTGGTTCGCAGCCAGCTTCAACTACTCAGTGAGGCCCTCTGCAACTTAGTAAGACCCTGTTTCAAAATAAAGAGTAAAAAATAAGGCAGGGGGTGTAGCTCGGAGGCCGAATGCCCCTGGGTTCCATCCCAGGTACCTCAAACAGACAGACTAAACAAAATAAAATAAAGTAATGCCTCTCCTGAAAACTGTCCCTTGTTCTCCCTGTTTTTCTTTTATGTGTTAATCAGAAACCTGAACACCTCCTTGTTTGCGGTAGTGTCTACAAGCTGTACTTATCTTTAGTTTGGCATATATATATATATTTTTTTTTTTTTGTTTTGTTTTTTTTGGTGGTACTGGGGATTGAACCCAGGGGAAGTCTACCTCTGAGCTACACCCTCAGCCCTGTTTTATATTCTTTATTCAAAACAGGGTCTCCTTAAGTTGTGGAAAGCCTCACTAAGTAGCTAAGGCTGGCTGTGAACCTGTGATTCTCCTGTCTCAGCTTCCAAATCCCACACTGGGATTGCGAGTGTGCAACAACACACATGGCTTTTTTTTGTGTGTGTGGGTCTGGGATGGAACCCAAGGGCATTCGACCTCCAAGCTACACCCCCTGCCCTGTTTTTTATCCTTTACTTTGAAACAGGGTCTCACTAAGTCGCGGAGGGCCTCACTAAGTAGTGAGGCTGTTCGTGAACAGCGATCCTCCGGTCTCAGCCTCCCAAACGCTGGGATTACAAGCATGCGCCACCACGCCCGGCTCAACATGGCTTTTGGTAACATTTTATATCTGGAGCAGGGTTTTCCTGAGGCTTTTTAGTTTCTTAATTTACTTATTATTCATTGTGGGACTAGGGATTGAACCCAGGGACATTCTACCTCTTATCTACACCCCAGCCCCATTTTATTTTTATTTTTATTTAAAATTTTTTTTTATTGGTGCATTGTATTTATACATCATAATGGGGTAAAAACTTGTGTGGGCATAAATACGCACCCACCCAGCCAGCCCCCACCCAGCCCCACCCCTCTCCCTCCCCATCCCTCCCTCCCATGCTTGGTTTAGCGGTTGCCTTCGATATGAACAAGTACAGCATGCACTTTAAAAAAAATTTTTTTCTAATTTTTTTTAATATATTTTTTTATTTGGAAACAGGGTCTCACTACATTGCTGAGAGCCTCACTAAGTAGCTGAGGCTGGCTTCGAACCCGTGTGATCCTCCTGTCTCAGCCTCCCAAGCGCTGGAATTACAAGCATGCGCCACCACGCCCGGCTTAAAAAAATTTTTATTGAACATAAATGGTATACATTTAAACTATACTTGATGCCCTTCCCCCCTCCCGCCTGTTTTCCCTTCTCCCTTCCCACCAATGATTGTCCCGGGTAACCATGCCATATTCATAATTTTACACATATTCGGATGTGGACCCTCATTAATCAAGTTCAGCCTTCCTCCTCCCCTATCTTTCCATTCAAGCTTTGCTGGTATCTCCCCTCCATTATCTGGAGTCCCACTGGTATCCTCTGTGTTTCCTAGTTTGGGCATACTAGAGGAAACATCTGTACCTTCTCCTTCTGTGCTTGGCTGGTCTCACTTAACATAATGCTCTCCAGGACTTTCCATCTTCTTGCAAATGGTATGATTTTGTTCTTCTTTATGGCTGAATAGAATTCCATTGTGTGTATTTCCCAAAGTTTTGCTATCCATTCATCTGTTGATGGTGATCTGGGTTGGTTCCATATTTTGGCTATTACAAATTGTGCTGCTATGAACATAGTTATGCATATGTTGCTGTAGTTCTCTGAATTCAACCCCTTTGGAAAGATACCCAGGAGTGGTAGAGCTGGATCATATGGTGGATCTATTCCCACCTTTCTTAGGAATCTCCACACAGATCTCCATAGTGGTTGAACTAGTTTGCATTCCCACCAACAGTGTAAAAGAGTTCCTCTTTCCCCACATCCTCGCCAGCATTTGTTGTTGTTTGACTTTTTTTATGCTTGCCACTCTGACTGGGGTTAGATGGAATCTCAGTGTAGTTTTGATTTGCATCTCCCTGATGGCCAGTGATGAAGAACATCTTTTCATGTATCTATTGGCCATTTGTATCTCTTCTTTTGTGAAGTGTCTATTCAGTTCATTCGCCCATTTCTTGATTGGGTTGTTTGTTTTGCCAGTGTAGAGTCTTTTGAGCTCTTTGTATATTCTGGATATTAGCCCCCTACCAGAATGGCGGATGGTAAAGATTCTTTCCCATTCTGTAGGCTTCCTCTTTAGGTTATTGATAGTTTCCTTTGATGAGAAGAAACTTTTTAGTTTGATGCTATCCCACTTGTTTATTCTTGCTTTAATTTCCTGAGCTTTGGAGGTTTTGTTGAGAAAGTTGCTGCCTGTGCCAATATGTTGTAGTGTTGAACCTATGCTCTCCTCTACTAACTTCACAGTCTCAGGTCTAATTTCTAAGTATTTGATCCATCTTGAGTTGATTCCTGTGTTTGGTGAGATATAGGGGTTTAGATTCATCTTTTTACAAATGGTTAGCCAGTTCTCCCAGCACCATTTGTTGAAAAGGCTGTCTTTTCTCTAGCGTATGAGTTTGGCCCTATTGTCAAAGATTACTTGACTATAGGTGTGTGGGTTTGTTTCTGTATCTTCTCTTCTGTTCCACTGGTCAGTATGTCTGTTGTTGTGCCAGTACCATGTTGTTTTTACTACTATTGCTCTATCATATAGCTTGAGGTCTGGGATTGTGATGCCTCCTGCATGTTTCTTATTGCTGAGGATTGCTTTGGCTATTCTGGGTCTTTTCTTTCTCCATATAAAGTTCATGATTGATTTTTCTAGGTCTCATCATGCGCTTTAAAGTGTTTCCCTCTCCCCCCTCTCATCCCCACAGTTAGGTTGTCTTATTTGCTCCTCTATAGGATCTCTTTTTTCACCTGGAGCTCCTCCTATGACCCCATTCACCCTAGCTTTCACATATTAGGGAAACTATTCGACTCCTTACCTTTTGTGACTGACTAATCTCACTTAGCATAATGTCCTCAAAATCCATCCATTTCCCTGCAAATACCACAAGTATGTGTGTGTGTGTGTGTGTGTGAATGGCTGAGTAAAATTCCATTGTGTACATATCCCACAGTTTTGTAATCCATTCATCTGTTGATGGACATCTTGGCTGGTTCCATAGTTTGGCTATGGTGAATTGTGCAGCTATGAACATAGATACACATGCATTCGTTTGGTAGTTTGGTTTCCTTTCTTTTGGGTAGATACCCAGAAGTGGTATTGCTGGATCAGATGGTGGATTTGTTCCCATTCTTCTGAGGATTCTCCATACTTATTTTTAGTTTTGAAACGGAGCCTTGCTCGGCCCATGGAGTCTCACTGCTTGCTCAGGCCGTCCTTAGACCTTGGAGCCCCCCACCTCAGCCTCCCACGTCTGGGATTCCGGGAGTCAGCCACCCTGCCCGGCTTGCCTGTGGCTTTTAAAGGCCTGGATTACCCAGGACCCACAGCTCCCCTGGAACACTCCGGAGTCTGGGAGGCCGGGGTGGAGCCGGGGTGGAGCCTCTGCAGTTAATAAAAAAGCAACCTAACACTAAAATGGGAAATGTCCTTGTCCAAGGTCACAGGCGGCGCTGGGCCTTGGCTCTCGGTCCCCTGGCAGTCATGGTGACCTGATGTCCTGACCAGCAGCTGCAGGAGGCCCTCCCTGTGGCTGGCTGGTGGCTGTCCTGTCCAGGCCTTGCCTGGAGTCCCGAGCATGGCACTAGCCCTTGGTGAGGCTTGATGGGAATGTTCTTTTCTTTTTCTTTTTTTTTCCTTCAGTCCTGGGGATTGAACCCAGGGGTGTTCTACCTCCGAGCTGCACCCCCAGTGCAACTTTCTTTCTTTCCATAAATTTATTTATTTATTTATTTATTTATTTATTTATTTATTTTGCAATACTGGGAATGGAACCCAGGGACATTTTACCTCTCTGAGCTACAGCCCCAGCCCTATTTTTTTATTCTTTATTTTGAAACAGGGTCTCACTGAGTTGCAAAGGGCCTCACTAAGTAGCCGAGGCTGTCTGAGAACTGTGATCCTCCTGCCTCAGCCTCCTGAATGCTGGGATGACAGCCTGCACCATGGCTGGCTAAGGGGAATGTTCTTCAGTGAGCCCATCTCAGAACTGGAAGGACCCTGTCTAGGCTTGGAGGTGCACAGCCGTCTGCCCTTTGACCTTGGGGGTCATCTCTGAGGCTGTTTCTGTATCTGTGAAATGGGTTACCAGAGTTTTTATTCTGAGAATTAGAGCCAATAAGCAGGAGTCCTTCTCCACGGCCGTCGCTCACGTACATAGTAGGTACTCAAATATTTTCCTTCTTCTCATCCCTTGCAGAGGACCTCTCCCCATGAAAATTGTACCCTTCCTTCCTATTTTAAACTCTGGAGGCTGGAGATCTGAGTTTCTTCCTTGAACAAGAAAACCACAGCAATACTGGGTCACGAGAACCGACTGCCCCGCGGACAAGCTGGCGCGGCCCCGGCCGCCCGCCCTGCCGCTGCTGTGTGCCGGTGGGTGAGTTACAGAGCCGCGTGCCTGTTTCCTTAAACCAGTGGGAAGTCAGTAGTTTCTACCTCATGTCCATGAAGACAATAAGCTCTCAGACGAGGTTCACCGTGGCCACATTTCCTATCCTGGGCAGAGCTGTGGGGTAGCAGGGTAAAGGGTGAAGGGTGGTGGCCGCCCTCCACGTCCCTTTGTACAGGTTTACACAAAGGTTTGTGTTCAGCTGTGGTTCCCAGGGCTCGTGCCGCCCTGCTCAGGTGTGAATGATCACTGATTCGAGGCAGAGAGGTCAGATTATGTTGCTGAGTTTTATGCCATCGAGACAAGGGAATGATTAAGGGCTATCAAATGGCTAAATAATGAGGACATTTTAATTAGTTGTAAAAAGTGACTATGTGTACTTATGATAAATCTAAATATACCTGGAATACAATAAAAGTTTCCTTATGCTGGGCGTGGTGGTGCACACTTGTGATCCCAGCATTTGGGAGGCTGAGACAGGAGGATCGCGGTTCATGGACAGCCTCAGCTACTTAGTGAGGCCCTCCGCAACTCAGTGAGACCCTGTTTCAAAATAAAGAATAAAAAATAGGGCTGGGGGAGTCTCTTGGAGGTAGATGCCCCTGGGCTCCATCTCCAGACCTGCAAAAAACTAAAAAAGAGTTTCCTCACTCCTGCTTATCAATAAATTTCATGTTTACCCTTCTAGAAACTTCCCAAACATATAGCTGTATATATTTATTTACTTATTTGTAGTAGGAATTGAACCCAGGGGCATTCTACCACTGAGCTATGCCCCCAGCCCTCATTTTAGTATTTTTTTTTGAAACAGGGTCTCACTAAGTTGCAGAGGGTCTCACTAAATAGCTGAGGCTGTCCTCGAACCTTTGATCCGGCTGTCTCAGCCAAGTACTGGGATTACAAAGGTGAGCCACCATGCTTGGCTTACTTTTTTTTTTTTAAGTAGACCATAGTGTATCTATTGTTCTGTGACTACCAGGTTTTAACTTAGCAGATCTTGAACATTGTAACATTGTATCCATATATGTATGCAATATGTATACATATATATATATATATATATATATATATATATATATGCAATTACCACAGTAGTTTTTTTTTTTTTTTTTTTTTGGTGGTACTGGGGATGGGACCCAGGGATATTCTACCTCCGAGCTACACCCCCAGCCCTATTTTTTAGTCTTGTTTTTTTTTTTTTTTTTTTTTTCGGTACTGGGGATGGAACCCAGTAGGTGTAGTGTGCCTTGGGTTCAGGGATCCTGTGGGCAGAGGGGGGCTGGGGGGCTGGGGGAATGTCTTAGTGGGCTGGCTGAGGCTGGACTGGGTCTGGGTCTGGGCTGGCAGGGTCCGGGGCTTGAGCTTTGGTTGGGGCTGGAGCTCTGGCTGGGCCTGGGGCTCTGGCTGGGTCTGGGCTCTGGCTGGGGCTGGGCCTGGGTCTGGGCTGGCCTGGGTCTGGTCTGGGCCTGGGTCCGGGTCTGGGCTCTGGCTGGCCCGGGTCCGGGCTGGCCTGGGCCTGGGTCTGGGCTCTGGCTGGCCTGGGTCCGGGCTGGCCTGGGTCTGGGGCTCGGCTCTGGCTGGGTCTGGGCTCTGGCTGGGGCTGGGCCTGGGTCTGGTCTGGGCCTGGGTCCGGGTCTGGGCTCTGGCTGGCCTGGGTCCGGGCTGGGCCTGGGTCCGGGCTGGCCTGGGCCTGGGTCTGGTCTGGCCTGGGTCTGGTCTGGGCCTGGGTCCGGGTCTGGGCTCTGGCTGGCCTGGGTCCGGGCTGGCCTGGGCCTGGGTCTGGGCTCTGGCTGGCCCGGGTCCGGGCTGGCCTGGGCCTGGGTCTGGGCTCTGGCTGGCCTGGGTCCGGGCTGGCCTGGGCCTGGGTCTGGGCTCTGGCTGGCCTGGGTCCGGGCTGGCCTGGGTCTGGGGCTCGGCTCTGGCTGGGTCTGGGCTCTGGCTGGGGCTGGGCCTGGGTCTGGGCTGGCCTGGGTCTGGTCTGGGCCTGGGTCCGGGTCTGGGCTCTGGCTGGCCTGGGTCCGGGCTGGCCTGGGCCTGGGTCTGGGCTCTGGCTGGCCCGGGTCCGGGCTGGCCTGGGCCTGGGTCTGGGCTCTGGCTGGCCTGGGTCCAGGCTGGCCTGGGCCTGGGTCTGGGCTCTGGCTGGCCCGGGTCCGGGCTGGCCTGGGCCTGGGTCTGGGCTCTGGCTGGCCTGGGTCCGGGCTGGCCTGGGTCCGGGGCTGGGCTCTGGCTGGCCTGGGTCCGGGCTGGGCCTGGGTCCGGGCTGGCCTGGGCCTGGGTCTGGTCTGGCCTGGGTCTGGTCTGGGCCTGGGCCTGGGTCTGGGCTCTGGCTGGCCTGGGTCCGGGCTGGCCTGGGCCTGGGTCTGGTCTGGCCTGGGTCTGGTCTGGGCCTGGGTCCGGGCCTAGGCTCTGGCTGGCCCGGGTCCGGTCCGGCCCGGTCCGGCCCGGCGGGCCGCGGCGGGCGCGAGGCGGCGGAACTGGGCCTGGCGCACAGGAAGTGGCGGCGGCGGCGGGCGGGGCGCGATGGGGGCCGGGGGCGGCGGGCGGCGCACTCGCTGAGCCCGACGCAGGGCCGCGGGGCCCAGGCCGACGCAGGAGCGGCCGCCGAGCGACGCGGACCCCAGCCCGCGGGGCCCGCAGGTGAGCCGGGCGCCGGGCCGCGGTGGGCGGCGGGGCGGGCTCCGGCCCGTGCGAGCTCAGGCCCGGCCGGCGGGGCGGGCGCGGGCGAGTGCGGGCGGCGGCCGGGCCCCGGACAGCGCCGGCCAGGCCCGCCTCGCGCAGCGCCGCCGGCCGGGCGCGGAGCCGGCGCTTTGACTTTGGCGTGGCCCCAGGCCGCCGCAGCCCCGCCGGCCGGCCAGGGACGGGTCAGCCCCGGGCCGCGGCCGCCCGCCCCAGCGGGGACCCCGGCGCCGCCGGCCCAGGCCCTTGGGGCGGGAGGACCCTGGCAGTTGAGCTTACGTGGAAGAAAATGTGCATTCTTAACTTCGAGAGAAGTTTGGCGAAATTGGATGGTTTTACCAATGGCTACTCTTTGACTTTTTTAGAGCACGACATTAAAAGTCTCGCCTAACAGAAGACTCCAGCGATTGGGTGCCGTTTGCTGGGAGATTTTTGTGGGAGAGCGCAAGGTGGCCTGCTGGCTTTGAGAGAGAGGAATGAGAGGGGCCACCCATGTTAAAAATAAAAATCACCCCGGAGAGGCAGGGCTGGTCCGCGGAGGGGAGCTGGCCAAGAGGCAGCGCTGCCGGAACCAATGGCTCCCTGCGGCTCCCCGGGCAGCTCGGCAGGGATTGCTTCTCAACCTCTACCCAGTCTCAAAGCTTCGGAGGACCAGCAGCTTCTGACCCTGATCTAATTGGACCCTCTTCTGACCGTCTTTTCCCTGTTCTAGATCTCCGGGATCCCCCTTCCGCTTGGGAGTCAGCTACAGCGTATTCTGTTTCTCTGTGCCCAGCCACTGGGGCTTCTTGGTTACACTGTTTCAGAAGGCGCTCTGTGTGTAGGCATTCCCAGCAAGGTCTTGCCTGGCTTCAGTATAGGTGGCTTCTGCCTTCCTTGGGACTTCTTCAAAGAGTGAGTGCTTGGAGGGGCCTGCACCTGGCCTGTGTGTGCCCCCCCCCCCCGCAGGAGGTGTGCCCCATGGCAGTATCCTGGGTGACATGGGAGACCTGGGTTAGAGACACCACAGCAGGGTGAGGGACTGGTGAGAGGGATACTGGGATGGTGGGCCAGGCCGCCCTCTCTGGCGGGGATACACCTCGTGCCCATACTCGGGTCTATGCACCAGGGCTGGGACCCAAAGAGAAAGTAATTGTTTTATTTTGAAAGGGGGAAAAGGAGTAGCCACCCAAATGATCTGATCCCTCCGCGTTTGCCTCTGCGTCCGGCTGACACACAGGTGTCTGCCCTTTACACGGTGCCCGGTGTTCACTTGGGCTCATACGAAGGTGGGCCACGGGAGGCCCGGCGACTCGCACAAGGCTCTGAGCAGGTCTACGCAGCCCCAACTTAAAGCGAGGTCTGAGGACTCCCGCCGCCTCAGACCCATCAGAGTGCCAAGGTTTGGGAACTTGTCTCTGGTCACATTAGCGGTCGGCAAATAGGAAATGTAGAAATCCTTTTAAAAACAGGAAAAGGGCAATCAGAAGTGGTGTTTGAGAGGAGCCGGCCTGATAGCTTTTAACTTGTCAGGGGGAGAACGACACCCCCTGACAAGTTAACTCTGGCCAGCTGGGCCAGTGGCACGCGCCGCCCTCGGTGGCCCGTGTGTGCCCTAGGTCCTTCAGCGCTGAGCCAGGGATGGAGGATCACATGTCTGTCCCTTGTGTCCATCCGAGCCCACCTGTCCTGGGCGCTGCCCACTCCCCATGCCCCGGTGCCTTCTCTGCCCCCGCCCCCTCGTGGCCGGGCTGACTGAGGTCTGGAGAGCAGGGCGCTGCGCCTGGCCACGCCTGCCTGGCTCCTTTCTGCTGACTTGTAGACTGTGAGGTCTCAGCGGCTTCACCTCATAATTTATGATGGACTGATTCTGCAGAACCACTGCTCGGAAATGCCCTGGGGTTCTCCTTTTGGTGAACCATAGGATGCTGGAGTTTGAAACAGTCGTCCAACCCATTAGAGTGGAATGGCTCTGACCTGGCTGTTCCCGGAACCACTTCATGGTAGCTGTAGGCTTAACTCCGAGTCCTCAGCGCAGAAGCCTGCCTTGCAGGCACAGGTGGCTTGCGTTCAGGCAGTCCTTCCTTGGCTGGAGACTCTGTGACTTACTGTGTTGCCGTGAGCTTTGTCAGGCACGTACGGGGATGCAGCGATGGCCCAGGCTGGAGAAGCAGGTGCCTGGTAAGAGTGGCGGTGGGGCTTCTTGAGGAGCTGGTCGCCGGCTGGCCCTGGGGGCGTGTGGTCACCGGCCTCAGTTGCCACCTTTCCCACCTGTGGGAGGGTGCGGATAGGACACGGTTCAGAGGTCTGCGGTGGTGAGCTGAGCGCAGCGCAGTGCTTGGGGTCACTTAGGACCGGAAGCTGAAGCTGGTGCACCTGGCGGGAGCCGCATGCCAGTGGCCGGGAGGCTGTCCAGGTGGCCGGGGAGCTGCGTGTGGCTCATGGAGGTTGTTCTGGTCCTTTTTTTTTTTTGTGGCACCGGAGATGGAACCCAAGGGCCTTTTACTTCCAGGATATGCTCCCAGACCTATTTTATATTTTATTCCTATTTTATATTTTATTTGGAAGCAGGGTCTCACTAAGTTGCCGAGAGCCTCACTAAGTAGCTGAGGCTGGCTTCGAACTTGTGTGATCCTCCTGTCTCAGCCTCCCAAGTACTGGGATTACAAGCATGCGCCAGCATGCCTGGCTCGGCTTGTTTCGGTTCTGTTTTGAAGGTGGCTGGGGAAGGAAATCCATAGCAGATGACAGCAGCCACGAGTCGGCAAGTGAGCTGTAGGGAAGGGCCAGCCCGCCCTCAGGTGCCGGCTCAGGCGCTGGCCGGGCACGGCTCTGTGCTGACCCACACATTTTACCAGTGTACGCTGGCAGTGAGTTTTCTCCTGCTTTATCGCTAATGCTTTCTTACTGTTTTAGAGTAACCACTCCAATGGTCGCGCTTCCGTGAGGTGTTCTTTGAACCCGTGGTTTTAATTCTCAGCCCTGTAAGGAGAGGAGGACACCGAGGGGAAGGTCCGGCAGGGCCGTTCGGCTTGGAGTGAGATCCCACGGGGGGCTGATCTAGGCCCTGCCTCTTTTTTTTTTTTTTTTTTTTCGGGACTGGGGCTGGAACCCAGGGGCATTCTACCTCCGAGCCACATCCCCGGCCCTTATTTTTAACTCTTTATTTTGCAGCAGGGTCTCACTGAGCTGCAAAGGGCCTCACTCACAGCTGAGGCTGTCCTTGAACCTCCTGTCTCATCCTCCTGGATGCTGGGATTACCAGCGTGCGCCACCCTGCCTGACTGCTGTGGTGCTCGTCCTACCAAACCATCCTGACTCGCAGGACGCAACCTCTGCAAATCCGCACTTCCAAACCCGCTTGACACGTATTCATTTTAAGATTTTTCACTTGTAGAAGGCCACACGGCTCAGAAATGCCCATGTGAGCGGGAGAGAAGGAGGTGTGCTGGCGTGGTGCTGGGTGGGAAGAGAGGACTTCATTGTGTGTGAGTTCAGCTTTGCGTGGCTTCTCATGATGCCCTCGATGGGGAGGGATTAAAGTGCTTCTGTTGGCGTGTAGGCACACGCGTGCGTGCGTGTGTGTGCGCGCGTGCGAGCATGTTGCTGGGATTGAACCCAGGGCCCCGTGGATGCTGGGCAAGCCTCTGTCATTGGGTCACACACCCAGCCCTTTTTTTAAATTTTGAAACAGGTCTCAGTTATGGAAGCTGCCAGGTTCGAAGCCAGCCTCAGCTACTTAGTGAGACCCTGTTTCCAAATAAAACATAAAATAGGTCTGGGAGGATAGCCCAGAGGTAGAAAGGCCCTGGGTTCCATCCCCAGAACCCCCCCCAAAATGACCGAAGCTGGCTTTAAACCTGCACTCTCCCTGCTGTGTCCCCCGAGTGCGCCTTGGAGCTTAGCTTCTGCCGACTTTGTCTTTTTAATTGGTGGCACTGGATAGCAAACCCAGGGACATTCTGCCATTGAGTTAGACCCCGAGGCTCTTTCCCCACTTTTAAATTTTGAAACAGGGTCCCTCTGAGTTACTGTGAACTTGTGATCACCCTGACTCAGTCTCCCAAGTGCTGGGATCATAGGCGCATGCCACGGGCCCCGGCATCTGTCCACTTTAACCCGGAGCGTGTGCTGATGGTCGTGCTGTTTCCTACAGATTGATTGGTTTCTGGTGTAGGCCATCGTCTGTGTCTAATTGGAATGGTTGAGTGGAAAAATACTCGACTAGAGAGGTAGACATAGTCCGTACATGCAGGGGGAGTAGGCAGCGGGTGTGCCTTGCGGAATGGGTGTCAAAGTGGCGAGGGGTGGGCGTGAGGGCTGACCTGTGGGTGCAGCGGAGGCAGGCAGGCCTGGCAGCAGTGGACAGCGCTAGCCCGGTGGCCCTGTGCCAGGAGGAGAGCCCCTCAGAGTGGCCTGGCTGGCAGCGGGCCTGCACCTGCAGGAGGCTGCACCTGCAGGAGGCTGCGGGCTGCCGGGAGCCTCGGCTCACCTGTGGCCTCGCCTGTCGGCTCTCCTTGCCTGCCCTGGCAAGAAGGCCCGCCTGGCAGAGCCCATGGCTGCTGTGGAGGCCGCATCCAGTGACCACAAACAGGACCTGGTAGGAACAGTCCCACTTGCCAGCCGTGAGTGACAGGGCCGTGTTCTGGTTCGTGTTTAGAAGCAGCCTGGGCCACGGCAGATCTGCTGGGCCTTGCTGGGCCCCGTGCGGCTCCTGCAGGAAGCCGTCGTTCCCGTCCTCTGTCAGGGAGCTGGTGTAGGAGCTGCCGTTCCAGGTCCAGTGCGGGCAGCACCATGTTTCCCTGTGACCTTTACTTCTTTAAGGTTTGGGGAGTTAGGTGGGGCGCGGTGGGTGGCGCAGGCTTGTAATCCCCGGGTTTGGTTGGAAGCCAGCCTCAGCTGGCTTAAGAGACCCTGTTTCCAAATAAGAATATAAAATAGGTCTGGGAGTGTAGCCCAGAGGTAGAAGGCCCCTGGGTTCCACCCCCAGTACCACCAAAAAAAAAAAAAAAAAAAAGTTTTAAGCCGGGCGTGGTGGCGCATGCTTGTAATCCTGGCGCTTGGGAGGCTGAGACAGGAGGATCATGCAGGTTCGAAGCCAGCCTCAGCTGGCTTAAGAGACCCTGTTTCCAAATAAAATATAAAATAGGTCTGGGAGTGTAGCCCGGAAGCAGAAAGCCCCTGGGTTCTATCCCCAGTATCACCAAAAAAAGTTTTAGAGTTAATAGTTAGAAAACAATTTTTTTCTTTTTCTTTCTTTCCTTTTTTCTTTCTTTTTTTTTTTTTTTTGTGGTACTGGGGATGGAACCCAGGAACATTGTACCTCCAAGCTACACCCCCAAGCCCTATTTTTTAGTCTTTAGTCATTTTAGTTTTTTTTTTTTTTTTTTTTTTTTTTTTGCGGGCCCAGGGATCAAACCTCGGGGCATTTGACCTCTGAGCTACACCCCTTGCCCTGTTTTTTATTCTTTTTTTTTTTTTGGTAGTACTGGGGTTCCTGGAAGCCCTTCTACCTCCGGGATACACTCCCACGGGCTACACTCCCAGACCTAATTTTTAACTTTTTTATTTGGAAACAGAGTCTCTTAAGCCAGCGAGGCTGGCTTCGAACCAGGGCGATCCTCCTGTCTCCGCCTCCCAAGCGCGGGGATTACAAGCGTGCGCCACCACGCCCGGCTTATTCTTTATTTTGAAACAGGGTCTCACTAAGTTACGGAGGGCCTCACTAAGTAGTTGAGGTTGCCCGCGAACTGTGATCCTCTGGTCTCAGCCTCCCAGATGCTGGGATGACAAGCGTGTGCCACCACGCCCGGCTGTCTTTTTCGTTTTTGAAACAGGGTCTCACTGAGTTGCGAAGGGCCTCGCTAAGTAGCTGAGGCTGGCCACGAACCGAAGTCCTCCGTTCTCCGCTTCCCGAATGCTGGGATGACAAGCGTGCGCCACCACGCCAGGCTGAAAACATTTTTGATGGACAAATTATACATGAACATTGTGAAGACACATTGCCACAGGGATGAGGCAGGAAAGTGGGAGTACAGGGAAGGGGTGGCCGTGGCGAGCGAGCGGCCCGCCCGTCCCGGCCGCTGACCGCGGCCCAGGGCGGCCACTGGACAAAGGGCTGGAAGGACTGCTTTCTCGTGCTTCTAAGAGAAGCCAGAGATCTGGATTTATGTGCAACTTATTTTCAACACATTGCACATATAAAACTTAAAATATTGCTGCCTGAGTTTAGCCCCAGGGGCCACTATTTTTACAACTTCTGGTCTACAGTATTTGTTTATGTCTTGAAATAAAGTAACCGAGTTAATTAAATACATGTAAGAGAAGCAAAAATAAGCGTTTATGTGTGAAGGGAAACCAAAACTGTTGTCCACCCTGGCTGGGCCACGTGCGGCTCCCTGTGCGAAGCCGCCCCGGTGATGGCCAGAGGCCAGGAGGGGCCGGCCTGGGCACGGCCCTCCGCCGCGGCCCTCCTCGGGCCTGAGCGCCCCGCGAGCCCCGCGATCTGTGCAAGGGTCCAGTCCTCGAGAGGGCCGCTTCCGGAACATGTGAGGCGGCCCTGCCGGGCCTCCTGGTGCGACCTGAGCCAGCTGTGGTCGCTGCTGCAGGGAGAGCTGTGCAGAGCTCTGTCCAGCGGCCCGACCGGCCTCCCGCTGCGGGACCGCGCGGCCGGCGCGCCCGTCCCAGTGCGCGCTTGCTGCCGGCCCGTGGGTTCTCTGTGGCCTCGTGGGCGCTTCTTCACCCTCTTTGCCTTCGGAGGGCGCCCTCTTCTGTGGCCTGTGTTGTGCGTTTATACTACTGGGGCTTGGACTCAGGGACGTCTTACCTCTGAGATACACACCTCGCCCTACTTTATTATTTTTATTTTGAAACAGGATCGCAGTAGGGTGCTGAGAGTCTTACTACATTGCTGAGGCTGGCCTCAAACCTGTGATCCTCCTGTCTCAGCCTCCCAGGTACTGGGATTATAGGTGTGAGCCAACAGGCTTGGCTGAACAGGTGTTTTACATAGTGTAGTTCACCCACCCACTGCTTCCCGGGTGATGCCCTCTGCCCGGGAGGTCCTTGTGAACCGAGCACTGTGTACGAGTCTGTGTGGGGACCCCCAGCCAGGCCTGGCGCCTTGACCCCGCGGGATGATTCTGTGTGTGGGGACCCCAGCCAGGCCTGGCGCCTTGACCCCGCGGGATGATTCTGTGTGTGGGGACCCCCAGCCAGGCCTGGCGCCTTGACCCCGCGGGATGATTCTGTGTGTGGGGACCCCCAGCCAGGCCTGGCGCCTTGACCCCGCGGGATGATTCTGTGTGTGGGGACCCCCAGCCAGGCCTGGCGCCTTGACCCCGCGGGATGATTCTGTGTGTGGGGACCCCAGCCAGGCCTGGCGCCTTGACCCCGCAAATGCACCGTGTGGGTCTCTAGTAGAGTTTGTTGTTTTCTACCTTACACCCCCTGACTCCATTCATTCCCAGGAGACCTTATTGCTTTTTGCAGATGGTTTTTTTGTTTATATTTTAAACCTTTGGTTGCTTGGTGGTATTGTATAGAAATCCAGTTGACGTTTGGGTGTGGATCTAGTGTCAGTCCCCTTGTGGGTTTTTTTGTTTTTTGTTTTGTGGTACTGGGGGTGGATCCATGAGGCATTCTACCTTAGTGTTATACCCCCGCCTGATTTTATTTCTTATTTGGAAACAAGGTCTCACTAGGTTGATTAGAGTCTCACTACTTGCTGAGGCTGTCCTCGAGTCTGCGATCCTCCTGTCCCGCCTCCCAAGTACTGGGATTGCAGGCCTGGGCCACCGCGCCGGCTCCTTGCTGCGTCTTGTAGCTTATGTGTACGTTTGGAAGTTTCAGCAGTTCCCTTCCTGCGTCGTTGCCTGGGCCGGGCCCTGGGCCTTCCTGTCTCCTCCCTGGTTGTGGGCACGGGCGTCCTCCTCTTCCCTCCTGGGCCGGTGCAGACTCGATGGCTGCTGTGTCCTGCATCTTCCACTCTTTCTCCGGTGCAGACGCGATGGCTGCTGTGTCCTGCATCTTCCACTCTTTCTCCTTAGACAAAGGAGGTTAATAGTGACAAATGCCAACAGGTCCAAAGGAGGAGGAGGAGCTGAACAAGACGAAAGGCTCACCTCTGTGAGGTGCAGAAACAAGCACAGGGTGAAGCCGCCCACATCCCAGGGCAGCCAGCCACAGGAGGGCCCGGCGGCGTCCACACTGTGCTGCGGCCGCTCCGGACGCCTCGCGGCTCGCAGGCGCCCAGTTGGGCTTTGGTGGGTTCAGTTACCTACAGTCAACGGTGGCCCAAGGAGGTTAGATGGAACGCCCCAGAGATAAGCGCCTTACAAGTTGGCGGTTGCCCGCCGATCCTTAGCCTTGCCGCCTGCCCCATCCCGCAGACACAGCGCCCTTCTCCTAGCGTGGCCACGCTGTGTGTGCTGCCTGCCTGGGAGGGCTCCGTCCCGCTCGGTTACCAGCGCCGCTGGCGCGGGCCTCCGTGCTGTATCCAGGCTCTCGTGTTACTTAATTGTCAGACTGAAAGACTGGAGCCGCAGTCGGGGTGCCGGGAGCCAGGACGAGGGAGGACTCGTGCCGTGCGCTGATGCTGCGGGCACACGGGAGAGTGTGCGCGGGACTGGCACCACGCAGTCTCGGACATCCCGGGGCGCTCGGAGCATGTCCCCGTGGGTACGGGGCTGCTGTCTTCACACAGCGGAGAGTGTGGTAGCCACAGCGAGTCTCACACGGGCGATGCACCCAAAGGAGGGACACTTGTATTTCAGCACATGCAGTGAGCCAGCGCTGCTGTGCACTCGGGGCTGCCACTGGCGGCCAGGCAGTGGGCACTTCAGTTCTCCTTTTTTCTTGTGGTCCTGGGGATTGAGCCTGCTGGGGCTCTACCTCCAGGTTACACCCTGGACCTATTTATTATTTTTATTTTGAAACAGAGTCTTGCTAAGTTGCCAAAGCTGGCTTGCACTTGCGATCCTCTGGTCTCAGCCTCTCAAGTGCTGGGATTCCTGGCGTGAGCCGCCACGCCCAGCTAGGTGTTCGTGGTGAGCCCTGCACTCGAGGTGCGCACGCCCTTCTGCATGGCTGTTTTAAAGTTTTGAAAAAGGAGTTAAAGAGAAAGTTAGAGATGTGGAGGACAGAGAAGCCTGACATGCGTACATGTATGCATACGTCCATATCTCGTGGCGCTAACTTGAAGCCCCAGACACCCCGTTGCTGGTCTCCGAGGCGCATGCTTCACTGAGGAGGGGAGGGCCGCATGCTGGGGTCCCGTGCCCCCGACCAAGTGTGCCTGCTCTCTCAAACACACACCCTCACCATGCACACACGCTTTCTCTGCAGACCCTTGTGCTGGCCGCCTGACCCTGCCGACCTCCCCACGGCCCTGCGCTTGGGCAGGACTGCCCACCTTCCCTCGGCTCCAGCAGGGCTGCTGTGGTGCCGCCGCCCTGTGATGGCGCTGGGGCCGTTTGCCTTTCCTCGTTAGCAGTGTGGTGGGATCCTTGCATGGGCTTTCTCTGGCTACTTCCTGAGACGAGCTCCTCAGGCAGGTTGCTGAGCGAGGGCCTCCGTGTTTTGGGTCCGGGTGCGACGCCAGCCCTCTGAGGACCACGGCCATTCCACACGTGCCAGGGCTGCGGGAGCCCGCGCGGTGCGCTGTGCGCTGCGCGCTGGTTTGGCATCTGTTTCTTGTTTTCGAGTCTTGACTTGCTGCAGCCCCGGCCCCTGGTCCGCCCTTCCTCGGCCGTGGGTGAGGATAGAGAGCTCTGTGCGTGCTGGGGCGGCATGCAGCCGTGCCAGGTGTGTGCGCGGTGTGCCCATGCTTCCTGGCTTGGCTCCCAGGCCCAGCCCCGAGGAAAGTGGTGGCCAGCGAACACCACACTGAGAAGGGCCACAGCGTGTGGCTGGCCCTGGCCCTGGAGGGTCCCGGCACCTTCCCCACTGCCCACTTGCTCTGCAAGTAAAAAAGGTGTCTTTTGCCGGGCGTGGTGGCGCATGCTTGTAATCCCCGCGCTTGGGAGGCAGAGACAGGAGGATGGTGCTGGTTCGAAGCCAGCCTTGCTGGCTTAAGAGACCCTGTTTCCAAATAAAAATGTAAAAAAAAGTAGGTCTGGGAGTGTAACCGGAGGTAGAAGGGCTTCCAGGAACCCCAGTACCACCAAAAAAAAAAAAAAAAAAAAAGTGTCTTTTCATGCAGGAGTGCTTGTCAGAGAGATACAGTTCATGTCCACACTTGGGCTGCTCTAGGTTTTTTGTTTTTTTTTTGGCAATAAAAAACAAAAACCCAGGAACCCAGGGGCATTCTACCTCCGAGCTACACCCTCAGCCCTATTTTTTAGTCTTTACTTTTGAAACAGGGTCTCACTGAGTTGCGAAGGGCCGCTAAGTAGCTGAGGCCGTCCACGAACTGCGATTCTCTGATCTCCGCCTCCTGAATGCTGGGATTACAAGCGTGCGCCACCACGCCTGCCTAAACTTGTGTGTGTGTGTGTGTGTGTGTGTGTGTGTGTGTGTGTGTGTGTGTGTCTTGTAACAGGGTCTCTCTAGGTTGCTGAGAATCTCAATAGTTGATGAGGCTGGCCAGGCGCGGTGGTGCAGGCCTATTATCCCAGGACTTGGGAGGGTGATACAGGAGTGTTGCAGTTTTGAGGCCAGACTCAGCAACATCGATTTAAAATAAAAACCTACAGAGATTTAAAATTGCAGATGTGGCTCACACTTCTCACTGCATGGTGCTGGTGGAGATTCTGAGCTCATTTCTCAAGGGGTGCCCACGGCCTGGGGCACCCCTCACTTGTGCCACTGTACCCAGGACCGAGTGAGCAGCCAGGCCTGGTCTGCCCTGCTGGACCCAGCGGTCGATGGAGTTCCTCAGGAGAAGCTTAGCCAGTGGCGCTGGCCCACCTTCATGGGCGTTTCAGGTGTCACCAATAAGCTGTCTCACGGCATCCCTTGTGGAGTACGAGGTGGGTTCCGCGGACTTTCTGCACCCAGAGTTCCAGTGAGCATGTCTGTGTTGGGGTCAGAATGGTTCCTGTGGGCCGAAGCTGGGCCGCGGAGCTGGTGGGCAGAGGCGGCTGGGTCACGTGGGGCCCTGGTGTGCACTGTGGCTGCTCTCAGTCCTGGAAACCCAGTGCCGATGAAGGCAGCCACGGGCAGGTGCGTCCAGGGGTCTGGTGGGCCCGTGCCAGGTGCACTTTGGCCCCGACTCGCGGTGCTGGGAGCTGGGGGCTGGTGGCCACCCTCCGTGAGCTGCCTGGGTCCCGTGGCTACAGCCGCCCCACTCTGCACCCATCTCTCTATCTTCAGGGCCCAGGGATGGTTGTGGCCACGGGGCAGCGTCCAGTACCATGGCCTCTCATTACCTCTCATGCGGTATGGCACTGAGCTCCTGGGGCTTGAGGCAGACCCCGCCCCACAGCTGTGGGCCTGGGGCAGCGCCAACCTAGGCAGACGGCAGGAAAGTGCTGCTCTGCCGAGTGCACTTCTTACCCCCACTTGTGTGAGAGGATGGATGGAGCGCCGCGGCTCACAGTTGGCCACAGTGGCCCGTGCTCCTTGTCCCTTCCCGGCTGGGAGGCTGGCCTGCGCCCAGAGGACGCTTTGGCACTGGTGGGGGCTCAGAGGCCACCTTGAGGACCGACCGGCCTCAGAGGCCGAGCTTGGGCTCTCGAGGGCAGCAGTGGCCTATATATCCCCGGCGCCCAGGCAGGGGAGCAGGGCCGCCTCCTTCCTGCAGGGCTGGGACTCGCCCTGGTTCAGCCTCGCCGGCTAGTCCTAGCCCCTTCCCTGTTTAAAAGTGGGGCTCCCGGGCTGGGGGTGTAGCTCGAAGGTAGAATGCCTCTGGGTTCCACCTCCAGTATCAAAAAAAGAGATAAAAGTGGGGCTCCCGTGTAGCTGAGCTGGGACAGCCGCACCAGACCACGGGACCTCAGGCCCTATGCTGGGGGTGGGGGGAAAGCAAGTTTTGTTCATTGCTGTTTAGCCCAGCTCAGTCGAGGAGTCCTCCAGAGGCCGGGCCGGGGGCCAGGTCACACGACCTGCCTGCCTGCAGTGCCCTCACCAGCCGCCCCTGCCTGGCCGCCGTCCCTCCCTCCACCGCTCCCATTTGGCTCTAGCAGACTGGGGGAGGCATTTTCAATAAATAGGTGGGTTTAATCAGTCTGATGAGCGTGATGAGCTGGCGTGGGTTTAAGACAACACGAGTGCGTCTCTGGACGCCCGTTGCCCGTGTGCTCAGGGAGCCTGGCCAGCATCACTGCCTTGCCTGGGGCCCCGCCTGCCCGGCCAGCTGCTTGGGGCCTTTCCCGGCGCTTCCTGGCCCTGTAGGGGCTGCGGCAGCCACACAGCGAGCCTGCAGGTCTGGAGCTGGTCACAGGAGGGCTCCTATCTGCGCTTTGCCCTTGAGTGGCACTGTCAGCATTCCAGGCAAATATCTGGCCGCTTGTTGTATAATTTGTCTCTTTGTCTCTGGCTCGGGCTTCCCTCCCCTCCCTCCTGAATGATTCAGTGATAACAATTTGGCCGTATTTTCCCACAGATTTTGAAATAAAGTTTCCTAGGAGCACACCTTTTGCTTTCTGACTGCCTGTTGTTCCCAGAGTTGTGACTGGCCGGCTGTCACCGAGGTCCGCTCTCCCTGTAGGGGAGGCTGCCTCCCTCTGCTGCAGGAAGGAGGCCCAAAGCCTGCGCCCAGGGCTGTGGGTGAGCCTCGGCCGCGTGGGGCTGAAAACCGGCCGCGCGTGTTTCTGGAAACCTGAATGTAGATTGGGTCTTCAGTGGGATTTGGAACCAACTGCTAATTCTCGTGCTGTGTTAGGTCACTGTGGTCTGAAGAGTGCGTGCTCCTCGGGAGGGATGCTGAGTGGCCGTGGAGGCCTCGGGTAGGGATGCTGAGTAGCTGTGGAGGCCTCGGGGAGGGATGCTGAGTGGCCGCGGAGGCCTCGGGGAGGGATGCTGAGTGGCCGCGGAGGCCTGTGGGGTCTGGAAGCAGCTGCCTGGCTCAGGGATGAAGAGCACAGCTCACACGCACAAGACTTTGACTGCAGAATGTAAAGCTTTTCTTTTTGTGGGGCTGGCATTCAGCCCAGGGGCATTCATCCTCTGAGCTATACACTTAGCCCTTTTTATTTTGAAACGGTATTGCTAAGTTACCACATGCCAGCCTGAACCCGCGATCCTCCTGTCCCAGCCTCCCAGGTCCTGGGATTTCAGGCGCGCACCACGCCCGACTGTGAAGGCCATCGTGTGTGTGTATGGAGGGGCGCTGGGGCTGAACCCGTGGACGTTCTGGCTCTGAGTCACCCGCCCCCAGCCTGATTTTTTTGTTTATTTTCACTTTGAACAGTCTCACTGTGTTATTGAGGGTTTTGCTAAGTCCCTGAGGCTGGCCTAGAACCTCCATGCTCCGGCTCAGCCTCCCGAGGCCGGGCATTCTAGGTGTGCGCACACGCCGGCCTCGGCTTTCCCTTGGCATCACTGGAATCAGCTCTGGGCCTCTCGTGCTGGGCGAGTGCTCCACACGGCACACTGCAGCCCTTCCTTTGTTCTGATTTCTTTTTTTAAACTTCCTGTTTGAGAGAGGGTCTGGTCAAGTCGCTCCTCCTGCCCTGGCCTCCTGGGAAGCTGGCATTGCGTTTGTGTGCCGCCCGCTGTGCTGGGCTTATTTGTTATGTGATCATGGGGAGGTGCTCCTGTTGAAGTGATGGCTGGTCCCCTGGGCCTGACCCTCCCCGCCTGGTGCTTCTCCGCTGAGTGGGCTAGAGCCCCTCCCACTGTCCTGCTGGGTGTCAGGGGCGGCGGCCACCTCAGGGAGCACTGGGCAGGGCCAGAAGCGGCTCTCACCCTCTTCTCCCTTTGTTTTTCTGGAAGAGTTCATGAGCTGAATCATTGCACTTTAAATGTGGGATCTCTTTGCTGGAAGCACTGTGAATTTGGGTGATTTTTAAAATTGTTTTGGTGGTGGATGTGTTGAGTTCTACTTCGGTTTTGTAGTAGTTATAGTTTTCCTATTAAGTGTTTATTCATTTCTTCTTCCTTGGGTTTTCCCTCCCTCCCTCCCGCCCTTTCTTTTTTCTTTTTTTTTTTTTTTTGTGGCACCATAATTAAACTCAGAGACACTCTATCTTGAGCTAGACCCCCCCCCACCAGCCCTTGTTTTGTTTGTTTTGACTCTTATGTATATTTTCATCTATTCTTTTCTGTAGGAATTTTGTTTTCATCAGGTTTTTGAGTGTATTACCATGCTGAGGTTCACAGTACCCTCTGTCTCGGCGCTGGGATCGCCCCTTTCTGGGTATCATTGGGCCTCTTCTCTTGATCTCTCTTGAAGAAAAGGGGCCAATGTATCAATCCTCTCAAAGAGCCGCCGCGCTGCTGTTGTGTGTTTTCAGGTGCGTTGGTTTGGCTTTTGCAGCGGCTGTTTTCCTCCCGAGCTGCCCGAGTGTGGTCTTGTCTTTTGCTTCAGCTGGGCTACCGCATGCACCTTGGCATAGGAAATTTTTTTTCTTTGCAGTACTGAGGATGGAGCCCAGGGGCATTCTACTTCTGAGCTACACCCCTGCCCTATTTTTTTATTCTTTAGTTTGAAACAGGGTCTCACTGAGTTGTGGAGGGCCTCACTAAGTAGCTGAGGCTGTCTGTGAACCGCGATCCTCCGGTCTCAGCCTCCCAAATGGATTACAAGCGTACGCCACCACGCCTGACTCACCTCAGCCCTTTTTGTTTTTCATTTTTGAAACAGGGTCTCACTGGGTTGATGGGAATATCACTACTTGCTTAGGCTGCCCTCAAACCTGTGACCCTCCTGTCTCAGCCTCCCAAGTACTGAGATTATAGGCGTGTGCTAGCATACCTGGCTTATGGTCACATTTGAGCTGTTCTCTGACTGCTTATTTATTGCACTAGGGATTGAACCTAGGGGTGTTCTACTGCTGAGCGATACCCCCAGCCTTTTTTATTTTTTAAATTTGAAACAAGGTCTTGCTCTGTTGCTTAAGCTGGCCTCAAACCTGTGACCCTCCTGTCTCAGCCTCCCAAGTACTGGGAGCACAGGCGTCTCCACAGCCAGTTAAAGCCTTTCTTTTTACTCACGTGTTTTTGCTGTGCTCTTGTCATTACTGCTGTTTGCACTCTTGACTCATCAGGAGCGCTTTCCTCGTGCCGGGCACACACGTCAGGCATTCTTTGAGTTGGGCGCCCTGGTGGCCAGCCGTCCCGGTGTTGTCTGTCTGAGTGTGCTCAGTTTCCTTCTTCCCAGGGAAATATCTGCAGGCTGTGGCATTCTGGGTTGGCGGCCGCATGCCCCTCGCCCAGCGACCTCCGGCCGTGTCCTCTGGACCTCGCCATGGGCTTCTCTCCTGTGATGGGATGAGCCTTTTCTGTTGGGTTGCTTTGAAGATTAAAACTTAAAAACAAAGGACAATATCAGAGAGGTGAAGAGCCAACTCACAGGTGGCAGAAGGCGTCCCTGCTTCATGCCTGTGACATGGGATTGTGTCCAGAATTCACGAAGGGCTTCTGGACGTTGCTGGGGGCCCGGGCTGCAGTGAGGCGGGCGCCTGGGGGCAGCCTGGGGAGAAGATCTAGGAGGGGAAGGCTGGCCGCCCAAGCCGCGCTGCACGGCCCCGCTGCACCCCAGCGCCCGCACTCCTGGCTGGCAGGTGGCCGGCGTGTCGCTGCCACTTTGGAAGAGCCCATGGGGTCACCTCTCAGCTTCCACGTGGAGTTGAGCGGAGTTGGGGAGAGGTGGCCACTGGACGGGTGGGGAGGCTTGTCCACCTGACCGAATCGTGGTGGGGCCAGTCAGAGGGTGCGAGTGGCCGGAGGCACGTGGAGAAGCGTGGGCGCTGCTCTTTTTTGCTAATTAGCGGCAGGTGGGCAGGCAAACCGTCCTCCTGTCCCTGTATGGCATAAAAATGCGCGTCCAGCGAGATGCTTCATTGAGAGGCGATCGGGCGTGGAGGGCGGGAGGTAAAGACTGCTGTGCGGATGGCCGAGTGGCGTTTGGGCCTGGCGCCTGAGGTCCTGTCTCACTCCCAGGTCGGCGTCTCAGGACAGCACACCGTTGGGGAGGCCCGCGTGGGAGGGTGAGAAATCAAGATCTGAACGCCAGACTCCGGTGCCCGCGTCTAGCCAGGATGGAGTGATGGGCCGGAGCTCACATCCTGCCTCCATCACCCAGAAAATAAATGCTAGCGTGTGGCACTGCGGTCTCAGGCTTGGGCCGCGGGCCACTCAGGAGGCGATGCTCTGGGGGCCGCGGGCAGCGTTCCAGCTGGGGCACAGGGCAGAAGACCTGGCGGGAGCAGAGGAAGGCTGGAATTTGTGGAGGGAAATATGGAGAGGAGGGCGTTCTTAGCGGAGGAGCCCTGGAGAGGTGCAGAGGGTCAGCTCAGTCCTCCAGCGGCTTGTGTGTGCGTGAGTGCCACCCTGGAGCCAGGGCACCACGGGAGGCGTGGGCAGGACAGTCCCTGGGGTCACAGGCTGGGTAAAGTCTGTGCTCTCGGTGGGTCCCAAGGACATCGCCTTAGCCTGAGCCGCAGGCTGCTCAGGACTCACCCTGCAGGGCCCGCCAGCACGCCTGCTCCCGGGACCCCGCCCGCAGCCGCCGAAGCCACCACGCTCAGGGTCCAGCGTCAAGTCTAGGGTCCCACGGCCAACCAAAGGTTATGTGCCATCCAGTTAATGTGAAGAGGAGAAAATCAACTGTGAGATGTGAGGAGGAGGAGGAGAGCTGAGGAGCAGGAGGGCACACAGGTGGAGCCACATCTCCCCAGCTGGTAGGACCAGAGAATGGAGATGTTAAGAGGCTTTACCCATGCACTCCACCTGCTCAGCCACAGAACGGAACGAGCGCAAAGGGAGTGGAAGGCATAAAAAGGATCCAAATAAGCCTGGCGAGGAAGGGTGCGCTGCGCGGGTGTCACGGCCCCGCAGACATCGCAGGGGAGACTGGCGAAGACGGGGCGCTTTTAAGATGAAACGGAGAAAAGGCGAAAGGAAGGAAAGCGGCGCCAATGGGAACACACTGGGTAACGTGTGGACGCGCCTCCAGGGGGGCGTGCGGTGGGAAATAGCGGAAAAAATACGGGTTGAGGTTTTCTAAGTTGGTGAAAATTCATATGTGAGAAGCTCAGCAGACCCCAAGCTGCAGAAACGCACAGGACATCGGCGTCAGGTGGCCGGTCCCCAGACAGCCCGGGGTAAAGCCACGCCCCACAGAGGAGCTGCGCAGGCTCCAGTGCCGCCCCAGGGAGGGCTGCCGTTAATACTGAAAGGCAGACCCTGGGGCCAGCCCCTCCTCAGCCACCTCCCAGAGGCCGCTCTTGTGCTGTCTCGGGGCTGGGTGGGCGATCAGGGGAACATTACTTAGCCTTGAAAGTAAATGCCGGGCTGGTGCGCACACTTGTCATCCCAGCATGTGGGAGGCTGAGACTGGAGGATCGTGGTTCGCGGCCAGCCCCAGCTGCTTAGTGAGGCCCTTTGCAACTCAGTGAGACCCTGTTTCCAGATAAAGAACACATAGTAGGGTTAAGGGTGTCACTTGGAGGTAGAATGCCCCTGGGTTCCATCCCCAGTACTGAAAAAAAAAAAAGAAAAGGAAATGAAATCCTGACCTGGGCTACTGCAGTTCAGTGAACCTTGAGACCCGTCTGCTCAGAGAGAGAAACCAGGCACAAAAAGACAAGCGCTGCACGGTTTCACTCCGGAAGGTTCTAGGGCCATGGGCTTCGTGTAGCGGGCAGCGCGTGCTGGGCTGGGAGGGGCAGGTGTCTGTGGTTAATGGACGGTTTCCTTCGGGAAGATGAGGACATTCTGGAGGTGGGCATGTGGTGGGACTGTGCTTCACGTGCCTGAACCGTGTGCTGACTGTGGCTAAGGTGCTGGGTGTTATGGCACGCATGTCTTACCACAGTTTAAAACCGTGAACAGAAGGGCTTGCCTGTGGGCTCTAGTGTGCTGGAAGGAGGGCTGGGCAGCTTGGTGGGGAAGGGCCGTGGCTCTGGGCAGGGCAGGGGCAGGCGGCCCTGGCGGCTTCTCCCTGCTCTGGGGTGCAGCCCACTCAGCCGCCCAGAGCCTGCAGGCTGGCCTGTTTCCTGTCCCGGGACGTGGCCTCCGGCTGTCTGGGGTGTGCTCGTCTGAGGCTGCGTGTCAGGTGGTGGGAGTAACGGCCTCGGTGGGCCCAGATGCCGCGACGCAGGTGCTGCCCCAGTCAGTGGGGTGTACACGCTGGGGGGAGAAGGTAACCGCAGCTCCAGCTCCCCGACCTCAGCCTGTGGGTATCAAGGGCGCTGCCCCTCCCTAAGCCCGCGCGCCCTCTGTCCTGCGTACGACGCTGACGCTTGTGTCTCATTGCAGGCCCTTCAGGTTGGACACCTCTGCAGCTACCGCCTGGCCCTGCCAACCCCGTGCCTTGGTGAGTGAGCGGCCCCGGGTGCCCTCCCAGCTCAGATGGGCTCGGTGGGAGCATGTGGCCACAGAGTCTTAATGTGATATCATCTCGGTTCTAAGAGGGGTGTGCAGTTTAATGGTTTTTATGGCTAAAAGGATATCTATTACAGTTGCTTCTCACTTACCAAAATCCAAATGGTAAAGTGGGGATGTGTCTGTTGTCTTCCTGGGAAGGATGAGGCGCCCGGGGAGGGGCCCAGCTATAGATGCTGTGGGCTCAGGGGAGCTGCCGGGTCACGGCCTGGGCACAGGCTCCTTGAGGCCAGCTGGTGGCCGTGCAGCGTGGCCCGGGGTCAGTGTGCCCGCACACTATGAGCAGAGCCTGCGCTGCCTGGGTGTCTGTTTCCCTGGGAAGCCCCCCAGGAGCCCAGTGCTGTTGGAGAACACAGAAGGGCTGGTGGTTCAGTCAGGTGACGGGCCCTGGATCGTCTAGTCTGAGCAGAGACTGTTCCACCGAGTGACCTCCAGGGCCAGCTCCCAACGGGTTCCTGGGCCCCTCCTGAGCACTCCGCATAGCCCCTGGGTTCCCGCCGAGTGACTTCTAGGACCGGTATCTCTCCCGGAGGGCTCCACACCGCCCCTGGGTTCCGCCAATACCTCTAGGGCCGGCATCTCGGGCTCCCACGGCCCATCCCGAGGCACACACTGCCTGGGGGCCTGCTGCTTCGTAGCTGGAGCCGTCGCTCACCACAGCTGTCAGACCCGGGCCGGTGGCCTTCTGCCTTTCTTCTGTGGACCTGGGGACAACTGCCTTTGAGAAGCCCTCTGTGGTCAGATCCTGTCCACACTGCCTGGAAGTTAGAGGGCTAACATAGACCCAGGTCCTGTGGGCACGGGGTGGGAATTTAACCTGCTGAGGCCCAGCAGGGGCTGAAACCACCGCAGAGATACACAGATGTGTCGAGGAGTGACGTGAGCCCGCCATCTCACATCTCGTTCAAAGTGGCACTGCCTGTGTGGCCGAGCGCCGGATCCGCCTCCGCGCCCCAATTATGCTGACGTTGGGCAGCGTCCCTTTGGAGTCAGTCCTGCCTCACGGCCGACAGTGAAAGGGACCCACAGCGGCTGTGGACTCCAGCTCTGAGCGGTCCTCCAGCACCCTCGGCCTACTTGCTTTAGTTCCTACTCACTTGACACTCCGCTTATTCTTCTTAAGTTGTCGTAAGCTACTCCCCTGGCAAAGAAAAGCAAAGTGCACTGTGCCCTAACGAGCCCTCTGCCTGTGATCCCAGTGACTGGGAGCTGGTGTTCATGGCAGCTTTGGCCCATGCTAGTTCTTACTACAGATTTTTTTTTTAATACAGGGGCATTCTACCCCCAAGCTATAGCTCCCACCCCTAGTCCTTTTTATTTTATTATTCTTATTATTATTTATTATTATTATTATTATTATTATTATTATTATTATTATTGTGGGTTTTTTTTGTGGTGGTACTGGTGTTCCTAGAAACCCTTCTACCTCTGGGCTATACTCCCAGACACCTATTTTTATATATATATATTTTTTAATTTGGAAACAGGGTCTCTTAAGCCAGCATGGCCAGTGCGGCTGGCTTCGAACCTTTGCAATCCTCCTGTCTCCGCCCTCCAAGCGTGGGGATTACAAGCGTGTGCCACCACGCCCGGCTCCTTTTATTTTTGAGAGCTTGTTTGGAGGTCGTAGCAGGGGAGCACAGCCACTCTACCCTTGAGGAAGATTGGTCCTCTACTCCGGGAAGGTCACCCTTTTTGAACAATCACTCAGCTTCGGGAGGGACACAGGGGGAGCGATGAAGGAAGAAGAGGACACCTGCCAGCCGGCCAGACCAGCCGGGTCCACCTGGCGATCAGTGGGCAACACTGTGCAACCAGATCACGTTCACATCCCCTTTTTATTTTATTTTATTTTATTTTAGTGGTCCTGGGAGTGGAACCCAGGGGCTTTTCTACCTCCAGGCTATACTCCCAGACCTATTTTATACATTATTTGGAAACAGGGTCTCACTAAGTTGCTGAGAGCCTCACTAAGTAGCTGAGGCTGGCTTCGAACCTGGCGATCCTCTTGTCTCAGCCTCCCGAGTGCGGGGATTACAAGCGTGCGCCACCACGCCCAACTCCCTTTTTATTTTTGAAATAGGATCTTGCTAATTTGCTAAGGCTGGCCTCAAACCTGCACTCCTCCTGTCTCTGCCTCCCAAGTGTTGGGATTACAGGTGTGTGCCGGTGTGCCTGCCCGTTCCAAGGTGATCTTAAAGGTCCTGGTCTTCGCTCGAGGCATCTGAATGGCGCCTTTCTTGTGTGTTTGGTTCAGGTCTTGCCTCCTCCCTCAGCCCGTTGTTCCTCAGGGGCCTGCTTTCTGGATTCCCAGGTGGCCATTAAGCCCTGGGGTGGCTCTCCAGTAAGCCCTGGGGTGGGGACTGTTCTCTGCAGCACGGGGGCGCCAAGGCCGGTCCCGTAGAATCCACCTGAAAGCCAGCCCCGTGGGGGGGCTACGTGAGCCCTGAGCATCTGCACCTCTGCTTCCAGGGCCACCAAGGCCGGAAGCCCCAGGAGACCAGGATCTTGTGTGGAGCTGGTGCCGGCCGTGGGGTCTGGCCTTTGTAGTGGGCACAGGCGCACACCCTGGCTGGGACTCGCTGCCCCGAGTTCCAGTGAGGGGGACCCGAGAGTCACGTGCCAAGGCACATGCAGACAGCTCCTGCGTGCCCCAGCGGGCGCGTAGCCGATGGCCACCGTGTGTCCCTGGGCAGGCCCGAGTCTTCGTGCACCTGAGCCTCCTGTGGGTGCCGTGCAGCAGGGCTGAGGGGCCCGGGTGTGTCCCCAAGTGGGCAGGGCTCAAGGGTGCCTCAGCCTTCCTCCTGAAAGCTGCTGCAGCCAAGCCTTCAGGCTGTGGGGAGCAGGGCGCTCTGTCCTCTGCAGGGCGACAGCCGGCGACGCAGAGGCGCAGTGCGCCGGGCCAAGTTGTGAAGGGAGGCGTGCACCCTGCTAAGGCAGCTCTTCCTTAAAGGAAGAAACCAGCCTGCTCAGTGTGCAGGACAGTTGGTTAGACTGTTGTAATCACTGCAGACAAAAGCTCAGAGTTTAACACACAAGCAACTTAGCTTTTTCCTTCAGTATTTATTTTTTAGTTACAGAAGTAATATATGCTTGTAAAAATTAAACATATAGAGTCAAATCTAAAAACTAAGTAAAATTGCATGCTCTCCCTGTAGAACCCCGTTTCCCTGGTGGGAACCCTGGAAGTCGCCTGTGCTGACTGCAGAGCTTGTGAGCACGGGGTGTGTGCAGACTGCAGTTTCTAGAAGGCCTGCGTCGTGGCCCTGCCGTGCAACCTCGTCTTGCCGTGGAAAGCTTCTTTCTTTTCCTTCAGCACTGAGGATTGAACCCAGGGGCATTCTACCACCAAGCTACACCCCCAGCCCTATTTTTTTATCTTTTAGTTTTAAACAGAGTCTTGAGCTGGGGGGGGGTGCACGCTTGTAATCCCTGCATTTGGGAGGCCAAGACAGGAGGATAGCGATTCGCAGCCAGCCTCAGCTACTTAGGCCCTGTTTCAAAAATAAAGAATAAAAAATTAGGGCAGGGGGTGTAGCTTGGAGGTTGAATGTCCCTGGGTTCCATCCTCAGACCCACAAAACAATAAAATAAAATAAAACAGTCTCACTAAGTGTGGAGGACCTCACTAAGTAGCTGAGGCTTTCTGCGAACCGCGATCCTTCTGTCTCAACCTCCCAAGTACTGGGATTACAGGAGTGCGCCACCACACCTAGCTTATCTTGGAAATCTTTTAGTGCACGGAGGCCTGCCTTATTTTGTAAAAATCCTTCTCTATCTATATATGTCCAAAGTCCGTGCATATACAAATGCACACACACATGCACACATGCTAAGCATGGGATGACCCCATGAGGGGTCATCGTGCGGTGCCCGTAGAGCTTGGGCTTTGAGGACGCAGCTGTGCTGGGGCTGGCAAGCAGCATGGGGCCTGCGGGCTCACTCTCCCCTGGAGGTGCTGGCGGGCTGGCCAGATACCTGCTGCGTGGAAGGTGGACTTTGCCTCGGGTGTGGGAGGAGCCAGCTCCCTCCTTCCCGCAGGCCCTCAAGCCTGTGCTGTTTGGAAGTTCCTGAAGGGACTGCAGGCTCCGGTGGCTGGGTCCTGGGCTGTGGACCCTTCTGCACTGGGAGCGACTACTCTCTGGCGCGGCCCATCGTGCCTGGTGGAGCGCAGGTAAAGGGCACACACGCTCGTTTCCTTGTCTGGGGCGCACGTCGGTCAGCAGCTCTCCTTCCCCAGCCCTCTGCGATGCTGGGTCAGCAAAGCTGGGTCGTGGCCTCTGTCCCGCTGCGCCTGGCCACGCGGCTGCGGTGCACGGGTGCGTGTGTCTTGTCTCACAGACATTGCCCGGCACCCCCTGATCCTCTGTACAGATCATTCAAAAGTGAAGCTTGTCCTGAGTTGCCGGGCCCTGGGCACCGGGACATGCAGCTGCGCGGGGCTGGCTTTGTCCTGGGGGTTCTGGAGGAAGCAGGTGGACGGCCGGGAAGGCGCCATGGGGCATCTTGGCTGCGCTCGTGGGCCTGGCCCTGGAGCGTTCTGCTTATTCAAGGAGAGCTGGACTCGGGAGGCGAGCCCGTGGGAGCGAGGGGCGGAGCGGAGGGGCCGGTGAGCTGGCCCAGCCGGATGGCACGTGGCTGCCTCCCTCGGCTGTCTCTCCTTCCCTCATCCATCTCGCGTGGGGGCTGCTGGCTGTTGTTGGGCTCGGGGTGGAAGGCCCCCAGCAGCGGTGCACAGCCGCGCAAGTGTGTCGGCTCCGGCGGCTGCTTGTCCTGCGGTGGAGAGGCAGTCTTGCGCTTCTAGTCCTCAGTAAGTCACGCTGATTGGTGCTCTGTAGTAAGCCTGCCCTGTGTCCCTGAGTAGAGGCATTTGATCAAGTGTTTTGATAGGCTTGTGAGTTGGTGGGCTGATGTGCATTATTGCGGATGTTCCATCTGTTCCTGGATGAGACTGGCGGCTGGGCTGGGAGTACTGGCACATAGCTGGAGTCTCAGTACTTGGGAGGCTGAGACAGGAGGATCAAGGTTCAAGCCCAGCCTCAGCAATGTAATGAGACTCAGCAACTTAGTGAGATCCTGTTTCAAAATAAAAAGGACTCGGGGTGTGGCTTGGAAGTAGAGTACCTCTGGGACCAATCTCCAGGATCCTACCAAAAAAAAAAAGGAATTTCATCTTGTTCTTGACCCTGCCGGGTCTCTGTTGGAGCTGTGGTGGCAGCACCCATCGGGGACTTGCAGAGTAAGTGTCAACCTGGGACAACGGCATATAATGCTTTACATTGACACTTGCCTTACGGACTTTTGTTGTTTTTTTCTTCCTTCTTTAGGAAGTGGGGTTGAATTTTGTTTAACTACCTGGCTAGCCAGCACTCATCCAAGAAATACCTTAAAGTTTATTGATGGATCTTTTCACAGCAAACCATGCTTGCATTCGTGTCCCCTTTGGTCATCGCATGTTGATGTTTGAACGCACTGGCAGATGCTGCAAGCTAAATTTTAAAAAGGAATTTTACATTTGTATTCTTGCAGAAAGAACAGTGGTTCTCAAACATGTGACCTCTTTACACCCAAAAATTAGACTGAGAAAAAAGCTGGTTGTGGTGGCACATGCTTGGAATCCCAGCATTCAGGAGGCTGAGACAGGAGGATCATGATTCGTGGGCAGCCTCAGCTATGCTGGTCCTTTGCAACTCAGTGAGACCCTGTTTCAAAATAAAGAATAAAAAATAGGGCTGGGGGTGTCACTCAGAGGTAGAATGCCCCGGGTTCCATCCCTAGTACTGAAAAAAAAATCGAGCGAGGCCTCCAGGGCATTCCGTTCTGTGAGTCGGACCTAGCTCTGCCCTCCCTGGAAGGGCTGCCGGTTCCCGTGGGCCCTAGTAGATGCTTGGCATTGCAGGTCTTGACTGACAGGGCAGGTGGGTAGCAGTGGCCGCTGCTGCCTGGTGGGTGGAGAGCAGGGAGACGCTGAGCGCCCTGCAGTGCACAGGATGCCCATGTTACTGACGTGCATTACATCAGAAGTCCACAGCACCTACACGTGCTTATGGACACTCATCAAAAAGTCACAGCTGCACCGGGCATGGTGGCGCGATTGCAGTCCCAGCATTCAGGAGGCTGAGACAGGAGGATCGCGGTTTGTGGCCAGCCTCAGCTGCTTAGTGAGGCCCTCTGCAACACAGTGAGACCCTGTTCAAAACTGAAGAATAAAAATAGGGCTGGGGGTGTAGCTCGGAGGTAGAATGGCCCTGGGTTCCATCCTCAGTACCGCAAAGAAAAAATAAGTCACAGCAGTAGGGCTGGCGCCGCTCCGGGGTTGAGCGAGAGCTCAGCATGTGTGCGGCCGGGTCCGCAGCACGCTCTCCAGCTTAGACAGCAGCAGTAAGTCCATACATGTTAATGTAAGTGACCTTCGTGTGTGTAGTACTAGGGATTGAATCCATTTCATTCTACTTCTAAGCTGTACCCCAACCCTATTTTATTTCTTTTTTTTTTTTTTTTTTTGGTGGTACTGGGGTTCCTGGAAGCCCTTCTACCTCCGGGCTACACTCCCAGACCTATTTTTATATTTTTATTTGGAAACAGGGTCTCTTAAGCCAGAGAGACTGGCTTCGAACCTGTGCGATCCTCCTGTCTCTGCCTCCCAAGCGTGGGGATGACAAGCGTGCGCCACCACGCCTGGCCCTATTTTATTTTTCATTTTGAAGCAGGGATTCACTGAGTTACTGAAGGCCTCGCTAAGTAGCTGAGGCTGACCTCAAACCTGAGGTACTGGGATTACAAGTGTACACACCAGGCCTGGCCAAATAACTTTTTTTTTTTTTGTAAGGAAAAACTGTTTTCTCAAGTTGGTAAGGACGGTGGCCTTGTTTACTGTTTTCTCAAGTTGGTAAGGACGGTGGCCTTGTTTTTGCTTTTAGGAATCTTCCACCTGTGTCCGATAAGATGCAGCCACCGTCTCTGCTCCTGTGCTGTTGATATGACGGGACCCCCAGTCCCCGCAGGGCGGGGTCCTTGGCTCGACACCGAGTCTGGGCAGGAGTGAAGGACTCAAGCGTCCCTCCTGCCTCAAGCCTGCACTTCTGCGCCTGCCTCGGGGAGCTGGTGTCCCTCAGCTCTGCGGAAGCGGGTGGGAGTTTGTCTACTCTCTCTCTGCTCTGGGAAAGCTTAAGTAATGTTAACACAGCCTGTTCTGATAGCGTTCGTAGAATTCTCTTGTGAAATCATCTGTCTTTGGTACTTTTTTTAGAGGTAACTGTTGACAGTTGTGTGTGTGTGTGTGTGTGTGTGTGTGTGTGTGTGTGTGTGTGTGTGGTGTGTGTGTTACCAGGGATGGAACTCAGGGGCATTCTACTTCTGAGATATGCCCCCAGCCCTATTTTATTCTTTTATTTTGAAACAAGGTCTCACTAAGTTGTGTAGGGCCTCACTAAATTGCTGGGGCTAGCCTGTGATCCTCTCAATTCTATAAAATTAAATTGGTTTAGACTTTCTATCTCTTATGTGGTCATATTTTATAATATTTTCCTCCTGGAAAATTATCCATTTCATCTACGTTTTATAATTTAGTTGTATAGAAATGTGCAGTTACTTCCATGATTTTTTTTTGTGTGTGTGGTTCTGGGGATGGAACCCAGAGGCATTTGACCTCTGAGCTACACACCCCCCCTTTTTCTTCTTTAATTTGAAACCGTTCTCACTAAGTTGCGGAGGGCATCACTAAGTAGCTGAGGCTGGCTGCAAACGCGATCCTCTAGTCTCAGCCTCCTGAATGCTGGGATTACAAGTGTGTGCCACCACACCCGGTTTGCTTCCATGATTTTTTTTTTTTAATGGTACTAGGGTTCCTGGAAACCCTTCTGCCTCCAGGCTACACTCCCAGACCCGTTTTATACTTTTTAAAAACTTTATTTGGAAACAGGGTCTCTTAAGCCAGCATGGCTGGCTGGCTTCGAACCTGCGCTATCCTCCTGTCTCCGCCTCCCAAGTGCAGGGATCATAAGCATGTGCCACCATGCCTGGCCCTTACTTCCATGATTTTTTATGTAAGTATGTATGTATGTATGTATGTATGTATGTATGTATTTATTTTTGTGTAGCTCTGGGGTGGAACTCAGGGGCATTCAACCTCTGAGCTACACCCCCTGCCCTATTTTTTATTCTTTATTTTGAAACAAGGTCTCACTGAGTTGCAGAGGGCCTTACCTCACTAAGTAGTTGAGACTGTCCGTAAACCGCGATCCTCCGGTCTCAGCCTCCCAAATGCTGGGATTACAAGCATGAGCCACCACACCTGGCTTACTTCCATGATTTTTAAAGGTTTATTTTTCTTTTGACAATTATTCCTTTTTATTTTCTATGTTTTTATTCTCCTTTTTCTTGTTTTTTTTTTTTTAACTGCTATCTGTAGCTTGGTAGCGTACTTTTTTTTTTAAAAAAAAACCCTTTTTAATTTAATCATTAAGATTTAAAATGTTAAGCTGGACAAGGTGGAGCACACTTGTAATCCCAGCACGTGGGCGGCTGAGATGGGAGAATTGCAGGTTCAAGGCCATCCTCAGCTACTTAGGCCCTTCACAACTTAATTTAGTGAGACTCTGTTTCCAAATAAATAATAAAAAATAAGCCTTGGAGTATACCTCAGAGATAGAATGCCCCTGGGTTCCATCCTGGGTAGATTTAAATTGTTTTTGCTTTTATCTTTATTAAGTTCTGTAGTTAACTTAAAATTTTCAAACTTTTAAAATTGGACATTTTATTTTCTTATTTTCATTTGTAAAGATTGAAGCATTTAATAGAATTCTCATCTAAGCAGTACCTTAGTTTTCATTATGTTTTCTAAAATGTTTCGGCTTTGATTTCTATTCCCCCTTGAGTGATAGCCAGGAGTGTTGACTGTCAAGGTAGAAGGCCTTTCCGTTTCCTGATAGTGTTCTGTTACTAATTTTTGTTACTAATTTACTAAAATGTTTTACGTTTTTCTCTTTGGAATGTGTTGCAGGTCTCTTTCTTGTTAATGCATGGACACTCCTCTAGAGTGTTTAGTTTCTAGGAGCCGGTGCAGAATCGCGCCTGCGCCCCTCCTTCAGCTGCGCTGTGGGCTTGCCGAGCGGCCGCTTGCGTCTGTCTCCTGGTTCTGTGGATTGAACGAGGCGCCCACACCCCTGTTAGCCTCCTTGCGGAGCGCGTGTTCCTCCGGGTTTGTGCTTTGTCAGGAGGGCCGTGGGATTACTTGCACAAATATTACGCTACTGTGTCTTCTCCAGGGATGCTTGTTTCTGGCACTGTACATATTCCTGGTTGGTTTCCTTCCACGTGGCCTGGTACTGACCTTGTAGCCCCTGTTCTTTCAGGTCCCACCCTCCTCCTCCTCCTCCTCCTCCTCTTCCTCCTCTTCTTCTTCTCCTCCTCCTTCTCTTCCTCCTCCTCCTCCTCCTTCTCCTCCTCCGCCTCCTCTTTAGGTGGTACTGAGGGTGGAGCCCAGGGGCTTTTCTACCTCTGGGCTATACTCCCAGACTTATTTTATGCTCTTATTTGGAAACAGGGTCTCACTGAGTTGCTGAGGGCCTCACTAAGTAGCTGAAGCTGGCTTTGAACCTGTGGGATCCTCCTGCCTCAGCCTCCCAGGTACTGGGATTACAAGCGTGCCCACCATGCCCGGCTCCCACACGCCTCTTCTTGCCGCTCTCTCAGCTGTCCCTTTCTGGTACTTTGTCCCATCTGCAGAGGTGGCCCTGTCTCGGAGGCCGAGGCAGGGGCCCTGTTGTCCTGGTCCTTGGCGCCCACGTGTTCGGGTTGGTGCTGCGGCCCCTCTGCGCCCTGGGGAGTCTCGGTACAGCCAGGGGGCTGTGTTCCGGGGTGCTCCCGTCCTCGGCCTTCCTGGGGCTTCTGTCGCACTGTGGTCTGGGTCGGGGTCTCACCTGCGGCCAGGTGTGCCTGGCTCTGACCTTCCAGAGGCGCTTTGCATACAGGGCTGAAAGGTGCCCAGCCTCTCTGCTGGGCCTGCTGCGGAACAAGGACCTGCCTTGGGCGGCTGCAGGCAGCATGTATGTCCTCTTCCCTGGTCTTCCTCAGGCCAGGCCTGTCCCTGCCTGCTCCTGGATGCCCGCTGGCCTCTCACAGTCGCTCAGCCTCAAGTGCTGTATTCAGCACTCGCCTGGCTGCCCTGGCGCTGCCCTCTCCCGATCACCTGAGTGTGGTGCGCATCCTGGCCCCTACCTGTCATTCCGCAGCCCCTGCCTCCAGGTCCGAGTGGAGGACCCAGGCTCGTCGCCATGGCCCTTTTCTTGGTGGCTGTCTTTCTCTCTGCCCCCACCCTGCCACCCCTCTGCCTGTGCTCTGAGTCTCTGGTGCATCTCCTCCCAGCTGTGACTGACTGTTCAGGACCCCAGGTAGTGATGAACGGCCCTCACGGGCTCTCCCAGCCAGTCTTTCCAGAAACGAAGCCCTCTGTTTGCTCAACAAGACCCGGGCCTCTGGGCCTGGCTTCTGAGAACCCATGAGAGCCAGTGGGGCAGGTGTGACTAGGCAGGGGCCATGGCTGCTGCAGGCGTCCTGGCAGCCGCTTGCTGACCTCTGTCCCAATGCTGTCTCTGTGCAGGCATGGCTCTCACGGACCCAAGGTGTGGACTACGGGCTTCCCTGCTAGGGTGGTATGTTTTTAGTGAGAAGTGTTCCCTGTCTTGGTGAAGACCTGGGCGTTGGGATCTGGGTGAAGGGGCCGCAGCTTTCTGCGCACGGTGGCCCAGGGCTCTGCCAACACCCACGGTCTTCTTCCTAGTCAGGCTGCCTGTGGGGAGAGGGCCCCACCGTGGTTGGGAGTCTTGAAGGCTCTGAAGTGGACAGACTGAACGGGGCTATGCGGTGTGGTAAAGGCACAGCTGACCTGAGGGCCAGGAGCTCTGCGTGGAGGGGAGACCACGCCTCTCCCTCCGGTGGCCTTGCCTGGCTCCCTCTCCCACGGGTGCCCCAGCAACAGGAAAGAGCACACACGCTGACCCTTGAGCCTGGGCACAGAGTTCTCTGCTGATCTGTTCAGGGCCAGGGGCCCTCGCGGGGCCCGGCACCCCTTGGTGTTGGGCTGAGATGAGGCCGTGGGCCCTGGGACAGCTGATGGGCACGTGGGCACGCATGGCCCGCCTTCAGCAAGCTCACCCAGGACACCAGCCCGTCCCGCAGGGCAGCAGCCCAGGGCCCATTAGCAAATCAGCTAACCTGGCACTTCCCACACGGCGAAGGGGCGTGTGCCCGTGTGGGTTGCTGGCCCTGAATCTAGGACCAGAGTGCAACCCTGCGGCTCCACCCAGGCCGGAGGACCCCACAGGAGGAGTGGGCACCCCACCCCTGAGGCCGCAGCTGCCTGCGCTGCAGGGCTGCCCACACTCCACACATTCACCCACACGCTGCACACACCTTGCTCACACTCACACACTCATTTATGCCTGTGTGCACAATCTCATACGCTGCACATCTGCTCACTTGCACACGCACACCCAGGCTTTCCTTTACGGTACGTCTGCAGCAGTTTGGGCCAGTGCTAGCTCCCGGTGTCTTAGCTTCGCTTCTTGAGTTGGGATGTTGATAACTGTCGGTGCTGCTGAGGGACAGCCCTGGCAGCCGTGTCCTGGATGGGGTGCCCTGTAGGTGACGGGCCGCCGTGTGGGCGGGCGAGCGTGGGCGATGCGCGGCGTCTGCTGCCCTCGGGCCCAGCTGTTTCCCGTGGGACCAGCAGGGCAGGTACTGGGGTGGAGCCGCCGGGTGTAGGCAGGCTTGGAGGCCTGTGTGTGTGTGTGTGTGTGTGTGTGTGTGTGTGTGTGTGTGTGTGTGTCTGCAGCAGGTCTGTGTGTGTGTGTGTCTGCAGCAGGTGTGTGTGTGTGTGTGTCTGCAGCAGGTGTGTGTGTGTGTGTGTGTGTCTGCAGCAGGTGTGTGTGTGTGTGTGTGTGTGTGTGTGTGTGTGTGTGTGTGTGTCTGCAGCAGGTACCCAGTGCTCTTAAACGGGTTTCGGCGCTGGTATAAAGAGGGCCGAGGCGCTCGGGAAGGCGGGCATAGAACCTGCCCTTGGCGTGCGCACAGACGGCCTTGCTGGTCCTCTGTGGCTGGTGGGCTTCCGCCAGTGGGGACCAGCGCTGGGCAGTGACCTGTGCTGCGTCCCCGCAGCTACGCGTCCTCAACTCTGGCTCCAGGGTCGGCTCAGGACACAGGCTTCGTGGTGTCAGGACCGAGTTTGCCACTGCATGGGGGGCTCTCCCTCCGCTGCACCCCCCTTCCCGCCAGGCACACGCTCCCTGTGGTGGTGTCGGTCTCATGGGTTGAGGGTTCGGTCCCCGAGACACCCCATTCGATGCCAGTTGTGACCTGAGCTCTGGCCGCACGGCCGACAGTCGGTCTGCGCCCCCTCCACAGGTCCAGTCGCGGCTCTCAGGGCTCGGGAGCACTCGGTTTGGCCAGTTATTACAAGGACCTTTGCAAAGGACTCTAATGACGCTAGACAAGGAGGGCCCGTGCAGCTGGGGAGCCCCTCCCTGCACGAGACACCCTTCACCTAGGCCCCCTCTTCCCAGGGCACCTGTGTGGCTGGAAGGCCCAGCCTTGGCCTTCAGTCCTGGGCCTCCTTAGCACATCTTGACTGTGAGGAAAGCTTGTGCTGCCTAGCACTGGACACTCCCCGCACTTTGGAAATTGTGAGTTCTAGGACCACGGACCAAATATAACAAGCTGTACACAGTGGCAGATGCCTGTAATCCCAGTACTGGGGAGTCTAAGGCAGGAGGATCACAGGTTTGAGGTCAGCCTCTGCATCTCAGTGAGGCCTTTTTAAAATTAAAACATAAAAAGCGTTGGGGGCATAGACCCTTGCCTGGGCTCACCTGTGGCAGTGGGTGCCCTGGGGCTGGGCACGGGCATCCTCCTGCACTTGCTTAGGCTATGGTCACAGTGAGAGGCACCCAGAGTCCTCCCACCTGCCCCTCCCAGGCTGGGAGGGGCTGAAGGTGAGATAAAAGCCAGCCCAGCCAGCCACCTGGGGCACCGCTGCATCTGCTGAGGCCCAGGTAGGGGGTGCTGCTCTCCCTGGTTGGTTTGGGGCACCCCAGCAGTGCCGGGTGGGAAGGAGGCCTCTGGTGGGTTCATCTCAGCCTCCACCGGGCCGCAGGCCCGCCCCCAGCGTGGAACTTTTCCTAGCCCTCCGTCTCTGTGCTGGCCTCTGGGGATGCCGCCCTCCTCTACCCTGGGGAGCCATGGGTGCATCCCTCCACACCCTGAGCTCCTGAGCTCCGGGGCATGCGAGAGCTTGGCCAGCGACACTCTTCCAGCTGCCCTCTGCTCGCTGGCTCCAGCCTTTCCCTGGCCCACCTCGTCTTCTGTGGGGTCAGGTGTCACCCGAGAAGCAGGAACCATGGCCTGACTCTCCTGCCGGCCGCGGGGCTCGCAGACTCGGGTGGAGGGCAGCTGGCCTCTCTGGACACCGTCTAGTGCCTGCTGCACGCTGACAAGGAGCTTGTGTGCGCTGGGCCAGATGCACTGTCTGAAGCTCAGCTCACCCTTGCCCTCCTTCTGCCGGGCCAGCGAGGTCTCAGGTTCCGAGGGCGGCTCCGGCGTGGCTGGCCGCTGTTGGGACTGGCCGCGGGTTGCTGTCCTTGGAGCCCTGCCTGGGGACGGACGCTGCTCCAGCTCCTTGCTCCCCAGCTCTGGTTGCCAGAGCTTGTGAAATAGATTAAGTAAGGTCCTTGCCTCTGGGGAGGTGAGATAGTGGCCTTCTCTGTCTGTCAGGTTAATACCCATGCAGGAGGAGCGGTTTTGGGAGGTGTCTTCACACATGTGGTTCGATGGGTATGGTTTATCTGGGATTCCAGCTGGGGACTCAGGCCTGGTCCTTAGCCATCTTTCTGGGCCCCTGTGCGGGGTCCGTGTGAGTGGGGATGGCCCCTAGACCGGTCAGCCCTGGGACAGGATGGTGTGTGTGTTTGTGTGGCAGGAGGATTGAAACCAGGGGTATTCTACCTCTGGATACCCCCCCAGCCCTATTTTATTTTTTCTTAGAAACGGTGTCTCACTAGGTTGTGAGGCTGGCCTGGAACCTGCAGTCATCCAGTCCCAGGCTCTCAGGTGCTGGGATCACAGGTGCCCACCTTGCCCACCCCATGTGGCATGGATTAGGCTGCCAGGAGCGCCCAGACGTTGAGGAGAGCAGAGCTCTCTGCGCCGTGCCGGCGGGGTGGCTCCTGAGGCTGACGGAGTAGGTGCTGGCGAGCGCTGTGCTGAGTGTGCCCCCGCCTCGTGCGGCCATGGGCTGGGGTCCAGCAGGAGCAGAGAGCACGGCGCTGTGGGTGGGCTCATTTACGCCCGACTCTCAGACCTTGCAAGTGCTGTCTTGTCTAAGGATGGGAGTGAAAGAAAGATTTCCTAACACGTCAAGAAATCCCCACGCCCGCCCCAGGTCAGAGGTGAAGGGAAAGCCTCCCAGGGTGGGGCTGCCGAGGCCGCAGCCTGGGATGGGGCTCCATGCCGGTCTTTACGGCAGCGCCCTGTCCCCATGGAGGCCTGGAGGCCCAGGTACAACTGACCCTAAGACCCCACGTGTTTTCTGCCTTGTATATACAGATGCTACACACATATGATAACGTTTAATTTATAAATTTGGTCCAAGAAGAGATGAACCGTAGGGCGACATTCTGCCATGAAAGCTGGTTTTGTTTGTTGTACGGGGATCGAACCCCCGGGCATTCTATCTCTGAGCTACACCCCTAGCTCTTTTATTTTTGAAACAGGGTCTCACTAGGTTGCTGAGAATCTCGCTAAGTTGCTGGGGTTGTTCTGGAACCTGCGATCCTCTGTCCCAGCCTCCCAGGTACTGGGGTGACGGCCTTGCGCAGGCCAGATGGTGCGCTGCCTCGGCTGCAGCCCGGGTCCACACGCGCTCTGGTTTCACGGGAGCGCGCTGAGCTCCCAGAGGCCTGAGGGTGCCTTCTCTTCTTCCCGCCCGATGGCCGTGGCTCCCTCCTGGCCTCTGATCCCGGGCCTCCTGTGCTGATCAGACGTTTCTAAGGAGCGACTCTACTTCTGCGCCACACTCCGTCCCAGTAGCACGGGCATTGCTCGCCTAGGTCACGCAGCCACAGAGCGAGGTCCTGGCGGGACCCACTGGCTCCTGTGGAGACCCGGAGCTGCGGGCGCCCAGGCTCCGCTCAGCGCCGGGGTCCTTCTGGCTGAGAGGGTAACTTTAGGGGTTTGTACCGAGTGCAGAAAACACTCTGGGCTTGTTGGCAGCTTGGCACCCTCGCTTTAAGCTGTGGCAAAAAACAAACAAACAAAAAAAAACACCCTCCCCTTGGAAGCAAAGCAGCTGAATGTCTGTGTGGAAAAAGATCAGAACCTGGGGTCCAGAAGCAGAGTGAGGGTGGGGGCCGGGCTGCTGTGCCTCGGCATGCCACCTGGGCCGCTGCTGAGTGGAGCCAGGCCGAGGGACAACACCAGATGGCTGCTCACTCTTTCAGTGGCTGCTGTCACACAGGGAGCCAGGGTGGAGAGGGACAGGGCAGTTCCTGCACGCTGCAGGAACGAGCCTGTCCACTCGCCCCGCTGAGCTGCGCGCGAGCCCCACGCCGCCCCTGTCCTGGTTCCGGGCTGAGGCCTCCAGTGGCCCGAGGAGGGCAGCTGCAGACAGCCGCTCAGTGGGGAGGGGGAAACCCAGGTACCCACTGCAGGGAAACCCAGGCAGGGCTGGCAAGGCGGGACAGAGGCACAGCCAGAAGGGCCTCTGCGGAAGGGACTGGCTGGGGAGACAGTTGGAACGCGGTTAGGGTTTGTGTGGGGATTTAGGACACTTGGAGAGCTGGAGGGAGGTGGAACGTGGGGAGACCAGACGAGACGCGTGGGGCCAGGGGCTGGAAAATGGCACCCGTTCTGTCTGCTGTGGAACCAGGGAGAGGCCGTGCAGGCCGGTGCAGCCCAGAAGTTCAGCTTTTGGAACCGAGCCACCAAAGAAGGGCCAAGTGTCCCGCAGACGGGCTTCCTGACCAGAGCCATGGCGGGTAGGTATGACCGGGGGGGGGGGTCCCCTCTAGGGTGCCTGTGACCCTTGAAATGGGAGCCTTTCCCCAAGGCCAGAAAGTGCAAGTTAACCACATGCCCCCCAGATAGCAGACACCAAAGGGGGGGGGGACTGGATGTCCCGGGAAGGTGCCAGGGTGGGCAGCGGGAGGCCGGGGTTCCCAGTTCCCCAGCGTTGGACATTGAGCTCTCCCTGAGGGGTTTGCCTGTGTCTGGGGACTGGGGGCTGAACCCCAGGGTGCACTGCCGCTGAGCTCCACCCCATCCCTTTCCCTTTTTATTTTGAGGTAGATGCTCAAAAGTTAGCCAGGCTGTCCTTGAACCTGCAACCTCCTGTCAGCTGCCTGAGTACCGGGATTGTGGGCGTGCAGCACTGCACTGGCTGGGCGTCCTCTGTTGGAGTAGATGGACTGAGGACTCCAGGGGGTTCCGGCAGTCCGCGCCCTGAGGAGTGGGAGGGCAAGCCACCCCAGAGGACCACAGAAGGTGCCTTCAAGACGTGAGGTGGTGCTGGTGCCCCTGGGCCAAGGCTTCGTGCCGGGCCCAGGACTGCGGCCGTGTGGCCTGGAGACGCCAGGCTTGTCACTGGCCTGCGGGCTGTGGCTCACTCAGGACTTGTGGGACTTGTGTCACCCGAGCACATGGCCTGGATGGAGGCCCGGCCGCGGCCGTTTCCCATCTGCGGGACCCAGGGCCGGGCTGTGAGTGGCAGGCACCACTGTGAGTGTGCGAATGGCCAGTGGCCCCGGAGGCTGAGCCCGGCCGTGGGAGCCGGGAGCCGAGCTGGGTGCCATGCCAAGCCCAGCTCTTTCTGCGAGCCGCGTCCCGTGTGCACCCTCCAGCTGGGGCTGGGAGTCCTCCTCTCTTGTTCCTCTTCGCCGGTTCCACGGCAGGGATCAGAATGGCGGCCAGTCCCACTGGAGCGACCTCCTGATGTGCTTCAGTGCACCGGGGCTTGGGGTACCGTGCCTGGGAGAGCAGGCATCTTATGCAGAAGGTCTGGGTTCTGCTCCAGGCCCACATGGCCCACCAGCAAAACGAGGAGGTGGACGGGAGGCTGCGGCCTGGCTGGCATCAGGCAGCTCCTCCTAGACATCGCCACCCGTGCCCCGCGGGAGCAGCAGCTGCATGCAGAGCGCACAGAGGTGTGGGCTGTGGCCGGGGCACAGCACAGCCGACCCTGGGAAGGCTGGGGCCGGCGCCCTCCTCTCCAAGGGCTCTCTTGTTGCCAGAACTTAGCAGCCTCGGCCTTTCCTTCCATGGAGCCGTGGACCCCTAAATTTAAACCCCATGAAGCCCTTTCTGCGCCTTTCCCCCACAAATCCAGGTGCAGTCCAAGCAGAGTGAGAGGCCTTTGGGGCAGCGCCATCTTGGCTGGGACACACGGCCTCCCAGTCCTCTGATGTGAGGCTGCTGGCCGCCCTGCCTTTCCCAAGCCCCGCATTTTAGTAGGTGGCTTTGTAGAAGTAGGTGACCAGCTGCCTTCAGGGAGGCACCAAGCGCATTAAGGCCGCTCAGCCGACTGGACGGGAGGGGACGGAGCGCGACCTCGGCCAAGGGCATCCTCTGCCCAGCCTCCGCTCCTGGCAGGGGAGGGCCCCTCCTTCTGTTGCTGCTGATTATTTTCCATCCAGATCCTTTTAAAATTTAATGCTGACTTTCTCTGGAAGGTTCCGTGTTTAGTTCCAAGAACACTGTCTATCCCGTAGCTTTCGGGATCCCTCTCTCATGGGCTCGCAGCTCTCCTCGGAGGCCCTGCTCTCATCGTGAGGAGTTATCAGGAAGGGCCTCACACGCTAGGCAAGAGCTCTGCCACTAAGCTACCTCCTCAGCCCTTTTCATTTTTATTTTTATTATTTATTTTTTGGTGGTGCTGGGGTTCCTGGAAACCCTTCTACCTCCGAGCTACACACCTAGACCTATTTTATATTTTTTATTTGGAAACAGGGTCTCTTAAGCCAGCGGGGCTGGCTTCGAACCTGCGCCTCCCAAGCGCGGGTATTACAGGTGTGCGCCACCACCCCGGCCCTTTTTATTTTTGAGCCGGGCTCTTGCTCAGTGCTGAGGCTGGTCTTGAGAACTTGGGTCCTCCTGCCTTGGCCCCTGTGTTGCGGGATTAGGACATGCACCGCCTGCCCAGCGTGGTAGGACTTCTTTGGAGACTAAATTGACAGCGCCTTTTAAACCACACACTTTGGCTCAGCTGTTCTTACACCTTACCTGTTTGGACATGGTGCAGGCACACACCTTAGAGGGGGATGTTTGAACAGTGTCACGCGTGAGGTAACAGCACGGGGTGTTGGAGTGTCCTCAGCAGGGGCGTGCCTGAGCACGGCTCGCCGTCTCTGCAGATGACGCGCTCTGAGCTGGTTTTACCAGACCAACAGCAAAGCGACGCGAGTATAGACAGGCCGGCTTGGCCAGGCCTGGCCCGGCACTGTGTGTGGCTCACTCCCAAAGCCTCAACCCCTGGTGCAGGAACTGTTGTGTCCACCCTGCAGATGAAGAAGTGGAGGTCAGAGGGTCAGTGCTGTCCCAAGCTCACACGGCCGGCCGGTGCCAAGGCCAGGACGTGAGCCTCTGATGGCTCCGTGGCCGTGAGTGCTCCTGTGGTGGGTCTTAAGGGTCTGAAAGGCCCCACCATAGCACTGAGCAGGAGAGCTGAGTCAGCCACAGAGCACTGTACGCGCAATCGCGGTAACAGTTGCTAAGTCCAGAAGAATCGTGGCTGGGTCACAGCAGTCGCGGGGTCGGCCAAGGGCCAAGGGTCCTTTTTATTCTGCGCCTCTGCCTGGTGTGGCGTTTTTATAGCAAGGCATCCTGCTCACTATTAACTTATAAAACCCCATTAATTTATAAAGCCTTTTTAAAAACAGTTCTGAAGTTGGCATCTTTTTTCTTGAAGTGTTACCCACGCTGCAGGGCTGGTGGCCTGTTTAGTTAATGCCTACCAGGTGGCTCCCAGGGGCGTTTCCAGGCTGCGTGCCTCTCCTGTTGCCCCTAATGGACTGGGGCTGCCTTCAAAGGCCACACAGCTGGGGACGGAGTTGGCCGGCCCATCCAGGTACACATTCATGTCACCCTGGCCTGGTGCCCGACAGCTGCCCTTCCGAGAGGAGGCCCTCCTGTGTGGAGGCCGGCCGGACGCCTGGTGCCGCGCCTCCCCGCTTGCCTGTGACAGCGGCATGGGGTGGTGGCGAGCGGCACGGAGTGGCGGGCAGTTGCTGCGTGTTGCCGAGCACTGGAGATGGGCCTGGCTTCCCAGGCCCACCCTCAGAGGCTTACTCTGTTTGGTTTGCCTAGCAGCCCTGTTCACCAGCGTCCCGAGTTCCCTGGCAGCCTCGCTGCTGGAGTCTCTCTGCCCCATCCGCGTCTGCCCACGGGAGCGAGAGTGGGACCTGCTCACTCACTCCTGTCAAGATGCGGGAGGGCAGGCCGGCTGGAGGAGTGCATTCCTCACGGCCGGAGGTCTAGTCACCACCATAGGTGCCTCTCAGCCGTGGCCGAGCGTCAGAGACGTCGCCGTGAGTGCTGTGGAGGTGTGTGGGAAGGAGCCACAGGCAGGTGGACACCCCGGGTGCCAGTGGGGCCTCTGGCAGGTCACAGAGTGCCAGCCTGGCGGGCGGCTTTCTGCTGCACTGGTCCTGCTACTTCGCTGGCCTGCAACTGGGCTGCAAGACGGAGCTAAAGCTGGTAAACAGGCTGGCGAGGTAGTGCTCCCTGGGGCTCATTATCCAAGAGCCGTAGCAGGAGGGGAGGTGTCTGCTGTGCGTGGCAAGTGTGTGCCCAGGGCCCTGGAGCCCTGCAGGGAGTGACTTGGGGCATATTTCCTCCTGGAACCTTGGCACGCCTGCCGTGGTGTCGTGTGGCTCAGTCGGCCTGTTCCCATGAGGCTCCGGTGTCTCAAGTTGGGTGTCTCTGAGGATGATGCAAACCCGCCCTGTGGTGCACCGGGAGGAGGCAGGTAGAGCCCTCCTCAGCACCCTGGCTCTGCCTGCCGCGACTGGGCAGGACCATCTGGAGTTGCTTGTACGCCGACAGGGCGGAGGGTGGCATTGCTGGGCAGTGCCCACGTGCCTGTCAGCACAGCATATGACCCGCTTGCTGCCCACTGCTTGGCTAGTTTGAGGCCTTGAGGAGCAAGGCGACAGAAGGCAGGTTCAGCCAGACCACTTGGCACGTGTGGCCCCAGCTTGGCTGTGGTTGCAGCCGGGGGCCTGGGCACCGGCTCCGGCCACATAAGTACCGGGTCTTAGCCTCACAGTCTCCTCCGAGAAGAGTGGCCGGGCACCAGAGGTCAGTTGCCGAAGCTGTCTCCATGGACGGCCCTACACCAGCCAGTGCAGGGCGCCTGCCCCTCCATGATGCCTGAGGACAGGGCCACGCCTGCAGGCTTGGCAGTGGGCTCTCCGGAGACCAGGCGCACTGAAGGCCCCCGGGGCTCAGGATAGTGTCCCTCTACGTCGGGGGTGTATTGCTCAGAGGGAGCAGAGGGTCTTCTGTGAGCTCTAGGCAGGCAGTGGGTGTGGGTGGGGGCTGCGCCTCTCAGCCTCCGACGGGCGGGCCAGCAGTGCCCAGCCATGCTGGGGATTAAGGCTGGAGAGCCTGAGTCAGCAGGCTGGAGTTCAGGCAGTCCTCCCCAGCACGTAGACCAGGTGGCGGGATAATGTCGGGTCTCCCACGGCCTCTTAGGCCAGAGGCCAGGACGGCCCCCAAGAGGCCCTGCAGCCCTCCTGAGAAGCCAGGACCTAGGGGGCTGTGGGCCGGGCCTCTCACTCTTAGGAAAGGAGCCAAGGCTCAGGGAGGCGGAGGACCCTCCAAGATGCTGAGACCCCGCCCTGCAGCCACAGAGGCGCCGTCTAAGGTGGAACGGGGCGGGGCCATTACTCTTCCCCTGCCTCTGCCCCCTTGGTGGGGCTTCCGAGGCACTGGAGATGCTGTAGGCTCGGCGTTGCTTTTGGGGGTGTACATTTCCCTGTGGGTGCATCTGCAGCTCTCCTCTGGCTCCCAGGGGTTGGAGGCAACGGCCCGCCGTGGGATAGACACCCTTCCCGTCCTCCCCAGGGGTGGCCCAGGGAGCCAGGCGCTGTGGGTGCCTGGAGAGTCCAGTGGTCACAGCACACGCAGGTGCCTGAGCGTCCTTAACAGTGCTCACCCTAAAGGTGTGCCCACGAGTCAGTCCCCTTGCCTCGGTCTGCCTGAGGCCCTGTGACCACCCCCAGGAGAGCTGGGTGGTCCTCGTGCTCCAGGAGGAGGCAGGTGCTCACTCCGCCTCGCAGGTGTTCTCGGGGCTCCTGACGTGCTTTGGTGGATGCTGGCCTCGACCCACGGTGTGTCCTTACCAGGGGCCTGCGTGAGACAGCACTGCTGTTTAGGACAGAAGGTCCTGGAGACTGGAAGTGGGAATGCTTATATTTGCAGACACTGCGTTTCGCTGCAGGCAGTTGCTCCAGCTAGGCATCCCCTGCCCCTGCACTACTCGTCAGCTGCTGCTGCGTGACAGCTTTCCCCGAGCTTAGCAGCTGGAATGACAGCCATCTGTCAGCTCTTGGTTTTTGAGGGTCAGGCACACAGAAACAGCCAGGTGGGGTAGTTCTGTCTCATGGGTCGCTTGGGATCGAGGTGTCGGCCGGCCTGAGCTGGTGCTGGGGACAACGGGCGCCCACAGGCCAGCCCTGCCGCCAGGGCTGGAGCATATGAGAGGTTGGGCCTGGACGGACGCTCTGGTCACAGGTCACAGCCTCCGTAGGACGCGGGTGGTGTGGGCTAACAGGGCCTGGCTCGGCGGCTGGGCGGGAGGGGCCTGCAGTGATGCGCACCCTTCCTCCCGTGCAGCTGCTCTGTGAGAGGGTGCGGGCCGGGGGGCTCAGGGCTGCTGGCCCCCCGGGGCCGACCCTCCTCCCTGGGCCTTCCCCTCACCAGCTCAGCCTCTATGTTCTGCCTTCGATCTTCATTTCAGAGTCAGAAGTCCAGACTGGGGGACGCGGGCACAGGTGCGGACCGCTTGCCCCTCGCTGGCCAGCGTGGCCAGCCCTTGGTTTCCTGGGAACAAGGGTCTTTTCTCATGGCCTTCTGCACACCAACCACCCTCACGGCGGTGCCCGGAGCAGTTTTTGGAGTCTGGGACTGGGGCTGTGTGGTGCGGCCTCTGGGCCTCCTCACCGAGGGCTGGACTCAGGGTCTGCCCCACTGCCTCGTCCAGCCTGACACAGGCCACTGGTTGGGGCTTTGTCACCCTGGCAGATGGGGAAGGGACGCAAGGTGCCTGCCCAGGGCCAGTGCTGGGCGGGGCCTGCTGACCCGCGTGCTGGCCGCCTGTGACTCCCCCGGGAAAGCCGCTTATTGGATTAGTGGGGGCCCGTGACAGAACCCAGCAGGGGCAGAGGCCGGCCGTGCCGGTGTCCTGCGTCAGCACTTCCCACCGTCCCTGAGGTGGTCTCTGACTGAGACCATCACCTGCCGGAACTGAGCCCTGGACAGCCCACCTCCCTCCTGCTGAGCAGATGTTTCTAGCAGCCGTGGTGCCCGCCTGACGGACGCGGGTGGCCCAGGCGCGGTCCTAATCTCTCTCCTCAATTGCGTCCCTGCCGCCTGCTCACCCAGCAGCCTCCGCTCCAGCGACCCCAGAAGCCTGTGGATGGATAGAGGCAAGATGCTGGCCAGCTCCAACGCCTACCTCTTCTCAGGGGTCTGCGTGGCGCTGGTGGCCGCGGCGCTGGCCTACTACTTCTACTGGTGAGCGGCTCGGGGTGCTGGGTCCTGCTCCCCGACACCCCACCTCCATGAGCCCCGCCCTGTGTGTGGAGGAGCAGGGTCCCGGGCCCTCTTCAGTAGAGGCTGTCCTGTCTGGATGTGCCTGCAGCTGCTCAGAGGGTGTGCGTGTGTCGAGTGCTGGGCCCCCCAGAGGAGGGCGGGTTGGCAAGCGGCACCTGCTCGTGCCCTCCTCCGCCCGCTCTTGCCTTCCTGCCCTTCCCGCCTCCCCGCGGGCGCTGGTGGGGGTGCGGAATTACGTAGGGTCTCTAAATCAAGTGGAAATTGGGTGGCTTCATCAGCGGCCATGGACCGGCCGAGGGCCGGTTGGGGTACGTCATGGGCCCAGGCCCTCCTGTGGCCGGGCAGCTTGTACCACGGCTGCTAGGACGTTTGCGCTCTGAGGCCTCCGGAGTCTGTCTATAAAATGGGGACTTGATGTCTGCTGCCTCTGAGGAGGGTCAAAGGGCTCAGGACACATGACAGCCCCCCCCACGGGGCGGCAGTGATTAGGCGCGGCTGGGGGAATCCCACCCTGATGTTCTAGAATGAGCAGCTACAGGGCCGTGTCCTGTGAAAGGACATGGGCTCCCCAGGGCCCCCACCTTCTCTGCTTGGTGTGCCTGGTGGGTGGGGCTTCTTGGATCTGGAACCTTCTCTTCTTTTTTTTTTGTTTTAATTTATTTTTATTGGTGCATTATAATCATATATCACATTGGAATACAAGGCCTGAGAGGATATACAAGCAACATCATCCAATTAGCCCTCATCCAGCCCCCATCCCATTCCCTCCCCCTCCCTCGATCCCATGCTTGTTTGGTGATTAACTTTGATACATACGTTTATGTACCTCCTGCCTTTTAAAGAGGCTCCATCCTCCCCTATTCCATACCCTCTGATTGGTCACCTTAGTTGCTTCACTATAGGGCCCTTTCTATAGCTCGACCTCTTCCTATTGTCCCTTTCCTCCTAGTTTTTGCTGATTAGGGTAAGCATCTGTTTTTTATTTTCTGCGATATTTCTCTGTGCATGCCGCATTGCAATACCAATCCCACTCTTGATGGCCCCAGTAGTGGCCTGGCTACCCGGTGGACTGATCCAGACCTCGCTGGCTCAAGCAGCGGCCTTGCCTCATGGGAGGCCCCAATTCTGGTCTCGCTGGCCCCGACACTGGCCTAACCCCTCAGCTGGCTCCTATCCCGGCCTCGGTGACCCCAGCATCGGCCTAGCCTCAAGGCAGGCTCCGGTCCCGGCCTCGGAGGCCTCAGTAGCAGCCTTGCCTCACGGAAGGCTCCAATGTCAGCCACTGGCCCCGGCACTGGCCTAACCCCTCGGCAGACTCCGATCCCGGCCTCGGAGGCCCCAGCTCCGGCCTTGCCTCACGGCATGGAGCCTTCTCTTCTGAGGGTCCTATTCTGCCTCCTCCATTTGGTGCATGAGGCTCCCTGGGCACGGCCCTCGGTTGGTGTGGAAACCTTTGGTGTGGTGTGCGCAGAACCAGCAGGAAAAAGGCCACGCTGACCAGGCAGAGGGTCCTCATGCCTTATTAAAGGGCATCGGGCCTCCGTGGAATGAGGCAGGGCAGGCAGGCCCGCCGCAGAGCCCCAAAGCCCAGGAAGGGCCCACTGCCAGGAGCTTGACGCCGTGCCTCCTTGAACCTGTGTGGACGGCAAGCGCCTTGTTAGTGGCCAGGGCTCACTCTGCTGCCTCGGTGTCCTATGGGCCCCGCAGGCCTGTGGTCGGTCAGATAACCTGCAGTGCCAGCCCAGGCGGTCGGTGCCGTCTCGGGCTCTCGGCTCCTGGTAGGAGTGTGCTGGGCTCCAGTAGCCCTGTGTGTGACGCTTCCCTTCTCTCAACATGGCTCCCAGCCTCTCAGGTGTCCACTCAAATGGGGCTGGATCACAGCTTGAAGAGCATTCCTCCTCCTTCCCCCCTCCCCCTGCCCCTCCCCCTGCCCCCCCTCCTCCTTCCCCCCTCCCCCTGCCCCTCCCCTTGCCCCCCCTCCTCCTTCCCCCCTCCCCCTGCCCCTCCCCCTTCTCTTCCTCCTCCTCCTCTTCCTCCTCCTCTTTCTCCTCCTCCTCCTTCTTCTTCTTCTTCTTCTGACTAGGATTGAACCCAGGTATTCTAACTCTGGGCTCTATCCTTAGTCCCTTTAAAAAATTTTTGTTTTGAAAAAGGGTCTCACTAAGTTACTAGAGTCTTGCTAAGTGGCTGAGGCTGATCTCAAACCTGCAAGCCTCCTATCTCAGCCTCCCAAATACTGGGATTACAGGCCTGTGCCACCATGCCTGGCTTGAAGAACATTCTGGAGGCTTGCTGTGGTCAGCTTGGAGGGGCCAGGCAGCTCCAGCCATGCTGCTGCTGCTGTGTGTGTGTGTGTGTGTGTGTGTGTGTGTGTGTGTGTGTGTGTGCGCGCGTATAGATTTGTAAGGGCTTTGACGCGAAGGGCGTGTGTGCCCCTCGGATGTGCTGCAAGCGCCTCGTGCCTGGCGGCGTTCTACCCATGCTGCTGTGTGGTCTGGGGTCCTCGTTGGCTTCTCCCCGGGGCCCGGGCTTTCCACAGCAGGCTCCTCCTGTGCTCACGACTGCACCCCTCCCGGAGGGCCGGGTGATGGATATCACCATGGTGCTGCTGTTGGGGGCATCCTGATAGAGGGCCTGCGTGGGCCCCGTGGCCGCCCCTCCTGTTCAGTCACCAGGCCTGGCCACAGTCTCAGGGACAGATGGTTTTTCTGCAGCACACCTATCTAAAACTTCATGTGTAGGATCCCCAAGACCCCCGCGATACACAAGGAGGTGCCCAGCTCACACCTGCTGTCTCGGAGGTCCCTGTGTCTTCAAGGTGACCAGAGTGATGGCTTTCGAACATTGCACTCGCCCGGGCTCTTCATGAAGTGTGCGTTGACTCAGAGTATCCGGTGTGCTCTAAACTGATACGTACTGCAGGATCCGAAACACCCTGCCAGCCTGGTCCCTGCAGGCCCCGAGTGGCGGCCTGGCCAGGGCATCTCCCCTGCTCCTGCACGGTGGGCTGTGGGGTGCCAGGCGGGTCCTGTGTGGACAGGTGGCACCAGTCCCTTTGGGGAGAAAACAGGAAAAGCGTTGACTTTATTTTTTTATTTATTTGGTGGTACTGGGGTTCCTGGAAACCCTTCTACCTCTGGGCTACACTCCCAGACCTATTTTTTATATTTTTTTAATTTGGAAACAGGGTCTCTTAAGCCAGTGCAGCTGACTTTGAACCTGCGTGATCCTCCTGTCTCCACCTCCCAAGCGTGGGGATTACAAGCGTGCGCCACCACGCCCGGCCTAAAAGCCTTGACTTTATTTTATTTATTTATTTATTTATTTATTTATTTATTTATTTATTTTTGCAGTACTGGGGATGAAACCCAGGGGCATTCTACCTCCGGGCTACACTCCCAGACCTATTTTATATTTTATTTGGAAACAGGGTCTCTTAAGCCAGCTGAGGCTGGCTTCGAACCTGCGCGATCCTCCTGTCTTAGCCTTCCAAGTGCGGGGATTACAAGTGTGCGCCACCATGCCCGGCTAAGCTTTGACTTTAAATACTCAAGTTAAATGATCCTTTTGCTAAACCTGTTTGCCACATTGACTTAGGTTTACCCCCGTTTGTTTGTTTGTTTGTTTGTTTGTTTGTTTATTGTGGTATTGGGGATGGAACCCAGGGGCATTCTATCTCTGAGCTACACCCCAGCCCTATTTTTAATTTTTGTATTCTTTATTTAGAACCAGGGTCTCACTGAGTTGCAAAGGGCCTCACTAAGTAGCTGAGGTTGGCCTTGAACTGCGATTCTCCTGTCTCCTAAATGCTGGGATTACAAACATGTGCCACCACGTCCAGCATCCCCCCATTAAAAAAAAAAAAATCCTGAGACAAACTGAACAGAATCTGAACAGGAGATGACTCGGCAGCTGTCTGTGGCACGCAGGTGTAGCGAGTGGCCCTCCGAGGCCCCGCTGAGAGCTGCATCCTGAGTTGATGCCCGGGGACGGCTCCCTCGGTGCCGGCCTTTGCTGCTTCGTCCTGTCTCATTGGAGCACGGGCAGCCTGGTATTTCGCTGAGAAAAGCAAACAAGTACCACAAGCCTTCCTGAAACCATAGTCGTAGCCGTCTATGGCATCCGTGATCAACACCACGTCCAGGAACCAGATTTGAGGGCTGCCCTTGGAGGCGGCGCGCGTACAGTCGGAGCCTCAGCGACGCAGGCTGCCGGGGGAGAGCGGCCTGGGTCAGCGACACTCAAGTGAGAGGCGCTCGAAGCTTCGCTGGTGGGATTCCCAGTCAGGCATGTTCCCCCGTGGTCCCCTCGGAGCCCCCGGAGGGAGCAGGCGCCGGGTGTCCTGAGTGGGTGGAGCGTGCGCTTTCCCGAGCTCTGGGTTCAGTGGCACCCTCGTGGATTAAGTCCTGTCTTGGGATTAGTGGCTTAATCCCGTATTTTATAGATGCCTAAAAGGATCAGCAATCCATTGTTTGTTGGAAAATGCACCTTTGTTTGCAGGCTGGGAACCGGAACAGCCTGATCTCAGGGGACCTTCTGTGTGCATCTGTCCAGGCGAGGACCGGCTATGCCCTCGTACATGAAGACTGCCCAGGCGCCCGCCTGCACTCCCCGCTTGTCCCAGAGCCCCTCGAAGCTCACCCTCAGGCAAGAGACGGAAATTCAGGATGTCCCGTCACAGGCTGAGACACAGAAATGGGACCAGAATCCCCGGCTCTTTCGTGGGCTGGAGCAGGCTGCGGCAGGTGTGCGCTCGGGTCACCGCCGCCCTCTGAGGCCGTCTGCTTCACCGAGTCACACGGGCTGTTGGTGATGCGCCGGGGGCGTTCGCAGCGTGCACAGTTCAGGACCACACCGCGCAGTGAGCTGGGGAAGCAGGTGCCCACCCCGGCGTGGCTCCCCAGAACCCCACTTGGGTCCTTCCCGCCTTAGCGCGAATGGTCTGAAGATGCCTCTGTTGCTTGGCTATTGAGTTTACTCGGGCTGACAAATGCCTGACAAGAGTCTGCCGTGCGCCAGGCTCTAGAGCCTTAGTCACTGGTGATGAGGCACACCCGCACCTCTGGAGCAGAGCCCGGCCGCTCCTCTGCAGACCAGGCGGCATTTAGCTGCTGCCCACACCTCCGCTGCGGCGCCTCCTGGTGGGGTCCTCAGGTGTCCCCCGTTCCCCTCGAATGCTCACGTACATAAGCCTCCATTTCCTTCACATCTACTTTAGACAAGAAGTCTGGGCCTTTTCTGTGAAATGATTTTTGTTTATGGCATTTGTATTCTGCTCTGTCTTATAACTAAGACAGTCATGCTACTTCTGTAGACTGACTGGCAATGTTGAAGACCCGGAAACAAGATCATATAACTTATTCTTTTGTGGTGCTGGGGATGAAATCCAGGGGCATTCTACCTCCGAGCTACCTCTAGCTCTGCGATCATGTGACTTTTTTTTTTTTTTTGGTGGTACTGGGGTTCCTGGAAGCCCTTCTACCTCCGGGCTACACTCCCAGACCTATTTTATATTTTTGAAACAGGGTCTCTTACGCCAGCACAGCTGGCTTCGAACCTGTGCGATCCTCCTGTCTCCGCCTCCCAAGCGCGGGGATTACAAGCGTGCGCCACCATGCCCGGCATCATGTGACATTTTTAAAAATTAATTTATCAGTCGGGTGTGGTGGCGCAAGCTTGTAATTCCAGCATTCGAGAGGCTGAGACTGGAGGCTCATGGTGCTCGGACGGCCTCAGCTACTTAGTGAGGCCCTTTGCAACTCAGTGGGACCCTGTTTCAAAATAAAAAGACTAAAAAGTAGGGCTGGGGATGTCACTCGGAGGTACAATGCCCCTGGGTTCCATCCCCAGTACCCTAAGTAAGTAGATAGATAGATAGATAGATAGATAGATAGAGATCACTTGATCAGAAGAACATGTAGTCCCAAGTCATTAAGTCTTTGAGGCTTAAAGGTCAAAGATCTAAGCACCTGATGAAACAGACAGCGGGAACCATGTTGATTCGATTCACGTTTGGTCTGTATATTCTCTTTGCATAATTCTTTTTATTATCTGCAGGCCTTAATTTTCTTGATTTTTATTAAAAACGTAGCAGATTCTTTCTTCAGTGCTATAAATCTCCTAGCCCCTTAATCATATTCTTTACAGAACAAATACTTTTTTGACAGTATTTTCCTGACTTCTTGTTCTAATTTGACGTTTTTTGCACAGGCCATCTATTAAGTTGTTTTCCTGGGTTTCTCTTCATGGCAGAACAGGCTTGTTTTTTCTTTTGAGTCTTAAATCCTGTGTCTCCTTCACTCGATTCCTGTTTTGCCACACCACATTCTCAAATAATCTGTTCACAAATTATGAATGAAGGTTAAATCTCAGAGCTGTGTCTTTGGGACGGTCGTGAGTTTTCTCTTCATACTTTGCATCTTTCCTGGTGTTGATAGAGAGCAGACGGCCTCAGAGTGTCTGGAGCATGCTTGAACAAGGGGGTTATATTTATTTATTTATTTGTTTGTTTATTTATTTATTTGTTTATTGGTGGTACTGGGGTTCCTGAAAACCCTTCTACCTCCGGGCTACACTCCCACACCTATTTTTATACTTTTTTATTTGGAAGCAGGGTCTCCTAAGCCAGCACACGCAGCTTGCTTCGAACCTGCGCGATCCTTCTGTCTCCCAAGGGTGGGGATTACAAGCGTGGGCCACCACGCCCAGCTTATATCCTCTTTTTAATGGATTGGGGAGTGAACCCAGAGCATTCTTCTTCGAGCTACACCCCCAGCCCTATTTTATTTTTGTTTGGAAACTGTATTGTTGGGTTGACGAGAGCCTCGCTATTGGCTAAGGCTGTCCTAGAACTTGGGATCCTCCTGTCTCAGCCTCCGGGTACTAGGATTACAAGCGTGCACCACTACGCCTGGCTTAAAGGGGGCTGTTTCAAAGCTATGGGCAAGAATTAAAAGCAGTAAGAGGCTTTTTCGGAATCAGAGCCTTCTTGGTGATGTCTCTTACCGTGGCCAGGTTTTGTAGGAAAAGGATCTAGGGGGGTAGACTCCAGGGACCGCGTTTGCTTTTTTTGGCTCCCAGGGCTGAATTCTGTGCAGTTTGTAAAGTCACCGAGTTGTGTGTTGTGCCCTGATACTGGTTTGCTCCAGGGCCGGGTACTGGGGGAGACCTCACATCCCACCGCTCTTGACCCCCAAACCCCGCCCGATGCCAGTACTTCTCAAAGTGCTCCTGGAATGGCGCTGCAGACCGGGAGGTGACCACTCCAGTGCGTCTCAACGAAAACAGCGCTTGTACTAGGAGTGCCTTTTTATTTTAATTAATTAATTTATTTATTTGGTGGTACTGGGGTTCCTGGAAGCCCTTCTACCATAGGGTTACACTCCCAGACCTATTTTATATTTTTATTTGGAAACAGGGTTTCTTAAACCCGCGCGCGGCTGGCTTTGAACCTGCGCGATCCTCCTGTCTCCGCCTCCCAAGTGCGGGGATGACAAGCGTGCCCACCACGCCCGGCTAAGAGTGCCTTTTTAGAAGCAGAGGAATTACTCTTGGTTCGCGTGATCAATAGACCAATCATTGGCGTGTATGTTACAGCCTAAAGGAGGGAGCGTAGCAGGGCGAGGACGCTACCTAGGGAGGGCCTCCCGGGCGGTAGAGACCCCGCAGCCCCCGAGTGGGGGTGTCTTGGCCCTGCTGGAGTGGCCAAAGGCAGAGGGTGCCAGGAGGAGCGCTTGGGTTTTCTGTGCCATTTAGAAGGCATTACAATTTAAAGGAATTCAAAAGCTTGATGCTACACCATTCCTAAATAGCTGATACTGTTTCAATGGTGGCTGTCCTGTGGTTTGAGATACGGGTTCGGATGATAAGACCCTAGACCAGCCTAACACTCGCTCTGCTCAGCTGCACACACTCCCAGAGCCAGCGAGCACGGGCCTAACCTTCAGCCTCCTCTAAAAGGGCCCTAAAATTAGTGCCGCGGATGAGCACATACCCCACTCCTGGGCACCTCGCGAGGCTGGCCCGGGCGCTCCTCCGGGGGCCTGTGGGTGTGAGCCGCTTGGCGCACCGTGCCTGCCGGGCAGAGCGCGCGTGTATTGGGAGGGAGGCCTGCGAGTGGCAGACCAGGCCACGTGCGGCCCCGGCCTCCGCGGGGCAGCTCTTCTGGTCTGGCCAACTTCAGGAGTATTGGTGAAGCTGGGCGTGGTGGCGCACGCTTGTAATCCCAGCAGTTGGGAGGCTGAGACAGGAGGATTATGCAGGTTCAAAGCCAGCCTTAGCTACTTAGTGAGGCCCTCTGCAACTCAGTGAGACCCTGTTTCAAAATAAAATAGGGCTGGCAGTGTTGCTCAGAGGAAGAATGCCCCTGGGTTCCATCCTCAGTACTGCAAAAAAAAAGAAGTGTTGTCGGGCTGGCTGGGCGGTGCGGCTCCGCGGCACACTGCCTGGTGTGCTCCAGGCCCTGGGTTCAATCCCCAGTAACACAAGGAAAAGGTACTATTGATCAACTATTTCCTTTTCTTTCTTTTACTTTTTAAAACTTTTTTTGGTACTGGGGATTGAACCTAGGATCATTCTACCTCGGAGATACACTCCCAACCTTTTTAATTTTTTTTATTTTGAGACAGTGTTGCTCAGCTGCTGAGGCTGGTCTTGAACTTGTGATCTTCCTGTCTCAGCTTTCTAAGTACTGAAATTACGGGCCTGCACCACTGTGTCTAGCATGATCAATTATTTCTATCTTTGTCTGCCATAATGACAGTTTAAACTATTAACTTCAAGAATAGCTTTTGTGCCGGGCGTGGTGGCACACGCTTGTCATCCTAATATTTGGGAGGCTGAGACTGAAGGATCGTGGTTTGCGGACAGCCTCAGCTACTTAGTGTGTACCTTAGTGAGACCCTGTTTCAAAAAAAGAATAGGGCTGGGGGTGTAGCTGGGAGGTAGATGCCCCTGGGTTCCATCCCAGTACTGCCAAAAAAAAAAAAAGAATAGCTTTTGCTTTTTAATATTTTATAATTATGTAAGTAACAATTCCTTTATGCCAAACATTACAGAAAGGAGGAAAGCTCCCCAGACTTTGTTACCTCGCAGCCTGTGGCTCCCGGAGGGTATTGGCCCCTCTCCCAGGCGCCGTGTTTCAGAGCACGGCACCTGCGCCTTCCCGTGGGTGCTTGCGTATCGCTGACCCTCGCGGTGCGCGAGAAGTCCAGAGCACCATGTGCTGTGGGTGCCGAGCCCGTCCTCTAAGGATCCCCAGTGTGCAGCTGTCTGGCCTCGCCCATGACACCGCCTGGGCCGCCTGGGCCCTCAGGCGCGGCTGGCTCCAGGTGCAGAGGGGAGCCTGTTGCGGGCTTCTCCGCTCACACCGAGTGCCTCTGCTTTCCTGTTGGAGCACAGCGTAAGCAGGAAGTTTCCTGGGGCGTGGAGGAGGCCAGAGGTACCTGGCGTTCCAGGGCACCCCGCCCCAGCACCCTCCAGGTGTGTTTGTGGGATGTCTGGGAGCTCCTGGGGCCCATGGGTTTGTGGGTCTTCGTTGATCCAGTTCAGCGTGGGGAGCCACTGCGCCCGCTGTCTGCTGAACCTGTGGTCAGGAAGATCCTGGGCTTGGCAGGACCCCATGGCTGCAGGCGCTCACCGAGCAGAAAGTAGGCTGGCCAGGGGCAGGCGGGCGGCGGGAGCGGCAGGCTGGGTCTGGTGGAGTGAGCCTGCGTCCGCTGGGGGCACAGGCGGCCAGCTGGCCTGCCGGCCGGGCAGACCCAGCAGTTCTCTCTGGGGGCTGCCCACCCTGGTGCCCCGGTACCCGCCAGGTGAAGCAGAGCGTGTCTCTTCCTTCTTTCCCTCCCACAAAGCCTTTGTTGATCGCCCGCTGTGTGCCAGGCCCGGCTAAGCCCTGGTGGACGGCATGAACACAGGTCACCCACCGGCACTTGATTTCATTCCTTTTCATCTATTTTTATGGTGCTGGGGATTGAACTCAGGTACTCTCCCGCCCAGTTCTACATTCCACCTTTTTTTTTTTTTTTTTTTTTTTTTTGGTGGTACTAGTGTTCCTAGAAGCCCTTCTACCTCCGGGCTACACTCCCAGACCTATATTATATATTTTTTTTATTTGGAAACAGGGTCTCCTAAGCCAGCGTGGCTGGCCTCCGTGCCCACCACGCCCAGCTACATTCCATCTTTTTTACTATTCATCTTAAAACACAGTCTCACTAGGTTGCCGAGGGTCTCACTACACACATCCTCAAACCTGCAAACCTCCTGTCTTAGGCTTCAGGTACTGGGATTCCAGCTGTGTACCACCACACCCGGCTCAAGTACTTGATTTTAAAACAGACCCGCAGGGGTGCTCAGAAGTGACACACCATGCCCATTGCTTTGGGCTTGCTTATCTTCCTCCTTGGACAGCTGCAGAGCAGCCTTACAAGTCCTGGCCCTTCCCCTTCCCCAGACAGAGCCTGGGTTTCCTCTCCCTCTCCCTCCTTGCATCCACAGCGGCCCTTTCCTGCTCTGGAGTTTACCCTTCTCATGGCCCCTGAGCCCCTCACCCATGAGCCTGGAGGGCGTGTGCTGGGCTTGTGGTCAGGCCGCAGGGCCAGGGGCCGCCCTGCAGCCAGCGGATCACCATTGGCTCAAGGTCAGCAGGGTTTTATCCTGGTAGAGTCCAGCTGAAGCCAGGCGCGGGACCGCAGGAGCTGGAGAGTGGCGGGCATTACCGCGCTGTGTGCCTGCCCTGCCCTGTGGGTGGGGGGCGGAGGCTTGCCTAGGGAGCCATGTGATTCTGCCCGAAAACTGCTTCTGAGCCCCTCTCCCTGGCCCGGACTCCTCTTGCACGCAGACCTTTCCAGGAGCCTGGCCTCCGTCCCATGCCAAGTGGGAACAGGAGCTGAGGCACAGCCGGCCTAACGCTTCACCCACTTGGCAGGGTCACTATTTGTGTGCTTGGGGACGTGGCTGAGTGGCCACCGGGCTGTCCCCGTGTCCTCCAGGCTGAGTCCTGTTGATTTGCTCATGGGCAGGAGGCCACAGTTCCCCCAGCTGCGGGCCTGGCTGCCTGGAGTCCGGAGCAGAAAGAGAAAGAGAGGTAGGAAGGGGGCGAGTGTGTGTGTGTGTGTGTGTGTGTGTGTGTGTGTGTGTGTGTGTGTGGTCCCCAGGACCCTGCAGGGCCAGGAAGGCACCGTGTGGGCTGGCTCAGCACCTCTGGGGGTGCTGGAACCCCACGCCCAAGGCCAGAGGTGGGCCACAAGGCAGGTGGCACCAGGCGGCACCCAGGGGCCTCGGCCCTGGGCTGGGGTGGGCTTACCAGGGTAAATGCAGAATAGGGCTTCGCGGGGCAGACTTCGGGACTTGGGGAGGCTGAAGACAGGAGGATGGGAAGGAGATGATTTCACCGCTCTTCCTTTTCAAGGAAGAGGAGTGAGCAGGAGACCTAGGTGTAGATTCACGTCTTTTCATAAACCAGCTCTTCACAAGGCAGGTGGGTATGGAGATGGCGGCCACTAACACCTCACTCTCTGGGGGAAATCGACTTCTGGCCGGGGCTCCTCTGGGGGCGCAGGAGCAGTGTGACCTTGGGCCCTGCCCTCTCCTGCAAGGCCCGCATCCTGCTCCACCTGCAGTTCTGTAGGCATATTGGGGGCACCTGTTGGGACGCAGGTGACCAAGTGCAGGGTGGCCCTTGTCGGCACCCACATCCACCAGCCGTGTCCGTGCACTGCTCCAGCCCCCAACTGGGACCAAGGGTGCCTGGCAGAAGGGGGGAGGCACTGGCCATGCTGGGCTTGTGTGGTTGCTGGGAGACCTACAGGCCACGCCTATGTGCCAGGAGCTGCCGCCCTGGAGAAGGCGTGGTGGCACTGCATCCACTGGGGATGACCTCCGGCCTGTCTACACCATCGCCGTGTCTACTGGGAACTCACTCCACATTTGAATAGCTGAGATTTTCTAAGCTCTTCCACACAGGATGCCCCTGAGAAGCCCCAGCTGGGGGCTGGACAGCCCCGCCCTTTCCTCTGCCTCCCAGGGCACCTGGCTGCGTTGGTGCAGCCATGGGTGTCCTGTGGTGACGTTCCTCAACTCCCCAGGGCTCCAGACGCAGTGGGCAGCTGTCCCCAAACTCACCTGGCTTAGCCGGGCATGGTGGCGCACACTTGTAATCCCAACATTCGGGAGGCTGAGACCGGAGGATCGCGGTTCGCAGACAGCCTCAGCTACTTAGCGAGAGTGAGGCCCTCTGCAACTCAGTGAGACCTGGTTTCAAAATTAATAATAAAAAATAGTGCAGGGGGTGTAGCTCAGAGGTCAAATGCCCCTGGGTTCCATTCCCAGACCTGCAAAAAAACAAAAAAACCTGCTTGGCCTGACCCACTTTCAGTCTCTCTCCTTTTTTTTTTGTTTTTTTTTTTTTTTTTTTTGGTGGTCCTGGGGGTCCTGGAAGCCCTTCTACCTCCGGGCTACACTCCCAGACCTATTTTTTACATTTTTTATTTGGAAACAGGGTTTCTTAAGCCAGCGCGGCTGGCTTCGAACCTGCGCGATCCTCCTGTCTCCCTCCGCCTCCCAAGCGCGGGGATGACGAGCGTGCCCACCACGCCTGGCGAGTCTCTATCTCTTTAGAGATCTGTTTTGTAGAGTGTCGACCTTGTTGTCTATCAGTGGCAAATGTGACCCCATTCTTGTCTTTTAAAGGACTTTGTCCATTTAAGTCTTTGTGCTCATACTTAAAAACACAGGCGTGGTGGCCCACACCTGTAATCTCAGCACTTGGGAGGCTGGGACAGATGGACGGGAGGTTTCCAGCCAGCCTCGGCCACTTAGTAAGACCCCCAGCAACCTATTGAGACCTGCCTCAAAAGGTGGAAGGAGCTGGGATATAGCTCAGCAGTAGAATGGTTCAATCCCTAGTACAACACACGTGCGCACGCGCGCGCACAAACACACACACACACACACTCACACACACACACTCACACACACACACACACACACACACACTCACACACACACTCACACTCTGCTAAGCACGTGCGTATCTGCGCTTGTCCAGGAGAGCTCTCCCAGGACTCCCCCGTGGTCCCCGTAAGCATCTGGGGAGGGCCTGGGGGTCACGGGCCCTGCCGCGTCGGCCTTTGCCCGGGCTCAGCCTCCCAGCGCGCCGCTCTTCCTGCTGCCTGGCGTCCCGTGCCGTCCTTTCCCGGGCAGGTGTCCGTCTCCCCGCAGGTCCCAGGGTCCAGCTGTCCTCCCGCCTCAGAACAAAGAAGGGCTGCGGACGCGTGCTCTGCCTGTGCTTGCTTTTGTCCATGGGCGGGAGTGGCAAGCCACTCACGCTCCAGAGGAGCCCAGCTCCATCTCTTACGTAGCAAAACATCACGTACGTGCAGAAAACGGCGCAGAGCGAGTGGCTGGTTCAGTGGACACCTCTGCGGCGCGTACCCTCCTGCTTCTGAGCCAGCCGTGTGTGTCCACACGGCCCTGTGTGTCCAGCGAGGGCGAACATCGGCCTCCCCTCCCAGGGGTGCAGGGCCACTGCCTTCTGGGGCCTCCCTTCGCCCCAGGCGGCACGCCCCGCACGCGCCCTATGCCCTTGTCCTTTCAGGAGACTCCACTGTGGCACCTGGGATGACAAGTAGATGAAGTCTTGTGCTGTTTCTGAGTTAAAGCCTGCGCTTCCTTGTAAGAACGTTATGTCCAAGGGAGCTTGGCCGTGAGTGTCCGCAGTGTGTGAGTGCGTGTGTGCATGAGGACGCGGGCGTGTCCACGTGGTGTGCACACATGTGCGTGAGTGCATGTCTTGGAGAGGCGCCCAGCTCTGCGCCTCACAGTGGAGCATTCTTCTGCCCGTGGCGGTGCCTGGTTGAGAAGGCTGCCACACCCGCGGGCCAGACACTTGTCAACACCCATTGTGCAGTCACCGGGCTCTGGGAGCCCCGTGCACCCCTCAGCCTCCCACACCACCACCACGGCCCGGCCCGGCCAGGAACCAGCAGGACATCCTGGAGGCCGCAAAAGACTTTGGAGCTTAGAGGGCCGGGATAGGTGGGGTTGCAGGGGTCCCTCGCCAGCTGCCCCCTGACTCGGTGGCATGGGACCCGCTCTGTCCTTAGGATTGTGCCCCACGCCCTGCTGCCCACTGACCCTATGCAGCCCTCCCCTCCCCACACTCTTCCTGTGGGGGTCAGCGTGAAGGAGACGCCCCCTGTGGGACCACCCTGTGTCCCGCCCCTCCGCGCTTGGGGCAGCTTCCTGCCTCCCTTTTTAGGTGGTTGGAATGGAGTTGATCTCTCCTGACTGCGTGGCTCTGGCCCATCCAACAGGTCATCTGTGTGGCCTCTGCTTGCTGGCACGGCCCTGTGTGTCCAGCGAGGGCGAACATCGGCCTCCCCTCCCAGGGGTGCAGGGCCACTGCCTTCTGGGGCCTCCCCTCGCCCCAGGCGGCATGCCCCGCACGCGCCCTATGCCCTTGTCCTTTCAGGAGACTCCACTGTGGCACCTGGGATGACAAGTAGATGAAGTCTTGTGCTGTTTGTTGCAGATGTGTGCGCAGGAGATGTGAGTCACCCACTTGGCAGTCATGGGCTTAGCGCTGTGCCGTGTGGGCTGGGCCTGCGGCCCCTGGGAAAAACAGCAGCAGAAATGACACTGCTTCAGAGTCACAGAACAGCAGCTGCTCTCCTCCCACCCCAAAAAGCTGGGGCTGCCTGGTGACCTGGGCCTGGTGACCTTGGCCACCCGCGGTGCGTGGAGGGCCTGCTGTCTACCTGCAGCCGTAGAAAGCTGCCTGGTGACCTTGGCCTATGACCTTGGCCACCCGCGGTGCTTGGAGGGCCTGCTGTCCACCTGCAGCCGTAGAAAGCTGCCTGGTGACCTTGGCCTATGACCTTGGCCACCCGCGGTGCATGGAGGGCCTGCTGTCCCCCTGCAGCATAGTGCTGGCCTGTGTGTGTGCTGGCCTGTGTGTGCGTGCTCCTTCAGGCTCTCGGGCTGCAGTGCCTTCAGGTGCCCCTGCCTGTTGTGGGGCGAGAGGGCAGCCGAGGGCAGGGCAGGAGGGTTATTATTTTGCCCTAGGACAGCAAAAGCCTCCATAAAGCCCCCACGGCCACCTCCTCTGGCTGCCCACCCAGGTCGGCTGGTCCAGGAGGGATGAGGCTGCCTTCGTGGCTCAGCTCAGGCAGGGCAGAGTCCTGTGCTGGCAGCGGGGTGGTCAGGGCCAGAGTCAGGCCACCCCGCCCACAGCGTGCGGGGCGCACGCTGCTCACACAGCTGTTTGGCGTTGGGTAGCTGGAGATGTCTTTTTATTGTACTTTATCTGTTGGTTGAGAAAATATATAATGCTGGACGCTTCCCATGGGCCCGGCGATGGTTTGAGCGCCTTTCTTGTTTACTGTAGTGGTTATAATCTAGTAGCACTGCAGAGAGGGTGGCGCGCAGGGCTGCACACGGGGCTCGGGGCTCAGTGCTCAGGTCCGAGCCGTCGGCACTCAGCTCGAGGCCGAGCGTACTGTCTGTGGGTCCCTTTTCTCCTGCTTATTTTTCACGTGGATAGAGGAATGGGCTCCGACCGGGCTCAGCTTGACTTTTAAACGGTTCGCGTGTCTTAGGTGTGGTGTCTTACCATCGGAGGTCAGCCTTGGGGTAGTGACGTAAGACGCCCCGTTCAGTGGCTCGTGGTTCTGTGGGTCCGCAGTGTGGGCTGGCCACGCTGGGTGGTCCTCCGGCCTCCTGGGGTCTCTGTCTGCTGCATCTGCCTGGTGAGCTGGCCTGGGCCTCCACTGGGATAGCTGGCCTCCGCTCCTGGCCCTGCAGCCTCACGGGTGGCCCGTCAGCCCAGGCTCCAGGCAGTTGTTGGCCCCTGCACTGGCGCCGGGCCCTGGTTGGTCAGCTCTGCTCTGTGTCTGCCAGCATGGAGGTGGCCCTGCTTCCCTCCCCGCTTGTGTGTCGCTCGGCATCTTTGCGGCCCACACCTACGGCTGCCTTCTTTGAGCAGCAGGAGCCCCTCGTGGGGCAGAAGGACACAGCTGGCCGAGAGTCCCGCTTCTCAGTGGGAAGAAGGTCTGGTTCAGGGTCCCAGCCCTCTCTTCCCATTAGGAACTCTGGGGGTCTCCAGCATCCACCCTCCCACCGTGGGTGCACCCAGGGGCCGGCAAGGGTGACGACGCGGACACACCGGGGCGGTGGCGCTGCTGCTCAGTGAGGTTGGGCTGCAGCCCCCGGCCTCGCCCAACGCCCGGCTCCCTCCTCCAGCTGGCAAACGGCTCCTTCTGTCCCTGTGGAGACCATACATGCCCTGACTCCCCTGCAGGCCCCTGGCTTGGGAAGGTGCTGCTACAGGGCCATGGCGAAGCCTGGGAGGTGATGCCCTCTCTCCCAAGGAACGCCGATGCCAGGCTGGCTGCTGGAGCCCGCGAGGCCTAGGCCTAACAGAGGGGCCCAGGAGCAAACCCAGGTTCCTCAGCATCTGTGGAAGGCGCCCGTGGGTGGGACGAGCCGGCAGGCCTTGCTCTAGCTGCTGGGCGCCAGGCCCCAGAGGTCACGCCAATACCTGGGCCAGTGACAGCTCCAGAGGTCATTCTGGGCCTGGAGGGCCCACCCTATGCAGCCTTCTTCACAGCAGGGTGAGGCCATTGGTGTTGCTGGGGGTGAAGATCTGCGCCCACTGGACCCACACAGGTTAGCTGTGCAGGCGAAGGGGCGGCTTTGCGCTCCACAGCCCAGCCTCGGCCCTCTGGGTTTTTTCCTCCGACACAGGGAGACTGGAATTATTTGATGTCACGGCAGCCAGGAGCGTAAAACTTAGGACGCCGTGTGCAGCGTGTGCCCTGGCCGGGCAGTGTTGGGTTGCAGACCAGCACACTGGATGCGCACTGCTGCCGAGGTAGTGGCTGGCAAACCACACGGTGACAGACAGGTGGGTCCGACACCCCCCTGGGCCACCGCTGCCCTTGGGCGCCAGACGCCAGGCTTGACAGCCTGGGTGCCCCGCACCTTCCTGAGTCGAGCAGGACGTGGGGCCAGCCGCACTCCTCCCTGTGGGGGCTCTGCCAGCGCCGAAGCCCTCCCCACCACACATGACATGGCATCGAGGGGCCTCGGGCCAAGGCAAGTCACAGAGAGCTGAAAGCCACAGCACAGCGAAGCTGGGTGCCAGGGCGCATTCATGTAACCCCAGAGCTTGGTGGCCAAGACGGAAGATCGCAGGTTCAAGACCAGCCTCAGCAACGAAGCGGGACTCCCCACAACCTAGAGAGATTGTTTCAAACAAGAAGTTTAAAAAAGGCGTAGGGGCGTGGCTGGGAGGTAGAACGCCTCTGGTCCAGTCCTAGTTCTGGAGCGTGCAGTGTCTGGCCGCGGTGCAGTAGCATTGTGCCACGCAAAGGACGGACGTGATCACCTCTTGGGGCAGGCCCCGGCAGGATGGGGAGGAGCCGTGTACCCTTCTGCGCTGTGATTCTGTGATACAGTCTTTTAGGCTAGAGGATAGAACGTTTTGTGTGTGTGTGTGTGTGTGTGTGTGTGTGTGTGTGTGTGTGTATTACAGTACTGGAGATTAAACCCGGGGTGCCCTACCTCTGAGCTCCACCCACAGCCCTTTCTGTGTATTTTGACAGGGTGTCACTAAGTGGCCCAGGCTGGGCTTGAGCTCGCGATCCTCCTGCCTGGCCCTTGAGTGGCTGGGGTGCCACCATGCCTGGGCAGTGTGTCTGTGCAGCTATTTCTTGGAAGCTTTCTATCGTCTCCTCACCTCACTGTCCCCTCTGGCCCTGGGCTGTGGTGGCTGCTGGTGAAGGGAGGCCTCTGGAGCTGGTGGGGGGCTGAGGCTCAGGGTCACGGGCTGCACCAATGACCACGAGGGGTAGATCAGCTCGGTCCCACCCGCCCCGTCAGCCTGCTTGGCAGACCCAGAGGACACCGGCTTTTACCACACGTCGTGGCCAGAACCTGACCAAGCGAGGGCCATGCCCCAGGCACGACTGCCAGGGGCCCTGAGGGCCGTGCAGGAGGCGCCCACGTGCCAGGTGGTTTTCTTGGCCAAATACATTGAACCCACAGTCATGGAATCAGACACGTGGATGAGACCTGGACTCTCAGGTCAGAAGGGTCCGTCGGATGCCCCGTGGCGGGAGGTCAGAAGGGCCCATCGGGGCCCCGTGGAGGGAGGTCAGAAGGGCCCGTTGCGCCCCGTGGCGGGAGGTCAGAAGGGCCCGTCGGGGCCCCGTGGCGGGAGGTCAGAAGGGCCCATCGGGGCCCCGTGGAGGGAGGTCAGAAGGGCCCGTTGCGCCCCGTGGCGGACAGGTCGCTGGGGCAGTGGGTCTGCCTCGTGGAAGTGCTGAAGTCGTTGGATGTGAGCTTGGGCTGCGAGTAGACCGCCCAGATGCTGGGGACGCAGGTTTCAGCGCAGCGTGCCTGGAGCCAGGAGATTGTAGCTCCCAGTTGATGCACAAAAAACATGAAGTCAGTTTTAAGTGTTTGTACGCATCTTGTTGTGGAACAGCAGGTCAGGGTGATCATGAGAGGCTTTTGTGTGTAACATCAAGCAGAAGGGACGGTGGGTGTTTGCCTGATCTAACATCCTGGGACTGGGGTGTGGTGGGAAGACCTTGGGAGCCAGCGGAACGCAGACTGCCTGGTCAGGGAGGCTTGCGGCCGAGCCAGGGCTTTGGCATGGGGGCCAATGGGGCTGTTCAATCACTGGGGTGCAAAGTCTGTTGGCTGCCTTGAAAAGATGGAGGTTTGCTAGGCATGGTGACACACGGTGCCATCCCAGTACTTGGAGGCTGAGACAGGGAGGACTGCAGGTCAAAGGGCAGTCTCTGCCATGAAGGGAGGCCCTCATGAACTTGGGAAGCCCTGTTTCAACAAATAAAAGGGCTGGGGGTGTAGCTCAGAAATAGACTGCTTCTGGGTCCAATCCCCAGTACCAAAAAGAAAAAGAAAAGGTATGCTGTAAATAGTCAAGTTTTATAACATGCCTGGATGTGTACCCTTTGCATATTTACACTTGGGTTTAGAAATTTAAAAAATCAATGTAAAATGGTCTAGGGAAAGCATTTTTAAGTGCTTTAAGGTGCCCCTTAAAGCATTTGCTTTAAGGGACACCTGAGCAGGGTCCTTAGGAGCCGAGCCTAGGTGTCTGACAGCCTGGCCCACAGGACTTTGGAAACTAGACTGGGGTGAGCGCTGAGGGAGGAGGGCTGCCTGGGCTGCAGGTCTGGGCAGTTAGTCGGCACCTGACCGTTTACCAAGGTCAGAGCTGGGCCAGAGAGGGAGCGGGCACCCCGCAGGGCTGAGAGCTGCAGCAGGCCCCTGCTGGCAGAGGCACAAAGGTCAGGCAGTGGTCTGCATGGGTGTTGGGGATGGGGGTCAGTTGGAAGGGCCCTGAGCGCACCCACCTGAAATCAAGGGATCAAACATGAGCCATTCCTTAAGGCCTGGGTCTGGCAGGAGCGCGCAGTGAAGTCGTGTTTTGACCTTGTACCTGGGGGATCCGGGTAGACATGGGTGATTCAGGCAGATGTCAACAGGGGGAAAGTTGGCAGATGGCCAGGAAGCTGGTCAGCCCACCAGCAGGACACCTCTTACTGGACCAAGGTGATGGTTTTGCTGCCACACTCAGCTCCAATAATTGGACGGGCCGCCCGCCCCTGGCAAGGTTCAGTCAGCCCGGAGTCACCCTCCTGCCGCTGGATGCCGGCAGCAGCTTCTCAGGCGGGAGAGCGCGGTGAGGAGGCTGCGTGTGTGAGCTCTACCTCGAGGCAGTGGGTTTTGAAGTCAGGTTCTTGTGCCTCAGGCCCTAGCGATGAGGTTGGTAGATCAGGGGCCCAGGACCCTGCTTTGAAGGTGTCACAGCTGATGCTGCAGTCTGTAAGCTGGTATGGGGGACCTGATGATTCTGGGCCAAGTGGAGAGGCCACGTGCCTCCACGTGGAATGGGGTGGGGTCACCCCATCCCTAGGGGCAGCGGGCTTCGAGAGCAGGCCAGGTGCCAAGCAAAGTCTGCAAAGCAGGCCTGCCCGCGCTGTCTTGTGATCTGGCCAAGTCTACCCTCTCGGTGTGAGAAGAGCGAGGCCCGGCTGGTGGGTGTGCTGAGCCAGCCCAGGGCTCTTCCCATGTGGGCAGCTACAGTCACACGGACATGGACTCACAGCCTGCGCAGGGACCTGGCTTTCTTCAGCCCCAGGCCCCGAGTGAGTCCGTCAGCCTCTCTGTGCGTCGGTCACAGAGGGTCGTGACAGTGTCCACACCACAGGGTTCATGAGGCTTTAATGAGGAGGACACGGCTGAAGCAGACCATGGGCTGTGGTCAGGCACCTGAGAAGCACTTGTATTGCCCCTGTTCTATTTGTTTTGTATTTATTTTATGTAAAAAATATAAAATAGAAAGCCAGGCATGGTGGTGCATGCTTGTAATCCCAGCATTTGGGAGGCTAAGACCGGAGGATCACGGTTCGCAGACAGCCTCAGCTGCTTAGTGAGGCCCTCTGAAACTCAGTGAGACCCTGTTTCAAAATAAAGAATAAAAAATCAGGCTTGGGGTGTAGCTCAGAGGTACAATGCCCCCGGGTTCCATTCCCAGTACCGCAAAAAAAAAAAAAGGTATATAATATATACTGTATTTAAAGTAGTTAGTTTTCTATCGCTGCCTCGTGAGTTTCCCAGCGCATGCTGACATACACCAGTGAGCCGTCTTCTTCCCGTTTCTGGCGCCCCGCTCCAGGGACTTGGCGGGGGCTGGGGCCTGGGGTCACCTGCAGTCTGACGGGGCTGGAGGATGTGCATCCAGGGCCCCATGGCGGCACGAGGGCAGCTCACCCACACAGTGCTGCATGTGTGAGCCACGTGTGTGTGTGGTGTGCGGCAGGGCCTGTAGCAGATGTGTGCAGTGCTGTGTGAGGTGTGTGTGTATCAGTGGCGTGTGTGGTAGGTGTTGCCAGGTGGTGTGGAGTAGTGGTGTGTGCTGTGTGCTCTCCACGCAGGGCTGCAGCAGGTCCAGGCCAACACGCCCAGGATGGGGGCGGGAGCAGGGGAGAGCCTGCATCCCGGGGTGCCCTCCTGCGCTGGGGTATGTAGTACGTATGGTGTGTGTGTGTGTGTGTGTGTGTGTGTGTGTGTGTGTGGTGTTAGCGTATTAGTGCTGTGGGGGGTGTGGCATGTGTGTAATTGTGTTGGTGTGTGTGCTAGTGTGTGAGTGTTGTGTTAGTGTGTGAGTGTTGTGTGTGGTGGTGGTGGCATATAGTATTGCACAAGTGCTGTGTGTGTGGCACGTGTGTAAAAGTATGTTAGTAGTGTCTGATGTTGCGTGAGTGCCTTGGCGTGTACATGGTGTCTATGCAGGGTGTGTGTGTGTGCCTGGCATAGTGTTAGTGGTGTGTGGTGTTGCGTGAGTGCTTTGGTGTGTACACAATGTGTGTGCGTGGTTCATTGTTAGTGTGCTAGTGGTGTGGTGGTCTTGAGTGCTGTGGCGTGCGTGTACAGTGTGCATGGCGTGTCTGAGGTGCACGGATGGCCAGGTGCCGCTGGCTCGTGCGGCTGTGGTGTGGAGTGCGCGGCGGGCTCTGTAGGCAGGCACTGCGCTGGGCGGACGGGGCTCAGCCAGCCCGGGGCCCTCGGCGGTCTGGCTCCACCTGGCCCGCCTGTGCACTGACCGCCGTCTCCGTGCTTGCAGGACCGCCGTTCTCAGCGAAGGACCGTGCGCCCGCCCCTGAGCAGCGACCATGGGCCTGCTCGCCTACCTGAAGACCCAGTTTGTGGTGCACCTGCTCATCGGCTTTGTGTTCGTGGTGAGTGGGCTGGTCATCAACTTCACCCAGCTGTGCACGCTGGTGCTGTGGCCCGTCAACAAGCAGCTCTATCGCCGGCTGAACTGCCGCCTGGCCTACTCGCTCTGGAGCCGTGAGTGTCCGTCCCTGCCCCTCCCACGCGCGGTGCCTCCATCCCCGATGAGGGGTCGAGGGCTGCCAGCCTGTGAGCGTGCACTCCTGGCCAGGGGACCCGTGGAGATGCGCTCACTGTGTGGCTTCACCGGGGTGACCGTGAACTCCCTTAAACCGCAGTGGTGGAGTTTCCTGCAGCTCACACAGGGCTGGGGTATCTCTAAACAAAAGCTGAGAGCGTGATCGGCCCAGCCGCCTCGCCCCAGCTGTAACCCATACGCAGCCAGTCCTTTGCACCTGAGCCCTGGCCTGTGTAGTCCCGGGGCGTTGTGACGCGGACCCCGGCGGCGGGTCGCTGGAGGACCGAGGCGAAGGCGTTGTGAGTGGTTATGTGGTGTGGCCGTGCGTGCCTCCATCCAGATGCGCCAGCACACGGTGATTTAGTCACAGACCAACTGGGCTCACTCGTCCTGGGCACACGGACAGGCCCGTCTTTGCAGGACTGCTTGGCAGTGGCCATCAGCAGCTTAAATGGTTCAGTTCTGACTCAGTTACTCTTCCAAACAAGAGTGCAGGCTGGGGAGATATGGGCAAGAGCGCACGCGTGCACAGGCGTCTTCGCTTCATCATTTTTATGTTGGCACAAAACTGGCAGAAACCCTCGTGCCTCAGTGGGACCAACCAGTGTGTCCCTGTGGAGCCCACACGGTCACCAGGAACAGGCAGTCTCTCCCGGTGGAGAGCCCTCTGCAAACACGTTTGTACATAAAAGAGTCTGGGACGCAGGAAAGCTGCAGTACACTAGCGTTTATATTAAAAAGACTGGCTAGGCGCAGTAGTGCAGTACTTGAGGCCAAGTGCCTCCCAGTACTTGGGAGGCTGAAGCAGGAGGGCTGCAAGTTCAAAATCAACACACAGCGACTTAGCAGCACTGTCTCAAAAGAATGGACAGGACCAGAGATGCAGCTCAGTGGTGGAATACCCTGGGATTCCGTGGCCAAACCACTTAAAAACTAGCTGTGGTGGCATGCACCTGCAATCCCAGTACTTGGGAGGCTGAGACAGGAAGATCACAGGTTGGAGTCTACCCTTAGCAACTTAGTGAGATGTTTCAAAAAACAAAAAAATAAACCAGGGATAGTGGCACATGCCTGTAATCCTGGTACTTGGGAGGCTGAGACAGGAGGATTGCAGGTTTGAGGTCAACCTCAGCAATCTAGCAAGGCCCTCTAAGACCCTCTTTCAAAATAAAAAAGAATGCCCCTGGGTTCAATCCCTAGTGCCACAAAAAATAAAAATAAAAAGTACCAGGGCTATAGCTCAGAGGTAGAATGCCCCTGGGCTCGGTCCCAGTACCACAAAGCGAGAGAGGGAAGAGACGCCAGGTGTGCACTTGGGCTCTCTCTTCTGAACAGCAGAGAGCAAGTCTCCTCCTGACAGCACACTGTAAAGATTAACTCGACACCAGGAGCAGGTGTCCAGTGGTGCTTAGAGGGATTTCTAATTGTTTAAAATCAGTGGTTGCAATATGCAAAGAACAGCTTGTTGTCTGGGTCTGAGGGCAACATGGAGACGCTCAGATGGTCCAGGAGCCACCATGCTGTGAGTGAAGTCACAGAGCCAGCCTGGAAGCCACACGCAGATGCCGCAGCAGGCACGGCGTCCCGAGGCCTGCGGAAGCCAGCCCTCACGTGGCAAGCTGGGGCGTAGCCCGCCCTGAACTAGACTCTCTGTGGGCCACCGACCGATCCCATGGTCCGCCCTTCTCCAGAGCAGCGAGGCGCACTCCGGGGAGAGTCGCCATGTCCATCTCGTGCGTCTCGGTTCACTGGCCCTCCCTGGCCTGGCCTGCTGGTTCTGAGCAGAGGTCCCAAGCTCTGGCCGGGGCACGTGCCACAAGGGGAGCATCCCGCAGGGCGTCTGATGAGAGGGACGTCGGTGGAGTCCTCCTGCCCGAGCTTGGGGCTTCTTCCCGCCCAGGCTCTGTCCATGTCCAGACACGTTCCCCTTAGAAAAGGCATGACGTCAGCCAGCGTGGTGGGCACGCTTGTAATCCCAGCGCTTGGGAGGCTGAGACAGGAGGATCGCGCAGGTTCGAAGCCAGCCTTGGCTACTTAGTGAGGCTCTCAGCAACTTAGTGAGACCCTTTTTCCAAATAAAGTATAAAATACGTCTGGGAGTAGAGCCTGGAGGGTAGAAAAGCCCCTGGGTTCCACCCCTAGTACCACCAAAAAAGAAAAAAAAAAAGAAAGAAAGACAAGGCATGGCATGGCCGTCGGTGTGCAGCCCGCACCTGGGGATGCTGGCTCACCACGTCCTGCTCACCACACGTCCTGCTCACCACCTGGAAGGGCTGGAAGCTCTGAGAGGCCAGAACTTGGGGAGCCCCGCACACCCTTCACCTCCAGCTCTGTGGGTGCTTCTGGCCAGGAGGCCAGAACCCAGTCAGGGCAGTCCCTGGTCAGCTGCGTGTGTGGGAACAGGGCTCTCCACGTCCTTTACAGCGTCGCGTATGCGTGTGGGGTGCCGGGTTGGGGCCCAGACCTCATGCTCTGTCCCACCGAGCCACACCCTCAGCCATTGTGTCCTGTACAGCTAGGCAGCTGGCACGAGAGCCTGCCAGCGCCTCGTGGACGAGGCGTTTCGGGCAGGCACACAGGAGGTGGTGGTTGTCGGCACGGCTCTGGCTTCTCTCTGCAGCAGTGTGATTGGAGGGTGTTCTAAGAAGGGGCATTGGCCAGGTGTGCGGGTGTGCATTGTAAGCCCAGCACTTGGGAGGTGAAGACAGAAGGATCAAAAAATAAAAAGAAATAATATATAAAAGGTATAGGGCTAGAGGTGTAGCTTGGAGATAGAATGCCTCTGGGTTCAATCCCCAGTACCAAGGAGGAAGAAGAAGAGGAGGAGGAAGAGGAAGAGGAGGAGGAGGAATAATATAATAATAATAATAGAGGGGTGTTTAGTCACAGAGCAAGTGCCCACAGAATGGCACATTTGTTGTCGGCCTAAAGGAAGGCACGGCTTTAACAGGTACCCTAAGCTAGCACCGTCCTGGAGGGTCTTGACCTTTGGCCCCCGTCACCGTATGGCCCTGTGTGTCTTCTGTGAACAGCAGCAATAGCTGGACCTGAGCACCGTGGGGTCCCCTGGCAGCTCTGGGAGAGCTGCGCCCACCCACTCGGCGATGGTGAGGGTCATGGTCAGGCCCAGCCTGCATGCTGGAGTCCCAGCGCAGGCCTCGGGCCTACACTCGCTGCCCCGCTTGTTAAACCAGTAGGTTGAACAGATTACCTCTTCTCGCACCAGAGGCAGCAAGCTTTGTAAACAGCCCCTCAAAGGGACAGATGCACCCTTCGCTGCGGCGCTGTTTACAGCAGCTGGGCAGTAGAATCAGCCCGAGACCACCCACAGAGGAGGGGTGAGGAAGTACGGGTGCCCGTGTGTGAGCTGGAGCGCGTCGGCACCGAGCAGGAAGGGTTTGCGGATGCGTGGGACTGCGTGGCTGGCCTCACGGGGTGAGGCAGGCCGGGGAGGGGTGAGCTGGGAGCTTCCGCTCACCTGAGGCCCCTAGGGCGGCGGCGTGAGGCCCTGGTGACCTGCCCTACAGCGCTGTGCCTGCCGGCTGGGCTCTCAGTGTGTGTGAGGCGGCTTGGCTGCTCAGTGTTCTGACTGCAGCTTACATAGAGGAAAAAGCCCTGTCTAGCTCCAGCAAGTGGCATTGGCGGCAGCAGTGGCCTGGGTCCCGCGTGGCAGGACCTTGCACGGAGCTGTCCTGGGCCCTCCTCCCGTTAGGCAGGAGCGGCTGGCACAGCAAGCGATCCTGTTGGTGTCCCTCCCGGGGGCCCCAGATGGGCAGGCAGAGCCTCCCCTCGAGCCCGCACGGCCTCCTCTCCAGGCAGAGCCTCCCCTCGGGCCCGCACGGCCTCCTCTCCAGGCAGAGCCTCCCCTCGGGCCCGCACGGCCTCCTCTCCAGGCAGCCATTCTGGGTGAAATCTGTCCAGCCTGTACACAGCGTGCTCCAGCACATCCTCACCCCAGAAAGAAACCTGGGGCCCCAGTAGTCGCCCCCGACTCCCCGCCCGCCCGCGGACGTGCCTCAGCCTGTCGCCGAGTGTGGTGCGCCCGGCTCCGGGCCTGCGTCCAACGCCACCCTCGCTGTGCCCGCAGAGCTGGTCATGCTCCTGGAGTGGTGGTCCTGCACCGAGTGCACGCTCTTCACCGACCAGGCCACGGTGGACCGCTTCGGGAAAGAGCACGTGGTCATCATCCTCAACCACAACTTCGAAATCGACTTCCTCTGCGGCTGGACCATGTGTGAGCGGTTTGGCATGCTGGGGGTGAGCAGCGGGGCCCGGGGGGCTGGGCGGGCCTGGGGTGAACAGTGAGGGTCCAGGGGAGGTCCTAGGGTGAGCAGCGGGGGCCTGGGGGGGCTGGGCGGGCCTGGGGTGAACAGTGAGGGTCCAGGGGAGGTCCTAGGTTGAGCAGCAAGGGTCTGGGGAGGTGACGGGGTGAGGAATCGGGGTCCCAGGGGCCTGTAGGGTACCCTGCATATTCCTAGCTTTTTCTTGGGACCAGCTATGAGTTTGTTTCTCATCCTTAACCTTTTTCTTCTGGATGCTTCCATCTGAGGCCCCACAGACTTACTTCGATAAGCCAAGTGGCCTCAGATGAAATTTAAGCTACACTTTTCTTTTCTTTTCTTTTCTTTTGTGGTACTGGAGTTCCTGGAAGCCCTTCTACCTCCAGGCTACACTCCCAGACCTATTTTTACATTTTTATTTGGAAACAGGGTCTCCTAAGCCAGCGCGCGCAGCTGGCTTCAAACCTGCGCGATCCACCTGTCTCTGCCTCCCAAGCGCGGGGATGACAAGCGTGCCCACCACGCCCGGCTCAGCTACACTTTTCATTGCAGCATTTCATTGCAGTCAAAGTCCCTGCAAGCAGGGGGTCCTGGGCCACCTCAGGGAGCCGGGTTGTCAGGACGGCGGCGCAGAGGCCGAGGTGCCACTGCCCCCTGGCACACCCGCCCACCCCAGGAGGGTTGGGCCCCGAGTAACTCCTCCTGAGCCTCAGTTTCCCCACCTCTAGGACAGCACACCTGTGCTCCCAGGTGGCGCTGGCCCAAGTGCCGCTCAGAGGCTAGGCCCTCCAGCGCAAGCTCACACTAGGAAACCGCGGCTCTAGAGAAGCCGGAGGCCCCCCGGGCTGGATGAGGGCTGGCTCCGCTTCCTGTCTGGCCAGGCCCCCAGCTCCATGTCTGGTGTGCACCAGTGGCCTCTCCCTCGCTCCCTTCCTGCAGAGCTCCAAAGTCCTCGCTAAGAAGGAGCTGCTGTACGTGCCCCTCATCGGCTGGACGTGGTACTTCCTGGAGATCGTGTTCTGCAAGCGGAAGTGGGAGGAGGACCGAGACACTGTCATTGAAGGGCTGAAGCGCCTGGCTGACTACCCCGAGTACATGTGGGTGAGTGCGCCTTGGGTGGGGGAGCTGGTGCCGCTCAGGCCGTCGCCGCCTGCCACGCGCATACACACGTGGACACGCGTGTGTGCAAGCCCACCCTCAGCCTGCAGCGCTGGAGGGCCTGGGAGGCAGAAGCGGGCACGGCGGCCCGTCCCCAGACCCGGCTGTGCCCGCTCAGCGTGCGTCCTTGTGCCTCTGTGGAATCCCTTTTTCTGTTCTATTCTTGGAAACCTGGCTCCTTTATTCATTTTTTTGTGTATAAGGTACTGGGGATGGAACCCAGGGACATTCTACCCCTGGGCTACACCCCCAGCCCTGTTTTATTTTTTGTTTGGACACATGACCTCGCTGTGTTGATGAGAAAGCCTCATTAAGTTGCTGAGGCTGTCCTTGACCCCGTGGTCCTCCTGCCTCCGCCTCACCCGGCTCCTTATTAGCCTTCTGACGCCGTGTTGTGGGGAGTGGATACCGTTCACTCTGATCAGTGCTGCTGCCCAGAGACACCTGCAGGCCCCGCTCCTGGCTGGCCTGCTCTTTAGGGAGAGCCATGAATGGATTTGTGAGCCTGGGCGCATATCGCAGCCCTGGAATAAAACCGCATTCAAGTCCTGCCGCGAGCCTGTCGGGGTGCTGCTGTGGCTCTGGCCCGCGGGCCCAGCAGTGAGTGCTTCTCTGCTCCAGGAGGCACGTGAGGCCCAGCGCACGCTTGCGTTCCAGCCACGTGCCCGGAGCAACCGCTTGTCCCGTGTTCCCTGCCCTAGTTCCTGCTATACTGTGAAGGGACGCGCTTCACGGAGACCAAGCACCGCATCAGCATGGAGGTGGCCGTGTCCAAGGGGCTGCCCCCTCTCAAGTACCACCTGCTGCCGCGGACCAAGGGCTTCACCACTGCGGTCCAGTGCCTCCGGGGGACAGGTGGGGGCCCGGGATGGACGGGGGAGCAGGGGCAGATAGGGTGCTGAGGTAGACGGGGGAATGAGGACAAGTGGGGGCCCCGGCAGATGGGGAAGTGGGGATAGGTAGGAGCCCAGGACAGACTGGGGATCAGAGACAGATAAGGGCCGAGATAGGGGGAGTGGGAAGCGGACAGGCATGGAGCAGGTGATTAAGTGTGTGAACATGAGAGACGGGACGCTGAGGCCCTGTGGGAGCCACACCCATGCAGGCAGCACGGGTGCAGGCCAGATTTTTTTGTGTGTGTGTGTGTGTGTGTGTGTGTGTGTGTGTGTGTGTGTGTGTGTTACTGGGGATGGAACCCAGGGGTATTCTACCTCCAAGTCACACCCCCAGCCCTATTTTTTATTCTATATTTTGAAACAGGGTCTCACTGAGTTGCAGAGGGCCTCACTAAGGAGCTGAAGCTGGCCGTGAACCGCGATCCTCCTGTCTCAGTCTCCTGAATGTGGGGATTACAAGTATGCGCCACCACGCCCGGCTCAAACTTTTTTTTTTGAGGTGATAATATGCTAGTGAGTGGAAGACAGTTAAAGTATTAGTAAGACGTCTATAATGGAAAACTTATAACGAAAGCCTCTAGTATATTGATCTGAAAGGATCAAATAGAAGAGGGTGAAGAGCGCGGAGGACAGGGGCAGCGGCATGGGCGCTGCGCCCAGCTGGGGCGGGCGCCGCCGGCCACTCACACTGCCCCCCCACAGTCGCAGCCGTCTACGACGTGACCCTGAACTTCAGAGGGAACAAGAGCCCGTCCCTGCTGGGGATCCTCTACGGGAAGAAGTACGAGGCGGACATGTGTGTGAGGTGAGCACCGGCCAGGCCAGCCTGCGCGGGCCGCACCTCTGCGGCTCGGGCCACCTCAGCGCCGGCCTGGGCCCGTGGCTGCCCTTTGGTGCTCCCAGTCTCTTTGGCTCCTAAAGAGAAGACCCACCCAGATTGCAGCCGGACGGTCCGGGGCTTCCTGGGACGGGCTCAGGGCTCTCTTCGTCTGTCTCGTCTGCACAGAAGAGATGTGTGTTGGAGTATATGTTCAAGCACCCACCTCCTGCCTCGCTCAAGTGGTCCAGAAAGGCAGGCCTTCCTCCTGTGCTCATGAGACCCAGCGTGGCCGGCACCTTCTGGGTCCCTGATTGCCACCCAGGGCTCACTGTGGTCTGCTGACCGTCAGGTGGCAGCGCTCTTTTGTGCCAGTGTTGCTAGCTGGAGCCCATAGAGATTTACAAACGAACACCCCAGCCTCTGAGCACACTGGAGAATTCCCAGGAGCGGCTCTGGCCACACAGCACGCGGCGGGCTCAGAGCCCCACACAGGGGCTTAGAATGGGCCGGCTAACTGGAGGAGCAGGCTCGCTGGTTCCATCCAGGTCCGCTCGGGGACCCGGGGCCCTCCCTCTCACTCTCAGCCTGGCTGGGTGCTGGCACCCTGGGGCCCCAACGGGCCAGGTGGTCAGAGTGTTCATCAGCTTCCTACTCCTGCAGCAAAACCCAAGATGGCCCCCGCGAAGTCAGGGTTTGTTGTGGCTCACAGCTTGGGGGTTCAGTCCAGGGTTGACCGTCCTGTTGCTAGGCCCACGGCTGCACATCCTCATGGCAGGCAGGAACTCGCAGTGCAGTGGAGGGGAGAATGAGAGGCCACCCCTCCTCCAGGGCACGCCCAGTGACCGAGGCCCGCCTCCTTGGGGTTCCGCCGCCCCCCAGCAACACTTCCTAGGAACGCAGGGGTCTTGGGAGAACATTCGAGGCCCAGACTGTGTCCACTCGACCACAGCCCTGGCCGCTGAGGCTCTCGACGTCTCCAGAGGCACCCTTGGGCAGGGACGCTCCTGTCCTCGGTGATCAGCCACTGTCCCGCCGGCCTGTGGCCCGGCAGCCAGGCTCAGCGCCTCCAGGTGGAAACTCAGCTGCGGCTTGAGATGACCTCTTAGCGTGTCTATCTCCTCGCAGGTTCAAGGCCAGCCTCAGTAACTTAGCAAGGCCTCCGACGCTTACTTCATTACAAAATGAAGACTAAAATAGGGCTGGGGTGAAGCACAGAGGTGGAATGCCCCTGAGATCAATCCCTAGTACCAAAAAAGGAAAGAAAATTAAAATGAAAAGACACTTTCAGTCATGCTATTTCCAGAGAATGGACCCGTTGAGAAAGACTGGGGCCCGTGGAAGCCCGTCAATGGGTGGGCGCCTCCGGGGGAGCTGGAGGCGGGCTCTGCCGAGCAGGACCCCTCCGCCCCCAGTGCCCTCATGCTCCAGGTGCGCTCAGTGGCTGCCTGAGAGGAGCTGCCTCAACATTTGTTTTAAAGGCTGAGAGTGAGTGGGTGTGGTGGTGCACACCTGTGATCCCAGTAACTGAGAGGCTGAGACAGGAGGGTCCCGGGTTCAAGACCAGCCTCAACAATGTAGCAGGACTCAGCAACCTAGAGAGACCATTCCCAAACAAAAATAAAAAGGCTGGAGGTGTGGCTCAGAGATGGAATGCCTCTGGGGCCAATTCCCAGTACCAATAAGCAAGCAAGCAAGCTGGCAGCAAGACCCAGACGGAGTGGGCAGGGCCACCCCGCACACGCCGATCATCCCCTGGCCTGGCCGCTGTCCTGCCGTCACTGACTGAGTCCTTGTTCTCCATGACAGGAGGTTCCCTCTAGAGGAAATCCCAAAGGATGAGAAGGGCGCAGCGCAGTGGCTTCACAAGCTGTACCAGGAGAAGGTAACGGTGCCCGCCCCCTCGGGGCCCCTCTCCTGAGCAGGCTTCGCAGGATGCAAAGGCACCGGGAGCTCAGTGGCTGAGAGGAAGCCACCACCGCTGCAGGGGCCCCGATCGCACCCTGTCCGCACATCATGCTCAGGGCTGAGCCTCCGGATAATCATACACGTGGACACATGTTGACTTCATTACACGCACACACTGAGTAAACCTGAGAACGTAGGCCAAAGAAAACAATAAGCAATAGCAGAAAGTGTTTAAACAAGTCAAAGCTACAGAAAAACAAATCACTTGCACCAAAAGCTTTTTCTTTTGGGGCGGCAGGGGTACTAGAGATGGAACCCAGGGGCATTCCATCTGAGCAACACTCCCAGCCCTAACAGGGTCTCACTGAGTTGCAAGGGGCCTCCCTAAGTAGCAGAGGCTGTCTGCACCGCGATCCTCCAGTCTCTGCCTTCTGAATGCTGGGATTACAAGTGTGCACCACCACACCTGGTCTGAGCATTTTATTTTATTTTATTTTATTTTATTGGTGGTACTGGAGGTGGAACCCAGAGGCTTTCTACCTCCAGGCTATACTCCCAGACCCATTTTATACTTTATTTGGAAACAGGGTCTCACTAAGTTGCTGAGAGCCTCACTAAGTAGCTGAGGCTGGCTTCAAACCTGCGTGATCCTCCTGTCTCAGCCTCCCAAGCACGGGGATTACAAGCGTGCGCCACCACGCCCGGCTAGTCTGAGCATTTTAAATATAAGATTAATAAAATAGAAAACCTCAGAAAAGGCTGTTTTGATACTGGGGATTGGACCCGGAGGCATTCTCCCTCCAAGTACACCCCCAGCCCGATTTTACTTCTTATTTGTAAACAGTGTCTCACTAAGTTGCCTAGGGCCTCCCTAAATTGCAGAGGCTGGCTTCGAACCTGCGGTCCTCCTGTGTCAGCCTCCCAGGTTCGGGGATTACAAGCAAATGCCGACCACGCTTGGCAAGACAGATCAATTTTAAGGATGATGGAAATATTAGGAATACAAAAGGAGTCACAACTAAAAAACAGCGAGTAAAGTAATTTGAAAATAGTATGACTAACTTTCTCTATGATAAAACTGCTCCAAGTGGGTGCGGAGGGACTCGCCTCAACACACGGCCGGCCACGCGTGCCCACAGCACCAGGCTGCATGGGGCCAAGAGCCCTTCCCGAGACCCAGAGCAAGACGAGGAGCCACTCTGCCATCCTCATTCAGTGGGAGCTTTAGCTCAGGCAGTTGATCAAGAAGAAAAAATAAAAGAGCCACGCCAGGGATGGTGGCACTCCAGGTAGCCATCAGATGACACCTTTAATTCCAGTCCTGAGATAGGAGGACCACAGGTCAGAAAGGGCCGGGGTGTAGGTCAAAGGTAGAACACCCTCGGGTTCAATCCCTAGTACCAAAATAAATAGATAAAAATAAAAAGTCCAAATTGGAAAGGAGGAAGTCAGAAGTCAAGTTATCCCTATCCCTGTATGCAGACCTTACATATAGAAAAACCTAAAAACTATAAAAAAAATCATTAGAACTGAGTATCAAATTCAGTAAAGTCATAGAATACAAGGTCGATATACAAAACTCACTACTCTCTATATACCAATAATGATCTAGCTGAGAGAGAGGTGGATAAAGCAGCCCAGTTTACCATACCCACAACACCCCACAAACAAAACCAAGGGGTACACGTACCCTGGACCACTTAGACTGCTGCCGGCTCCTGAAGGCCCCGTGCCTGGTGTGGTGCCCACCACAGCAGCCCCTGGCCACGAGGCCGCCGTGTGGCCGGGACAGCTGTGTCCATCAGCAAGCTGGATGAGGCTGCCTCCTACCTTTCTCCTATAGAACACAGCAGTAGAAAGTTGAGTGCAGAAAATAAAATAGGAGGGCATAAAAACATGGCCTCCCACTTCCCCGGGCCGCTCCCGGCAGCTGTGAATCTTTCCAAACTTGGCCTACGTGCACGTATGCTAGTTGTACACACTTAAATTTCTGTGGTACTGTATTGTACATTAACCTTTCCTGTCAGAAAACCCAAAATACCACACACGCGTTTCCTTGTCAGCGTGGCACTGCACCGGCGTGCGTGAGGAAGAGGGCTCCGTGGCGCTAGCCCTGGCAGGCTCTCCCTGGCCATGCCCTCCACCTGAGGGGCCTTCGCAGCCTCTAAATGCTCAGTGTCCTGGGGCAGTCGCCTTGGCCGGCTCCAGCTGCACCCCACCCTGCTTCCACCCTCCCAGAGCAGAGATTAGGACATGTTCAGCGGCCAGTGCGTTAGGGTTTGTGCCGGGCCTGACACCCTCGCAGGCCCCGCCCATCGCCCCTACACCTCGTACTCAAGAGGAGCGGTGGACGGGCCGAGGTCCCGCCAGCCGCACGCCGGGTGCTCCCTGCTGTGGACAGCTTGGCTGGCTGTTTCCTAGCAGATTCCTGAGCCAAGGGGGTCGTGGGATGTCCTGGGTTTGTGCGGTGCCAGCTTCCGATGCTGCCGGACCTCCCACGGCCCAAAGGCTTTGTTATTTACGGGGGTGGCACCTCTGCTGTGGGTGGAAGAGTTCTCTTCTGCAGGAAAGTATCCCAGAGAGACCTCACTGACTTTCCTTTTCCGCGCTCAGGATGAGTTACAAGAGATGTACACACAGAAGGGCGTGTTTCCTGGGGAGCAGATCAAGCCCGCAAGGAGGCCGTGGACCCTCCTGAACTTCCTGTCCTGGGCCACCATCCTCCTCTCTCCTCTCTTCAGCTTCGTCCTGGGCGTCTTTGCCAGCGGATCCCCCCTCCTGATCCTGACGTTCCTGGGCTTTGTGGGAGCAGGTAAGGAACACTGGTGCCGACGGCCGCAGCTGTGTCTGGCCACTGCCCAGGCCTGTGCGCCTTGTAGGGGCCCCTGTGGAGGTGGCTGCACAGCTAGAGACCTCGGGGCCGTGTCCTGGCCCGCTTGCAGCCTCGCCCTGAAGCCTGGGCGCCCGGGGGACCCTGGGGAGAGGCTCTTTCAGGCTGACGGGACATTCTCATCTTCAGCTGCCTGCTGGCTGTCGGCGACTCGCTTCCTGGTGCCTGGCCCTGAGCGCTGTGCCAGGCACCCCTGAGTCTCAGGTCCCATGGCTGAAAGATGAGTGCCCACTGTGGATAGATGGGGCTTCTGAGCATGGACAGTGTCCATCTGTACTGCCCCTCAGCTGCCCCCAGGCGCACCGCCCTGGCTGGCTCCTCCCTGGCCCTCACAGGGACTGACATCTGTCTCGGGCAGCCTGTTGACCCTGGACCACCACAGAGAACAGGACTCAGCAGGTCACACCCCGCTGCGCGCTGGGCCAGTCTGTTGCCGCCTCCCATGCCAAGGGGGCACGCCGTGGGTCCTGTCTCTGGCCCAGCAGATGGCCTCAGCCTGCCAGGCAGCCCTGCCCCCAGCTCAGGAGCAGCAGAGGCTGGCCCCTGGCTCGGGCGGGCGGCAGGAGACGGCTGAGGCCGGAGGAGAGCGCCCTGCCCGTACATGGCAGGGCAAAGCCGTCGTCTAATCTCTTCTCTCTCCTGTCTTTAAAGCTTCCTTTGGAGTCCGCAGACTAATAGGAGTGACTGAAATAGAAAAAGGCTCCAGCTACGGAAACCAGGAATTTAAGAAAAAGGAATAATTAATGGTTGTGATTGAACGCACATAACCTGACGTGGTGTCCAATTAACTCGATTAAAGCAGAACGACAGAGCGAGGGGAAAGAGACACTTAGAAACTATTTTTCTTATTAACTGGTGACTAATATTAACAAATAAAACTTGAGCCAAGAGCAAAGAAGTGACAAGGCCTGCGGGGCAGACGCCAGCTTGCACCTGCACCGGGCCCGCCCGTCGCCGCCGCTGGGACCGACTCCCAGAGGATGGCCGGGCTGTGGGCTGTGGGCGGCCCTGCCACGGCCCGGCCAGCGCCCTCCAGAACAGCTCCAGGGGGCCGCTGGCCACTTGCTCTTCTTAAACTTAGATCGAGGTTTTGTTTTTATCGGTTATTTTGGGAGCCTCTCCTGGCCCTTCACCTCTTCCCAGCACCCAAACACTGGCTCTTAAATTTCTTACTGTCTCCTTGGAGCGGGGTGACTGGGCGCCAGCCCCCCAAGAGCACGCTCACCCCTCTCTGCCTGGCACCTTGGCTTCTAGATGGGGGCGCCGAGGAGAAAATGCTCTAGTGATAAGCACACACTGAATGTAAGTCAGACCGACTCCTAGCAGACGGCCTCGCCCTGCCCTCCCCGTCCTTCCTGCTCCCCTTCACCTGCGTGTAAATACCTTCCATCTCTTTTTAAAGTGAATGAACTCCCACCCCACCCCGGAGCTCACGAAATGCAGGGTCCTCATGCTCCCAGAGCTCCCCACCCCTCCCCCTATGTGTGCCACCGGGCTGCGCCCCCTCGCAGGGCTGGGCTGGGTGCGCTGGGCCCCAGGGCAAGAGCCCAGGGAGCTGAGCCCAGGGCCAGAGAGGCTGCAGAGCTCATGGGAGGCTCTGTGGTGAGCCGCCCAGCCTCCCTGCAGAGGCTCCTGAAGACTGTTAGTGCTGACCTGCTGTTAGCCAGGCCCGAGCTTGGCTGGGGTGGGTGCCTCCCCCTGTTGGGTCCTCGGGGAGGGCCTCCCTCAGGCAAGGCCCAACCCCCAAGTGTCCGCCAGAAGAGGACAAGGACCCCACTCCTGCCCAGTGAGCACAGGGGCCCTCTGGCCCACCCAGAAAATGCTGCGTGCAGCTGGGGGTCCTCTAGAGAGCCCAGCGCTCGAGCCAGCCCCGTCTCACCCTGTGCTCTCCACCGGCTCTCCCAGTCACACTCCCGTCACCATTTAGCAAGGGGGAAGCAGGTGTTATCTCTGATAGATTGTAACCATCACTCTGAATAGGGCAGATTGAGTTTTCGAGGAAAAACAGAGGAAAGAGACTCAGAAATTACAAACTAAAATGAGAAGATCATTATGCATGCGCCCTAGGTGTCCAGGGGAGGCTGCTCAGGTGACCGAGCCCTCTGGAGACGCAGCCCGCTCCCTGGTTGGGGAAGGGCGGCAGCGGTGCGTGCCGGGCTCAGCTCCCCGGCAGGGAGGCGCCTTGGCCTGCTCCCTGGCCCTGCTGGCGCGGCCTCCACCACCACGCTGCTTTCTTTCTCTCCACACTGTCCCGCTCATCCGTCTTCCCACGTGGCTCCGGCCGTGTCCTTCACTAGGTCACTCTGACCCGAGACACCCTACAGGAAAGCTGTCAGGGGCAGCGTCTCGCACTGCATGACCTTTGCGCTGAGTGGACAGATCTGGCTTCCCAGAGATGCCCCCTTTGAGATGAATCTATAATGTCTAAATTCTGCACTGAGTCTATGAATGGACTGTGAGGAATCCGGGGCGCCGGCCCTCGGTCTCCAGGGTCCCTGCGAGTCCCAGAGCTTAGCGTGTGCGTCGGACACCAAGCCTTCTGAGAGCAATAAAATCTACACCATGAATGTTTGGGTTTTTTTTCTTTTTGGGGGTGGATTTTGCTTTGCATCTGCTTCAGAAGGAAAGGGGGAGGAGACCTCCTTTGGTTTTTTTAAAGATTAAATGAATCTCGGACTCGTGCTTTTCTCTTTTTCTTTCGCCCTGCTGCTGAGCTCCGCCCTGGCTGATGCTCCATCCGGATTCGGGCCGAGTGTCGGCACTGGGTACTCACGGCCCGCAGACAGGCTGTGCTGGGCGCGGTGCTGGGCGCGGTGCTGGGCGCTCGCAGCCTGGAGCGGCGGCCGCCCTCTGAGGCCGCCCGTGGCTCATGGTGCTCTCCAGAGCCTGCCCCCAGGAATCCCAGGCAGAGGCCAGGCCCTGTGTGGGGACAAGTCTCCTGGGGCCACGTCCCCAGAGCCTCTGCCCACCCTCCTCATCGTCCTCCCAGACACGTCGGCCAGTGGAGCTCACGTGGGTCCTGCGCCTCCCAGCCAACGCAGACCCGGATCCCGTGTTGAGCTGGGCAGGAGCAGGCACGCCTCCTGGGCCCTGGTGGGCATTCCAGAGGCTTCTACGATATCTGGCATTTTTTGGTAACTTGGGGAGCTTCTGCTTCCCCTCAAGGGCCTTTCTCTGAATGTTGTAAGCAGAGGATGGGCAGGGCTGAGGAACGCCATAGACTGGGAGTGCCATCTTTCCTCCAGAAGAAGACCTTGGGGAGGGTCTGAGGTGGCTGCCCATTGGTGAGACCTTTAACCCAGAGAAAGAAGCCACACTGGTGGCAAGCCCCCAGATACACAGCCCTCCCTGAGATGACCCAGGTCCCCGTCCTTGAGAAGCACAGGCCCCGTTTGAAGAATTGAGCACTGAGTATCTAGACCCCTAACTAAGCCCTTTCTTGTACAAATAGCCAGGCGCCATCGAGGCAGGTCATGGCTCTGCCTTGCGGCCCATCCCCCGTCACTGCGGCGAGAGCCTCTCCTGACACTGACCTGGGGGGCGAGTCACTGAGCTCTGAAGTTGATCTGAGGAGGGCAGTGTTTAGACCGGCCATGTGTCACGCTCACACACAGGTCAAGGGATGCCCTGAGGCCATCTGCGCCCAAGTGAGAAGCAAGCTGTGTCAGGTTCAGGACAGATGACGGGTTCTTTCTGCATGTCGCTCTGTCCCTACCTGAGACGCAGGACAACCCAAATGCAGTCTACTCACCCTGCCGACCTTCACCTGAGCCGGGCCCTGTGCGTCACTCGTGCCGTGGACGCGTCACTGCAGCTGCATGCATTTCCTGCCTGTGACGCGTCATGCCCGCCCTGACACAGCTCCCCGCCCTCCGCAGTGTAACTCAGCTCAGGGGTAACACAGACAGCCTGACACGCCTGCCTGCCTTCTTTCTGGAAACAGCATGTCCCTGGCCCGCGTGCTGCCCCTCCTCTAGGGGGCTGGTCCCCAAACCAAAGGCAAGCCACCCCAGAGCTCCTCGGGCTTCACTGGCCATGCTGGCCCGGCGCGACTGGCCCAGAGCCCTGTTCGTCTATGTTGGGGCCAGGAGGATGCAAGAATACTGGGGCAGGTGTTGGTACAATGTCACACTGTGAGCTGGAGAGTGGGGAAGACACGTGTGAATCCAGTCTGATTACAAGCCTTGGCTGCTTGTTGATTCAGGGAAAATGGTGGCACCCTTGGGGACTGCTGGGGGGTGCTCCAGCAAGAGCACTTCCGGGAGCCCCAGACGTCACCGGAGAGGTTGACGGCGTCGGCCCAGGCGACCACAGCAGCATCTGCGGAGGACCGCGTCCTGCGAAGTGGCGAGCTTTCTACCGACGAGGCACTGGCAGGCTTTGTTAGTTTTCCAGTTTAACTTTTTGTTGCAGAAGCATTTGGACAGAACTGTGAAGGCCGCTCGCGGAAACACTAAATTGTATTCAGTTAAAGTGGAGCTACTTGGCCCACTGGGCGTGCGTCCGCTCTACTTGTACTCACTGTCTTGGAATCATACGTAGTGACAATCGGGAGTTCCTCGCCTCGGTGCCGGACGCGCCTGGCTTCCTAATCGTAACGATCGCCAGCAAGCACTGTAACTGCACATGAGCATCTCTGGAAAACCACGCCGGCCACTGACTTCAGGGCTGCATGGGGCAGACATTCGGGGTTCTTTTTCTATTACTGAAAAATTGCCATACCCTCCGTGGGCCGGGTCCGAAGGGATTCTCTGTATACAGGGTGCAAATGTATTCTATGGATGTTTCCTTTTGTACACTTCATTTTTACAAGTTTTGCTACTCACGAGCTTTATGTAGTTGAGGAGAGAGGTATTTTCGGTCTACAGAAACTTGTTGGGGGGGGATAACAGACTTTCCAGGCCCGTGTCCCCAGGACTGGCCGTTTGCTGCTATGCAAAGACCTCTACGCGGCACGGGCGGCTGCCTGCGCGGGCGTAGCTCTTGGGGTGGTATTCTCCAGGTCAAATGCTGCAGACATCACCCTTGTTGATTACAAATGCTGCTGTGAACGGGGATAAAGTATCCATAATATAAGAGAAAACGACTCTGCCTCCGTTTGTCGCCTTATTTCTGGTCTGCGTAGTTTTCTTCCCAGGGGACATGAAGGGCCACCAGGGCCTCGCTCTCCCTCGGGCTGACGCCATGGGCTCTCGCTCTGCACAGAGGCCCGGCAGCTGCAGCTCCGTCCTGGGCTCTCAGGCCGTGCCAGGTACTTTCTGGAGGGGACTTGAGGAGAGGGCTGGCTGTGGAATGGGCCCGGGGACCCACTGTCCAAAGGCGGGATTTTAAAGCCATCGAGGACAAAAAGGTTTTCCAAAGTAGCATGTGTATGTCCCAAACTACTTTTTATTTAAAAAAGAAACTAATCCTGTGAAGAAAAACAAAGGACCCCTTCTTATTAAGAGAGAGAACAGCCGGGCGTGGTGGCGCACGCTTGTCATCCCAGCATTTGGGAGGCGGAGACAGGAGGATCCAGGTTCACAGACAGCCTCAGCTACTTAGTGAGGCCCTTTGCAACTTGGTGAGACCCTGTTTCAAAATAAAGGATAAGAAATAGGGCTGGGGGGGCATAGCTCGGAGGTAGAGTGCCCCTGGGTTCCAGCCCCAGACCAGTAAAAAAATAAAAAAAAAGAGAGAGAGAAAAGCTGAGTTTGGAGGCACACGCCTATAATCCCTGTACTCGGGAGGTTGAACTAGGAGGGCCGCAGGTTTGAGACCAGCCTCAGCAACTTACAAGACCCTGTTTAAAAACAAAAAATAAAATGGGCTGCAGATGCAACTTGGCAATAGAATGCTCCTGGGTTTAATCATAGAACCACAAAAGAGAAAAGGAGAAAACGAGAGCCGTCGTACAACCAAGAGGTGCTCCAGGCTCTCATGGTCTGTCTTCCAGAAGTAAGGCTGACTCAGACTCCTGCTTCCTTCCTCTCTGAGGGATGGCCTCTGATCACAGCCCCTTGACGGTGCTGGTGCTGACAGTGACCGGCCCGGCTTGGGCTCCTCAGAAGCTGCACGGCTCACACGTCTGTTCACACTTAGCAAGATCCTGTTTCAAAAGAAAAAAGAAAACTCTTCTAACCAGGGATCTCAGACCATTTAAAATTGTTTTTATTAGCCAGGCGTGGTGGCGCACACTTGTAATATCCGCGCTTGGGAGGAGCAGACAGGAGAATTGCGCAGGTCTGGCCTCCACACACGCCCTTCAGTTTTCATTCTGTAGCTGCAACCAGGCGTATGTCATACCGTCCCTCTGTCCCCAAGCCCCTAAACCTCTTGCACATGTCAGGTGATTCAGCAGCTCCTCCTCATCCTCCTTGTCCTCCCCTTCCTCCTCGTCCTCCCCTCTCCTCCTCCCCTCCCCTTCTTCTTCTCCTCCTTCTTCTTCTTTCTTGATGCTAGGGATTAAAACCAGGGGCATTCCACGCCTGAGCTATACCACCAGCCCTACTTTTATTTTTTATTTTGAAGCAGGGTCTCACTATATCGCAGAGGGCCCCACTAAGGAGCTGAGGCTGGCCATGAACCTGCAGTTCCTCCTGTCTGAGCCTCCCAAGTGCTGGGATTGCAGGTGTGCCCGCCATGCCCGGCTGGCGTCATGCTATTTTAAACATGCTCGGTGTTTTCATTTAGAATAGGTTGAGCATGTCCGATCTGAAAGCCCAAATCTGAACTCCAAAATATGAAAGGTTTTCAACACTAAGTAGAAAGTTATGATCTACTGATCTCACGTAACAGTCACAGTAGAAACCCAGGCACATTAAAATACGGTGTGCAGTTGCTTTCAGACTCTGGAGAAGGTGTGTAGGAGACATAAAGGAATTGTATGTTTAGACTTGGGTCCTAGGTCAAAGACATTTCAGGATGTGTTTACAAATATTCCAAACTCTGGGATCTAAGACATTTCTGTAGTCCCAGAGCTCTTCAGTTAAGGAGCAGTCGGCTCTGGTCCACACGTCTGATCCTCGTCACAGTGCTTGAAGCCTTGTGGAGCCCTCCCGTGATGGGAGAGGTGGCTGGCCTTTGGCTAAAGAGCTCATTGGCCAGGAGGAGCCCTGGCTGTGCACCGTGAGGCACCTGCGGATTCCCAGTGGAAGCGTCGCCTTCATCCGCAAGCCAGAAGCCCCCGTCCAGCAAAACCGAGGCTGCAGGGGAGAAAAGCCCCAAGTTTACAAGGAGATTTCTGGGGCTGGTGGCGGGAGGAGCTGGATCCCGGTCTGCGCTCTGGTTCCTGGACACTGCACCCAGCCACTGTCTCCTGGGGTTCGGGACTCCAGCCCCCGGGTAGTATCTGCCCGGCTGCTCTGGCGACGTGGGGCCTGTGCGGCAGCTCTCTTGCTATAGGTCTCTCAGTGCGAGGCTGTGCCACTAGTAACCCGGTAAGCCCCCACCAAGGGACTCTGAGAGCCGAGTGGGCAGGGAAGGCCAAGCCCACCGCTGGAACAGCTGCCCGCCTGCACGGACCGGATCTTGTGGTACCGATCTGCCCCCACATGGCGGGTTGAAGTCATTGAGAAAAAGCCAGGGCTCGGCAGGGCTCTTGATGGCAGGTGGACACCGCCTCCTCTGCCTCAAGCGGCAGCTGTCCTGCCGGGCCACTCTGCCACCTCCCGGCCGGTCAGTTCGGCCCGTGCACCACCCGGCGTGGCCAGACACGCGGAGCTCCGCGGTGGGCCAGCCTGCCCACGCAGTTGTCTGCTGTGCGGCTTCTCGGGGGACGTTGACAGGACACAGCGCCACCTCGGTGCCGACCCTCGCGCGGATGCGCCATCCGTCCCAAGGGCACTCGGGCTCTCTTCCCGAGCCTCCGACTCGCCTCCTCCCGCTGCGGCTCCCGACACCCGAGCAGAGCCCAGCGGTTCCCACTGCTCGGGAGTCCTCACTCCACACAGGGAACGGCCACCGCGTCTTGCAGGTCTACGCCCAGTGATTAGCATACTGCAATGTACATGTAAGTATTGGACCTAGGGGTATTCTACCTCTGAGCGACACCCTCATTCCTAATTTTTATTTTATTTTATTTTTTCTGGTGGTACTGGAAGCCCTTCTATCTCTGGGCTACACTCCCAGACCTATTTTTATATTTTTATTTGGAAACAGGGTCTCTTAAGCCAGCACGGCTGGCTTCAAACGTGCGTGCGTGATCCTCCTGTCTCCGCCTCCCAAGCGGGGCGGGGGGTGGGATTACAAGTGTGCGCCACCACGCCCAGCCTTTATTTAATTTTTAATTTTTTTTTTTTTTTTTTTTTTTGGCGGTACTAGGGATGGAACCCAGGGGCATTCTATCTCTGAGCTACACTCCTAGCCCTATTTTTTTTTTTAGTCTTTATTTATTTGTTTGTTTGTTTGTTTTGCAGTACTGGGGATGGAACCCAGGGGCATTCTACCTCCAAGCTACACCCCCAGCCTTGTTTTTTTATTCTTTATTTTGAAACAGGGTCTCACTGGGTTGCAAAAGTAGCTGAGGCTGTTCACGAACTGCGATCCTCCTGTCTCAGCTTCCCAAATGCTGGGATTACAAGCATGTGCCGCCATGCCCGGCTTATTCTTTACTTTGAAACAGGGCCTCACTGAGTTGCAAAGGGCCTCACTAAGTAGCTGAGGATGTCCTTGAAACGTGATCCTCCTGTGTCAGCCTCCTGAATGCTGAGATTACAATCCTGTGCCACCACACCTGGCTCCAATTTTTTATTTTGAAACAAGGTTTCACTAAGTTGCTGAGGTCCTCACTAAGTTTCTGAGGCTGGTCTCAAATGTGTGATCCTCCCATCTCAGCCTCCCAAGTACTGGGATTACAGGTATGACCACCACGCCCAGCTTGCTGTTCGTGTAACTTACCGGTGCCTCTGACTCAAGGGACCCATTTCCTCAGACGCCAGATCGCCATTGCGCTGGCCTAACCTCGGGCCCAGATGGAGAGGGCGGTTCCGCTCGCGTCCTTACCTGGCGTGCCATGGGGGCTCAGCACTGCCAGGACGCAGCTGTAGGGAGCTGCTCTCCAGGCACGCCTGCCATTGCTCCAAGTCCTCGGGGTCGGACTGCGCCTTTCCTGGTGAGAACTTTCACACCAATGCCTGGAAACTGGTTTCACGCCAGAGTCCTACCGCAGCACTGACCGACCGAGGACAACCACCCTGCAGCCCCTGACGAGGTGGTGACCACCGCCCAGGCCCCCTCGCTGCCCTAGTGAAGGGTGACTTCTGGGAAGTGCTGATTGCCAGGTGGTGGGCTCCTCAGTCTTGCTTAGCAAACTGACTCATCCTCCCACCCCAGCCCCGGCCCTCCCCATCGCTGCCCAGGATGCTCCGGCCTCTCCAGCTCCAGAGCTGCTGCCGTAGCGCTTCCCCAGGACCGCAGCTCAGCTCCGCGCCGAACTTCAATGGCTTCCGTTCTTTGAGCCACACAGCACGGCCACCACCATCAGAACATGTCCATTGTCCCAGCCCCAGACCTTCATCTATCACCCGGTTAGGACCCTCCACTCCCCATCCCAGGAAACCGTGTATCTGCTTTGTGTGTAAGGATTTGCCTTTTCTGGACAGTTGCTAAGAAGGACTAAGACAGGTTATGGTATAAGCCTGGCCTTCTCCTCCGGCCATGATGGCTTCAGGTTTGCCTACACCGCAGTGTGTGTCCGTGCTCCGTTCCTCTTCGTGGCCGAGTCCTGTTCCCTAGTCTGGAGAGACCGCATGCTCTTCATCCGTCCTCCGCAGACGGGCACTGGGCAGTCCACGCTTGGGCTGTTACAAGCAGCGCCGGGGCATTCCTGCGCACGTTTTCTGCGGGCATGCGTTTGTCTAGTCCTGGGCGCCGAAGCGCCGGTCACATGGTTCCGCAGTGTGTGGCTTTCCCACCGCCTGCCCTATGATCCCACCGCTGGCCGGCCGGGTCTCTCCGTCCCTCGCGGCGTTGTGACCGCGTGGCGCCGATTCCGCCGTGCTGGTGCGCAGCGCCTTCCTGCTGCGCGCTTTTTTTTTTTTACAGTGGTGGGCTTTGTTTTTGCAGAACACCTCTCAAGTCCATGAAAGAAAACCTCGAACACCAGGGCAAATATAATGTTATCCTCCCAGATTAAGGAATCGATTTTTTAAAGCAAATGATGACACTGTATAGAACTTGAAACAAACACATAACCACCATTTCTCCAAGACTATAAAGAGGGTGGAAACGCTCTGTGGCCCCGAGACTGGAGGCTGCCAGGCCTCCCTCCATCACTGCGCCCACGAGGGGCTGGGCTTCCAGGCTCCAGGGCCAGCTCAGAAGTCGGCCCGTTTCTCGGGTTCCCCCTCACCTGCCCCAGACCCTGGGGACCCTCCTCCAGCACACCTGCAGTGCCTGCTGGGCCACTGGCACCCAAGTCAGATCACCGCAGCACCAGAAGTGTGTTCAGTGACGAGCAAGCCGCCGACCAGAGTCGGCCAGGGCCGCTGGTTACCGCTTCTTTTTCTGTAGTGAAGATTGAACTCAGGGGCCTTCCACCTCCAAGCTACATGGCCATCCCTTTTTATTTGTTCATTTTGAAACAGGTCTTGCTGAGTTGCTGAGGCTGCTCTCTAGCCTACATTCCTCCTGTCTCAGCCTCCAAAGTTCTGGGGTTTTAGATGTGTGCCATCACGCCTGGCTTGACTCAGGTGTATGTGTGTGTGTGTGTGTGTGTGTGTGTGTGTGTGTGTGTGTGTGTTACTGGGGATGGAAGCCAGGGCATTCTACCTCTGAGCTATACCCCAACGCTGTTTGTTTCTGTTTTGAAGCAGGGGCTGGTTAATTGCTGTGTCTGGCCTCCAACCTGCAGTCCTCCTGCCTTAGCCTCCTGAGTACTGAGACTGTAGGTGTACGCCACCCTGCCTGCCTGGCTTCCGTTTTCTTTCTTTCTTCTCTCTTTCTTCTTTGCAGTACTGGGGATGGACCCCAGGGGCATTCCACCTTTGAGATACACCCCAGCCCTATTTTATTCTTTATTTTGAAACAGGCTCTCACTGTTTCAAAGGGCAGCCTCACTAAGTAGTAGCTGAGGCTGTCCTCAAACCGTGATCCTCTTGTCTCAACCTCCCAAATGTTGAGATTACAAGTGTGCATCACTATGCCTGGCTCCATTTACTCTTTCTTTCTTTCTTTCTTTCTTTCTTTCTTTCTTTCTTTCTTTCTTTCTTTCTTTTTGCAGTACTGGGAATGGAACCCAGGGGCATTCTACCTCCGAGCTACACCCTAGCCCTATTTTTTTTTTTATTCTTTATTTTGATACAGGGTCTCATTGAGTTGCAAAGGGCCTCACTCAGTAGCTGAGGCTGTCCGCGAACCTCCATCCTCCTGTTTCAGCCTCCCAAATGCTGGGATTGAAGCGTGGGCCACCACGCCTGGCTCATTTACTTTTTTTTTTTTTTTTGTACTGGGGTGGAACCCAGGGCTTTTCTACCTCTGGCCTACACTCCCAGGCCTATTTCATATTTTATTGGAAACAGGGCCTCACTAAGTTGCTGAGAGCCTCACTCAGTACCTGAGGCTGGCTTCGAACCTGCGCGCTCCTCCCGTCTCCGCCTCCCAAGCGAGGGGATAACAAGCGCGCCCACCACGCCCGGTCATTTACTTTCAAAAGCTCGAGGCTACAAATAACAAGAGCACAGGGAGCGAGATCAGTCAGCTCAGGAACTGAGGCCTAACTCTTAGACACGCAGCTGCGTCCAGGCCAGGCCCTGGCTCCGCTTTGCACTTGGTGACGCTGCCGCTTTGCAGACCTAGGCAGGAGCTGTCTGGGCATGCGCAGTTCAGAGGAGGGTGGGAGGAGGGCCGGTTCCTGGCCGCACATCGGGTTCTGCTTGAGGTTATCTATCCTGGGCTGGGTGCAGCAGCATCCTGCAGCCTCTGAGGGCCCTCCTGCCAACCTGCTGGAACCTCTGTGGTCAGCACAGCCCATTTAGAGGGTGGCCCCAAGTAATGGCCACTTAAAAATGCACGCTCCTCTTCACCACTTCTCTGGGAGAATCGATCCCGCGGTCTCCCGGGACACCAGGAGCCAGGTCAGCCCTGCTCCCGTTGGCCTCAGGGCTCGCACAGGACTTGCTGGCTTCCAGACTTCTCTACCCGGCAGGCTCAGGGTTTCCAGGCATCCTTCATGGAAGAAGGAAAAATGATGCCGGGCGTGGTGGCGCACACTTGTAATCTCAGTATTTGGGAGGCTGAAACAGGAGGATCGCGGTTCACGAACAGCCTCAGCTACTTAGTGAGGCCCTTTGTAACTCAGTGAGACCCTGTTTCAAAATAAAGAATAAAAAATAGGGCTGGGAGTGTTGCTCAGAGGTTGAATGCCCCTGGGTTCCATCCCCAGTACTGAAAAAAATAAATAAATAAAAACTAAAAAAGAAAGAAAAACGATTTTTTCTATTGAAGTTCTAATGTCATATAAAAACTGACCAGATTCTGTTTTGTAACAGTAGCTTAGGCATCCATTTTGTATCTTTTCTGGGCCTTTTGGCTAAGATCAAGTGTAGGAATCCATTTTGTAACTTGTTGGTACATATGCCTGTATGTTCTACTATGGGAAATATATTTCCTATTTCTTCTTTGTTTTAAAGGAAATACTTGCCCCGTGGGGAACTAGCCCACCGGATTCGACTGTGAGGCCTCACCCGAGCCGCACACCCGGAGGGTAAAGGGTTCCAGGCTGCCCGCACTCTGGGCTTCTTGCGATTTATGGTGTGTACACACCCTTCTGTGCAGAAAAAGTACCTGGCCAAGTTCTTTTTGAGTTCATGAGTATTTAATACTCCCTCAAATCTATTTCTAACATTCAGAATATAGGACTGGCTTGGGCCGCACTGGCCAGGGCTGTGGTTGGCCGGTGTCCTGCTCCAACTTCATGAGGCACATCTGAATTCTCGCCGGCGCCTCTCCGTCCTCTGGCCGCCAGCTGTCTCCTGGCCAGGGCTGGCTTCTGCTCAGACGGCAGGATTTAGCTCTCGTAACCCTCCAGGCACCACACGACGGGGCACAGTCGGGTTTTTGTTTTGGAACCCAAGCTACCTCCAAGCTATACCTCCAGCTCTATTTTATTTTTTATTCTGAAACAGGGTCTAAGTTGCTGACACTAGCGTGAGCCTGCACCCCTCCGGTCTCAGCCTCCCAAGGACTGAGGTCATAAAGCGTACGCCACCACGCCTGGCTCACCCCCTAGATTGTGGTCCAAGGCCCAGGTGGGAGTCTCCCGGGGAGCCACGCTCGGCACCCCTCGGCTGTGCAAGCATCCTCTGGTCTGAGGCCACCGGTCGCAGGACTCGCCTTAGCGGGCTGTTTCCATCAGACCCCAGCAACTCCAGCCCCCGCGGCGCGGGGTGGCACTTGGAGGACCCCACCATCACATCGCGGAGCCAGCAGCTCCCTCCCTCCCTCCTCTCCCAGGAGGGTCCACACTGCTAGGTCTGTGTCAGACAGGAAGTGAGCAGGGTCCACAGCCCCCATCCAACTCGTACGTGTGCTCCCACCACCCATCTCCCACAGGGGGTGGCCAAAAGAGGAATGAGTGTTCTAGGGTACAAATTGGAGATTGCAGTAACACACACACACACACACACACACACACACACACACACACACACCAGGAATATATGTATATATATTTATTCATGAGTTCATGAGTATTTAATACTCCCCCAAATCTGTTTCTTTCTTTCTTTTTTTTTTTTTTTTTTTTTTTTTTGCATTGTACCTCTGAGCTACACCCCCAGCCCTATTTTTTTTTAGTCTTTTTAGTTTTTGTTTTTTGTGGTACCGAGGATGGAACCCAGGGGAATTCTACCTCCGAGTTACACTCTCAGCCCTATTTTTATTTTTTTTAGTCTTTTTAATTTTTTTTTCAAAACACGATCTCACTGAGTTGCAAAGGCCTTGCTAAGTAGCTGAGGCTGTCTGTGAACTGCGATCCCCCAGTCTTGGCCTCCCGGATGCTGGGATTACAAGCATGTGCCACCACACCTGGCCCCCAAAATCTGTTTCTAACATTCAGTGCAGATTTGGGCTGCACTGGCCAGAGCTGTGGTTGGCTGGTGTCCTGCCAACACCTGCCAATTAGATTTATTTATTTGGTGGTACTGGGGATCGAACCCAGGGGCATTCTATCTCTCAGCTCTACCTCCAACCCTTTTCATATTTTGGAACAAGTCTAGCTAAATTTCCGAGTCTCGCCAAGTTGCTGAGGCTAACCTCAAAGTTGCTCATCCTCCTTCTCAGCGCCCCTCCTGCTTCCAAGTACTGGGATGACGGTCTGTGCCCCTGCACCTGGCCTATTTGTGTGTGTGTGTGGGGGGTTCTGGGGATGGAATCCAGGGGCATTTGACCTCCAAGCTACACCCCTTGCCCTATTTTTTATTCTTATTTTGAAACAGGTTCTCACTAAGTTGCAGAAGGCCTCGCTAAGTAGCTGAGGCTGACCGCGAACCGCGATCCTCCTGTCTCAGCCTCCTGAATGCTGGGATTACAAGCGTGCGCCCCCACGCCTGGCCACCCACCTATTTTTAGCTTTTGGAGGAACCATTAGCTGTGGCCTGGTGACCCCTGGTGGCCCGTGTCTGTGCTCGGCTACTGGGATATCTCTGAGGGAGGAACCAGGAAGCAGAACCAGGGTCAGAGGCGACCATTGGCCCAAAGCGAGTCTCTACCCAGAAAGCCCACTCGGTGTCCCAGGGCCAGGCTGGGCCAGGCAGGACAGACTGGTCTTGGCAAAGCCGGTCCAGAGCGCCTGTCCTGTTCTGCCACAGCCAGCTGGCTGCCGGCTCCGCAAGGGTTCTTAACTTCCCGGCACGGGGCTGTGCCTGTAGTCTTCAAGCCTGGCTTCTGCATACATTCACTTAAAGGAGGTGAGAAAAACTGGGCTTTTTTTTTTTTTTTTTTATACTCAGGGCATCCTACCTCTGAGCCACACTCCCCGCCCTGCTTTATTTTATTTTTTATTTTGAAACAGGGTCTCACTAAGTGGCCGAGGGTCTCACGAAGTTGCTGAGACTGACTTCAAACCCGGGACCCTCCTGTCTTGGCCTCCCAAGTACTGGGATTACAGGTGCACACCACCCACCACGCCCTGCTGCAAACCAGGTTTTCAGTAAATCACAAGAGCTCATCCTGCTCAAATGGAGCACCTATTAACCGCGATTTTCTGGGCCAGGCTGGTTCCAGGGAAGTGGATCGAACACCTAACTCCAGGCAGCGATGACGCCATCGCCCTCAGTAACCGCGAGGCAGTCCTCCACGGCGCTGGCTGCCCTCGCCGCCGTCACCCGTTGAGGAATTATCTTGACAGAGTGGGCTGGACCCCATTCCAGCTGCTGTGTTTGGGGTACCCAGAGAGAGGGGGATGAGGGGAGAGAGGAGGGCGAGGGATACCTCAAGACCCGCCCCCGGGGACAACCTGTGTCCGGCCCACCTGGCCCCACCCGACTCCCCTTGCTTTGCTCCACCCAGGGCACCTCTGTGAGTTGCCTGTACTCTCTTCTGGACCCCAACAGGTATAAATAAAAACCATCCTGAAGCTGGCGTGGTGGCGCACGCTTGTAATCCCAGCATTTGGAGGCTGAGACAAGAGGCTTGTGGTTTCGCGGACAGCCTCAGCTACACTAAGTAGCTCACTAAGAGACCCTTTGCAACTCAGTGAGACTCTGTTTCAAAATTAAAAAAGACTAAAGCATTAGGGCTGGGGGTGTAGCTCAGAGACAGAATGCCCCTGGATTCCATCCCCAGTGCCTAAAAAGAACAAAAAGAAATGATGGGGCTGTCTGTTCCTCAAAAGATCCTTCTGCACCCTTCCCAGCCGCCACCTCCCCTGCTCAGGGCTCTTCTCCAGCTCTATGGTCTGCCTTATTCAGGAATGTTCTATAAATGGGTGGCACAGCATATACACTTTTGTCCACTTAGGGTTATTCTCTGGAAATACACCAGGATTTGGGGTGTGTGTGTGTGTGTGTGTGTGTGACTGAGACTGAACCCAGGTGCATTCTACCTTTGAGCTCCACCCCCAGCCCTTTTATTTTTCTTTAGAAACGGAATCTTGCTAAATTGCTGAGAGGCTTTCTAAATTGTTGAAGCTTCAAACCTGAGATCCTCCAGCCTCAGTCTCTTGAGTACTGGGATCACAGGTGTGGCCTCCTCACCTGGTTTGAGTACTGGGACTACAGGTGTGGCCACCTCACCTGGCTTGCATGCAAGGTTTTCCATGCTTCAGAAGTTCACTCCTAGTTGGATTTGATGAGCACACCTATAATCCCAGCACTTGGGAGGTTGAGACAGGAGGATCACAGGTTCAAGGCCAGCCTCAGCAAGTAGCAAGAATCTCAGTGACCTAGTGGTGGGACCTGTTTCAAAAACAAAAGAATAAAAAGAGCTAGGGGTGTATTTCAGAGGCACAATGCCCCAGGCTCAGTTCTTAATATCACACACACTCAAAATGCTTACTGAATTTACTCCTACCCTGGCACGGTGGAACACACCTATAATCCTAGTACTTGGGAGGCTGAGAAAAGAGAATCACAGGTTTGAGGCCAGCCTCAGCAACTTAGCAAGACCCTGTTTCAAAATAAAAAAATAAAATAGGGCTAGGGATAAGACTTAGAGGTAAAATGCCCATGGGTTTAATCACTAGTACCCCCAACACACACACACACACGCGCGCACACACACACAAACACACACACACAAACACACACACACACGCATGCACATACATGCACAGAAAACACTCCTAGCTAAGTGTGGTTATGCATGCCTATAATCCCAGTACCTGGGAAGCTGAGGCAGGAGGATTACAAATTGAAGGACAGCGTGGGCAACTTAGTGAAATCCTATCTTACAATAAAAAATAACAAAGGCTAGCCGGGCGTGGTGGGCATGCTTGTCATCCCCGCGCTCGGGAGGCGGAGACAGGAGGATCGCGCAGGTTCGAAGCCAGCCGCGCGCGCTGGCTTAGGAGACCCTGTTTCCAAATAAAAATGTAAAAATAGGTCTGGGAGTGTAGCCTGGAGGTAGAAGGGCTTCCAGGAACCCAGTACCACCAAAAAAAAAAAAAAAAAAGTAAAAATAGAACTGGGGGTGTAGCTCAGAGGTAGAATACCCCAGGTTCCATCTCCAGTGCTGCAAATAATAATAATAATAATAACCAAGGCTAGAGTACCTCAGCGGTAACATGCCTCTGGGTTCCCTCCCTAGTACTACAAACACGTGCATGTGTACACACACACACAGGCACACACTCACAAGAGTACACCTCTTTGCTCACACTTGTATTCCAAGTGTAATGCACCACGGTGGGACTGTGGCCTGAAGCCCCTCAGCGCGGTGCCCGCCTTTGGCCCCTGTGAACAGGCCTGCTGCCAGTCCTCTCTGGCGCCATGCCCCTTGGCCCAGCCTCTGTGGAGAGGCCGAGCAGAGCCCCGGGGCCTTGAAGCATACACAGCACCCCCAGACATACGGAACTTAGGCGGCTCTAGGAAAGCCCAGGGCAGTATCACGGGCTACCTGGAAAGACCATCTGGGTTTCAGCAACTTTTCCAAAACCAACCAACCAACCAAGCAACAGCCAACGAAAGCAGAATGCTAACTCACGAGCAAATGGTCTGAAAAAAGAACGGACACTGATTAACAGGAGAAGCGTCGTTTTTCACCACTGTGAAAGGAATTGCTAAGCTGGTATTTGTACTATGTTGAAGCATTTTCTAAATTCCCATGTGGGGAAAGAAAAAAATCTTTAATAGATTTGCTCAGAGGGAAAGTAGCCAAGCCTTCGCTGCCTGCCTTTCCTCCCTCTCTCCAGAAAGAAATCCCTTCCCTGAGGGTCTGGCTGGCTGGCCCACTGTGTACCAAGGGCAGATCCATGGTCTCTTTGCCCAGAGGGTCTGAATTTGGCTCTCTGTGAGAAAACACTAAGCTCTTAGAAAATCCTTCGAGTCTGCACTTGGTATTCTCTAGCTTTAAAAAAAAATTCTGAGCCGGGCGTGGTGGCGCACGCTTGTAATCCCAGCATTCGGGAGGGTGAGACAGGAGGATCGTGGTTTGAGGACAGCCTCAGCTATTTAGTGAGGCCCTCTGCAACTCAGTGAGACCCTATTTCAAAAATGAAGAATAAACAATGGGGCTGGGGGTGTAGCTCGGAGGTAGAATGCCCCTGCGTTCCATCTCCAGTACTGCAAAAAAAAAAAAAAAAAATGTGTGTGTCGTGTGTAGTACTGGGGATTGAACCCTAGGATATTCTATCTCTGAGCTCCTCCCCCAGCACTTCTTTGAAACAGGGCCTCACCAAGTTGCTGAGGCTGGCCTTGAACCTGTGATCCTCCTGCATCAGCCTCTCAAGTACTGGGATTACAGGCGTGCACTGCCATGCCTGGCTAAGAAATATTGAATTTTATCATGAACTATCTGAGTGGCTATAAGGTAGCATCTTAATGTTGTGTTTGTGTACGTTTGTTGTGTGTGTATTGCTGGGAACTGAAACCAGGGCCTCCAGGCAGGCGCTTTCCTACTCAGCTCCACCCCAGCTGCCTTCTGTTTTGAGTTTTTGTTTTTTCTTCTTCTTCTGGATTGATCAAATATTTTCTATTATTTCATTTTATTTCTGTTATTGGTTTTTCAGCAAAACCTTTGTTCTTTTTATTTTTCTCCTGGTTTTGCTTTAGGGCTGGAAATATGCATCTTTATGGTATCAAAGTCTCCGTAGAAGGCCGGGCGTGGTGGGCGCGCTTGTCATCCCCGCGCTTGGGAGGCTGAGACAGGAGGATCGCGCAGGTTCAAAGCCAGCCTTGGCTACTGAGTGAGGCTCTCAGCAACTTAGTGAGACCCTGTTTCCAAATAAAGTATAAAATAGGGCTGGGGATGTAGCCCGGAGGTAAAATGTCCTTGGGTTCCACCCTCAGTACCACCAAAAAAAATAGGGCTGAGAGGGTAGCTCGGAGGTTGCATGCCCTGGGTTCCATCCTCAGTACCAAAAAAAAAAGAAAAGAAAAAGAAGTCTGTGTAGAGTCACTGTGATATCTCTTCCATCTTCCTGTCTAGAACAGTTTGCTTTTCCCACTGCGCACCTGAAACCTCACACTATACCTGCGAGGACCTTACAAATGTGTAATAGCCTTTGTCCTCCCTCATCCACACTCTTGTTGGCTTACCTTTTTTTTTTTTTTTTAATGTGGAACTGGGGATTGAACCTGGGGGCACAGCTACACTCCAGCCCAGCCCTGTTTGATTTTTTATTTTGTCCTCACTGAGCTGCTCACTAAGCTGCTCAGGCTGGCCACAAATCTGCCATCCGCCAGTGTCAGCCTCTCAAGTCACAGGCGAGCGCCACCACCTGGATGGCTGGCTTATCTTTTAACTGTAAATACATTTAGAACCATCACAGGGCTGGGCACGGTGGCACACGCTTGTAATTCCAGTACTTGGGAGGCTGAGACAGGAGGGTCACCGGTTTGCGACCAGCCTCAGCTACTCAGGAGGCCCTCTGCAGCCTAGTGAGACCCTGTTTCAAAATAAAGAATAAAAAATAGGGCAGGGGCTGTACCTTGGAGGTTAAATCCCCCCCCCCCGACCCGAAAAAAAAATGTTTTACACAGTCAGTTGCTTCTTTCTTTTTTGGCAGTACTGGGGATGGAACCATTTTACCTCCGAGCTACATTCCCAGCCCTATATTTTTGTTCTTTGAGACGAGGTCTCACTGAGTTGCAAAGGGCCTCACTAAATAGCTGAGGCTGTCCTCAAATGTGTCACCATGCCGGCTCTTAGCCATATATATATTTGTGTGTGTGTGTGGTGTGTGTGTGTGTGTGTGGTACTGGGGATGGAACCTTTCTATCTCTGGGCTACACTCCCAGACCTATTTTATACTTTATTTGGAAACAGGGTCTCTTAAGCCAGCGCGGCTGGCTTCGAACCTGTGCAATCCTCCTGTCTCTGCCTCCCAGGCTTAGGGATTACGAGCGTGCGCCACCATGCCCGGATATATATATATATATATATATATATATATATTAAAACAGGGTCTAAGTTGCTGAGGCTTGCCGCGAACCTATGATCCTCCTGTCTCAGTTTCCCAAATACTGGGATCATGTACACAGGGCAAGCCCTGCTTGTTTTTATATTCTCAAAAAAACAAACACAAAGTGTAATCGGACGTGGTGGCGCACGCTTGTAACCCCCGCGCTTGGGAGGCGGAGACAGGAGGATCGCGCTGGCTTCAGACCCTGTTTAAAAAAAAAAAAAGTATAAAATAGGTCTGGAGGTACAGCCTCCAGGTAGGAGAGTTCCATCTCCAGTACCACCAAAAACAAACAAAATAAAAAGTGTGGTCTGAGGCCCACACTGTGGCGCGGCACGGGCCTGGCCGACCCAGGGAGCGTCGGCTACTTTTCGGAGCTCGCGGCGCCCGGGCACAGGCTCCTCCGGCTGCGCGCGGCCGAGCGGCGCTCCCCGCCCAGGGGCCCGCCCGGCCGGGCCGGCCGCCGCACGCTCGCTCCGCTCCGCCGCAGGCAGGGCGGGCGCCGGCAGGGGAGCCCCGAGCCCCGCCCCGCCCCCGCCCCGCCCCCGCCCCGCCCCCGCCCCGCCCCCGCCCCGCCCTCGCCCCGCCCTCGCCCCGCCCTCGCCCCCTCGCCCCGCCCCTCGCCCCGCCCCGCCCCGGAAGCGGTCACGCGGCGCGCCGGGCCGGAAGTGGACGCGGCCGGCGGCGGCCTCGGGCGGCGGCGGCGGCAGCTGCGGGCCGGCAGCGCGGCTCGGCGGGCTCGGCGGCCCATGGGGCGCGGGGGCGCGGGCCGCTGACGCCGGCGCCCATGGACGCCGCTGACAGGAAGCCGCTGCCGCCGGTGGTCTACACCATGGAGAACAAGCCCATCGTCACCGGTGAGCGCCCGGCCAGGGGGCGCGGCCTCCACCTGGCGGGCCGCCTCGGCCGGCCGACCTCCGACCCCGCGCCGGCCCCGCCCAGGCCTCCTCCGGGGAGCGGGTCTGGGGCGCGCGGGGCGCGGAGGGGCGCGGGCTGCTGGTGGCCCCGCGAGCGCCCGCAGGCGCTGGACGCCGCAGAGCCGAGCCCGGCTCGCGCCCCGCCGGCGCGCTGCCCCTGTGCCCGCCCGGTCTTTTCTGTGCGCCCAGTGTGCATGCCACTGGGTCTCGGGAAAAGAAAACAGCCTCTCTTTTAAGTGTCACTTCAGAACTAAAGACTTTGTGGTTTGTGGTACTTGGGATCGAACCAGCGGCATTCTACCTCTGAGCCCCCCCCCCCCTTAATTTAAAGCCAGGTCTTGCTAGTTTGCCGAAGGCCTTGCCGAGTTGCTGAGGCTGGCTTTGAACCTGTGACCCTCTGTAGCAGCCTCCCAACTACTGGAATTGCAGGCATGTGCCACCACGCCTGTCTAGAATAAAATAAAAACAGTAAGGAACAGGGAGCCGATAGGAAGTGTTGAAATGTTGGCTGACATTTTGATGACTTGCAGAGCGTGCTTTCAAACTACAGGTATGAGCATTCTCGACTGTTGGCATTTTCTGTAGTTGCAAGACTTTCGCGGCAGCTCCTTTTCCTGAGCCGTCTTCCACTCTGAAAGGAAGCCAGAGGGCTCCTTGTTGGGCAGGATCGGGCGCGGAGAGCCCGCCGGCTGCGAGTGCCCAGCCCTCCTTTTCCTACTTTAATGAATGGGCACGCCTCCGGTAAGTTTCCTCTTGTCACACCCTTGAGGAACTGTTTGAAGTTCGAGTCGTTTCATCTTTAGAAGACGGTGTTTCTTAGGGAAGAGGATTGTCTTCACTCACAGTGGGAGGCCGCAGAGTTCAGCAGTAGCCCTTTTTCCCGGTCCTATTCTAGAATGTTCATCGACTGAAAGTCTCGCTGGACCCTGCTCATTCTCTCAGAGTGGATAGATGCGGCAGAGCTGGCCCGGAGGCCACTCCCCAGTGCTTCCTCACTGCGAAGAAGACGGAGCTTTGCTCAGTTCATGTCCGGGTTCAGTGTCTTCCAAGTCATGGACACTCTTCTCCAGTGGGAACATTTCCCATAGGCATTCTGGAAATGGCCTGCTGAAGAGAACGTGCCTGACTCTGTGGGATTCTAGAGGTCCAACTGTCCAGGCGTAGTGATCCCTGCCTGTCACCTCAGTACTTGGGAGGCTGAGGCAGGAGGCTCACAGGTGGAGGACAGTCAGCAATGGAGTGAGACTCAGCCTAGTGAAACTCTATTTCAAAATATAAAATAGGAGCCGGGCGTGGTGGCCACGCTTGTGATCCCCGCGCTTGGGAGGCGGAGACAGGAGGACCGCGCGCGTTCGAAGCCAGCCGCGCTGGCTCAAGAGACCCTGTTTCCAAATAAAAGTATAAATAGGTCTGGGAGTAGCCCGGAGGTAGAAGGGTTCCAGAAACCCCAGTGCCACCACACACACACAAAATATGTGTGTGTGTGTGTGTGTGTGTGTGCGCGCGCGCGTGCGCGCGTGCGCGCGCGCGTGGGCTGGGAGTGTAGCGCAGCGGTAGCATGTCTCGGGGTTCAGTCTCTCAGTACCACAAAAATGACTGAGTTCTAGAGCTTGTTATCTACTAGTCTCAGAGGATGCGTGTAATGGTTAGTTTCACACACGTCTGCATGACAGGCCCCGGCCGGCCAGTTTCCTTTCCCACAGGCTTTCTGGGACACCCTGCACGGGTGGAGGTTGCTCGTGTTTGAAGTAGCAGAGCGAGCGAGTGCTGTACTGATGGCGTCACAGTCTTGAGAAGGGTGCCCTTCAGTCCTCGGAGTCTCAGTGGAGTGGGTCCAGAGAGCCAGGCGTGGTGGCACACATCTGTAATGCTCAGACCTGGGAGGCCACCCTCCCAACAATGTGGATTAGAGGCCAGCCTCCGCAATTTAGGGAGATGCTGTTTCAAAATGAGAAAATAGGGCCGGCGCTGTAGCTCAGAGGTACACTGGCCCTGGATTCAACCCCCCCCACTTTCATTAACTTTCAGAGAGAGCTCACATAGGAAGTTTGGCGCGATGGTTCACACTGGAGGTTTCCACGTGCCTAAGGTACCGGTCCTGGCGCTACGTCATTCCGTCTTTGTTTCCTCTTTTTGGGCGGCATGTTTGGAAGAGGAGCTGGTGTAAGCTGCAGAAAGCCTGGGAGAAGCCACAGGGTTGACAGCACAACTTCTAAATGTTAGATCCTCAGTTCTGTAAGGAGAAGGCACTTTTTTCAGAAGCTTGTCTTATTTGTAACATTCTTAGTTCCGGTCCCTTTGAATATTTATCCAGCCACTGAACTCTTATGAGGGTTGTGTTCATTTAAAAATGAAAGCAGAATTTATACTTATTATTTATTTATTTTTGCAGTACTGGGGGTGGAACCCAGGGGCATTCTATCTCCGAGCAACACCTCCAGTCCAATTTTTTTTCCCTTTATTTTGAAACAGGGTCTCACTGAGTTGAAAAGGGCCTCACTAAGTTGCTGAGGCTGGCCATGGACTTGGATCCTCCTGTCTCAGCCTCCTGAATGCTGGGATTTTAAGTGTGCACCACCATGCCCGGCTTCGTAACAGTTTCTTTTAATAGAACATTTTGTTTTAGTGAAAATAACTAGGTTTAGACCTTCTAAGAAGTCTATGAAATGTAACTGATTTAGGTAAATTTTAGTAACTTGTACTAACAGGTAACATGTGGGCATGGGAAGAATGAAAGATTCCCAGAGATTGGGGTAAGTAGAATAAGTTATTACCTGAAAACCTCATTGAGTTGTTTCACTACTCCGAAGCCACCTGGTGAGGGCGAGCTCGGCAGGGCGTAAGCCAAGGCCAGTTAGAGCTTGTCCATCACTGAGGACCGCATCTGAACGTACAGTTACTGAAGCTACTGTGAAGGGCTGAGGATGTGTCACGTACTCACAGCAGTTTGAATACCTTTAGTATAATTTATTAATCATGAAAAATGCTCAGTGAAACTGAAACAAGTCCAGAGGATCCATTTGTTCTAAATTTAAGGTGTAGCTTAGCTCCCCTCCCGCAGGGGCAGTTCTCTGAGAATAGATTTGGGCTTTTGACTTAGGACATGTTTCTTCTCCAGCTGTCTCATTGAGGGCTTTCCTTTGTGACTGGGCTGAGCCAGCACACATTGTCGACCTGGAGCTACGGAAGGCCTCGCCAGCGCAGTGGGCTGGGGGTCCACACGGCCCGGTACCTTTGCTGCATCCCTGTGTCTGGGCTTCCAGGTCTGATGCCATACAGAAGGGGAACAGGCAGCAGAAACGAGAGCATCTGGAGTGCTTGTGCAGTGCTTGTACCTGGTTCGACTTTGGGCTTTCCCTTGCAGGCTCTTTTTAAATTTGTTCATAGTAGAGCTGGGCGTGGTGGCGCACGCTTGTCATCCCAGCATTTGGGAGGATGAGACAAGAAGATCGTAGTTTGTGGACAGCCTCAGCTACTTAGTGAGGCCCTTTGCAACTCAGTGAGACCCTGTTTTGAAATAAAGAATAAAAAATAGGCTGGGGAGCCAGGTGTGGTGGTGCATGCTTGTAATCCCCACGCTTGGGAGGCGGAGACACGAGGATTGCGCAGGTTCGAAGCCAGCCTTGCTGGCTTAGGAGATCCTGTCTCAAAAAAAAAAAAAAAAAAAAAAAAAAAAAATATATATATATATATATATATATATATAAGGTCTGGGAGTGTATCCTGGAGGTAGAAGGGTTTCCAGGAACCCCAGTACCACCAAATAAATAAATAAATAAAAATAAAATAGGGCTGGGAGTGTAGCTTGGAGGGAGAATGCCCCTGGGTTTCATCCCCAGACCTGCAAAAATACAAAAACAAAACCCAAAATAAATAAATTTGTTCATAGTAGTTTTTTTTTAATCCGGTCTCATAGTGTGGTGCTTGAGAGTAAACACTCAGTTTCAGTACCAGCAAAGGTACTTCTTTCCTTCATTTATTTATTGGCACTGGGAACCCAGGGGCATTCTACCTCTGAGCTGTACCCCAGCCCTTTTTATTTTGAAACAGGGTCTCCTTAAGTTGTGGAGGGGCTCACTAAGTTGCTGAGGGTGCTGCGAACCTGTGATCCTCCTTTCTCCGTTTCCCAAGTATTGTGATTACTGGTGTGTGCCACCACACCCAGCCAGCATATGTGTGTGTGTGTGTGTGTGTGTGTGTGTGTGTGTGTGTGTGTGTGTGTGTTTTAATTAATCACATGCGTGTAGGTTTTGGTCCGTATTGAGTTCTCAAGCTGTAGGGGACCAGTGATTGGGTTCCCTACCTCCTCTGGAAGTCTCTGCTGCAGTTCGTGGACGTTTGTAAGGCCGGAGCGAAGGTACCACAGGTGTGCACGCTTGCTTTATAGGTGCGTGCTCTTTCTGTGGAGTGTGGTCACAACAGTTGTGTCTTCAGGGCATGCCCTTGGCTGCACAGAATCTCTGCAGACCTCATCTGTGAAGAGGCCAGGAGGGGGACTTCCGAGGTGCTCTGGAGAGCTGGAGTGTGGTCAGTGCAAAGGAAATTAGCTTCTACAAGATCCCTGAATTTTCTCTTCTCACGATGCCTTTAATGTCCCAGTGGGTTCTTTGGAGCATTTCTAGGCTAAAAGGAAGCCCTAATCAATTTTCAAGCAGTTAGATCCCAGTAATTTATTAAGGATCGTATCCTAGTAGTCACAGGAGGGTTTTTCTGCCTAGAGCCGTTCCTCTCCTGTCTACAGTGTCTGTGCAGATGATCTTGCCTGGTCACAGGCTGCTCCCCAGGGCCTGCTCTCCACCAAGCCGCTCTACAGACCAGCCTCGCCTTTCTCCTCCGGTGCCCACCTTTGTCCTCCTCCCTTAACCGGAGTCACAGCTTGTCGTATCTGCTCATGTGAACTGCATAGCTATCATAGCACTTTGCCTAGAGAAATTTGACTTTAAATTACAGATGGATGACTTTGGAGTTTTTTTTGTACTAGGGATGGAACTGGGGGGGGGGGGTTCTACTTCTGAGCGACACCCCCAGCACTGTTTTTTATTCTTTATTTGGAAATGGTCTCAGAGTTGCGGAGGGCCTCACTAAGTAGCTGAGTCTGGCCACAAACCTTGAGCCTCCTGTCTCAGCCTCCCGAATGCTGGGATGATAAGCGTGCGCCACCGTTTATAAGTCTATTTTTCTTCCTCTTGCACTTGACATTCAGTCTATTAGCAAGTATCATTTTACTTATCTTTAAAATGTAATTGGAAGCTGGGTGTGGTTGCGCATGCTTGTAATTCCAGTACTTCGCCGAGATAGGAGAATCACAGGTTCGTGACCAGTCTCTGCAACTTAGACCCTGTTTCAAAATGAAAAGATGAAATAGGGCTGGGAGTATAGCTCAGAGGTAGAATGCCCTTGGGTTCAATCCCCAGTCCCCCTCTTCCCCGGTTAGAACCTGGAGTCTAACCATTTCTTAGCTTTACGGTTGCTTTCTTGTCTTAGCCACTCTCGTGTTACGGGGATTGTGGAGGCCCCAGAGGTGTCCCTGGCTCCCCGCTTTCTCCTGGAGAGGTCGTGGCACGCACATGCTCCTCTCAGGCCCCTCCAGCGGCTCACCCTTCTCAGTAACCTCCACAGGGTTGGGGCGCAGCTCAGTGGTAGCTCTTGCCGAGCCTCATGGGCCCTGGGGCTCAAGCCCAGCACCAGAGCCAAGCAGCAGCTCCCCTCCAAAGCCCTCTGAGATGCACACCCCAACACTGGCCTGCTGCCCACCCCACCCTGCTGCACTGGCCCCGCCCGCCTGGCGGTCCTCTTCTCCTGACTTCCGGGGCACAGTGGATTCCCTCCTGCCTTCTGGTGTTTGACATCATCTGTTTTGTTCGCTGCTGTTTATGGAGTCTTGCGTAGTTCTTGGCACACGGTTGGTGCCGAGTAAGTATTTGTTGAGTAGATGAAGTAAATGAGTTAGCATTTCTATGAAGGAAAGCCCTGCTATGTGTCTTTAATGCTTCCCAAAGACCCTCCCCCTCCCTCCCTCCCTCCCTCCCTCCCTCCCTCCCTCTCTTCTTTTGTGATACTGATACGAGGGATTGAACTAGGGGTATTCTACTCCAAGTTAATAAGCCCTAGCCCATTACTTTTCATTTTGATACAGGATCTTGCTAGGTTGCTGAGAGTTTTGCTGTGCTTCTGAGGCTGTCTTCAAACCTGCAACCCTCCTGTTTCAGCCTCCCAAATGCTGGGATTACAGGTGTGTGCCACCATGCCTGGCTAAACTTTTGATGTTATAACATTTTTTCATTAAGTACAGTAAGAGCTGTGTAGAAAGTGCTTGGAGATTTTGACTCCCGAGCACTCCGAGTTGTTTTTAGGTAAATACTGTGCACAGAGTTTTGTTTTCTTTTTGCAGTACTGCGGATAGAACCCAGGGGCATTCTACCTTGGAGCTGCACCCCCAGCCTTATATTTTATTCTTTGTTTTGAAACAGTCTCACTGAGTTGCAGAGGGCCTAAGCAGCTGAGGATGTCCATGAACCGTGATCCTCCTGTCTCAGCCTCCTGAATTCTGGGATTACAAGTGTGCACCACCACGCCCGGCTTTGCGCTGAGCTTTTTAAACAGCCCCTTCTCTGTTTGGACTTTTTGGATTGAGGAATACTTGTTAATCCAGTAAAGAAGCAAAGCTAACTAGTGCACCAGGGAGTACATTTGAAGACTTTGGAGCTGTGTTTAATTTAGTTTTCTTTACCGTAGTTAGTAGACATTTAACTGTAAGACAAGCTGAGTTGTTCTGGGGTCCCAGGCTGGGCTTCTGATGGGTGTGTTAGGGTGAGGGAGAGAGCTGTCTCGTGTGTGGAGGAGGCCTAGAAAGAAGATACACCTCTAACTCTGTAAAACTGAGTTTTACTCTTGAATTAATTTATTTGTGGTACTGTGGGACCAGGGGCGTTCTACCTCTCAGCTACATCCCCAGCCTTATTTTAAATTTGGAAACAGGGTCTCACCAAGTTGCAGAGAGCCTCACTCAGTTGCTGAGGCTGACTGTGAACCCGCAGTCCTGTCTCAACCTCCCAAGTACTGGGATTACAGATGTGGGCTACCATGTTGGCTCAAAATGGAACTATAAACCTTAGTAAGTTTCTGTTTCACAATGAAAAATAAAAAGGGTAGGGCGTGTAGCTCAGAGGTAGAATGCCCCTTGATTTAATCCCCAGTACCACAAAAGCAAACAAAACAAAAGTATGGAATCTAGAAGTGGAATTGCTGGGTTAATGGGCGAGAACAGTTTAACTTTAGAAAGTTCCTTCTGAATGACCTTGCAGAAAGCAAGTTGTAGGAGTCCGGTATGGTGGCTTGCGCTTGGAATCCCAGTGCTTGGGAGGCTGAGATAGGATTGCAGGTTCACAGCCAGCCTTGGCAACTTACCCTGAGTGAAAAATAAAAGATAGGGCTGAGGGTGTAGCTTAGAGGTAGAACACTCCTGGACTTAATTGCCAGTAACACACACACACACACACACACAGAGTTGTATTCCTTAACACGAGGTAAAATTAGTGTTTTTGCTTTTTTGCCAGACCATTGGATTGAGGAAAAAACTATCATAATTAAAAGCAAAGGTGGGCGTGGTAGCACATGATTGTGATCCCTGCAGCTTGGGAGGTGGAGACAGGAGGATCACGCAGGTTCGAAGCCAGCCGCGTGCGCTGGCTTAAGAGACCCTGTTTCCAAATAAAAATATAAAAATAGGTCTGGGAGTGTAGCCCAGAGGTAGAAGGGCATCCAGGAACCTCAGTACAACCAAAAAAAAAAAAAAAGCAAAAACAGCGTTTTGAGTTTTGATCAATATACTACAATTGTACAAATACTGGGACTGTTACTAAATTTTTTGAGTGTGTAGCCATGACAGTGCAGTTTTAGAACATTTTAAGCCATTTAGAAAGTGCCCCGTGCTTTGTTAGCAGTGGCTCCCTGCTCCCACCCCAGCCCTAGCTGCCTCTGACACGCGGTCTGCAGATGGTTTCTGTGGACGGGATGGTGGAGGCTGGTTGGGCCGCCCTGTCCCCGCCTTCCGCAGTGCCTCTGCGCCTGCAGAGCAGTGCCCCGCTCTGCCATTCCCTGGGTCGGTTGGTCGCCCTGTCCCCAGCTGGTTTCCACTCTTTGGCCCCTGTGACTGCTGCCGTGAACACACACAGGCGTGTCTTTGTGTGGACATGATCTTCATTTTTCTCGGGAAGGTTCTAGGGTGAGAACGGCTGTGTCCCGAGGCCTGCTCGTGTGTGAACGCGAGCAACCTGCGGGCTTTTCCCCAGCAGCTCTTTCTGGTTAACTGTGGTGCTTGCGCCCTCCCAGCCTGGACCTCCCAGTCTGGACCGCTTACCGCAGCCGTCTCCCAGGTAAGAAGCAGTACCAGATCTTGGTTTTAGTTTGCATTCCCTCGGTTCCAGTGATGTTGAGCGCCTTTGCTTGTTCTTCTTAGACATTGGGGTATCATCTTTAGTGACTTGTTGACTTCAGCCTTGCCCTTTTCCTTGTATTATTATTGAGCTGCAAATGTTTATTCTTACTGGGGGTTGAACCCAGGAATCTTCTACCTCTGAGCTATACTTCCAGGCCAGTTTTATGTTTTTATTTTTGTAACAGGGTCTCACTAAGTTGCCAAGGCTGGACTCAAATCTGTGATCTTCCTGTCTCGGCCTCCCAAGTACTGGGGATACAGATGTCCACCACCATGCCCAGCTTGGGTGTGTGTTCTTATCAGACACATGATTTGAAGATATTTTCTCCCAGTTTTTGATGTGCTTTTTTATAAACATCTTAATTTTGATGAAGCTTAATTATAAATTTTTTCTCTTATAGATTGTCCTTAGGTGTTTTATACAAAAACTTTGTCCAACACATAGTTGTTTTAGTGTGCATATATTATATGCACACTAACATATATTAGTGAGGTTCTTTTTATATATTTATTACTAATTTTACCTATTCTGAATAATCTGTTCATTTATGCTTACCTTAATATTTACAAGGCATAGTTAAAAACATCTAAAAGCAAATTAGGCAAGATGTGGTGGTGTACGCCTGCGAGGCTGAGGCAGTAGTATCACAGGTTCAAGGCCAGAGTGTGGTAGCTTAGCGGAACCTTGTTTCAAAATAAAAATAAAGGGCTGAGGGCGTGGCTCCATGGTAGACCCCCTGGCTTCAATCCCCAGTACCACCAAAAAAAGAAAAAAGAAAACCATAAAAGTGGATTGGAATGGCACTAGGAAAAACCATACACTTCTATTTTGTATCACCTATCTTCACAGAGCTGTCTGAACAAAATTACAAATCAGGTGGCTTAAAACAGCAGGCAGGCAGTGCCTCCAGTGCCGGAAGCAGAGGTCAGGAGCCCCGTGCCAGCTGCACGCCCTCCCCGGCACTGGTCCAGCCTCTGTCTCCGTGGCTCCAGCTTCCCTGGTGTTCATGGCCTGTGGCGGCATCACAGTGTCCCCTTGTGGCCTCCTCTCCTGTGTCTTCCTCCCAGTGCTTTCTCTCTTGCTGATGCTTGTCACTGCCGCGGATTTAAGGCTTAAGATGACGGGCAGCTCAGTAATCTGGATGAGCACATCTCCAGATCCTGTACAGTTACCTAATTAGGTCGCCAAGACCCTTCTGCAGATAAGGTCACATTGAGGCGCTCAGGCTCCGAGACTAGTGCGCACCTGCTGTGCGGGCCGCCGCAGCGGGTGGCCTCAGCCACCGCAGCCCCGGGGCGGGCATCTGGGCCAGCACTCCCCGTGTCTCGCTGATGGTGTGTCTCCGCCTCTGAGAAGCACTGTCCTGCCTGACCTCTCGGATGGCGGGGGCACGTGTTCCTGGCCTCTGGGTTTTGGGCTGGGTGTTGACAGTGGTGGGCCGTCTTTTCCAGAGGAGGCGAGTCCACCTCTCATGCCCCCGCTGCCCTTCCTGGGGAATTCATGCTGTTATTCAGCTTTCTTGGTGTGTGCCACACAGTGTTTTAGTTGTCAGTATTATTTTAGACCCTTGTTTGTAAAGAAAAAAAAAAAAAAAACCTTGAGTAGGGAAATGAAGAAATTGAAGACAGCTTAGACCTTGGTTTCACTGGGAGCCGCTGTTTGGAAGTTCCCTCTTTTCAAGTGAGGCCTGCTAATGTTTAGGTAACTGCATATGTTTTAGAGGTGGAGTCTTTTTTTTTTTTTTTGGCGGGTCTGGGGATGGAACCCAGGGGCATTGGACTTCTGAGCTATACCACCTGCCCTATTTTTTATTCTTTATTTTATTTTATTTTTTTTTTTTGTGGTACTGAGGGTGGAACCCAGAGTCTCTCTACCTCCAGGCTATACTCCCAGACCTATTTTTGGAAACAGGGTCTCACTAAGTTACTGAGAGCCTCACTCAGTAGCTGAGGCTGGCTTCGGACCTGTGTGATCCTCCTGTCTCAGCCTCCCAAGTGCGGGGGATTACAAGCGTGCACCACCATCCCCGGCTTCTTTCTTTCTTTATTTTTTTGAAACAGGGTCTCACTAAGTAGCTGAGGCTGTCTGTGAACTGTGATCCTCCTGTTTCAGCCTCCTGAATGCTGGGATGACAAGTGTGCCCACCATGCCCGGCCTTTAGAGTTGGAGTTTTAATAGAGCTTTGGAGTTGCCGACGGTCTGTTTGGGTGGTAGTTTTTACTAACTGTAGCACACATGTGGGCACTGACAGCTCACTTGGGCCAGCCAGTAAGCTTCTAGACCTCGGGTGCAGGCGCGGGGCTGTCTGGGGTGTTTGGGAGTTGCTGGAATGAGCACACACGTCCGTGCTTGGTAGCAGAGCGAGGGCCGGCTCTTCTTCCATTGTCTGCTTGGCCAGGTGCTTAGGGAAGTGGACACCATGGGTCACACGGAGCGGGAGGTTTGTCCCCAACACTGCCCCTCTGAGAAAGCCTTTTCAGAGAGTTGAATAAAGTACAGTCGCTTTTCTTTCCTTCATTTAACATTCTAAGAACTAAGTAGCCGTAGACTGGAAAGCTTTAGTAATCCAGTTCAGATTCTGAGGACGTGACTGCACTTTTGCTGTAGGATGCCCTGTCCTGTGGGGTCCCGGGTTGTCTAGTGGATGACGTGAAAGCTGGGCTGTGCTCGCCAGCCAGCAAGGAGTGCCCACGCCTGGCCCGTGCCAAGTACTCTCAGCACAGCCTCCACGAGGGGATAGACGTGCACGCAGTAACACATAGTGCCTCGTCCCCAGTGCCCGCTGGATGGCAGCGTTGACTGCCCACTGCAGCAGGACTCAGCAGCACGGGTGTCAGTGGGACTCCACGGTTCTCGGGGGCATTTGGATGTGTCGCGCTAGGAATGCAGTCAGATTACGGCAGCCTCAGCGTCACGTGGGTCCTCTCTGTGGCTACCCTGACAAGTTTAGATGTGTATGTTTACTTTGCCTGATAGTTTGGGGGAAAACAATTCTTAAACTTTTTGTTTATAATTATATATATTTACTTCCAAAGTCAAATCTATAAAATGAGGTGTATTAGCCGGGCGTGGTGGTGCACGCTTGTAATCCCCGGACTTGGGAGGTGAAGACAGGAGGATTGCGCAGGTTCAAAGCCAGCCTTGCTGGTTTAAGAGACCCTGTTTCCAAATAAAAATATAAAAATAGGTCTGGGAGTGTAGCCCAGAGGTAGAAGGGTTTCCAGGAACCCCAGTACCACCAAAACAAACAAATAAATAAATGAAAATGAGGTGTATTTATAGAAATCTAATATGAGCAGCCAGTCCTCTATACCAAAGGGTGCTGCCTCTGTGAGTCCATCAACTCTAGATCGTAAACATTTCAGAATAAAAGGTTGCATCTGTAACTGAGCACTTGCAGACCCTTTTCTTGCCATTACTCTGTAAACAGCACAGCACGACAGCATTTCCATAGCACATCTAAGAGTTTAAAATAGCAGGAAGATGCGTGTCGGTTCTGTGCAAGTGCTGTGCCGGTGTACATAGGACTTGGGGAGCCATAGATGTACATAGGACTTGGGGGTCCATAGATTTTGGTGTCTGTTGGGGTCCTAGGACCAGTGTCTTGCAGACACTAAGGGACCATGTGTTCTGGCCTTTCCACCCTGACCTCCCTTTCCTAAGTATTCTCTTACGATCTTTATGCCATATCCTTCCATTGACAACGATCCAGATATCCAAATCTAATTTTACCCCTCTCATAAGAAAGCGATTGCTCACACCTTTTCTCATGCCTCGCTGTCTTCCCTGACAACCTGGGCGCAAACTCCACTGCGTCCTGTACCTGCTCCTGTTTTGCTATATGAAACAGCCCCGTCAAGTAGCCTCATGCTGTGGCTGTCTTCTGACTGTCGGGGTAGACCCTGTAAGAGCACGGGCAAGTCAAGTGTACATGTAATTGTGCTAAACTTGCTAAGTACTCTTCTTTTATGGTTGCACCATTTGTAAACTACACTTTGAGCAAGGGCTGTATTTTACAGAGGTGAAGGGGAATCTGGGAAAAGTGTGGGGATCTCCTGCCCATAGCCCACAGCAGTGAGTGCCTGGTGCAGGCGGCCTCTCTTAGTGTGACAGTGCTCATGTCCAGATGCTACAGTACTCCTATGTTTTCTTTCATTTAAAAACATCCCCAGAACCCAGCGAGGCCGGGATCAGAGCCTGCCATGAGGCAAGGCCAGTGCTGGGGCCTCCGAGGTGGGATCGGAGCCTGCTGAGGGGTTAGGCCGGTGCTGGGCCCAGCGAGGCTGGGATTGGAGCCTGCCGTGAGGCAAGGCCGGTGCTGGGGCCTCCGAGACCGGGATCTGAGCCTGCCGAGGGGTTAGGCTGGTGCCGGGGCCAACTGCTGGCATCAGAGCCTGCCGTGAGGCAAGGCTGGTGCTGGGGCCTCCGAGGCCAGAATCGGAGCCTGCCGAGGGGTTAGGCCAATGCCGGGGCCAGTGGCCAGCATCGGAGCCTACTGTGAGGCAAGGCCAGTGCTGGGGCCTCCGAGGCTGGGATTGGAGCCTGCCGAGGGGTTAGGCTGGTACCGGGGCCAGCGAGGCCGGGATCGGAGCCCTCCATGAGGCAAGGCTGGTGCCGGGGCCAGCGAGGCCAGGATTGGAGCCTGCCGAGGGGTTAGGCCAGTGCCGGGGCCAGCGAGACTGGGATCGGAACCTGCCGTGAGGCAAGGCCGGTGCTGGGGCCTCCGAGGCCGGGATTGGATCCTATTGAGGGGTAGGCTGGTGACAGGGCCAGCGAGAGGGGTTAGGCCGGCCAGTGAGAGGGGTTAGGCCGGTGTCAGGGCCCGTGAGACCAGAATCGTGGCCTCCCATGAGGCAAGGCCGCTGCTTGAGCCAGCGAGGTCTGGATCAGTCCACCGGGTAGCCAGGCCACTACTGGGGCCGTCAAGAGTGGGATCGGTACTTGCAACGCGGCATGCACAGAGAACTATCGCAGAAAATAAAAAACCAGATGCTTCCCCTAATCAGCAATAACTAGAAGGAAAGGGGCAACAGGAAGAGGTCGAGTTATAGAAAGGGCCCTATAGCGAAGCAATTAAGGTGACCAGTCAGAGGGTATGGAATAGGGGAGGATAGAGCCTCTTTAAAAAGCAGAAGGTACATAAACAAATGTATCAAAGTTAATCACCAAACAAGCATGGGATCTAAGGGGGGGGGGGGAGGGAATGGGATGGGGACTGGATGAGGGCTAATTGGATGATGTTGCTTGTATATCCTCTCAAGTCTTGTATTCCAATGTGATATATGATTACAATGCACCAATAAAAATAAATTAAAAAAAATTAAAACAAAAATAAATAAAAACATCCCCAGAAGGCCAGGCGTGGTGGGCTCGCTTGCCATCCCAGTATTTGGGAGGCAGAGACTGGAGGATCGTGGTTCGCAGACAGCCTCAGCTACTTAGTGAGGCCCTCTGCAACTCAGTGAGACCTGGTTTCAAAATAAAGAATAAAAAAGAGACCAGGGGGTGTAGGTCGGAGGTCAAATGCCCCTGGGTTCCATCCCCAAACCCGCAAAAAAAAAAAAAATAAATAAATAAAAAAATAAAATAAAATAAAAAATAAAAACATCCCCAGAGCTGGGCGTGGTGGTGCACACTTGTAATCCCCATGCTTGGGAGGCAGAGACAGGAGGATCGCACAGGTTTGAAGCCAGCTGTTCTGGCTTAAGAGACCCTGTTTCTAAATAAAAAGTATAAAATAGGTCTGGGAGTGTAGCCCGGAGGTAGAAGGGCTTCCAGGAACCCCAGTACCACCAAAATAAATAAATAAATAATGATAAAAATAAAAATTAAAAACATCCCCAGAGTCGGGCATGGTGGCGCACGCTTGTAATCCCGGCACTTGGGAGGCTGAGACAGGAAGATCGCACAGGTTTGAAGCCAGCTGTTCTGGCTTAAGAGACCCTGTTTCTAAATAAAAAGTATAAAATAGGTCTGGGAGTGTAGCCCGGAGGTAGAAGGGCTTCCAGGAACCCCAGTACCACCAAAATAAATAAATAAATAATGATAAAAATAAAAATTAAAAACATCCCCAGAGTCGGGCATGGTGGCGCACGCTTGTAATCCCGGCACTTGGGAGGCTGAGACAGGAAGATCGCACAGGTTCAAAGCCAGCCTCAGCTACTTAGTGAAGCTCTCAGCAGCTTAGTGAGACCCTGTTTCCAAATAAAGTATAATATAGGTCTGGGAGTATAGCCCAGAGGTAGAAAGCCCCAGGTCCCACCCCCAGTACCCCCCCCACACAAATAAATAAATAAATAAATAAACACCCCCAGACCCAGGTGTGGTGGCGCATGCTTGTAATCCCAGCATTCGGGATGCTGAGACAGGAGGATTGCGTTTCACAACCAGCCTCAGCTACTTAATGAGGCCCTTTGCAACTCAGTGAGACCCGTTTCAAAATAAAGAATAAGAAATAGGGCTGGGGATGTAGCTTGGAGGTAGAATCTCCCTGGTTTCCATCCCCAGTACTGGGGGGAAAAATCCCTAGTACTGCAAACAAAAGAAAACTGAGCGGGATGTAGGAGAACATGATTGTATTCCCAGTACTTGGGAGGATGAGACAGGAGGATCACAGGTTCATGATGTCCAGTCTTAGTTATTTAGTGAGGCCTTTCACAGCTTAGTGAGACTTTGTTTCAAAGTAAAGAATAAAAAATAGAGCTGGGGGTGTATTTCAGAGGTAGAATGTCCCTGAGTTCAATCCCAGTTCTTTGGGGGTAGGGGGGAGAAATACACAAGTAGCTGGGTGTGGTGGTGCATACCTACCCCAATACCTGGGAGGCTGAGACAGAGGATTGTAATTTTGAGGCCAGCATCAGCAATTTAGTGAAACCCTATTTCAAAATAAAAAGGGCTGGGGGTGTATTTCAGAGATAGAATGCCCCTGGGTTCATTCCTAGTTGTGTGGGGGTAGGGGAAAGAAAGAAACACACATGTATCTGGGTGTGGTGGTGCATACCTATAACCCCAGTACCTGGGAGGCTGAGACAGGATTGTAATTTTGAGGCCAGCATCATCAATTTAGGGAAACCCTGTTTCAAAATAAAAAGGGCTGGGGGTGTCGCTGAGGTAGAATGCCCCTGGGTTCCATCCCCAGGATCAGAAATATCTAGAGATAGAGTGATGGATGTTTATGTATGTGTGTATTTAACAGGTTTATATACTGTTAGCTGGTGCCAGGGTGCATGCTTCTAGTCCCAGTACTTGGGAGACTGAGACTAGGAAGGTTGCAGGTTCAAGGTTAGCCTCAGTAACTTAGTGAGCCCCTGTTTCAAAGTAGAAATGGATGGGGGTATAGCTCAGTGGTAGAGCACTCCTGGGTTCTAAACCCCACCCCCAAACACACACACACAGAATTAAATACCAGTGCCATTTCTTCAGTATTCTTATATTCAGGTGCATTTATCCAACCCTTTTAAAAAAAATCTTTAATTTTAAGTCTGTTCTGGTCTCGGAGGGCTGGAGAAGGTGATGTTGTCTCCTTGGTTGGAAGAGATCACTTGAACCTCTGATGTCCTTGGCATATGGGTTCAGTTCTCTTTTAAGTTAAAGTAGAGAAAGACTTGGGACATCTTCTCTTGTGACTTGTAGCATATCAGCACCTCCGGTGTGAACGCTGTTTATGGAGTACTCTCAAAGCCACTTGATGTTCCTTCTCCTCAGGAGGAAGCTCCCAGTTTAAAGCATTAGGACATGCACGTGAATTGTAGCAAATCAGTTAGCGACCTCCATGTTGTCATTGCCCATTGGAGTCTGTCTTGGAGAGCTGTGGGGAGGTTAATGTCGGCCTGGTGTCTCGCAAGCCCACGCAGGCCGGGGCTGGAGTGCATGCCCTCCCTGATACTGCTTCCAAACCTGAGCAAACTGCTTGATACTGGACTGCAGTTTTCTTCTGCTAATGGCATGCTTGCAGATAGCTATTTCTGCAAAGCCTTTTATATGGCAAATGTTAAGTTATATATTTCCTTTGACTCTTTTGTTCAAAAATAGAATCCTAGAAATCCGCCTGGAGGAGCCCTAATATTAGGTCATCCATCTCTAGTCCTCGTCCAACCACTCCACTGTCTTTTAAAGTTTCTGAGTCCCAGCTAGGTGCTCACCAGCCCTGGGCTGAGAGCTTCCAAACCGGGGCACTTGCTCCTCCCACGCCCGGGCAAGTAATAGCAAGACTAGAGCTCAGGTGCCCGTCTTCCCACCCACGAGAACTGCGGGGCCTGTGAGGCTTTCACACGAGGCGCTGCCATCTGCCAGTGGGGACAGCCACCTCACTAATGGGTGAAGGTATTCCCATGCCTCATTAAAATTATACAAGAAAAAACTATATATATACACACACACACACACACACACACACACACATACATACATTTTTTTTTTTTTTATTGGGCATTGAACCCAGGGGGTTCTGTCTCTTGAGTTACACCCTTAGACCTATTTTATTTTTTAAATTTGAGCTGATCTTGGCAGGTTGTTGTGAGAGGCTTGGCTGAGTTGCTTTGGCTGCGGTTCTTGTTTTGACCCTCCAAGTTCTGGGATGACAGGTGTGTGCCACTGTGTCCCTGGCTTATACTAAGGAATTTGAAGAAAAATTATTCTGTATCATAATTAGCAACAGATATTCAGAGTCTTGTGTGTGTGTGGGTACTCGGGATTGAACTCAGGGGCATTCTACCTCTGAGCTCACCCCCGGCCTTATTTCATCTCTCTCTTTCTCTTTTTGAATTTAGAAACAGGGTCTCACTAGGTTGCTGAGGGCCTAAGTTGCGGAGGCTGGCTGTGAGGCCGCGATCCTCCTGTCTCAGCTGCCCAAGTGCTGGGGTGATAAGTGTGTGCCACCGTGCCTGGCTTCTATGTAAGATATTTTACCCAGCATAAATCTCCAAATACAAACACTAGTCTTTGAAAAGAATGGTGTCAGGTACCAGTTCTGTACCAGCTGCAAAACACTGTTTACCTTTGCCTCTTTCTCATGGGTAAGACGGCAGAGATGTTCACTCTATTGACAGTGGCGTTCTGGAACTAGTGTCAAGACAGCTGCTGCAAATTAATTAGTGAGCTTAATACAACCATGAGCTTGAGAAGCAACTGGAGCAGTAGCAGGGTGCTCATTGGTTGCTTGACCTTGGCCACTGGGCGTCGGATCCTCGCTTTCCCTGTGTGGAGCAGGCCTCTCCCTGGCTGGTATGACGTTCTGGGGCGTGCCAGGCACGGTACTGTCTATTGCACGGGCGGCGGGCGGGTGGCCGTCTCTTGGCCACAGCGAGCCAGCAGCTCTCCTCTCTGCCGTCTCCCCAGTGAGACTGTTAGAGAGGTCGTTGGGTCATGAGGGCTGAGCCCCCCCAGAAACGGACTAGTGTTCTCAAGGAAAAAGCCCAGAAGAGTTCCTGGACCCTTCCCCACGTGGGGCGCGGTGACAAGGCCAGCTGTGAGCCTGGAAGCAGCCCTTAATCTGAGCCTAGTCTGCGCTTCCATATTGGCCCAGTCCCCAGGACACTGAGCAGCACATGGTGTTTGTGAGCCGGCAGGTCTGCATGTTGTCATGGGAGCCTGCGTCTGTAGAGCCAATCCCCCTTTGATTTCCCCACCGCGTGCCGTTGGTCCTTACCTGCTTGGAAAACAGAGTTTTAGTCACGTGATCGACGCATGCATCTCTGTACCTATAAAACCGCAGAGGATGCCCAGTGGCACCTCTGTAGTGAGGTAGTGAGGTCAGTGTCGCCCTCAGTCTGCGTGGAGTGGGAAGTGCAGTTGCAGCTGGCGGTGATCACGAAGCCTGCCCCAGGCCCCAGGCTCCGCTGCGTCCTCTGTGGTCCAGCCTTCCAAAGCTGGAGCACAGCTGCCTCTCAGCACTTTCCTTCCTGAACCGAGGTCAGGCAGTCATAGGTCAATCCTCAGTTATGCTGTTTGACCTTTACCTTTTAAATTAGAGCACTGGTTAAAGATTAGCCCGTGATAGAATGTAGGGACAGTTGTTGCCGGCTGCTCTTGGTACAGACAGGCCTATATTAGTTAGGTTTATGTTGCTGTGACCAAAATATCCAACAAAAACAACTTAAACTTAGGGAAAGAAAGGTTTATTTGGCCCATGAAGTCAAAGGTTCCATCCATGCTCCAAGGCGAATCTCCCTGGGGCGTGGTGGAGGAAAGCTACCTAGGTCCTGGCCACAAGGAGGCGGAGCGCAGAGGACGGGCCTGAGGGCGGGATCCTCAAGGCTCCGCCCACCGGACCCATCTTTCCCGCTTCACCCTTGCTGCCTACTGCTGCCATTCACTGAATCTGTTCAGAATATTAACCCCGGGGCGTGTCCACTGGTGACATCAGCGCCCTTGTTCAGTCATTTCAACTCTGAATATTCTTGCATAGCCTGCACCTGAGCTTTCTGGAGGCTCCCCAATGCAGAGCATCCTGGGGCCGGCCGGCTGCCTGCCTGCCTGCCTGCCTGCCTGCCTGTGGGGCAGCGGGGAGGGCAGAGGCATTCAGAGACTGCAGCGCAGGGGTGAGTGTGTGTTTACCTAGAAACCAGGCAAATGAGGGGAAAACTCCCATGCAGTTGGCATAATTCCCACTCAGCGAAAAGTGATGATATTTACATATTAATCTTGAAACCTTTCAATAAGGCAGTAGAAATGGGCAAGCAAGGTAAACGTGAAGCTAGCGTGAGAGTTATTTATTTTTTGGTGGTACTGGGGATTGAGCCCAGGGCCCATGCGTGCTAGAAAAGTACTCAGCCACTGAGATACACCCAGCCCTGAAGATTTTCTTATTTTATTGATTTCTAAGAAGACTATCAAGTAACTGGACAGGATGAAAGTGATAAATTGAAATACAAATGTTTGGGCTGGGCGTGGTGGTGTACGCCTGTAATCCCAGGATTTAGGGGGCTGAAAAAGGACTTCAGGTCTGGGACGGCCTTAGCAACATAGCAAGACTCGGCACTCTAGTGAGACCCTGTTGCAAAACAAAAACGTAAAAAAAGGGCTGAGGGTGTAGCTGGGAGGTAAAATGCCCCTGGGTCCAGTGCCCAGTAAACACACACATACGCACACACACACACAGTTTATATCTCAACAAAAATGTCTTGTTAGAACCTGTTAGCTCCTCCTCAGGCCTCTTTGAGGCTGCCTTCCTTTGCCCTTTCACCCCGCCCCTGCACTGGAAGGTAACCGGCCCCAGGCTGTGGAGAGCAGACTGCCCTGCTGAGGACTCCATGGTGCGCCTGCGCCTGAGCGGCCCCCTTCTGTGGAGCAGCAGTTTGCCACCACTCCATTTTAGTCCACAGGTGAAAACAGAATGACCACACCTCGTTCGTACAAGTCGACAACCACCATCTGCCCAGTACAGACACGAGGCACAAACGTTCATAGCCATGCCATAAGGCATGACCGTCTGTGGACTCACCAGATGAAACCAGCAGCTCTGGACACGGGGCATGTCAAGTCATACCAGAAACACCAGACAGGTGACCTCCAGTCACACCAGAGTGTGGTGTGGCGGCGCACCAGCCTGGCACCTGGCCACTCCTCACGAGCCTTGCCAGGAGGACTGCAGCAGTGCAGCGCCCTCACGGCCCCGGCTTGGAGCTCGGTGCATCACTCTGCCTCTGCTACTTGGCCGCATCCAGCTCTGCGGAACTTTCTACTGGATCCTTCCCGTAGGCAGCTCAGACCTCCAGCTCCATGCTTATCAGGCCACCGGCAGTGACTCTTCATTTGAATAGGCTTTTCTGTGTGTATGTGTGTTTTGCTGGGTTTGAACCCAGTGGCCCACCTCTGAGCATCCCCCCCTTTTGCAGTACTGGGGCATTCTAGCTCCGAGCTACACCTCCACCCCTATTTTTTATTCTTTATTTGGAAACGGTCTCACTGAGTTGCAGAGGTTCTCACTAAGTTGCTGTCTGAGAACCATGATCCTTCTGTCTCAGCTTCCCAAATGCTGGCATTACAAGCTTGTGCCACCAGGCCCCCCTCTTTGAAACGAAGTCTCACTAAGTTGCTGAGCTGGCCTCAGACCTGGGATCCCAGTGTCAGCTGTTTGGCAGTGCTGTGCCTGGCATGTGGCCTGAGCTGGGACCTCACCCTCCTGACCCACATCCTTTACCTGGGCAGCTCTGGCCATTGACGGAGGTGTCTTGAGCTCTGGGTTCAGCTCTGCATGTTCAGTGCTGGGTTATTTATTTATTTATTTATTTATTTTATTTATTTTTGCGGTACTGGGATGGAACCCAGGGGCATTCTACTTCCGAGCGACACCCCCAGTCCTATTTTATTTTGAAACAGGGTCTCACTGAGTTGCAGAGAGCCTCACTAAGTAGCTGAGGCTGTCTGCGAACCTCAGTCCTCCTGTCTCAGCCTCCCGAATGCTGGGATGACAAGCGTGCGCCACCACACTCGGCTCAGTGCTGGGTTTTCTTGAGACTAGTAATAGGTGCAAAACGGTCTTGTTTTGTGATTTCCTTCCACTGAATAAAATGTCATCTAAAAATGTCAATTTCATTAACATTATAGCGTGCTTCATCTGTTTTTACCTAAAAATGCCATAGCTGGATCTCTCTGTCCCATCATAGGTGCTGGAGATCAGAGCTTGTTCACCTCCATCTATCCGACACTCTCCCAGCAGCTGCCACGAGAGCCGATGGAATGGAGGAGGTAGGTCTTCGTCGCCTGGCTGTACCGTCCAGCAGGCAGGCACTCATGTGAGCCCCGACGCCGAAGGTATTGCAAAGAAGCGAGTGTCGTGTGGCATCCAGGTGCATTCCACTGCCAATGTACTCAGCCCTAATTTTTCTTTTTCTTTTTGTAGTATTGGGGATGGAACCCAGGGGCATTCTACCTCTGAGATACACCCCCAGCCCTATTTTTATTTTTTTATTCTTTATTTTGAAACAGGGCATCACCGAGTTGCAAAGGGCCTCACTAAGTAGCTGAGGCTGGCCACGAACCGAGATCCTCCTGTCTCAGCCTCCCGAATGCTGGGATTACAAGTGTGCACCACTATGCCCGGCTACTCTCTATTTTGAAACAGGGCTTCTCTAAGTTGCTGAGGCTGGCTGTGAACCTGTGATCTTAGTGAGTCAGCAGCTTAGCAAGACTGTGTTTCAAAATAAAAACTAAAATTGGGCTGGGGTATAGCTCGGAGGTAGAATAGAATGCCCCCAGGTTCAATCTCCAGTACTCCAAAAAAAGAAAATATGTGTGTGTACACATACATCCCTTTTCCTCGTCCCTACACACATTCGTTCTTCACCTTCCCACAGCCCTACTCTCAGCGCAGTGAAGGACCTAGCAGGGAGAGCAGGAGGACCGCGCCCCGTCCTGCCGGTGCTGCTCTAAGAGAAAGCCGCGGCTGTGTGGAGGATAATGCACACAAGCGTACTTGCTTGGTTCTGGGGCTGGAAGCCCAAGGCTGGCATCTAACGAGGGCGTCTGCTGTGGGGTCACGTGGCAGAGGATCCCTGGGATGGTGGCGGGGCCCTCTCTCCCAGAAGCCGGCCCCCTCAGCTGGGATGCGGCTGTAAGGGCGCTGATCTGTCCATGAGGCCCCAGGCTCTGCACCCCCCCTTGAGGGCCCCACCTGTCAACACTGGCACTGTGGCCGTGCGCCTGGGTCCAGTCCCAATAGCAAAAACAAAAAAGTTTTTCCAACCCAGTAATTCGTCTTCTTGGCTAATATGGGTTGTCCAAAAGCATTAATGCTCATGAAGGTTGGATAGGTTAGAGCCCTGCACTCTGACAGTCGAGACCCACTTCCTGTAGAGCGGCTCGAGGGCTGCTCCGCGTGCCCCTCTTCCCAGAGTCCATGGTGACCTTGGTAGCTGACATCTGTGTGCGTGTGTTACATGCGCCTGTTCTTGCAGGACGTGATGGTTTTATGGAGAGGGCTTTGACAGGGAAGCAAGCGTGAGCTGTGTTTAACGTTCCTGATAGCATGTTCTTGGACAGAAGATCACAGCCGTACTTGATGGTTGATCGAATGTGGCTCTGCAGCGCCGACCATGTACAGTTACTTCCTGTCACATCGCCCTCTCCCCTTCTGCTGAACACTGCCTCGCCGCCTCAGTGACGTTCACAACCTTGTTTTAGGTCCTATGGCCGGGCCCCCAAGATGATCCATCTGGAATCCAACTTTGTGCAGTTCAAGGAGGAGCTGCTGCCCAAGGAAGGAAACAAAGCCCTGCTCACCTTCCCCTTCCTTCACATTTACTGGACGGAGTGCTGCGTGAGTACCTCAGGTCCTCGGCGTGGACCTGCCCTCGCTGCGTCCCTCGCCCGTCTGCCCCGCCTCACCTGTGGCTTGTTCTTGCGGTGTCAGCTCTGGTCAGCGTGTGGCGCCCAGGGGATCCCCGGGCACATCCTGCTCAGGGCGTGTGAGCTGCCTCGCTGCCCTGTGCCTGCTGATTAAACACTTTGAACTGTGCTTATCCTTAGTTTCTGTCTTATCTCACAACATCTGTATCCCATCTACCCAGCCAAGCAAAAGACACGGAGTTCTTGTCAAGAGCTGACAGAAAATTCTGAGGGTAATTTCTTTCTGCGTGGACTCAGGCATTTAACAGAGTTCCTACTGCATCCTCCCTGGGACTATGTCGCCTATATCAGAGGCTGCAGAGGTAGTTTTTGTGATTTTTGTGAGTCAGGACTCTGGAGACCCGTGCTTGGCTTCCCACACCTCCCTCCATGTGTCCTTTCCTGGGGAGGTGCATGGGATGGGCGGTGGGTGCTGCGCTCATGTGAGACGTTGTCTACCAGGAAAGCTCACTAGACACTCGTGTTCAAGGTTCTGGTCGCGTGAGTGCCTCTCCCGACACCGGCATTCACGAAAGCCACGGTGTGTACGCACGCGCAGGGCCAGCAAGGCCCATGCCACAGGCGGGTGGAACCCCTTGTAGGCCAGCTTCCCGCAGGGCCCTCACAGGCGGGCGGCCGTCCCAGGCCTGGCGTTCCGCTCTCCTCCCTGCCTCCCCTCACCCTCCTCTGTGACTGTGATGTTGGATGTGATCACTTGGTCTAGGCATTGTCTGGCTCCTCGTGGCACGACTGTTCTTTTCCCTTGGAGACAAGTAGGCTGTTTCTGGGGAGCCACTCTGACTTCTTAGGTACCCTGCGCCCATCCAGGGCTTTCCTGATTCGATCTGGCCTCCGTGATGATTCGCGGTCTCCTCAACCAGGCTTTCCAAGGGCTGTTACCATGTGTCCTTCCTCTACCCTGAGGGAGAGGCTGTGTGGATTACTGCCTATTCAGGGGTTATGTCCATTGGCTGTACTTAGGAAGATGCCCAGGCTGCCCAGCTTTGGCCAGTGAGAGGCCCTCGGCGAGGCCTGTGTCTTTTTGAGCACTCTCGACTTTCTGGCATGAGAAGGTTCTCTAGGTTCTAGCTTTTGCTCTTGTATTAGACCCACCGTTTCTCCTCGGAGTGCTGGTCCTGGGCAGAGGTGTGCCCTCTGCTGCGGGAGTGTAGCTGCGGGCCTGGCCTCTCAGGAGACAGAGCTAAGACTTGGGATGTCTGAAGAGGGCGAGTTGGTAGGAAGCCTGCACTTGTAGCCCACACAGCTTCCATGTTTACGTACTCTCGGCACCTTCAATGGACATGTTCATTCCCCATTCCTACAGTGGGGAAATGATACTTTGTGCGTTGCTGTGTAGACCACAGCTGAGAACTCTGAAGAGAGCCCAGGTTGTGCATGCAGGTTGCACTCTTTGAACCCATGCATTTGTGGAGTGTGTGGGTGTCGGGCTTGTCTAGTCTTCCCTCCGGCCTTCTCTCCGGTGCCCTGGCCACTCCTGCATGCGGCATTTTGATGTCTTTTACTGGAATTGTTAAGTATGTAAGTTACACATGAAGAATAAACATCTTGATGCTGTTGAGACATCCTAGCCAACAGCAAGAAACGAGGCTGTGTCTGGCATATTCCGTGGAGGTGTGGAGGTGTGGGGTTACCTGGCACTCAGCTCTTCATGACTGGCCCGCTTTTGTGGAGTGAAATTGTCATTTACAGACACGGCTTCTCAGTAGTGCTTCTTGCATAGGAAGGGTGTCTGTCTAAAGGTAATTTTCTTCCATGTTTTTTTTTTTGTGGTGCTAGGGATTGAACCCAGAGACTTCCTACCTCTGAGCCGCCTGCTTAGCCCTTCTTAAGCTTTGGTTTTGGAACGATCTTGCTAGGATGCTGAGTCTCGCCGCCTTGCTGAGAGGTCGGTCTCGAACCTGCGATCTTCCTGTCTCAGCCTCCCAAGTACTGAGATTTACATGTGTGTGCCACCACAGCTGGCATCTCTGTTTGCTTTTAATACTTTTAATTTGGTGTGGATTCCTCCTGACTGAAGGAGTTGTTTAATATTTTGGATTGTAGGTCTGCTAGTGGTCAGTTCTTTCAATTTTTGTATATATGAGGAAGTCATTTTTTTAAAATTTTATTTTATTTTTGCAGAACTGGGGATCGAACCCAGAGACATTCTTCCTCTGAGCTCTGCTCCCAGCTCTTTTTTTTTTTCTTCTTTATTTTGAGACAGGGTCTCATTAAGTTGTGGAGGGCCTCACTGAGTTTGGTTCGCTGAGGTTGGCCTTGAACCTGTGACCCTCCTGTCTCAGCCTCCCAAGTACGGGGATTACCTATGGCAGGAAGTCTTTATTTTGGTACTGTGGATTGAACCGAAGGACATTGTACCTCCCAGCTCCACCCCCAGCCCCCTCCCTTTTTTTTTGCAGTACTGGGGTTGGAGCCCAGGGACATTTTACCTTCTAGCTATACCCCAGCCCTATTTTTTTATTCTTTATTTTGAAATGGGGTCTTACCAAGTTGTGAGGGCCTCATTAAGTAGCTGAGGCTGTCTGCACCAACGTGCCAGGCCCCAGTCCTTTGACTTTATTTTCTGTTTGGAAACAGTGTGCTGCTGAGTCTTCCTGCATGGCTGAGACTGTCCTTGAACCTGCAGCCCCCGCCTCAGTCTGCCGAGGTGGGATTCCAGGCCCGTGTGAGCACACCTGGCTGCCTTGGTTCTGAAGCGCATTTTCGCAGGACGGGGAATCGTAGTCTGCCAGCCCCGCACGCTGTGGAGCCCGTCCTCCTGGCCCAGGTTCCCACAGGAGACCTTGCACGTCTTGCTTCTGTGGCTTTGAATGAAAACTGTCTTTTCCTTCAGTGTTTTCAGCTCTCTTTTCTTTATTATTTGTTTAACAGTTTGATTATGGTCTGCTTTACAATGGACTTCTTCCTATTTCTTCTGCTAGGGCTATGGAGCACTTTGGATTTACAATTTTGATCAAGCTTGGACAATTTTGGGTCACTTGTTCAACTGTCTTTATCGTGGACGTGGAGACGGAGGCCGGTCAGCTGGCCGGTTGGCCTGTGGCTGCTCGGAGCCATAGCACGCTGGTCCTCTGTTGGTGTCTTAGGCCTTTTCTCTCTCTTGCCTTCTGATAATTTCTTCTGCTTGTCTTAATGCTAACTAATCTTTTCTTCTGCATTATCTATAGATTCCTGAGGTCTGAGATTCGCCCCACCCCTGCTTTGGGGCACACTGTATCGAGCCGGGGGGTGTGCCAACCTCAGGCGCAGGTGGGGTGCTTGGTGAAATAAGTGGGCGGTGGCAGTGCCCCAAGCGTGCCGAGGAGCAGCTTTTCTGAAGGGGTGGTACAACAGTAAGTTTGGGAAAACACACCAGTAGAATCTCCTCAATCTAATTCTACCCGGTGTATTTTCGATTTTAGATGGCATAGTTCTTATTTTTAAAAGTTCCATGTAGGTCTCTTCTCTCTGTTTTAACTTTAGCCCTTTACCTTCTTGAACATATGAGATGTGCTGTCATAATACTTCTGATGGCTTTTGCTAGTAATTCTACTGTCTGTCATTTTGGGCTGTCTTTATTCTCTCCCTCTCAATTTCCCTCTCTTTCTTCAGCTGGAGATTGAAACCAGGAACATTCTACCTCCAAACTACACTCCCAGCTCTTTTTATTTTTTGTTTTAAACAGGGTCTCACTAGGTTGCTGAGAGTCTAAGTTGCGGAGGATGATCTTGAACCTGTGATCCTCCTGTCTCAGCCTCCCAAGTACTAGGATTACAAGTGTGTGCTACTCCACCTGGCTTAAAGGTTCTTATATGTTCAGTATTGAAATACATTTCTTGGTTTTAGGTCTTCTAAATGTAAGTGGGGCTAGAGGCTGCTGAGTGGATTTATGGTTCATTGGGGCAGTTATAAGTAAAGTTATGTGAGCAGGAGAATGCCTGTTTCCTGATGCTTGTTGAAGAGGACCTCGCTAACCCATCCGCTTGTATGTGGCAGGCTGGATTGGGGGCTGTGGGGGAGGAGTGGCACTGATTTTGAGGAGCCGTGCGGCTCCCCCTGACTCCCCTGCTGCGCGGCGACAGGGGAGCTGCAGGTGCCTTCTTTTCTTGGCTCCTCAGAGGCCATCTTGCCCTGGTGTGGCCCGTGAGGGGTGGCGGTTGGAGCAGGTGCCAGGGGCTTGTAGAAGGACGCAGGCTGCAGGCAGCTGGTGCCAGCGTGGTGGCCTCCTGTGCTTCCCTCACCAGCACTGTTGCCAAGGTGGCCTTCCCAGCTGGTGAGCTGTCACGCCATGTCTCGCTCCCCTGGAGGAAGGTGCCGGGCAGGTGCACCCAGGCTGTGTCTGGGCTTTGGTGCCTCTGCATGTTGGCATGCCGTGGCGACTGACTGTGGTTGGGCATGTTGAGCTGTGTGCACTAAGGGTGGGGCGCTTCTTGATTTTAGGATACTGAGGTGTACAAAGCAGCCGTGAAGGACGACCTCACCAAGTGGCAGAATGTTCTCAAGGCCCATAGCTCTGTGGACTGGCTAATCGTGGTGGTTGAGAACGATGCCAAGAAGAAGAACAAAACCAACATCCTGCCCCGGACCTCCATCGTGGACAAAATAAGAAATGACTTTTGTAATAAGCAGAGTGACAGGTGAGTGTGCCCTGGCGTGTCTGGTTGGCTTAGCCTCGGGAGGCGCAGGTCTCTGGCTTCCTGGGCAGTGGGAAGCAGTGCCCAGTAGCATCTCAGAGTGCCAGGCCTGGCCGAGGCTCCTGGGCCCTGGTGGCCCTGGGTAGACCACGGTGGACCTTCCTGAAGCCAGACAGTGAGGGTCTTGCAGTCTTTGTGCAGGATAGGGTTCCTCAGACTTCTTTTTTTTTTTTTTTCCCCAACTCTGGGACTCTGTAAGTTTGATTTACCATCATACCTATTAAGAGTTCCCAAGCTGGGAGTATGGCACACACTTGTAATCCTAGTTCTTGGGAGGCTGAGACAGGAGGATCGCATGTTCACAGCCAGCCTCAGCTACTTAGTGAGGCCCTGTTTCCAAATAAAGAATAAAATATAGGGCTGGGGGTGTAGCTTGGAGGTAGAATGCCCCTGGGTTCCATCCTCAGTACCACCCCACCCCCCAAAAAAAAGAGTTCCTGAGAAGGAAGTTGTGGGTGGCACCTTGGACCTGCACCCTGGGCTGCTTTCCCGTCCCTGCCACTGCCTCTGGGAGGCTGGTTGAGGGCTGCCTCCCATGGCGCTGGTGGCTGGGTCCCACACCGGCGCCGTCATGGCGGCTCGTCATTCTCATAGCTGCCATGTGGCAGGGGTCCAGTGGTGCTGGAGCCTGGGGGAGGGAGTCAGCTTGCTCTGGGCAGGCGCCCCAGGCACAGGTGGGCTAGGAAACTGAGTGTGCCCAGGATGGTAAGGAGAAGAGGTAGGGCAGCGGGGTGCACCAGCCACAGGATGCACGCGTCATCGCCATCCCAGGGGAGTGACCCCTCCAGGGAGGAGCCACGGTGCGTCTGTGTGTTCCCCACAGTGCGAGGCACCTGCTAGCGCTCAAACTTATGTTATACGTGGTTCAAATCAAGTCTGGATTGTTGAGGCTATGCCTTACTTTTTTATTATTATTATTTTTAAATTTTTTTTTAAGCCTACAGCACCCAGTATTCCCAGGCGGTTTCCCATCCAAGTACTAACCAGGCCCGGCCCTGCTTAGCTTCTGAGATCAGACGAGGTCGGGCGATTTCAGGGTAGTACGGCCGTGGCTATGCCTTACTTTAAAGAAACCTGTTTCCCAGACCTGTAGGATCTTTGCTTTTTCTTTGTTTCTTTTCCTATAATTCTTCTACTTCATCCTCCCAAGCATTAGGAAAACTAACTTGTATGTGTGTATGCACACGCACACACATGCGCACACACGTGCACACACATGTTATTGGTTCTTTGTAGTCTCACCTCATAATGCAGCTCAGAGTGATAGGGATATATGTGCGCACCTGACTTGCTTTTGAATGACTCTTCTTTTATACTTAATTTGTTTTGGTGTGTGCAGTACTGGGGATTGAATCCAGGACATTCTACCTCTGAGCTACAACTCCTGTTCGTTTGTTCTTTCATTTGTCTATTTATTTATATTTTGAAACAGGGTCTCACTAGGTAAGTTGCCGAGGGCCTTGCTAAATGGCTGAGGCTGATCATGAACCTGTGATCCTCTTGTCTTAGCCTTCCAAGTACTGGAATTACAGGTGTGTGCCACCACGCCTGGCTTATACTTAGGTTTTAATTAAAAATTTTAACAGTAAATTCTCAAAAAAAAAAACCCATGCTTTTTTTTTTGGTGTGTGTGTGTGTGAGTCTGGGGATGGAACCCAGGGGTATTCGACCTCTGAGCTACACCTTCTGCTCTATTTTTTATTTTTTATTTTGAAACAGGGTCTCACTATGTTGCAGAGGATGTCACTAAGGAGCTGAGGCTGTCTGTGAATTACGATCCTCTAGTCTCAGCCTCCTGAATGCTGGGATTACAAGCGTGCACCACCATGCCCAGCTATAGACATGCTTTTTAACACTTTGATTCATTAATTTGTAAAGCCATCTTTTAAGAAATCTGTATTTTTTTACATAAAAATGTCAAATTGCCCTAAATTTGAATTTAATAGCATCTGTGTCTACTTTTATTACACAGTATAATTTCTGCCCTTTGAAAATATTGGAAACACATGGCCCTGAAGTGGCTTACTATACTTTTTAGCTTTTTACATGTGTTTAGTTTTCAATTGTTACATGTTCTATTTAGAATTATTAGAAAAAGGTGATGAACAAAAGAAAAATGGATAGAAATTCTCAATATTTTGTATCTTTTTAAACTTTTTTGTCATGTGTACATATATACATGTATTTTAAATTGATATCGTACTAAACTTGCTGGTTTTACTTAATATATTATAAAAGTATTTCATACATGGTAATTGTATTCCTGTACCAATATTGTTAACAAGTACGTAATCTAGAGTTTTCCTGTACCAAAAGATATTTACACAGTCCTCCAAGTTGATAGGCTGTTGCCCACTTAACGGTCAACACTGTTGTGAACATCTCTCTGGTTCAGTGTTGTCAACACCCTTAATTTTTCCTTAGGGTAAGTTCCTTAAGGGGAACTTGCTTGGTAGAATGTTCTGTGCATGGGTGACGACTGGGTCAGAGGCCGACTTGTTGATTGCTGTGGCGGTGTGGCGCCTCCTGGTGGGAGAGGCAGGTGCTCAGGGAGGCAGAGGCCCTCCAACAGTGGCAGTGGCGTGGTCACGGAGCAGCACATGTTCAGGGTGGAGGGACATCTGAGTGAGCTGGAGTGTGCTGAGGGCTAGGGAGCGCCCTCTGGGGAGACGCCAAGTTGGAGTTGGTCGTGGGCCTCCTGTGCCAGGTGGAGAGATGGGAATTTCTTCCTCCCAGTCAAGGAGCCTCGGAGGCTGTGGGAGGCTGAGCGAGGGCTGGGGCTGAGACGTGGTCCCTGGGTTCACGAAGGCCCCTGGAGCTGCTCTTAGACCCAGGCCTTTCAACGGAAGGCCTCTCGTGTGCAGGCCATAGCGCAGGCTCCTCCTTGCTCCTGTAGTACTTCTTGTGAGCGCTGCCCCTGTCTCCGCGGACCCAAGCCAGTGGAGGAAGGAGGGAGGGAGGAGCAGGAGGAGGGGCCAGCGCTGTGCCGCTTGCGAGGGAGGGAGGCGCAGACAGGCTTTGATGTCTCTGCAGGTGTGTCGTGCTCTCCGACCCCTTGAAGGACTCTTCTCGCACTCAGGAGTCCTGGAACGCCTTCCTGACCAAGCTCAGGACGCTGCTCCTCATGTCCTTCACCAAGAACCTTGGCAAGTTTGAGGATGACATGCGCACCTTGAGGGAGAAGCGGACGGAGCCCGGCTGGAGCTTCTGCGAGTACTTCATGGTTCAGGTACCGGCCTCTGCGGCAGGAGCTGCCCTCGCCCTGCCCTCCTCTCTCAGTGACACAGCGCGCTCTGGCGACTCCACCGGCCCACTTTCAAGGCAGCACAGGACCCAGTCGATGTGCCCACCTCTCAGCTGACGAAGCCAAAGGTGGTGATGAGTGCCCCTGGGTCCTGCTGCCGCGCTCGATGCCTGCTTGGTGTCCTCACGGCTGTCTTGCTTTTGTGTGGCCTCGGGCCTTTGGGTGCCTCATGTGACTGAGGCCGAGGCGCCCACAGCAGGGGTGATCCTGAGCTGGAGGCGCACCACCTGCACCGTAGCTGAAGGATGTCTCCGGAAGTACTTCTTGGTTTTGCTTTAGGATCTGGATCCCAGTAAAAAATTGGTTAAACCGATTCTTTACCATAATTTCCCAGAATGCTTAGGCTTTAAACATTGCAGCTCATAATCAGCTTTTTTCCTCGTTAAGAAGAAAGTTCTTAGCTGGGCGTGGTGGCATACTGATTACCGAGTTCTGTAATTCCAGTACTCAGGAGGCTGAGACTGGAGGATCACACAGGTTTGAGGCCAGCCTCAGCAACTTAGTGAGACCCTCCCTGTTTCCAAATAAAATATAAAATAGGTCTGGGAGTGTAGCCCAGAGAAAGAAAGCCCCTGGATTCAATTTTCAGTACCGCAAAAGAAAAAAAGAGAAGAAAAAGAAAGACAGTTCTTGAGCTAGATGTGGTGTCACATGCCTGTAATTCGGAGGCTGCGGTAGGAGGATCACAGCTTCTTGGCCAGCCTCAACTACTTAGTGAGGTCTTCCGCCAATATTGAATGAAAATATGGCTGGGGGTGTAGCTTGGGGATAGAATGCCCCTGGGTTCCATCCCCAGTACTGCCAAAAAGAAAAAGAAAAATAGGAAAAAAGAAGAGTTCTTTCCTGAATACAAGGATGTGTGGTAGTCCCATCTGGGGAGGGAGGACTCTTCCTAACACCACAGTGTGACAAGAGAGTTCTTAGTATTTCTTGCTCTTATCTACCACTTTCTGACAGAGAAAGAACCAATTTTATTCTATTTAATGATTCTGCATTGTTACTGAGGTAACGGTGCACTCTGAATAAGTAAAAGACCTGTTCTGATTAGCAATCTTAAATTTTGTTTTTTATTCTGGGCCTTATGTCTGAGGTCTGTTTGGAAGGATTGGTATGTGGACGGGGTTTGAATATAATATTGCAGACCTTTCCAACTGCTCTGGCTCTTCACTCTTCAAGTGATTACGTCAAGTCTCTCGAAACGACACAAGGAGGGGGAGAAGCCAGAGGAAGTCTGGCTTGGGGCTGGATTGGTGTCCGTGCCAGCTGACAGATGGGTGGGTGGCTTCAGAATGTGTGAGGGTTAGAGTATATGCATGTGATTTCTTGCTCTGTCCCCTGATGGGCTTGGAAGCAACAATATCCTCGTAGCGAGGGGCACACCTAGCACCCAGGGTTTGGTGTCTGAACTCCATCCTCCACCAACAGGGCCAGAGGTCCTTGGAGGGGGATGACAGGGCCGGGGGGTAATCTGTGGGCCTGAGGAGGTGTGTGTAAAGAGATGGCCTTTGAGCCCTGGCACCACCTGAAGGAACTCGCTCTTCAAGGCAAAACAGAAGGACAGGGTAGGGCAGCCCAGGGAATAAGGTTAACATCCACACAACTGTGTTGATGTGAGCAGGTCGTCGATTTCAGCAAGTCAGTGGAGAGGAAGGGTCAGTGCTTCCGCCCAGGAGTTTAGTCGATAAATGTAGAAGGAACAAGAAGAATTGCCTTCAGACCAAGGTATGGGCAGAGCTGCTGGAGGCTGACCCTGAAGGTGCCAGAGAGGGGCCTTACGAGGCGGGGGTGGGGGGCTGGGAAGCCTCCAGGTGTGCCGCTCCATTGCGGGAGCGGTGGTCCCTTGGCAGCAGAGACCCTGTGCAGGTGCCAGGGCCAGCAAGGCTGCCAGCATCCTGTGACAGCGCTCACAGCACCGAGACTTCTAGTTAAGGTGTGCTGAAAAAGACTCGACTTTACTGTTGAACACTTGGGGCTCTGGCGGTCACATGAAAACATCAAATGACCCCACGTTGAGACACTGGCAGAGCCTTTGTAGGCAGCAGGGTCAGGAAGGAAGGGGAGTGGCCGAGGCTGGGGTGATGGTAGAGACCTGGCAGCAGCAGCAGCAGCGGGGTGCCACGTGGAGCCTGGGTGGGCCTGCAGCAGAGAAGGCCATAGTGGAAACTGGTAATTCAGATAGGGACTGTTGGTTGGTGGCCTCGTATTCTTGCTCGTTTCTAGTTTTGATGCTGGCACTACAGTTGTATGAGATGCCAACATTAGAGGAAGCCGGGTCGGGGCTAGGTGCATTCTACCAGTTTTTGACAACATTTCTTACAATGTCAAGTTAGTTTGGAGGTAAAATCGGGCCAGGAAGGAGTTCTGACACGTGCAGTGAGGTGGACGGACCTGGAGGGGTCTCTGCTTATGAAGGAGCCAGCGCAGAACATGGGCTCTGAGTGCAGCCCCTGGCTGTGCTCCCTGGAGTGCTCCAGTTCTTGGACATAGAGATTACTGGGCCTGGGAACTGTTATCTGGTGGGGAAGAGTTTCAGTTTGGAAAGATGAAAAGTTTTGGAAAATGGCTGCACAACATTGTGAATGTGCTTGACACTGTTGAACTGTACATTTAAAAGTGCTTAGTATGGTAAATTTTGTGTCATATATTCTATCACAATTGAAACAAGTGTTCAGTCTCAAAAGTACTTTCTACAGAAAAGAAAGAAAAGGTCAAGAAAATAGCCATTTCTCTTTTAAAATCTGCCCACCAGTGCAGAGGATGCAGGACACGTAGCTGGGACGAGTGGGCAGGCTCTCTCCCCTGCTCCTTGGTGGAGGTAACAACAGCTGGTGCTCATGGGAGCCACCTGCCAGGGTGACAGGACACGGCACCAGCTAAGGAAGCTGAGGCCCAGGCTACCAGGGAGCCCCGTGGCTGGGCTCTGGCCTCATGGTGGGAGTCAGGCTGTGTTCTGGTCCCCAGGCCTCCAGATGTTGGAATGGTGTCTGCAAACATGAGGTGGAACTGGGTTCCACATGCTGAGTACGTTCAGTGTGTAGGCATACACATGTGTGTGTATGCACTCCTGGGTTTTGCCTTAAATGTGCAGTGAAGACAGCCATGGTGGCACACACCTACAATCCGAGTACTTGAGAGGTTGAGACAGGATTGTAGGTTCAAGGACAGCCTCAGTGTCTAGAGAGACCTTTAGTAACTTAGACCCTGTTTTTCTTTCTTTCTTTTTTCTTTTTTTTTTTTTTAATTTTTGTGTTACTGGGGTTCCTGGAAGCCCTTCTACCTCCGGGCTACACTCCCAGACCTATTTTATGCTTTTTAATTTTTGGAAACAGGGTCTCTTAAGCCAGCGGGATCCTCCTGTCTCCGCCTCCCAGACACGGGGATTACAAGCGTGCGCCACCACCCCCGGCTGGACCCTGTTTCAAGTCCTAAAGATAGGACTGGGAATGTAGGTTTGTGGTACTATGCTCCTGAGTTTAATCCCTAGAACCACGAGAGAGAGAGAGAGAGAGAGAGAGAGAGAGAGAGAGAGAGAGAGAGAGAGGAGGAAGAGAGGGAGGGAGGGAGGGAGAGAGAGAGAGAATATGTAATGATGGAAATCAGAAAACATGAGAGAGAGAGAGAATATGTAGTGATGGAAATCAGAAAACATGAGAGAGAGAGAGAGAGAGAGAGAGAGAGAGAGAGAGAGAGAGAAAGAGAGAGAAAGAAAATATGTAGTGATGGAAATCAGAAAACATGATTTCCTCTGGCCACTCTGGACATTTTTGTTCAGCAGTTAGCATCCACGCGTGCAGGTACCAGCTTGGTGTCCACACAGCTCTCTGAGTGCATAACACACAGTGGGTGAGGGTGAGAGTGGAGTGCAAGCTGGCGTGGAGTGGAGGCATCCAGGAGGCGCTGGGGAGGCCTCGCCCACAGCACCCGCAGCCGGTAGGAGGTGCAGAGCAAGGCATGGCCGTCGCTCCAGCCTGCAGATGTGCCCGGAGCTTGAGGTCAGCGGTGATGCCAACGCCTTGGCCAGGAGGCAGGCAGGGCCTGAGGCCCGAGTCTCTGAGTACTCCAGCAGGCGTGGCTGCCATGAGGGGACCAAGGAGAGCGTGGAGTGGGCGGGCTGGGGTCGTGCTTGGACGCTCAGGCCTGAGATGTCTGTTGTGTGTCCTCACAAGGAGCCTGAGCTCAGGATGGGGCCGCAGGTGTGGCCTGGAGTTGGACATTTGGTGGTCAGCCGCTGTCTTGGCCTGCCCTGCCTCGTCCTGGTCCCCGGCCCCCTCGCACAGTGCTGATGTGATCATCGGGTAGAGGTGCCTGGTGACGTGAACATGCCTTGTGTCCCCGTGGCTGCAAGTGGCAGGGAGCACTGACTGGCCTCTTTGGTGCAGGAGGAGCTCGCCTTCGTCTTTGAGATGTTGCAGCAGTTCGAAGACGCCCTGGTGCAGTACGATGAGCTCGACGCCCTGTTCTCCCAGTATGTTGTCAACTTTGGGGCTGGGGGTGAGTAGATGCTCTAGCCACAAAGCCTTGCCTCTTCTTACTCAGTAAGCAACCATCATTTATTGTTTTATACAAATTACACAGTTCTTCTGGAATATAACATAAGAGTTAAGAATTGGTCACTTTCACGTTGAGAAGACTCTCAGATAGTATTAAAAAGCTGTTTTCAGCTGGGCATGGTGGCCCACACTTGTAATGCCAGTACTTGGGAGGCTGAGACAGAAGGATCACAGGTTCGTAGCTAGCCTCAGCTACTTGGGGCCTCTGCAACGTAGATCCTGTTTCAAAATAAAGAGTAAAAAATAGGGCTGGGGTGAAGTTTAGAGGTAAAATGCCCGTTGGTTCAATCCCTAGTACTGCAATAAATAAGCATAACAATTAAAAATCCTGTTTTCAGGTGTAAGTATCATTTTGACAGCTTAGCATCCTGCTGTAGAGACTTCTGATCTCAGGTTAGGGTGTGAGTGGTGGTCTCTGTACTTGAGAGCTCATTGCTGTGGGTTTTACAGAACGCCATTGTAACAGGCGTTCAGCACACTGTGTCTTAAGTTCTTCTTTCAGAATTACAGAAACAGCACAATGGAAACATGCAGAGAAAACATTGATAACTGTCCTCATACTGTTCACTGGTATTTATTTGATAGAAGTGCCACTGTATTATCTAGATGTTTCTCTCTAGCTTCTTTTTTTTTTTTTTTTGGTGGTACTGGGGCTCCTGGAAGCCCTTCTCCCTCCAGGCTACACTCCCAGACCTATTTTATATTTTTATTTGGAAACAGGGTCTCTTAAGCCAGCGAGGCTGGCTCCGAACCAGCGCGATCCTCCTGTCTCCGCCTCCCAAGCGTGGGGATGACAAGCGTGCCCACCACGCCTGGCTCTCTAGCTTTTTTCTTAGTAACAGCTGCGAGATGCCAGATCAGGCTCCAAGTTGTCCACATCAGTAGCTGCAGGATGCTTTACCGTTGCCTTGGAGACTGCATCCAAGCCCCGGGTGTTGGGCGTTGGGTGCTCTTCTGTTTCTTGGCCTCCGCACACGGGCAGCATGGGTTTCTGAAACCCCTTGTCAGCATATCTGAAGACGGAGCAATTTCAGGGGATGCTGGTGAAGCTGAGAACCCACGCACACGGAGGCCCTGGGGCAGTCGCTCTTCGTTTGTTTTCTGGACCTGGGGATTGAGCTCTCATCTCTGAGTTACACCCCGGCCGTTTTTGTTTTTGTTTTGGACCAGGGTTCCGCTAGGCTGCTGAGAGTCTCACTCTTTGCTGAGGCCGTCCTCAAGCCTGCGCTCTTTCTCTCAGTCTCCCACACACTGCGCTGATGGGCATGCAGCACCACGCCCAGCTACTTGTTTCTTACCTATCACATATCTGTCTTAGACACATATAAGATATGTCAGATGGAAATATCATATTTCTTATACTTAAATATCAGATTTTTTTATATTTATATGATTTTCTTATTTTTCTCAATTTAAAAATAAATTTAGGACAATTTAAGGTCCAAAAGTAAGCCTGGACCGTTTTGTGGTGGTGTGATAAAACTGCTGTAGTAATACCCCTTGAGCACCCAGCACATGCCAGGCATTCTTCTAGACACAGCGAGGAACACATCAAAACCCCTTCCTAACAGAGCTTGCCAGAAAGGGGAAAACCTCCACAGCTCGTGTCAGGTGATAGCGTGGAAGGGAGGAGGCACCTGGGGCGACTTAGGGCTGCTGGTGCGGCCCCTCGGGCAACCTGGGCTGAGCGCTGCCGCAGACAGCAGTTGTGTAGTAAAGGCCAGTGCCCGTGACCGCCCCCTACAGGACCGAGAACAGACTGACTCCCGACCACAACTCTTTTGGAGTGAGAAAAATAGGTAAACACGTTTTTTTATTTTTTATTTTATTATTTTTTTCTCGTACCGGAGATGGAACCCAGGGGCATTCTACCTCCAAGCTCCACCCCCCAGCCCCCCTTTTTTATTCTTTATTTTGAAACAGGGTCTCACTGAATTGCAGAGGGCCTCACTAAGTAGCTGAGGCTGCCCACAAACTGTGATCTTCCTGTCTCAGCCTCCCAAGTACTGGGATTACAAGCGTGTGCCACCACGCCCGGCTATTTTTTATTTTATAAAGATCAGATGACTTGGTACTGTAGAGTCTTATGTTTATTTTAAGAGCACACTTGAGTCTTAGAGCTGTAAGTTAAAATCGGGGAGCCTGTTGAGGTTCTGATGCACAAGGGTTTTTCCCCTTGCTGTGTTCTCTGGGAGCTCCACTTGGGTGGTTGGGCGGTCGGCTCAGGGAAGGAGGTAAGGGGTCGTCTGGAGACCGAGGTAGACACGTACCAGGATGGTCAGCTGACTGGGTTGCACTCCAGGTACGGTAGCTGTGTCAGGCTCTAGCCCAAAGCCGCCTCGGCCTGGTGACACAGAGCTGCACGTGGCTTTAGTCTGTGATGGCTGCCCAGCTTGCTCACCCCGCCCAGGACTTCCTGGGCACGGTAAGGTGGTGTGCTTTCTGCCTGGGCCGTAGAAGCCTGTGCTCAGCCTTTGAGATGCCTGTGCTTAGGGCGCCTCGCCGTCCCCAGGTGCTAGCCAGTGGCAGCGTGGTGGGCAGCCGCTGATTGCGAAGCTGCCTGCCTCTGGGGCCTGAGCAGGAGCTTCCACTGGGTAAGATCCCCTGGCCAGCGATTTTTATGATGTGTGTTTGTTTAGATGGTGCCAACTGGCTGACTTTTTTCTGCCAGCCGGTGAAGAGCTGGAACGGACTCGTCCTCCGCAAACCCATAGACATGGAGAAGCGGGAATTGATACAGAGGCAAGAAGCCACCCTGTTGGACCTGCGCAGCTACCTGTTCTCACGCCAGTGCACCTTGCTCCTCTTCCTGCAGCGGCCGTGGGAGGTGGCTCAGCGGGCCCTGGAGCTGCTGCACAGCTGTGTGCAGGAGCTGAAGCTCTTGGACGTGAGTCGGCCCGCGCCCCGCCTGCTGCCTGGGCACCCCGAGCGGGCTGCTGAGGGCGGCTGCTTTCTCACCATCTTGGGCTTGAGTTCATCACTTGCACAGCTTTCGCATTGATTGACTGCTCATACACAGCTTCTGCTGTGTGCTCACAGCAGCCCAAAGCCAGCCTGCAGGGCAGTTTCTTCTTGTACTTTGTAAGGGGACCGTGACTTACTCCAGGAGGATGGCTCTCCAGACCGAGGCTGTGCCCTGGAGGACACAGCTAGATGTTGTGCGTGGACATTTGTTTCAGCATTCTGTTCTCAGGGAGCTAGTTTTATGCATGTAGCATTTTAAGTGACAGCCAGCAAGCTGTGCCCATGAGTAGGTGGCTTGAAGCTTAACGGGCAGTGTGTCTGTGTGTGTACCTATGGGTGTGTAAAAAAAGCTAGTTAGTGAAAGTGAGCTTTTAAACTCTTCATCTATAATGACAGTTTTTTAAAAGATTGATTCACTCTACTTGCTGAGGCTGTCCTTGAACCTGCTATCTTCCTGTCTCAGCCTTCCAAGTACTGGGATACAGGCGTGCTCCACCATGCCTGGCTTTTTTTTTTTTTGGTGGTACTAGGGTTCCTGGAAGCCCTTCTACCTCCGGGCTACACTCCCAGACCCATTTTTACATTTTTATTTGGAAACAGGGTCTCCTAAGCGCACGGCTGGCTTTGAACCTGCACGATCCTCCTGTCTCCGCCTCCCAAACGTGGGGATTACAAGCGTGCGCCACCACGCCCGGCATGCCTGGCTTTTAATCTGCTTTCATTGGTGCCTTGTGGTTTCCCATCGTTCTGAAGTTAGAGTGATAGGGGCACGCAGCGCTTGGTAAGCCGTCCTGCTCCCCCTCCCCGCCCCTTCCATGGTACTGAGGTTAATGGATAATTCCGTACGTACAAGTGTCCGTTGGAGTGATTCCTTCCTCAGCCCCAGCTTTCCCTCGAGGCCCTATGTGCTCGGCTGGGGTTTCTCCTCCGTCCTGACAGTCCCCGCCTCCACATCTGAGGGAGAGCGCGTGGCCTGCACTTTGTGTGACTGGCGACTCACTCAGCGTGCTGCTCTCCAGGCCCGTCTGTTCTCCTGTGAGTGGCGAGCTGTGTTGTTCTTCATGGTGGAGCAGGACGCTGTTGTGTGTGCGCCTGTGCTTTTCTAAGCTGTCTGTGGTGCACGCCTCGGCTGGTTGCCTTCGGAGGGCCTCCTGTGTTCACTCGGGCTAGTGCTGTCTGCCTTCCTGTGTCTCTGCAAGAGGAAGCGAGGATGCCTGTGTGTGTCTCTTCACCACAGTGTCCCGTGGAGCAGTAGGAGGAAGCCGTGGTGTGGAGGCCGCTGTGTGGCCGGGTCGCTCGGTGGTGCTTTGCTTGATGGGGGTTGTGTTTCGCCCGTGGTGCTTGGCCTCTCCTCAGCTCGGGGTCTGGTGTATTACAGGGAGCATGGCCACGGTAGGCAGGCCTCCTCACACTCCTGGAGCACTCGGCCGGTCTCACAGGTACCATGGCTAAGACGTACGTGAGACATGGTGTAGTTATTAGCTGGCCAGCTTGTGTGCAGAGGCCCTGTGCACAGTTCAGCTCCTGGTTAAACAGGGAGAACAGAGAAGGCCTGCAGCCAAAGCCGCTGGCAGAGGCTGAGGAGTAGTACACACTGAGGCTGCCCGCATTCCAGGCTCTGGGCCCTTGAGTGGGTGACCTGCAGGAGGTGGCAGGTCGGCACAGGGGTCGCCAGGGAGGAGCTGATGGGAGGTGGTGGCTCCCAGGGAGAGCACAGGGTGTAGGTGGGCCGTATTCCTAGGAGGCCGTTTGTCCCCAGCACGTGCCTGGGAATGTGGAATGTGGCTTGTTCGCAGAAGGCTTCAGGCAGCGGGGCTGGTGTGGCTTCGCAAGGCGAGGCAGCCTCTAGCCTGTCTTGGTTTCATGGATGCGGGCTCTGTCACTTGGAGGGACACCCTCCATCGCAGTCCCGAAGCCAAGCAGTGTGCCCTTCTTGGTGTGGCCTGCCGTCTGGTGAGAAGGGAGCTCCTCACAGTGCACTTGTTTCTGTGCTAATTTTTTTTAGAGGGTTGAAGTAGTTTATCTCATGTTTCAGACATCGGGCAACTTAGCTTTTATAGGATCATCAAGGCGCTTTGGAGTTTTTTCTGGCTGCTCCGGGTCTGTCTGCTCTGTGCTCAGAGTGTCCCCTTGACTGCCTCCGGGAGCCAGGGTCATCCGTGCCAGACAGCTCTGCACTCATGACGCAGAGTTCCCTCTGCTGTGCGTGTTTTGAGTAGTATATTCCACCGAGCAACATATTCCACCAAAACTAAGATGCCAATTTGTAAGATACACCATGAAATTTGTGTTGCCAAGAAGAAAAGCCAGCTTTGCCAAGTGTTGTGAGCATAAGATGCCAGCGACTGTGAGACATTCCTGTTTCATAGATGCCTAGAAGTGGGGGGCATGCTTAGAATGGGTCGCATATGGTGAATCCTCTTGCATTTTGGAAATACACTTTTTTGTCTTTAATTGGGAAGCCACGTCTACACAGAACTCGAAAGCATAAGCTCATGAATTCTTGGGCTCCACCGCAGCTGTGGCAGTCACAGCGCGTGCCCAGGGTCCCGCTTACCTGGGTGAGTCCAGGCAAATCCTGGTGTGCACAAATTTGTGGATGTTCTAGTTTGCATCTGAGAACAGGAGTCCTTTTATACACACACACTCACAACACTTTGGTCGCATCCAGAGCACTCAGCTGTCACTCCTAAGTGTTGTCGCACGTCCACACGGCCTCACATGCGGCCACACTGTCGTCTGATGCCTTAGTGTCGTCCTCCCTCCAAACTGAGGCTATCTGGTTCCCACGCTTCATGTAAGCATGATACTTGGCCTTTAGGATTCTTTTTCTCATTAAGGTTTTTAGTGATCTGGCTGGAAGAGAGATCTCTGCTGGGTCGCCCGTTAGCATCCAGTGCAGGAGGCAGGGTGCGTCTCTTCTTTCTCTCCAGACCGTGTGGGTGTGGTGGTGGTGCTTCTTCATGGTCCCGTGCATCGTAGCCCCTTGGGATGGCAGGCTGCCGGGCTGGAGCGTGGGTCTGCTCTCTTGTCCTCACGTGCCTGCGCTCGTGCCCTACAGGTCTCCGTCCCGCCCGGCGCTCTGGACTGCTGGGTGTTCCTGAGCTGTTTGGAGGTGCTGCAGAGAATAGAAGGTTGTTGCGATCGGGCGCAGATAGACTCAAACATTGCCCACACAGTGGGACTTTGGAGCTATGCCACAGAAAAGGTACCACCACCAGTGTGACGTGCTTGCAGTGTCCCTGCGGGGCCGTCCAGGCACACCTGGAGCTGTCTTGCGCAATGTGACTGTGGCACAGCAGCTCTCATGACCTTACGTGACCCTGGAGGCTGTCGTAGAGGCTGTGCCCCCCACCACTTACCATGTCCTTCAGCAGACAGCAGTGCTTGTTGCACTCGTGCTGACAGTGTCTGTGTCTGCAAGGGGCGGCAGGAGGAGCAAAGCAGGCAGTGTGCCGTAGGAGTGCAGCGCGGGGTGCCGTGTGCACAGTGGGGGGGACACGCGCCTAGGGGGCAGCCGGAGCAGGGCACAGGAAGCTGGGAGAGCAGAGGGGTAAAGCATGGATGTGGAGGCTCGCTGGCCTCAGAGCCACACTGGGAATTGTCGCACAGAATGAGCTTGAAATGAGCCCAGGAAGATGGTTCTTATGTCCAGATGGATGTCATTTGGATAGGATCGCCAGATTTTTTTAGAATTTAGTAGGATTTGTATTTGTTACATTTAAGTTAATGAATTATCTGCTGAAATTGTGGCTTTATCTCAACAGCTAAAGTCCTTGGGCTACCTGTGTGGACTTGTGTCAGAAAAAGGGCCTAACTCAGAAGATCTCAACAGGACGGTTGATCTTTTGGCAGGTTTGGGAGCTGAGCGGCCTGAAACAGGTACTGCTATTGCGAAGCCAGGGTGAGGAGCCTGCCCGCACCTAGCACTCCGAGTGGGGTCCAGGGAGGGAGAAGTTCTGTGCTGTGTGAAATGAGACCACGTGGCTCACTTGGAAGCAGTCTAATCTGTTAGCTTGCTCACGATACAGATCGCTGCAGGTCTAGTCTCAAAGATCTGAGAACGGGTGTCGGCCACCTTCTGTTTACTGGGAAGGACAGATGCCGGTTCCGGCACATGGTTATTTAACTTTTGCCAGCCGGGTGCGGCTGTCTCTGGCCACATTTGGAGGTGAATGTGAACGCACGTGGCTGTATGTGATGCAGGTGAATAAGGACTCTTGTCTCTTTTTGTTTAAGCCAACACAGCTCAGAGTCCTTATAAGAAACTCAAAGAAGCATTGTCTTCGGTGGAAGCTTTTGAAAGGCACTACTTGGTATGTATGACGAGTGTCAGGAGTCTGCCCCAGAAGGCTTTGCTTTCTGCATGACCTTTGGATTGGGATGCGCTGGTGCTGGTAACCGCCCTCACGTTGGCCCAGTTAATTCTTCGGTACCGGCGGGAGCTGTGGACGAAACATGGGATAATTCAGATGTTAATAAGTACCCCCAGAGCCTTAATGCTTGTAATCCCAGCATTTGGGAGGCTAAGACCAGAGGATTGTGGTTCACGGACAGCCTCAGCTACTTAGTGAGGCCCTTTGCAATTCAGTGAGACCCTGTTTCAAAATAAAGGATAAAAATAGGGCTGGGGGTGTAGCTCGGAGGTAGAATGCCCCTGGGTTCCATCTCCAGTACTACAAAAAAAAAAAAAAAAAAAAAAAGCCAGGCGTGGTGGCGTACGCTTGTAATCCCAGCATTTGGGAGGCTGAGACAGGACAATCACAGTTCACAGACACCCTCAGCTACTTAGTGAGGCCCTTTGTAACTCAGTGAGACTCTGTTTCAAAATAAAGGATAAAAATAAAGCTGCGGGTGCCTCTTGGAGGTAGAATGCCCCTGGGTTCCATCCTCAATACTGCAAAAAACAAAACAAAACAAAGCCCAGTACCATTATTAGAAATGAATTCATCTTAAATATTTACAGTGTGCCAGGTGTCGTGGCGCATGCTTGTAATCCCAGCATTTGGGAGGCTGAGACTGGAGGATTGCGGTTTGTTGACAACCTCAGCTACTTAGCGAGGTCCTTCACAACTCAGCAAGACCCTGTTTCAAATGAAAAGGCTAGAAAATGGGGCTGGGAGTGTAGCTTGGAGGTAGAATGCCCCTGGGTTCCATTCCCAGTACTGCCAAAAAAAAAAAAAAAGAAAAAAATCTTAGTTTTGTTCAAAATGGCTTTGTCCTTTCATTAAGTAGAGTTATAATAATTTTCAGAGGATAACAGATACTTTTCTTAGTGAAAAGGAACCATTTGGACTTGGGCAGAATGATTGTGCTTGATTTTAATAGGTTTAGGTTAGAAAGACTTAGAAGCGCAGGGAGTAGCTTGGGGTCATCCTGGGTCAAGGTTAACTGGAGGGCGTCTGAGAGCGGGTTGTGCTCATGTGAGCCTGTTGTTGGGACGGGTGGGAAGATTGAAGGGCACCCGCAGATGGAAGTACTTTGAAAAGTTAAATGCATTGTTCTGGATGATCCACGGGTATTTCAGTATTGTGCTTCACAATAGGTGTCCAAGTTATCAACTTGGTACAGATTACATGCTACAGGAAAACTGAACACAAACATAGAAGCTGAATAAAAAATAATGTTAACATCAATAATGATGTCTTTTGCATTAGCTTTGGGCAAATAAGTGCAAGATTTATGTGGAATTAAAAATTCATGTGCATAATTCTGTGTTTTGCTTTTCTACAGGATTTGTCCCATGCCACCATTGAAATGTATACGAGCATTGGGAGGACCCGGTCTGCTAAGCTTGTTGGGAAAGATCTGGCAGAATTTTACATGTAAGGGATCTTGAGTTTTTCTTTGAACTTTTGTACATACAGTGAGAGAAGACTCATGTATGGAGTTAGCATGTGTACAAAAATCTGTGCACTGAAAGTTGTGGAATCTGCCAGGCGTGGTAGTGCATGCCTGTAATCCCAGTACTTGGGAGGCTGAGACAGGAGAATTGCAGGTTCGAAGCCAGTCTCAGCAAGTAGTGACACTCCTAGTGAGAACCCTGTTTCAAAACAAAAAATAAATTAGAGCTTTGGGAATGTAGCTCAGAAATGAATGCCCCTGGGTTCAACCACAACAGTACCACAAAAAAAGAAAAAGAAAAAGAATCAGCCAGTCGTCTTTTGTTTTTCAGTTTCTTCTGAAAATCAAATGGATATATTTTCAGTTTCTTAGCCCTAATAACTATTACTGGTCTTTTTACATACATACACAGTATTATAATTGACTTTAATTTTTTTTTTTTTTTTTTGCGGGTCTGGGGATGGAACCCAGAGGCATTTGACCTCTGAGCTACACCCCCTGCCCAATTTTTTTTTTATTCTTCATTTTGAAACCGTTCTCACTGAGGTGCAGAGGGCCTCACTCAGTAGCTGAGGCTGTCCGTGAACCACGATCCTCCGGTCTCAGCCTTCCAAATGCTGGGATTACAAGCGTGCGCCACCATGCCTCACAAGTTGCTGAGGCTGGCTGCCAACTTGCCTCCCTCTTGTCTCCTCTTGTCTCAGCCTCCCAAAGACTGGGATTACAAGTATCTGTCACCACTCCCAGTTTATTTTTTATTTTGAAACAGGATCTCACTAAGTTGCAGAGGGCCTGTTAAATTGCAGAGGCCCCAAACCTGCACTCTTCCTAGCTCAGCTCCTCAAGTTTAATCTGAGCATCTGAAGGGCTCTGGGGCTGGGCAGGTCTCTCAGGTGACATGTGTTGCTTACATACTCCTCTGTGGCTCTTTGCTCCAATCAGAGCCCCCTGGCTGGGCCACACAGACTGTCTTCATCCATTCAAAGGTGGTGTGATGCCACACCCACCCCTGGGCTAACCAGCTGCAGCTGTGGCCGGGCCTCCCCTCTGGCCCTGGCGGTCTCTTGGGGTGGGGGGCCAGGCGGGGGCTGTCCCTCCTTTCCCAAGAATCAGCTGGGTAGGTCAAGTGTTGTGGTACCTGACGCCTCTGTTGTCTTTGCAAGGAGGAAAAAGTCTCCGCAGAAGGCAGAAATCTATCTGCAGGGAGCTTTGAAAAACTACCTGGCCGAGGGCTGGGCCCTGCCTGTCACACACACGAGGAAGCAGCTAGCTGAGTGCCAAAAACACCTGGGGCAGATGGAAAAGTATCCTTTCAGTCCAGTCTCCATGACTAGAAGCATCGTGTTCTCCTCAGGCGGCAGCGTTGCTCCCAGCCAGGTGTTGAGCAAACACCTGGATCAAGGTGAGAGCGCCTGCCTCACACTCTGCATCAAGTAAGGCGCGAACTGAATGCCTTGTTAGCGTCTTATAAAGTCTAGATTTGAGTTTCTAATGACTTGCAAAAAAAGGGCGCCCTTGGGCCTCACTTTGAAGGCCAGAGAGGACTCGGGGTCCCTCTTGCCCACAGTGTGAGCCCCTTAACTCTGCTCCAGTTACCTGCAGACCAGCAGCCTCCTGGCCAGCGACTGTCACCTAACTCAGGAGGAGCGCAAGTATTTCTGCCAGGAGATACTCCACTTCGCCAGCCAGCAGGTGGACAGCCCAGGTAAGAACTACAGAAAGGCAAAAAGAATATTATGGAGGTAGAAAGAGTCAGTACCTGGAGTCAGCAGTGAACTGCTTGGGTTTGTTGCAAACATGTATCTATATCTCTCTGTCCTTATCAGTTTTTTATTTTTGTTGAGCTTGAAAGAAACTTTAGATCATATTATATTACTCTACTTGGAACAGTTTAGCATGGATTGATGGCTTCCTAACCATACCCAAGGGAGTCTCAAGGTTATAATAGCATCTAAGAAATGTGTATTCAGATTTCCCTAATTATCTCGAAAAAGATTTTATAAATTATTTTTAATAGAATCCAGTGAAGAACCACATAATGCAATTGGTTGTTTTATCTCAGTTCTCTTTTAGTTTAGAACACTTATTCCCATCCTTTTTTACTTTTTTTAAGACACTGATGCCAGGTGTGGTGGCCAGGTGTAATCCCAGTTCTTGGGGGGCTGAGACAAGAGGATCACAAGTTCTTGGCCAGCCTCAGCTGCTTAGTGAGGCCCTCTGCAACTTAGTGAGCCTGTTTCAAAATAAAGAATAAAACATAGGGCTGAGGGTGTAGCTCGGAGGTAGAATGCCCCTGGGTGGTTCAATCCCCAGTTACCCCTCCCCACACACACAAAGGCAACACTGGCTTTTTTCTTTTGACATATAGTGGCATTAATGAGATACAATCACCAGACACAGGATTCACATGTTTGAAGTACGGTGTTCAGCGGCATTGATTCTGTTCAAGGGGCATGCAGCCATCTGCACAGGGAACTTTAGAGCACTGTCATCACCCAGAGGAACCCTGTACTTCCCTTACCACGAATCTACTCTGCCCCTGAAGATGCCGCTCTGGAGGGTGCAGACACACAGTCACACTACGTGTGGCCTTAGTGACCGGCTTCCGTGACTTAGTATGTCCAGCCCTCGGCATGCTGTAAAACCTGTCTGTCCTTTGTTTCCTTTTACTGTGAGGGGTTTGAGGGCATTTGTCTTCAGACTAGCCCTCTTTCTGGAATCCATCTCAGTGTTTCCTTAAGGGAATGTCAGAAATGGAAGCTAGGTCTGGAAGGCATAAGTTCAGGTTAAATATTTGGGCAAATATACTTTATAGTGATGCTGTGGCAAGATTAACTGTCATATGGAACTTAGCTGCCCTCCTGTATAAGAGCTGTCACTGTACTACCTGCTCGGGCTGCGGGAACACGGTCATCGCAAGGGCGTTTCTTTCCAGTGTGTGGAGGCTGAAGTCCAGGGTCTGGGGCGCAGGCTCTGTTTCTAGTGAGGGCCTCTTTCTGGCTGTCTTCTCACTGTGTCCTTACCTGGTGGAGGAGAGAGCATGCTTTCTGGTGTGCCTTCCTGCAGGGGTACTAAGCCTCTCTGGAGGGCCCCACCCTCCCGACCTCCTCCAGCCTAGTCACTGCTGAAGGCCCATCTCTAAGTAGGGTTAGGGCTTCGCCATGTTGGCCTGGGGGACAGGACTCATCCTTGGCAGTTACTCCCCACACGAAAGCAAACTTCCCGAAGGTTTTGGCTCCGGGTCTGTGTGGTGGTTGACAGCTGGTGTGGGTTTCCCCTAGGGGAGCCGCCGGATGGTGGTACTGTGGATTAAACCAAGTGGTGTTTTACCTCTGACCTACACCACCAGTCCTATTTCATGTTTATTTTGAAACAGGGTCTCCTGAGTTGCAGAGGGCCTGAATTTCTGAGGCTGGTCGTGGGCTTATGCTCCTCCTGTCTCTGCCTCCCAAGTCTTGGGGTATTCTACTTTTGACAGAGTGCCTTTTGGGTATGAAGGTGGTAGGAGTTTGAGTGTCCCAGCCTCTCTTGGAGTTCACTGCTTCCTGTTCCTCACACCCATGGAAGTGTGGCGTGGGGCCCAGACCTGCTGGTGTGTGTTTACAGGTCACAAGACAGTGCTGCCCATGCATTCCTTCGCACAACTGAGGGACCTCCATTTTGACCCTTCTAATGCTGTGGTCCACGCCGGTGGCATTTTATCTGTGGAGATAACTGTGTATAGCCAGATGCCTGTCCCTGTCCAACTGGACCAGATTGCTATCAGCGTTCACTACAGCATCGAGAAAAACAGCTACCGCAAGACTGCTGAGTGGCTGACCAAGCACAAGACGTCCAACGGGATTATTAACTTCCCCGCTGAGGCCTCACCGTTCCCTGTATCCCAGAAGAGCTCGCCTGCACTGGAGCTGTCTGAGCTGTTTGAGAGAAGCCCTTCAGACAACTCCTTGAATACCACAGGGATTATTTGCAGAAATGTCCACATGCTCCTAAGGAGGCAGGAAAGCAGCTCTTCTCTGGAAACGCCCTCGGGGGTGGCCCTGGAGGACGGAGCCCCAGTGCTGAGGTGCATCGGCGTGACTCTGAAGCCAGGGGCCAACACTGTAGCATTCAGGACTCAGGTGTGTGCTCAGCATGGGACGTGGGCTGGGGCTGGTGGGACAGAGCAGGAGCATGGGGTGTGGTCTAAGCTGGGTGAGATTCGCTGCAGCCCTGTGCCTGGTTCTTTGTAGTTTACTCTATTCCTAGGGAAAATACACTGATGTTTTAAAAAATCTTTTGTGTTTATACAGTTTTTTGACTGTTGATAAATTTCGAGTGAAGCTTTTCATGTAGACAATTTGGGATATAGTTGGCTTTTTTTTTTTTGGTGGTGGTGGTATTGGGGTTCCTGGAAACCCTTCTACCTCTGGGCTACACTCCCAGACAACTATTTTTTATATTTTTATTTGGAAACAGGGTCTCTTAAGCCAGCATGGCTTTCCTGTGTGCGAGGCCGGGCCCGGGAAAGGCGGCTCTGGGCACACGGGGCGCAGCCGCGTCTTTGAGTCCATCTGGGGTCCACTGGGTGGCTCTACCGAGGACCTTCACAGAGGGCGCCAAGCAGTTCTTGCCCCAGAACGGCCCTACTAGAAGTGTAGACAAACAAAGCGTCCGTTACTCAGAAAGCCAGGGACTGGGGAGCCAGGGTGCGCCTTGGAGCAGCTCAAGTGCAGGTGTGGACATGGAGGGCCTGGGGGAGAAAGAGGCGTTTGGAAGAGATCATGGCCCAGCTTGACACGGGCCCACCCGGCCTTCCGCGAGAATCTCCCAAGGACTGAAAGGCCAGTTTTTCCAAGTACCTGTTTTTTTTTTTTTTTTTTTTTTTTGGTGGTACTGGGGTTCCTGGAAGCCCTTCTACCTTCGGGCTACATTCCCAGACCTATTTTTACATTTTTTTTAAATTTTATTTTGGAAACAGGGTCTCCTAAGCCAGGACACTCAGCGGGCTTCGAACCGGTGCGATCCTCCTGTCTCTGCCTCCCAAGCTCAGGGATTACAAGCGTGCGCCACCACGCCCGGCTCAAGTACCTGTTTTGATCCTAGGCCAAGGAGCCTGGAACGTACACTCTCCGGCAGCTGTGTGCCTCGGTGGGCTGCGTGTGGTTCGTCCTTCCGCATATCTACCCCATCGTGCAGTATGACGTGTACTCCCAGGAGCCACAGCTGCACGTGGAGCCACTGGCTGGTGAGCGAGCCTGCCGTGGGGGGAGAGGGCCTGCCAGCCTCGGCCTGGGGCTGCTTCCTAGCTGCGTCTGCCTTCAAGAGACACCCAGCGTGGCGGGAACGCTGCCTGGAAGTAGCCGACTGGCTCTTGTTCACTGGAATAGTCACTCCTATAAATGCTAACTTTCGTGTTTAATACCTGTGGTGTATCTGAAAATAAGAAAGTAGAAAACTTAGCCAGATATCAACAACTCCCTTCTGCAGAGAGTTTGCTTTGCTTAATTCCTTTTGGAAGTGTTGGAGAGGCTCAGAGTAGATGCAGTGTGTCCCTGTGCTGATGACGTGTTCCCTTAGAAGTGCTGGGGAGCTGGACCCTCTGGCGCAGCGCGGAGATGCGGGGCCCTGCCCTGGGAACATGCTCCAGCACTAGTAGGGCGTGCTCTTCACAGATGGCTGAAGACCGCTTTATCAGACACCAGTAAGCAAAGATCTCCTTGTTCCACCTGCTGCTTCCATTTGGAAACAATATTAAGGAGAGCTGCTTTATTTCTGTTCAATCTCCCATTCTCCCTACTTTTCTGATATCAGACCTCTGCCAGGACCACTCGCAGAGGCCCTCGGATGCCAGACACTGCAGCCCACCCCTCTGGCAAGGTTTTCATGGAGGCGTTTGTGGGAAGGGCTGAGCTCTGCTCTGGAGGGGCTGAGGACCTGCCGCCCAGCATGGCGCTGCCCCACCCTCCCTCGCCTCCAGACTCCCTGTCTCTCTCCCTTCCTGTTCCTTGCCTCTGGCCCTCTGCCTCCCTGACAGGACCCTCAGACTGCAGCTAACTCATGCCCTCGTTACTGGCCGGGGGTGAGCAGTAGCCATCTGCCCTGCTGCTTCTGAACCGAAGTCGGGAAAACTGAAGGGCTCTGGTGCACTTGCATTTCCTACGGGCCGTCTTCAAGCCTCGTTGTGTGCCTCCCTCTTGCTAGCTTTCTGACAGGTGGATTTTGAGCCCCTCGGAGTTCTAGTCAACACAGCAGGTCCTCAGTCTATAAAGCAGGCTCCTCAGATTGATGGCTCCTCTCTGCTCTCAGCCAAGCCTTTCTTGATCCCGCAGCCCACACTGTTGAGACGGGAAGTTAGGATGCTGGGTGGGGTCTTGTGTGTCAACGTGAACAAGTCTGCAATGCACAGGGTCCCTCTGAGCTCCCTGGAGGTCCTGGGCAGCCGCTGCCTGGACGACCATGAGGCTGATGGCTACGTGTTCCCCTCAGATAGCCTCTTAGCGGGCATTCCTCAGAAGGTCAAGTTCACTGTCACCACGGGCCACTACACAGTCAAGAATGGGGACAGCCTCCAGCTCAGCAATGTGGAGGCCATGCTCATCCTGGACCAGGCGGAGAACAGTGCCGTGATCTACTCCAACTCGAGAGGTGAGGCGGGCACCCTGAGGCGGGGCAGCGGCCATTTGGTCAGCCTGCCTGACACTCGGTGCCCCTGTTCTCCTCGGCTGGCATCTGGCTCCATGTTTGTCAGCAGTGGCCTGGCCCTGGCAGGACCGTGGCACACTGGCAGGCGCCTGGTGATGCTGATCTTGCGGGACACGCTGCTGCGCATGGCCCAGCTCATGCTCCGTGGGGACGCCTTGCCAGCCTCGCTCCCCACCAGACAGCAAGAGCAGGCCGCCTTCAGGCGGTAGTCAGGGCCTCCAGTGCCCCCACACATGCGGAGTAGGAGGGGGCTCCTCGTCTCCCTCTGGGCACGTGTTGCTCTGCCGGTGGGAAGGCGCAGGAACATGTGGACACCCTGCGGTGCGCTCAGGACCCTGTGCTTGGCGGGGCCTGTCACCTGCGACGAGGTAGGGCTGTGTCTGAGGATACTTTCTGCCCCACAGAGGAGTCGTCCACCGCGTTGCTCAGGATCCAGTCCTCCGACAAGGTCACCAGCATTGGTCTGCCCGCCGTGCCTGCGTACCATGTGATTGAGTTTGAGCTGGAGGTCCTGTCGTTGCCTTCAGTGGCTTCAGGGGACAGTGGTGCCTTGGGGACGCCGGAGCCCCACAGGAAGGAGCAGGATGGAGAGAGAGCTGGCCACTGCATGAGCACCACAGACCACAAGGTTGGGAGGCCTGCCTGCCTGCCGTGGGAGGGATGGTTCTACACTGGCCCTCCGTGCACGCGCGCTCGTGAAGACAGCAGGCTCTGGCTTCTCCACCCAGCTGGGGGGTGTTTCTGCAAGTACCTGTGTTAGCATGGGCCTGAGGACGGGCTCTGTGGGGCCTGGGCAGGTGTGCTTCCTGTCAGGCGGGGCCGGGAGACACTTGGGCTCTGCTTCATTGGCAGCTGCTCAGGGGCCCATGACTTGGGTCGCAGCCCCACGGGAACAACTGGAGGGTAGCCAGCATTGTGCACTGAGGGCGCGCCCTGCCCTGCGACACAGACACCATTCTCACTCCTCCGAGCTACACCCCAGCCCTGTTTTTTACTCTTTATTTTGAAACAGGGTCTCACTGAGTTGCACAGGCCCTCACTAAGTAGCTGAGGCCGACGATCCCCCTGTCTCAGCCTCCCACATGCTGGGATGACAAGTGTGCGCCACCACGCCACAGGAGCCGCAGGCCAAAGGGCGCAAGTCACTGAGAGGCAGTGGCTGCGATACCAGCTCGCCCAGGCCTGAGTTGAGGAGTGCGCCAGGCGGTTTTCCCTTGGCCTTGTGCGGAGAGGCGAGGCACGGGCGGCACTTCAGTCGGAGGCACTGTGGGCACTGGACGAGTGGACGAGTGCTCCACCCCGGTGTAGGCCTCTGTTCCCCACGGAGCGAAGCTCGAGGCCCTCCCTCCCTCCTGCCCCGAGCTTGGCAGGGGTGGGCGAGGCGGCCAGGCAGTCCTCTGCCCATGCAGTGGGCAGGGCTGGGTTGGTTTGGGCGTGCCACCCTCTTGCACACTGCCCTGCATACTTGGCTCGCGTGTGAGAAGGGCTGTAGCTCACTGGCCGGCGAGGCGGCTCTCCTGGAGCCTGGGCTCGCCCGCGCAGCTTCACTCTTGCTCCTGCGTGTGGACAGGACCTTGCTTCCCTAGGCTGGTGCCACCAGAGCAAGACGTCTAGGCGGCAGCGGCTGCGCGGGTGGGTGGCGGCGCTGTCAGCAGGCGGCTCGAGTGTGTCCCTCCGCTCCCTCCGCAGGTGTCCATCGACTGCCCGTGGTCCATCTACTCCACCGTCATCGCGCTGACTTTCAGCATGCCCTTCAGGACCACGCACTCTCTGCTCTCTGCCGGGACCCGGTAAGGAGGCCTGGCCAGCCCTGCTCCCTTCCCTGCTGTGCGAGCGTGTACTCCCGAGTGAGCTTGGCCTTTGTGACGAAAGGCGGTCTGCACGACCACAGTGCTCTGTCCTCTTAAAATTCAGAGTAACCCTGGCATGGTGGCGCACGCTCGTCATCCCAGCATTTGGGAGGCTGGGACAGGAGGATCGCGGTTCTAGGACAGCCTCAGTTACTACCTAGTGAGGCCCTCTGCAACTCAGTGAAACCCTGTTTCAAAATAAAGAATAAAAAATAGGCTGGGGTGTAGCTTGGAGGTAGAATGCCCCTGGGTTCCATCCCCAGCACTATAAAAAAACAAAAATTCATAGTAGTTCCTGGTGCCCCGTAATGCCTGGTCCACGTTCACATGCCCCCTCTGCCTCGCGAATGGCATTTGCAGTTGGTGTCTAGATCTGGCCCTGTACAGGTGCCCAGCTGGTCACTGGATAGTGTCTTTGTCCTCCCTGCTTTTGCGCGGCTGCCTTGCTGCCAGGGTGGTTGTTGGCCTCCAGGTCTGCCGCTCCGGGGCGGTGGGCTGCATCCTCAGGTTTGCGTAAGTACTTCCCTGTTTCAGCAGTTGCTAGTTACTTTCAGAGTAGGGGCTTTAAAAAATTGCATTTCGGGGCCAAATGATTTTGTGCTGCAGGGCTGTTCTGTACTGCGCAGGGTTCAGCAGCACCTCTGGGCCCCCGAAACCATGCCAGCAGCAGCCCCCCCGCCCCAGGGAACAGCAGAGGTGTCTCCAGCCTTGGCTGGGCTTCCCGGGTGGAGTACTGCCGCTCCAGAGCCTTTGCCGGGCTGCATGGCCTTTGGACAGGGGCTTGGAGGGACGCGGTGACTGCTCTGGGGGACATCCGAGCGTGCGTGTCCCGCTTGAAGTGGCGGCGCTGGTGCTGACCACGGGCTCGCTGGTGCTCCCTCTCGTTTGCAGCAGTTGATGGTATTTGGGTAACTCGGGAGCAAAAGTGTCAGAGCTATATTTAGAATGGAACCTTGCACTTTTAGGGTTTTTTTCTCTTCAAATCACAGTAGGGGAACTGCAGGTATTAGTGGTTAAAAATCCCATAATCTCTAAAGGAACCTGAGGTGCTTTATTAAAGCACTAAGAAAATGTCTGTGGGACGGTCCTCGTTAAAGACCTGCTTCACAGCCCACCGTGGTGGAGGCTCGGTGCGCCCTGCCCTGAGCTTCTCAGGTAGCAGTAGCTTGCTGCTCTCCCCCACGACGCGCCAGCCTCATATTTCTCTAGGGGGACCTGCTATAGCAGGGAACCTCGGGGCATCAGAGACAAAATATCCACGGGTCCACTTTCCCACAGAAATAACTTGTTTTAGGGCCAGGCGTGGTGGCACACAATCGTGATCCCTGTGCTTGGGAGGCTGAGACAGAAGGATCACAGGTTCAGAGTCAGCCTCGGCGACTTAGGAAGGCTCCCAGCAACCTAGTGAGACCCTGTTTCCAAATAAGAAATAAGATCGGGTTGAGGGTAGAGAATGCCTCTGGGTTCAACCCCTAGTGCCACAGAAACCAAAAGCAAACAAAACCATGTTTTAAAACATTTGTTTGTTTTGGGTGGAACTGGGGATTGACCCAGGGGCATTCTACCTCCGAGCTACATCTCCAGGCCTATTTTATTTTTTACTTTGAAACACAGACTCGCTAAATTGCTGAAGTTGTCTTTGAACCTGTGATTCTCTTGTCTCAGCCTTCCAAGTACTGGGATTATAGACTTGTGCCACTGTGCCTGGCAAGATTTTTTTGATTTTTTTTCTGACACTTTTTCATGTGGAATTGAAAGTAGAGGTAAACGCAACAACTTACTGTGATTTTACTTTTTCACTTTGTGATTCTCTGATCAGTGAGGGTGTTCCTAATAAAGCTGAGATGCATTAGTAAGATTCTTAAATGCCAAAATCACATGTTTTGTTTTTCTGCTTTAGGAAATATGTTCAAGTTTGTGTCCAGAACTTGTCAGAACTTGACTTTCAGCTGTCAGAGAGTAATCTTGTAGACACCGGGGATGCTGCTGACGTACAGCTGACACCACTGAACACGCAGTCCCAGCAGGTAAACTCCTCTAGAAGCGGCAGAAGCTTCTCAGCAAAGACCCAGAGCGCCAGGAGGCAGTGCTGTGGTGCTAGATGGCAGGACAGAGGCGCACCGGGATGAGGCTCGAGTGTAGACAAGAACGGTGTGCATCGGAGCTGCCCCAGGGGGCTGCGCTGGCTGTGATATGCAGGCAGAACTCACCTGCAGAATCTGCGCTGAGGCTGGGCTGGGTGCAGCAGATGACAGGAAACAGATCACCACGTGTATTCTGGGAGAATTTAGTCTTGAGCATCTTCTACTCTCTAGATGGTTATGCACACACAGCATCTCTAGGAAATGGTGCGGGTGCGTCCTGCCCATCAGTACGACCCTCCTGTGCCAGAGGAGGGGTGCAGGTGCCGGCTCCCGTGGGGTCCTGTTCAGGTCGTGGCTGCCGGCCAGGTGCTGCCCTGGTCCCTGTCCACCTGTGCTTTGGGCAGTGAGTGTTGAGAAGATGAAAGGCTTCCTCACGGGTGACTGTCTCAGCATCGTCGAGACTTTCCCATTGACACCTGGCCCTTCTTACATCTTACTGAGCCTGCTGGGCCTGTAGGTGTGGACTCTGCTGTGGTGCTGTTCAGGCATGCGTGAATCAGGCTGTGTTTGCTCCTACGTTAGCTTCCGGTTAAATAGAATGTGCTTGGCATGGGTGTGGACATGTCCTTGGTGTTGCCGAAGGCTTCCTCCCTGCTGGGGAGCTGTGTCCGGGTACACCGTAGCCTGATCAGTACTCACGGAGCTCCTTTCCGTGATTCCTGATGCCGCGTAGCTCGTGGACTCATAAGCACCAGCACCTCTTACCCATCCGGGCGGGCGCCGCGGCCGCTGTGTGGCGTATCTGTCCTTGCCGATGCTCTGTGGCGGTGACGGCGACTCTCTCTGCAGCACGTCCACAGCAAGCAGTCGGTGTTCTTTGTCTGGGAGTTAAAGTGGACACAGGAGCCTCCCCCGTCTTTGCACTGCCAGTTCTCCGTTGGATTCTCCCCAGCTTCTGAAGAACAGCTGTCCATCTCCTTGAAGCCCTATACTTACGAATTTCAAGTGGAAAACTTCTTTGTGAGTAATGTATTACTGGGAGTGGGTTGTGAGATGGGAAAGTGAAGGTGGTGGTGTCATATTATTTTTTCCTTTGCGACATTGGGGATTGAATCGGGGCCTCACTAGCTAGGCAAGCCTCTACCCCTGAGCTATACCCTCAGTCCTTTATTTCTTATTTTGAGAAAGGGTCTCACTAAGTTACCCAGCCTGGCCTCCGATTTGTGATCCTCCTGCCTCAGCCTCCTGAGTAGCTGGGATCACAGGTGTGCACCACCAAGCCTGGCTAAGTGGCATCAGATTCTTTATACGCTCGAAGTTCAAATAGGTTCTTTCAATACAGTAGAACACCAGCTCAAGGAAATGTTCAGTTCTTGGAACAGTTGAGCCAGTGGCTGTCTTCCGTTACTTAATTTGTTCACTAATCAATTTCCTGGTACTGGGAGTGGCACCCAGGGCTGTTCTGCCTCCACGCTTCACCCCAGCCCTCTCCCCACCTTTGTTGTTTAAAATTTGAAACAGGATCTCACTAAGTTGCTGAGACTGGCTTTGAACCTGTGGTCCTCCTGTCTCAGCCTCCCAAATACTGGGATTACACCAGGCCCAACCTGTCTTCCTTTCGAAGCACACCCTGGCGCACACTGGCGATGTGGCACTCTGGGCCCCACCTCCAGGTGGCGCTGGTGGACTGGGCCCGGCGCCTCTCCCTGCTTCACGGCCATTTAAGCCCCTACAGTGCTCTCTAACTGCACCCGGAGCACGTCATCCACGCCGTTACTTCCTGGGGCATTGCTTTCTGAGGCATGCCTAGTTTTTTAAACAAAAAGCCAAAAATAGTATAGGAATTTGTGGAACATTGCAAAGGTTTTCTTACAGTCCGTGCCTCCTTTGGGGGAGTCGGCCCAAGAGTGGGGCTGAGAGCTGGAGAGCTGAGAGCGGCACTGAGCCGGGCGCGAGGCTGGGCTGTGTTTTTGTGTTCTGCTCGTGAGGTTTCTTGACCGAGTGCTAGGCAAATCCATATGTGACGTGCAGCTTGTTGACACTTCACTTGCAGCTTAGGGGGACCCTCAGCAACCAAGCAAGACCTTGTCTCTGGGTTCAATCCCTACTACCACACACACAAGAAAAGGCAAAGGATTTAAATTGAAACCTTTCAGGGAAGACACACAAGAGTGTTGGGGTGCAAGACGAAATGTGTGGGAAGCGTTAGTAGCTTCTAGGGGAGCAGACAGCAAAGCCATTCTACACCCCCTGGACTGTAATAAAAGACAGCAGAAACAAGAGGCGGCCAGAGTGCACAGAAACGGGACCCACTGAGTTGCTGCTGGAATCGAAAGTTACGCACAGAAGCTACATCATCTTTTTTTTTTTTTTTTTTTTTTCGGTACTGGGGATGGAACCCAGGGGCATTCTTCCCCTGAGCTAAACCTCCAGCCTTATTTTTTTATTCTTTATTTTGAAACAGGGTCTCACTGTGTTGCAAAGGTCCTCACTACGTAGCTGAGGCTGGCCGTGAACCAAGATCCTCCTGTCTCAGCCTTCTGAATGCTGGGATGACAAGCGTGCCCACCATGTCCAGCCCTTTTTATTTTTATATTTTGAAACAGGGTCTTGCTTAGTTGCTGAGAGCCTCCATAAGTTGCAGAGGCTGACCTTGAACCTGTGCATCTTCTCTTACCAAGTACCGGATCACAGGTGTGCGCCACCACACGGAATGCGCCTGTTTTACAATGGGGTCTCCTGCAATCTCACTATATAGGGTTGGACACTCTTGACGGTCTGCGGGTGTCATTTCCTTGGCATACATATATTTTGTGAATATCTCCCCTGGTTCAGTTCGCTGTCACTTCACTTTCTTGATGGCATTCCTTGAAGACTGCAAGTTTTCAGTTTTGAAGAACTTTGGGTTTTGGGTCTAAGACGGCACCGCCGAACCCCAGTCTTGGTGTGGCCTGGGGCCTCTGATGAGTTGGAGCTCACACGTGTGTGGTAGAGGTGTGCTTCACGCCCACTCTTTTCATTGGCTCCTCATGTGTCTGTATCCCAGTGAAGCCTCTTGCCCTGAGGGGTGGCTTCGACACCCCCAGCTGTTGCCTGGTCGTAACAGCAGCGCGTTCCTGCCACCTGCTGCGGAGTGGCGCGTGCGTGGCGTGGTGTTCGGCCGTGCGGTTACCATGCTGCCGTCATTGGCACCTGCACACTTGGGTTCCCTTGCGCCTGTCGTCGGGGTGGTGGAAGCGTGTCCTGTGTCTGCACACGCCTGGGTGGTGTTTGCTCGGGAACGAGGCCGTGTTTTTGCCGCAGGAATCCCACCGTGGGCGTTCCTGGCCAGGGTTAGAAGAGCAGTGCCTCACATTCTGACCTCTGCCTATTCACTCTGCAGTCCAGCAGAGCACTGTTCGAAGCCCAGCAACACTGCTCCGTGCTTGCTTTCTAGAGACCAGGCGACAGGGTGCTGAACATTGGGAGGGGGCTGCCCGCCAGTGGGGAGCCGGCGCTGGCCCTTGCTGCCAGGAGGGGAGGGGGCTGCCCGCCAGTGGGGAGCCGGCGCTGGCCCTGCTGGTCGCGGGGCTGCCCGTGTGAAGTGCTGTTGAGGATGAAGGTCGTCACGGAGGAAGTAGGTTGTGGACTCAGTTGGATGATACCAAGGATCTTGTATTAAATTTTGTTCTCCATGGTAATGGCATTGTGTTTTAGAAAGAAAATCCCTATATTTCTAGTAATACGTATTAATTATATTGGATAAAATGATAGGTTTCTGGAATTTGCTTTAAATTACCATGGGTGGCCAGGCATGGTGGTGCATGCTTGTAATCCCAGCAGTTGGGAGGCTGAGACAGGAGGATTGGATTCATGGACAGCCTCAGCTACTTAGTGAGCCCCTTTGCAACTCAGTGAGACTCTGTTTCAAAATAAAGAAGAAAAAATAGGACTGGGGGTGTAGCTCAGAAGTAGAATGCCACTGAGTTCTATCCCCAGTACCACACACACAAACAGAAACAAAAATAAAATAAAATGGCCTGGTGTGGTGGCGCACGCTTGTAATCCCCGCGCTTGGGAGGCTGAGACAGGAGGATCGCACAGGTTCGAAGCCAGCCTCAGCTACTTAGTAAGGCTCTCAGCAACTTAGTGAGACCCTGTTACCAAATAAAATAGAAAATAGGTCTGGGAGTATAGCCCGGAGGTAGAAAGCCTCTGGGTTCCACCCCAGTACCACCAAAAAAAATGACCTTGAGTGATTCAGAAATGTAGGAAGGGGCCTTACCCTCCTGGTCGACCGGGGGAGGGGGGGTGGGTGCTCGGGCTCTCTCAGGTTGGGTGGGAATGTTTGCTCTGAACATCTTTGCCCCTTTCTGCCCAGACGCTGTACTGTGTAAAAGCTGAGATCACGCCCCCCTCGGGAGCCGAGTACTGCCGGACAGGCTCGCTCTGCTCCCTGGAGGTGACCATCACTCGGCTTGCCGACCTCCTGGAGGTGGACAAGGACGAGGCGCTGACGGAATCCGACGAGTACTTTTCCACGAAGCTCATGTATGAAGGTAGGTCTCGAAGCTCCCCTTTTCTACTTTGCAGTTAGTTGCCTGTTGTCCAAGGATGTGCCCTTTCAGACTGGGGTTTCCCAGGAGAGGCTGTTCTGGGATTAGAAGTGCCTGGTTGGTAGGTTCACATTCGGCCGAGGCTCACTGCATGTGGAACTGTACTGTGGAACATTCTCCTAGCAAGTGTTTACTTAGCAGCACAAGGACTGGTGCCCAGGATCCTGCACCGGGGTAGTCCAGGGTGTGGTCATCCCTCTGTAAGCAGCATCCGACCCGCTGCCCCGCAGCAGCAGCAGCGGCGGCGAGGCCCCAGGGCCTGCCCGCCCCGTCCTCTGACCTGCTCTGCCTGGCCCCTTAGCCCTCCTCCTCCAAGGCCTAGGGTGCCCTGGCCAGCAGTTCTCAGGGCCAAATGTTTATTTACATATTTACTTTAAACAATAGCAGTAAACTTAGTTCATGGTATTGTTCATGAACAATAACTGTTTCTCCTCTCTAGAATACAGTGACATTGTCTTGCATTCTTTCAAATCTAATGTCTTACTTAATAGAAGATTAGTGATTTTCACATCTCTCTTCTGCATTTACTGTGATACAATGTATTCAATCAATACATTGACTCCAGCTTTGCATAGACGTGTAGCTGGAAAAGGGAGGCGTCATTAGCAGCCTCTCGGGGATTGTGGGATTTTTCTTTGATGGGGCACGGAAGCATGAGAAGTGGTCAGCCTGGCGGATGGTGAGCACGTGGAGTCTGAAGCCACTAATGAGCTGTGGCCCCGTTCACTAAGTCCTCGTCCAGCCTGCGTTTTGAACGGGTCTTGGCCTAGGCGTCGTGTAACTCGTAATTTCTCGAGTTGTGCAGACACCGCGCAGTGCAGGCAGAAACAGTGGAAGGGCGCGTGTCCGTGAGCAGCCCCCGCTGTGCCATCTCACATCAGGCCAGCACGCTGGCGCTGCTGCAGAGGCTCCAGATGTTGCCACATTTCATTCTGTAGTGAGGAGTCCACGTGTGAGAAGCACACCCAGAGTCAGCAGGAGGCCCTGTTGTACTCAGCTAGAAAAGCATGGCCCAGGCTCTGACTTGAGTCTAACCTCTCAGACTCTCACTGGCAGCCAGGACTCTGGTGGTGTCTTGGAAGTGGCAGCTTCGCACTGTGCTGAGCACCGAGGTGGGCCGGCTGCCATAGTGTCAGTCGTGGCTTCGAGCAGCTGTCCCTGGCAAGAGCGGCCACTCCGGGCAGGCACAGAGCTCTGCACATGCGCCTGCCGAGCGAGTGTGCACACGTTGCCTCGTCACACATGGCATTCAAAACACACGCGTGTGCTCAGGCCAGAGAGTAGCCCGCAGCCTTCAGCGCCCAGTGGCTGAGCCGGCCAGGACCGCGGGGGCAGAACCACTCCGCAGACAGGTTGTGCTGTCTCAGATGGATCTCCAGGGCATCGCAGCCTGATGAGGCCACGCAGGTGTGGCGCCCTTTACCTGACATTCCCAAAGTGACAGTGCCACAGGGAGGGGATGGGTCTCTGGTCGGCAGGGCAGGGTGGGGCGGCACGAGGGCTGGTGCCCGCGGTGGCAGGCAGTCCTGTACCCAGGTGTGGCGCTGGGCATACACGTCCACGCAGGTGCCCAGAGACACAGCCAAGCCTCCAGTGTCCTAGCTCGCAGCCTGGGCGCGCTGTGGGCGCCCTGTCCCCAGCGGGGCCTCAGAGGGCTCGCCGGGTGCTAGTGGCTGAGTTCCATGCAGGTGCGTGCCTTCAGGGTTGCTGTGGGCAGTGGCAGCTGCCACCCTGCGACTCGGCGTCCAGGTGCTTCCCTGCCCCTTCTCTGCTTCCCTCGGCCACGGCCCCGGAGTGGTGGAGTGCTCTCTCTACTCCGCAGAGGGAGTCGCCCTGGGGCCCAGGAGGCCCGTTGCGAGCAGGGTCGGCCGCAGACCGGGGGTCTTATGTTGCATGCACCAGACAGAACAGACCCTGGACGGCCGCCCGCGCCTGCTTTCATCTTGCCTGGCTTATTCACCGGAGAGGCTGGTTTCCGAGGCTTCAGTGTGATAGGCTGAACAGAGCTGAGGGGCGGCGGGTGGGGCGGGCGGGGCCGGCGTGCCGCCCTCCGCAGTGGGCTGTGCTGGTGGCCCTCGCCTTGCTGTGAAGACTGAGTGGCCTCTGCCTCTTTGTTTCAGTTGTGGACAACAGCAGCAACTGGGCGGTGTGTGGGAAGAGCTGCGGCGTCATCTCCATGCCCGTGGCCGCGCGGGCCACTCACAGAGTCCACCTGGAAGTGATGCCCCTCTTTGCGGGCTACCTGCCTCTGCCCGCCGTCCGGCTCTTTAAATACCTCCCTCACCGTTCAGCGCATGCCTCGCAGCTGGACGCCGGTAAGGAAGGGCTCCGGGAGAAACCGCCGCGTCCTGCCCCGCCGGCGCCCGCCTTAGCCTGGCCTGGCCTGTTACACGTGCTCGCTTGGCCTCTTAGCTTGCCATGGGCGTGAGTCGTCTCACACAGCGCCTGTCTCATAGTGAGGAGCTGGGTAGCTCCCGTGCCTATGTGTGGGCATGGTGGCATCTGAGAACACAGCCGCTCAGGTGCTTTGCCCAGTTCTGGCCCTACTGCCGCGGTGTGGTCTGACCTCCTGTGTGTTCCGCAGACAGCTGGATAGAAAACGACAACGTGTCGGTGGACAAGCCCCTGGACGAGCAGCTGGACTGCAGCGGCGTGCGCAGCAGGGGCGGCGCGCACTCAGCGGCCAGCAGCGAGCACCAGGGCCTGCCCATGCCCCGACTGCAGGCGCTGCCCGCCGGCCAGGTCTTCACATCCAGCGCGAGCACGCAGATCCTGGTCATTCCCAGCCAGGACGACCATGTCCTGGAAGTGAGCGTGACGTGACCGCTCCGTGGTCGGCGACCACAGACCGGCTGCGAGTGCACTTTAGGAACTGACTGGACCACTCCCATTGCGACACGCTAACTGACCCCGCCGTGGCCCTGCGTGGCCCCGGACCGTCTGAGGTGGCAGCGGCAGCTGACAGCAGGGAGGAGTCGCTTTGTGTTGTCTGCGAAGCAGCTGTCATTTTCTCACCCTGTCCTGTGCTCGCGTCTGACCCTGTCTGCTCAGAGCCCTGTCTTTGCCCGCTCGCTGCCCTGGGCTCTGGCAGACCCTCGGTCTCAGCTGCCCCTCCCTGACGGGGAGGGCCTCGTGCCTCCTGGGGGAGGGCGCCCTCCCCGTCACCTGCCCTGCTTCTCTATGGCAGTAGCTGTGGGAACGGGAGCAGGGTGTGGGGTGGGGAGGGACGTGACCCTTCTGTGCCTTGGGAGGTCTGTGGGCTGGAGCCACGGTGAAGGTACCTGGGGAAGGCCGCAGCAGGGCGCAGGGAGCAGAGTTGGGAGCGATGCTTCTGGCTGGTCTTTCTCCTGACATTGATTTGAATATCACATGCACTTGGAATTGAATAGGTATTTATTTTAACTGTCATGTGTTGGGGTTAGGATGTTATTTGCTCTTCCCTCATTGTCAAAGTCTGTACATGGAAGTGTAGCTGTGTAATCAACATCTTTCTTTTGCACCTTAAGTCTTAGGAATTACAATGCTCCCTCTCAGGTGGAGGTTCGAGGAGCTCGGTGTGTTCCAGTCTGGGGTGGGGAAGGACGCAGGCCGGGAGTGGCCGCTGTTGGTCCACTCAGTTGCAGTCATTACTGTACCAACGGGTTAATTTACTTTGGTTGTAAATTGAATTGTATATATGGTTGATTTATTATTTTTAAAAGTACAGACTGACGTAATGTTTATAAGTTGCACCAAAAATCAAGGACAAAATAAATGTGTGTTTGTTTTTACTGGTGTGAAAGTCACAGCTTGTAAATAAGTGTTGTATGTATTAAACCTTTTCCAGCTCTCCAAAGTGATGTATTTTTGTACATACGAACTGGAATACTCTGAATTTACTGGCACAGTGTGCCTAGGATGGAACTTGGCAAGGGTGGTGCAGGCAGGTGTGGACAGTCCGCAGCGGGTGGGCTTCGTGCAGCGCTGAGGGACACTCTCCCCCGAGGCTGAGCACCCAGCCCGCGCCCAGGGCCTGGGCTCAGGGGCTCGGGACAGGGCGGCAGAAGCCCACACTGGAGCCAAGGCCGCTGAGCAGTCACTTTCAGTGTTCTGTGTGTTGGCTTTTAGCTCATTCAATTAAATGAAGGTGGCGTGATCCCCCCATGTCTTCTTCATTTGTAGAAATTGGGGAAATGTATAAAGAAGATAAATATTCATATGTTTAATTGAACTTTTCAGTTTAAAACTAGTAAACTCGGTGAGACTAGGCAAGTTGGAACTTCAGACTCTAATGAAAGTTTAAGGTTTCTGAAATAAGGTTTCTTAATTGTAAGAATTGGTGGTTGCCCTACAGTCCTGCCAACGTTGTACGAATGAAGAGATGTTGAGATTTGACTGTGGGAAGGCCTCTGCTCCTGGGGTCGGCCTCAGAGCCAAGAGGACACACCCCTCCCCTGGGTGTGCAGGGCCCTGCTTGCCTTCTGGGGAAGGAACGGGATCCATCTTATTTCATGCTCTTTGATTTTCTGGTATCTTAGTGCTCTCAGGATGAAATTATGTAATTATATATGTTTAGAGGAAGAAAACAAAGGTGAAATCCAAAATGTTTATGGTACTTTCTTTGCATCTGGAAATTAAGTGAAATCAGTTTTTCACCCTAGTTACCCAGAAGGTCTTTTGCAAAGTAAGAGACGTAAATGCTTGATTTTTTTTTTTAAAAGACAAAAGAATGTCACTTAAAATTTAATCATCTTTGTCTCTTTAATACTCATCATAAGAGTAACTAGGAGGCTACCATTGGTTTTCTGTTGTAAGGTTTTGTTTGAGACAGGCTGATTTTGTTAATAAAGATGTAGCAGATGTTGAATAGTTGTGAAGCCAGATATGGAGTGTGTATCTCAAAAGCAAAGCATATGCAGCCATTTACAGATAACCTGACGAACACGTAGATAAGAGCAAATGGAAAAGAAAATTGGTTATAATTTTTGTGAATTTCATGGGTCTCCTATGATTGGAAAAATTATAACTTTTTATTCTAATTGGGAATTACTGTACTTAATGAGAATACCCTCTGCTTCCATTCCACTGTCAGTGTGGCCCAGATTGGGTCAGGTTCTTGGATTACTATTTACTGGTCGGCGAGGATCCGGTTCCGTAAAGAGTAAAGATATGCAGGCTTCTATTCTGTATTGTTTAAAATATGATTAAATTTGAAATGAAAGTAAACTTGCCAGGTTTGTATCTAAGATAAAAGTCACACTTCTCTTTATAAAAGAACTGACTGCTGACCTACGTGTTTTACTTCCAGCCTTGATCTCTAAAGGAGATCCTACATGATTAGAACATTTTTATTTTTCATGGCAATGCCCCTTTCTCTCACCTTATTCATCCTGTACATCAGGCCAAAAGACCCTCCGGCATCCTTCCATTTGCTGGATTCGGTGACTGGGAAATGTGACAACTTGACTTTGATACTGCAGGTGTTGATTCCATTCTCATGGTGTACTGTGGAAGGTCATTTTTCACACTATTCTGTAATATAACGCTAGACTAAAACTACTGTATTAAGATTGTTTAAAATGTAAGCATTGAAATTCTGAAAATACACATTTTAAGAAGAATCTTGGCTGTTCCAAACTCGATTCTTTCGCGGTGGCACGTGTGACAGGGAGTGCTAAGGTGAAGGCTTGCTCTCTCTCCCTAAGACCTCCCCTCCTTTTTTTGCTGTAAGGGGGATGAAACCCAGGGGCGTTCCACACCCCGAGCTGCAACCCCTGCCCTATTTTTTATTCTTTTATTTTGAAACAGGGTCCCACTGAGTTGCAGAGGGCCTCACTAAGTAGCTGAGGCTGTCTGCGAACCACGATCCTCCGGTCTCAGCCTCCCAGTGCTGGGACGACCAGCGCGCCCACCACGCCCGGCTTCTAAGCCCCTTTTCGATTCCTAGGCTGTTTGGGACTTCCCACATTCCTACCCAGGAGCCCGCAGGCACCAAACCCCGGGGTCTCCAGGGCTCCCCGCCGGGCCTGCGCTGCCGCCCGCCCTGGCAGGCTCTCAGGTCCCGCTCGGGCTCCTCCAGTGCGGTACCAGCGAGGGCAGAGGTCTCCCGGGCGGCCGCAGGGGCCCGCGAGGCTCCGCCCGGGGCGGGGCTGCCGTCCTTCCGGGCTTGTGGCCCCGCCCCGGAAGTACGCGCCGCGAGCGCCGGCGCGCGGGCTCGACCCGGAAGTGGCTGCGCGGGCTCGGGCGCCGCACGTGCGGTGCCGCCGCCGCCGCCGCGATGAAGTTCGCGTACCGGGTGAGCGCGGCGCGGGCGCGCGGCGGGCTGGCCCGGGGCCGAGGGGCGGTGGCTTGCTCCCCACCTCCATGGAGGGGCGGGAGGGGCCGGCGAGGCGGGCTTCTAGGGATGGGCTGTGGGCGTGGGAGCCGGATGGGACTTGGGCCACAGACGGGCAGCGAGGAGGCAGGTGAGACGGCGTCGCCGAGCCGACCCGGGCATCTCCATCCTCCGCAGAGAGGCGTGTTCTGGAAGCGCGGGTGGTTTGCGCCCCCGGGGGCAAGCCGGACCTGCTACCCTCGCAGGCTGTTCTTTCGGCAGTCACAGCCTGCCGGGTCACGGCCCTGCCTTCTCTCTCCCTCGGGTCGTCTTCCTAGGAGGGCCCAGCTCCCCCAGGTTCCGCCTTCAGGGCGGGCACCATCAGCCCTCTGCCGGACCCAACCTCTGCGCCCACCTATCCTGGTACTGTCCCCGGAAGTGCTCCCGGGGCCTCTGCAGTGCTCAGCGTAAACACAGTGTGCCTTGGGGTCATGTCATCCTCTGTTTAGAACCCGAACTCCTGCTTGCGGTTCTTGGCCACGGCCCACCTACACCTCCGGGTCCTGGGTGGGCTGGCTCCAGCCCAGGTGGCCCCTTCAGGCAGCCTCCCACCCCCTCTGCTGCTCGGGTTCTCAGGCCCCTTCTAAATAAATTTTCCAGCGCGTAGGTACAGCCAGGCTAGGCTTGGCTTTGGTGAGTGAGTAAAGATGCAAGGCGGTTCAGGGGGCCTTGAACCCTGTATGCCCTTGGGGCCCTGCTCCATGGTTGCACCTTTTCTCTCTGAAGCTTGGATCCTGCGCCCTCTTTCCTGCCCTATGGCTCGGTCAGCTGCTTGCTCCTGGGCTGGGGGTAGGCTCCTGAGGATTGGCTTGCTTCTTCCTTCCTTGTCCAGGAAATGCCCCTGAGGATGGACAGGGGTCGTTTGGCCTTGCTCTTTCTGCCACCTCTGCCCCGACGCCTCCCATTCCAACTACTGGAAGTTGTTTCCTTTGTATTAAGACAACTTTGTTTTCCTTTCAGTTCTCAAATTTGCTGGGTACAGTTTATCGGCGTGGAAACTTAAATTTCACATGTGATGGAAATTCAGTTATCAGTCCTGTGGGGAATAGAGTCACTGTATTTGACCTTAAGAAGTAAGTATGTCGAAGTAACTTAATGGCAGTGGCCCCCCCTGTAACCTGCATGTGAAAGCTGATGGCGGTCTTCCTTGTCTTTTTATGGCACCCACTGATTAAGGTAGAATTTCCCACCAATTATGTATTCTTGATTCTAGAGCCTTACCTAGACTGTGTGCACCTAGAGTGCTGTCATGTGTGTCTTGGCTCAGTTTACTGGGAAGGACCCCCTGCCTGTCTTAGAGGTGGTAGCAGGCCAGTTAATCTGTCCACATCAGTGGAGGTCAGGTGGTGCTGGGGGCCTGGAAGCTCCCTTGAACCCTGCTCAGGAGCCTTGATGTTGCCTGGCCTCCTCCCTGGTATGGACTCAGTGTCCAGTTTAGCAGCTGGAAGGCTATTTTTTTTTTTCTTTTCTTTTTCGTACTGGAGATGGAACCGAGGGACATTCTACCTCCGGGCAACTCCCCCAGCCCTATTTTTTATTCTTTATTTTGAAACAGGGCCTCGCTGAGTTGCGGAGGGCCTCACTAAGTAGCTGTGGCTGGCCACAATCCTGGGTCCTCCTGTCTCAGCCTCCTGAATGCTGGGATTGCCACCACGCCCAACTCTGAAGGCCAATTTTGGTTGCTCTGGCTTAGCTCTGTTTCTTCTGAACAAAATGTAATCCCTTCCTGTAGTTTCAAGGATCCAGCTCTTTGTCCTAATTGTTGGGGAGAGGCCTTGGAGCTTCTCCACAGGGTCTGTGTGAGACCTTTTGTTTCGGAGTCTGTTGGGTCCTGTCTGCTCTGTAGCTCCAGGTGGGTGGCTCTGGGCCTCAGCCTCCTGTGTGTACGGTGAGCTCACACGCCACCTCCTCCGCCTACAGGATGTGCCAGGTGCAGTCAGCGGCTGTGCCGCCGTAACTGTTGGCATCTTGCTCAAGCAGCATCTGTGAGGGGCTCTGCAGAGTAAAGAGTGCTCACTCAAGGATAGTGGGAAATAGAGTAATAAGGAAAGGACCTAGTTCTGATTGTTAGAGACTATGCCCCGTTGTTGTGCTTAGTTTTCTGTTTCTATGCATTTTCTCATTTACTTAAAACAAACATACTCATGTACTCTATTTGTGGCCAGTCTTTTGCTGGGTATTTAGCTTGTTTTCAGTTTTTTGGTGTTAAATATGTACAGAATCTTTTTGAGCTAAAGACCTAGAAGCAAAGTTGATCGTGTCCAAAACACATTTTTGTGGCTTTCAGTATATCTTGCCAGACTACGTAGGGGGAGTTTTTCCTCTAAGCATGTCATTTCCTCTTCCTCTGCAGGGAGACTAGAGATGAGCTCTGACACAGTCTTGTCGTGTGGGCGAAGCATGGGCAGGAGGCCGTGTGGGAGGGCGGGCTGCTGCTCTGAGGCTGACCCCTTGTCCCCTTGTCTGGCAACACAAGACCACAGCACAGTGTGGTTTTTTCTTTCCCAGCAACAAATCCGATACACTGCCCCTGGCCACCAGGTACAACATCAAGTGTGTGGGGCTGTCTCCAGATGGCCGCCTTGCCATCATCGTTGATGAAGGTAACTCCCGCACAGGCAGGGCTGAAGGGAGTGGCAGAGGACTGGTGCGGGTGAGAGGAGGCAAGACCGGCTCTCCCGAGAGGGGCTGAGGTGGTCCATTCCTCCTGTGTTTCCATGTCTTGGGCCCTGGTGGAGTCGAGGGCGAGGGTGTACTGAGGGTAGGTTCTGCATCCTCAGTACCGTGAGCCCTTGGTGTCTCCTGGGTCAGCTCTGGGGTTGGTGGCCCTCTGGGCCAGCATTCCAGAGTCCCAGAGTGCACATGCACAGGACCCTCGTGCATGGATGGGGCGCGCATGCGCTCTCTGGGGTGGGCCCCCGTGGCTGCAGGATTGCATTCTGGCTTCTGCAGGGGGCGCCGCTCTGCTGGTCAGCCTGGTCTGCAGGTCCGTGTTGCACCACTTCCACTTCAAGGGCTCCGTGCACAGCGTCTCTTTCTCCCCCGATGGCAGGTGAGGAACCCTGGGCATTGGTGGTCTCCTGGGAGCAAGTCTCGGGGCTGTGGGGCCCCTTCCTGCCCGCGGCTGCTTTAGCCTCCGCCACCGCTGCTTGGCCTTCATCTGGTGGGAAGAGGCATTACTGAACCAGGGCGAGCTGTGCCTGAGGCTTTGTGGTGGTCTCGGCCAGGGTCGGTCCTGGTCATCACCTGTGTTCCTCTTTCTCCTGAAGGAAATTTGTCGTCACCAAGGGCAATATCGCGCAGATGTACCATGCCCCGGGGAAGAAGCGAGAATTCAATGCATTTGTCCTAGACAAAACCTACTTTGGGCCATACGACGAGACCACGTGCATCGACTGGACCGACGACTCTCGGTGAAGCCCGGGAGGCGGGTTGACGGTCTCCTCAGATCAGGGGCGGCCTGTGGTTGCGTTCCGCCTCTCGGGGCATCCGGGCGGGCGGCTGGCTCTTGGTTAGGCTGCGCCCCTCTGGCACTCAGCACTAGAGACAGCAGGACTGGATGGAGCTGAGAAGTGAGTTGTGTTTAGTAAGCTCGCTGTGCTGCGGGAGCTGGCAGGAGCTGCCGGGCCCGCCTGCTACAAGGCCACGGGCTGTGACTGGCCCCAACCCATAGGCGGCTGTGAAGTTTTCTTTTTTTTTTTTTTTTTTTTTTTTTTTGGCGCAGTACCCGGGTTTGAGCCCAGGGGATTCTACCTCTGAGCTACACCCCAGCCCTGTTTTTTCTTTAGTTTGAAATAGGGTTTCACTAAGTTGCAGAAGGCCTCACCTAAGTTTCTGAGGCTGGCTGTGAAGCTGTGATCCTCCTGTCTCAACCTCCCAAGCACTGGGATTACGAGCATGCGCCCCAGGCCTGGCTGATTGCTGTCTTTTTGGGCTGCTTCACATCCTGTTGTGCAGGGAGAGGGTGGAGGTGGCCTGGCTTGTTGATAGGGCTGGCCTTGATCTTTGCTGAACCTGGGCCTTTCGTCAGTCGGGGGAGAACCCCCACTGCATTGTGCCAGTGTCCTGAGTGCCAGCCGGGGCGACACCAAGTGGCTGAGCCACCCTACCTCTGAATGGTGACCCCTGTGACCTGTGCGGTGGCTCTTTACCATTAACAGCATGCACTTGGACTGGAGAAAGACATGCGGTGGCAGGCTGTCCTGGGGGCCCTTCCCGGGCCCAGAGGCGTCTGAGCTGACTGCTGAGCCCCTTCCTTGCTGGCAACCAGGTGGCCCACGGTGTGCTGTAGCGGCAGACAGGCTCGCGTGGCTCTGGACTGCTGGGCGGCGGCGCTCCATCAAGGCTGGGACCCGTCTCCTGTTCTAGGTGCTTCGTGGTGGGGAGCAAAGACATGTCCACCTGGGTGTTTGGAGCCGAGCGCTGGGACAACCTCATCTACTACGCCCTGGGGGGACACAAGGACGCCATTGTGGCATGCTTCTTCGAGTCCAACAGCCTGGATGTACGTCCATGCCCTCTTCCCAGCCCTGTGGTGATGACAACCCAGGGTGGGCTGTGGTCCCCTCCTCAGAGCCTCCATGGCGGTCCTTGGGGCGGGTCAGAGGCCTTGGCAAAGCTGGCGTCTGAGGCCGAGCTGGAGCAAGGGCTCCTGGTGGTGGCACATGTGGCTGACGGGTCGGGTGGTGACCCGCGTGCCCGCCGCACGCTCTCCTTGCAGCTGTACACGCTCAGCCAGGATGGCGCACTGTGCGTGTGGCAGTGTGACACGCCCCCTGAGGGTCTACGGCTGAAAGCCCCCAGGGGCTGGAGGGCGGACCTGCTAGAGCGGGACAAGGAGGAGGAGGAGGACGAGGAGGACGGGCAGCGAGAGACCACCATCCGAGGGAAGGCCACGCCGGCCGAGGAGGACAAGAAGGGGAAAGTGAAGTACTCCAGGCTGGCCAAGTGAGTCTGGGCTGAGGCCGGGCCTCAGTGCGGCTGGCCTCCACCCTGCCTCGAGCCTGGAAGCCTGCACTGCCTTAGCGATCCGCGCTGCCTGTCGGTGAAGGGAAGGGCTGGAGAGCCATGGGCACCCGCCCTGCAGGGCCCAGTGTGGCCGAGACACAAGGGGCCGGGTGGCTTCGGTGCCTTGCCAGCCGGCTCTGAGCACACCCGGGTGCGTCACTGGCTCAGCCTTTCAGGCCCAGGCTGAGAAGCTGCTCCAGATCCGGGGCCCCTGGGAGGCAGGGTTACCATCTGTGGGTTCTTCACCTCTAGCCTGGCTTGCTGTGAGCGTGTTTGGCCCGGGGTGCCTCGCTTGCCCTCATGAGGCTCCTGGCCAGGCATGCCACAGTGCAACGGCCATGCAGGGCGGGGAGTGCGGTGCTCGTGTGGCCGTGGGGTGCGTGACGTCCTCCGGGTCGCGGGAGAGGAAGGGCATCCGTGGTCTGTCTGCCCTTGCCCTCCCCTGGCTTGGAGGAGAGCAGAGGGAAGTGAGGGACGAGGACAGGACGTTGGCGGGGTCGTGTGGGAGCTGAGGCCCAGGGCAGGGCAGGGAGGACACTGTCGCGGCAGGCGGGGCGAGGATGGCGGAGGCAGGTCTGCTGGACTCTAGTGCCGTGGGCATCTTGGACCTCTCAGCTGGGGTCAGAATTTGGGCGGAGGTGCGGGGCTTTCCTGGCGAGGCACTTGCTGGGTGGGGACCACAGGCCCAGTCTAGGAGGGGGCAGGTCTGGGCCCCGGAGCTGCAGGCGGAGCTGCCATAGGGTCACCCCTGTGACCAGGGGGCCTGTAGAGGAGGCGAGGCGCAGGCAGGAAGTGACGCCACACTGCCCCCAGCACGCTGCCTCCGCCTCCCGGTGGGTGTCCCTGTGAAGCCCATCACCCTAGGTATCAGGACAGGAGGCCTGGGGTCCTGGGCTCGGAATGGAGCAGAGTGCGGGGCCCCGGGCACAGCTGGCGTGTGGCCGGCCGAGGCAGGCGGGGGCCTGCTTGTCAAAGGTCCTTCTCCCATGATGCTCCACCGTCATTCAGGTACTTCTTCAACAAAGAGGGAGACTTCAACAACCTCACGGCCGCGGCCTATCACAAGAAGACTCACCTCTTGGTCACAGGCTTTGCTTCTGGAGTCTTCCATCTGCATGAGCTACCAGAGTTCAACCTCATCCACTCCCTGAGGTGCGTCTGCTGTGCTGGGGATTCGCCTGCAGCCTGGCATGGTCCAGGCCACCGCTGTGGTGGAGCCGCCAGGGCGCTGGCCCCCGCCGCGAGCTCTGGTCTGCGTGGGCTGTGGTGTCAGGTGGACTGTGGCATTATTGTTTTCCCTGGTGTTCATCATCTTTGGAATGTGGAAACAGTGTTATTCCAAGAGGCCTTGCGGAGGGAGACGCCTGGTGGGCCAGGCGCCCCTCTGCTAACCAGGCATGGTTCTTCTGTGCAGCATCTCGGATCAGAGGATCGCCTCTGTCGCGGTCAACAGCACTGGGGACTGGATCGCCTTTGGCTGTTCAGGTTGGTTTTCATGCTGGCCCCAGACCAGAGCCTCCGGGAGTGCGCCTGAGGCCAGCCTGGGCCCAGGGCTGGGCTGGAGCCAGAGTGGACCTGCAGGGCTGTCCAGTGCCAGGCACAGCCCCCTCTGGCTGCAGCTTCTACGCAGCACCTGAGTGGCCCTGCCGGGGCTTGTGTAGCGGGCAAGGGTCAGTGTGGTGTCCAGGGTGACTGCTTGGATTTCGTGCCCTGCCGCGGTCCTTGAGCCAGCCTGTGCTCCAGCCACCTGCCCGGTGGGCTGCTCAGTGCCCTGGCCCCCTTGGGCCTGTGCTCAGCAGTGGCGGTGCCAGGCGGCCCAGGCCTGGCCGACAGTCTCAGGGTCAGGTGGGGCCCCGTCCTGTGCCCGCAGGCCTGGGCCAGCTGCTGGTGTGGGAGTGGCAGAGCGAGTCCTACGTGCTCAAGCAGCAGGGCCACTTCAACAGCATGGTGTCGCTGGCCTACTCCCCTGACGGGCAGTACATCGCCACCGGGGGGGACGACGGCAAGGTGGGCGATGGCCAGACCTGGGAGAGGTGGTGGGGCCTTGGACAGCCTGACGCGGGTGGGACTCAGCCGTCTCCCCTGGGCCTCTGAAAGACTGTCACTGTCCAGGGGGCTTGCCATGGTGCGGGCGTGGGAGCCTGTGTGTCCCCCTCTGTGGGCTGTGTCCAAGGTGGCCCTGCCATGCCTGTCCCCACGCTCCGCTGCAGGTGAAGGTGTGGAACACCCTCAGTGGCTTCTGCTTTGTCACGTTCACCGAGCACTCAAGTGGGGTCACTGGTGTGACATTCACTGCCACCGGCTATGTCATCGTGACCTCGTCCATGGATGGCACCGTGCGTGCCTTCGACCTTCACAGGTGTGCTGAGGGCGTGCGTGGGGGGCAGGAGGTGGAGGTGCAGCAGCAGGGCCCCCAGTACAGCGGAGAGCGTTGGAGACGAGCCAGCGAGGCCAACCCCGACCTTTTCCCGAAGGTACCGAAACTTCCGTACCTTCACCTCTCCGCGCCCCACCCAGTTCTCCTGCGTGGCTGTTGACTCGAGCGGGGAGATTGTCTCTGCAGGAGCCCAGGACTCCTTCGAGATCTTTGTGTGGTCCATGCAGACAGGCAGACTCCTTGACGTAAGCGCCATCGTGTCCTCTGAGGCTGTGCTTGAAGGGCCATTGCCGGCCCAGGGTGGGGGTCTCCGCAGACCTGGGAGCAGAGTGCACTGGGGAACAGGCTGCCCTGGTTACAGGAGACTTCTGGTCTAGCCCCCTCCCGCCCCAGGGCCTGGAGAGCCCACAGTGGCCCACCTCCTCAAACCCCTGCCGCTGTAGGTTTTGGCAGGCCACGAGGGGCCCATCAGCGGGCTGTGCTTTAATCCAGTAAAGTCGATCCTGGCCAGCGCCTCCTGGGACAAGACGGTGCGCCTGTGGGACATGTTCGATAGCTGGAGAACCAAAGAGACGCTGGCCCTCACCTCCGACGGTGAGCTGTAGCCAGGGCCACAGTCCTGTGCCCCGCTTCTGTGTGTGGGGGTGGGGGGCGTGAGCACGCGCGCGTGCCACACACACACACACAGGCTGGGTGGGAGGGCAGAACGATACCACATCTAGACATGGCAGCATGGGTTAGTCCTGAGGCCGCCAACGCTCAGCCAGTCTTGGCCCGGCACCCAGCCTGCCAGAGGACAGCTTCTGGGGTGGCCAGCTCTCAATCTACCAGTTACTGTTGCCATGTGCTGACAACACTTCAGCGTTTCCGCAGAAGTGTCAGTGCTCCGCTTGGGTCACGTACCAGGAAGAGCGGCCGTCAGGGACCCCTAGCCTGCCTTCCTTAGGCTGCCTGGGCCCTAGGTAGTCCTCGCTGCCTGTCCTGACTCCAGCCTGTTCGTAGTGCCCACAATTACCTGCTATGATTCAGCCTGGTCTTCAGCGGGGCATCGCCATGGCCTCTGCCCGGCCAGCAGAGGCAGCTCCTGGCTGGCACGTGGGACTTCCTCTGCAGGAGTGTCCTGTGCACAGAGGCAGCCCGTCTGTTGTGCACCAAGCCAGGCCTTTCTCTGAGCCAGGTTTGTTCTCTAGCTCTGGCTGTGACTTTCCGGCCTGATGGTGCAGAGCTGGCTGTGGCCACGCTAAACTCACACATCACCTTCTGGGACCCTGAGAATGCGGTGCAGACAGGCTCCATCGAGGGCAGGCACGACCTGAAGACGGGCAGGAAGGAGCTGGACAAGATCACAGCCAAGCACTCGGCCAAGGGCAGGTGAGTGGCCGGTGCGGCCCCGCCCTCCCCGCCTCCGTTGGCTGTCAGAATCCGCAGCCTCGGGCCTCCCCTGGGCCGGGCTCTTTCAGCACCCTGTCTTTGGGCTCACAGGCTGGAGGTGGGTGGGCCTGAGCCCATGCAGGAGGGAGGCTGAGTGGCTTTGCTGGGGGTAAATGGCACAGCCCAAAGGCTAAATCCAATTCCAAACTTCCGTCACGCCCGTGAAGTAGTCAGCCTGGTATTTAAGACCAAAAGACAAATCGCCCTGCACCGTGCCCTGCGTGAGAGTGGAAACTCAGCTCCCGCCGCGCCCGCGGCCTAGCAGGGCGTGGGCGCTGGGCAGGACTAGGCTCCTCCTCCCAGCAGGGGTCGTGGTGGTGTGGCAGCGAGGTGGGGGGGTACACCTGGGAGGGCTCATCCTGGAACTGAAGGGCCTGGTCAGGAGGGGTGCTCCTGCAAGGGGATTACTGAGCCCCTGGGCTTAGTGAGCACCTGTTCAGTTTCCAGGGCAGACGTAGAGGTAGGGCCGTGAGCTCGCCCGGTAGTGTTGTTAGCTGTAGGAACCGTGGAACTGCCCTGTGCCCGGCCACAGGGTTGCCACCATGCCAGCCCTCCTCCAGGCTCCCGCTCTCCTCGGCCGTGTGCTGGATGCCTGCTGGTGCTCCCTGCGGCTGCATCTGCTCTGGTCCTTGTGGGTCCTCCAGTGGGGATGTCAGCCGAGGAGGGGTGCTGTGAGGGTTCCCGAGCCCTCTAGGCCTCCCGGCCTCGGCTACCTCGTCACATCTGCCACTGCCCTCCACGCCGGGCAGTGAGGGTGGCATCGGCTCCTGCCTTTTGCTTTTGTCCCTGTTTGGGTGTCACACTGGAGGCCCTGCCCTGCCTCAGCACATGGGGAGGTGTGGGCCTAGCCTTGTCTACCTGAGGAGCCACATGGTGGGCCCTGGGGAGCTGTCGTGGCCGTCGGAGGGTGTGGTGTGAGGGAGGCAGGGCCCTGCTCGGGCCTTGCCCCTCCCCGAGCGGGCTGAAGAGCCATGTCCTCCCAGGGCCTTCACTACTCTGTGCTACTCTGCTGACGGCCTGAGCATCCTGGCGGGGGGCATGTCCAGGTTCGTGTGCCTTTACCACGTCCGGGAGCAGATCCTGGTGAAGCGCTTCGAGCTCTCCTGCAACCTCTCTCTGGATGCCATGGAGGTGAGTGGTGGTCACGCACGGGCGCATACCATATTGGGGCCAGTGCCCTAGCCTTCGTGGAGGGTGGGTGGAGGGAGAGGGCGCTGGCTGGCTGGCTGGCACCACAGGCCTTCCTGCCACGCGCAGAGGGAGGCTCCAGCCTCGCTGTCCCGTAAGCACCTGCCCCTCCCTGGCCGGTGGGGAGGGGAACACCTGCAGGAGCCTCTGGCTCCCCGGCCCAGGCCCTTCACGGGGCAGCAGCGCTGTGCGCCGCCCTCTGTTCCTAGGGAGCGTCCTCGGGTCTGGCAGCCTGTGTAGGCCCTGCCTCCGCTCCCTCCGCTCCCGCGCCCTTTACCCTCCGGCTGTGGCACGCTCTGCGGGAGGAGCCTATGGACGGGCGCAGCACCCTTGGGGCCAGGTTCTTAGCACCACGTAGCTGGGGCTCATCCATGGAGGGCAAGGTGTGTGGGCCTCGGCTCCTCTAGGAATTCCTAAACCGGAGGAAGATGACGGAGTTCGGCAACCTGGCGCTCATCGACCAGGACGCCGGGGAGGAGGACGGCGTCGAGCTCCCACTGCCGGGCGTGAGGAAGGGTGAGTGGCCCTGCTGTTCCTGGAGGCAGCCATCGCTCTCTGTTGGGCTGCAGTTGACGCAGTCCGTCGAAGCGTGGTGTCTTGCTGGATTTGGGGGCATCTCCCCAGGCAGGAGCGGCTGCCCTGTAAGTTGCGGCGTGTGACAGCCCTGTCTTGGCTTCATGGCTCAGTGAGGGTTAGAGGCGTCAGTGTCCGCACCTCCTGGGTGTTTGGAAGATTCGGGGGTCACCCATGCCTCGTGATGGGACACCCACTGGCCAGAATGGCGGGGCGCCTGTGTGCAGGCCCCGGCTGCGGTGCTGGGCATGGGTGCCCTCGGGGACGTGTGGTCCAGGTGTGTCCACTGACATGGTGGCCAGGGACACCATGTTTCGCTCAGAGGTCCATGCAGGTCTCACCTGCTGTGTGGGAAGACAGGCCCAGAAAGGCTGCTTTCTGCGTAGGCTCTGCGGGTCTTTGTGGGCAGGGCCAGGGTGCGGGGGTTTGGTATGAGGTTTGAGCCCAGGGAAAGTCTACCTCCAGATTACACTCCCGGCACTTGGTTTTGAAACAGGGTCTTGCTAGGTTGCTGAGTGTCCCACCGGGCTGCCAACCCTGGCCTCGAACCTAACAGTCCCCCTGTCTCAGCCTCCCAAGTATTAGGATTACAGATGTGTGCCCCGTGTTGGGCTTGAGTCTTTCGGTTCTGTGGCCCCGCCCAGCAGGTGGGCCTCAGGTGGCCTGCTGTTGCCAGTTGACAGCTGACTCTGCTGCCCAGTGACTGGTCGGTTCTTTCTTCCAGGTGACATGAGCTCTCGCCACTTCAAACCTGAAATCAGGGTGACTTCACTGCGCTTCTCTCCCACCGGTGAGGCCTGGAGGGGGTGGCTGAGCCCGCGGGGCTGGCCCCCTCCTACTCCCCTTGGGTAGGAGTGAGGCACTGAGCCCCGTGGGCTGCGCGATTGCCTCGTCCCCAGACCTGAGCTTGCACCCGGGAGGGTAGGCCTACGCCTTTCACGCACACCCTCCTCTCAGGCCTTTGGGGCTGTCAGCTGCACATGGCCCCATATGGTGAGCGCTCTGGCACAGGTAGAGCAGGAGCCAGATGAGTGCTAGCTCAGGTGCGCGCTGTGTGTGTCCTGAGAGCCTGCTCACACCCAGCGCCCGAGGGTCCAGCTCCTGAGCCGTGTGGTTTTGTAGCTCAGGTTTTATGGGATGTCACATTTGTTCATTCACGCGTGTACTTTGTGACTGCATCCCAGGCGCCACGGGCCCCTGAGCAGTTGCCACAGGGGCCTGCAGCTCCGAAAATACTTTCCCCAGCCCCTGACTCAAGCAAAGGACACGCGTGCGTCCACGCTCCCCTGAGCTGACGACAGCTCTGGAGGCCTCATAGGCGACCCCGTCAGTCCCTCCAGGGCTGGGGCTTGGAGAGGAAGGTGGCCGCTTCCCCCGTGCCTGTTTTAGACCACAGCATGTACTCGCGCTTTGCTCTGAAAACTGGGCCCCGCACGTGGCTGTTGCTGAGAGCCTTCACTGCTGCTCCGCAGGGCGCTGCTGGGCGGCCACCAGCACAGAGGGACTCCTCATCTTCTCTCTGGATGCGCAGATGCTCTTCGACCCCTACGAGCTGGACACCAGCGTCACGCCCGGGCGGATCCGTGAGGCGCTGCGCCAGCAGGAGTTCACGCGGGCCATCCTCATGGCCTTTCGGCTCAATGAGAAGCAGCTGGTGCAGGAGGCCCTGGAGGCCGTGCCGCCGGGCGAGAGTGAGCGGGCACAGGCTGGCCCTCCCGGCAGGCAGCGCGGAGGGGCGGTGCCACGTCTCCCCGCGCACGCGTTCTCTGCAGGTAAGCGCGGCTCTTCCTCTTGCAGTTGAGGTTGTCAGCGCTTCTCTCCCTGAGCTGTACGTCGAGAAGGCGCTTGAGTTCTTGGCTGCCTCCTTTGAGTCGTCTCGCCACCTGGAATTCTACCTCGTGTGGACACAGAAGCTGCTCCTGCTGCACGGACAGAAGCTGAAGTCCAGGTACGGCGCGCTCCCACAGGGTTGGGCTTGCGCCGCGTGGCCCCAGTGGCGGCTGCACCTGACGGCGTCTCTCTGCAGAGCAGGGCGCTTGCTGCCTGCCGTCCAGTTCCTTCAGAAGAGCCTCCAGCGGCACCTGGATGACTTGGCGAAGCTGTACGTGCTGGGCTTTGGCGGGCAGGGCGGGCGTGACAGAGGCAGGGCAGAAGGTTCTGGGGTTGGAGGTGCATGTTCTCCCTCTGCTGGAGCGACGGGGTGGCTGCTGAAGGAAGGACATCCCGAGCGCTCGCTGCAGTGGCATGAGCCCGAGGCAGGGTTTGGCTTCACGATCCTGGCCTGGGCAGTCTGTCCTAAATTTGCATGTCGCCTGCTTGAGCGGTAGGGCTGGCCACAGGGCCTCGGGCAGGCAGCTGGATTCCTGGGTGTTTGTGCCTGGCTCCCTGGCAGGGAAGCAGGCAGATGACAAGGCCCCACCGATTCCTCTGCAAGGTTGTTGCTCTTTTGGGTGCTTCCTGTGGCGCCCTCACAGCTTGTCCTGTTGGGGACATCGCCTTCTCTTTCACCAAGTAGCTGGGCTCCTGACCAGCTGGTCTCTGCCCTGTCCACTGTTCTGAGTCCAGCACCTGGGCTGAGCTTGGAGTCTGGCTAAGCCTGTGGTCCTTGGGGTCCTCCTATGTGTCCTTGACACTTCCCCATCTGAGTCCCAGAGTCTAGAGCGGGCTCTGCCTCTGCATCTCCTGCCTCCCCACAGGAAGTCGGGCCGGGAGAGGGCTGGCCACTGCGATCAGGCCAGGCTGCCCTGGCCGAAGCCTCCCGGGCGGCACAGCTCTGTAGAGGGCAGGCCTGCGTCCTGTTAGACTTGCTCCTTGTCTGGCTATCTGCCGTGTGCAGGGTAGGGGAGGCTCCTCGTAGACAGCCAGGGCGTGGCTTTTCCTCGGCCTGTTCCCTGGGCTCTGCTCCCTCTTGGGTGCGGATGACCCTTGACTGCTTTTTGTGCCGGCTGGGAATGAACTGAGTCAAGGGGCACCTCTGCTCTCTAAATGGCTGTGGTGGGAGAGCCTGGCAAGGAGGGTCGGCCAGTTGCTTCTCCGGGTAGCGAGGACAGAAACCAGATCGCTTGTGCAGGAAGAGGGGAGGTGTGAGTGATGGGGCGGCAGGGTGGGCCAGGACTCTGGGTGGAGTGGAGACATGCTTGGCCTGAGCCAGTGCCCATGTCTACAGCTGTGACTGGAACCGCTACAACATCCAGTATGCTCTGGCAGTCTCCAGACAGCGGGGCGTGAAGCGTGCCTTGGAGCCACAGGGCGCCGTGGAGGGCGCCGAGTCATCTGATGACGACAGTCTGCACCTGCTCAGCGGGACCGGGGAGGAGGCAGCCATGTGACGGAGAGCCGGCGCCACTGCAGTGTGAAGGCTTGCCGGGTCCACCGGCCGGGGCCTGGGCCTGGGAAGTGGGAGACCGCGGAGAGCCCGCTCCCCTGTGTGGACCACGTGCATGGGGACGGCGAGCTGGCCCTCGGTGCCAGGCTGCCAGTGGTGTGCAGCAGGCCCAGGGTCTACCAGTGTGGACATCACAGATGCTACCTTACGGAGAGGTAAATAGGTTCGAGTTTGTATACTCAAACTTTGTGAGAATTATTTATATTTTTAATACAAAGTTCTGATGATGAACTTTGGGGTAAAAAATATGGGGTTTTCTAAAATGTGAGGATTAAGTCTAAACTCTGCATTAAAAATGTTTACAACATATCTTATGTGTGGGAAGCTCAGTGTCAACAGGCGATCAGCCAGCAGGGCAAGGTGGGCAGTGTGCAGCTGCCGGTCCAGGCCTGCCGTCCTGGTGATCTGCAGACATCTGTGAACATGGAGCCGGCACAGGCCAGCCCCTGAGCGGCTCCTCAGACCTGCCGTGCCTGCCTGCATGCCTCCCCCAGGCCACGGGTGCCCATGGCTGGGCCCCCTGTTGCTGGCCGGCGCCCAACTCCGGCTCTTCTGGGAAGTGGGGCTGAGCCATGCCGCCTGCCTTCCCAGCTGGCCACGCACGGGTCTGCGCTGTCATCATGAAACTCCCAGGGCACCTTGTGTTCTTCTATCACCTGGAACGTGCTCGGACCCTCATGGAGATGCAGACCTGGTGCCCTGGTGTTCCGCTTCAACGCTGTCTGTGTGCAGCAGACTGGGAAGTGGTCAGCCGCCCGTGTCCTGGCCTGAGTGACGAGCTGGAGGTGGAGTGCCGCAGTGTGGCTGGGAGCCAGTGCCCTGGCCCCAGGCCCTTGAGTCGGGGTCCGCCTGCCTCATGCAGCATTTCCTTTCCCGAGAGTGGAGCCACTTGGGGTCCTAGCAGTTAGTGTTCTCCAAGGGAATTGTTTGGGCAACATCCTGGACCCCAATAAAGGCATTTGCTCATGCCCCCCATGCTGTGTACTCCAAGGCCTGTAGGTTACACCAGCTTTATTTACATTTGGTCTCCTCATTAAAGGGAAGGGTACTCCCCATCTTAAGACCCTAAGTGAAAACACCAGCCTGACAATGGGTGTCTGAATGTGCCAGGGTAGCTGCAGGCGCTTTCCTCGGCAGCTCCCCAGGTCCATCCCCAGGCGGGAGGGGGTAAGGACCCAGGCCTCACGGAGTGAGCTGTTAGGAGCTCATGTTGGTTGTAGCTTATGACATCTTGTTCCTATTGGCCTAGTTCCCCTCTATCTTGTAGCAATTACCAGTAAAGTTTTAGTGATGGGCACGTAGGACCCTATGGAACATCACCTGCTGCCCAGCTCTCCAACAGTGACCACCTGGGCTGCTCCAAGAGCCTGTTTGAAACTGGTGGAGCAAGGGTAAGAGGCAGACGGCCTACCAGGAGGTCGGCTCGGCGCGGGGCGCCTGGACGGCAGGGAGGGGGCACCGGAGATTCGTCGGCGACTGTGATTTTAGCCCAGGGGCATGTTCAGGCAGTGACCCTGGGACTGTCCCGCAGAAATCTCCCGGGAGTGGCAGAGGTCCTAGTCACCGGGCGGGCGCACTGGGCACGCGCGGGCCCGCCCACCAGGCGGGGGGCGTGTCCTGGGCTCCGTCGGCCCTTGCGCACGCGCGGCCCCGCCCACGGCGCTCTCGGGGGAGGTGGGTGGGGCTTCCTCGGCGCACGCGCGGCCCGCCCGCCGGTGCTAGCCGTCGGAGCAGGAGCCGCTCTGGGTCCTTTTCCCAGGGCGCCGCGGCGCGTGACCCGCTGACCCCGCCGTCCCCGCGTCGCCATGGCGGCCCTCAGGGCCCTGGTGGCCCCGAGGCTGGCGGCCTCGGCACTCGCGCTGCTCCCCGGCCGTCCGCAGCCGCCGCCTCCCCACGGCGCGGCCTCCCGGCGCGCAGCCCTTCACGGCTCTGCGCCGTGCCCTGGGGCCAAGGTCGCGCTGGTGAGTGGGGTCCGCGCCCTGCCCAGCGCCCGCTGCCCAAGGTCGGCTGCTCCTCTGCCCAGCGCGCCGCCCGAGGTCGTCGCTCCCTCTGCCACCTCCCGCCACTCTGGTCCAGCTCGGCCGCCTGGGGGGCTGGGTGCGCCTCTGCCCCCTGGTCAGCGCCCCTCTTCCGGCAGGTGCTGTCGGGCTGCGGAGTCTACGACGGGACCGAGATCCACGAGGCCTCGGCGTAAGTGCGCAGCGGGGCCTCCGCTTTGCAGAGAGCTCGTCTGGGTAGTGGAACGTGGCAGGCGTTGTGCCCACTTTGATAGCGCCGAACATCCCACCGCTGGGCTTTGCAGTGGCGCACACTGCCCAAACGTGGGTCACGTTTGAGCTGCATTTTTCAAGTGTTTCTTGAGCCCGGGAGCTCCCTTCCGTCCAGTCTCCCGCTGCACCTTGGGCGGGGGTGTAAGGCCATCGTCTATGTGGCTGAGTAGTCCGCAGCCTGTGAGGCTCTCCACAGGCAGATTGTCCTCCCCTGGTTCAGGTGGGGAGGCCAGGGAGGCTGTGTCTCTGCAGGGCAGCTGCCTGGAGTGACCCGGGCACATGAAGGGCCAGGATACACTTTCCTTGTTTGGGCATGGGGAGAAAGAGAGGCACCAGGATCCAGCCAGGGAAAGGTGGGGGAACTCCAGGCAAAGGAGAGGCCCCGTTTGGGGTGCCTGAGAGAGCAGGGCCAGAAGCTGACTGAAAGTTATTGCCCTTCGTGCCTCAGTTTCCTCCTCTGCAGGGGCAGTAAGAGTGCGGTGTCTAGGCAGGATTGGGGAGCTCCTGTGTGCTGGCATTTGGAATGATGGCGGGTGCAGAGGAAACCCTGCTTACTGTCCACTGTGGCCACACGTCTTGTTGCTCTTGGGGACAGAGCTCCTCCTGGCCCGCTCTGCATGTCTGCTGTCTCCATGGCTCGCCGCCCCCACCCTTGGCGGGAAGGTTGGGGAGGCCAGGGATTGGATTCCTAGGTAGTGACCAGAAGCCCTGCGTATGTTGCATACACTGCCGTTCTTCACTGTGGGAGGACCCCCCTGGGCGTCCTGCAGTAAGCCGAGCGGGCCTCAGGTAGGGACAGAGCGCCTGGCTTGGGGACCTGGGCACCGCCAGGCTGTGGCTGCAGCCCCTGCACTCACCTGTAAAGGGGCTATTGGAGCCAGGTGGGCCTCACCTGCTTCCAGGATCCTGTTCTCGCCCATCCAGGAGCAGTGACTTAGAGCCACCAGCATCCCAGTGGTCAGCAAGCTCACCGTGACTGCGCAGCAAGTCGGGTGCCCCCACACTGGGGATCCGCACCCACCGCTGCACTGAAATCCCACTTTAAAAGTGCACCATTAGCCGGGCGTGGTGGCGCAGGCTTGTAATCCCGTGCTTGGGAAGCAGACACAGGAGGATCGCGCAGGTTCAAAACCAGCCTCGCTGGCTTAGGAGACCCTGTTTCCAAATAAAATATAAAATAGGTCTGGGAGTGTATCCCAGAGGTAGAAGGGCATCCAGGAACCCCAGTACCACATACACAAAAAAGTGCACCATGAACAAGTCTTCTGGAGGGGCACGTTCTGAAGTGTTGTCTGTGCTTTTCTCCCGTACAGGATCCTGGTGCACCTGAGCCGGGGAGGGGCGGAGGTCCAGATCTTCGCCCCTGACGTCCGTCAGATGCACGTGATTGACCACACCAAGGGGCAGCCATCTGAGAGCGAAAGCAGGTGTGGGGCGGGGCTGGAGACGCAGGAGAGCCCCCGCACCGCACATAGCCCCTGCAGTGCAGCCTTTGTGGCTAGCTCTGCTCACTGGTCGCCCGAGTGTGTGCAATACATGCATGGCCTTCAGAGCAGTGGTCCTCAGCCTGCTCTGGAAGTACGCTGCTATTGCTCAGAATGTCTCCTATGCCCAAACTTACCAAAAGAGCAGAGTGCCCGGCATGTGGCCCCCTGCTAAGTCAGTGCTTGTACTGTTGTTTTCAGTTGCATGGCGCTGCTCAGGTTGGTGGCCCCTTATGCACTCGTTTGGGCTCCAGATCCCTTTAATTCATCCCAGCAGCACCCTGTCCTGAGCCCTGTCCCTGCTCTGACTGCGGGCCATGCCCCAGGCGCCTCCCAGCCAGGCTCACAGGGAGAAGCGGGGGCTGAGGTTTGAGGGGTGAGGGACAGCTCTGTCTCCAGGGGATTGCCACTGGGACCCCTGCCGTGTTTCTCTGCCTGGGACACTGGCATCTAAGTCCTCTCCCTGTTCCCCTGCCCACCAGCCTAGGGTGTCAGTAGCTTTCTGTCGGGGCTGGCCCTCAGGTGACGCGGGCATCCTGGTGTGGCTTCTCGGCTTCCTCCCTCTGTCCCTCCTTCCTCAACTGTCTGCCGTAGAAGCTTGGAGGGCCCTCTGCTCCTGTGAGGGCTCCGCAGGTTCAGGGTCGTAGAACCCTCTCACCCTTTCCAGGCAGCAGCTGGGAGGTGTCCACGTGTCGGCTGAGGTGTGGGCATCTGTGCCCTGGCCCCGCCTGCACACTCATCCTCTGTGTGGCCCGTTCTTGCGCAGGAACGTTTTGGCGGAGTCGGCAAGGATCGCCAGGGGCAAGATCTCTGACCTGGCCCAGCTGAGCGCAGCCAACCACGATGCTGCCATCTTCCCCGGAGGCTTCGGAGCCGCCAAAAACCTGTGCGTGTGGGAGGGTCGGGCCTGCTGCGCGTGCCTGCTGATGGGGAGCGGCTTTGGGGGACACACACCTACGTTCCTGTTAGGCAGCTTGTGTGGCACCGGGGAGAGGGAGGGCCTGGCTTGCGCTGCTGTTTGAGCTGTTGCCCTAGGAAGCAGCCCGTGGGCGGTGGGCCCTAGCAGCCCGGCGACAGTCTCGGCTGGGCTCCTCGTGGGGATCTCTGTATTTCTCTCTCTTTTCCTATGCTGCTGGCCTAGTTACACCCCTCCCTGAGGGGCAGCACGCTGCAGACTCTCCACTGAGAGCCGCTCTGGAGCCCTGCACAGTCCCAGGGCCGTTCACCCCATGCCGTCCCGGGAAGCTTCCGTGCTGCAGTAGGGTGACGGCCCTCACCTGCAGGCCCATGGCGTGCCTGCTGGTGGCGGACAGCCTCTGCTGACAGGCGTGCCTGCGAGCTCCGTCCTGGGCAGAGCCTCCTACTGGCTACGCCGCCTGGGGCACCTCAGGCACCGTCTCCCCACGCACACAGCCAGGCCCCCCTCTCCCTGGGCCGGGCCCCAGCCACGCCCCCTTTGGCTCCTCGCCCTCCTCTGCTGCGGGTGCTCTTTGGGGTCCAGTGCTGCTCCCCGACGCTGAGCCTGGGCGGCCTCCCCCAGCCGGCCGCCTCCTGTGCATCTCGGTGCTGCAGTGCTGACCTGCTCCCTCGCCGCCGCTCGAGGCCACCTGGCTCTTCCCCATGCTCTCCCCTGTGCTGTGTGCCCGCATCGGGGTTTTGGGTGGGAGCCCTTCTCACGAGTAAGTTCAGCGCATGGGCACCTGCTCAGCAGGTGCAGAGAGAGTGCCCTCAGGGCCAGCAGGTGGCAGGCGTCCTGCAGTAACAGTCCTGGCATGGGGGGCCGAGCCCTGGCTTTGCGGGACAGTGAGTTTCTGGAGAGGAGCGCTCCCGCCTTTAGATTTGCAGGGTTCCGGCAAGGCGCACGCCCTGAAGGCAGGGGTGCCTCTCACTCCCCAGCTGGCTGTGAACCCAGGGCGTTCTACCTCTGTTTTATTTTGAAATGGTCTAGCCAAGTTGCCGAGGCTAGTCTTGAACCTGTGCCCCTCCTGCCTCCGCTTCGAGGTGTTGGGATTACAGGTTCCAGGTAGGCACCGCGCCCGGCTCAGGCAGCAGCTCTTGATCTCCACACCGAGGGGACAGAGGTGGCACCTCGTTGAATGTTTGTTTCCTGGTTGAAGCAAGTGTCTTGGTCCACTTTTAGGCTGGTTGTGTTTCCTTTCCACAGCCCTTTTGGAGGGCTGCCCTGCTGCCCTGGCCTGGTGGGTGTGGCCTCGGGCTGTCCTGCTGGCGCCTGGGCCCTCCCACCTGCCTCCCTTCCCTGCTGCTCTGGAGAGTCCGGGAGAGGGGTGTAGAGTTAGGAGGTTAGGGTAAAGTACGCGTGCGCCTCCCCACGTGCTTCGTACCCTTGCAGTCGCTGAGGCCTTCTGGGGCTGTGCTGAGCTCCCAGGGTGGGGTGGGACGCTCCAGGGGCGGAGAGGCCGGTTGCAAGGCTGCTGAGCAGGGCCCCTCTCGTGGCAGGAGCACCTTCGCCGTAGATGGGAAAGACTGCAAAGTCAATAAGGACGTGGAGCGGGTCCTGAAGGAGTTCCACAGCGCCGGGAAGCCCATCGGGTGCGTAAGGCCTGCGGGGTGGGGTGGGAGGGCGCCAGCCTCTGGCCCTCAGCCGGGAGTCGTCGCTTGAGCGTGTGGGCTGGACATCATTTTCTTGTTTTAACTGAGCAGTTCTTGAGATTTCTGAGTGCCTTACAGCTCCGAAAGTTCTGTGGTCTCATTAATTTCTTCTTCTGATGAAACTGGAAGGAGGGAGCTCCTCCCCCACCACATACTTTCAGAATTGTACTGTCTTCCAGAAGCACCGTCGTCCCCTCGGTCCCAGACTTGATCTCTCCGGTTCTTGGTCAGAGGTGCCGTTTCCATCAGCACTCGCACTACTGTGACTCACAATACTTGACCACAGCTTAGAGGCAGGACACGGTCCCGCTGCTAGGACTTCTTCCTAGCAACTGAGTCCCGGCTCCAAAGCGGCTGCCTTGCCCGTGACGTGAGGCCTGGGCGACGTTCTAAATTCAAACCATAATCAAGCCCCTCAGCTGCTTCCGGCAGCCGGGGCTCCGGCTGCCCAGGGTCTCAGCCATGCACGCTCCCCTGCACCCAGCGAGTGAGGGCAGTGTCCTGAGGCCGGGCCCGCACGGGGTCCTGGGGGCTGGCGGTGCTGGTCAGTGTACCCTGGGCGGCCGCGTGGCTGGTGGCGCCTCGTGAGGGTTTTGTCTTCATGGCTGCCGCCCTGCTCCTCAGTCCTTGAGGGCAGCACTGTCCTCGGGTCGGTGCAGCACAGCGGGCCCTGTGCGCCGGAGTCTATCCCTGAGCTGGAGGAGCCCTTCTGAGCATGACAGGCAGGTGCATGGTGGAGGAGAGCCTGCTAGGCTGCACAGGGGCCGGTGTCCATCACGTGGCCAGCTGCTGGGTCCCCACAAACTGGGTAGGCGTGGCTGCCTTGGCGCCCCATCTGAGTGGGGCGGTTCACTCCCGTCTCTGCTTTACCAGCTCCCGCCACTCACCCAGCCTGGGGGCCGCGGGCGCCTCATCCTCCTCGGTGCCGGTGGGGGGCTTCCTGTGGCTGCTGCGGTGTGGGGGCAGGGCCACGCTTCACTTGCACGCCTGCCCTCGGTGCAGAAGCACTCACGTGGGAGTGCGCCCCGAGGAGGTTCTTGACTAACTTGAAGTCAAGAGGGCAGGCCAAGCCGGCCAGCCTGGCGGGCTGCTGGACACGTCTCCTGGGTGGGCGGCCTGTGGCTGAGGCCCACACAGGGTCCCGGCCTGGCGGGCTCCTTGCTCAGGCTCACACAGCACTGCTTCCTCTGCCGCGGCTCTGCTGCCATCTCACGTGGAGCCTGGGGGAGGGCAGGGCGGGTCCCCAGGACAGGGCGAGGCAGCCCAAGCAGAGCCAGCCCAAGCAGAGCACGTCCTCAGCCCAGCAGCTGCAGGAGGGCGGCGAGGGGTGTGCAGCAGGCACACACAGCTAGGGCCTGTGCCTCAGGGTGCCTGACAGGTGCCCTCTGGTCTCTGCACACTGGACGGCCGCTGCGTGGGTCAGAGGTCAAGCAAGCCTGCTGCCGTGTCCCTGCGCCTGTCCACCTGTCGTGCCCCCGCCCCAGACAGCATCTGGTCTGAGTAGTGAGCACAGCTGTGCTGTCCACGGCTGGAGACAGACGCCCAGGACTCGCAGGGCCGAGGCGCCCCCCCCCCCCGTCCCTCTTGAGGCCGCTCCTGCAGCCCTGGACTGCGGTGGCCACTGTGCCCTCGGGGTCGGCCCCACCCCGGGCCTGGCTCACGCGCCTCCCGTCACCTTCCAGCTTGTGCTGCATTGCGCCCGTCCTGGCCGCCAAAGTGCTCAGGGGTGTCGAGGTCACCGTGGGACACGAGCAGGAGGAGGGCGGCAAGTGGCCATACGCAGGGACCGCAGAGGCCATCAAGGCCCTGGGCGCCAAGCACTGTGTGAAGGGCGTGACCATATCCTTTCTGGCAGCTGGGGTCCCGAGGTGGTCCCTGGGGCGTGCCTCGGCATCTTCCCCGGGGCGTCCTATTGAGGGTGTCCCCGGGCAGGGCACAGCTGGCTCTCCAGCAGCCAGTGAGGAGTCTCTGTGTGCCTGCTGGTCAAGTGCTCGGTGAGTGTCCTTGAGCCACACGTCCCAGGTCAGGAGCGCGGCCAGATCGCCTGGCCTCTGACCCCGAGCACCACGAGGGGCGGTCACCTTGCAGGGAGCGGGTGGGCCAGGCTTGAGGAGACCGGGGGGCGACGGGGCCACAGCTGGCCAGGCTGTGAGCTTCAGGCCTCTTGTCTTGCATACACTTGGGGTGGAAGCCAGTTCTGCTGAGTGGCACAAAGGCACGGTGGTGGGGCCTGTGGGCAGAGGTGGCGCCGGGAGCACCTGCCCGCTGTGGGGCGCTTCCAGCGGGCAGGGCTCTCGCCTGGGTCCCCTCTGGGCCTTGCTAGGTGATGTTTCCCCTAACTTCTGTGCACGAAGCTCACGTCGACCAGAAAAACAAGGTGGTCACGACCCCGGCCTTCATGTGTGAGACTGCGCTCCACCACATCCACGACGGGATTGGCGCCATGGTGAAGAAGGTGCTGGAACTCACGGGGAAGTGAGGGCTTGCGTCCGCCTCCTCCCCGCCCAGGGGCCGTGGCCCTTCGCCTCCAGCAGGAATCGCTTTTCTCTTTAGGATGTAGTTGTTTTCTGCCTACAGAGGGGCTTTGCTGTGCCGCCGAGGCTGTGCGAGGTGGCCAGTCTTTGATTTGCTGGACTCTTCGGGGACAGGCGGAAGGTGTTGGGCTCCTCTGTCCCCAGGATTGAGAGCTGAGCCAGCTTTTCCAGGCAGAGAATCAGGCCAAGAAATTAAAAACAAATAAATACTATTTTGCATCCTTAGAATTGGTGGTTCCAAATACTTGGTTTGGGAAAGAAAAAAAGTTGAAGTTATAAGCCTCATAATCAGGAAACAAGAAGTACCTTGTTTATGGATAGAGGGAATTCCTCTAGTCTGTAGTAAATACGTGCTCATCAGAGTAAGGGAATTCCTATAGCAGTCGGGCCCTTTAACCACAGAGGGCAGGCTGTCTCCAAGCTGGAACTTCTGACAGCTGTGTTTCAGGTGTCCTGAAAGTGGTGAGTGGGTGTGTAAGGAGGTTCCTTACGTCGGCTCAATTCTCTTAATTTTGGGAGAAAGGGAAGTGGCAGCTCTCTAGCCTCTGATTGGCCTGCTGAGTGGTGCTGTAGAGAGGGATAAAGAACGGGCACTGGTGGCCGGCCGGCGCAGCTTCGAGTGTGAGCTCGGCTTGCGGGAGCGTCTCTGGCACTCCATCCAGAACTCCCTTGTTTCTGGGCTGGTGGGCGAGGGATCTGCCTCCCTGGGCTGGTGGGTTGGTGCTGGCTGGCTCTGGGCAGCCCTGGTGGGGTGAGCCAGGGAGCCTGCCGGGGCCCTGCGAGCAGGACCACACCCTGCCCAGCACTGGAGAGCAGCTCCTCGTTCTTCCTCCGTGGACCCTGGCCTTTGTTGGTCTGTCTTTATCCTGCCATAGCTGAGCCTCAGAAGGGCTTGCGGGGCCAGAGCCTGCCGCACCCACCAGGGCAGCCGGGTGAGGTGGAGCTTCCCAGGCCTCTGACACTGAATCAGGCTCGGGCCCCCTGCCTCCCGTCTCGTGGGGAGGGCACCCCAGAGCCGACTGCCCGTGGGCGTGAGGGCTCAGCGCACCTGCGACACGCCAGCCCCGGATTTGAACTCACTCCTCACTGGCTCTTGGTGTGCCGCCCAAGGGCAGGCAACTGGAGGGGGAAGTAAGAACTCACCAGAAACCCGGGAGGTCTGTGCAGCTCAGAGGCTTCGCGCGTCCCTGTGGACAGCCACTGACGGCGTCTCTGCTCACACGGAACCTGCCCAGCGCAGCAGCACAGCACGTCCAGCCAGCCTGCGGCCGAGCCCAGCCCCGGGAGGTTCCCTGCCACGTCCACTCCACGGGCTTGCCTGGGCCTGGGTGTGGGCTGAGCTGGGGCACGGGCCCCAGCTGGACGGCACGAGGACCATGGGGTAGAGATCATTCTGGGTCCTTGGAGAGCCCAGGGAGGGGCCGCTGCAGAACAGAGCAGGGGCCCCACCATTGGCCATTAGGCAGTGAGCGAGCCTTCCGCAGGCTGGGCGGTGGTCTAGGTGATGGGGTACCATGGTAAACCTGCCTGCCTTTGTGTTGGAGGGCAGCGCACAGCTGGACACTGGAGCTGGGCGGGGGCCAGGGCTGAAGGAGCAGTGCCAGGTGTGGGTCAGGGGACAGGCCTAGTGAAGGGGATCCCGCCCGGGGGGGCCAAGGGCAGTCGAGGGGTGCTGGATGCCTGGAACCAGGCCTTGTCCTCTGGAGAACCCTTAGCCCAGAAGGGAGGCTGCGGCGTTAGACTCCGCCACCAGGGGGCGCCTCTCACCTGCTCCCCACTGCCCTCCGGTCTCGCACCTCCTCACCTGTTCCAGGCCAGTGGCGCCAGGCTGCGGGCCTGCCGAGTTCCTGCAGCTCCGCCTTCCATCCCCGCCGCCGCTGGGCCCCCTGTGCCCCCCCCCCCCACAGTTCCTCCTGCCCTCCTGCGGCCTCAGGCCACACTGGCGCCTCTCCTTCCTCTTTCCCTCCCTGGACCCCCGCCCGGAGGAGCCTCCAGGTCCAACTCTTACTCTTGTTGACTGTAGCTCTCGCCCATTGAACACCACACTTGGAGCAGGGCACCCAGCTCAGTATGTGCAGACCAGGCCCCATGGCACCCCTCCGCCTCCATCTGGTGCCCAGTGCACCCGCTGCACTGGAAACCTGTCCTGTGCACGCTGAGCCTCCCTTCTGCAGCCTGCCAGGCTGTTGGCCCGGGTGTCGCCCCCACCCCAGGTCACCAGTCACGCTGTGGCTGTGGCTCCCCATGGCCTCCCCTCCACCCCGCCCCTCCCGCCCCATGCCTGCGCCTCGCCAGGCGTCCTGTCCACAAGCCTGCCCCAGCCTTCAGCTCATGGCTTCAGGGTCACTGCCAAGAGCACTTCCTGCACGCCCTGGCAAGGGAGGCACCCTCACCTGCTGCCCCACTTGGAGCTCCGGGGTGCAGCAGCGCATGCGTGTGCCCATGTCATCAGCCTGGCGTGAACCCTTCTTGCTGCATCAAGAGCTACAGGACAAGCCAGGTGTGGTGGGCACGCTCATAATCCCAGCATTCGGGAGGCTGAGACATGAGGATCCTGGTTCGAGGCCAGCCTCAGTTACTTGGTGGGGCCCTTTGCAACTCAGTGAGACCCAGTTTCAAAATAAAGAATAAAAAATAGGGCTGGGGGTGTAGCTTGGAGGTCGAGTGCCCCTGGGTCCTGTCCCCAGTACCGGGGGAGGGGGAGAGCCCCAGGACTGAAGGCCCCAGCTAGCTTGCAGATTGCGGTCTCCCAGGACCAGGCACAGCCAAGGGTGGGCTCTTGCCGTGGGCTCACAGCGGGTGCAGAGAGGCCTGCGGCTGCTCACCTGGAGCCATGCACAGGCCCACTCACTCCTGTCCACGCAGCCCAGCTCCAAGACTCCCAGCCCACCGGGGCCGCGTGTGGCCTGCCTCAGCCTGTAAGACTCCTTGGCACTTTGTGTTTGTGGCTTTGTTTTAAATAGACCTTATTTTTAGGGCAGTTTTAGATTCACAGCAAAATTGCGGAACTAAACGAAGACGGCATGGACTCCCCGCCCTCCACGCCCCCCGTTATCCCCACCACCAGCCGGTACATGAACCCACGTGGACTGACACCGCCACCCAGAGTCGAGTTTCACGCTCGTGTCGGGATCCGCTTGCGCCGTTGTGCGTTCTGTGGGTGTGGACAGACGTCTGGTGTCAGGTCTTCGCGTAGCACGTCATGCAGGGCTGTTTTCCTCCAGGACGCCCTCCGCGCCTCACCTGCCCCTCCCTCTCCCGTCCTCCTCCGGTCCCCTGTGCTGAGGGTCACACTTCTTGACTCCTACAGCCTGCGCTCTTTCAGACGGCTGCTTTCACTTAGTATGAACTGGTTTTTCTTTAACGTGTGTTTTCCTGTAAGACACACTTCTGTTTAGTGCTGAATAGTGTTCCTTTATCTGGTGTACCTTCTTTTATCTTTTCGTCGACCGAAGGACACCTTTGTTACTTCCAGGTTTGGTCATTGTGAAGAAAGCTGCCTTAAACTTCCATGCATAGGTTTTTGTGTGAATATGAGTTTTCATCTCCTTTGGGTAAGAGCCAAGGAACGTGGTGTCCGTGTTCTCGGGCATTTCGGTAGGTGTATAACAATGGCCCTTCAGTTTAGTTTCCTGTGGTGACATGGTGGGCGTCTTTCCGTGTGTATTTGCCAGCCGTGTTTCTTGTTCGGTAGGCATCTGTTGAGATGGTTTACTTATGTTTAAATCGGTGGCTCATTGTGTTTTCTTTGGGAGTGAGTTCTTCATCTCCTCAGGTAGCAGTCCCATGCACTTTTTCCCAGTCAGCTGCTGCATTCTTGCTCCTGCACTGCCTTCACAGAGAAGTGTTCAGTGACGTCTGCCCGGCCAGTGTTTTTCTTTTTTTCTTTTTTTTATTGGTGCAATGTATTCATACATCATAATGGTATAAAGAAAATACTTTTGTAGACATACATGCACACATCGCCCAGTTAGCCCCTACCCGATCCCCACCCCGTTTCCTCCCCATCCCTCCTTCCCATGCTTGGCTTAGTGGTTGACATCTAGTATTATAGCAATTTATCCAATATTAACGATGATAATCTCACATAACAGTCTGATACCAACCTTTTGATTATTTAAATGTAACATTTCAATATTTCTTTTTGCTTTCTTTCTTACCAGAGAATATTTTTTCTTTTTCTTTTTTAGGTGAAACTATCACATATTTATTTATTTATTTTTCAGAAAAAAAATCTATCCTGATATGGAATATGGACTCTAGATACCCAAAACAATCTCGAAGAAGAACAAAGCTAGAAAATATATATTTTCTGATTTCAAACCATATAAAGCTACAATAATTGAAACAGGGTAGTACTGTTCTAAAGGCAGATATATAAACCATTGGAGTTAAGTAAAAGCCTAGAGATAAATTCTTCCATATATTGTCAAGTTATTTTTGACAAGGTTTCCACAAACATTTGGTAGAGGAAATACTAATCTTTTAACTAAATATTGTTGAAAAATAATAATTACATGAAAAAGAATAAAATTGGACCCTTACCTAACACATATACAAATATTAACTCAAAATAGATAAAAGACCTAAATATAAATCTTAATACTTTGAACTTTTAGAAGAAAATCTGGGTCATAAAACCTCACAACATTGAAATTGGCAGTGATTTCTTGGATATGATTTCAATGGCACAGGCAACAGAAGAGTATACAAACTCCCTAAAAAATAAAAAAATATTATATATCCAAAGACAATGTAAACAGAGTTAAAAGTTACTGATAGAATGAGATAAAATATTTCCAAATGCTATATCTGAAGGTATATTAATATTTCAACTAGAAATCCTAAAAATTAGCAACAATAAAAGCAAACAATACAATTTAGAGATAGGTAAAAGACTAACATAAATAATGAATCTCCACAGATAACCAATCTTAGTTGTCTGTTAGATGGAAAATCTTGTTTCTCTGGTTCTGGTGTGTGTTACCTATTTCTTCTTTGTAGTATTTTAATCTCTTTGAGTATTTTCTCTAGCGCTGGTTTTGAAGACATAAATTCCTTCAGTTTCTGTTTGTCATGGAAGCTTCTTATTTCCCCATCTAATTTGATAGAAAGTTTTGCTGGGTAGGAAATTTTTGGCTGGAAGTTGTTTTCTTTCAGAGTTTGGAATATGTTACTCCAAGCCCTTCTGGCTCTCATGACTTGGTTTGGGAAGTCTGGAGTGATTCTTTTTTTTTTTTTTTTGTGGTACTGGGGTTCCTGGAAGCCCTTCTACCTCTGGGCTACACTCCCAGACCTATTTTATATTTTTGAAACAGGGTCTCTTACGCCAGCGCAGCTGGCTTCGAACCTGCGCGATCCTCCTGTCTCCGCCTCCCAAGTGCCGGGATTACAAGCATGCGCCACCACGCCCGGCTGGAGTGATTCTAATTGGTTTGCCTCTGAATGTCACTTGGCCCTTTGTTTTTGTTGCCTTTAAGATTATTTGCTTGGCTTCCACATTGGTCATTTTGACAATTATGTGGTGTGGGGATCCTCTTCTCCGATCCTGTCTAAAGGGAGTTCTATAAGTTTCCTGGACCTTTGTATCGACCTCTTGCTCTACGTTTGGAAAATTTTCTGTTATTACTTCTTTGAAAAGATTGTTGATCCCTTTGGTTTCACCTTCTTTTCCCTCCTCTATTCCAATTATTCTTAGGTTAGCTCTCTTAAAATGGACGCATATTTCTTCAATGTCAGATTCCTGCTGTCAGATATCTTTTTCTGAATTATAAACTATGCATTCATTTTTTGAATGATCATCTTCTAGGAGCAAGATTCTATTCTCCATGTGGTCTAATAGATTGTTTGTACTTTGAATTGAGGCCTTTACTTCATTAATTGTATCCTTTATCTCTCTTTGGCTCTCTCTGAATTCTTTTCAAAACACCTCTATTATTTCTACAGTTATTTTCCTGATTTGATCTTCTAGAAATCTCTGAGTTTCTGTTTTATTGGGTTCTGATGTTGTGGGTTTGTGGGCATTCATTGCTCCATTGTTATTCCTCTTTCCCATGATTTCGGAAGTTTGTGCCTTCTCTGGGTTCTTCCTTTGGGTCACTATGACTCGGAAGCTGCCGGTGGCAATATGGTGCCGCTGCCATGCCCTCGGCCGTGAGGCTGGCGTATTTCTTTTCTGTTTTTGAGCTCTGCTCTGAGTCCCTGCAGGGTGTGCTGAGCCCAGCCTCTGGGAGCTTAAGATGCTCCCTGCGCCGAGAAATCTGCCGAATTCCTCCCAGCTGATCCGCAGCGGCTCACCTCGGCTCGCTGTCCGCCGCTCCTCTCTGGAGCCTGGTGGGCTGTTGAGTGCGTTGGTCTGGTGCCATCCAGTGAGCTCACCACTGCCGTCGGCAGTAAGGCGTTGCTGCTGCGTTCTCGGGCTTGAGGCCGGCGTATCTCCTCTGTGGCTCTGAGCTCTGTTATGAGTTCCCCTCCTCTCTGGGGCCTGGTGCTGCAAGGGAAAATGGTGCCCACCGCTTCACGCCGTGGCTCCGGCTGCAGCACTGTGGTCTGGCTTCTGGTGTCTCGTTTTTCCAGCCCTCTTTTTCTCTGTCCCTTGAAATTACATTTTTTGTTTCTCTGCTGATGGTGTTTTCTGGCTATGAAAGGCGCTGATTTTGTGGTAATAAAGATTGGTTGTTAGCGGGGCTCGTAAGCCCCGCTTTTCTCCGTCGCCGTCTTCCCGGAAGTCCAGCCAGTGTTTTTCAATGGGTCAGCCTATGGTGTTGCAATTTTAAAAGTCATCACTGAACCCAAAGTCAGCAAGATTTTCTCCTAAGAATATAATAGTTTTGCATTTTGTATGTATGTTTGTGGCTTTTTTTAGGGTACATGGGATGGAAACTAAGGGTATTCCATCTCCAAACTACAATTATAGCCCTTTTATTATTTTGACAGGGTCTCACTAAATTGCTGCGGCTCTTGCTAAGTTGCTGAGGCTGACACTGAGCCTGTGGTCTTCCTGTCTCACCCTCCCCAGTGCTGGGATTATAGGTGTGCACCACCACACCCAACTTGTGCCCCCCCTTTTATTTTGGTAGTCCTGGGGGTTGAACCCAGGGTCATTCTACCTTCAAGCTACACCCTCAGCCCTATTTTTTAGTCTTTATTTTAAAATAGGGTCTCACTGAGTTGCAAAGGGCCTCACCCAAGTAGCTGAGGCTGTCTGAAAACCGCAATCCTCCTGACCCAGCCTCCCAAATGCTGGGATTACAAGTGTGTGCAACCACGCCCCGCCTGCTGTGGCCCATTTTGAATTGATCTTTTTGAAGGGTAAAAGATCTTTGTCTAGGTTCATGGCTTTTGCATGTGGATGTCCAGGTTTTTCAGGACCATTTGTTGAAAGGATTATTTTTGCTTCGCTGTGCTGCTTTTATCCCATTGTCAAAGATTAGTTGACTGTGTTTGTGTGGGTCTATTTCTCCAGGTGTCTTCTGTGGATCTATTTTCATGGTTTTTTGGTTTTTCCCCCAGTACCACACTGTCTTGGTTACTGTAGCTTGACAGTAAGTCTTGAGGCAATGTCATGTCATTCCTTCAACTGCATCCATCTTTGATAACATGTTAGTTGTTCTGGGACTAGGCCTTGTATAAAGTTTATTTATAAACTTTAGAGCCAGTGTGCCAGTAATCATAAAATAGTTTGCTGGGGTTTTTATTGGATTGTATTGAATCAGCAGATCAAGTTGGATGGGAATAACATCTTGACACACGAGTCATCCATGAACATGGGATAGCTCTTCATTTATTTAGACCTTTCATTAGAGTTTTGTAGTTTTTCATAGATCTTGTACACATCTTGTTAGATTTATACTTAAATGTTTCATTTTTTGATTTCTAATGTAAATGTATATTTTATTTCAAATTCCACTTATTTATTGACAGTAAATAGAAAAGCAATCGACTGGCGTCTTAGTCTTGTATTCTGCAACCTTGCTGTAGTTTCTTCTTAGTTCCAGGAGTTGTGGGGTTTTTGTTTGTTTGTTTTACCAATTCTTTTGGATTTTTCTACATAGACAGTCATTTTATCTGCAAACAAAGAGAGTTTTATTTCTTCCTTCCAGTCTGTGCATCTTTTATTTCCCTTTTTTGTCTTACTGGATTGGCTAGGACTTCCAGTATGATGTTGAAAAGTAGTGGTAAAGCTGGGTACAGTGGTGTATACCTGTAATCCCCGTACTTGGGAAGTGGGGACAGGAAGAAGAGAAAGAGGAAAAAGGAGGAGGAGGAGGAAAGGAGGAAGGGAGAAGGGAAGGGGAGGCAGGCAGGCAGGGGTGAGAAGGCTGTCCTTCTTTTGTTTCGTATCTTAGCAAGAAAGTTACTAGCTCTCACCGTTAAGAAAGATGTTAGCAGCCACTGTGGTGGCGCACGCTTGTCATCCCAGTACTTGGGAGGCTGAGCCAGGAGGATCGCAGGTTCGCGGCCAGCATCAGCTACTTGGTGAGGCCCTCTGCTGCTTAGTGAGACCCTGTTTCAAAATAAAGAATAAAAAATAGGGCTGGGGGTGTAGCTCATAGAATGCCCTTGGATTCAATCCCCAATACTGCAAAAAAAAAAAAAAAAGAGTTAGCTATCAGTGTTTCATATATCAAGCTGAGGATTTCCTTCTATTATTAGTTTCTTGAGAAGGAATATGTCCTAACTCATTCTGTGGGTTTTATGAGTGGGTAGGGGTTTTGTCAAGCGGTTCTCCTGCATCTATCAATGTGATTATGTAGTTTTTCTTTTCAACCTGCTGATGTGATGGATTGCATTGACTGATTTTCCAGTGTTGAACCGGCTCTTCATTTCTGGGCAGACCCAGTTGGCTGTGATGTGTAGTTACTCTTATACGTTGTTGGGTTGGGTTTGCGCAGTGTCTTTCATGACCGTGGGAGATACTGGCCTGTAGTTTCCTTTTCTTGTAATGTCTGTGTCTGGCTTTGACATCAGGGTAAGGCTGCCCTCACGGAACGCGTAGGAAGTATTCCTTCTGCTTTTATCTTTTAGAATAGGTTATAAAGAGTTGGTATAGTTTCTTCTATAAATGTTAGTAGCGTTCACCAGTACGTCTATGCGGGCCTGGCACTTGCTCTTGGGACGCCATTGACTACTGATTCAGCTTCTTCAATAGGCATGAGTCATTTCAGAGCCTCTCTTCTGAGTTTGGCTGGCTTTGGCAGACTGTTTTCTGTGTCCATCCCATCCAATTGTGCCAACACAGAGCGTTTACGAAGTGCCTTAGTTCCCCTGCAGTGCGGTCGGTGACGGTGTACCCTCCTTTCCCGTTTCTTGTATTTGTAATTTGTGTCTTCTATTTTTTCTGTTAGCTTGACTAGAGGCTCATGAATTTCATTGATCTTTTCAAAGAATCAGCTTTTGGTTTTGTTGATTTTTCTCTATTGATTCCTGTTTTCTTTGTTTCTGTTTTTGTTTTTTTTTTTGCTGTCTTCTTTTTTTTATTTTATTTTATTTTATTGGTGCACTGTATTCATACATCATAGTGGGATACAAACTTTTGTAGACATACATGCACACATCGCCCAGTCAGCCCCCACCCGATCCCCACCCCATTCTCTCCCCATCCCTCCTTCCCATGCTTGGCTTAGTGGTTGACGTCTAGTATTATAGCAATTTATCCAAAATTAAAAATGATAATCTCACATAACAGTTTCATTTGTCTGATACCAAGTGTTTGATGATTTAAAGATAGCATTTCAATATTTCTTTTTGCTTTCTTTCTTACTAGAGCATATTTTTTTCTGTTTTTTTAGGTGAAACTATCATATATTTATATATTTATTTTTCAGAAAAAAGTCTATCCTAATATGGAATATGAATTCTAGATACCCAAAACGATCTTGAAAAAGAACAAAGCTAGCAGATATATATTTTCTGATTTCAAACCATATAAAGCTACAATAATTGAAACAGTGTAGTACTGTTCTAAAGGCAGATATATAGACCATTGGAGTTAAATACAAGCCTAGAGCTAAATTCTTCCCTATATTGTCAAGTTATTTTTGACAAGGTTTCCACGAACATTTGGTGGTGGAAATAATAATCTTTTAACTAAATATTGTTGAAAAATAATAATTACATGGAAAAGAATAAAATTGGATCTTTACCTAATCCCATATACAAGTATTAACTCAAAATAGATAAAAGACCTAAATATAAATCTTAAGACTATAAACTTTTAGGAGAAAATCTGGGTCATAAAACCTCACAACATTGAAATTGGCAGTGATTTCTTGGATATGATTTCAATGGCACAGGCAACAGAAGAATATACAAACTCCCTAAAAAATAAAAGAAAATATTGTATATCCAAAGACAATGTAAACAGAGTTAAAAGTTACTAATAGAATGGGATAAAATATTTCCAAATGCTATATCTGAGGGTATATTAATATTCCAACTAGAAATCCTAAAAATTAACAACAATAAAGGCAAACAATACAACTTAGAGATAGGTAAAAGACTAACATAAATAATGAATCTCCACAGATAACCAATCTTAGTTGTCTGTTGGATGGAAACTCTTGTTTCTCTGGTTCTGGTGAGTGTTACCTATTTCTTCTTTGTAGTTAATCTCTTTGAGTATTTTCTCTAGCGCTGGTTTTGAAGACATAAATTCCTTCAGTTTCTGTTTGTCATGGAAGCTTCTTATTTCTCCATCTAATTTGATAGAAAGTTTTGCTGGATAGGAAATTTTTGGCTGGAAGTTGTTTTCTTTCAGAGTTTGGAATATGTTACTCCAAGCCCTTCTGGCTCTCATGACTTGGTTTGGGAAGTCTGGAGTGATTCTAATTGGTTTGCCTCTGAATGTCACTTGGCCCTTTGTTTTTGTTGCCTTTAAGATTCTCTGCTTGGCTTCCACATTGGTCATTTTGACAATTATGTGGCGTGGGGATCCTCTTCTCCGATCCTGTCTAAAGGGAGTTCTATACGTTTCCTGGACCTGTGTATCAACCTCTTGCTCTATATTTGGAAAATTTTCTGCTATTACTTCCTTGAAGAGATTGTTGATCCCTTTGGTTTCACTTTCTTTTCCCTCCTCTATTCCAATTATTCTTAGGTTAGCTCTCTTAAGATGGGCCCATATTTCTTCAATGTCAGATTCCTGCTGTTGGATATTTTTTTCTAGATTAGAAACTATGCATTCATTTTTGGATTGCTCATCTTCTAAGAGCGAGATTCTGTTCTCCATGTGGTCTAATCGGTTGTTTGTGCTTTGAATTGAGGCCTTTACTTCATTAATTGCATCCTTTATCTCTTTTTGGCTCTCTCTGAGTTCTTTTCGAAGCACCTCTATTATTTCTACAGTTATTTTCCTGATTTGATCTTCTAGAAATCTCTGATTTTCTGTTTTATCAGGTTCTGATGTTGTGGGGTTGTGCACATTCATTACTCCAGTGTTATTCCTCTTTCCCATGATTTCGGAGGTTTGTGCCTTCTCTGGGTTCTTCCCTTGGGTCACTATGGCTTCACTTAAGGTGCTCTGGATCTCGAGTCTGTATTATCTCAGACCCCACTACTCCTTTACTGGGTTGTATCACAGAGTCTCCGACCCAGGGAGTCGATAGAGGCTGCTTTAAACTATGGGGGGTGCCAGGTTGCACGTTCTCCTATGGTGTGATATCTCTGCCACCACCACTCCCTCACTGGGTCAAGTCCCAGGAGGCCCAATACTGCGATTTCTCCTCTGTGGCCCGCAATTTGACTCACTGTTCTTGAGTACGCAGATGTAGCTGTACTGGACTCGGTGAATTCACTGCTGCTGCCGCCGCCGGTGGCAATATGGCGCCTCTGCCACGCCCTCGGCCATGAGGCTGGTGTATTTTTTCTTCTCTGGTTTTGATTTCCACTCTGAATCCCTGCAGCGTGTGCTGAGCTCAGCCACTGGGAGCTTTAAATCCTCTCTGCGCCGAAAGATCCCGCCTGGCTGTTCCGCAGCGGCTCACCTGGCTTGCTGTAGCTGTCAGTTGAGTTCGCCGCTGCCGCCGGCAGTATGGCGCTGCTGCCGCGTCCTCGGGCTCGTGTGTCTCCTCTGTGGCCCTGAGCTCTGTTCTCAGTCCGCTTTCTCTCTGGAGCCTGGTGGTTTTTTTAGTTTTTCTGGTGATGGTGTTTTCTGGCTATGAAAGGCGCTCTTTTTGTGGTAATGGAGATTGGTTGTTAGCGGGACTCTTAAGCCCCGCTTTTCTCGGTCGCCATCTTCCCAGAAGTCTCTCTGTTTTTGTTTTTGAACTAGCGATTGAACCCAGGAACATTCTACCTTTGAGCTACACCCCAGCCCTATTTTATTTTTCCTTTTTTTTTTTTTTTTTGGTGGTACTGGGGTTCCTGGAAGCCCTTCTACCTCCGGGCTACACTCCCAGACCTGTTTTTACATTTTTATTTGGAAACAGGGTCTCCTAAGCCAGCGCGCGCGGCTGGCTTCGAACCTGCGCGATCCTCCTGTCTCTGCCTCCCAAGCGCGGGGATTACAAGCGTGCGCCACCACGCCCGGCAGTTTTTCCCATTTTGAAACAAGGTCTCATAAAGTTGCAGAGGGCCTCACTAAATCACGAGGGTCTCGTTAAGTTGCTGAGGCTGGCCTTGGGCCTGCGATTCTCCCATCTCAGCCTCCCATGTCCTGGGATTACAGGCGAGCAGCAGCACGCTGGCTCCCGTGTTCAGTCTCACTGGTTTCTGCTCTAAGCTTCCTCGCTCCCCCACGTGGGGTTTAATGTTGTCTTCCGCATCCTGAGGTGAGAGCGCGGAGTAGACCCCCCTTTACAGCGCTGTGCAGTGCTGTAGGGTCCCTCTAACCACGTCTTTAATGCATTCCACAACTGTGATTAATAAGTTGGTTTTCATTTTTATTAGTTAAAAATATTTTAAAATTTCACATTCCTTATTTGACACATGTGTTATTTACATGTGTGCTGTTTGGTCTGTAGTGTTTTGTGATTTTCCAGCTGTCTTTCTGCTACTGATTTCTATTTTAATTCCACTGTATTCCTCTGTGAGAACACACCATGTGATTTCTATTTTTCCAAATCTAAGGTGTGATGGGGGAAGGAGGTGCACGCCTGTAAGCCGAGTACTTGGGAGGCCGAGACAGGATGATCGCAGGTTCAAGGCCAGCCTCAGCAAATAGTGAGCCTCTCATCAATCCAGTATAGGGCTGGGGTGTAACCCAGAGGTAGAATGCCCCTGGATTCAATCTCCAATAGCACACGCAGAAAACAAAACCCAAGGTGTGTTTCGTGGCCCCGGTGCTGGCCCGTCTGGGAGTGCTCCCGTGAACTTAGCAGCGTGTGTGCTCTCTGCTGAGTTCAGCTGCGGCCTGGGTGACTGCCCCGCGCGCGTCTGCTCCCTCCTCTGTGTGTGTGCGTGAGGGTCCTGGGGGCTGCCCAGGGCATTCTACTTCCAAGATAAACCCGTAGCCCTTTTCATTTTTGCTGTAAAACAGAGCTTCTCTGGGTTGCTGGGACTCTGATGCTCTTCCCTCAGCTTCCAGGCACAGGGCTTATGGGGGCACCGCCATGCGCGGCTGGGTCAGTTCCCATCTGACAGAGAAATGACGTTGAAGTCCTCAGTAATGTATGTATTACTGACCCCGTAACGCTGGGTTTGCCGACTTCCCCCTGAACTCCGCCAGTTCTGCCTCATGTATTTTGACCCACTGTTTTTGGGCACATACACTTTCAAGAGTGTTAGGTCGGCTTGGAGAATGGCCCCTTCATTAGGTCAGCCCCGCCCCTCCTCTCCGCTCCTCTCCCCTCCCTCCTCCCTGGCCAGAGGTTGAACCCAGGGGCACTCTCTGAGCTGCGCCTTCACCCTATTTAATTTTTTACTTTGAAACAGGGCCTCACTTAGTTGCCATGTACTGGTCTCAGACCTGCGATCCTCCTGTCCCAGCCTCCCACGCACTGGGATCACAGGCGTGCGCCACCACCCCGGCCACAGTGTATTTAATAACGAACATTCCTGATCCCCGTGGATCGTGACTGTCTCCATTTTGCTGACACATGAGCACAGAGAGAGGAGATGCACAGTGGCCGCACACGATCAGACACTGCTGCTACTGAGCAGTACACGTCTACTAGATGGATTACAAACAAGCAAAACAGGAGGTTTGTTTACTTAGGTACTTATTTATTTACAGTTGGGGATTGAACCCAGGGGCATTCTGCCTCCAAGCCACACTCTCAACCTGATTTTTCAGTCTTTGAAATAAGTTCTCACTAAGTTGCGGAGGGCCTCACTAATGGCGGTGAGCACCGGTACGGGTAGACGGTGGCTTCCTCGGCCTGGAAGGTGTTTGCAGCTGGCGTGGCACCTGCCAGGAGCCTTGCCTCACAGGCCCTCCCGCTGCAGACCCGTGCTGAGCGCCATCCTTCTAGAAGGGCCTGGCCGCCACGTCCCTCTGCTCCTCTCCTCCGGGTTAGTGCGGAGGCCTGGGGGCGGAAGGCGGCTGGCGGGCAGTAGGGCGCCAGGAGCCCCGGGGGCTCACTCGCCTGACAAGTCACACTTCACTGGCACTTTAAAAGCCCTGAGCTCCTTGTCCTGCGATCATCGATCATCTCATTGGGGTGGGAGTGGCGGCCCCAGGCAGGCCCCGCCGTGCCAGCCGGCTCCAGCTCTGTCAGCCACGGTGCCTGGCTCAGGCCCAGGCCCAGTTCATGTTCTTCCCCATCCTTTAGGTTTTCTGGAACCTACCAGCCCAACTTGCTCACAGGACCACATGCCAGGCCCAAGTGCCTTATCTCATTTAATGGGCACCATGCCCCTGCCAAGCAGGCCTGCTGGTGTCCTGGGGCTGCTTACAAGTGGCTGCAAACTGAAACGCGAGGCCAGAACTCGCCACCCGGCCTCTCTCCCAGCCTCAGGGCGGGCCAGCCTGGGCCTTCCGTGCTTTGCTTAAGCATCTGCCACCCTATCACACATCATCCTGACCTCTGGCAGTGCAGACACCCCTCGGTGTCGGGTCACCTCCCTGTTCTGAGTCTCCAGGAATTCGTGGGAGCCCATGGTGGCGTGGGCCAGCCTCAGGGCCAGGCATGGCGTCCGGTCCTGGATGACGCCAGCACCTCTGCTGCGGGCAGAGCGTTAGCGCTGGCTCCTGTCGGAAACCACGGGTTTGCCCTTCCTCTCCCCTCCCTGGCCTGAGGCCTCCTGAGCCGAGGTGTGGCCTTGGGTTCTGGAAAAGAAGGGGAGCGGGAAGGGAAGGGAGAGCGAGCCGTGGGTCGTCTTCCCGAGGCTGCCGCTTTTCCAGTGTCCTTTTAATATTTTCTGTCTCATTTCTGTGTGTCACCGCACTTCCTGGTTTTGGCGAAAGCCAAGTTGCAGAAATACTCAGACGTCTCACTCGGAATCTTATAGTCGTTTCTGATCGGGGCTGAAACAGGAAGTTTCCAAAGCCCGTCTCGGGACGCGTCCCCTGCTGCTCGGGCTCGAGGCCCGTGGGACCCGCGCCGCCGTCCTCATCGGGAGGCAGGGCCCTGCCGGCCAGCCAGGTTGGGAAGCATCAGTAACTTACACGGCTGAAGAGTGACCGGGGAAATCTGTGATGACTTGTGTTCATTAAGCAGGGCTCTATTATTTGGGGGGCTGCCGTAACAAAAGCACCACACTCTGGGGGTCTGGACCACAGCGCTCGTGGTCTCAGGACCTGGATGGAGGCTGGAGTCCAAGACCAAGGAGCCAGAAAGACCGGCCCCTCCTGAGCCCTGCGCGGCCTGGCAGGGCTGACCTGTGGCCCGTGTCCTGAGCTGCTGACGACAGTGCCAGCCGCATGGCCACCGACAACCGCGTCCTGCCTTGACCTCTCTGCAAAGACCCCCTCTCCACATAAGGTCAGAGCTAGGTCCCAAGGAGCGGGGCTCCAGCGCAGGAGTTTGAGGGGTGCAGTGGGGCTCCTCACACCACTTTTGCATGGTTTCACCAGCACGGGGGCTGAGGGCAGTCTACCATCTGGTGCTGGCTTAGCTGAGCTTGTCCCAGGTCTGCAGGGGGCAGCACGCGCATCCTGCCAGCCTCCCTTGGCAGGATCAGGCGGGCTCAGCAGTGCCCGCCACCCTGGGCTGGGTCTTTGGGGGTCAGTGAGGTGGGGGCTTCTGTGTAGGCAACTCTGAATACAAGGTGTGCCTGTGTGGGGGAGGGGCAGGGGAGCTCTGTGGGTGACCCCATGGAGGCCTGCGGGCGATGGGAGAGGTGAGCAGGGCTCCCTTAGCCCCCTGTCCCCATTCCTGAGCCACAGGTTCTGGGTGCTGCCTCCATCTTGGGGCAAAACTGCTCAGGAAAAGCCCAGTGGCCACAGTGTTAGAAACCAGAGTTAGCCGGGCGTGGTGTCGCAGGCTTGTGATCCCAGCATTTGGGAGGCTGAAACTGGAGGATCTCAGTTCCCAGACAGCCTCTGCTACTTAGTGAGGCCCTTTGCAACTCAGTGAGACTCTGTTTCCAAATAAAGAATTAAAAAATAGGGCTGGGGATGTCGCTCAGAGGTAGAGTGTCCCTGGGTTCCATCCCCAGTACTGCAAAACAAAGGAAGGAAGGAAGGATGGACGGACGGACGGACGGACCTGGAGCTAGTCCGCTCCCTCCCCAGAGCTCTGCAGTCTGCGGCAGGGCTGACCTGCAGGGAAGAGGCCGCCAGGGGATACTTGCATTGCCTGTACAGAGGTCAGGTGCAGCTGCTGGAGGCACCAGGGGCCTCCTGACCCTTACAGTCTTACGTTCACTTGGGAGGGACCAGCGCAGGGTGGTGACACCTGCCCGCAGGAACAGGTGACAGGGACGCGCATGGTCACTGGGCTCTCTGGAGAGGAAGTTAGCTTTGTAGGGGGTTTCCAACCAAGGGGCCCTTCTTCTCGAGGACACAGAGTGACTGAAAGATGTGTCTTTTATCAAATGACTCACAGCGATGGAGACAGAGAGGGAGCAGAGCCTCGGCAGCTCCAGGGCCCAGCTGCGTCCTGCCCAGAGCAGCAGCCAGGCTCGGGAGAGGCGGCGCCTCTGGCTCCTCCTGGCTCCTCTGGGCGGCCAGGCCCACGCCCTCTGCGGCTGAGGGGCATCCTCTGCGGAGTCCTCTGCGGCGCTGTGTGGCGTCACCGCCCGCTCTGCCTGGCCTGCAGCTTCTTTTTGATTGGCATGGGGGCTGCTCGCAGCTGTTCCTGGTGAAAACAGGAACGACGTCCCCCAGTGTTTTCTGAGAATCAAGGTCCTGCAGCCAGGGAGCCGCCGCTGCGGACGGGTCGCCCGCAGATAGCCTGTGCCGGGGCCCTGGGTGCACACCATCCCTTTGGGATCCCTGGGAACTAGGCCAGGACCTGCTGTGTGTGAAGCAACCAGGGAACTTTCACAGTGCTAGCGTCAGGGACCCGGGCAGGTGGGCTGGGGTGGCCTTCGTGTGATGCAGGGGGCCTCCACGTGGGCCCTGTTGTGATGCAGGGGGGACCTGGGTCCTGATGCCTCCCGCTCCGGCCTGGCCTCAGGGCACTGTTCCTGGGTCACAGTGCATCTGCAAAGGGGGTACCGGCTCCCCTCCCGCCGGAGGACTTGTTCCCTGGGAGGGTGCGGCCAGGCCAGAGTGGGAGGCAGGATACGGAGCGTCCGAGATTCAGGCCCGACATAGCGGGGATGTGTTGGCAGAGGAAGGCGCGCCTTCCCTTCCGCCTGGCCTGCTGGCGTTTCCTAGGCTGGCCGGGCGGAGGCCGGAGGGCCGGTGCCTGAGCCGAGCGAGACCTCCTGCCGTCAATGTGGACAGGGAGACACCGTGTCCCGGCCTGGCCTTCGCCTTCTCCACAAGTGGAGAGGGTGAGGGGGGTCCCCGGCCATCAGCTCAGCAGAGCCCACCCCCACCATGCCGGGCCCAAGATGTGCCCCGAGCTCTGTCCTGCTCCTTGGCCCGCTGCCCAGGCACGTCGCCTGTGAGGACAAGCCGCTGCTGCCTGCACATGCCCCAGGAAGCCGCCCATCCCCTGCAGGAGATTGGGCTCCCAGAAGGTGCCTCCGGAACCTACTCTGGCTGCCTGCCCTGCCCCTCGGCACATCCAGGCGGGTGCACCTGGGAGCGTGCGGCTCCGGGCTGCCCAGGACCCCGCTGGAAGCCCTGGCCAGAGGCTGTGGTGAGGACTCTGGGGCCCTGCGGGCACCTCAGTTCTCCACCTCCCACCAGCAATGTGAGGAGACCCAGGCGGGAACCCGAGGGCTGAGGCCCAGGACATGGGCTCCGAAGGCCTGCACCCCCATAGGCCAAACCAAGGCCTCCGTGCCATGCCGAGGACACCTGCCTTGCCCTGCCACTCACACCTGTGCCCCGTCCCCTGGGATGTGGCCATCCCAGAACAGAGCTCCCTAAGAGCTGAGCTGGGTACCTCGGATGCAGTCCCAGGGCATCCCAGCTCGGCAGCCCCAGACCCCATGCAGTCAGCACCTTGGCGGTACCGCAGTGTCCACCTGCCCTGTTCCCTCTTGGTGACAGCCGCCCAACCCCAGGCAGAGCCCCCAACCTGTGACCTGCTGGAGGGTAGTGGAGGACACAGGTCAGCGAGGCTGCACGCTGGAGCCAGCCTCTGCAGGATGGGCAGGAGTCCTTCCTGGAGGGCCCACTCCCACTGGAGCTTCGCTGTCAGGCACAGCGGAGGGAGGAGCGGGATGGGCTACATATGCTGGGCCCTTCCAGGTGGACTGTGGCAGGGAGAGGCCTGGGGTAAGATCGTGTCCAACAGGTGGACAGTGGGGGTGAGAATTCCCTTGCTGACCACACACCCACGGGTCCCCACAGTGGCTGCAGACATAACTGGTTATCTGGGTCACAGCTCCTCTGTCTGTCCACCCTCCCCTTGAGTCTGGGGCAAGCTAAGAAGGGCAGAGGGATGGCAGAGGAAGAGGACATGTGTAGAGTGGACAAGCCTCTGTCCCTAGAGAGAAGCAGAAAGAAGACCCCAGAATACCCCAGAGGCTGAGCGGCCGCTCTGCACTCCCAGGACCACGTCAGCCCCTCTCACCCGGGAACTCTTCAGGAAGTGCTGGGGTGGCGCGTGGGGCTGAATTTCAGGATGACGGAGCTGGAGCCGGGTGGGCGGAAGCTGCGCCGTCAGGGTGGGTCAGGACAGAAGCAGGCAGGAGCCGTCCCCCGTTTCCCCACAGGGAGGCCACCCCAGGGCGGGCTGCTGGCTGGGATCCATCCAGAAGAGCTCTTGGCACCCAAGAAGCTGCCTCCGCACCTGCAGCTGTGGCTTGCAATGCTGGAAGCCAGCTCACCCAATGTGTTGTTGTGAGAACTTTTTTTTTTAAACAATACTACTTTTTTTTTTTTTTTTCAGTTACTGGGGATGGAACCCAGGGACATTCTAACCTCCGAGCTCCACTCCCAGCCCTATTTTTTACTTTTTATTTGAAAGAGGTTCTTACTGAGTTGCGAAGGGCCTCACTAAGTAGCGGAGGCTGTCTACGACCCGCAATCCTCCTGTCTTAGCCTCCCAAATGCTGGGATTACAAGCGTGTGCCACCACGCCTGGCTTTACTTTTCTTATTTTGATAAAAACATATATATAACATAAGTGTACCATCTTAACCATTATTTCTATTTTTTTAGGTACTGGGGATGGAACCCAGAGGCATTATACCTCCAAGCTACACCCCCAGCCCTATTTTTTAGTCTTTTTATTTTTTGAAACAGAGTCTCACTGAGTTGCGAAGGGCCTCACTAAGTAGCTGACACTCTCCACCCTCTGGTCTCCGCCTCCTGAATGCTGGAGTTACAAGCATGCACCACCATGCCCAGCTTTACTTTTATTTCGAAACAGGTCTCACTAAGTTGCAGAGGCTGGCTGCAAACCTGCGACCCTCCGGTCTCTGCCTCCCAGGCAGTGGGATTATAGGGCACGCCACCATGCCCAGCTGTTTTAACTGTCCTTAGCACACACTGAAGCGGCGTTAAGTACATACACTATATTCTGCAGCCGTCTCCACCATATTTCTCCCAAAACTTCTCATCTTCTGAATCTTTGTTCCCCCAGCACTGACTCCCCAGCCCCTCTCGGCCCTGTCTCCCACTGTCCGCCCCCTGTCTGAATTTAGCTGTGGGGCAGTGGGCTCCGGTGGCACCTGTGCTGGGAAAGGCGTCTCCTGGTTGGCTCTTGGGCCTGGTTCAGGGCTGCGCCTGGGGCCTGGAATGCTCCCAGGGCAGCAGGAGCACCCTCGGCCTCGCCAGCTGTGTGGGTCCTGTCTTGGGGACATCCGGCCCTGCGTCCAGGCGCAATGGCACCCCTGTGTGGGTCCTGCCTCAGCAGAGGATGACAGGAGGGAGGCGCCCCACCCAGCTGTGCCTTCCTCCCCTGAGCCCCGCGCCTGCCTTCACCCCAGGGGAGGGCCTCTGGGGCCTGTGCAGGGGCTGCGTGTGGGTGCAGGGGTCAGTGACAGTCCCCTGCCCACCCTTGACCGAAGGCCTGGGAACCGTGGCCTCGGGCCCACTCTAGCCCCGCTGCCCACACCCCAGCCACACCCCAGCTTGGCCACTCAGGCCTCTGGGTGCCCTGGGCGGGGCCGTGGGCACGTCCTGGGCTGCAGGGCCCCATAGAGAGGTCAGGCCACCCAGGAATATGCTGCAGAGGGTCTGCCTGGCTCTGTCCACTGGCTGAGGCCAGGGATGTGGCCCCTGCTGCAGAGGCTAGCATACGCCCCTCTGCCCCTGTGGGCTCAGACACTCGCTGCACCCCAGCCTGCCCACACCCCACGTCCACGCCCCTTGCCCTAATGCCCAGCCCAGAGCCTTCTTCCACTGGGGCCAGGCAGAGGAGTCAGCCCCGGTCCTCCAGCCCCAGACCCCAGAGGGCTGTGCACTGCAGGGTGTGGCCGGCCAAGTCCCTGCCTGGCTTTTGCGTTCTCCATCCCCCCCTCAGCCTCCCCCACCCTTCACCCCACCCCACACTGGGGGTTTGGGAGCCCTGCAGCCTGCGGCCAGGCTGGGTGGGGCCACAGCTTGGTCTGCCACATGGACAGGACTTTCCTGGACTGGCTTCTGGCCATGGAGCCGGCTCTGGGGAAACCCCACACATGAGAAAGTGGGATCCTCCAGAGGCACTGGGCAGTGCCCCAGGGAGGCCCACTCAGGCCCGCAGGGCCCCCTCCCCAGCTGGGGTGCCTCCTACACTCCCAGGCTGGACCTCCAAGGGCCCCTCTCACCCGCCAGCTCCACCTAACCCCAACTTCAGTGGGGGCCCCCACTACCACACAGTGTCTGAGCAACCCTGCCCCAGGTCCTTTGCATAGCTGCCTAGAAGGCTTCTCCCCAGGACACACTCCAGGTGTTTTCCTGACCTCCCAGGTCCCTCCTCCAGTGTCACCCAGGGCAGTGGAGGCAGACCGCCCCCGCCCAGCCCACTCTCAAAGCCCCGAGGGGGAGGCTGAGCCCCAGGGGGCACTGTGACCCCCCAGGGTCAGCTGTGGACATGTCTGGGCTCCTCTGTTGCCACTCTGTCCTCACTGGCCCGGGCCCAGGTGGCCCTCGAGTTCCAGAACTCCCCCAGCCTCCTTCCCCTGGCATCCCATTCCTAGCCTCCTGCGGGGCCGGGCAGAGGGGGCTGGCTTGCTCTGGGCAGGCCCCGTCTCTCCCTTGCCCCGCTCAGGTACTGCACTGGCCTGATGTGCCAACATCGCCCCAGAGAGGGGGCGTCCCGGCGTGATGGTACCTGGCCGAGCAGCGTCTCAGTGCTGGCCTGGGGGGGCTGCCCCTTGCCATGGGGGCTTGGGACCCTCAGTGTCCCTAGGTCCAGCGTTGGGTGAAACCTTCCCACTCCTTGGAGCCCTGCAGCTCTGTGGCTCTTGGACAGCAGCCAGAAGGGCCTGCGGAGGCCACGTGCCAGGTGTGGTGTGACCAGAGGCTCCCAGGGGAGAGAAAGCCCCTTTCCTCCTGGGAGGGAGCGGGGCTCTGGTGGGACTTTCCTGGAGGCAGCGGGACTTGCCTGGCTTTTGGTTTCTCCAGATTGGAGCCTGGCGCCTGCCAAGACAGGCCAGGCCGGGAGGAAGTGAGTCCCCAGCGGGCCGGCGAGCTGTCCCTGCCAAGGGAAACAGCGCGGCCCAAGTGGGCGGGGCCCACACTGCCGAACTGGCTCCGCAAGATGTCCCTGGCAGGCTCAGGGGTCCCTGCGGGCCCCGAATATGGCGGGGAAGTGGGTGGGCCGCCTCCCTTAGCAGTGTCCCTGCGGGTCTGGGCGAGAGCTGTTTGGCTTTCCTGAGAGCACGCAGTCCTCTAAACCCAGAGCAGTCAGAGGCTCCCAGGACACCTCAGACCGAACTGCCCAGCCGGCCTCGGCGCCTCGGCCACCGCTGCCGGCTGTTTCTGCCCTCAGCCCCCAGTGCTTGTGCATGTCTGCCTGGCTGCAGCATCCGTCATGTGCTGAACCTTTATGCTCTGGGAGATCTCTGTGTGGGGAGGACGTGGAGACGGGACCGCCCTCAGCCGGCAGTCCAGTGGGTCTGAGCTCTTCCGGCGCATCGCGAGGTCCCTGACAAGCCGGCCAGTTTTATTCAATCGATTTACTATTTCTGTGCAGAAAGACTTGCTGCATTTTCTGTGAATAAGCTCACACTATGAGACAGAACACAAATGCTACACAACCTAGCTGGACAACTTCCCACATTTGTCATTCAAGAACCGGGAACGTAGCCGGGCGAGGTGGCACACGCTTGTCATCCCCGCGCTTGGGAGGTGGAGACAAGAGGATCGCGCAGGTTCGAAGCCTGCCGCGCTGGCTTAAGAGACCCAGTTTCCAAATAAAAAATATAAAATAGGTCTGGGAGTGTAGCCTGGAGGTAGAAGGCTCCTGCGTTCCATCCCCAGTACCACCAAAAAAAAAAAAAGAAGAAGAAGAACCAGGAACGTCCATTCATAAAGAGTTTTATACATTTTTGCTGCTGTTAGGTGGAGTTAAGTATCAGTCTGCATGTTAGTGTATGTTCAGTTCCCCAACCAAACACCTCATGGTGCCATTTAAAATGTTATTACCAGCCGGGCGTGGTGGCCACGCTTGTAATCCCCTCACTTGGGAGGCAGAGACAGGAGGATCACGCAGGTTCGAAGCCTGCCGCTGGCTTAAGCAACCCTGTTTCCAAATAAAAGTATGGAATAGGGCTGGGCTGTGGCTCATTTACGCTTGTAATCCTAGTGCGTGGGAGGCTGAGCTAGTAGGATTACATTGTAACTTAATGAGACCTTGTTTTGAAATAAACAATAAAATAGGGCTGAGAGTAGAGCTCAGAGGTAGACTGCCCCTGGAATCAATTCCTAGCTCACACACACACACACCCCAAAAAGAAAAGTTTATACCCACAAAAAATAAATTTTTGCCAGGTGTGGCAGCACACACTTGTAATCCTAGTGCTTGGGAGGCAGAGAGAGGAGGCTGAGGTTCAAGACCAGCCTCAGTAACTTAGCAAGACCTTATTTCCAAGTTAAAAAAATATAGGGCTTAGGGCACGGCTCAGGTAGAATGCCTCTGGGTTCAATCCCAGCACTACAGGAAAAAAAATCTTACATAAGTTATTTATTTGTTTTTATTTTTTATTTTTTTGCAGGTCTGGAGATGGAACCCAGGGGCATTTGACCTCTGAGCAACACCCCCTGCCCCATTTTTTAGTCTTTATTTTGAAACAGGGTCTCAGTAATGTTGCGGTTTGGGAGAATATGTTGCGGCGAAATGTGCTCAGTGTGTGAGGGGAGAAGTGATTCCCCACCACAACCACCAGACAGAAACACAGAAAAACCGCTTGGACAGTTGCTGAAGATTTAAAGAAGTTTATTAGAAAGATAGAAATACAGAAAATAGAAATACAGCCCCATGCCAGACTGGCATTGGAGGGGTGACTCGAATGAATACACCAAAGGGATCGCACGTGGACCGGACGTTTTATACCCGTGACCTCCATCTTGTTTGCGTGACTCTGATGCAGTGAACGTCCCTGTAAGGTACCTCCCCCAGCCAGGTGTGGCAAGGCGTCTCCTTTCATGAAGGTCGACCCCTCCTACCATCTTGGCTAGCTTATCTAATCATGTAGATCTGTCTTTAGATGGAGAAAGGCCTAGTTCTCCTCAACTAAGATCTGTCATTAGAGAAAGGCCTAGTTCTCCTCTCCTGTAGACTGGTTAATTGCTTTTGGCTAGGTTAATTTACATTGGAATAGTTGCCTGCTTTTAGGCAGAAACCAAGTCCTTGCACAGATTTGCCCCTTACCCAATTTTTGAAATATATTAATAATCATAGCTTTTTCAAATCTTCCTAGGCCATACCCAAAACTGGTATACAGCCCTTTTCTTTCTTTCTTTCTTTCTTTCTTTCTTTCTTTCTTTCTTTCTTTCTTTCTTTCTCTTTCTTTCTTTCTTTCTTTCTTTCTTTCTTTCTTTCTTTCTTTCTTTCTTTCTTTTGTGGTACTAGGGTTCCTGAAAGCCCTTCTAACTCCGGGCTACACTCCCAGACCTATTTTTATATTTTTACTTGGAAACAGGGTCTCTTAAGCCAGCATGGCTGACTTTGAACCTGCGCGTTCCTCCTGTCTCCGCCTCCTAAGCGCGGGGATTACAAGCGTGCGCCACCATGCCCAGCTTTATTCTTTGTTTTGAAACAGGGTCTCACTGAGTTGCAAAGGGCCCAAGTAGCTGAGGCTGTCTGTGAACCGGGATCCTCCTGTCTCAGCCTCCAAATGCTGGGATGACAAGTGTGCCCACCACGCCCGCTCCCTATTTTATCTTGGCAGTGTCTTGCTAAGTTGCTGAGGCTGGCTCACATCTGTCCCCTCCTGTCTCAGCTTCCCAAGTGCTGGAATTACGGATGTGTGCCATTGTGCCTGGCCTTTGGAGCAAGTTTTTTTGTTGTTTCTTACTGGGGCGTGAACCCAGGGGCATTCTACCTCTGAACCATACCCCCCAGCCCTGTTTTATTTCTTATATCAAAACAGGATCTCCCTAGGTTGTAGGGAGCCTGCTGTCTTGCTGAGGCTGGCCTTGAACCTGCGTTAGTCTTGTCTCCTCCTGGAGGAGGCTGGATCACAGGCATGTGCCACCACACCACGTCGGTGCAAGTTTACACACCATCTTTGTTGTGTTACTACAGTCGGCCCTTCGGCCTGAAGCTCCTTTCTGGGGCTGAGGACTGGTGGCGTTTGGACTCTTCCCTGTGTTCCTGCTTGTGAGTCCTAATGTCATAAAGGGAAAGGATCTGGCTGATGTCAGGGTGGCGGGAAGGTGCGTGGAGCCGCACGAGTGTGCGTTCAGGGCGCAGCTCCGGCCCTGGCCCGGCACCGTGCAGCCTTCCTGATTCCCACGGTGGCTGCACCTGAAGTCCACGGCCCCTTCCACAGGCGACTGGCCCCGAAGGGTAGGCGGGCAGCCTCCCTCCGCTTCCGCCCCTCCAGAGCACATACCTGGAGCACACGCGCATGTGGAGGGCCGGGCGCGGCTGGGCCGCTGATGCCTGCGCCTGGCCTGTGTGTCTGGAGCACTTGTGGATGGGGAAGTGGAGGCGGCAGGCTGTGGGTGGGGAGGGGACCTGGTCAGTGACATTTCCAACCACTCCAGCAACGAACAGAAAGAAGGTTCTAGGACAAAAGTCCTTCTCAAGAGGTCAAGGGGAACCGAAACCCCCATGGCACACACCCCCATCTGGCGCTGGAGGCCAAGTGGGACCTGCTCCCGACTGCCTGCGGCCTGTGCCCAGGCCTTTTCTGAGGTCGGTCTGGGTGTGTGCACGCGTGTGGGGTGCTAGGGAGAGCTGGGGACCTCAGCCCCCCTGCGGGGCCTTCTGCCTGCCCCCCCCCCCCGCAGCACCCCTCCCCAGCCAGAGACCAGGCAAGAGCAATGGCGGCAGCACAGGAAAGATCGCGCCCCGGCTTCCTCCCCGCGCGAGGGTTGTGGTGGAGTGTGCTCCCAGAAGCAAGTCCCAAGCCTGGCTTGGAGTTTCCCTGGGTGTGGAGAAAGTCAAGTCAGGGATTCACCCAGAGGAAGCGCAGCCGCCTGGCAGCGGGGGATCCCCGGGCCAGAGAACTTTCTCCAGTGGAGCCTGGGCGTGGCCTCCCATCCAGGCCTGGAAGGGCCGAGTGCCCCTGGCTGCCCCTGCCTGGGCCTGGGCGGGTGTCTCAGGCCACCAAGGCCCCAGTGCCCACCTTCTCCAGTTCCTGCTGTCCCTGCTCTCGGGTCCAGGGGACTGGGGCACTGCCCGAGCTCTAAGCCCCTGCTTCAGGACAGGCTGGGCCCAGGCCCTCCTGCTCAAGGACAGGCCCACCTTGATCCTTTAGTACTGGGGTGGGACCCAGGGGCATTCTACCTCTGAGCTTTATCCCAGCCTTATTTTATTTTTGAATTAGGGCCTCAGCCAGGCATGGTGGTGCAGGCTTGGGATCCCAGTACTTGGGAGGCTGAGACAGGAGGATTGCAGGTTCGAAGCCAGCCTCAGCAGTTTAGTGAGGCTGTCAGCAACTTAGTGAGACCCTGTTTCCAATTAAAATATATATAAAAAATAGGTCTGGAGGTGTAGCTCAGAGGTAGAAGGCCCCTGGGTTCCATCCCCTGTACCACAAAAAAAAAAAAAAAGAAAGAAAGAAAGAAAGAAAGAAAGAAAGAAAGAAAAGAAAAAGAAAAAAGAAATAGGCTCTCACTAAGTTGCTAAGGCTGGCCTCAAACCTCAGTCCTCCTGCCTCAGCCTCCCAAGTCCTGGGATGAGCGGCATTTGCCACCATGCCCAGCCAGCTTGGCCCTTAATTAATTGCACCTACACACTCGCCTTCCTGTGTGCGGGGACCACACCTTGGGCAGTCTGACCCCGTGCCCAGGCTAGCAGCCACCAGGCCTCGCCCCGCTCAGCACCGCAGGCAGAGTTTGGGCTTTCCTGGCCCAGCCACTTAGCCGGCGGGGGCTCAGGCCTCCGCCCCAGTCTGAGTGCTCCTGGTGTCTGCCGGGAGACCTGTGTGGCTCTCTGCGCGCTGGAGCAGAGGCTGGGCCTGAGGAGGAGGTCCCATCACGCCTGCCCACCCTGGGCCAGCCAGGCGAGTTTATTTTTTCCTTATACAAACTTGGTGGCTTAAAGTGGCACCAACCCCGTCCCAGGAGCAATGCGACGGCACCAGGTGTAAATGTGAGGCTGGGGGCCGGGCGCAAGGTGGCCATGCGGCGTCACTGCCTGCAGTGCCCCTGCAGGCCTGCGCCAACCCTCCTCGCCTGCACAGACTGGCATGAACCTCCGTCTGCACTGTGATGGCTGGATTCCCGCCGGCGGCTTAGCAGGGGGCGTTTGCTAGTCTGCGCTGGGAGCTGCCTGGGGTCTGGGGTGGAACAGGGGCCAGGGGAATCCCACAGGGGAGCTTTGTGGTGTTTCCTGTGGAGTGAAGCCCCGGTCAGGCCCAGCCCTGCAGGGCTCCTTCCTCTGCCCCCACTGTAGTGCAGGCCGCCCTCAGGGAGCCCCGGGCTGTCCATTCAGACCGGCTCCTCCTTGACTCTAGGAATACACCTGCCCCCCCCCTGCACTGCCCCAACCCCACCCTCGCCCCCTGAGTCTGTGCCCGAGGCCTCCCGCGGGGGGGGGGGCTTCCCGCTGCCCCTCCCGCGTCCTCCTTGGCTACTCTCCCCTCCACTGAAGCGGCTCCAAGGCACCTGCGCCCAGGAGACCCCTGAGAGCCCACCATCCAGGGGACCCCTGAGAGCCCGCCATCCAGGGGACCCCTGAGAGCCCACCATCCAGGGGACCCCTGAGAGCCCGCCATCCAGGGGACCCCTGAGAGCCCGCCATCCAGGGACTCTGTGTCCAGGAACCCACGGCCTCCAGTCACAGGACACCACCCCCAGTGCCCGTTTTTATCTAGAAGCAAAGTGATCCAATTTTTTTGTGTGTGGGGGTCTGGGGATGGAACCCAGGGGCATTTGACCTCCAAGCTACACCCCCTGCCCTAATTTTTATTCTTTACTTTGAAACCGGGTCTCACTAAGTTGCAGAGGGGCTCACTAAGTAGCTGAGGCTGTCCGCGAACCGCGATCCTCCAGGTCTCAGCCTCCTGAATGCTGGGATTACAAGCGTGCGCCACCACGCCCGGGCGTGATCCAATGTTTTTTAACTTAAGTCGTCCTGCGCTGGGGGCAAGGGGCGCTCGGCCATGTACCATGGGGCATGCCTGTCATTTGGGAGCTTGGAAGGCCGTGGGAGGTTAGGGGTGTGATGGCTGGGGTCTCCTGGAGCTGAGCGAGTCCCTTGCTGCCACGCTGCGGCCCCTGGTGGCACAGTGGCCCTGCAGTGTCGTCACAGATGGAAACAACTGTCAGTCTGCAGCCCAGGCACCTGGGGTGCCCACCCATGGGGCTTCTGGCACCCACGGGGCCTGGGTCCCAGCTGGCCAAGCCTCGTGAGCTGGAGAGCCCTGTGGCCAGCGGTGGACCCCTTTGCCATGCTTGTCTGGGCAGCGTGGAAGCAGCCGTGCAGAGCCCACTGGCCCTGCCTGCTGCTCCTCCCCGCCCGGGCCCCGGAACAGCCGCATCACAGACACACGGGGCATGGCGTCGCGCCAGCTGGGTATGGCATGTCTCTCCAGACGCCCTCTGCAGTCCTCACCTGCTGCGGTGTCCTCACCCCCTGTCCTGGGCTGTACTGAGAGGGACAGGAGGGAGGACGGTGTTGTCATGAATGGAGGCGAGATCGGCTGGGTGAGACCTGCCTGGGTCCCACTGCTGCTGGGCTGGGTAGGGACACAGGCGGCCCTGATAACATGCCTCTCCTCATCTGTGGCTGCGGTCCCCAGGCCACGGCCACGCCCGCCCCACCCTGCCTCAGCAACAGAACTCTAGCCTGCCATTCCTGCCCCCCCCCCGCGGAGGCCCCCCAGCAGCCCTTGGGGTCCTCGTCCTCCTCCCTCTCTCCCTCACTCTCCTCCTCCTCCTTCTTTTGTGGTGATAGGGGTTGAACCTACAGGCATTCTACCTCCAAGCTATACCCCAGCATGATTTTATTTATTTGGAGACAGGGCCTCACTAGGCTGCAGAGGCTGGCTTCAAACCTGTGGTCTCCTCTCTTTGCATCCCCAGCACTGGGATCGCAAGTGTGCGCCCCCACGCCGGCCTCCTCTCCGCTTTCAATAGCACACAGTTGTTATCAGCAGGTGCAGAGGTCGTCCTCTGCAAGCCGCAGAGCCTGCGGTGCTTGTGTGGGTCCCACTGGGCTTGGGCAGGGCCAGAGCAGTGGCCTTGCTCTTCCCTGGCTCCGGGGGAGCGCTGGAAGGTGACGAGAAGCCTGTCAGCTCATAGCGTTTCGCTCCACCTGCCGCAGCGATGCTGCATGTTTCCATGAAGTGTGGGCAGTGAGCTGGGCACCGTGGCACACACCTATAATTCCAGTATATGGGAGGCTAAGACAAGAGGATTGAAGGTTGGAGGTCAGCCTCAGGAATTTAAGGAGACTGTTTCAAAATAAACAGTAAAACACGGCTGGGGGTGTAGCAGAGACAGGCTTTGCTGGGTTCAATCCCTAGTATCATACGTGCACATTAAAAAGTAGTGTGTGGCCGGGTGTGGTGGAACATATTTGTAATTCCAGCCTTTGGGAGGCTGACACAGGAGAATTGCAGGGTTCATAGCCAGCCTCAGCTACTTAGGTAGGCCCTCCACAACTTAGTAAGAACTTGTTTCAAAATAAAGAATAAAAAATAGGGCTGGGGTGTAGCTCAGAGATTGAATGCCCCTGGGTTCCATCCCCAGCACCACAAAATAAAAAATAGTGTGTGAAAACTGGGTATGGTGGTGCATGCTTGTAATCTCAGTACTTGAGAGGCTGAGACAAGAGGATCTTGGTTCGCAGCCGGCCTCAGCCACTTAGTGAGGCCCTCCGCAACTCAGTGAGACCCTGTTTCAAAAAAAAAAAAAAATCATGCTGGGGGTTTGCTCGGAGGTAGAATGTCCCTGGGCTCAAGCCCCAGCGCCACACACACAATGCCACCTGATGTGGTGGTATAATCCCAGCATCGGGAGGCTGACACAGGAGGATCCAAGTTCACGGACAGCCTCAGCTACTTAGGCCCTTTGCTACTCAGTGAGGCCCTCTTTCAAAATAAAGAATGAAACATAGGACTGGGGGTGTAGCCTGGAGGTAGAATGCCCTGGATTCCATCCCCAGTACCACAAAAAAGAAAAGAAAAGAAAAAAGAAAAGAAAAGAAAAGAAAAGAAAAATACAGCCAGGTGTGGTGGTGCACGCTTGTAATTTTAGCATTCAGGAGGCTGAGATAGGAGGATCCCGGTTCACAGACAGCCTCAGCTACTTAGGCCCTTCGCAACTCAGTGAGACCCTGCTTCAAAATAAGAATGAAGCCGGGCGTGGTGGCGCACGCTTGTCATCCCCAAGCTTGGGAGGCGGAGACAGGAGGATGTTCGAAGTCTGCTGCGCTGGCTTAAGAGACCCTGTTTCCAAATAAAAATATAAAACTATGTCTGGGAGTGTAGCCCGGAGGTCGAAGGGTTTCCAGGAACCCCAGTACCAGCAAAAAAAAAAAAAAAAAAAAAAAAAAAAAAAAAAGAAAAGAAAAGAAAAGAAAAGAAAGAATGAAAAATACGGTTGGGCTGTAGCTCAGAGGTAGAAAGCCACTGTGTCACTGTGTTCCATCCCCAGTACCAAATAAATAAATAAATAAACATATATATATATGTATATATAATGAAATTTACCCTTTTTTGGTGGCACTGGGGATTGAATCTGGGGCCATACTAGCTCTGAGCTATACCCTCAGCCCTTTTTAATTTTTTATTTGGAAACAGGGTACCACTAAGTTGCTGAGGCTGGCCTTGAACCTGCGATCCTCTCGTCTCAGCCTTCCAGGTACTGGGACCATAGGCGTGTGCCACATGCCCAGCAAGACTTACCATACTTGACCTTTTAACCACTTGAAAGTGTAGTTGTAACATTAAGCCTACTCGTGTTGCACAGTGTAGCCACCGTCCTTTCCACAGCCCTGCCTCCTTCTCGGGAGCCCTGGGCCAGTCTAGCAGCAGCGCCCGCCTTCCCTGCCCAGCTCCCGCCAGCCGCCGGCCTACTTTCTGCACGGTGAGCTCGCCTCCTTTGGGACCTCAGACGGCTGGGTCCCGTGCGGCCTTCAGGTTCCGTGTGCTCAGCGTGTCAGGTCCCCCTGGCTGCGTAGGGCCCCACGGTGTGTTTAGTCTTCACCATCCGTGGTGCTGGGGTTGCTTCCGCCTTTTGACAACAGTGGCTAATGTCCTGTGCAGCCCAACGTGCGCTGGAGTCTGGGCTTTCACTTCTCTGGGGTACAGACCAGAAGTGGAAGCTCTGGGCTTTCTGGAGCTCTGGTTTTAATTTTTTTGGTGTGTGTGTGTGAGGGGGGGTTCTGGGGATGGGCCCTTGCCCTATTTTTTATTCTTTATTTTGAAACAGGGCCTCACTAAGTAGCTGAGGCCGTCTGCGAACCACGATCCTTTGGTCTCAGCCTCCCGAATGCTGAGATTACAAGCATGCGCCACCACGCCCGGCTGGTTTTAATTTTTTGAGGACTGGCTATATCGCTCTCCACAGCACCGCGCCATGTTACAGTCCTCAGAGCAGTGTCACAGGGCGCGGCGTTCCCATCTCGCTACGTCGTCCTGGCCAATGCCCGTTACTGCTTTGATAATTACCACCCTAACGTGTGCAGTGCTATCTCATTGTGGCTTTGAGTAGCGTCCCCTAAGGGCCAGTGATGGTGAGCATCTTTTTGTGTGCAAATGGGCTGTGTGTATGTGTGTGTGTGTGTGTGTGTGTGTGTGTGTGCATGTGGGGAGTGTGTGTGTGTTACTAGGGATTGAACTTGGGCGTTGTAACTCGGAGCTACACCCCCAGCCCTATTTTATTTTTGATTTTGAAATAGGATCTCACTAAGTTTCTGGGGCTAGCTGCAAACCTGCCCTCCTTCTGTCTCAGCCTCCGAGTGCAGGATGACAAGCTGTGCCGCCACGCCCAGCCACATGGGCTGTTTTAAATGTCCTGTAGAGAAAGTTCAGTCCTTTGTCCACCCATTTTTAAAATCACATTCTGCATCTAAACCCATATCAAATGTATGATTTGCAAATATTTTCTGCTATTCTGTGGTTTGCCTTTCTACTCTGCCTAGTGTGTCCTTTGATGAACACGAGTTTTTAATTTTAATGTTATCTGGTGTTTGTTTTTCTTTTGCTGCTTGTGCTTTTGACATCACATCCAAGAACTCACTGCCAAGTCCGATGTCACGAGGCTTTGGCTCCACGTCCCCGAGCCTCCGTGTGCAGAGGTTGTGTGGGGTTCAGCCTACATTTAGTCTTCTAGCCCAGCAGGTGAGTGTGTGCGGCGTGAGGCAGGGATCCAGCGCCACTCCTCCGTGGGTGGGCACGCTGAAGAGCTTTCTAAACAGAGAAGTTTAGATGGTTTTCCCCTGGAAATTTCCCTGTGTCTTTGTTTTGTTCTGCCTCGGGCTCTGAGCTTCTAGAAAGTGTGGTGACATGATCCAGTGAGACACTTAATGAGGTCCATTCCTTAGAGCTTGGCTTATAACCACAAGTCAACACAGTTGCAGACAAACTCAGACATCTAAGCATCTGAATGGATCCAGGCCACAAACAACAAAAGTCCCTGCTGGCCAAAGGTCATCTTGCCTTCTGCTGTCCTTCAGCTCCGACACACTCGGTAAAGACGGGACGTGGGGACGTGCGTGAGCCTGGCTTTGTGGTTCCTGGATTCCACCTGTTCAGTGCCGACCTGCCCGTCCTGCAGCGGGCAGCGCTGTCTGTGTGTCCTGTCCTCGGGTCTGGAGTGCACTGGCTGGACGTCTCCGTGGTCACCGTCCACGGAGGGCTGGCGTTCTCCAGACGCCCACGTTTCCAGCCTTCCTCACATCAGGTGAAGCCACTTCTGAGTGCAGGTGACAGGAATGCCCTCGTCCTGGGAACTCATGCCTCACTCCCATCTGGCTGGGAGGCGAGGGCTCTGAGCATCAGGAAGGTGAACCCCAGAGGCCTGAGGCTGTGTGGAGCAAGCCCGTGACCTTCACTAGGACTGGCTGAGAAACAAACTAGCCTCGGGTCAAATTGCTGACATTTCGCTTCCCGGGAATGGGAGGTCAGCCCAGGGCTGGTGCCGGAGCCCAGGAGTGAGTCTGAGGCAGCGTCGCGCTTGGTCAGCTGGGCCGGAGGCTGCTCCTGATGGCGTGACCTCCCTCTTCGAGCTCCTTGGTGGTCCCTGACTGCCACAGGACAGAGCTGAGATGCTGAGGCTGACCAGAGCGCCCACCTGCCCCAGCCCCCGGTGCCCCCTTCCCATGCTGCCCACCAGCCCTCCCAGGCCTCCACACACTCATCCACACACCCCTAAACAAACCTCTGTGTCCCCAGCACACCTAACAACTGGAAATAAGACCACCCAGATTGACGGCTCTGTGTGGGGAGCTGGCTCCCTGGGGCTCAGCCCCCTTCCCTGTGTGGGCGGGGACCCACAGGCAGCAGGGAGCTGCATTGGAGACATGGAGGCCCACGTGTGGAGCTGGTCCTCTGCGATCAATGTGAGGGGCATGTTTGGCTTTCTATGGCTGGTCCTCAGATGGAAATGGGGACAGAAATCAAGAAAACAAGCCGGGCGTGGTGGCACACACTTGTAATCCCAGTACTTTAGAGGCGGAGACAGGAGGATCACAGGTTCAAAGCCAGCCTCGGCAACTTAGTGAGATCCTGTTTCAAAATAAAATCGGGTTGGGGGTATAACTTGGAGGTGGACTGCTTCCTGGGTTCCATCCCCAGTACCACACACACAAAAAAAGACTGTGAATTCACACTTTTATAATATTTATTTAGAGCCAGGCATGGTAACACATGCTTGTAATCCCAGCACTTGGGAGGCTGAGACAGGAAGATCGCACAGGTTCAAAGCCAGCCTCAGCTACTTAGTGAGGCTCTCAGCAACTTAGTGAGACCCTGTTTCCAAATAAAGGATAAAATAGGTCTGGGAGAATAGCCCAGAGGTAGAAAAGCCCCTGGGTTTCACTCCCAGTACTACAAAAAAAAGTATGTATGTATATATATACATATATATATACATATATATACATATATATATACATATATATATATTGTACTAGGGATTGGATCAGGGCATTCTACCTCTGAGCTACACCCCCAGCTCTATATTTATTTTTTATTTTGAAACAGGGTGTCACTAAGTTGCTGAGGCTGGCCTCAGGCCTGGGATCACAGGCTTGTGCCACCACACCCACTGTTTTTCCTCACAAGCTCCCATTTTTATTCTTTTCCTCCAGGAGCACTTTCTCCTAATGTATTTTTGTTTTTAAATATCTTTTTTGGCTGGGCGTGGTGGCACACACTTGTAATCCCCGCACTCGGGGAGGCAGAGACAGGAGGATCGCGCAGGTTCGAAGCCAGACTCGCTGGCTTAAGAGACCCTGTTTCCAAATGAAAATATAAAATAGGTCTGGGAGTGTAGCCCAGAGGCAGAAGGGTTCCATCCCCAGTACCAGCAAATAAAAAAAATATATATCTTTTTTGGGTTACCTTCTTACTTTTCTATAGCAAAATATGCATGCAAGTAGAGAATCAGAGTAAGTTGTATTTACTGTGAACATGAGGCTGTTAAAATTTTTATGAATTGTGAACATTGCAATAATTAATATGCATTTGATGAAAATAGCCAGTATATATTAACATTAGATTAATAACTATACACACAAGAGTTGGAGCTGGGCGTGGTGGTATACATCTATAACACAGTACTTGGGAGGCTGAGATGGGAGGATCACAGGTTCAAGGCCAGTCAATTTAATGAGCAGCTTAAGACCATGTGTTAAAATTTAAAAAAAGGGTAGGGATATAGCTCAGAGATAGAATGCCTTTGAGTTTAATCCCTAGAAGTAAATAGTAATAACATAATAAGAGTAATCATCATCATCATAAATAATAATAATAATAACAACAATAAGAGTTGGATCTGAGCATGTGGCTCACACCTGTAATCCCAGTGCTGGGAGGCTGAGACAGGAGGATCGCAGGCTCAAGGTCAGCATGTAAAAGTTTAGTGAGACTGTTTCAAAGTAAAGTAAAAAGAGAAAAGGGCTGAGGGTGTAGCTCAGAGGTGGAATGCCCGTAGGTTCGATCCCCAGTCACCCCTCTTCAAAAACACCAACGATCCACGAGGTGAAGATCTCTGGGGGCCCGTGTCTCCCGATGAGGCCCGGCTCCTTCCGAGCCATGCTCTGATGTCCTGTGGGTGCCCAGGGGCTCCGCAGGTGGGCTCAGCCTGCTCTCCCAGAGCGGCTGGTAGAGCTCCTGACTCAGCACATCCCCACCCCGGAGCAGTTGTCCTTGTTGTTTCTGGGAAGGAGTCAGAGGGCTGCCGGGACTCGCGGTGTGAGGGCTGGGTGAGGCGCACCTCCAGAGGCAGCTGGCCGGGCGCCTGCTCCCCAGCGCGGGGGTGCATGGCGCCGCGTGTCTGGCGTGGTCCTCCCTGCGGTGTTTCTATGCAGCACCTCATGGTGCCGTGTGCCTCGGCGTGTGAGAGCTCCTTCGTGGAGAACGTGGGGCTGCAGGCCGTGTGCCATCCGGGAGGAGAACGCCACCTCGCCCGTGCCCTGGGTCACCATAGGCAGATCAGACTTCCCGTGAGAACGCATTCGTGGGCACACCAGGTACAGCCAGGGCCAGCAGGACGCGTGCGGCCACCCTCACGTGCACCTGAAACACGCCGGTCTTCCTCCTCCCTCCCGCCCGGGCCACGCGGCGTGGCGCAGGCTCCACTCCCAGGCTCTGGTAAGAGGCGCCAGGAGGGAGCAGGGGTGTGCATCTGGGCGTGCCGGGTGAGCGTGCATTGAGTGTATGGACGTGTGTGCGGAGTGACCTGGGCGCCGCGGCAGCTTTGGGCCTCGTGAATGAGAATCAAGTACAAGTTGCCGCGCTGGATTCCGTTCCTACGAAAGTGGAGCTTTCTGAGTTTGTAGGAGAGATGTGCGGCGGGCTGCTCAAGGACCCCGTTGCTGCAGGCTTGGTGATTCTCCGCTTCCCAGTGCCGATCTGGAGCTCAGGAGTCCCCGGAGGACCGTGCGGGGTGCCCATGGCCGGGGGGTGGGAGCCCAGACACACAGGGCAACCCCGGGTCGGCCTGTTCCCCTCTCCCTCACCTGCCGTCCCCACCCACCCCAGCTTGTCCTCAGCCGGGAGGGATTGGGGGACCTCCAGCGGCAGTGGGGGTGAGCTGCTTCCTGCCCTTGTCCTCAGAATGCAGGACTCCCCGGGATGCGGCTCTTGGTGAGACTGGGTTTGTTACCATTCCTGCTTCTTACAAGAAAACGGAATTGATTTATGCTGGCCTGCGACACCAGGACTTCATCCCCCACGAGCTGTTGGGAAAGGAAATTCCCCAGACCAGGCTGGACAGACGTCTCCTGGCGTGACACGGCGTCCTTCAGCGGGGGCCAGAGGCCCTCAGATCCACACATCCGGAGAGGCTTCTGTCCGGCCCTGCAGGCCCCGGGTGGGCCCCAGGGTCCCCTCTCCTTCCTCTCTTATCTCTGCAGCTCCCGTGTCTGCTGTCAGGGAGACGGCCTTCCCTAACCCACCGGCTGGGTTTTAGTAGCGACCGTGCCTTGGTCCCCGGCCTTTCCTGGGTCGCCCTGCGCACGGAGACAGCCCGTCCTCTGAGGATGGAGCGGGCACCCGCGTGGGCCCTCACCACCCCGGGCGCCTGCTTCCTCTGGTGTCATTACTTTGCCCTCCGCGTGATCCCTGTCTGCTCCGGCCACAAGGTGCTCAGCGGTCACCTGCTCACCCTAGCTGCCCAGTAGAGGTCCTTGGGACTTTTGATGTTACGCCTGGGTGGGGTCCAGATTCCAGAGTGCAGGGGGATGTCTGCGGCTTGTTCTCTTTGCTCTGAAACTTGCCGTTATAGACATGCCTCCACTCCCCAGGCCAGCGCCATCAGCGCACACCTTTGCCGATGGCTGCCTCCCCGACCTAAGCTGATGGCTGCCTCCCCATCTAAGCCCGGGGACAGTGCAGGCCTGCCCTCCCCTCCTACTTCTCCTGGTGGCCTCAGTCTCCAGGGCTGTAGTCCTCACTGCCCCTCCTCCTGCTGGGATGACTAACAGGCTGCTCCCCGGGGTGCCGAGACACTGAGTCCCGCTCCCGGGCTCTCTCCCGCCCTGCACATCAACTCATGTGAATAGCTACCGCATGACGCAATGGCCGTGGCGGGCTCTGTCCTGTTTGTCGGGGATGCCTGCTGTCTTTCACAGACTCTGGGCCGGGGTGGCTTCCCTGAACCAGAGGAGATGATGAGCTGTCTGCCCTTGGCTCCCCTGCCAAGCAGGCAGGGGCACTCCATGGGCACTCATAGATGGATGGGCAGAGCTGAGGCCCGCCGGCGCCCCGCTGGGGCAGGGGTGCAGGCCGCCGCTGCTTACTTTGCCGGGAGCCGTGGACACAGGACTCGGCCTCAGCCAAGGACGGGGTGTGCAGCCTGGAATGCGCTCCTGTGGAGGCAAACCCCGCGGCCCAGTATCTGGGGACTTCTGCGTCCCGTGTGATGTTTATGGAAGAGCCAACACGCATGGGTCTCTGAAAGTGCCTGGATTCAGAGGGTGCAGCCCACCAGCCCCCGCCCCGGCCCGCGCCTTGCGGCTCTGCCTCCGACCTCCGCAACCCAGGCCACCCATGTGCCCACATCCCTGTGGACGGCTGGGAAGCAGTGCTCACTCCGTCTTCTCCTTGTTCATCTGCTGACCATCAGATGTGGAGGGGGGCTGCCCTGTGCAAGCTCTGTGCCCCCAGCACCCCGCCCAGGGCCGCCGAGGAGGGCCGGCTGGCAGGGGTGGGCCGCAGGCGCACTAGAGGCACAGAGGGCCTGGGGCGCCCCGATTGCCGCCCGCAGTGAAGGACCCCGCACCTCTAATCTATACACTTCTGTGCTTTGATCACTTCTCCTTCACCAACCTCCTCCCAGAGAGTTGAGTGAGACTTTACCTTTCCTATCTGTGCAACCAGCACAATTTTATTTCTTTTAGATTATCTGTCAGCTGGGCGTGGTGGCGCACGTTTGTAATCCCAGCATTTGGGAGGCTAAGACAAGAGGATCCAGGTTTGAGGCCAGCCTCAGCTACTTAGTGAGACCCTCTGCAACTTTGCGAGACCCCATTTCAAAATAAAGAATAAAAAATAAGGCTGGGGGTGTGTAGCTCGGAGGTAGAGTGCCCCTGGGTTCCATCCCCAGCACCACACACACAAAGAAGGGGGTCTGTCAACAGGAGTCATTTAGGGGTTATGAAATAGAAACTTCTGGGTATTTTATTTATTTATTTATTTATTTATTTATTTATTTGTTTGTTGCGGGTCTGGGGATGGAACCCAGGGGCATTTGACCTTCGAGCTACACCCCCTGCCCTATTTTTTATTCTTTATTTTGAGACCGGGTCTCACTGAATTGCTGAGGGCCTCACTAAGTAGCTGAGGCTGTCTGCGAACCGCGATCCTCCAGGTCTCAGCGTCCCGAATGCTGGGACTACAAGCGTGCCCACCACGCCCGGCTCGAAATTTCTGGGTATAAAATCAGCCTCTTGGTGCCCATCCAAGCACCTGGAGATCCCACTGACTCTGATGTAAGAAAACCAGCTGCTGGGCGTGGGCGTGCTCACTTGTGATCCCAGTACCTCGGAGGCCGAGACTGCAGGACCGCAGGCTTGTGGCCAGCCTCGGCTCCTGAGTGAGGCCCTCCACAAACTAGTGAGACCCTGTTTCAAAATAAAAAATAAAATAGAGCTGGGGGTAGGACGCCCTTGGATTCAATCCTAAAAAGAAAACAAGTCCAAGTGTGAAACGGGGGAGGTTAATCACACGAGGTACATCAGCATGGAAACCGAAAGGGAAATGGCCCGCGAGCACGTTTGCTCAGGTCTGGGGAGCCCCGGATGTGCGGGCTGTGGAGGAGACACCCACGGGTGCACACAGGAAACGGGTCACGGCACGTCCGAGGCGCCGGGGGCCAGCTGGCGGGACAGGGCCACTACTGATGGGTGGGTTTCGGGGCCTAGCGTTGCATTTTCTGTCCGTCTCGGCCCCTGCCCACTTTGGGTCACAAGGTCTTCTCTGATAGCTCCAGGAAGATTCCCTGGGGCGCCGCACAGGGGTTTCGTGAGGTCTCGGCCCAGAATGAGGGTGGGGTGTGAACTTGGCAATACAGATTCTCTTTGCTCTAAGAGTCACCTGCTGCTCAGGCTGAATACTGCGGGTATCACATTCATACATGGCCGCCGGTTCACCCTCTGCCAGGGCCCTCTCCATTGGCGGTGGCCCTGGGCGGCGGCCAGCCTACTGTGGCTGGTCAGCCCCAACCCCTGCCCTCAGGGCAGCCCTGCTGCCTCCTCACACCAAGCCCGCCCTGCTACTGGACTCCATCCTGGCCCAGGCAGTAACAGTGGTCACGCTGACTCAGGTCCAGGCGGGGCTGGGCTCAGGCTCCGTGACCCGCATGTTGGCCTCCATCTCGTGCCCAGGACCTGGCCCTTTCCTCCCTGGAGGCTCGCTCTGCCCAGACCCCGGAACTTCTGCTTCTGTCCTTTGCAACTGCAGGCCTGGCTGCGTGTGCTCACTGGGCAGGGGTCAGTGAGGCCGGGAGCAGCACACTCGCCCTGCCCCTGCCTGCAGCCCGCCCCTGGGCAGAAAGGGACCGGCCAGAGAATAGCTGCTGTGAGCCCCGCACCCAGCCTGGGGACGTCGCCTTTGCCTTTGTTGTCTGCAGGTGGCTGCCCAAGCGTGGACGTGCTGTGGTCGTTTTCTGCTTCCTCTGGAGCGTGGCCGCACACCTGCGGGGCTCTCGGAAGGGGTTGCACGGTGGCCACGCTTTCGCCTTGGGTGCAGGCGGCCTTGCAGTGGAGAGCAGAGGGCAGATGCAGCTGCTGCGGCAGGGAGCCCGCGGGCTGGACGGCTGCTGAGATCACCCAGGAGTTCGCTCACCCACACACTCATCCCACACCATCTCAGGCACCTAGAGTAGCTGTCACTGCGGGCAGGTGAGAGGCTCGGATGCGCCAGGGGCAGAGGGTGCAGACAGGCCACCCTGGGGCACTGGGGACACAACCTGGTCCAGAACGGAGCCTCTCATCCGAGGTAATTGGAGCCCGGGATGCTTGCCAGGTTCAGAGCCACCTCAGGTCGCCCCTGTCCAGTCTCAGCTGCAGCGGGGACACTGCCATGGCCTCCCTTGGCCCTCTGCGCCCCTCTCCCCGGTCCTCCAGCAGCAACCTCGGTTCTGCCCACCCTGCCCTTCTCTCTGGATTCTCGTGTCTCCTGGAGCCTGAGGGCAAGCCCCCAAGAGTGGTCTTAGCACCCGGGCGCAGGCCCCCACTTGGCTTCAAAGCTGCCAGTACTTTGCCCGGATGTGGAGGATGCCAGGCCTTGGCATCACCGGGCCAAATGGAGACCAGGTCTCTCGCAGAACCACAGGACTCTGTCGCTAATGGTGTAGAAGGCCTGGAGCCTTGGGGGGATTTTGCTGGAGAGACAGGATTTTGGGGGCCTGAGACCTGCGGGGGCTGGGTGGGTGCCAGTGGAGAGGGGAGCCCAGGGTGAGAACGGGAGGGGAAGGAGAGCCAGGAGAGGCCGGGGAGGGAGCAAGGGCCACGGATCAGCTGCACGGCCTGCAAGCCACGGCGACCTGCTGGGTTTGGGATCGCTGCCCGTTACGTGGCTATAGGGAGAGTGAGGCTAAGGTGTGGGGTGGCGATGAAGGCCCAGCCTTGGGAGGCTGGACGAGGCAGTGGGAAGGCCTGGTCCTGAGGAGATGGCAGCAGCAGGTAGAAGGTAAAGGAGGGGCCTGGACCCTCAAGGTGGGATCCATACCCACAACTAGAGTGCCAGGTGATGGCTAATGGGTGCCCACCTGCAGGGATGCCCGCCTACAAAGATGGCCACCTGCACGATGCCCGCCTATACAGGTGTCTACCTACACATATGCCCACCTGCACGGATGCCCACCTTCATGGACACCCACCTGAATGGATGCCCACCTGCCTGGATGCCCACCTGCATGGATGCCTGCCTGTATGGATGCCCACCTGCATGGACGCCCACATGCATAGACGCCCATCTGCACGGATGCCCACCTGCATGGCTCCACCTGCCTGGATGCTCACCTGCACACATGCCCACCTGCATGGTTGCCCACCTGTATGGATGTCCACCTGCACGAATGCCCACCTATACAGGCGTCTACCTACACATATGCCCACCTGCATGGATGCCCACCTGCATGGATGCCTACCATACAGATACCCATTCCCATGGCTGACAGGGACTCAGGCAGCCAAGGCACTGGCAGGTCCTCTCGGGGTGTCAGAACACTTAGGAGCCAACAGATTTGGACAGAAGCTTCTTCCATTCCCTGCTCAACCCGGCTGCTCGGGCGCTCGCCCATCCGCCAGGGGAGAGCAGCCCTGACTCAGAGCCCAAGCCACCACCCACACAGATGGCAAGTTCACCCGCAGCCCTCAGGTGGGCAGGCCTCCAGCCCTAAGAAACCGAGACTGACTCTCCCAGCAGCGGGGTGTGGTGACCTCAGGGGAGGACCAGGGGGGACCTGGCCTGCAGACCCAGCATGCCCCACGAAGCTGGAGCCTGTGCGGACGTGCTGTCGGGTGGAGGTGAGGCCCGGGCACCACCAGTCAGAGTCAGCCACCCCGTGGCTGGAAGAGCCACCTTGGGAGCAGGCTTTGGGCCCCGCAGAACCACCTCAGACCAGATGAGAACAAGTAGAGAAAAGAATGAACATCTTCGCCAATTTAGAAATGCTATCTTTTTTTTTTTTTTTTTTTTTTCAGTACTGGGGAGGAACCCAGGGGCATTCTACCTCCGGGCTATACCTCCAGCTCTATTTTTTACTCTTTATTTTGAAATAGGGTCTCACTGAGTTGCAAAGGCCTCACTAAGTAGCTAAGGCTGTCTAAGAACCACGATTCTCCTGTTTCAGCCTCCTGAATGCTGGGATCACAAGCGTGCGCCACCACGCCTGGCTAGGGATGCTATCATTTTTAAAGGAGCCTGTCCTCTGTGAAAAGCCTCTGTCTGTGTCTGGGGCTCGAGCTCTGCCTGCAATGGGAGACATGAGCTCAGGTGCCCCGCCCCAGCGCCATGCAGGCCTCCCTGTGCTGCGGGGAGCATTCCACTTCACCAGCCCTGGCCCACCCTTCTGGGAGCTGACTGGTGACTGGTTTGTGTCCACCTCTCCAGCCAGGCCTCACTCCACAGCATGCTGGAGAACAGGTGCCACACTCAGCCCCAGGACAGGAGCAAATGAGTGAGTGGGGAACAGTCCACGCAGCCCTCGCCTGCTTTGTTCTCTGCCAGTATCACTTTTCATCTGATCTCTGCATAGCTTGCCCTACATCCCCAGTGCCTACAAAGGGAATGGGTGGGTGGGTGGGAGGGTGGATGGACAAGTGGATGGATAAATAAGTGAATGGATGGATATATAGATGGATAAGTGGATGGATAGATAAGTGGATGAATGGATGGATGGATAGATGGATGGGGATGAAGGAATGTGTGGACAGAGGAATGTCTGAATGAATGCCAGGTGGATAAGGGAAGAGGCTGGAGTACTTCAGTGGGAGGGTTTCATGAGGAGGGAAATACCCTGGATCATGGGCCTCACAGGGAAACTTGGGGACTTCAGCTGAGAGTGTTAGCAATAGAGGCAGTAAAAAAATGTGTTTTTTTTTAACCCACAGAAGGAAATTCTCTTTGTTAAAAGGAGCTTCTATAATCCTAGCCACAAAATTTACAAGTCCAGAGCTGAAGCTGTTTCTTGAGAAAACAAGGTATCTGGGTGGGTGGGGAGCCGAGGCCAGGCTGCTCCTGGAGGCTGGCTAACATGGCAAGGTGTTCAGGGTGGGACCTTTGGGAAACAGTCATTCAGCAGTCACTAAGAAAGAAAAAAAAGTCAGGTCTGGTGGCAAATGCCTGTAATTCCAAAAACTGGGAAACGTGGGCAGGAGGATCCAAGGTTTGAGGCCAGCCTTGGCAACTCAGCAGGACGCTGTGTCAAGACAAAAACACGCCCGGCATGGTGGCGCACACTTGCAATCCCAGCGCTTGGGAAGCCGGGACAGGAGGTCTGAAGCCAGCCTGGGCTACTGAGTGAGGCTATCAGCAATTTAGTGAGACCCTGTTTCCAAATAAAGTATAAAATAGGTCTGGGAGTAGAGCCTGGAGGTAGAAAGCCTCTGGGTTCCACCTCCAGTACCATAAAATAAATAAATAAATAAATAAATAAATAAATAAATAAAAAGGGCTGAGGATGTAACTTGGAGGTAGAATGTCCCTGGGTTCAATGCCCTGTCACACACACACACACACACACACACACACACACACACACACACACACACACACCAGTCCTGGACCTTACACATAAGCGTGGCTCATGGAGAGAGTTGCTGCTCAAGGAAAACACCCTTGGTCAGTTTGCATGGACAGCCCTGGACACAAGGGCCTTCCTCGAGGTAGCACTTATGGACAGGGATTGCAGAGACCCGGAGAGATGGGCTGGGCCTCAGAGGCCACAGCGCAGTGTGTGCCAGGGACCTGCTTTCCAGAAATGAGCCGCATGGCCGGCTCTGCCAGCTCCTGGCTCGTCCACCACCGCGGGCAGTGCTGGCCACCTGCTGTCACTGCCCCCGGCCTGGGCCCTGGCGGGAGGATACAGCTGGGGCTCAGGGACGCCGGGAAGCCTGTGTCCGTGGGGCTTGCTGGCCCCGGCTCGCCCCACCTCTGGTCCTGGGCTTCGTTCTCACCTTGGGTCATAAACGGGGTCAGGCCAGCCCACTTCCTTTTGGTAAAACCAGGGCATAGGGCTGCACTTGGTCACGGGAAGCCAGCTGCTGTGGTCCCTGTCGCTCCAGGTCCCCCAGGAGCCAGTATACCGTGGGTCCCGGGAGGTGCCTGGGCTGGGCTGCCATCACTGGGAACCTTATTTATTGATTTATTTGCAATGCTGAGAATTGAACTCAGGGATATTCTACCTCTGAGCTATATCCCAGCCCTATATTTTTTTTAATTCTTCATTTTGAAACAGGATCTCAGTAAGTTGTGGAGGGCCTTGCTAAGTAGCTGAGGCTGGCTATGAACCCGGACAGTCCTGTCCAGCCTCCCAAGTACTGGGATTAGAAGCGTGCGCCACCACGCCCGGCTGTCAGAGACCTTTGACGGCTCAGTGCCTGGCGCCGCCTGAGACCGCCTGTCTTTGCTGTGGCTGGAACTTCACTCCAGGCGGCCGCTGGCCTCAGGCCTGGGTGGGATGCACTGGCGCTGGGACCTGCAGAGCCTGGCCACACGGCTGCTCAGGCCGGGACAGTGCCGCTTCCTCTTTTAAGCCTTAGAGGCAGACAGGAAGCTGGGGAGGTGATTTTCTCTCTAAATGTCTGTTGCTTTTCCCTCTGAAAGGTCAGGCTGTATCTCCGTAGTGTCGGCCGGGGCGTGCCCAGGACTCTCTGGCCCACCCGGAATGTCCTCGACGGGTAGAGCTCTTGTAGGGCAGCCCCCTGACCCTGAGGCGCAGGACACGGTTCCCTCAGGCCAGGATCCTGCAGGGTGCCTGCTCCTGAGCACACGGCACGGCTCCCCGAGAGGAATGCCGGTGCCAGCGGAGGCCCCGCAGCGATCCCAAGGGGATGCGTCACGGGTGCCAGGCACTGAGGTGCACGGTGGCACAGCCCAAGCCAGCTCCCCCATGGCTTTGCCCACCCCGGCTCCAGGGTCCACTGTTCTTCAGTGTGCTTCGTGGCTTTGTATTCGCTTGAGACCTTCTTGGACATGGAGGCTAAGCGGTTCCTGGCTTATCCCAACCCCAGGCGAGGCCGCCTCTACCGTCACTCCTGAGTCCCTGTGCTCCTAGGTGCCGGAGGCGGCGCTGAGGGCCTTCCTGTTCTCAACCCAGCTGGGCCCCCCTCCCGTGCCTGCTCCGTCCCATTCCCTTCTGGTCCCCGCAGAGGACAAGTTAAAGTTAAGTCTGTGCCTTGGACTCTTCATGCTGAGACAGAGGAAGTGGGATTTTTCTTTTTCCCTTTTAAATTAGATAGCTTTATCAGAGGGTGAACGGAGAAGCCAACCAGTTATCAAAGTGAATGCAGAGCATCCCCGGATCACCGCAGACAGGTAGAAGTTGAAATGTCGCTGGAAGTCAGATGCTGACTGCCGCCGTGCAGGTGGCGCGGCGTGACCTCGGCTGGCCACGGTGGGAACAGGCTTGGAAAGTCCCTCGATCGCAGATGCTGGCTCCCGGGCACCATTGCCAGTGCAGCACAGAGCATGGTGAGACGGCGTCTCCACAGCAGGTGGGCAGCAGCGGCCAGGCCTGGAGCCGCGGGGCCGTGGCTGGTGCCGTGGACGCCAGGGCACGGAGCGGTGGCTGTGGAGGTCCACATCCATGCAGACTGATGCAGACCCGGGCGACCCATCCATGCTTCGGCGCGTTGCCCACAGTCCTGGCACGCAGAGGCCCACCCCGGGCAGCAACGTGTCTCCCACACTGCACGCCCTCCACAGGACTCTTCCTGGAAGGTCCATATGTAAACACCGGCTGGCGCTGTGGCCGTCCTTGACCAGTTATGCTCCACCTACCAGAAATGCAAGAACCCGCTTAAACCCAAGGCTCTACTGTGTCTCGAATCCATTTTGTTTTTTAGGCAGATTTTTTGTAAGGTGACCCTTTTCCTCTAAAGTGGGACGTGGGGCTCCAGTGCTGTTCTCTTGGTTTTGGAGTTTTCTCTCTGGGCCCAGGTAGACCCTGGACCTCTTTGCAGCCTGGGGCCAGGCTGGCCCTCCAGGGCTGGGCCTTGAGGGACCAGGAAGGGTGGAGGCAGCCTGGCACACCCCGGCTGCCGAAAGCTCTGCTGGGCACAGCCTTCCAAGCTGGGGCCTCCTCAGCCTGAGCTGGCCTCTCTGTCAGGCCTCCCTGGCGCTCGAGGTGCCGCTCTGGTGCGCCAGTCTCGCCCATCCTTCTTCACCCATGGCTCCCCCAGAGCCTCAGCTGGCCCATGTCCATTCTCCCCCAAGATGGACGCCACCTGCACCCCTCTTCCAGCCACAGTGGGATCTCCAGGGCTCGTGTCCTCCAGTGAAGCTGCCAGGTGCACCCGCGAGGACAAAGCCAGAGGAGGGTGGGCCCGGCATGGCCAGGAGCCCCTTCCCCAGGCTGCCTGTGAGGAGAGGCCTGCCTCCTTCAGCAGCCCCAGGAGGCCCCGTGGGCTGCGGCCAGGTCTAAGTCCCACCCAGCAGACTGCTTAGGAACGGGTCGCTGGGGCCGTGCGCGGGGCTTTACACAGTGGCACCCTGGGCTCCAGATGCCTGCAGGGCTGGCAGGGCTTCGCATTGGAGGGTCACAGCGAGCCGCAGGCTGGGGGTGTGACGGGGGGTCTGTGGGCAGTCCTCAGACGGGGCGAAGGACCCAGGATCAGCCACCCCGCCACTCTCCCTGCAGTGCTGGGCGCAGTGCCTGAGCCGGGCCCTGCCTTCCCTCCTGCTCGCCCTCCTCTCTCCCAGCCCTCCCCAAGCCCCCGCCGCCTTGTCCCCCTCCCTCTCCTCTAGGGGCTGTGGTGGTGTGAACTGTGTCTCTCCAAATTCCTGTCCGCCTGGAAGGCTGGAATGTGACCTCACTTGGATGTGGGGTCTCTGCAGGTGCAGGCGGGTAAGAGGAAGCCCTCAGCCCTGGCTTGTGTTCTCAGACAGGGAGGACACGTGGAGATAGAGGACAGCGCAGCCCATGAAGGAGGCGGGGGTCAGAGCCACCGGAGCCAGGAGGGGCAGGGGGGTGTGATGGTGTGAGATGGAGCTGCGGGTTCTTGTTCTTAACTAATTTTAGAAAAAAATACTCAGAACTGTTCTGCTGTAAGTTTAAGCAAATTTTGTTGTTACAAAGGTAGAAAGAAGGTGCAGAATTATTAAAGCACTACATCAGAGGAGTGCAGTGGAGTGCCTTGAAGTTACGTAAGGTGCTGGAGTTTATGGATACAGAACAGTTTTTATAAAGATTTATCATCTTCTAGCTTGCCTAACCAATGGTCTTCCTGACCCATCTAGGTGTGGGCTTGCCCATTAACTCCTGTACAAGCCTTTTGATGTGATTATGAGGATTCACTATCTTTGACCAAAAGCCTTCTTTCTGCGAGCTCACTGAGGGCCCACCCTCGTCTCCAGTGCAAGCCCGTCTTTGTTAAGACCAAAATGTGTCACTTGATTAACAAAGTCAGGGATCACATGGTATCTGCCTTCTTCTAGGAAGGCCTGTACCATCCTCCTGAGTTTTGGGGGAGTCTTAGCCTGTCTGCTAGAAGTTATTGTGTAGACCTGTCTTTAAAATACGAAGACCCTGGGCTACAACTCTTTAGTGTCCTGAACTTTGCATTGTAACAGTTGTTTTCCCTCCCTGCCTGAGGGCCTGCCCAGCACCAAACCTATTTTCCAATACATTTTGAAATTAGTACCAAAGCCATTTGGTACTCTGGGGAGCCACCCTTCTGCCACCTGATTTCGGACGTGGGGCTCCGGATCCTGAGACGTCTGTGGCTAGTCCGCATGGGGCTCACAGCTCGGGGGCTTCCCTGATTGGGGGTCTGTTACTCCCTGGGCTCAGGGGGAGCAGGGACTCACCTAGATTCACGGAGTGGGTGTCCATGTCCCCACCCCACCCGTGAGTTGATTCAGGACATTTTTATACGCTCTTGGTGCATTATAGCCTCACATCATGCATTTCACAGTGACAGCGCTGGGCTCCCCCGCTCCCTCCCCACTCCCCGCACAGAGTGTGGAGACTGACCTGGGTGTTCTCATGCGGACACATAGCGGATGGAAGCGGTTCCTTCGTGTCCTCCCTGTCCCTTCCTTCCCCTGGACCCCTCCCTGGCTCCACTGGGGCGCCTCCTCCATTTTCAGAAGCCCCTTTGAGTCCCGATTACTCCCTTACTTCTGCAAACGAAAGAAAATATATGACCCTTTGCTGCCTTCGCCTGGCTGATCTCACTAAACCTAATGCTCTCCAGGTCCTTCCGTTTTTCCAGCCAATGACGTTTCTCTTTGACTGCTGAGTAGAATTCCATTGTAGGTATAGCTCATGATCTTGTAATCCATCATGTTGATGGACACCTAGGTTGGTTCCACAATTTGGCTATTGTGAATCGTGCCGCTATACAATTATGATTTTCTGATTTCAGTCCCTTTGGAAAATACCCAGGAGTGTACAGTAGGATCATATGGTGGCTCTGTTCCCAGGTTTCGGAGGAATCTCCACAGTGATCTCCGTAGTGGCTGCACTAATTTGCACTCCCCCCAACAGTGTAGAGAGTTCCTATTTCACTGGGGACATTTTGAAACCACAACTCCGGCCCCACCCCCACCCGTGCAGGAACTGGGGCTTCTCCGGCGGCCGCTGCACGCTCAGCAGCCGCGTCTCACAGCAGGCCGGGCCCAGTTCTTTGGGGGACCACCAAGTGGTAGTGGAGACCACCCTCCTAGCCTGGTGGCCGGTCCCTGCCTGGAGCAGCCCCTCTGCTGTAACAGGGTCCCCTTTCCTGCCAGCTGGAGTCATACCCTCCAGGGAAAGGGTGGGCCAAGGACCCCAGGGCCAGATGGAGAGGACTGTGGGGGAGGGACGGGGCGGGAGGGCAGTCCAGCTGTGGCCGTTTTGTCTGGAGACTGTGGGAGAGGAGGGAAGATAGAGGGGCAGAGGAGAGCGGAGTGGTCAGCTCTTGGCTGGCCCAAGGTTAAGGCTGGAGTGTGAGTGTGTGTGTGTGTGTGTGTGTGTGTGTGTGTGTGTCTGTCTGTCTGTCTGTCTCTCTTGCCTCTGGAGCTGGCTCTTTAGAAGTCTTTGTTCCTGATGGTCGTCTCTGGGGGGATACTGTGGGATTTGGCTGGCTGGACTCCTTCAGGCCCAGTCACACTCCCTTGTGCTCCTGCCCAGAGAGAATCCTGAGCAGGGAAGCCCCCTCCCCACTGAAGACAGGCTAACAAGGAGAGGAAGGGGCTGCATTCTTGGTAGCAAAGACCCTGGGACACAGGGTCCGTCCCTACCGCTCCCGGGAACACAAAAACCCCGTCACTTCACCCCTAAGGGAGGCGCAGCGTCTTCAAGGAAAGTGCCAGCCAGTCTCCCAGTGAGACTCCCGAGGGGGAGCCCTGGATCTCCAGAGGCCGGGGTCCTCAGGAGCTGCCACCAGGAGGGCCACCCATGGTGGGTGGGCGGGGACACGGGGGAGCGAGGTGCCCACGGAAGCCTGCACTCTGGGGCTGCGGCACTCTCCGGGACACCACCACTCCCAAGTCTGGCCACAGCCTTTTCCCTCGAGGCTCCTCCTAAGAGGCTGGGACCGCAGGGAGATGGTGCTGTGGGGCTCAGAGTGCGGCTGCCCTCCCCAGGGTGTGGTGACCCAGTGTCTGGAACACGGGGAATGGTGGGCAGAACCCAGCTGGAACCTGACTTCCCTGGAGGGGGAACTGAGGCAGTGACACTCAGGGCCACAGCCAGCGGCTTCCTCTGTCCCACGCCCTGGTGATGGAGCACGCTGCTGGCGAGCTGGGGCTCCCCTCGCCCCACCACTGCGTGCAGGCCACCTTGCGTGAGCCCCAGCTTTGGACATGAGGCTGGAGGCTGCCGAGTGGGGAAGGCGTCCGAGGGGGCAGGGAGGCTCACCTGCAGACTGCTGGGGCCATCTCTAAGGTGGTGAGCGGGTGTCCTGGGATGTTGAGCTGTAGCCCTGGCTGCCATTCCAGAGCTCAGTCACACCCAGGTGACCAAGCAGGTCTGCAAGCCCAGCCCACACCCCCCATGGAGAACAGCCATATGCCCTTCAGACACAGATACAGACGCCCAGGCCCAGACAGAGGCACAGCTTACATCATGTATTCCCTCAAGCCAGGTTGCTGGAACACTGGGATCCAGCGGGCTGCCCAGGATAAAGAACAATTACTGTGTTTTAGGCTGAAAGGGGCGAAGGCGACAGGTGGCAAACCTCAGATGCTGACGTGCTGAGTCTTCCCAGCCCCCAGGGGCACTCGCTGAGGCTCCCTGCCCTTGGGAGGCTGTGCGGTCAGGGAAGGGCCTGAAGGGACCAGCAGGGAGACAGTGGCAGGGTCCGGGCAGAGCCCAGAGGCATGGTGGCCAGAGCGGTCAGGGCGGTGCTGGGCCGCAGCACCTGCCTTACTCCTCGGTGAAGGGATGCAGCTTGCACAGGAAAAGCTGGGGCCACACTGTCTCCCTGCTGGGCCGAGGCCACCAGGCCACCAGCCTTTCCAGGGGATGCTCAGGGTCAGTTGCAGACAGGCCGGCAGGGCTCGAGGCTGAGGGGAGCTCCGGGACCCTGGGGAGGCACAGCTCCCCAAGCTTAGCTTTACAGGTGCTGGCCCTCACTTCCAGCAACCCCACTCCCTGGACCAGTGGCTCCTTGGACTTCTTTGCTCCAGACACCGATTCATGACCAAGAAAAAAATTATTATTTTCATCATTATTTGCAATACTGGGTGGAATGCAGGCCGCACATGCCAGGCGAGCGCTCTACTGCTGACTTTAATCTGCAGCCCTTTAAAAAAGTTGTTTTTAAAACAGGGTCTCGCCGGCCGTGGTGGGCACGCTTGTCATCCCAGTACCTGGGAAGCTGAGACAGGAGGATCGCGCAGGCTCAAAGCCAGCCTCAGCTACTTAATGAGGCTCTCAGCAACTTAGACCCTATTTCAAATTAAATTTAAAATAGGCCTAGGAGTGTAGCCCGGCGGTAGAAAGCCCCTGAGTTTCATGCCCTGTACCATTAAAAAAAAATTATCTTAAAACAGGGCCTTGCTAGGTTGCTCAGGCTGGCCATGGTTTGTGGTCCTCTTGCTTCCGCCCCTGAGCTGCTGGGGTGGCAGGTGTGCGCCCCATGCCTGGCACAGCAGTCACGGTTCTCACAACCACACAGTCCTCTAATGCTTCCAGGGTAAAAGTATGGGTGGAGCCGGGCCTGGTGGCACACGCTTGTAATCCCCGCGCTTGGGAGGCTGAGGCAGGAGGATTGGGCAGGTTTAAAGCCAGCCTCAGCTGGCTTAAGAAACCCTGTTTCTAAATAAAATATAAAATAGGTCTGGGAGTGTAACCCGGAGGTAGAAGGCCCCTGGGTTCCATTTCCAGTACCACCAAAAAAAAAAAAAAAAAAAAAAAAAAAAAGTATGGCTGGATCCTTCATCCTACGCCTGGTAGAAAAACCATTATGGGGTGTTTGGCCTGGCCACTGAGCCCCGACTCCTCATTTCTCTTCTGTCTGGGTCTGAAAAGTACACAGCTGCCAGGACTGGAGAACCATGGACATAAGAAGAGATGGAGCCTCGGGCCACCGCCCCAGGCCTCTGGCTGGGAAGGAGAGAGGGCATATGCCCCGGCCCAGAGCACAGCCGTGTACCCAGGTGCGCCCCCACTGCCTCTCTCTGAGGTCCTGCACAGCTGGGGTATCTGGCTGCGACTTTCCGGAACCTCTGGAAACGGATCTGTTTGTTCCATTCTTCCTCAAAAACGCAGATTCTGTCCTGGGAGGCTGGGGCCTGGCGTGTGGATGACGGCCTCATGCCAGGGAAGTTCTCGGGGCGAGGAGGGTGGGCTGCGCTCTTTCCTCCCCAGCTTTGAGGGAATCCCTGGTGTGGTTTGAAAGCCCCATGGCTGGCAGGAGAGGTCTGCATCCGCTGGACGGTCCTGCTTCCAGCACTCGGACGGCCGCAGGTTGGCCCACGTCGGCTGCACCCACAGGCTTTCAGTCCCCAGGGGCAGTCCTGATCCCACCGCAGAGCTGAGGCCTGAAGCCACTGTGTCCCGCAGGGTGTCAGCCTGCAGCCCGCTCTCTAGGGCAAAACTCTGCCGTGCGCACCTTCTTAGGAGGAGTGTAGCTTTTGGCCAAAACAAGTGAGGTCCAGTGATTTTCAGTTTTGTTATTTTTTTTCCCTACTGAAGACCCTGTAGGGAAGTAGAGTCCAGTCCTCCCAGGGCATTCTGTATGTCTTCCTGCATGTTTCTGTCTCTGTCTGTCTGTTTCTCACTCTCTCTCTCTCTCACACACACAGTGTGCATATACTCTGCATGTACACAGGAGTGCCAATGCAGGCCAGTGGCCAGTGAGTCCTGGCCAGTGTCTCCCCAAAACACCTGCAGCGGCCCCACCCGCCCAGTGGTCCTGCCTGGAAGATGGCGGGCACCTCCGCTCTTCTTAAACAAAGAGCCCTTCCTTCGGTGTCAGAAGCCCGTGTGCCCCAGGTGGGGAGGTGTCCGGCCCTGCCAGTCTTGGGTATGGAGAAGGGCCTCTTGCCCAGCGCAGGTGCTCCGCGGGCTCAGCACGCCTGTGTTCCTGGAAGGGCCTTGCTTGGGGTCCGGGCAGTGGCATCATGGTCAGGTGGAGCCCGCCCTTGCTGGTGACACACGTGGGCGTGTGGCTCGTGTCTCCTTGGCCACCAAGTCTGTCCAAGACCACTGCCAAGCTGCATCTGGTGCCTGCCCAGCGCACCTCACAGAGCGCGTGTGCATCCCGGGCAGCAAGGCCCTGTCAATTGTGATCTTGAAAGGAGCGAGAGGAGAGGAAAGTGAGGGGCGGCTCCCTCTCTCCCTCCCCCCCAGACACTGGATGTGGAGCCCCGGGGCCTCTGGCCGGGCTCTGCCACCACCGAGCCACACCCAGCCTTCCTTTAGGGTTTGGAGGCTAAAAGGTCAACCTTCTTGGGACTCAGTTTGGTGAATCCAAAAGATTGAAAACCAGCCGGGCGTGGTGGGCACACTTGTAATCCCAGTACTCGGGAGGCCGAGACAGGAAGATCACACAGGGTTGAAGCCAGCCTCAGCTACTTAGTGAGACCCTGTTTCTAATAAAATATAAAAATAAGTCTGGGAGCATAGCCCAGAGGTAGAAAGCCCCTGGGTTCCATCCCGAGTACCACCAAAAAAAAAAAAAAAAAAAAAAAAAAAAAAAAAAGATTGAAAACTGAAGCTGGCTGCCTGATGCGTCCTCTGCCCAAGTCAGGTGGCCTGGGGACCTGCAGTCGCGGGCATGGCCCAGGGAGCGCGGCCCCTGCAGGGTTGGCCATGGCAGCATACACCCGAGCCCGGGGCCTGCTATCCCTGTGGTGGAGAGGTGGGGTACAGGGAGGTGCAGCCAGCGGGTCGGGGGTAAAGACCCTTCCCCTTGAGGTCCAAGGCCCCTGCCCAGTGAGTGGCCACAGCACGCCCTTCCCAAACCAGGATGGCGTGCACCCAGCCATTGCTCCTGGGTGGGGCAGCGGGCATCTGCACCTCGGCCTCGGGCCGCAGCCTGCCTGGGGTCGCCACACCACACTCCGCTCACGCATGGAAGTTTCCATCACGCCATGCTAGGAAGTGTACAAGGAGGGGCACCTGTGCGAGGGAACGGGGAGGAAATGCCTGCGGGGAGCCAAGGAACTGAAGCTTTCTGAGCCCATGGAAGGCGGCCAGCAGCCACGCCCGCCTCTAACCGTTTCCTGCAGTGGCTGACTCACCTGTGAGGCTCCGCTCCAGCGTCACGGCCTGGGCACCTGTGGGCGAGCAGAGAGGGTCAGGGGGCATGAAGGAGGCAGCGGGTGGTCCCCAGATCATGGCAGCCCCACCCCTGCCTGGCAGGCAGTGGACTGCAGAGGAGCAGCTCCCCGCCCCGCCCTGCTCGGTGAGAAGCTCTGATTTGTTTTTTTCTGGAACTGGGGATTGAACCCGTGTGTGTTCTGTCTCTGAGCTACACCCTCAGTCCTATTCATTTTTTATTTTATTTTATTTATTTTTTGTGGCACTAGGATGGAACCCAGGGGCATTCTACCTCTGAGCTACACCCCAGCCCTATTTCTTATTATTTTGAAACTGAGTTGCAAAGGACCTCACTAAGTAGCCGAGGCTGTCCTAGAACTGCAATCCTCCTGTCTCAGCCTCCCAAAGGCTGGGATTACAAGTGTGCACCACCACGCCCGGCTCCATTTTTTATTTAGAAACAGGGCCTCACTAAGTTACCGCACACTGACTCCAGCCTGCCACCCTCCTGTCTCAGCCCAGGTGGCAGGTGTGTGCCACCATGCCTGGCTCAGATTTTTTCCTAAACCAGAACTGCTCATTGCCTCCCAAGCACTGGGATACAGGCCATGCCACCATGCCCGGCTTTGGGAAGATGTTCTTTATGGGCAAGTACAGGGGAAGCGTTAAGGACCTGTCCTGGGCTCAGGGCCGCCACGCCCGGCTGGATCGGCCGGGGATGGGTGGTGGAAGTGTTTCTGGGATGGTTGGAACACAAGGACAGCACACAGAGTGTGGAAGGCACCCTGGGGGGGCGGTGAGTGGCAGTCCCGAATTGACCCTGCCTCCCTCCCCGCCCTCCTGGGTGTGGGGGCGGGGCTCTGCCTGTGACGTGGTCAGGACTTTCACCCTGCACTGTGTCTTCCCTGCTTTTCTTTCTTTTTTTGTACTGGGGATTGAAGCCAGGGGTAGTTTACTTCCAAGCTACAACCCCAGCCCTATCTTGCTTTTTTACTTTTTATTTTACTTTATTTTTGCAGTACTAGGAATGGAACCCAGGGCCATTCTACCTCCTGAGCTACACCCCCAGCCTCTATTTTTTTTTTTTTTTTTTTTTTTTTTAGTCTTTACTTTGAAACAGGGTCTCACTGAGTTGCAAAGGGCCTCACTAAGTAGCTGAGGCTGTCCTTTAACCGCAATCCTCCGGTCTCAGCCTCCCAGAGGCTGGGATTACAAGCGTGTGCCACCACGCCCGGCCATGCTAATGCTTTTAAAACCAAATTTCAAATGAAACTGTTGTTTTGTGGAGTCAGGGAGGTTTAAAAAGGCAAAACAGAACCGGTGTTAAGTGTTTGCCACACGGGCCTCGCACACACCTGTGTAGCTTCTGGGAGGACATCTGCTTCTGCACGCCCAGCCCGTGGCCACTGCCACCACGACCAACAGGAGAACCAGCACTCCATAGAGAGCCACGCCGGCCTTCTTGCTGGGATCGCCTGGGTCATTGGCGTCTGTGCCGTGGGTCTCACCGGGACTTCCTGCAAGAAAGAGGAAAACGACCCTGGGCTTAAAAGGCCTTAGAGGGGAAGGTGCTTTTTCATCCATAAGAGAAGAGACCCAAAGAGAGGATTTAGCCCAAAGACCCGCGCTGACCTTACCCTGTGGCTTCTCCCCCGCCTGGCTTCCTCCCTCCTTGGCACTGGGGCTGGGCCCAGGACATTCTACTCTGAGCTACCCTCCAGCCTTTGGATTTTATTTTTTTATTTTTTGGTGGTACTGGGGTTCCTGGAAGCCCTTCTACCTCCAGGCTACACTCCCAGACCTATTTTATATTTTTATTTGGAAACAGGGTTTCTTAAGCCAGCAAGGCTGGCTTCGAACCTGCGCGATCCTCCTGTCTCCGCCTCCCAAGCGTGGGGATGACAAGCGTGGCCACCACGCCTGGCTGGATTTAATTTTAATTGTTTCAACAGGGTCTTGCTAAGTAACTGAGAGTCTCACTAAGTTGCTGCTAGCCTCGAACCTGCGATCCTCTTGTCTCAACCTCCCAAGTACTGATATTACAGGTTTATCTTGTGATGTTTAAAATATCAGGTTAAGGCCAGGCGTGGTGGCGCACACTTGTAATCGCAGCATTCGGGAGGCTGAGACGGGAGAATCACGCTTCACGGACAGCCTCAGCTACTTAGAGAGGCCCTCTGCAACTCATTGAGACTCTGTTTCAAAATAAAGGATAAAAAATAGGGCTGGGGTGTAGCTTGGAGGTAGAATATCCCTGGGTTCCACCCCCAGTACTGAAAATAAAAATAAAATAAATAAATAAAATAAAATAGCAGGTTAAGTGGAGGAGGACGTTTTCTTGCAGGCAAGGCTCCCAGCCTCCTGTGTGAGGGTAGCCCCAGCCCTAACCCAAGGGCCCTTGGGGCAAGGTGCTGGGGAACACAGGTTCTTCCTGGCTTTTAAAATTGAGCAGAAACGAACGCAATGTGTAATTAGCCACTTAAAGGGAACGACTCAGTGGTGTTTAGCCAGTTTGCCACGTAATGCCACCACCAACCAAAGGAAACCTGGGCCCTGGGCAGTCACCCCGTCTCTCCCAAGTCCCAGCTCCTGGCCACCTCTGATCTATGTCCTGGCTGGCTCCCATTCTGTGCCCCTGCTGTGACGGAACCCTATAGCCTCTGGAGCCCTGCCCAGTGAGGGTCACACTGTATGCCCTCGGGGTCATCCCCATGGCTGCGTGTCCAGGCCTCCTCGCTAAATGACGTCGCACCGTACGGGGCTGCCTCGTGCTCATCCTCCATCTGTGATGAATGCTTGGGGTCCTTTTGGTTTCTGTAAACTCTACTACATGTCCCCGCACAGACATCTGCATGCCCGTCCCTGTTTGGGGCACGTGAGCAGCAGGATCTCTGGGCGGTACTGCAACCGTGTTCAGCTTTGAGGAGCCGCCAGCCTTCTCCCACAGCCGCAGGGCTGGCCGGAGGCTCAGCAGCACACGGAGGTCCCTGACTCTCCTGCCGTCATGACTTGACACCAGAAAGCTGTTCTCAGGGCACACCAGCAACGCGGCTGTGGAGCTTCTTACAAAGGTCCAAACACAGCTGGGAGCGATGGCCTCCACCAGGAGTCAGCCTTGAACGCACTGGAGGAGAATCATCTGGAAGCCCTTAAGCCTGGGCAGCCGGGCCAACACAGCGGTAACCTTCGGCCGCGCCTTCTCTGCTGCCCAGGCGGCTCTGCCAATGAGGACGCGGGGCGGAGGGCGGCCCACGCAGGTTCAGACCGTGAACATCGTGTCCCGTGGGCTGTACCCCGATTACAGGGAGGAGAAAGGGGCGTCCAGCCTAGAGGGGACCCCGGCGGCCGGGGCCTGTGTGTCCTACGCGGCCGTGGCTCTGCCAGCCGTCTAGTCTTCGGTGTTTCTGTACAGGAGTCTACACGGCCGTTTTGCATGAGCCCCATGGGTGAGGTAGTGGCACTCCTCTCCTGCAGCTGGCCCAGGGACCTCATCCTGCAGCTCTCCCGCTCCACCCCTGCCTCTCCTCCTCCACTGGGGAGGGGCCTAGGCAGCCTCTAAGAGAAGTCATGGCCTGCACCCTGTTCACGGGAGGACCGGCCAGCCCAGGCCCCGCGGCTTCAGAAACGTTACAGCGCCCTTCAGAGCCTCTGTCCTGTCCCGTCTACAAGAAGCTCAGCAGAGCTGACCCCAGGGAGAGCGCGGGCCGCACCTGCCCTCAGGGCCTGGGGCCTCCCCGGCTCCTGGATCTCAGTGTCCCTCCCTCTGACCACCTCTCTGATACCCTGTGGTCCCGCTCACCTGACTGGCTGGCAGCGGTGAGGTTTTGGTGCAGCAGCACATTCTCTATACAGCAGCCGACGTTCACACTGGCTGTCCTGGGGAGCCGCAGCACGCTGACCACGTCGTACAGGCCCCGTGAGTTCAAGGAGACCGAGTCGTTCTGCAGGGCTCCGTCCAGCAGGCTGTTGTCGGTCTTGTTGATCCAGTACACATTGGGCCTGGGGTAGCCATCCTTTGATGTGCACGTGAAGGTGAGCTCCTCGTCTGGGGAGGGGTCTTTGGGGGTGCTGACGATCGGCATGCTGTAGTTGGCTGCAGGGGAGGGAAGCGGGTGGTGAGGGAGGCCAGGGTTCTGCAGGTCGAGAAACGGGGTACACGTGCCCAGGTTTGGGAGGAGGCAGCTGCTGGGCCCCTCCCTGGGGAGAGTACTATGGTCTGAGCAGTGGGCACAGGCCTGTGCAATCAGAGCTGTCCCTCAGCTGCCCCAAGAGGGGGCGCCACCGAGCCAGAGGGCAGTGGTGGGCGCTGGGCCTGCCCATGCCCCCTCTCCTGAGTCTCATCTTCAGTGAGGACTGGCCCGGCCCTCTCTCTGCTGACCTGCACCCTGAGCTCCTCGGCTGCCTTTAAGTTTTCCTAAATTCTGAATTCATCTGGTGCTTTATACTGCTGTCTTCTAATTCGTTTTTCTTTTCCTGATACTGGGTATCAAACCCAGGAGCATTCTACCACTAAGCTAATCCCTCAGCCCTTTTATTATTAGTAATTGCTATTATATTATTATTGTTATTGTTGTTTTGTTTGGAGGCAGTGTCTCACTAAGTTGATGAGTCTCCTTATGTTGCCGAGGCTGGTCTCAAACCTGTGATCTTCCTGTCTCCGTCCCACTAAGTGATGGGATCACAGGCCATGTGCTACCAGGCCTGGCCTTAATTAATTAGTTTAATCTCGTTTGAGTTGAGTTGAAGCGTTCAAGGCATAGACAGCCAGGTCGGGGGTTCTGGGAAAGCAGGCAGAAGGGTTGTTCCCTGCTCAGCCTCAGGGGACAGAGAGGGCTTTCTTCACTGGAGGATGCGGGCTGGGAAGTAGTTCTCTTGACCCAAGACGGGATGAAAGCAGGCCTCTCTGCTTGGACGGTCATACCTGCCACATGCAGCTTGACCACCACTTCCAGAATATTCCCCAGCTCTAAGGACTCCCTGAACACCAGGCAGTGGAACTTCTGCTCGTCCTGGGGGGTGACGTTGTGCAGGTGCAGGGAGAAGTCCCCCGCCTCCATGCTGGCCAGCGACAGGCGGGCCCGGTTCTTGTACTGGTTGTCCTGGTGGCCAATGGAGCTGTTCCCTGGGATGTAGTACGTCACCACGGTCTTGGACTCGGTGAGTTGCCAGTACACGAACAGGTCGTTGAGGTCAAAGCTGCTGCTCTCGGGGTAAATGCAGCTGAGCTCCACGTCGCTGCCCACCATCGCGCTAACTTCTTTCTCCTGAGTCTCTGCAACGATTCAGAAAGGCACAATGGCTAGCTGGCTGGCTGGCTTTATTTACTGCGCTGGGGTTGAACGCTGGGGCAATTCTACTTCTCAACTAAACCCACAGCCCTTTTTTCTTTTTTTGTGGTGCTGGAGATTGAATCCAAGGCAAGGGCATTCTATCTTCAAGCTGCACCCCCCAGCCCTGTTTTTTATTCTTCGTTTTGAAACAGGGTCTCACTAAATTGTGGAGAGCCTCACTAAGCTGAGGCTGGCCACAGGCCTTTCAGGTACCGGGAGTATGAGCACGCGCCACCACGCCTGGCTCCCCACAGCCCGTTTTGTTTTGAAACAGGCTCTCACTAAGTTGCCAAAAGTCTCACTGAATTGCTGAGGCTGGGCTCAGACCTGCGGTCCTCCTGTCTCGGCCTGCCAATGCTGGGATTACCGGCATGCGCTGCCGCGCCTGGCTCCGTGGTGGGATTTGTTTCCTGAGGGATTCCTAGCCCACAAAGTCCTGACTTTGTGGAGGAGGGCGCCCGACGGCTCGGGTGCTCAAGGGGAATGCTGCCCACGGCCCTGGCTCTGCCGATACGCTGCCAACGCCGAACCAAACCGCGACCAGGGAGGGCAGGTGGAGCCGGGCCACTCTGAACCATTTTTGCTACTTCTTGGGTGCTGAGACCAATTAGTGCAAAATAAAAATTGTAAAGGAAAATTATTCCTCCGTAGCACCCTCTTGTCAAAAGAGGCCGCGTCCGTATGCAGTGGCTTAGCCTTCTGCAGGGCACTCTGCTGCCCAGAGGGGAGCGCGTGCGCCTCGCCCCAGCTTCCCATCCTCGCCCCAGCTTCCCATCGCAGCGCTGCGTCCCTGGCTCATCATGACCCAGTGGCTTTTGGGGTTTAATGGCTAACTGGGACAGAGACCGGGGTAGACAGGAAGCCCAGACTCGGAGGACTACAGCCGCCGACGTTGCTCAACTTCATTCAAGTGTGAAATTAAAGAAGAACTAGCGAGTCTGGGGAAGGACCGTCCTCTGTGGCCTTCGGTCTGCACGGGAGCTTAGGCGCAGGGGCAGGAAGGGCGAGGCAGGATGCGCCGAATACCCTGCATCTGTGGTCCTCGCAGCTTGGCAGCCAAGGGGTTGGATGCTCCTCTCTGGCTGGGTAAAGCACCCCAGGGTTATGCATTCCCCAGACTTACCAGCTTGCAGGCCCCCGACCAGCAGGAAGAGCAGAGTGAAACTGGAAAGAAACAACCAGAAAGCAAGTGAGTGGCCAGCTGCTTCTTCCAGAAGGAGCAAACGGCCCCCGCCCCCGCCCGGAGAGGAGGGGCCAGCCCCCCCCCCCACTGCATGCCCCAGGGCTCCAGCCCTCAAACAACAGCAATAGCATGCTGAGAGAGGGGCAGCCTCTGCGGCGCCCTTGCTGGGGTGGACTCTGGGCGCAGGGAGCAGGGGTTCCTGGGACATGCTGAGGGACAGCAGCAGGGCGGCGTAGGTAGGGAGGGTCATTCTGAAAGCAACCGGGTGGGGGCTCCGGGTTTCAGAGCCCCACTCCCAGCTCCTCCTCCCTCTGCCTGCCTCCTCCTGTGGGGCCTCCAGGATGCCTCCCAGGGGCCAGGGGCCCTTCTTGTTCTACACCTGCCCCTTCACAGACCCCGAAACATTTTGGGGCTGACTGCCCTCGAGGTAGAAGCCCCAGAAACAGGGCCTGCGTGGCTCTCTCTTCTCATGCCCCTGCACCTCCAATGTCTGGGAGAACTTCACCCTCCTCCCCAGAGCCACTATCTGTGGGACCGGGACCACCCAGGGAGCCTCGGGACCCCTGCCCCACCCCCAGCAGCAGGCGCTAGGTCTGGTGTCCCAGGGCCAGAGGCCCCACCCACCCACCAAGCTGGCTGCTGCCCATCGTGCTGGAGTCCGCAGGCTGCCCCTGGCCTCTCCTGCCCTCCCTGGTAGGGCCCCCCTAGCCTGCAGGGGTAGAGGTGATGACCTCTTGCCGAGCCCCCAGCCTCCACCTCCCTGGCCATCTCCCACAGAGCCAGACCACCCTTCTAACCTGGGAGGCCGCAAGAGTCCCTCTCTGCCCCCCTCATCTCTCATCCACGGCACCTTATACAATACTGGGGGCTCCCACAGTCTCCCTGAATGCCGGCACCTCCTCAGGGCCGCTGGGCGCACAGCGGGGCTCTAGCAGGGCAACCAGCACGCCCCCTGGGTATGCCTGCCCAGTGCCTCTCGGGCTTCTCCTGGGTGGGGGGTGGCATTATCCACCTCCCCACAGCCACCCCGACCCCAGCCCACTAAGTCCAGGCGGCACCGGGCACAGATGGGTGTGGGTGGCCCTGGGCTTCACAGAGGCAGCTGCCAAGGCTCTGCCTGGGGAGGAGGCAGACTCCCCCGTCGGTCAGTTCTCCAAGGGGGACGCAGGTTGCCCACCCTGCGGGCCCAAGGGGTAACCCCCCAGCCCGCCTCCCCCAGGGGATGTGCTGGCCCGGGAAGGGATGGCGGTGTGAGGGGGCCTGTGGCCCAGACAGGAGCCCGCTGGCCTCTGAGGTCGGCGCGCTCACGCCCTCCCACCTTCTGGGAAATCAGCTGGGTCGGGGAGGAGGGCGCCGCGTGTGTGCCCCTGCAGCCGCTTCCAGCCTTGCCCTCTCCCTTCCCCGCGGGACCGGCCCGCGCCCTCGCCCACCCAGGCTGCGGTCCGGTCGGGGGTGCCCGCGTCCAGGTGAGCGCAGGGCTGGGTCAGCCGGGTCGCGCAGCCGCCATCGGGGCTGGGCGGGACCCAAGGAGGGGCTGGGCGTCCGGCTCACCTTAACAGCATAGTGGCCGGACCTGCAGCTCCTCCGACGCCCGGGCCCCAGGGCCTGGGGCCGTCGGGCGGACGCTGAGATCGGCCGCGCTCTTAGGGCGCCTGGGAGGCTCTGGGCGCTGCTCGCCTGGCCGGGTCCGCCCCACACCCGAGACCGCCCCCAGGGCGGAGGCGGGGCCGCGGGCGGAAGGTCCTCGCTGGCTCCGGAGAAGTTCAGCCCTGTCAGGCAAGTGTGCAGTCCACTGGTGCGGGCAGGCTGCAGGTGCCCCGGAGGGCCGCCACCTCGGGGGACCCCGGGACACAGAGCTGTCCCCCAGTGCTGCCCAGGCTGACCCCGCCCCGACCGCGGTGCCCTGGCCCAGTGCCCGGGCCCTGCCTTCCCCAGGAGGCTGCGGCCAAGCCAGGGGCCAGGTCCCTAGTAGGGGAACTGTGACACAGGAGAGGGTAGGAATGAGTGGCTTAGGAGGGCGAGAAGGCAGGCCCAGCCCCGCCCTCCTCCGCCCAGATCAGCTCACCAGGCCGGGATTCCGCCCCCTGGCAGAGCATATTTGCATAGGAAAGGTTCTGAGAAGCCCTCAGCCTGGAATTGGGTTTTCTGCTCCAAAGCTGGGCAGACCCCGAGGCTGGGCTGAGCCCTTAGCCACCTGCTCCCCTCCCCTGGCTTCGGCCTGGAGGCCTCCCTTTGCTCACTCAGTGCCCCGCCAGGCAGGCAGGTGGGCAGGTGAGTGGGTGGGGCCAGGAGGGGCAGATTCCCTCACTGCCGAGGCTACTGGGAGAGCAGCTGGCAGCCCCTGCACCCCAGTTCAGATCTGGGATCCCCAGGAAGCAGCCAGGAGGGGTGTGTCCTCCGCTGTCCAGCCCTGCCCAGCAGGGCCTGCATCCCAGGCTGGCAGGAGGAGGGGCAGCCTCCAGAGAGGCAGAAGGCTGGGGGTGTGGGTGGCCTCCCTGCCCAGCCGGGGGTTGCATGCCATTCATTCAATAAAGGTCCGGTGAGCACTGACCAGCAAGGGCAGCAGGGAAACAAAAAAGTGACCAAGTCTTTTTCCTGGACATGAACATCCCCACATTCCGGCCCAGCACCCAAGAAAGATTAAGAGGGGGAAGGGGAGGTTGCCACCGAAGCTCCTTTGTAGAAGGGGGTGGGACAGGGCCACGCAGTCCCAAGCCCCCAGGCCTGACGAGGGCAGCACCGGGGCAGGAGCCTGCCCAAGCCTGTGCAGTGAGGCGTAGATGTCTGTGCCGGGCAGGAGCAGCATCAGGAGGGTAAAGTGGGGCCGGGCAGAGGGTGCGGGCACCAACTAACTCAAAAGGGGCTGCCCCAGGACGCGTCTGTCCCAGGAGCCCAGGAGCCCGGGACCTTGCTCCGCACCGCTTGAATGCACATGGCGGGGACCTTTTTCAGGGCAGAGGCTCACACTCACACCCAGCGTGGCCAGAGCGGGACATGATGGTGGCCTGGCTTCCTCTCCCTCCAGAGTTGGCAGCAGCTGGCAGAGACAGGATCTGGAGGAACCAGCCCAGCATCCCTCAGGAGAGCAGGGCAGGTGGCTAGGCAGGGCCACCTCTGGAGCCTCCTCTGCCTGGGCAGCCTCTAGCTCCAAGGACTCCACTGAGTGAGGCTCTCTTTGATTGGACCGGCCCTGGAGGGGTGCCCATCTCTGGGCCTATCACTGAGGCCCAGAGGCCCAAGCCACACGGATTGGTTGTTGCCTGGGTGGTGTCTCCACCCCTGGCTCTCGCTCCCCTGGGTCTTTGCTGCCAGGCCAGAGAACCACGCTGTCCTGGGCAGTGGTGGAAGGGGACAGGGCCACAGCACTGCTTCCTGCCAGCCCCCAGAGATCCCAGGAAGCCACGTGCTGCTGCTGGGGCCTCTCAGGAGTAGAGGCCTGGCAGAGGGCCTTGGGCACAGAAGCGCAGTGGTGCTGAACACAGCTGGGATAGAAGGGGACTTTGGGTGGGACTGGGGCAACTGTGGGGGAGGGCGCCATGGAGGAGGGGGGCACCAGGACCAGGGACAATGGGGAGCAGGTGGGGGTTCAACCCCCTCTCTGACCAGGGAACTGTCTGCCACCAGGCAAGTGACGTAGCCCCTCTGTGCCTGCCTTTCCTCCCTGCGGGGTGGGGGTAGCTACACCACGCCTTCCCTGAGCAGTGGTAGATGACACGTGTAGGTGTGTGGCGCTTTGACATCACAGGCGTGGGCTGTTGCACGGAGCCCGGTCCCTGTCCCGGGAGCCAGTCTTTCCTCTCGGGGCATGTTCATTCTCTGCATCTGCTATAACTAATCGCCACGCACTTGGTGGCTTAAAACCAAGAGCGTTTCTCTCACAGTCCCGGGGCTGGAAGTCTGAAACGGCGTCTTCAAGGGCAGGCCGAGGGCGACTGGCCTCTCCCTCCTAGGTGCTCTGGGGCCCTTGGCGAGGCCTGTCTCTCCTGCCTCTGCTGTGGTCACAGGCCAGCCCGTGTCCGTGGCCAGGCCTCCCTCTGCCTGGCCTCCTAGGACGACTGTCATCACACGTGGGGCCCGCCCGGACAATCCAGGAGTGCCGGCCATCTCTGTGCCGTGGCCTCAGTGGGGTGCTTTCTGCCGCGTTGGGGAGCATCCTCTGGCTCCAGGATTAAGTGGTGGGCATCTCTTGGGGATCGTTATTTAGCTGCCCACAGGAAATCATGAGGGGGCTGTGCATGGGATTAAAATACTTAGCAGAAGAATCTCCAGGTGTGGACAGTTGTGAGCGTGGACAGAAAGTGCGGACCATGTTCTGAGACCCTGCTCATGAGCATGTTTGTGGTGTGCTCTGGTCCCTGCCCTCAAGCTGATAGGAAATGGGTGGAGTTTGCACTGAACCTGATCAGGTCGGATAGAAGAAATAGATTTTAGGTAGAAATGAGACAGATTGGAGCAGGTGTGGCGGCGCATGCTTGTAATCCCAGTACTTGGAAGGCTGATACGGGAGGATCGCACAGGTCAAAGCCAGCCTCAGCTACTTCGTGAGACCCTTTGCACTGCCCTGGCGCCGCCTCCAGGGGCCCTGAGGCAAGGGTAGATCCGAGGGTCTCTGGGCAGCCCGGGCAGCCTTTGCAGCTCATTGTCCCTCTCCCCCTAGGCCACGGCCACACTCTGGAGATGGCCTGCCTTTCCCTGGGACGTGTATCTTTGCTTTACCTCAATAAACCTCTGCCTTTGTCTCTCACTGGCTTGTGTCAAAATTCTTTTCACCATGGAAGCCAAGAACCCACAGAAGTTATAGTGCTGACCCGTGACCGCCCTGTGACCTCGGTGGGAGCAGCTGGCGGGCCAGCCCTGCCGGGAGCCTTCACTGCCCTGTGGTCAGTGCTGGCTTCAGGCTCAGTCTCCCTCTTCAGCCTCCTCTGGAGGTCATCCCGGAACCCAGAGCCTGGCCTGCCTGACCAGGGTCCTGGGGCAACGGGATGAGTTCCTCTCTGCCTCCCCTTCTGTGTGTCTGTGGCTCTCATTGAAGCTGGGTCTGAGTTGCTGAGGGTGGCCGCCTGCCTATCATTCTGTCTCAGCCTCCTAAGTACTGGGCTTATAGGCATGCACTACTCTACCTGGTATTTTTGGTAGTACGTGTGTGTGTGTGTGTGTGTGTGTGTGTGTGTGTGTGTGTGTGTGGTATGGGGTATGGAACCCAGGGGCATTCTACCTTTCAGCTACACCCCCAGCCCTATTTTTCTTTGAAACAGGGTCTAAGTTGCAGAGGGCCTAAGTTGCGGAGGCTGGCTGTGAACCTGCGATCCTCCTGTCTCAGCCTCCCAAGTACTGGGATTACAAGCGTGCACCACCATGCCCAGCTACTTCACCATATTTTTAAAGATCTTCAATAGGTCCAATTTGAACCCTACTTTTCTTTCACAAAGCATTATATAGACCACTGAAAGCACCAGTGCTCACCCGAGCCCCAAGTTCCAGATGTGAAAGCACCAGTGCTCACCCGAGCCCCAAGTTCCAGATGTGGTCTCCAGGACCACCTGCGTCTGTTTATTATGGGCCTGGGTCTGAGGTGGGGTATCTGGCTAACTGGGAAACTCCTGGCATGCGCCGTGAAGCTGGCTCCGCGGGTGCTCTGGGTGGCTTCAGCCTCACTGGGGCTGCCGAGGGCCACGGAGACTCCTGCTTCGCAAGCCACTTCCTGTAGACCCGGAAAACCAAAAAGTTACCCGCTTTGCAAACGCATCCAGCCTGGATCCTGCGCCATCCACGCAGCCGCTCCTGCTTCGCTTACTAAGTGCGCCATTCTCTAGTGACCACAGTGGGAAGGCCGCGGTTATGCGGCTGTGCTCGGAGCCGTCTGCAGGATGAAGGACACAAGACGCCAGAGCACAACCATCATCACCCATCTATTTCTAACATCCAATTGGAAAACAGAAATGCTTTAGGAAGGACAACGCGCACGGTCACATCGGGACCCTGTCCACGGCAGCAGGATGCCCGCCCCCAGCTCCTGAACACCCCATATCGGGGGAACCAGCAGGAAGTGGGTCTGCAGCACCCCAAGAAACCCAGAGCCAGGAAAGCAAATAAAACAGATCTGCAGAGGAAAACAGACAATACAAGGAAAGTTTTCTTTGTTCTAGGAAAAGTCCTGTTTGTCATGGTATAATGATTCATTCGTAAAGAGGAAGTATGTTCTGAGAAAAATACTTAAAATATTCTCTTAGAGGGAGAAAGCAGTTCTTGACCAGTGTGGTGGGCACCCGGGCGGGCAGCTTCGCTCTCTGTCCCCCTCCAGCCAGCAGGAAGAGTTCCTCTTCAGGGGCCAGGGCCGAATGCCGGCTGTCAAGGAGGGAGGGCACTAGTTAGACCCACGTCTGTGAGCCGAGAGTGAAGGGGCAGGCGTTCTCTTGATTTTGGGGAGGTCTCTAGGCTCAGCACCCTGCTCTCGAATGACCAGCGAGTTTGCGAAACAAGAGGGCCCTGCGCCTTGGCCCGCCTCGGCAGAGCTGGCCCTGCAGAGCGGGTAGCAGGCAGAGACAGGGGAGGCTGGGCCCCCAAAGGGCAGCTCTTTGGTCCAACGTGGCCTGGCTCCCTTTCAGTGTGAAGAGAGAGGGGAGGCCTGGGGGCCTGAGGGGGAGATGCCAGCCGCCCCAGGCAGGAAGAAAGAGTAGGACTCGGGCAAAGGGCCATCAGGGACAGAGAAAAGGTCAGCCGGCACTCAGGATGTCCGGGGCGCATGGGGCACCGGTGCTGAGCTCAGCCTGGCAGGCAGGGCGGGGGTCGAGGAGAGGACAGGACCTCAGGGAGTGGGGCTTGAAGACAGGGGCCAGGTATCCTTGGCTGCTGTGCCCCGGCCACCAAGCCTCCCTGGCCGCCGTCCCGGGAGTGGCGTGCCGAGGACGGCTGGCAGGACAGGCAGTGGCCTTCAAAGCTTCTGAGAAGCAAGTGGCTTGGGAAAGTGCTTGGCCTCGGCTCCAGCTCAACACAGAGCCTGGGCTGGACTGGGAGGGTGTGGGATGGGGATCCAGCAGGAGCCGGGAGCCACGGAGTGGGTGGAGGCAGAAGTTTCTAGACGCTCACTCTTGGGCGGGCAGGGGAAGACGTGACTTAGCAGCCTCCGAGAATGGCCATGGGCTCAGCACAGCACAGGGCCACGCGCGCGAGGGCAAGGGTGTGTGTGCAGGTGTGTGGGTGTGCAAGGCATGTGTGAGCCTGCAGCAGCGCCCAGTGGGGTGTGCGTATGGGGTGTGCAGGGTGGGGGGCCACAAGGAGCCACAGTCTAGAGGACCAGGGTGCCCGTGTGGGGTCCCGAGGTGAGACCCGGGGGATGCCAGGGCGAGAGTCAGGGCGGCCGGAGTGCAGAGGGCCCAGGGCTGGACATTGTCAGGGTGGCAGGCTGGTCCATCGTGGGCCGCTGAAGGCTGGCCGGGCTCTGCTAGTGTGTCCTTGGGGCCCGTTCCGGGGGGCAGGGTGCTCCTCCCAACCTCAGGACCTACCTCTGCACAGCCGGGATGTTGCTCCACACACGCACGGCGCCCTGTAGGACTCTCCCCTGCACATCCTGGAGGGTCGCGGGCTGCACCTGCAGGAGGGGAGGGTGGGCTGAGGTCAGTGTGGCCCAGACGGCCACCCCCCGACCAGGTCCCCGTGCAGCAGAGTTCCCAGGCTGCCCATGGCCCCCAGGGCTTTGCCTACATGTCACACCTTTTCTCTTAATAATTGCTTATGAGAGAAAGATTATTGTTTTTGTGGTACTAGGGAATGAACCTAGGAGAGTTCTACCACTGAGTTATACCCCCAGTCCAATTTTATTTTTTATTTTGAGTCTTTCTTTTTGCGGTACTGGGGATGGAACCCAGGGGAATTCAACCTCTGAACTACACCCTCAGCCTTATTTTTTATTCTTTATTTTGAAACAGGGTCCCACTGAGTTGTAGAAGGCCTCACTAAGTAGCTGAGGCTGTCTGAAAACCTGGATCCTCCTGTCTCAGCCTCTCGAATGCTGGGATTACAAGCCTGTGCCACCACGCCAGGCTTTGAAACAGTTTTGCTAAATTGCTGAGACTGGCCTTGAACCTGTGATCTTCCATTCTCAGCCTTCCAAGGATTGGAATTATAAGCATGCACTACCATACCCACCTGGTGTATTATCTTATTTATTTGCTTATTTATTTTTATGTAGTCCTGGGGATTGGACCCTCTGAGCTACACCCTCAGCCCTATTTTTATTTTTTATTGAAACAGGGTCTTGATAAGTTGTAAATGGCCTCGCTAAGTTGGTAAGGCTGTCTGTCCTCAAACCTGCGATCCTTCTGTCTCAGCCTCCCAAGTACTGATTACAAATGTGGGCCACCATACCCAGCTCCCTAGAAGATTTTTTTTTTTAAGTACTGGGGATTAAACCCAGGAGCATCTACCTCCGAACTGTACCCCCAGCCCTATTTTTTTTATTCTTTATTTTGAAACAGGGTCTCACTGAGTTGCAAAGGGCCTCACTAGGTAGCTGAGGCTGTCTGCAAACTGCAATCCTCCTGTCTCAGCCTCCCGAATGCTGGGATGACAAGCGTGCCCACCACGCCCGGCTCCTAGAAGGTTTTAAAGCAGCATCCATGGCAAGCGATAGGATTTCACAGAGCTCCGTTTACTTCTCCAGTACGCTCAGGAAGCACATTTGACACAGACACGAAAAACAATGACAGTCCCACCAAATGAGGGAACTCAGAACAACCTCTCATGACAGTCGACTCAAAAATCCTAAACGAATGTTGTCTGCGGTTTAGCAAGACTCTACAGAATGGCGCAAAGCGGCAAGGTGGATTTTTTTTTTTTTTTTACCAATGCAAGGACGCTTCCTCATTGGGAAATAGGCTTATCTATTACATCCTATTCATAGATCTAGAGAGGAAAGTTATATTATCATTTGTACAGATACTGCAAAGAACCTCTGGCGAAATCCAACAGCTACAGTTCATAAGAACGTTTAAAAGACAGGAATCAACGGAAGCCTCCGCCACGTCCTGGGATGCGTCCACGGCAGCCTCAGACCAGCGTCGCGCACCCGGGGCCTGGACACGTACAGATGCCCTGGCGCTGCTGTGACTCCACGCTGCCCAAGGCACTAGCAACTCCACGAGAAAAGGGGGGGCTCCGCGTGTGATGTGAGAGGAACTGGTGCTTTCTGTTGGTCTGATCAGGTACAGAGACGGCCTCATCCAATCTAATGAAAAGCTATGACAATCGGTAAGGCCATCCAGAAAGGTCACGGAGCCAAATAAGTGTAGAAAATGACGGGCACGTGTGTTCAAACGACACCAGTTAGAGGATCAAATGGAAGAGGTCACGCGGCAGGAGGCCCTGGGGGACAGATGTCCAGAGACCTGGACAAGAGCAGGTCTAGTGCTCCAGGGCATAGTCCGGAGGCGGTCAGGACCCAGAAGCTCTGCACCACAGCACTGAGGCCAGGAGCTGCCCGACTGTCTGCCAACAGGTCCTGCCGCCTCCACCCATACAGATCGGAACCGGGCAGACAACAGCAGAACACAACGGATGCAGCCCAGGAGCCGTGTCACCGGGGAGGACTTCCAAGGCAATCAGGAAGGGACAGAAGCCGCGGCCGCAGAGACCTCGGAGTGTCTGCGTTACCTGAAGGACCCAAGGCCCAGGATGCTGGGGAGGAGCAGGCTGGAGGCTCTGACCCAGGGGAGGTGCCCACAAGGGGAACACGAGGCTGGCCAGGGCCGTCCCTCAAGCAGCGGGTGCCAGAGGTCACCAGTGCATTAAAAGCCTCCATTTTTAATTCTTGCCTCCCCCCTTAGCTCTGACCCCCACCCTAATCAGGAGACCCCTGAGGTCCGCTGAGGGCCCAAGAGGGCAGCGTGACCGCTAGGCCCAGGCTCCCCTCCTTGCTGACTGGCCTGGTTTAAAGGCAGTAGCAAGAGTCCCTGCTCCCGGTGGTCGGCAGGCCTCCTGCCCTGTGGTGTCCCCTTTCTGGACCTGTGGTACGATAGCCTTCCTCTGCTTGGACCTTACGCTATCTCCTGTTTCTGCTCACTCACCGTGGATGGTGCTAGAACAGCAGGCCCGAGTCAGCCCTGGACAGAATTGACCACTGAGCCCAAGGGGGCTGCTCTGAGGGTCAGGATTAGATGTGTAGCCAGAAGAGCAAGGCTGCAGGGGGCCTGTGTGAGCGGGTGTGGGCGAGCATGTGTGTGATGTGTGGTGTGTGTGTATTAGCACATATGACTGGTGGTGGGCACTGTTTACATATGCATGTGTGCACGTGTGCTGTGGTAAGTGTACAGTGTGTGCTGTGTGGGTGGGTGTGCACGTGTGTGCACGGTGAGTTTCCACACGTGTGCATGGTGAGTGTGCATGTGCATACATGGTATGTGCGTGCATGGTGAGTCTGTGTGTGCATGGTGAATTACATGTGCGTACATGGTATGTGTGCATGGTAAGTCTGCATGTGTGTGCATGATATGTGTGTGTATGTGCATGGTGAGTGTACATGTGCGTGCATGGTATATGTGTGTGTGAGAGTGTGTGTGGTGAATGCATGTGTGCCTGCCTGGCATGTGTGTATGCATGGTGAGTCTGCATGTCTGTGCATGGTACGTGTGTGTGGTGAGTTTGCACATGTATGCATGGTGTGTGTGTGTGTGTGTGTGTGTGTGTGTGTGTGTGTGCACGCTGCAAGGGCTAGAGGAGGCGGCGAGCCCCATTGGGTCCTGTCCTGAAAGGGCAGGCGTGGCGCGCAGTGGGACCACCCTGGGAGGTCCTGCTCGGGCTGTGGTCTGTGCCTTGGCTGCCCAGCGCCCTCACGGGTCCTTTGCACACAGGGGATGTGGAGGAAACAGGGTATATCTGAGCCTCCGCAAGGGCCCGAGTGTGTCCCTGGGAAGGCCTAGAACCGCACATACCTCAAGGAAGCGGGTTGCGATGGCCTGGTCATCTTCGGTCAGCAGCAGATTGTCCACGAACATCCAGAAAAAGGGCTGCGGGCTGCCGGGCCTGGGCCGCGCGTACTGCAGGAGGCGGTGGAACTGGAACAGGTACCACCCTGGGGGCAGGGCATCTTCAGCGGCAGGAGGGACTCGGCAGACCAGGTGCAGGCGCTGAGGGCCTCCCACCTGCAATCTGCCTTGCCCTCGGAGGCCCAGGTCTCTGGCCAAGGCCACAGGGACACAGGACCTGGGCCTCACCCAGCGAGGCTGCGCTCAGTAGGGCAGAAGCAGCTTCAACGCGGAGGGGGCAGGTGGCAGAGGAGGCTGTGCGGTTAATCCTGTCTTTGGAGAGCCACTGGGTTGGGGATAGGATGCCTGGGGATGGGAGCCAGCCTCAGCCTTTTTTCGAAGTGTCTTACCAGGAGAATGTTCACGGGCTTGGCCCAGGGTGGGCGTTGAGCCATACACGAGGTCAAAGGGGCCCCATTCGTCCACCTGGAAGACAGGAAATGCTGGGGAGCGTCCTCACCTCGATCGAGGACAGGGGGTTGAGAGCCAAGGGTGCCTTTACAGTGGCCACCAGGGAGGCACAATGTGCCCACCCCACTCAGAAACCCAAAGCCAAGTGGGCCCTCCAGGGCAGAGCTGTCCTCAGCCACCAGGGCCCCAGGGCCTCACCAGGATGTCAGGCATCTGAGAAGAACACTTACATTTGAGATTTCTCTGTGCTGCCCATCACCCCTAAAGAGCCTGCACCGGGAGGGTCTACACAGACTCCACTAAGGTGTGTCTATGTCATCTGGGACAGCCACCCCAGAGCTGCAGCCAGCAGCTGGGAGCAGATGGCGGGGGCGGTCAGCCCCGCCTAACATAAACAAGCACACATAACACCCATGGCCAGACGGGGTCACTCGGTGGGTGAGCGGGAAGAAGGCAGGACACCCAGCCACAGCCCTGCCCCGGCACGGACAAGCCCCTTCAACCCCACGCTGCCCCTCGGGGCGACGGGAGGGCCACCGCTTCATCAGCAGTGGCCGCTCTGGGCCTGTGTCATTCTTCTTAAGTAAAAGTTCCCGACATCCAAATACTGAATCCCCGTTTTCTGACAGCTCAGTCCAGAACAGACCTTGCTTCCTGGACCCTCCTGCAGCACTCAACAGCAAGACCAAATCCCAGATCTCATCCTGAGCCCAGTGTGCTGCTGGACCCGGGTGCCGGCTGGGGGCATGGAGGGAGGAAGGGGCAGGGAGGCAGGTGGGCTGGGTCTGAGACTGGCACCCAGACCTGCAGTTACCGGTGGCCCACCCGGAGACGCCCAGCAGCTGGCAGGGCAGTCCGCAGTGCGGCCGGGGTGGAAGTGGGCTCTGCTGTGGTAGGAAGGCTTCGCTTCGCCCCGTGGCTCGGCAGGGCTTGGAAGATGTTTTCAAACCCCTGGCGCTGCTCAGTTCCAAGCCTGGCATCCCCCTCAGGAGGCTGGGCTGGCTCAGCAGCAGGTCATTACTGGCAGGAGAATCTGAACACTTGAATTTCAGATGTTGGCTTGTTGCTCAGCTCTGGCCTGAGGGCAGTGTGGAGCCCCCAGGAAGGTGGCATCCCGCCCCCCCTGCAGGGGCAATGGCAGCCAGCAACCCACTGCTGATCCCTGCCAGGCCAGGGCCCCGGTCAACCTGCTGGCCCTGGGCAGCGGCGCCCAGGCGGCTCCTCCCGCCCCTCCACCGGACCCTGCGCAGTGCCCCAGGAATGTCCCTGGCCCCTGCCCTCAGCGTGGCACCTGCGAGCATGCCCCTACTCACGTCTCTCCGCACCACGTCTGTGACATCCTCCAGCCGCTTCAGTCTTCCCGCCTCGGAACCCGGTTCCAAGAACCCCAGACTTGTGAGCTCTGGAGGGGGCAGAGGGGAGGAGCTCAGAGTGCTACCCTGTGGGGAAGGCACCGCTGGCTGCAGGGGCTCCTGTGTGTAGGGAGCATTTCTCTTTCTCGGGACAGGATTAGGCTGATGTTTTTTGTCTCAGGATAAGCCATAAACAAGCCGACTCCTCTGAGAATTCCTTTGAGGCAGTCGAGCGCTTTGCTGCAAAGCCAGGCATTTCTGGCTGCACGTCACTGCACGTCACTGGTTGGCTCAGGATGCGCGGCACACTCCCGGTCTCATCCCGCTGGGCCCTCCGCTCACCGCAGCGGGAGCTGGCTGTCTCCAGGTCCATGTCCCTCCCATGTGTGACCCCATCACAACTCCCATGCCAGGCACTTGTGACGCTTCCCTTAAGGAAGCAGGTCCACCGCGGGCTTTGCAGGAGGCTGGGAGCACCTCCTGGGAGCACCTGCAGCTCTTCTGTGCCTGCTGGCGGTGCTTCCACGGACACCAGTGGGGGGGGGGGGCACAGAGCTGCGTGCGGGCCAGGACGGCAGGGATGAGTGGGGCAGGTGCAGGTGTGGCGGAGGAGCCCTTTGCATGAGCCCTGTGGCCTGTGTGTCTGCCTCCCTCCCTCGTCCTGCCTCCTGTCCTCCTGGGGGTCCCTACCCAGGCTCCAGCCGCAGCCCTCCTCAGAGGCCTTCCCTCTGCTTCCTGACACACCGCTGAGTGGTTTCTCTGGCTGTCCACACCTCCCAGGGCCCAGGGGCTCTTCAGAGCAGGAGACTCGCTGAGAAGGCGCCAGGCTCGTTCCTTTTTGCCCCCGCACACTCATGTACTTGACCGGCTGCATTCTTCGGGACACCCTGGGTCCGGCCACCCGTTCCCCTGGAATGTCACTGTGCTCACCTGGCCTGATGTCTCCGAAAAGGCAGAGCACCTGCAGCGGCTCTCTTTTCCACACGGGCACGGTTTCGTACATCTCCAGGGCGTCCTCCTGTTAAACACAGCCCAAGAGTGCACCTCGGCCACTTGGTTACAGAGCCTGGCTTAAGTTGGAATTCCTCCCAGGACCACAGTCTTTCCCTCAGGGGAACAGACGTGGGGACGTGTGCCTGCCGCAGCCCAAGCTTGCTGGCCTTGGGACCCGCACTGCCCCTTCCCCAGAATGGCCCCTCTCTCTGCTGCTCCCAGGCCTTGGCCCCCACCCACCTTCTCTACAAAGGGAGGGCAGGGGCAAGGGGTTCCCTTACTGAAAAGCAGGGTAACAGGACCCCAGAGGGAGACACTGCTGGAACTCTTGGGTTCCAAGACTTAGAGGCCAGAGAGTGACTGCTTAGCACTGGGACCTGGATCTGCAAAGCCCTGGCTGCCTTTGTGGGCTGGAATGTCTGAGGCTGGGGCAGAGGGGTTCCCCAGGCCAGGGACCCGCAGGACCCGCTGCCAGCTCTCCACCGCCAGTGATCCGCGGGGCCAGGAGCCTGCACAGAGGGCCACACCAGGGACAAGGACACGAGGTCTGCAACACACCTAAAGGTCCCCAAGAGGGCTCTGAAAAGGCATGTCTTGGTTTTCTGAAAAGCGCATAAAGACTCCTGTCAAAGGAGTCTTTAGTGACCGAGCCAAGGCACATCTACCCAGTGCTGTCCAGGGAGCAGCCGGTGTGTGCAGGCCAAGGCCAGCATGGCCCTGGAGGTGAGCCCTTCGGGGAAGGGTCCCAGATGGAGCTGGGGGCAGGTGGCCGCAGCTCCACACGCTGCCTCCCACGAGCACCTGCCCCGTAGCCCCTCTGCCACCTGCCGCCTCGGTCAGACTGCACCTGGCCGGGCAAGCACAATCCATGCTGCCCAGCCCTGATGAGTGTGAACGGAGGGCTGAGCACAGCCTAAAGTTCTGCTGCTCATCCTACTGAGCATGTCCACACCGTTGGCGGGAGTTCCTGGGGGCTGCAAAGCAAATTAAAAACTGGAGGCGTAGGACCACAGAGGTACACTCTCCTATATGTAGTTGAGCGGCTGGACTCTGAATTCAGGGCCCCAGCAGGGCCAGCTCCCGCTCAAGCTTCTAGGATCGGTCCATTGCGGTCCATCCAGTGCCTGGGCTGCGGCACCCTTGGTGCACCTGGGCCTGTGGGCACGCTGCGCCAAGACATCACTCTGTGTCCACGCCGCCTCTTCCCAGGTCTCTCGGTGCCCTGTCTCCCTTGCCTTTTTAAGGATGCCGGCTATTTCATTTAAGACCTGCCTAAATCCAGGGCGATCTCATTCTGAGACCCTTAACTAAATAACATCTGACCTGGGTGTGGCAGAGCATCATTATAATCTCAGTACATGGGAGGCGGAGACAGGAGGATTGTAGGTTGGAGACCAGCCTCAGCAACTTATCTAGAATAATATCTGTAAAAAACCTGCTGGCAAATAAGGTCCCACTCTTAGGGACCCGTTTAGGCTTTGGACACGTCTTTTGTGGGGCACAGTTCTGCCCACTGGGCTGCAATGGGCTCACATTCCCACCGGGCTCGGCGGCTCTGGTGTTGGCCTTGAGAAGTCCAGGCTCTGGGCCGAGAGCTTCCGTGTGGCCAAGTGTCGGTGCCCGCGTGGGGGGCTCAGAGCCTTCGCCCTCTCCTGAGCTCCCCTCCTACCAGTACTAAGTAGCTCGTTCCCACTTTGAAGAAACTAGATTACCACATTAATTTTTGGGGAATAGACCTGTCTCCGGACATCAGTCTTCAAAGGAAACAGCTTGTAAAGGTCTTGGCTCTGACGGTGGTGGAGCAAAGGGGCGCCTGGCGACCCCGGCCGGGCGGCCCCGAGCACTCACCGCCTCGCGGTCGTGGAAGGCCTTCAGCTGGCTGCGCCACTTCCTCCGCCGCCGCAGCAGCCCGCTGCGCGCGAAGGGCAGGCACAGGAAGCACACCCAGCTGCTCATGGCGTGCACTCTCGCCGAGGTCCCGGGGCCCGCCAGGGTGTCCACACACTCCAGGCAGTAGCATCTAGAACCAACAGAAGACCACAGTGCCGGCGACCTCGGCGGGCCGGGAGGCGGCCTGCGCTGGCTTTGGAGGGAGCGATCCTAGGAGTCCCTAGAGGCTCATCTGAGAGGCTCATCTGAGAGGATGAACTGCCCGGCTGAGCCTTGTGAGGGAGGCCCGGCTACTGGCCCGGAGGGGGACCCGCCCCCTCGGGGACTCAGAGCACGGAAGATCGCGAGGTAGGCACAGAGGGAGTGCAGATCTCAAAGAACCCGTGAGGTCCTCTGTCTTCTCAGAGCCTGCAAAACAGTTCAAAGACTCGAGGCAAGACCGTATGCAGGAGCCGGCAGCTGAAACTGGGGCGAGGCTGGGAGTGCAGGGCCACCCAGGGCCCAGGGCAGGGGCCATGAGTCCCTAGTCTTATTTTTGTGTGTGTGGTGCTGGCAGTTGAACCCAGGGGCGTTCTACCTCCAAGCTACACCCCCGGCCCTATTTTATTCTTTATTTGGAAACAGGGTCTTGCTAAGTTGCTGAGCGCCTCACTAAGTTGCTGCGGCTGGCTGTGAACCTGTGGTCCTCCTGTCTCAGCCTCCCAGGGGCTGAGATAACAGGCGTCCGCTGCCATGCCAGCTAGGTTCAAATCTTTTGACAATCACTTTCCACATGCCTCGCTCCCTGCCAAGGGGAGTGTCTGCGCTGGACATGCAGAGGTCGGGAAGGTCGCCATTTCGGGGAGCCCCGAGGGTAGCTGAGAGCAGGCCTCTCCAGAGCTCCGTCCCCCACCCAGCCTCACCTGGTGCAGTCGGGGCTCTCGCAAATGAGCAGTGTCTCCCCAGAGCAGCAGATGGAGCAGCAGGACTGGTACCCGTCGTCATCGTATAGAAAGAGGGCCTCCAGGAGCTTGTCCTAGGCAGGAGCTGGGGCTTCAGCCCAGGGGCATTCTACTGCTGTTATCCCCAGCCCTTTTTATTCGGGACAGTCTCACTAAGTTGCTGAGGCTGGCCTTCAATCTGCAGTACTCTCATCTCGGCCTCCTGACTACTAGGATTACAGGCGTGCACCACCGCGCTTGACTTCAGGTCTCTTGTTTTTTCCTATCCACCATCTCTGAGGCCAGAGTAGAGCCCCAGCCAACCCTCTGCTTACCTTGCAGGGGGCACAGATTCCTCCCTCAAAGAGGGGGTGCTGCGTGTGCACCTGGAGGCTCCCACAGCAGAGGCAGATGTCTAGAGAGAGCACCAGAGCGTCAGACACTTACTCTCAAACACGAGAGAGGGAGTGGAGTTGGCAAAAGGACTCTGAGACCTGTTCACGGAAAACCGGGAAACGCCGAGAGGAACAAAGGTCTAAGTGGAAAGGTGCCCCGTGATCGGGGACCGGAAGCCGCCATGTGAAGACAGCAAGACTCCCCAGGCAAATGAGCAGGCCCCTCAAAGCCCCAGCTGGCTTTGTTGCAGGAATCGACACGCCGATCCTAAAATTTCTACGGAAAGGCAAGGAATCCAGAATAGAACAATCTATAGGGGGAAGACAGACAGACAGACAGACAGACACATACACATATACACTGGTAATGTCTAGGGTTGAAATAAAGGAGGGATTTGGAATGCCTGTCAGTGGGCATGGACTTTCTTTTGGAGGTAAAAAAAAAAATGCTCAAAATCATATTGTGGTGATGGTTGCCTGACTCTATTCTGTAAATAGGCCCAAAATATAACAAAACAAAAACATTCAAGTGCCCACCCTCTGTGAAGCTGCAGGGGCCGGGGGTGGGTGGAGGGGAGGCCCCAGGCGCCGGTGCCGTCCACTGCCTTCTTCCGGGGTGGCTGTCGGGCCTTTCTGGGGCCGGCACACTCCTCCTGCCCAGCCACGGGCTGCGTGCGAGCCTGCAGCGGGCCACCTCTGACCCTGGCAGCTAACCGACGCCTACCCCTCCTTCACCCCCTTAACAGTAAACGTGTTCTCATCTGTTACTGATGGAAGAGGACCTGGCACCTGTGGATCTAAATAAGTACTGACTCAAGAGTGACTTAAAAGTGAATTGTGTCCCTTCTGATAAACACCCCAGCCTGACCCTGGAAAGCGAATTCTTTTGTGTGTGTGTGGGGGGGGGGGTACTGGAGTTCCTGGAAACCCTTCTATCTATGGGCTACATTCCCAGACCTATTTTTATATTTTTTATTTGGAAACAGGTCTCTTAAGCCAGCCTGGCTGGCTTCCAACCTGTGCGATCCTCCTGTCTCCGCCTCCGAAGCTCGGGTATTACAAGGGTGCGCCACCACGCCCGGCATGGAAAGTGAATTCTTACACTTGATTCCTTTGGGGAGAATCCAGGGCTTGTTGCTGAATGATTAAGCTCACTGGTTTCTCCAATTTGCTAGCAAATCAATACATTTCTTTTTTCCTTCTTCCCAAAGGCTTGTCTCAATTATTTGATTCAAATCGGGATGATTCAAATTCAATTGATGGCAAATTGGGGCGGGCACGGACTCTGACGAGCTCACCTTCTATGTCCCGCTGGTTCACCGTGACCTCGTGTGCCATCAGCTCTGTAAAAGGAGGTAAGAGGGACCCCTTTTCCTTCTGTCTCTTGGTTTCAACGTGGCCTTGACACCCCAACCCCCTCCAGGGCGTGGAACATCCCAGCCCGCCCTGCTGGGTGTCTGAGGACATCCATGTTCCAGGCAATGCCCGGGCCCGGGCTCGGGTCAGGAGCAGCCCTCACCTCTGCCCAGCCGGGGTGAGGGGGGAGATGACAGCTCACTGGAGCCCACCAGGATCACGTCCATGCTGTGCTCAGCCTCCAGGTCCAGGGCTGGGGAGCCGCCACAGGGAGGACACAGAGGGTCACGGGTCATGCACATACAAGGAGAAAGCTGCCAGCCTGCGCCTCTGCGGGGCCCCACAAGGAAGGGCCAAGACCAGACCCTGCCCCGCGCCCACAGGTGCCAGCCACCCACCGCTTCAAGGTGAGGGGCAGGAAGAAGGGCAATGCGCCCTGGTACCCTCGCCCATCCAGCCCTGCAGAGCGGCCAGGTGGAGGGGCCGGCAGCTCCTCACCAGGGAGGCTGGCCCGAGGCCTGCCTTCTTCTGCACCCAGCCCTGGACCCCTGAGGGGCCCCGTGCCCCTGGGGACGGCCTCCTGACTTGGCCCTCCAAGGCCAGGCCAAGGTGGGAAGGGAAAGGGCCTCACCGGTCTCACAGGTCGACCACTGCTCCCCGTCCAGTGGGCTGGCGGGGTTGGGGTGGACGCTGATCCGGGTCTCCAGGCTCCCAGAAGGGGAGAGGGCCATGGGGACGTGGGACAGCGCCTCCAGGGGTCACAGGGGCTGACCAGGACTGGGCCTCAGGGGTGTGGGGGCTAGGAAGCACTGAGCCGTGTGGAGGAGGCGCAGTGAGGGAGTGTGTGGAGGAGGGGAAGGTGCCCCTCCAGGGGGCAGGTGGAGAGCTCTGTGAGGGGGAGGGGTCCTGAGGCAGGGCGGGGCGCTGGGCGGCTTAGGAGGTGCGTGGGAGGGGTTCCCGCCAGGGGGCGGGGGCGGGCGCCCGGGGCGGGGCTTAGGGAGCTCTGGGACAAGGTTCAGGGCTGGGGTGGAGTGGGGTGGAGGAGAGGGCACCAGAGAGGTGCTGGGCCATAGTGTGGGGTGAGGGTGAGGTTGGGGAGTGGGGGCCTCAGGGCGGGTGAAGATGTAGGGCCTGGGGACGGGTGGGGCGTGGGCCTGGAGTGGGGATTAGGAAGCTGGGGCAGCCTTCAGAGTGGGGGATGGCTGTGGGGGACAGGACGAGAGGGAGCTGGGTAGGGTTAGGAGGGGGCCTGGGAGGGGACTGAGGGTCAGGGCCGCAAGGAGGATGGCGTGGGATGGAGCCACAGGTCCTCACACTGGGCCCCGTGGGGAGGGTGACCACAGGTGCAGTATGGCAGCCACTGTGCCTTGAGGCACCTGCAGCCCACCTCACCAGGTGACCAGGCGAGTGCCCTGGGGGCAGTCCCATGGTGGGGCAGTACCCAGGGGGATGCAGAGGGCGCCCCGCCCCGGGGCCTCCTTCCAGCAGCTCTCAGCCCTGTCTAAGCAAGAGGAGAAATAATAGTTGAGGGACATCCTGCAAACAAGTCCTGGAAACTCCCAAGGTCGCCCAAAAGGCAAGGCTGAAGAACCAACGCAGCCCGGAGCCAGCGCAGGCGGAGGCCGGCTGCCTGCACGTGAGGGGGCCCTGGAGGGGTCCTGGGCCAGAAAGGAGACGTTCCCGGGAAACTGAGGAAGGCTGGATGAAACACAGTGATCGTGACAGTGCCATTGAAAAAATAAGACCACTTCCAAATGGTGTCAGGCAGCCAGGGTCCCAGGGCCCACACCACGGCCTGACGTCGCCCCCTCCCGGCTGGAGTGGGGACTGCTGCGCCCTCCCGCCCGGGTGAGAAGTCCTGGGGCATCAGTTGCAGAACAGTCCCCCAGGGTGGGGGGCAAGGGAGACATTGTGGGGCCCCGTGGTAAAGTCTCTGAGAATCCTGCAGTGAGGGCTCTGCCTAACCTGCTCAGTAACCCACCATTTCCCTGAGCCTTCAGGGCATGTCTGTATTATAAGTGCTCTGTATGGAAGTGTGCCTGGGGAAACACCAGCTGTTTTTATTTGGGATTTACGTTTCCATAGTTCAGTATTCAAAAATGGCAAAGTAGAGGCAGGCGTGGTGGGCGCGCTTGTCATCCCAGCATTCGGGAGGCTGAGACCCGAGGATCGCGGTTCGCAGACAGCCTCAGGTACTTAGTGAGGCCCTCTGCAACTCAGTGAGACCCTGTTTCAAAATAAAGAATAAAAAAATAGGGCCGGGGATGTAGCTTGGAGGGAGAATGGCCCTGGATTCCATCCCTACTACACACACACACACAACACAATCCTTTGAGTGTTCACGCTAGCAGGAATATTTCTTGTTCGGTGTGACTTGTGCCAATGATGAGCCAGTTTTCTGGAGACCATCAAGGAACGCCCCTTCTGCTGCCCTTACGTTCTGAAGGGTGCATGTGGCACCGTGCTCTGGGGTGTGTGTGTGTGTGTGTCCGCGTGCGCTTGCGTCCACGCGTGGCCTTCTACCTTGCTCAGTTGCTAAGTCTCGCTAAGCTGGGAAGCTCCTTGAACCTGAGACCCTCCTGTGTCACCTCCCAGGATGGGACCTGAGGCTGTGGGCTCTGCACGCGCTCCCGCTGCCTTTGGCGTTGGTTCCCGGCGTGTGCTCTCTGCTCTGGCTGGGGCAGCACAGCAGCCCTCCCTTGCTCAGTCATCTCCCCAAAGAACACTAGAACAAATCCTGAAAGAGAAAAAAATCTTTTAGCAACTGTATTGACATCGTGTTAGATTTCTATATTAATTTAAAAAACTGGCTTCTTTTTTTTTATACTGAGAATGGAACCAAGGGGCATTCTACTGCTGAGCTATCCCCCAGCCCTCTTTATTTTTTATTTTGAAATAGGATCTTTCTTCCTAAAATTTGCTAAGTTGCTGTTGGCTGTCCTTATGCCTGTGAACCTCCCATTTCAGCCTCCCAAATACTGGGGTTACAGGTTTGTACCACTATACCTGGCTAATAGCTGGCTTTTTAAAATAAATTTTAGCTGGGCATGGTGGCGCACGCTTGTAATCCCAGTTATTGGGAGGCTGAGTGTTTGGGAGGATAACAGGTTCAAAGGCAGCCTCAGCTACTTAGTGAGGTTCTCAGTAACTTAGTGAGATTCTGTTTCCAAATAAAGTATAAAACAGATCTGGGAGTGTAGCCCAGAGGTAGAAAAGCCCCTGGGTTCCACCCCCAGTACCACAAAAAAGATTAAAATTAATTTTAAATATTTTTGTGGTACTGGGAATTGAACCCAGGGGAATTCTACTCAAGATACATCCCCAGCACTATTTTTCATTCTTTATTCCTCCTGTCTCAGCCTCTCGAATGCTGGGATTACAGGTGTGCGTCACCACGCCCAGCTCCTAATTGGCTTTTTAAGAAGTTAAATCCAGCCGGGCGTGATGGCGCACGCTTGTAATCCCCGCACTTGGGAGGCTGAGACAGGAGGATTGTGCAGGTTCAAAGCCAGCCTTGCTAGCTTAATAGACCCTGTTTCCAAATAAAATATAAAACAGGTCTGGGAGTGTAGCTTGAAGGTAGAGAAGGGTTCCATCCCCAGTACCATAAAAAAAAAAAAGAAGTTAAATCCAAGCCAAGCACCGTGGTGCACTCTAGTAATTCTAGTACTTGGGAGGCTGAAACAGGAAGACTACAGGTTGGAAGCCAGCCCCAGCAATTTAGCTAGGCTCCCAGTATCTGAGCAAGATCCTGTTTCCAAATAAAAAAATAAAATAGGACCGGGGTGCAGTTTGGGGGTAGAATGCCCTTGGGCACCTCATACACAGAGTGAAATCCCAGACGTGCTATGTCTTCCCATGTCTTCCTCCCCTTTTCAAGTGTACACTCAGCCTTCTGCAGACGAGCACCTCACTTCGTGGCCACCTGGGAGCCGGGGCAGGAGGATCGCTGAGCCCAGAAATCCCAGACCACTCTGGGCAACAGAGCAGAACCCACCTCAGAACTCAGAATCACAACAGGAACGTGAGTCCTGCGGATGCGTCAGTCTTCAGCTGAGTTATCTGACGTTTCATTGGTACTATGAATATTCTCCCATTATGCTTATTTCTTTTTTTGGGGGGGTTCTTGGGATGGAACCCAGGGGCATTCTATCTCTGAGCTACACCCCCAGTTCTATTTTTTATTCTTTATATTGATTATTTTGTGTGTGTGGTACTGGGGGTGGAACCCAGGGCTTTCTACCTCTGGGCTACACTCCCAGACCTATTTTATCCTTTATTTGGAAACAGGGTCTCACTAAGTTGCTGAGAGCCTCACTAAGTAGCTGAGGCTGGCTTCGAACCTGCGCGATCCTCCTGTCTCAGCCTCCCAAGCGTGGGGATTACAAGTGTGCGCCACCATACCCGGCTTATTCTTTATTTTGAAACAGGGTCTCACTGAGTTGCAAAGGACCTCACTAAGTCTGTCCTCGAACTGAGTCTGACCTCGAACTCCTCCTGTCTCAGCCTCCCGAAAGCTGGGATTACAAGCGTGCACTACCACGCCTGGCTGCCATTATGTTTATTTCTTATCATTGACATAAAATGAATATTAACCCTCAAACCAGCATAGTAAGGAGAGTCAGTGCTGCTGTGCCGGCGCGGCCTGGCACTGGGAAGGCGTTCCTGGCCTCTGACCTGCCTTCGTCCAGGGACGCTTGGTGCTTCCCTTTCTGTCGCCCTCTCCTAACTTTGGGGGCTTCCCTTTCCAGCCCCAGCTGGGTGGTGTGGTCTCCGCAGGGCAGGAGCAGGAGGGGCCTACCGCCCCTATCATCTCTCCCTCCAGCGTGGGGTCCGCCGGCCTGGCGGCTTCTCCCCTGGGAAGACCTGAGGTTAACCCGACGGGGCTTGGGCCCAGCTGAAGGCAGGCGAGGGTCCCCGAGGCCACCCCACACAGCCTCGCGGCTTCAGGCCACCCGAGGGCAGGGGCTGTGCTGGAAACCCCCAGGGCATGGTGGAAAGTCCGGAACTCCACAGGACCCCCAGTGGGGTGACTCCTGCCCAAAGTGCTCTGACCTCAGCCTGTAGCACCTGCAAGGATTTGGGGGCTTTTTAAAAATTAAAATGCAGGCTTTGGTCTTGTTTTGTGGTTTATAATTCCCCTTCAACAGTTGAGGCGTCCTCACCTGGGGAGAGAAGGTCCCCCAGGCTGCAGGGAGGGACAGCGGGAGGGTGCTTAGCCACACGCACTGGGCCCCGACCCCCAGGTGCCTCTCTGTAGGTTCTGGAGTCCACTGGCCCCGGGGTTCCATTGGTGAGCCTGCCTTGTGAGCCCGGCCACACATTGGTAAGAAGACGCAAAGTCCAGGAATGGGTGGGGCTCTCATGTGTGAGCTTGATTTATGATTGACTGTGTGTGTGGTACTGGGGATGGAACCCAGGGGCATTCGACCTCTGAGAGATACCCCAGCCCTATTTTTTATTCTTTATTTTGAAACAGGGTCTCACTGAGTTGCAGATGGCCTCGCTAAGTAGCTGAAGCTGGCTGCGAACCTGTAATCCTTCTGTCTCAGCCTCCAGAATGCTGGGATTACAAGCGTGTGCCACCATGCCCAACTCTTTTAACACTTTTTAATTGTAAATACAGGAGACAGCGGAAAGGCTAGAAAGCAGCGGCCCGCACGGGCTGGGGAGAGGACGTCGCCACAGCCACCACAGCGCCATGGCTGTGGCTCAGGGCCAGGAGGTACGGGACAGCTCCCGGCCCAGCCTCCAGAACCTTCTCCCAGACAGCCATTGGGCTCTCACTTGCGTTTCCTGATCGCTACACACACACACACACGCCCTGACTACCCACTGATGTGCCCCCACTACCCCCACTTGCCAGCATCCAGTCCCCAGGCCAACCCCTGGGCCACCACCCCCTCCCCACCCTGCCTGGTTCCCAGACAGCCCCCAGGCACAGCCCCTCGGGACAGGGCACCCAGGGGCCACACTTGCTCTCCTGATGTCCCCACGCCAGCACGAGGCAGACAGCCCACCACCCTGAGAAACCCCCTCACCACCCTGTGAGGAACCTCTGTCACTGCCTCCTGGCACCTGCGCCCATGCCATGGCGCTGTCCACGAAGCCCAGGTCCTCTCCCTAGCTCACTTTAATGTTTGTTTGTTTGTTTGTTTGTTTATGTTTGCGGTACTGGGATGGAACCCAGGGGCATTCTACCTCCAAGCTACACCCCCAGCCCTATGTTGTATTATTTATTTTGAAACACGGTCTCACTGCACTGCAAAGGGCCTCACTAAGTAGCTGAGGCTGGAACCAAACTGCAATCCTCCTGTCTCAGCCTCCCAAATGCTTTGATGACAAGCGTGCGCCACCACACCAGATCCCTAATTTATTTATTTATTTTTGGTACTGAGGATGGAACCCAGGGGCTTTCTACCTCTGGTCTATACTCCCAGAACTATTTTTATACTTTATTTGGAAACAGGTTCCACTAAGTTGCTGAGAGCCTCACTAAGTAGCTGAGGCTGGCTTCGAACCTGTCAGATCCTCCTGTCTCAGCCTCCCTAGCTCACTTTAAAGATGAGCTGAGGCTCCGAGGAGGAAAGGACTCCCCGGTGTCACAGCTAGCCAGGGCAGACCTCAGGGCTGGGGCCATGCCCAGCACCTAGCCACCAGCACATCAGCATACCCATCTCCTCCATGTGGTGGCCTCCATCTGACTCCAGCTACTGCCCCAGGTCTGGGGCTGGCTGTGGCCTCAACTATTGCTCTGACCACCCCTCCCCCACGTGGGGCCACTCAGCCATGCCAGCATGCGTGGGCAGTCGGGGGGTCAGGAGCACTGTTCTGGCTCAGGCCCTCTGCGGGCGGAGTTGGAGGACAAAGCCCCTGGCTCCCTAACTCCATCCTGGCCACTCTCCTGCCCCGACCAGGGCAGCAGCCTGTGCATCCCTGTGTCCAGAGTCCCCTGTGCAGGGGAGAGGAGGGTAGAGCCGGCTGGCTGCTCAGAGGCTGAGATCTGATCCTACCCAGCGAAGCCCCCGCCCTGATTGGCTCCTGCCCAGCGAAGCTCCTGCCCTGATCGGCTCCTGGGCCAGAGGCCTTTGCTCCTTCCGGGGCAGGTAGTATAATAGGGCTGGCGCCGGCCCACAGGAGCCCTGAGAGTAAAGGTGAGTGGCCCTTCTGCTTGCCTAGTCCACAGGTGTCAGCCCAGGTTCCCACAGGTGTCTGAGGTGCTTCTCAGGCCACAGGGCTCCAGGGCCTGCGCACAGACGTGGCCCTGACACCCAGAGGGCCAGGAGGACCCCCAGGCGGCAGAGCCCTGAGACGGGGAGAGGGGCCGCCAGCTCTGGGGTCCCTGCCTAGCCCGGCGCCCCGGCTCGATGGCCGGCGAGGCCCGGGCCAGCGGGGATGCGGCTCTGCGCCGCCTGCTGAGGCTGCACCGCACCGAGATCGCCGTGGCGGTGGACAGCGCCTTCCCGCTGCTGCATGCGCTGGCTGACCATGGCGTGGTCCCTGAGGACAAGTTCCAGGTGGGCTCTTGGCCCCCACGCACTGCCCACACGCCGCCCACGTGCCAGGGGTGGGCCTCATAACACGCACCCCTCCCAAGACCCCCGCCCCGAGCACCCCGCTGCCCTACCCTTGAGCCCAGGGACCATGGAATGGTCCCCAAGACTAATCCAGGTGGATCATCCCTCCATTCCTCAACACCTGCTCCCCACAAGCCAAAGAGGAGCAGAGGCCCCGCAGCACCCCAGCTGCTCCCAGCCCAGTGGGAGCAGGAGCCCCGCAGGAGCTCACTGCCCCTCACTGCAGGAGACGCTGCGGCTGAAGGAGGAGGAGGGCTGCCCCCAGGCCTTCCACGCCCTCCTGTCCTGGCTGCTGACCCAGGACGCCACCGCCATCCTGGACTTCTGGAGGGTTCTCTTCAAGGACTACAACCTGGAGCGATATGTCCGGCTGCAGCCCGTCCTGGATAGCTTCCCCAAAGGTGGGCCTGCCCTGAGCTGCGTCCTGAGAGGCTGTCCCCTGGCGGGGTGGGGAGGGGGGCGGGGGGGGCTAGGCTCCGTGGAAGATGGAAGGTGGGGTGTTTGCGAAGGGCCCGGGTAACCCCCTGGGACTCTTGGATTTTAAGAGGCAAAGGGCAGAGGCCTTGGCCACCCTGCCCGGGGGGGGGGGGTCCAGTCCTGGACCCCCCCCCCTTCCAGGGAACGGCTCTGAGCTGGGCCCCTGTGCCTGCCCACGGCTTGCAGATGTGGACCTTAGCCAGTCTCGGAAGGGGAGGAAACCCCCAGTTGGCCCCAAGGTCTCAGTGCTGCCTCCCAGGCCCCCCGCCAAGAGGAGGTCCCCAGAGGAGCCTCGAGCCCCGCCTCCAGCAGCCCTGGCCCCGAAGGGCACCTCCAGCCCAGGTACCCAGAGAAGGAGCTGGCTAGGGCCACACGCCTGCCCCTGGGAGCCCCGGGCACTTTGACCACAAACTGGGTGGGGCTGTTAGCCTCTGCTCAGGGGCTGAGTCCGCAGCAGTAAGGAGGTGGGCAGGTCTTCTGTTTACTGCAAGAATCAGGAGCAGGTCAAGTGCAGCAGCCGCTGGCGTGGGGCCAAGCCCACCAGCCTTCCCCCGCAGCCAGGACGGGGGTCAGGCTGCCTCCAGCTCCCATTGCAGGCTCCCAGCTGAAGGCCAAGCCCCCCAGGAAGGCAGAGGGCACCTCGGAGCCACAGCGCCTCCCACTGGGGAACAGTGAGGAGGCTCGGGGTCCAGGGTGGGAGGGGCCACCCTGTCCCCAGAGCACAGGCCAGCTGACGCCACTGACCTCAGCTGCGAGGGACATTCTAGGTCCAGACACCAGCGATCACTGCCACACCACCTGGCTCTGGGACCCTCCCCCAGGAACCCCAGCTCCTCCTGTCCAAGTGCGCCCCCTCCTCCAGAGCCCGGATGGGCGCCCCTGGGGAACTACCGGCCCCTCACTGGACACGGCCTGCCCCTCCCTGCCCCTCAGGCTTCCTGTGCTCCCCAGCAGGCTAGTGCTGCTGCGCCCCTGCACAGCCAGGGCTGTGCTATCGGGGGCTGGTCACTCTACCCCTGTGCTCAGCTCTGCTGGTGCTGCACACGCATGTGTGCACATATAACACGTGTGCATAAAACACATGCATGCAGCATGTGTGCACACAGAGGCAACATGTATGCATGCATCATGCAGGTGTACATGCACTATGTGTGCACACGACACCTGTGTGTATAATGCAACATGTGCTTACACATGCAATACATGCATGTGCGTGTACAGCATGTGGTGTGCACGATGCGGTACATGCCCATTTGCTCGCGGTGCGCACTCGCAGCCCGTCCCCATGTTTACCTGTGGGTGTCTGTCCGCGGTGGGCTGGCTCCCTGCGGCCTGCTGTCTGGAGGGAAAGCTGCAGCCAGGCCCTGTGCCCTCCTGCCTGGCCACCCCTCGGCTGCGGTGTGGAGGAGCTCAGGACTGTCTCTCCCTGACTGATGACCCTGCATGTTCCCTTCTCAGGAATCCAGAGTGTGTCAGCGTCGGTGCAGAGAGCTGTGTCCGTGTCCTCTGGGGATGTCCCAGGAGCCCGCGGGGCCATGGAGGGCATCCTCATTCAGCAGGTGTTCGAGTCAGGTAGACGCCCAGGGTGGGGCGGGCGGCTGTCGGGGGCCAGCCCTGGGGTGGGAGGAGGCCCCTGCCCCTTGGCTCCCTGGTGGCCCCAGGGCAGCCGGCCCCCTGCACTTGGGCCTACTGGCTGGGAGCGGATGGTGGACCACCTGCCAGCCGGCGGCCCAGCTCACGTCCCAGCACGTCACCTCCTCCACGTGGTGAGCCCTGCGGGTCCTGGGTCCCAACCTTGGAAAGCTCTACCTGTGCGCTCCCCTCCCGCATGCCCTCGCTGTGCACCCAAAGGACCCGCAGCGCCCTTGTCCACCTGCCCCAGGGGTCAAAGTTCTGCCCAGTGCCCCTGAGCTGGGTGTCCAGTCCCCTTCACCTCTGCCAGCCCCAGGGAGCAATGGGTGACCTCCCTATAGGGCAGACCAGTTGCCGGCCATAGGGAGCCACCCGGGTCATTGGCCAGGACATGGCAGGCCCTAGTGGCAGAGACACTAGCCACCACAGCCCCTCCACAGCACCTCGTCTGAGCTGGACACCGGCCAGGAGCCAGGGACAGCCAGGATGGGCCTGCAACTTGGGGCCAGCCCTGTCCCAAGGACCCTGCATGAGTGTCCGAGGGCTGGGAGGCAGACTGCCACAGACTTGGTGGCCTGGGCCAGCAGATATTCCTGGGAGGCTGTGGGGCTCTTGCTGCCTCCCAGCCCGTGCCCCTCGCTCCTGGGCGCTGGCCGCGTCTCTCCTCCTCTCCACACAGCAGCCTCCTTGTGTCTCCTCTGGTTATAAGAACACCAGTCATTGGATGCAGGGTCCACCATGACCTCGTCTTAACCAATGACCTCTCCAAAGGCCTATTTCCAAGCAGGGCTCTGCTCAGAGGTTCTGGGTAGACATGATCTGGGGGCACCCTTTGGCTTAGGGGGCACCCTTTGGCTTAGCACTATCTGCAGCAGAGAATCCCTTGTGGCGCCCAGTGTCCCGGCCTCAGAGCGACTGGGTTGGGAGCAGCAGAGCACGCTGTAGGGCCCCCTCCCCCACCATGGCTGCCTGGGGCCTTCAGGAGGGGCAAGCCCAGGACGGCTGGCCTCTCCTCCCAGGGGCCTCCAAGAAGTGCATCCAGGTTGGGGGCGAGTTTTACACTCCCAGCAAGTTTGAAGACTCTGGTGGGAAGAACAAGACCCGCACTGGCGGGAGCCCGAAGCCTCTGGTCCGAACCAAGGGAGCCCAGGGCACTGCCCCCGTAAGCACCTCCAGGATCAATGCGGGGAAGCTGGGCCTCACCCGCACCAGCCAGGAGCTCTGCTGGGTGGCCAGCGCTACCACCGGGAGGCGCCCTCACGGCCAAGCCCCCATTGTGAGCCTCTTCTTCCCCCGCAGGCTGGAGGCGAGCAGAGGGTGGGTCTGCCGGGCAGGCTGGCCACCCTCCCAGCCCTCCCCAGCGAGCCCCAGCTCCACCAGGTAATGCCCCAGCCTTCCCAGGCCAGGCAATCCTTCCCACACCTCCCCTAGTCCTGGACACTTAGTCACTGCAGTGCAGAGGCCGTGGGCTCCTGTCCCAGGGTCCAGCGACTCCGCCCTTCCTCCTCCTGGCCCTTCCCCACCCTTCCTGTCTTCCAGTATCTTTTTTTTTCTAACACAATTATACAATTCTAAATATGTCAGAGACAGCGTCTTCCCAGGCTTCTGAAATTACACTCTTTGATGCAAGCTGTGGCCAGCATCTCTCAGCGGGGGTCATAGGCGGGGCCTGCTGGAGGCGGAGCTCCAGGATCCCCAGGGACATCCAGCTTGTCCTTGGCTCCCAGTGTCACGTCTCGCCTCTGTTGGCCCCAGTCAGACGTCAATGGTTGCAAATTCCAACAGTTGGCACTAGGTGCTCACTGGCCTCAGGCACCCTGGACGACAGCACCTAGTCCTGGCCTGCCCTGAGGGAGTGCCCTGGCTGTCAAAGGTCCCGGGCATGCCCGGCCCAGCCGGCGGGGGCTTCTGGAGGAGCCCCCAGAGTACATGGGCACCCTCCTAGAGGCCCGTGGAGGGTGGAGGCCTTGGGGGAGGGCACAGCAGGTGCTTGAGGCTGATAGGAGACACCAGGGCCCCCACTGCTCATGAGGAGGGGCTGCCAAGGGTGGGGCAGATCCCAGGGGGCCGCCTGGAACCCAGGAGACAAGGGCTCCTTCCCTGCTTCATGTTGGAGACCAGGACAGTGGCAGGCACGGGCCGCAGAGGCCTCGGGGCCTTGGGAGCGCAGGGTGGGCTTCTCAGGAGGCAGCAGCCTCCTCCTGGGGTCTGCATGGGCGCTCTTGCCTGCTCAGAAGAATGAGGACGAATGTGCTGTGTGCCGGGATGGGGGCGAACTCATCTGCTGTGACGGTTGTCCCCGGGCCTTCCACCTGGCCTGCCTGTCCCCGCCACTCCGGGAGATTCCCAGGTAAGCAGCTGGCTCCCGCCACCCGTGCCTGCCATCCCCCAGCGGGAAGACCCCGGAAGGCCACAGGTCCCCACGCGCCACCTGCCTCCTGCCCCACTATGCTGCCCGGCTACCCAGGGCCCCCAAATGCAGCAATGCACAGGGGCTCAGGGCACAGAGCCTGCGTCCAGCTGGCCCTGGGACCCCAAAGTCCTGCTCCCAGGTGGGGCCAGAGGCAGAGCTCCTGCCCCCAGGGGCTGGTAGGAGTCCCTGCTATGATGGGACACCATGTCCTTGCGGAGCCAGAGACCCACCAGAGGCCCAGGCCCCGCCAGCCCCTGATGACCTTGACCAGGTCGGGCTTCCTCTGCATCTGGTTGTCCCAGCTTCAGCCTCCCCTCTGCCCTTGACCAGCCCCCATGCTGGCCGCCACCCCTCTGATGAAATGTGGGTGGTCCGGCTGGGGGGTGACAGGTGGGCACAGGCTCCTATAGGTATTGGGAAACACCCCGAGGGGACACAGAACCCTCTGGCCAGGGCTGCCCCCAGGGGTAACTTCCCCACATCCTGGGCTCTCCTGATGACTGGCCTGTGACCTGGCCAGCTCCCTGCCCGCGAGTCAGTTTCCCTTGTGAAAGGAATGCTGCATGGACGAGCCCCAGCCCCCCTGCCTTGTGTGTCTGGGAGCCTGTGGTCTCTGTCCTGCACGTCTCTGACCAATTGGCCCTTGAGCAGCGGGACCTGGAGGTGCTCACGCTGCCTCCAGGGCAGAAGCCAGCAGGGACCGCCCCGGGCTGAGGAGTCCCGGCCCCTGGAGCCGCCTGCAGATGCCCCGGTACGCTGAGCCCTCCGCCTGCCCCTTCCTATCCCTCTGCCTCTGGAGTCCTTCCTCCTGGCCACTCAAGTGGGCCAGACCTGCCCGACCCCTCAATTGGGCTCTCTGCAGTTAGTGCTTTCTATGAATTCCCTGCATGGTCAAGTGCCCCTGCGCTGTCCCTGGGGCCTGCTCCGCTCCTGTGAGCACTGACAACATTCTCCACAGTGTTTGAAGCGTCCTGTTTCAGCAAAGATGCGGGGGCTGTGTTGAAGCCCTGTTACAGCCCGGGGGTTGCTCTGATGGCCCACGGGCTCTGCGTCCTTAGACGGGGAAGGGCCAAAGGCCTCCCACTGCACTACCCTCGCCCAGTCCTGAGTTCGGGGTCCCTGGGGTCAGGGCTCCCTCCCAGCTCCCAGGCGGTGCTGAGCAGGTGTCCGGGGCCCCTCTGACTGCTGACTCGGGTTCCAGGTCCCCGCGGGTCTGAGGCCTGTGCCACAGGAGGTGAGGGGCCTGCCCAGGGAGCCGCCGGCTGCGGCGGACACCACACTCTCCTTCACACCGCTGCTGGGCCCGTCCTCCACCGCCCCACTCCCTGTGCTGGACCCTGCGGCCCTGCACCCCCTCATGACTGCCGTCCCAGAGGGGCAGCAGGTGAGGACAGGTGGAGGAGTGCAGGTGAGGGAGGGTCATGCCAGGTGGGAGACTGAGGACGGAGGGGAGGCCGGGAGGAGGCCGCTGAGGGACCAGGGCATGAGAACACCGGGAGTTGGGCTGGAGCAGAGGGTGGCCACATCCCCCACTGCGTCCAACCTCCACCCCAGGTGGGGCCTGGGTCTCCACTGCCCACCCTCTGGGGATGAACAGTAAAGGGACAATGGCCAGGAAGTCCAGCTCCCGTCCCTAGCCCCAGCCCTTCTGTCTCCTCTGGGGCTCGGCTCCGGGGTCCCTGGACCAGTCCGGAGTCTGTTCTCTGCGACAATGTGGTGTGTGGTCTCTCCCACAAGCCCGGGCCTCCCCGGGGGCTGCACCTGCCAGTGACCCGAGGCAGGCGGGGGATGCGGAAGGCGCGGGATGGGTTAAGACCTTGCTCCGACGGGCGGCCATGGTCCTGCAGGGCTCGGCGCCCGGCGCGCGGTGCGGAGTGTGTGGAGACGGCTCGGACGCGTTGCGGTGTGCGCACTGTGCAGCAGCTTTCCACTGGCGATGCCACTTCCCCACGGGCGCTGCCCGGCCTGGGTGAGCGGGGTGGCGGGCAGCGGGGGAGGGCCAGGAAGGGAGGCTGGGCACCCCTCTCCAGAAGGCGCCCTGGACCCCACCCAAGCTGTCCACCCCTCCACCAGGACCAGCCCTCGCTGCAAATCCTGCTCTGGAGATCCCGCCTTGGCCCCCCGGGAGGCAGCGCCTGCCCCCAGCCCCAAACACCTGGCCCCCAGGCCGGCCCAGGTCAGTGCCCAGTGCAGGGGGCCCCGGGAACTGGGGTGAGGAGTTTGCAGTACACCACACACTGATGTTGTCTCTTTATTATATATATATATATTTTTTTTTTTTTTAAATAAAATACTTTTTTGTGCCGGGCGTTGTGGCGCACGCTTGTAATCCCCGAGCTTGGGAGGCGGAGACAGGAGGATCGCACATGGTCGAAGCCAGTGCGCGAAGCCAGCCGCACTGGCTTAAGAGAATATAAAAGTATAAAATAGGTCTGGGAGTGTAGCCCGAAGGTAGAAGGGTTTCCAGGAACCCCAGTACCACACAAAAAAAGACATTTTTGGCACTTAAATCTATTTAAAATTTGGAGTGGGGTGTGGTGGCACATACTTGTAATCCTAGCATTCGTGCGGCTGAGACAGGAGTCTCATGGTTCAAAGACAGCCTCAGCTACTTAGTGAGGCCCTTTGCAACTCAGTGAGACCCTGTTTCAAAAATAAAAAGTGTAGTTCGGAGGTAGAATGCTCCTGGGTTCCATGCCCAGTACCACAAACTAAATAAATAAATTAATTAATTAATAAGTTAATTAATTAAAATTACAAATTGGAGCTGGGTGCGGGAGCCTGCAGTGCTCTGCCCGTGGTGATGGAGCAGCACCGGGCAGGCCCCAGCCAGGCGCCAGCTCCCTCCAGGCTCCAGTGGAACTGGAAGCACAGCGTGGCCCACGCCTTGCTCCAGAAGCCCCTCTCCTCAACCCACTGGCGTCAGCCCCCAGCCACGCCTACTCAGCTCGGGGGCCAGGCCGACCCCAGGACTGCTTTTCCCAGCCACCAGCCCCTCCTCTTGGGGACCTGTGTTTATGGGACCCACCCACATGGAAGAGCTGAGGTTTGGCAGTTCTGAGCCACAGACCCAGCAATTAAAGGATTCAGCCTCTTAGGCCCCTCCTCCACCCAGGTCTGGGGATGGCTGGGGCAGGCCTGTAGGGCCATGGCTGCCTGTGCTGGGTGGACCCCATACTGTCCTCCCTGGGCCTGGGGACTCCATCCACAGCAGTCTTCCAAGCCCCCTTGCTCACCCATGGGTCGGCCGAGAGCTCAGGCCTGGCCAGGCAGCACCCGCGGCCCCAGCCCCGGGGCCCTGTGGGAGCCCTGCTTCCGGTCCCACCAGGGCAGCGGGTTTGGGTTGACTGTTCCCTCTGTGGATTCCAGGTGGGGGATGACACTGCCGGCCAGGAGCCTGCTCTGCACAGAGATGACCTGGAGTCCCTCCTGGGCGAGGTAAGCCCACCTGGCCTGGGCAGTGTCGGCCACTCCTTGTTGCCTTCTCAGCCAGCTCCCAGGGTGCCTTGGGTGCTGCAGGCCGTGGGGCACCTACGGTGTAGAAGTCAGAGGTGTCCCTGCCCCTATGCTGCCCCTCCAGGAGGGGCTGGCCCAGCTGTGCAGGCACAGGAGCCCAGGGCCGTCCAGCCCATGGCGAGCCCCTCCCCATTCTGGCAGGCCCCTGGGCCCCCAGGGCTGGACCCTGGAAGCTGCGCCTCTTGGAGCCTCGGCACCTGCACCAGGGCTGCTCAAGCCTGTGACTTTCCCTAAGGGAGCTGGGGTGGGGTGGGGGTTGGTCCCAGCACCTCTGACCCTCAGAGGAGAGACAGAGGGCGCCTCAGACTTCTGCACCCTAAGACAAACAGGTAGAGTTGCTGGGAACTGGTAAATCTGGTTTTCGGGTACCATCGTTTTATAGGAGGGCAAATTTCTCTGGCCATCCCCACACCCCAGGGGCAGCACACGGCCTCCTCAAGGTCATGGCACCTTGAGGGTCCCCACTGACCGGGGGAAGGGGCCGTGCATGGGCAGGTCCCTGAGAGGGTGGGCCACCTGGGAGCCAGGCGAGGGCGCCACAGCTCCGGGACAGGCGCGTGAAGAAATGAGAGGCCCTCCCGGGAGTCCCAGTCTTGTTGGAGTGGTGTGCCTGGGCTTAGAGGTGTGAAGGAGCACTGGGCAAAGAGTCTTTCCGTGGCTGGCATGGCCCTTTCCCACCCTTGACCAGGGGTCAGCCGCGTGGCGTTTCTGCTCAGCTGCTCTGGCCTCTGTGCACGCAGGCAGGGCGGCGCCCCGCCCCGCGTTCCCGTCAGGCACCCGCTGTCTTACAGCACCCCTTCGACGGCATCCTTCAGTGGGCCATACAGAGCATGTCCCGCCCACTGGCCGAGGGCTCCGCCTTCTCCTCCTGACCCAGGACAGCGCAGGACGGGGCAGCGCACAGCTGGGCACGCACTCCAGCACCCTGGCGCACCCTGGGCTGTGTTAAGGCCAAGAAGAACGGAAGCGTTCCCAGCCGGTCTCTGTGGAACTGAAATTAAAATCTCTCTGTGGGGTTTGGAGGTGCTCAGCAGTGGCTGTTTATTTTGGGGTGTCTGAACCTGGTGCCTGAGGCATAGGCCAGGCTGGCTGGAAGGACTCATCGTAATGGGGCGAGGGATGCCGTGAGCCGGGGTTTCGGGGGGAGGCAAACGGCATTCTGTCCCTGGGCAACGTCCACGCTCTTGCTGCCCCCAGCCCTGTGCATGCCTGCCCCCGCCCATCCTAGTTCCCCTCAAGGTGCCCCTTCACCCATCGCTGCTCAAACAGCCACGCTCACTCCACCCCAGGGCCTTTGCATGGGCGTCCTCTTGCTCCAGCATCACGTCATTCATTTAAGAAGCCGGAATTGCAGTGCCTGAGAGGCAGTGACCGGAGGATGGAAGGTTCGAGGCCAGCCTCAGCAACTTAGATCTACAGCGACTTAACGAGACCGCCTCAAAATAAAAAATAAAATAGTGCTGGGAGTGTAGCTCAGAATAGAATGCCCCTGGGTTCAATCCTCAGCAACACACACAGCATCAGACAGGGCCAGGGCCAGAGGGCACGGGAGCGTGCAGGGCCCGGCTGGGGCCCTTGGACGGCAGAGGGGCTGGGGAGGGCTGGAGGAGTGCACAGGGAGGTAAGGGCCTGCCCTGCTGGGGCCGCCTGGCTGTCTGCAGGACAGACACGGGTCATGGGGTGGGCCGGGGCAGTGCTCCCAGCAGCAGCAGCAGCATTATTGGCACTGAGGATTGAACGCAAAGGCGAATGCCTTTTTTTTTTTTTTTTTGGTGGTACTGGGGATGGAACCCAGGGGCCTTCTACCTCCGGGCTACACTCCCAGACCTATTTTTTATATTTTATTTGGAAACAGGGTCTCTTAAGCCAGCCTCTGGCTTCGTACCTGCGGGATCCTCCTGTCTCCGCCTCCCAAGCGCGGGGATTACAAGCGTGCGCCACCTGCCCGGCTGAGCCTCGCTGCTTTTTGAATGTTTTGTTTTGAAACAGGGTCCCTCTGGTTGCGGAGGGCCTCGCTGAGTTGCCGAGGCTGGCTTTGTACTGCAGTCCTCCCGTCTCAGCCTCCCCAGTACTGGGATCACAGGCGTGTGCACCAGGCCCAGCTTGCCACGCTTTATCTAGGGCCCCCGGGACAGCCGGAGCAACGGCACAGCCTTGTCTGCCCAGCCCTGTCCAGGCCCGTGGGAAGCAGCTCAGCCTGGCCCTCCTGCAGTTTCTGCCACATCCCCAGGGTGAAGAGATGGCAGAGCCCTCAAACACTCTGGCCCACAGGGGCCCTGTGGCAGAGTGCCCAAATGGGGCCCAGAGCCCTGGCAGGGAGGGCTGTGGGCCTTGCGTGCATGGGGCTCAGGGCTGGGAGTGTGTCCTGGGAGTGTGTCCTGGTTGGGCACATGGCTTTTTTTTTTTTTTTTCAGTACTGGGGATGGAACCCAAGGGCATTCAACCTCTGAGCCACCCCCAGCCTATTTATTTATTTATTTATTTATTTATTTATTTATTTATTTATTATGGTCCTGAGGGTGAAACCCAGGGGTTTTTCTACCTCCAGGATATACTCTCAGACCTATTTTATACTTTATTTGGAAACAGGGTCTCACTAAGTTGCTGAGAGCCTCACTCAGTAGCTGAGGCTGGCTTCGAAGCTGTGCGATCCTCCCGTCAGCCTCCCAAGTGCTGGGATTACAAGTGTGCGCCACCATGCTCAGCTTAATTTTTATTTTGAAACAGGGTCTTGTTAGGTTGATGAGAGTCTCACTACTTGCTGAGGCTGTCCTCGAACATGTGATCCTCCAGTCTCAGCCTCCCAAGTACTGGGATTACAAAGCATGCGCCACCACACCCGGGTGCTCTATCTTCTTTTTCTTTTGCGGTACTGGGGATGGAACCCAGGGCCATTCTTTCTACCTCCGAGTTACACCCCAGCCCTATTTTTTAGTCATTTATTTATTTATTTATTTATTTATTTTGGTGGTACTAGGGGTGGGACCCAGAGTCCTTCTTCCTCCGGGCTACATTCCCAGACCCATTTTATATTTTATTTGGAAACAGGGTCTCACTAAGTTGCTGAGAGCCTCACTAAGTAGCCGAGGCTGGCTTCAAACCTGTGCAATCCTCCTGTCTCAGCCTCCCAAGCGCAGGGATTACAGGTGTGCGTCACCAAGCCTGGTAGTCTTATATTTTTTGAAACAATGTCTCATTGAGTTGTGAAGGGCCTTGCTAAGTAGTGCTAAGTAGCTGAGGCTGTTGGTGAACTGTGATTCCCGTCTCTGCCTCCTGAATGCTGGGGTTACAAGTGTGCCCACCATGCCCAGGCCGCTCTGTTTTCTTAATCTGAGGCTAGAAGGTCGGGAGTGGCCTCGGTCTTGTCTGAGCCTGAATTGTCTGGCTATTTTCTTCGTTCTCCTACTTGCTCTGCTGTGCAAGGAGGATGCGGTTTCATCCCGAAGGCCAGCTCTGAGTTTTTCCAGGGAGCTGGGTGGTTTTAAGCGTGCCTAGAAGCAGAAGGTTTACAGAGACAGGGGCCAGCCGGGTGTGGTGGCGCACTCTTGTAATCCTAGTACTTTGGAGGACCACAAGTTCGTGGCCAGCCTCAGCTACTTGGTGAGGCTCTCCACAATATAGTGAGACCCTGTTTCAAAATAAAGAATAAAAAATAGGGCTGGGGCTATAACTTGGACTTAGAAGGCCCTGGGGTTCAATCCCCAGTTCTGCTTAAAGAAAAGGACAAGATTGCTATAGGCTGGGCTAGGGTAAGGAGGTCTCTGACCTGGACCAGCAGCTTACTTGGCTTTTGTCTTCCGGAGCCCAAGAACTCAGGAGACACAGGAAGCCGGGCACACCTTTGAGCGGTGGAGACAGGGAGGGCACAGGAGAGGGCTCCTGGGAGAGGTGGCTGTACCCAGGTGCGCAAGCTGGCCCGAGGCCGCCACTGCTGCCAAGGAGGCGCCAACGCTGGGGCTGCCGGGCTCCACGCTCTCCGCGAGGCCGCTGTTCTTCCCCCACCTTTGCTGCTCAGGCACCCAACTCTGCCTGTTTCTGTATCACAGCTCGGCAATGTGGCTGCTCTGTCGCTGCCGCTAGCAGGAGGCTGGCTTATATAGCCTGGCAGCTCTTCTGATTGGCCCTTAGATCTGGGCTCTGATTGGTCCATTTTCAATCCCTCTTTGGAATCCCTGATTTCTCTTGACCTAGAAGTCAGGGGAGCTGCTGGCCCCCACACCTTACCCCACCTGGCCACATCCTATCAATAGGAGCCAGGCATGCTGGCATGGCCCTAGGATGGCGACTCAAGGGTGAGCAGGAGGATCTCAATTTGGGGGCCAGCTGGGGTGAACTAGTGAGCCTCTGTCTCAAAATAAAAATAAAGAGGTCTGAGGATATAGTGCAGTGGTGGAGTAGCCCTAGTGCCCTTGGGAAAAAAAAGCGGGCAATACAGAGCAGCCCACTCCCTGACCACAGCCCACGCGGCGTTCAGGGTCTGCCCACACTGCAGTCCCACCAGGAGTTTTGGCCGTGACCGCGTCCCGGAGCTCGGGCTGGCCTGTTTGGCTCTGGCCCTGGAAGGCGCTGTGGTGGTTTTGAAATAGGGGCATGCATGCCGGGCGCGGTGGCTCATGCTGATAATCCCAGTACTTGGGAGGCTGAGACAGGAGGACCACAGGTTCGAGGCTGGCTTCAGCTACTTCATGAGGTCCTCTGCAACTTAGTGAGACCCTATTTCAAAATAAAAAAATATTAAAATAGGCCTGGGGGGGTAGAGTTTAGAAGTGGGTCACCCCTGGGTTCAATCCCCAATAAAAGAAAGAAAGAAAGAAAGAAAGAAAGACCTCCAAACTTGGCCCTTAAGAGGCGGAGCTTTGTCCGTCTTGTCTGGCGTGTGGCTGGGCTGGTAGTCTGCGCCAGTCTCCAGGAAGACCCTCGCTGCTTAGAGGACAGAGGACCGTGCTGTGCCAACCGCTGGATAGGACTCTGAGCACTGTGGGCCCCTGGACCGGAGGCTGCACACTAACCACTGCCTGAGCCCAGTGAGACCGAACGGTCACACAGCACGTTATACAAAGTGGCTTCTTCCTGGCAGAGGGGCGGCGAGCAGCCAGGAAGCCTCATCTTCTGCAGAGCTGCCAGATGGAGCTTGGCCTGCATCTTCCGACGGCTTGGCTCCCGACGGCTGCCCCGCAGCAGCAGGTGCCCGTGCGTCAGCTTCCAGGGGCCTGGCTCAGCACGCTGGCCACAGTCCCGCTCTGCCTGGTGGCTCCACCCTGGTGACCACGGTGCCTTCCTCTCCTGGTGACCGGTGGGCTTGTTGCCCAGATCTGCATCACTAAACCTTTTGCTGGGTGACAATTTTTAAAAAGAGTTACTGTGATAAAATAAACATAAAATTTACCATCTTAACTATTTTGTTATTATTATCATTTTTGGGTGGTACTGGTGTTCCTGGAAACCCTTCTACAACTCTGGGCTACACTCCCAGACACCTAGTTTTTATATTTTTATTTGGAAACCGGGTCTCTTAAGCCAGCGAGGCTGGCTTCGAACCTGCGCGATCCTCCTGTCTCTGCCTCCCAAGCGCGGGGATTACAAGCGTGCCCACCACGCCCGGCTGTTATTTTTGTTTGTGGTGCCAGGAATTGAACCCAGGGGCACTCTAGCTATGAGCTACACCCCAGCCCTATTTTTCATTTGGAAACAGGGTCTCACTAAGTTGCTGAAGCTGGCTTTGAACCTGCTGTCATCCTGTCCTGGTCTCCCAAGTACTGCTGGGATTGCAGGCATGAGCCACCATGCTGGTGCATCTTAACTTTTTTTTTTTTTTTTTTGGCGGATCTGGGGACAGAACCCAGGGGCATTCTGCGTGAAAGTTGCAACCCCAGCCCTATTGTTTATGCTTTATTTTGAAACGGCCTCACTGAGTTGCAAAGGGCCTCACTAAGTAGCTGAGGCTACTTTGTGTCTATCTGTGCCCAGTGTGTAAAGCGGTTGCATCATATGTTAATACTACTTTTAACTCTTTTTGTCAGTGGCAGCACCACATCACACTTGTGTGTGTGTATGTACGCATGCGCATGCGTGTGGTACAGAAAACTGAACCCAGAGGCATTCTAATTCTGAGCTACATCCAGACCGATTTTATTTCTTACCTGGAAACAACATCTCATTCGGATGCCAAGAGCCTCGCTGACTTGCGGAGGCTGGCTGTCCTTGAACCTGCAATCCTCAGCCTCCCAAGCACTGGGATTACCAGCGTGCGCCGCCACGCCCGGCTCCTGTCACACTTCTGAGGAGCCTGCGAAGGCTCCCGTTTCTCACCCTGCCCTCCCTTGCAGTCTCTCTGGTCACTGTCGGCAGTCACCATTCAGGTGAGTAGGAGGTGGTTACTCATTGTGGCGTAACCATATATTTTATGGAATACATGCAGGCAAGCAAGAGCGATGAAATCACAGGAGAAGCAAGAAGACCATGACCGCAAACGTCTGCAGAGTTGTCACCTGAGGGGATCACGTGGGTACTTAATTAATGCTCTTTAATCTGTGTGTGCATGCTTACATACACGCGTATTTCTTTTTTTCACCTACTGGGGGTTGAACCCAGGGGTGTTTTACCTCTGAGCTACACCATTTTTAAAAATTAAAATATTTAAGATGGGTGTGGTGGCGCACATTTGTAATCCCAGTACTTGGTAGGCTCAGACGGGAGGATCACAGGTTTGAGGCCAGCCTCAGCTACTTAGTGAGGCCCTTTGTAAATCAGTGAGACCTTTTTTCAAAAAATAAAGGACAAAAAATAGGGCTGGGGTGTAGCTTGAAGGTAGAATGCCCCTGGGTTCCACCCCAGCACTGCAAAAAAAAAAAAAAAATTAATTTTTAATTTTGAAACAGGGCTCCCTAAGTTACAAGTCCTGGCCTGGAACCCGGGATCCTTGAGTCCCAGCCTCCCAAGTTTTGGGGTTACAGTGTGCGCTGGTTTTTCCTCCATCTCCATCCTGCACCCCACCTGCTGGTTCCCCAGCTCCGCACCAGCACGGGCCTTACAGAGCTTCCCTGGAGACAGAGGGGTGATTGCAGCCACCGCAAAGAACTTGAAAAGCAGTTAAAATAAGTTCCAGTCTCTACCCACACTTCTCACTGGCCACCTTCAGTTGCAGGGGCAGCAGGCGGCCTGGGAAGGACTCAGGTAGGGCTAAGGGTGTCCCTTGGGGGCACTCCTGGGCCTTCTTACCCATGTCCAGCATGGTGTTTGAAAATACCTGGAAGCCAGGCGTGGTGGCGCACGCTTATAATCCCAGCATTCGGGAGGCTGAGACAGGAGGATCGCGGTTCACGGACAGCCTCAGCTACTTAGTGAGGCCCTCTGCAACTCAGTGAGATCCTGTTCGAAAATAAAGAATAAAAAACAGGGCAGGGGATGTAGCTCGGAGGTAGAATGCCCCTGGGTTCCACCCCAGTACCGCAAAAAAAAAAAAAAAAAAAAAAAGAAAATACTTGGAATGCTGTCCAAAGGCTTTAACTGCACCTGCACAATTTTGAAATAAACGACTAATAAGCAAGACGTGCCTGTCCGATCGACAGGTTTAGAAAGAGTGCGCGTCGGGCCCCAGCTGCAGGTGGCTCAGGCGCTCCCGCGAGTGCCGCCCGGGACGTCTGGGCTCGACAGGGCTGCGCCCGTGACCCCGCCCGCGGACGCCGCCGCCCGCCGCAGCCCCACCCCGGGCGCCCCGCCTGCAGCCCGAGCCGCGGGGCGACCTGGCCGCCGGCCCCGCCCCGCCGGCCGGACGTGCGCCGGGAGGGCGGGGCCTAGGGCTGGGGGCGGGGCCGGGGCGGGCGGGGCTAGGGCTGGGGGCGGGGCGGGTCCCGGCGGGCCGGGGCGGGTCCGGGGCGGGCGGGGCTAGATCTGGGGGCGGGGCCGGGTCCGGCGAGGGCGGGGCCTAGGGCTGGGGGCGGGTCCGGCGAGGGCGGGACCTAGGGCTGGGGGCGGGGCCGGGGCCGGGGCGGGGACCCGGCGGCTCGGCCGGCGCGCAGAGCCCGGCGGGAGCGGAGGGAGCGCGGGCCCTGGGTCTCGGCCGCCGCCATGGCCACCGTGGACCTGGAGAAGCTGCGGACGTCGGGGGCCGGCAAGGCCATCGGGGTGCTGACCAGCGGCGGCGACGCGCAAGGTGGGGTGCGCGCGGCCCTGGCCCCTCGGGGCCCCGCGCCCTCGCCCGGGACCCGGGACTCGCGGCCCGCCCGCGTACGTGCCGAGGGCCACGGCGCAGCGCCCGCCCGCGGCCCAGGCCGCCCGCCTCGGGGGCGTGTCCTCCGGCCGGCCCGGCCCGCCGCCCTTCGCGGGCGACTCGCGGGCGGGGGCCGCTTTCCGGGACGCCTCGCGGGCGGTGGGCTCGGCCCCGCGGCCGGGAAGCCTGGACCCGTGCTTTCCGCGCCCTCCTCGCGCCCTCCTGCCCCTCCCACCCCGGGCGGGCTTGCGGACCTGGCCAGGGCGCACCTCCACCCCGACGCCCTGTGTCCTGTGACTGGAGGACCAGGCGTGTGTGTGTGTGTGTGTGTGTGTGTGTGTGTGTGTGTGTGCGTGTGCGCGCGCGCGCGCGCGATCCCTAGGTGGTGGTCCTGTGCTGGGATCTGAGGCCTGGGGGTCTGCTCCCTCTGCCCCACTCCCTGGCTTTGGTCCCCAGGGCTATGTCCTTAATGGCCAGGGCGGCACCCGTGGATCCCAGACGCAGGGCAGCCACCACCCCAGCCCTCAGGAGCCCCCAGAAGCTTAGCGGGCCAGAAGCAGGTGGCTGGCTGCGAGCCTACGGATGGAGTGGCACCCTGGACTCTGAGCTGGGCCAGGTCCTTCCAGAGAACTCAGGAAATAGTTCAGGAAAATGGGGACACACCTGCCCTCCCCAGCACAGACCCTGGACTGCCCATCAGCAGGGTCCGGGGGAGGAAATCGGATTTTACAAGGACCTAAGCCCAGGAGGCCAGAGAAGTCATGCCCCCTTAGGACCTCGGGTGGCGCCCCGGGGCCTGGCCGAGCCTGGCGGTCAGTGTGTCCTTCTGCATGTGTGTGGCATGAGCGCTCGCTGCTGGGCAGCAGTGGCATGCTGGAGCATGGTATGGTGGGCCGGACGGGGCAGCCAGTGGGCTTGGAGGAGCCTTGGGCCACATCACCCCGTGAGGTTAGACCCAGGAAAGGTCTGCACGGGAGGGCTCACCTGCCTGCCAGAGAAGCCCCTCCTGGGTGAGGCCTGAGGCCCTGAATCTCCCCAGCTGTGGGCCATCTCTACCCCAGGCTGGGCCTCTGTGGGCATTTCCCCTCAGGAAAGGCATTGCTGGATCAGTGTCCTGCTGGGGCAGGGCCACCCAGGGTGACAAGTGGTTTGGGTGCTGGTGGAGGGCCTGGGGAGGGTGGCGGTCCCTCGGCCCAGCAAGGTGGGCAGGCCATCTGCACTGGGTGCCCAGCCTCCGCCACACAACATTTGGTGCCTCACACAGCGGGTGGCACTCCTAGGACCCAGGATACCTGTTGCTGACCGTGGCCCTCTTGCCAGCATGGCCGCCCTCCCCAAGCCCTGGCAGCTGCATTTCTCTCTTAGGTCTGAGCTCTGCTCTCTCACCGGGGACCGGGGACCGGTGCTTTTCTGGTTGGGGTGGCAGAAGGGGGACCCTGCGGACTTCCCCAGCTCAGAGCTGGGGGCTTATGCGGGACAGCAGCTGCACCCGGGCAAAGGCAAGCCTTCTGTGGTGTGCCTGCGGCCCAGGCACTGGCCCAGGCACCACCAGCCCCTCTAGTCGTGCCAGGCCTAGCGCAGGGGAGAAGGGGACCCAGAGCCCTCCTTCCTCCCAGAGCCCATGCGCCTGTGTTGGACTGAGTGAGAGCCCGTGGAACAGACCCCGAGTCCTGGCCTCATTGACCAGCTCCACGCCCAGACCCAGCACTTCCTCCAGCCTCAGTTTCCCCTCCTGTAAGGAGAACGGGCCAGACAGGCCACCTTGCACGTTTCTCCTAGCTAGCAGGAAGCCCCCTCCTCCGCCTGGGTCCGTCCCTTCCTGTTGGCCAGGAGTCGGCCAGTGAGTCGTGAGGCAGTTGTTGTTCACGGATGTCGATTTTTTCAGAGTAATTTTGCAAGAGTAACTGGAAGCCTAAGCAGCCTCGCCCGCCCCCCGGCCACCTGGGTCTGTCCCTGGTGCGGGCACTTTTCACTCTCCTGCCGTCCTCCTACCCCCCTTGTTTTCCCGGGGGTGAATGGATGGAGTCACTTCAGGGCCAAATGCATCAACCCCAAAGTCCAGCTCCCCGGCATGGGGTGCGGTCAGCTGCTGGGCAGCTGCTGGCCCCTCTCCTGCCTGCCTTCTGACTTGGCTGGTCTGCTGCCCAGAGATTATCTGGAGGAAGAAAAGCAGATGAAAGGGCATCCTTGAGGCTCGGGGCCCGCTCATCAGGTGGCAGCCGCCAGGGCAGTGGCGCCGTCCCAACCTGAAACGAGGTTTCTGCACGAAACGGTCACGTTGTTCTTAGAAGTGCTGAACACACTGTGGTTTGGCCTGCTTCGTTGTCTCTGGATGTTAGAGTAGGTTGTATTTACTTATTTATTGGCACTGGGGCATTAAAGCAAGGGCTGTTCTGCCTCTGAGCTATGCCCCAGCCCTTTTTTTTTTGACGCTGGGTCTAAGTTGCAGAGGCCGGTCTCAAACCTTCAGTCCTCGTACGTGGGATTATAGACGCGTGCCACTGCCCCTGGCTTACTGCTCATTCTTTCCTGTGGGGCTGGGGATTGAACCGTGGGCTCTGAGACAGGGTCTTGCTAGGTTACTGTGCACCAGGCTCACACCTGCATTCCCTGGCTCAGTCTTTGAAATCCTGGGATACAGTCCCAGGTGACCGGGCTTTATTGTGCAGAATGCCCCGGAGCAATTTGCGCCCAGGGGTGCAGCTCGCGTGGTATGTTAATCTGGGCACCCTGCGTCCCCCGGGCTCCTGGCAAGGCCACTAGGCTGGCTAGAGAAGGCTATGACGCCATGGCCTGCCCACTGGCACACAGACCCACCTGGAGCCAGAGAGACATTGGGTGTGACCTTGGTCTCTGGCCCCCCCCTTGCCAGAGCTGGGCCTGGACCCCTGTTCCCTGGTCTGCTACAAGTGAGGATTGGGCTCTGGCTGAGCTGACCTCTCTTGCTGCCCCCGACCGAGGTCAGAGAACCTGCAGCCCACAGCGCAGCCTTGGCCACCTTCTGGACTCGGTTCCTCAGACGGTGCTCTGGTCTCCTGGGGTGCTCAATACCCCCCTTCAGCCTTAGCAACGCACCTCCATCTGTCTGGGGATGGGGGACATCTGCTGTTCTGTAGCAACGGGCGTGCTTGCTGGAGTCGAGTGAGCGTCGATGAGGCAGCCACAGTCCTCAGTGGCCCTGGGTGACGCTGCCCCGGTGTCTGGGTGGCCCTCCACCAGGAGCCCCTTGGCGCCTGCTGGGTTTGGAGAGGGCTGCTTGCCGTTCCCTAGGCGAGGTCCAGGTGAGTCCCTGCTCTGCCCAAGCCTGATGGGCTCCAGCAGGTCCTTTATTCTCCGAGTAGGACCTCAGTTTCTCACCTGGGATCCTGGGATAGCGGCACATGCCCTGTCCTCTACTCTCGGCTTGGGGAAGACTGCCCACTGGGGGCTTCCTGGAGGCCTGAGGCTCCTCGGGACTGCTCACTCCGCTGGCCCCAGGCCAAGCTGAGACCTGTGGGCTCCTGTGCAGCTGGTCCACACGCCCTTTGAGGGACCCGCTCAAGCTTCGCAGGCGCTGCAGCAGATAAGAAGCAGAGGCCTCGGCTCAGGGGCTCCTCCTGGGGCCAGGGACAGATGGCAGTGTGCCTGTACTTTGGCAGGACAAGGACAGGCAGGGCAAGGTCTCCTCAGGCAAGAGCAGCCCAGGGTGACTGTGGCCAGAGCACAGGCTGGGCACCGCCACAGACATCTTTCTCCCTAGCTGAGAGCAGGGGCATCCTGCCCGGGCCTCTGTATATGGGCTCCGGGGCAGATCAGCACAGGCCCTTCCCGTGGGCTGCCTCCTCTGCTCTGTCTACCTTGCCTTTCCAGAGATTCCCCCATGCATAGTCGTGGCAACACTGATGGTGGTCCTGAGAGCCGGGGCTGGGCAGGAGGAGGTGACCCATTTGGCTGGTGGGCAGGAGGGCCAGGCTTTACACTGTCCTGCCCACTGTTGCCTGGGTGGTTGGGGTCAGGGTGGCCTGCCCTGTGTCTTGTCTAATGCTGGATAGGGCAGTGTGCCCTGGTCCAGTGGCTGAGGGGGTCCTTGGTGCCCTCTGTGCTGTGTGGCCAAGGCCAGGCCCTGCCCTCCACATTCTGTGGAACCCTCTTTATCCACAGGGCTCCCGTGGTGAGTGCCTGGCTCCGTGGGCTTGCAGGGTGGGGCTCCGCTGACTGAGCCCAGGGCCAGTCTTGGGGCTGTGGCTGGGGCCAACAGGTGGGACCCAGGATATAGAAGGAATCTTTTGGGAACAGCTGTGCAGGTCCCTAAACTCTCCAGTCCCTGTGGGTTTTCCTGGTCTACCTCGGGGACGCTGTTTCCATGGGCCAGGGTGCTGAGGCTGTGACCTAGGGCTGGTCTCCCGCCTCCTGGCCTGGAGCCCTCTGGGGGGGCAGGTGGTCCAGGGACTGCAGTGTCCCCGAGGCTGGACTGATGGGTTTTGCTCGACTCCTTTGCAGGGATGAACGCTGCCGTCAGGGCTGTGACGCGCATGGGCATCTATGTGGGCGCCAAAGTCTTCCTCATCTATGAGGTAAGGTGGCACACACGGTGCGGGTGGCCTGTGTGTGCTTGCGAGGAAGTTTGGCCTCTGGCATAGGCCATATGTGGGTTGCTCTGGAAGCTTCCAGTGGCCTGGCTACAGAAGTGGGTGTGTGTGACCTGGGAGAGGGTGCAACAGGATGGGGGCCTGGGGCAGGGCACCTGCAGGGGTAGACTGGGGGGGGGGTGCCCTTCCAGTGTCCAGAAACCAGCCTGGCTAGAGGCTCAGCAGCTGCCCGGGGATCTGGGGTGGGGGCGGGAGCCTGGGCTCACAGCCTCCCTTGGTCATTGTGCAAGCCTGCAGGCCTTGGTGGCTGGGGAGGCTGGCCAGGACTCTGCCAAGGTGGGGGAGAGGCCAGGCCCTCGGAGGCAGCCCTGCCTGGCGCCCTCCAGCCTGGGGCTGCCCTAGATGGTCTCTTACACAGGGCTGGGGTCCTGGGGCTCTCCCTGCTATTGCAGAGTTGGGGCTGGTGCTGTAGCCTGCAGGCCTGTGAGTTCATCCTCCCTCCCTCCCTCCCTCCCTCCCTCCCTCCCTCTCTCCCTTCCTGCTGGGATTCCTTTGTGGTTCTCTTGTGGTTTACTGGTGACCTTTTGTTACTTTGTTCTTGCTGTTTATATATAGTGTAGCCACCTTCTGTTATTTTGTTCTTGCTGTTTATATACAAGCCCTGTTATATACAAGCTGTTTATATAGCCAAGCCCAGCACCCTAGGTGCCTCTGCTCCTCCCCTTTTTCACCCTGGCCCCAGGTCCTGGTTGGTCCACACCCTGCTCTTTGCTCTGCTGGGAGCTTTGCATGAATGAGTGAGCCATTGAAGGCATTAGTGAACAGTTGGTTTGGGCTTCTCCCTCTCCGGGAGCAGGTGTGGGTGTGGCTGGGCCCTTGCACACCCCTCAGCAGATACTGGAAGCAGATCCCAGAGTCTAGGGACTGCGTTCAAGAGCCGGGCAGGTGCGGCCCATGCTTAAGGACTCAGGGCTGCAGGCTGAGGGCTAGGTCTGTGTGTCTGTCCCTTTACCCCTGAACCTTCAGTCTCTTCTAGTACGAGAATTCTGCTCCCTCCGGGATGTTAGGGCCCAAAGCAAACATAACCTTGTGGTTTTGTAAAAGCGCTTTTCACGGTCCTACTTGGTAGGTGGGGCTGCTTTTATTCCCCGAGAGCCAAGATTGGACCCATGGGCTCAGAGTTCCCCACCAGGAGGGGCCAGGAGGGCTGTGGAGGAGGGTGTGGCTAGGAGACCAGTTTAGAGGTCTTGGCCGACCGGCCTGAGTTTTGTGGCTGCCTGCTTGGGCAGTGCTGTGGGGTTTGGAATCTCTTTCCTTCTTGCACATGCATGGCTGGGGTCTGGGTGACCAGAGGGCTGGGTTGGCTGGCCCAGCCTGAGCTGGGCGGGTCGCTCTGTGGTCCCTACACCTTGGTGGCTCTGTCCTCTTGGAGCGCCTGAGAACCTTCTGCTTCAGGCTCCTGGCCGGGCCGCACCTGCCCACTGGCCCGGACTGGTGTGCTGCAGGGCTGGAGAGGGAGGTGCTGTCGTGCTTCTGTGACGCTGCCGTGTCCTGAGGGAACCCCCCGTGCCCTATGTGAACTCCGGGAGCCTCTGCTCCCACCCCCATGGCACGGCACCACCTGTGGCACCTGGGGTCACCTTGGGACATTGTCCTCAATACCTGCCCGCATGTCCTTGGGGCTCCGAGTCCCCTCTGCCTGGCTCTCCGACCTGGAGCACATACAGGGTTCTGGGGAGATGCGCTCTCAGCAGCCTGATTTCTACCTCCCAAACTGCACACCTCCCGCGTGTCCCTTGGCGGGTCTTCACACGGCAGGGGCGTGGGCAGTGCGCTGCAGCCCGGGGCCTCACAGACGCCAGGGCGAAGAGCCAGGCAGAGGCCCTCGGTGGTGGATGACGCCATGCTCGCGTGGAGTGGACCCATCGCCGGGCTCCCTGGTCTCGCCTGCTGGATGTGGATGCACCGATGGGGCTGAGCTTGGGCTCACTCCCCAGGCCCTGCTGCGTGGCTGAATCTCTGTGAGGACAGACCAGCCATGGAGGGTGTTTGGAGGCCTGTGTGGGCAACCAGGCCTTGTCCCCGAGGCCCCAGGGGTGGCAGGCCTTGTGACTGGGCCTGCTTCCTGCTGGTGAGGCTTTGGCCACGGTCAGAAGTTCATCTCCCAGATGACGGGCTGTCGGCGGGGGCTGCGGGCGTCTCATCCTGTCCCCCTGTTTCAGGGCTACGAGGGCCTCGTGGCAGGAGGGGAGAACATCAAGCCGGCCAACTGGCTCAGCGTCTCCAACATCATCCAGCTGGTGAGGCCCAGGGCCAGTGCTCCTTCCTGCCCGGGAGTGTGTGTGGGTGTGCAGACACAACACAGACATGCGGAGATGGGCTCACAGATACACACACGTGGGCTGCTGCAGGGGCTGGGCTTCGTGCTGACCGTGCCCTCCAGCTGCCATGGAATTGTTGGGGGGTCGCGGTGTTGCCAGGTGTTAGGAGTCTGGGTAGGTCCAGGCTGAGACCAGGTGGTCTGGCTGGAGGCTGTGGGTTCAGACAGTGGAGCCGCACCACGGGGCATGGCATACTGTCCCCATGGCCACACGAGGTGGTCACCCCAACTGCAGAGCACCGTGCACTGCAGCTTTGTGCCACGGCTGGGCCCCAGGGAGCCCAGGGCCGAAGCTGCCCAGTGCGGGCCCATGGGGACGCAGCAGCTGGGGCCGCCAGTGCTGTTCCTCACGGGCCCTGGCCAGCCCCTGTGTGCACACACACTGTGTGGTGGTTTCATTTCCAAAACCTTCGTGCTCAGCAACCTATTGGAACTTCCCAAGCCTAAGGCCTTGTGTTGGAGAAGGGACCAGGGAGGTGAGGGTCCTGTCCAGGTTTATGACTTGCTGTCTTTATTGGGGTCCCTGTGGCGTCCCGGGGGTCGTCGGCCCCCTGCCACCCTCTCTGGAGGCTCTGGTCCTTTCTACGCAGGGTGGCACTGTCATTGGCAGTGCCCGCTGCAAGGCCTTCACCACACGGGAGGGACGCCTGGCAGCAGCCTACAACCTGGTCCAGCGCGGCATCACCAACCTGTGTGTCATCGGCGGGGACGGCAGCCTCACGGGCGCCAATATCTTCCGCAGCGAGTGGGGCAGCCTGCTGGAGGAGCTGGTGAGGGAAGGTGGGTCGGCGTGGGAGCCAGCGCTGCTGCACAGGTCGGGCGGCCTGGAGCCCAGCGTACGGTCTGCCTGCCCTCCGGGGTGACCAGGTGCTGCCTGGCCACGGGAGTAGCCCGAGGCTAGGGTGACCCTAGGTGGCTCCAGATGTGGGGTGGCCAAGAGACTCAGGAGCTGGTGGGGGTGCCTGGTGCTGGAGCTGGCCTGGGTTATAGATTTTGTCAGTTTGTAGGAATGCAGTTAAAATTTGGGCACCACTAGACACAAAACCTCAGGTTGCTGCTCAGAAAGTGGCCCTTGGGCTGGGTGTGGTGGCACATACTGGTAATCGTAGTACTCGGGAGGCTGAGACAGGAGGATCGCACAGGTTCGAAGCCAGCCTCAGCTACTTAGTGAGGCTCTCAGCAACTTAGTGAGACCCTGTTTCCAAATAAAATATAAAATAGGTCTGGGAGTATAGCCCGGAGGTAGAAAGCCCCTGGGTTCTATCCCTAGTACCACAAAGCTCTTGGGCTGGGTGTGGTGGCGCACACTTGTAACCCCAGTACTTGGGAGGCTGAGACAGGAGGATCGTGGTTTACAGACAGCCTCAGCTGCTTAGCGAGGCCCTCTGCAATTTACTGAGACCCTGTTTCAAAATAAAGATTAGAAAATGGGGCTGGGGGTGTAGCTTGGAGGTAGACTGCCCCTGGGTTCCATCCCCAGTACTGCAAAGAAAGAGAAAGTGGCCCTTGGCGCCTGGTCAGTTCTGTGGCGCAGTGGGGGCACCTGGAGGTGCGGCAGTGCTCTCCTGAGCCCTGGGCAGGGCAGGCTCTGGCGGCTTGGGCCCCGCCTGAGCTGCCTGGTGGCTGAGGGCGCTGGCTGGTGCCGTGGTGCTGAGCCAGGCCTTCCCGTGTGGTCGGCCCAGGTAAGATCTCTGAGACCACGGCGCAGACCTACTCCCATCTGAACATCGCGGGGCTGGTGGGCTCCATCGACAATGACTTCTGTGGCACGGACATGACCATCGGCACGGACTCCGCCCTGCACCGGATCATGGAGGTCATCGATGCCATCACTACCACAGCCCAGAGGTGAGGCCACGCGGCCCAGGCAGCACTGGGCCTGCGTGGTGGCTGCCGGCGGCCAGTGGCATGTCCTGGGCACCCAGCTGGCCACTGTCGCTGGGGGAGAGGGTCTGGTTCCCCCCCCGCAGGTGGCTGCGGAGCCTCAGCGGTGCCGCCTGACTGAGCAGGTGGCTGCCTGCCTTGGGGGTGTGGTGACCTGCAGGGTGGCCCTGGGGCTCTGGCCAGGGGAAAGGCCCCCTGCCTGAGGGGTGGCAGGGAGCCCCTTGTCTTCTTGCCCCGCATCGGGGAAAGAACGCCGTCCTTTGTTTGCACCGCTGTCCACTGGGGCTGGACAGGGTGGCCCGGCATGTGGATGGCAAGGCCTGGCACTGACCCCTCTGCCGTCTGTCTCCACAGCCACCAGAGGACCTTCGTGCTGGAGGTGATGGGCCGGCACTGCGGGTGAGCAGGGACGTGCTGTCGGCTGGCTGGGGTGGGGGCACCGGGAGCTTCTGGGGACGGTGGGAGTGGGCGTGGTAGCTCTGTCTCTCGATGGGAGCGTGTGAGAGCCTGGGACCAGGCTGGGAGGATGAGCTGCGGCCCTGGGACCGGCTGGGGCCCTGAGCAGGCCTGCCCCTCCCGCTCCTCCAGCTACCTGGCGCTGGTGTCTGCGCTGGCCTCCGGGGCCGACTGGCTGTTCATCCCCGAGGCGCCCCCCGAGGATGGCTGGGAGAACTTCATGTGTGAGAGGCTGGGCGAGGTGAGTGCCCTGGATGGCGGCGGGCCTGCTCCGGCTGCTTGTCCTCTCACTCACTGTTGAGTGGCTGCGGGTTCTCTGGGAGCTGTGGCCAAGCTGTCCCTGCGGTTCTGCCCCGTGGGCAAGGCCGGTGGGAGGCATGGACCCTTAGCCTGATGTCCCAGACTCAAGTCCACGTGGTCGGTGCTGCAAACAAGGTGAACTGGCCTCCTAGGGCACTGCCCACTGAGCCTTGTGAAGAAGAGTGCCCGGGCCAGAGCAGAGACCCGAGGACGGGCTCCTGCAAAGGCCCTGGTGGCGGGGCGGTGGGAGGGGCGGGCCTGTGCTGGGGACCAGTGGCCTGAGTGCCTGTGGCCAGAGTGGACAGGGTCCTGATGCAGGAGAGGGAGGGAGGTGTGGCCTTCTGTAGAGGGCCTGGGGCAGCTGGGGCAGCCTGCAGGGCAGGGTGCCTGGCATGCGGCTCTCTGGGCCCTTGGGTTGGTATGAGGGGGACTAGCATAGAATGGGCTGACACTTTGCCCTGCAGGCCTGGAGGGCCCCCAGCTAAGACTGGCTGGACCCTGGGTCAGGCCTGATGGTGCAGGGTTTGTCCTGGGGAGCAGTCTGTCCTGGGGAGCGGCAGGGCCCTCCCATGGCCGGTTCTGGAGCTGTGGTGGGTGTGGGCTGGCAGAGGTCCCTGTCCTGTGTGAAGGTGTGGCCCTCCCCTTTCTGTTCCCTGCTGGCTCCTCCCTGGGGCTGCGCGGCCCTGCGAGGGCAGTGCAGTGACTGAAGGTCATGGCCCGGCTTCTGGAACCTTCTCCATGGAGGCGGGCCCAGCGTGGGGCCTGCTGTCTCCCTCCCTCATGGAGCCCTTCCAGCCAGGCTGGAGTGCAGGGTAGAGCTGGACCTGGTGGTGACAGCTCCCGGCTGTCTGGGCCTTGGCTCACCCGTGCTGGGGCTGGGTCCGCCTGGGCCTGGGTCACAAACCTGGTTCCTTCTGGCCCTGTGTAAGCAGGCTGGGCCCTCCTGCAAGCCTCCGTTTCCCATGTGAGCTATAGGTGTTCCCTGCTTTGCCACCAGCCAGGTGTCCCTGAGGGAGCAGGACGGAGGCCCTGGCCTTCAGCTCCACCTGCAGCCCCACCCCTGGGTGTCAGACCCCCCTGCACCAGCGTCACCTCCTCTAGGCAGCCCTCCCACCACCCTGCCCATGAGCTGCGCCAACCTGCCTCCATGTCTGAGGCTCGTAGGGCTCGTGGGTCACTGTGAATCATACAAATATTAGGTCATTGAAGAAGCAGGAGGGAAGGTAGTAAACCCGGGAGCCTCACAGCCACCAGCATGTGACGCCGGCGCATCGAGCCAGAGCTGGTGTCTGTTGCCCGTTACGGGCGTCATGGCCCTGTGTGCCATCTTTAGACCTCCTGGTGACCTCGCAGTCCAGGGGGTGCTGTCTAGTGGTCAGCACTGTGAGAAAACAGCCTCAGAGGAAACCTGAGTGTCCTAGGCTAGCTTTTGACCAGACAGGCTCTGGGACTGGGGAGGGGCTGTTCCCCTACAGACGTCCCCGCCCAGTGCCTAGAGCGGGTGCCGAGGGTCTCTGCCTGGAAGACCCCACCCGAGCACATGCCCAGGTGCCGGTGTGCCTTCCGCTGGGTTCCTGGCCCCAGGGCCTCCTTCTCCCAAGCCCCTCACCCTTCAGAAGGCAGGGGCCTGGCGGCTGGCCTCAGCGCCACCCCTTGCACTCCAGGTGGTCCCGCAGAGCTGGGGAGGGCCTTGCCCCCCAGGGTTGCGGGTGCAGTGCCTCAGGGAGGCCCCCAGCACCTGGTGGCCATGCTCGGTGGCTCGTGCCAGTGCGTGAGCCCGGGGTGTTTCTGCCACAGACCCGCAGCCGGGGTTCCCGCCTGAACATAATCATCATCGCAGAGGGCGCCATCGACCGGAACGGGAAGCCCATCTCGTCACGCTACGTGAAGGACGTGAGTATACTGGCCACCTGGGGGTGAGTGCCGGTCACGGGGCAGGGGCCCTGCGTCTCCAGTGCCCCTGGGCTCTCACTCGGGCCCAAACCCAGCTTCTGGGGACAGCGCCTGGGCTGGCCTTGCCCTGGGCTTCCTCCTGAGTGATAGCCTGGTTCAGGTTAGGGTGCCACTTCTCCCAAGGCTCCCTGGACTCCAGCCTGAGCCTGGCCATTGCCCCCTCTGGTTGGGAGCCCCTGCCCTCTAGATCTCAGTCTCCCCAGCACCCCTGTGACATGACCAGCCCTGCCAGCCCCTCAGTGACAGGTGCACACACCCAGACTGAGCACCTAGACTGCCAGGAAGTCCTTCCCGTGAGCCCTGCCCACCCTCCACCTGTGGAGCGTGGTCCTGCGCCTCGTACCCACCCCGCCACCCACGTGGTGATTGTGTCCCCACGCTCTGCTAGGAACTCTCCTGCTGCAGACTCCTCCACCCTCTGTCCCAGAACCACAGGGGCCTGGTGCAGACTGAGCCAAGGTCAGAGGCCGTGCCCAGCCCTGAGCACCCAGGGCTGCCAGCGTGGCAACGTGCCCACGCTCATGCACACACAGAATGCCCCTCCATGCGCTCACACACTCGTGGGAGCCTCACACTCAGACACACACAAATCTCCAGCCCCGATGCAGGTATCCGGGCTGCCCCACTAGCCTGAGGAAGGCCAGGGGCTGGGCCCTGGGGCGGGGGTGGCAGGGGTTGCAGCAGGAGCCTGCGTCCCTCCTAACTGTCCTGATGAACAGCTGGTGGTCCAGAGGCTGGGCTTCGACACGCGAGTGACCGTGCTGGGCCATGTACAGCGGGGAGGGACGCCCTCAGCCTTCGACCGCGTCCTGGTAGGTGGTGTCGCTCCGGCCGGGTGTGCAGGCGTGAGGGTGTGGGTGGAGTGCGTGTGACTGTGCCGTCCTAGGGTCCTTGTGGACCAGATGGAGGCCTAGCCCCCGGCTCTCTGCGGCTGTGAGAAATTTGGATGTGGGGTCCATCCTGTGCCTCCATGTCGGCCCCCTCCCCAGCATGTGCATTGGCTCCAAGGCTGCAGACCCTCTTGGTGGCCGTGGGCAGGTCCCTGGGGCGGAGCAGAGGGCCGGCGGGGGCTTGACTGGCCGCCTCTGGCTGTCAGTTCAGCTGCGTTTGTGTCTTTGGTCCCCATCGCTTCTGAGTCTTACCTTGTGCTCTGCAGAACAGATGGGTCAGAGCCAGATGGAGACAGGATTGGGGTCAAGGAGGCCCATGGGTGCCACAGAGCCCAGCAGAGTGAGCAGATGCGCTGTGCTCAGCCCTGTGCAGTGTGGCTGAGCTGTGCTGAGCCCTCCCTGCACCCTTGGTGTGCGTCTTCCTGCACCTGCGGTACCTCGGGAGACTGGCCCGTGGGAAGGGCCTGGCCAGCTTTTGCTGCACCCCATATATGACCTCAGGTACACACTGAGGAGCCAGGAGGGCCTGGGACCTGGGCACCAAGCCAGCCACCACCCAGCCTGAGGGGGAGACAGGCTGCTGCCAAGAACACCGGCGGCTGAGCCCCGCCCGGTTCCATGCACACTGGTGGGAGACACAGACACCTGGGATAGAGAACAAGGACGTGCACTCTAGTCAGGATCACCAAGGAGTCTCAGCAGCTTTCATGCTGACCCCTGAGCCCACGTGCCCACGGGGTGTCATGAAGAGGGCCAGCTGACCCTGCCCGAGGCGGGAACCTGAATCCAACAAGTCATCACCCTGTTCCTGAGGGAGTCTTGAGCACTCTCCTGGGACGGTTTCTTCAACATCTTGGGATGGACAGTCCAGAGTTCAGCGCCTGCGGGGCCTTGCGCACACGGAGCCGGCTCTGCCAGCCTCACTAGCAGTCCAGGGCACAGCAGGACCGCCCCCGTGGCCGAGGGCCTCCGCCCTGCCTGCCTGGCCGTCTCCGTGGCTGTTCTGGGACCTGCAGTTGTGCTGGGTCTGGTGGGGCAGCTCTTGATGGTTCCGCTGGCCCGTCAGCGCGCCTGTGTCGTTTGTACACACAGCAGGAAAGTCCTGCCACAAAGCAGCGTACACGCCAGGAGCCCTGTCAGGGAAGGAGGCTGGCTCCAGCCGGCCGCTGCTGCCCTGGGCCTGGGTGGTGGGCCTGTCTCAGTGCAGCCCGGGTTGCGGGGCCAGGCTTTCCTAGCAGGGCTGTGGGGCCTGGGAAGTGGCGCGGGCTGTCTTGGGAAGCCGTGGGCCTGCTCACCACGTCCTAGTACAAGGCCGTGTGGCGGCTCTGAGATCTGAGGTGCGCGTGTCTGTGGAGGGACACGGTGCGTGGTTGGCAGAGCAGATGGGCAGGTGTGAATGCGGGTGAAGGGGGCCTGAAACCGAGCATGCCCCCTCTCTGCAGAGCAGCAAGATGGGCGTGGAGGCGGTGATGGCGCTGCTGGAGGCCACACCCGACACGCCGGCCTGCGTGGTGAGCCTCTCGGGGAACCAGCCCGTGCGGCTGCCCCTCATGGAGTGTGTGCAGGTGGTGAGTACCTCTGAGCCGCCCTGCCCACCTCTGCCCTGTTCTCTGATCGTGTGTTTGTTGGGGGGGGCTGCTGTGCCGTCTCCAACACACCCCGGGTCCCCAAGGTCGGCCCGGGGCCAAGGGCACAGCAGTGGGCACACCAGGTGAGGCCAGGTTGGGCTGGGCGGCTGGGCTCCTGCGAGCCGGCCTCGGCCCAGTCTCCCCTCCTTGAGCTACCGGGTGGGCTGCGGCCGTGATCACGTGCTGGGCCTCCCCAACGGCTGTGCCTTTTGCTTCTTTAAGACAAAGGACGTGCAGAAGGCCATGGATGAGAAGAGGTTTGACGAGGCTATCCAGCTCCGTGGCAGGTGAGGGCCGCCTGGGGCTCCCACCTGGGGCTCGGCACAGAGCACAGTGAGAGGAACCGTGGAGGGCGGCCCTGTGGGGAGAAGGTGGCAGGGTGCTAGGTGGGCGCAGGCTGCTGGTGGCCAGGGCAGGGCGTGCAGGAGCGGGGCAGCAGTGCCCGGTGCAGAGTCCAGGTCAGCCTGGGACACTGAATGGTGGCTCATCTGGGGGACGGAGAGGCCAGCAGATGCTAGGGCTCTTCCCTCCCGCGGTGTCCAGGCTGGACAGGACGCGCCTATCTGGTTATCTGGTTTCCTAGTACTGGGCTCCCCACCTGCTGCCGAGGCTGCCAACCCACACCCGGGCTGGTTGCTGGCTGTGCGCTTTGCTGTGCGGTGATGTGGCCTGTGTCTGAGGTCTCATGCTGCTGCTGAAGGCGCCTGCTGGGGTGTGGCGGCAGGGAGGCGGGGCCGCGCAGGGTCTCCTGGGCTGTACCTCTGGCCCTTGCCCAGTGGCTGCAGAGCTCCAGGCCACAGGTGCCCACCCCCAGCTTTCCCCTGCTGAGCTGTGGGCCCCCTGTGCCGAGTCACATGACCGTGTGCTGCAGGGCTGCGGGGCTGCAGACCGCATGGCCCGCTTACCTTCCAGGAGCTTCGAGAACAACTGGAAGATTTACAAGCTCCTCGCCCACCAGAAGGTCTCCAAGGAGAAGGTGAGGCGGAGGCGGGCGCCGGCGCGGGCTCTGGCCCTCAGCCTGCCCCGCCCTGTGCCGTCCCCGCCGTCCAGCAGCTAAGCAGCACGCCAGGGGTCTGAGCTGCGTGCTGAGGTTGGGCCGGCTTTGCTTGTGGGCACTGGGCCAGCTGGTCTCAGAGGTGAAGGGCGCGGCTGGTACACCTCACAGGGCTGCAGGATACACAGCGGCCATGGCTTTATGCGGGGACTGGGCACTAGCATTTATGAGCTGCCTCCCCCAGCAGCTGAGCCCCTTAGGAAAGGGCTGGCTTCCTATGACCAGTTTAGACACCCTGCGTGGGGTCCTTACTCTGAGGCCCCTGGAGCCCTGACTGTGGGTGTGGCCACCAGGTGTGAAGGCAGTGGGTGTGGCCGGGGTGGGCGTGGTCTGGAGGCTGCCCCTCCGCCCTCCGGGAGGCTGGTGCCCCATTCAGGCCCTGTGACCACCTTGGGGGCAGTGTAGCCAGCTCATTAGTGGGACCCAGCGGAGCGTGGCTGCCTGGTGGGGCCGCTCCACACTCGGAGGGCGGCTCTTGGAGGGAAGTGGGCAGATATGCCAAGTGCACACAAGGTCCAGGCCCGCACTGAGAACCATGTGGACACGCTCTCTGTTTATGCTGACTCTGCCCGGAAGCGCTGCTGGCCTGGATACGTCGCCCAGATTTGCCGGAGCACGGGGCCGACAGCTCTGGCTGTGCTTTCCCGCCGCGGCTGCTGTGAAGCAGTGTGGCCACAGCAGCCCATCGCGGCCCTGCAGCCCCTGCCCGGGGAAGGTGACGCCCGGGGCTGCCCACGATGCCAGCCCACTGACCCGGCTTCGATGTCGAGGCCGCTCGCCTCGCCGGGGGCTTTGCTCGCATTCAGGCATGTGCCTCGCGGCCTGGCTCCATGTGCGCTCTTCCTGGGCAGTTGAGTGGACAGTGTCCAGGCTCCGCTGGGTCCTGCCCAGTCCCGGGTCTCATGGTCTTGTTTCTCTTCTCTCTGAAGAGCAACTTCTCTCTGGCCATCCTGAACGTGGGGGCCCCAGCAGCCGGCATGAACGCGGCCGTGCGCTCCGCTGTGCGGACCGGCATCTCCCACGGCCACACCGTGTACGTGGTGCACGACGGCTTCGAAGGCCTGGCCAAGGGTCAGGTAGGTGCGGCTGCGACCGAGGGCAGGGGTTGGAGCCAGGACTGCCCCTGCCGTGGCTGGACCTCGTGTGCTCCTGTCTTTCTACCCACCCAGTGACTCACACACAGGATTTGAAGGGCTTTCAGCATGTGCGCGGAAACAATCCCGTACAGGGATGTGAAATGGGTGGTCGGCGCCTGGTCCTGGGAGGGGGCCAGCTGCCAGGCCTGGAGGGTGAGGGGCGTGTCCACTTAGCCTTGCATGGTCAGGCCTGGAGTCCAGGCCTGGCTGCGATGCACTGCTCAGCACCAGCACGGCCTCTGTCCTGAGGCCCCCTGCCTGAGCAGGGATGGCGGGCCCTCCGGCCTGTCACCTGAAGCTCTGCCTCCCCACCAGGTACAGGAAGTGGGCTGGCATGATGTAGCTGGCTGGCTGGGGCGTGGCGGTTCCATGCTGGGGACCAAGAGGTGAGCTGCTGCCGTGGGCACCAGGGGTGAGAGCCAGTGTAGACTCGAGGCCCAGCCGAGGACACGGCCCCTCCCAGCAGGTGGCCTGTCCAGAGCCGCTGCAGACCCTGTCTGGGCGTCCTGTCGAGAGCTGCGCTGTGGCTGGCTCTGCCGGGGGAGGACCTGAGCGTGTGCCCCGGTGCTGGGCAGGAGGGGCCAGAGCAGAGGCGTCTGTTCCCCTCTGGGGCAGGCCATGGTGGACTGTCACCATGCATGCTGGCTGGGGCTGTGGTTTTTGTCTCCGGATGGGCTGAGACCCTCCGTGGAGTGGGCATGGGCAGCATGGCCACCTTGTGTGCCTGCAGGAAGCTGTGTGTTCCAGCTGCTCTGAGGGCTGTGGGGCTGGAGAAAGCCTCCCCGTGGCTGTGCTTCCCAGAGAGGACGTCCCTGGCAGAAGGGTGCAGGGTCTTCCCGACAGCATGGGCGCCTGGCGAGGACGCTGAGCAGGTGCCAGGCCTCCGCTGGCCTTGTGTATCTGCCCGGAGTTGTCTGGAGGGCCATTCAGCGATTGATCATGGGCCCCCACGGCCGAGGCACATGCTTCTGGGATGAGACAGTTTGGACGGGTCTTTTGATGCTGTGTGCTCACGCTGGCACCTCTGACTGCAGGACCTTACCCAAGGCCCACATGGAGGCCATTGTGGACAACCTGCGCACCTACAACGTCCACGCCCTGCTGGTCATCGGCGGGTTCGAGGTGAGGGCCCCTCCACCTGCGTACTGGGACTTTGTGGGCAGGGCCTCTGGGTGCTGTGAGTTAGGATTGGGGGTGGGAAGGGGGTGTCATCGACTCCTGGAGGCTTTACAAGGTTTAGAGGCCTGGTGCTGGTGAGGCCGAGCATTGAGGCAGTATTGCCAGCGCAGTAGGCTTGCTAACGCCCTGTCCTGGTGCGGGGGAGTCCTTACCAAATGAAGAACGCAAGCGTGCAAGCCGGGCGTGGTGGCGCACACTTGTAATCCCAGCATTTGGGAGGCTAAGATGGGAGGTTTGCAGTTTGCAGACAGCTTCAGCTACTTAGGTCCTTTGCAACTCAGTGAGACTGTTTTGAAATAATTAAAAACAGGGCTGGGGGTGTAGCTTGGAGGTAGAATGCCTCTGGGTTCCATCCCAGTACTGCAAAAAAATAAAAATAATAAAAAATAGGGCTGGGGTGTCACTTGGAGGTAGAAAGCCCTGGGTTCCACCTCCAGTACCCACCCACCCCCCAAAAAAATCCCAACAACAACAAGAAGAACACGCACGCACCGCAGTTTGGCTGCGAGAGCCTGTGCTCTGGCCCTCGCCGGGGGCGCCTGGTGAGTGGCTGACGGCACCGCCGCCTCCGCAGGCCTACGAGGGGGTGCTGCAGCTGGTGGAGGCGCGCGGGCGCTACGAGGAGCTCTGCATCGTCATGGGCGTTATCCCGGCCACCATCAGCAATAATGTGCCGGGTACCGACTTCAGCCTGGGCTCAGACACCGCCGTCAACGCTGCCATGGAGGTACGGGCCGGGAGGGTGGCTGGTAGACCGGGGCTCTGGGAGGGCGCGTGGTGGGCTGCGTTGCCCGGGAGTTGGGCCAGGGTGGGGCCAGCTCCTGTGGCCCCTGCCCGGGGCGGGGCAGGGCACGGGGTGCGCTGGGCTGGTGGCTCTGGTGTTGATGGCGGTGCGCGCCCCTCTGTGCATGCAGGCTGACTGCACGTCAGCCTTTGTGCAAGTCCTCTCTGGGTACCTGCAGTGCCCACCTTGCTGCACGCGCTTGTTCTCTTGGTGGGGGGCCCGCCTCGGCACGACACCTGCCTGTCCGTTGGCCCTTTCTCCGCCTCTGGCCCCTGCCTCGGTGCTCGGCCGCACAGGCTCGTGTCACGCCTCCCTCTTGGTTTTGCATCTCATCCTGAGTTCCCTCCGCAAGCTCTGAGCTGTTGGCCAGTGCCGCCCGGCCTCACGCTGTGGCCAGTGCCGCACTGTCCGCCTGTCGCTCCCCAGCAGACTGGGCAGGACTCACCCTCAGCACCCCCTTCACAGAGGAGAGCCGCAGCTCAGCGGGCACCTGGCCTGGGCTGGGGTCTCCCTGCCCACAGGATGCCAGTGGCACTGCCCCGTGGCAACCCGATTGTCCCCAGGCCATCGTCCTTTGCCCCGTGGTGCCCCAGTCCTGAGCCTGGTGCCCGCAGACGGGATATGGGAGGCCTGGCCTGGCCCTGTCTGCCTCTGCTGAGGGGCAGCGGGACCCCGGGCATAGGTGCACAGCTCCTGACTCCCTCCTGTTGCCAGGGTCCCTGCAGTGTGGCTGTGGCTCACCAGGGAGGGTGGGGACAGGGAGCTCCCTGACTGCAGCTGGCGTTGATGCTGATTGATTATTGAGAAGTCCCTCACATGAACGACAACGGAGTCCACATGGCCACTGGGGAGGCCAGGGAGGAGAGAGAGAGATGTCTCCACTCCTGCCATCCTTCCACCAGCATCTTGCTTTTATTGAGGATTAGAACCAAAACATAAGATATCATTAATCACAGGAAATAGCAAAGCAATCACGGGGTGAGGCAGGGAATCACACCAAGGTCTTCACAGATGAATCAGGCAAGAAAAGGGTAAACAAGGAGACCGTCAGGGTCCTTGCGTGTCGCTCAGGGTCCCTGGTCATAGGTCCCATCTGGTCCTTGGAAACTTGTCTGCGTGCAAACAATTCCCCTTGGGTGGGCAGTGGTGTTCCTGCCGAGCTGGACCGAGGTGACCTCACAGCGATGACTGACAGTGCTCCCAACCCCTGACCATCCCCTGTCTCCTCAGAGCTGTGACCGCATCAAGCAGTCGGCTTCGGGCACCAAGCGCCGCGTGTTCATTGTGGAGACCATGGGGGGCTATTGTGGCTACCTGGCCACTGTGACGGGCATCGCCGTGGGGGCCGACGCGGCCTACGTCTTCGAGGACCCTTTCAACATCCATGACCTAAAGGTGAACTCGGCCCCTCTGAGCCCACAGGCTGCCGCGGCCTCCCTGACACACGGGCCTGGCTGTCCCGGCCCTGCAGGTTGGAGGCCCACTGCTCTGAGGTGGCTCCCACCTTCTCAAGGTCCTTCCCGTGGGGCTCCTGTATCTCTGCCTCGCCCATGAGGCTGGGGTGAGCAGCCCACCTGTGGGCGGGGCTGGCGTTCCCTCCTCCTCTCCCTCACCTGCGTCCTCTGCCCCCAGGCCAACGTGGAACACATGACGGAGAAGATGAAGACGGACATCCAGAGGGGCCTGGTGCTTCGGTGAGGCCGCCGGGGGGGCTGTGCCAGGGCGAGGCTAGCGTCGGGGAGCTGAGCCCTCCACCCAGGCTCCCTGTGGTGCTGGGGCCCGGGGCTTGTGCTCCCTGACTGTTCCCCTGACTCTGCAGGAACGAGAAGTGCCATGACTACTACACCACGGAGTTCCTGTACAACCTGTACTCCTCCGAGGGCAAGGGCGTCTTCGACTGCAGGAGCAACGTGCTGGGCCACCTGCAGCAGGTCGGGCAGGCCGTGTGTCTGTGGCCCGGGGCCTCGGCGTCTCCCACTGGGCTGAGCCGCTGCCCCAGGGCAGCACGTGTGCCCATCGCCCCTCTTTCCCGGGAGGGGACTGAGGCCTGCCGCTCAGCTGGGAGGCTGAGGTCACGTCCTCCACGAGCCTGCCCGATTTCCCGCACCCTCCTGTGTCCACCTCCACGCTGCCGAGTCCCCCACCTAGGTCCCAGTGTCCCTCCACCTCATGGTGGCCTCGGCAGGCCCGTGGTGAGGCTGCTTCCCGGGGATGCTGAGGCTCGGGACTGCCCCCCTCTGCTCCTGGTCAGCCCACGGTGGCCTCGGCGGGAGGCTTCCAGGCTGGACTTTGCAGGCCCTCTGGCGGCGGGAACAGGCAGGGCCTGTAGAAGTCACCAGGGGGCTTCTGACTCACGAGGTCGCAGCGTGGACGAGCTGTGGCCCTTGGGCTGGTGCGGAGCCATGTGTGTCCGGCCAGCACCGGGACAGGGCCTTGCCTGTTTGCAGGGAGGTGCTCCCACCCCCTTCGACCGCAACTACGGGACCAAGCTGGGGGTGAAGGCCATGCTCTGGATGTCGGAGAAGCTGCGGGCCGTGTATCGCAACGGTAGGTGGGCGCCCTGGCCTGGCCTTGCTGAGGGCCCCAGGGTGGGCCTGGCCCCAACCACCACGTGACCATATCTGCAGGGCGGGTGTTCGCCAACGCCCCCGACTCGGCCTGCGTGATCGGCTTGCGGAAGAAGGCCGTGGCCTTCAGCCCTGTCGAGCAGCTCAAGGAGGAGACCGACTTCGAGTGAGTCCCACCAAAGCCTGTGCAGAGGGGTGGACCTGGGGCCCTGCGACCCCGACCCCGTCAGGGCCTGGTCCCGTGCTAGATCTCAGCAGACCCTGCAGAGCAGGGTCGCGTCAGGTCTCCTGAGGCTGACACTGGCCGAGTGTGGGAGGTCAGTGGGGCCCCTGGGCCGGGACCCGTCAGGCCGAGGCTGCTGTGCCTGACCCTCCTCTGTGCTGGCCTCTGAGGGATAGGGAGCCCCAGGCAGCACCCAGGGTCCTGACCTGAGTCCTCTGGCCCCAGGCACCGCATGCCCCGGGAGCAGTGGTGGCTGAGCCTGCGGCTCATGCTTAAGATGCTGGCCCACTACCGCATCAGCATGGCCACCTACGTGGCAGGGGAGCTGGAGCACGTCACCCGCCGCACGCTGAGCATCGACAAAGGCTTCTGAGCCACGGTCCTGCACACCGCCCCGCTGTCCCTCCACTTCTGTCCAGCCAGCTGTGGCCAGGGCACCAAAGCCGGGCTCACACCAGGCCTGACCCTGGGCCTGAGTCATGCCTGGAGCCTGAGGACCAGTGGAGTCTGGTGTGGCCCCTTTAGGGCTCTCAGCCCCAATTCATCCCCGGCCGCCCGCCAGACCTCCAGGGCAGCTACCTCTAGGAGAGAACCCTGATCACCACTTCCCACCCAGGCGCCTGTGCCTACCCAGCCTGCACCCTCCCGGGCCCGCTGGCTGCGGCACCTGGTCTCTGCTCCATGAGCCCCCTGACCTGCTCCTGCCTACTCTGCCACCACGGCTGAGCAGCACTGTCACCGTTTCTAGAAATAAAGTCACCAGATGGTGGAATCTGATCAGCTTCTGGAAAGCACGAAATACAGAATATCTAGGCGGGGTGGGCAGCCACGTGGTCTGCTGGATGAGCCCCCAGGCTTGTTTCTAAGGCCGACTTCAAACCTGTGGTCCTCCTATTTCAGCCTCTTAAGTACTGAGATTACAGGCGTGTGCCACCATGCCTGGTCTTACTGAAGTTTTGAACAAAAGGCTGAAGGTAGATGCTACACCACTGATTTGGCTAAGACTTACAGGTCCATTTTCCTCCAGCCTCATCCTTTGTCGAGTCCTTGGGCCAGAGAGCAGTTGCTGGGGCTTTGCGGTTGAGCCCTGCAACCACCCAGCCTCTTCAGCACTGCTCGGCATACAACTGTCCTTTACGGAGGATCAGCGTGCGTGCGTGCGTGCGTGCGTGCATGTGCGTGCGTGCGTGCGAGATTTGGGATGGAATCCAGGGCATCCTACCTCTGAGTGACACTCTCAGCCCTATTTTCATTCTTTATTTTGAAACAGGGTCTCACTGAGTTAAAAAGGGCCTAAGTAGCTGAGGCTGTTTGCGAACCATGATCCTCTGTCTCAGCCTCCTGAATGCTGGGACTACAAGCGCGCCCCCATGCCCGGCTTGAGGACCAGCATTTTTAATGTAAAAACTGCTCATGTGGTTTTGGCCCGTGGGTACAGAATGACGTCTGTCTGACTTTCCAGGAAACCTCGGAAATTGGGCCTAGCTGCAGGACTTGGGGGCAGCGCCCCATCCAGCAATTATGAAGTTTCAGGGTGGTGGTGGCACAGTCACACTGCGCACCCAGGCCATTGTCAGATGCAGGTGCAGCTCAGCAAGCAGCTAAGGTCATGGCAGCCAGTCCAGAGCCACGCCACGAAGCTATCGTGCCACCCTTCTCCCAGGCTGGGGCGAGGACTTGACACCCCACCTGGCTGCTCTGGAGTGGGGTCCTGGAGCCACGGGTGTCTCATGGCACCTGAAGGCCCATGTCCTGTGAGCACAGGGCAGCAATGCCCCTGCTGTTCCTCTGGCCGCCCAGCTGGGCTGGAGCCACCCGGGGGACGCCTGTGAATTCTGCAGAGCCAGCACGAGTATGTCTGCTGAGAATGTCACAGAGAGAATGGGGATCCTCGCTCAGGTGAGGGCAGCCTGGGGCTTGGGGACAAAAGCAGGGCATAGCCCACCACCTAGACACATCTTCCCACTTACATCTCACCTCTTGAAAATGTCCCCATGGGCACTCGGAACCCCACCAGCCACGTCTCCCCACTTGGGTGTGTCTGCTGTGTGTGGTAGGAGCCTCTGCCAGGGGTGGCAGGGGGGCGGCAGCGGAGGGCACCTCCAGACACTGAAGCTGTTCAGGAGGGCTCCAGCCAGGGGCAGGCTGCCTCGGTTCTGGTCAGGCCAGGTGTGTCAGGTTAGTGTGCCGTGGTCAGGTTCCGTGAGTGTGCCCGTCACACATGCAGGTCAGGCCTCGGAGTCTGATGGCCTGCTGTGGCCTCTCCTTCCCAGGGAGGGGCTCTGAGGCGAGTGTCTGGCCCACTCCTGGCTGCAAAGCACTGTCCTGGTCATCCTCCCTGCTGGGACCCAACATTCTTGATGACCACAGATGAGAGGAAGAAGGAATTCTTTGCTCACAGTTCTGGACGTTCCAGACTGCGAGGCCCCGTCACGCCTGCAGGGCCTGGCTCGGCAGCGGGAAGCGGAGGGCGCAGAGGAGGGGGGCCGAGGGACCGGCACAGCTCCCAGGCCACACGCCAGCGACCCTCCAGCCCCTCCCTGCCTGCCCATCTTGCCCCAGTTAGTCCACCGAGAGCTCGGGACCCTCACCACTCAATTATTTTGCCTTTAAACAGTTCTGAATCAGTGATACCTGGGCTTTCCCAGGGCACATTCTCTATCCAGGTCGCACCCCCCTCCCCCAGGCTAGCAGGGCGCACTGTGAGGCTGAGTTCCGTCATGCCCGAGAGCCGGCCTGTAGGGTGACCTGGACAGAAGTTCAGTGGAGACTGGAAGCCCACCACGGTACGGGTCCAGGCAGGGCAGACCTGCTGGGGGCTCAAAAGGGCAGAGGGGCTGAGAGGATGGGGTGAGCTGGACGAGGGTGCTTTGGGCAGAGGAGGTAGGGGCAGTAGTGAAGGGGTCAGGTCGGAGGCTGTCCCACCCGAGGTGTGCCAGGCCACGGGACAGGAGGGAAGCCAGCTAGCCACACCTGTTCAAGGCACCTTTGCAGCCCTGCCGTGGTGGAGCAGGGAGGAAATCCTATAGTTACGCGACTCCCCATTTGTTCTCATACAGCTTTATTAAGAGCACTTAGCATCTTGAACGACGAGGGGCAGAGACAGGGCTGTGACCATGCATCTCAGGTGTCCCCTACACCGCTCCTTGCGTTGCACCACGAAGAGCCGGGGCAACCCACAGGCAGACCCGCCTCCACGCGGGGCCTCCAGGCCAGCTCGATGGCCTCACCAGTCTGAAATGCCCTGCACAGAGCGTGGCCTCATCGAGTCATGGCGGACAGCCTGCCTGCCCCTGGCCATGGGTGGGGAGGCCTTCCTACTCCGTTCCCATCGCTGGCTCACTGCCCGTGCAGTGGCCACACAGCCCGCGTGCTCTCTGGTGCAGGGTGCGGCTCCTCAGGGTCGCAGCTGAGGACCCGTCCCGCTCTCCCCACCAGCAGGAGTTGGCGCTTCCCCCTAAGGGCTCGGAAGTCACTCTGTCTCTGTAACGTGGCCACATCCTTGGTTTGAGAGGACATGGGGTGGGCCCAGGGCTGCAGCAGTACCACCGGCTCTGGCATCACGAAGACCTGCAACTTGCCCTTCCCGCTGGCCACACCTGGGCCCCAACTAGTGGGGTGAACACAGCCACAGCCCCTCACTCAGGCTCAGTGTGCCCTTCCCCCACAGCCGCAGGGTCCTTAGACAGACAGAAAAAGACGCAACAAGGAGCATCCTGCCTGGCCCGGCCTTCGCTAGCAGCGTGGTGCTGCTGAAGCCCTGGCAGCTCCAGGGCGTGTCACTCTGGAGGTCTCCCTTGGCAAGAGACATCTACCCCATGGCTGCAGACAGGCAGACACAGTCCTGCATGCTCCCTAGCCCGAGCGAGGACCCTTACCTTGGGAAAGACCGCGGCCGCACCGTCACTCGGGAGGGTCTGCCTCTCCAGCTCAGGCGGAAAGGCTTTATTAGTGAGGGCAGCCACAGCGCTCCCCTTAAGAAGGGCCGGGTGGTGCAGAGCCACCTCCAGGGCACCGTCCCGGTGGGATTGGGTGTCTCCAGCCCTGGGCACAGGAGCCAGGTCTGCCTGGTGTCCTGTCCCTCTTCCCGCCTGGTGTGGCAGAGAGACGGGCTTTCCAGGTGGGGCTGGGGTCCAGGTGAGGGCCCCGCTGGCGGTCACTCTGCGTCCTCCTGCAGCTCCGGCCTGTGCTGCACCTGCAGACGGCTGCCCACTGCCTGCTGGATGGTCTCCAGCCCCTCGGTGTCCAGCTCTCGCAGCAGCAGCAGGATGGCCGTCAGGACGTTCTGGGGGCAGAGAGAGTCGCTGACCTGCGGCCAGGCCCGGGGCATCCTGGCACACGGGGAACAGCCTTGGCGGGGCCCTGCAGGAGCCAACCACGGAGCACGCAGGGAGAATCTAACCCGAGGGAACTCACGGCGTGGACACTGGTGGCCCACCCGCCCTCAGCCTGTGCCTGCGTTTGGATGGGGAGGCCAAGGCCAGAGGCAGAAGGCGCCTGCCTGCACCCCGGAGGGGTGAGGCCACTTCTGCAGAAGGTGAGGAGTGTTTGTCTAGGGGCTGCTGGGCCAGCTGAGGGAGGACCAGAGTGGCTCCCCTGGCTTGGCAGGAGGACCTGCTTCGACCCCTGACCTCCAGCACACCCGAGGCCACTGCAGAGGCCCACCATCAGACCCTGTGGGCCAAGGACCCTGCTGTGCCCTGTGGACGTGCCTCGGTCTTTGGCCCGCTCCCCTGGGCACTGCAGAGGCCCGGGTGTGGGAGGGAGGCCTGCGCCGTAACTGGATGGCCGGGCTCCTCATGACACGGGAGAACGCGCCGACTCGTGTGCAGTGGGAGGCGGAGGGGACCTTGGGGCAGCGGCCTGGGCGCCAGCTGCCCGAGGGGGCAGCAGATCTGAGCTGCTTGTCTTTTCTCTCCCCAGCACAGCAGACCGCAGGCCCTGCATGTGGCCACATCTGTCCACCTTTGGGGCACTCTCCAGATGGTCAGTGGGAGGGGTTGTCGGCTGTCTCTGCAGCTCCCACAAACTGCACACTGGGTGGTCCCCAATGAATGAGTGAACGAAGGCAAGGGTGCCCCACCCTCCCACCGTGGCTCCCCTTGGACAGGGCACCAGTGAGCCCACAGGCAGCTCTGCTCAGGTCCGGCCGGGGGCAGGGAAGGAGCCAGGGGCAGCTGGATGCCATGGTGCAGGTGGCTGGGGGAGCCAGGTCAAGCACGGTCTTGGGGCTGCCACTGACCCGCCCATGGGGCCTTCTTCCTTTTGTCGCCAGCCTGGAGCCCTGGGCTGTAATCTGGTGGGGACAGGGCACTCCTACATCTCTCCACAGGCAGAAGGTCTCTCCGCCAGCACCTCTGCCAACTTTAAGCTAGTCATGGCAACCTCTCTAAGATGTTCTGGAAGCTTCTGATACGCAGGACAACACGGGAGTTCTGCCCACCCCTGGCTCCTGTCTCATGTGCTCCTCCCTTGGCAGGGATCTGGCAGAGGCCACCTCCATACTTGGGGGCTTGGCTGTCCCAGTCCCACCAGGACCCCAGCCCTGCCTTTACGACTCCTGGTTGTGGCCCCTATCGGGCGGCTGGTGACACTCACCCTGTTCTTGTGACTGCTCAGAGTTTCCCTCTGGGAGAGGGGGGGCCGCTGGTCCCCGGCAGAGGGCTTCGGGCCGCGCTGGCCCTGGTCGCTGTGGGTGAGAGGGGTCGGAAGGTGGGTGAGGGCTGAGGCATTGGTCCCTTTGCAAATGATCTGCGGGTTGAATTTACAGCCAGAGGAGACTCGAGTCTTGAGAAGGGCGGCCGGGGAACCTGGGGTGGCGGCCCCTTGCTGCTCCGCCCCCTCAGCAGCCCCCTGCACTGGTCTCCCAACTGTGCCTCTACCCAGGGCCTCAGGGCAGGAGGCTAGGAACGCAAATTCCCCCCCCACGGGGGTCACAGCACCAGAGCTGCCTGTAGCCACCCTCCAGGGAGCTCATGTCCAAATGCACGGCCACAAAGTGGGAGACGGGGCTGACCTGCCACGTGGACCCAGCCCGGAGCCCCACGATGACCTCCAACCTCCCAGTGCCATTTCTACTCGGAAGGGACCCTGGCAAGCAGCACACTGCCCCAGAGGGCAGGGCTTCACCCCGGCCAGAGGCCCTCCTGCTCCCTGGCGCACCCAGCAAGCCGTGCGAATGCTATTGACGACACTGGGGACCTCTCAAGAGAATCGGAGGAGCCCTGGGACGGAGGCCCGCCCTCCAGCCTCACTTGGCGGCCGCCTCCTCCAGGAAGCTCAGCGGGTCCTGGCCAGTCTCGGTGCTGGAGCTGAGTGTGCAGGGCGGCTTGGGGCAGCCGGTGCCGGTGCCCTCTCTGCTGGGGGCAGAGGTGATCTCGTCTCCCTCCATTAGCGCGCGGGTCAGCTCCTCCTCCGTCACAGCTTTGGGGTGAAGGACAGAGAAAGTCAAAGTATCAGAGGCCTCACCCCACACAGCGCGTGGACTGCAGCGCTGGCCTCCGCGCTCCAGCACAGCCTGCTTCTGGTGTGCAGTCAGGCTGCGCCTCCACACCCAACCTGGTGCGTGGGACTTCCGCGACAGTCAAGGACCGCTGTGAATCTCAACCACTGCATCCGCGAGGAGCAAAGGCCCAGTCAAGGCAACTTCTTCCTTGGTGCTGGGGGGACCCAGGGTTGTGCGCACCTGAGCAGGCACCCCAGCCCCTAAGGCAGATCCCGAGAAGAGACAGATTGGTGGGGCGTGGTAGCCACACCAGTAATCCAGCTACTCGGGATGCTGAGGTAGGAGGACTACAAGTTTGAGCCAGTCTCGGCACTTAGTAAGACCATCTCAAAATAAATAAAAAAGGGCTGGGGGTGTAGCTCAGGGGTAAAGGGTATAAAGTAGCCCAAGTCTGATCTTCAGTACTAGTGCCAAAAAAAAAGAACTAATAGCCTGCACCATATTTATCCCAATTCATTCACATTTGACTTAACGCCCCTGAAGTTTATTCATATTAAAATTATTTGGGAGGAAACAATTCCACTGAAAAGAATTAGAAACCTAGAGCCGGGCGTGGTGGCGCATGCTTGTAAACCCAGCATTTGGGAGGCTGAGACAGGAGGATTTTGGTTTGCGGACAGCCTCAGCTACTTAGGCCCTCTGCAACTCAGTGAAACCCTGTTTCAAAATAAAGAATAAAAAATAGGGCTGGGGTGTCGCTCAGAGGTAGAATGTGCCTGGGTTCCATCCCCAGTACCGAAGAAGAAGGAGGAGGAGGAGGAGGAGGAGGAGGAGGAGGAGGAGGAGGAGGAGGAGGAGGAGGAGGAGGAGAAGAAGACGACGACGACGACCAACCAGCACAGTAAGAAGGCCAGGGCTCAGTGAGGAGGGGGGCCTGGCCAGCGAGCTGGAGTGCACACAGAGGCCGCGGCAGGCCATGCGGGCGGCTCAGAGGCCTCGCTCTCAGCAGCCCCGAGGCCAGGCACCCCATCCCCCGGCCCTGCAAACGTCCCTGCCAGTGCGTGGTCAGCGCTCAGCGTTGCTCCTCACAGGAACAGAAGGAGAAAGACTGGACTCTAGTGTACAAACGGCAGGGTTCAGAGACGGGGACCTGGCTGTGACCGGGCGCCTGCCCAGGCTGGGTGACGACGCCCTGAGCGGCCCAGCAGAGGTGAGACTGTGCGGGGAGCAGGCGGGGGGCCGCGCGGACCCCACCTTTGTTGTCCAGCTTCTGCAGGTTGGGCAGGTTCCGCAGCACCGTCATGCGGTAGAGGTGGGGGCTGGCGCCGCAGCACGGGTTCTCGGCCAGCCACAGCACGCGGAGGCGCGGCAGGCCCTTCAGGTAGAAGAGCTCGTCTAGGCTGGGGATGCGGTTCCTCCTCAGGTACAGCTCGCTCAGACGCCGGCAGCAGCTCATGGGCTCCAGGGTCGAGACGCTGTTGACGCTGTGGGACCAGCCCGTTAGTGCTGGCCGGCAGGGTGGCCCTCAATGGTGCGCACCAGAAGGAGGCCCTCCTGGAGGCCCAGCCACCTCCTCTGGTCTTGTAACCAGTCAGCCGAGGCCAGTCAAGCCCCGGGCCAGGAAGGAAGTGTTAGGACGGGGTTCCTTCACCAGGGGCAGGACGCGGCCAGCGCGTCAGTGGGCCGTGCTCCCCCCCGCCTAGCTGAGGACACCAGCCCCCAAGGGACACGGCACAGCCCCGAGGCAGGCAGCGGCCAGAACTGCCAAAAAATATACAGGAGCTCTGTGCCCCTCAGAACCCAGCACTGGACTTCCAAAGCCCCACATTCAAAAGAAACAAAGGCTCAGGCGTCATCTTCATTCCGTGAAAATCATCATCACAAAAACAGAAGAGTTCAGGAGGCTGAGAGCAGACACCCAAGGTCCCCGCCACACCAGGGCCCATCCCCACGGCAGCAGATGGGGCCTTCGCACACGGGTGCTCAGCCCATGGTGGCCCAGCGGCCTCCAGTCTTGGGGAGCCAGGGGCCTGGCCTGACATGCTGCCCTACCCACGGTGCTCCTTCCTGCAGGGCTGCCCTATGGGAGGGTGCCGGTGCCAACACCACAGTGCACCCCTGCGTCTGGCAGGCAGTGGGGAGCCATACACATCAGCCCCCTCCCAGCTCTCAGTGGGATCTTGGAGGTAACTACACCAAGAAGACAGAAGACACGGACCACGAGGGTCCCCAGGGCAGATGTGGCCACAGCAAGGGCGGGCCAGGCCCGTCCTCAGGTGGCCAGCAAGTGCAGAGGGGATCAGTGCTGGGGCTGGGGGGCAGACACACTCAGGGGATGAGCTCCAGGGAACGGGAGCTGTCGGGAGTGCAGGTAAGACCCTGAGATGAGAGCGTGCAGGAGGAGCGGCAGCAGCCAGGCTTCCTGCCCTGTGAGCGCCCACCAGAAGCCCTCCCAGACTGTGCTGGTTGCCTGGCTGTCTGTCATCACTGGGTCCCACAGGAGGGACGTGCAGCCACCCCCAGGGGCTGGAGCCACACGGCAGTCGGGTACCTGAGCGTGACCACCTCCAGGCTGGGCAGCTCCCGGCAAATGGAAATCTAGGGAGGGGAACACGTGTGGGTCTTCACTGGTGTCCTGAGGCCGCCTCCCGCAGGTCAGGGTGGAATCTGTAGGAGCCCTGTCAATTCCACTGCAGGGGACCCGGGCGTGACCTCAAAAGAACCCAGGGGCATGCTGGGCTGCGTGGCACGCCCCTCACTGGAGGGGAAGCGTGGCTCACTTGTGTGCGCGCACCCTCTATGGAACTCTAGGACAGTGTCACTGCCATCAAACGCCGCCTGCCGGTGCAGAGCCAGGGCCATCACGTTGGGCCACCAAGGACATCAGGTCAGGGGCACCAGGGTGCCTTCTGTCGGGACAGAGGACTTTGCTTCCTGCTCTCCTTGATGTACGAGGCCAGGATGGAAGCCCTTCCTGCCAGCAGAGCCAGGCCAAGGGAGACGGGCTTGGAGCGGGTCTCGGGCCACACGGGCACGCATCACTTCCAGGGGCAGGGCGGCAGTGCTGGGCTTGTGTGAGACCCGCAGCTCCAGCTCCCTACGGCTGGTGGTCAGTGCCTGCTGTGGGCGTGGGGGGGGGCCCAATGGCCAAGGGAGGCACACAGAGCTCCCATGACGGCGTGTCTCCTTAGAGGGAAGCATCCTCTCCCAGGACTCCGCTCAGAGGAGACTGAGCAGGACCAGCAGGTGACATGGGACGGGCCCCATGGCCACGGCTTTGCCACCTTAGCAGTCCTCCCGTGAAGAGGCGACAGCTTTTGGGATTGGGACCATGTGGAGAGGACCAAGGCAATACTCACATCCGTGAGATGGCTGCCCCTGGGGAAAGAAAAAACATATGTACCTTAATCTTCTTTAAATGAAGAATACAATCCCCCCAAATCCCAAAAGCTAATGACCGCTCGCCTTAAGAGTCTACTATTTAATGATACAATAAAAAAGAAAGGTTACTCAGATAACTGGAGAAGGTGTTCAGAATGGTTAGCTGACTTCAACAAAGCCGTACATTTAATGCGGGTTTTCAGGCTACGGAGCAACAGAGTGCGCCCTTGTAAGGCGGAGATTTCCTCATTCAGTGTGAGGAGCAGATGATCCATTCCCTCACTGACGTAACGAGGGAGGCTTCAAGAGAGGCCATGTTCTAAACGTGGAACTTAAGAAGCAGACTTTACGGCCGTAGGGGCCGTTGTTCTCCCTGCACAGAGAAAGCACTGACCGCCCCGGCCACACAAACAAAGGCATTGCTGGAAGCCAGGGGGAGGCGGCTGTGCCCAGAGCAGCAGAGGGCACAGGGTGGAGAGCAAGGCTTTGCACAAACACAGCAGGCCCAGTCCCTCCAGATGGCTCGCGCAGCCACAGGGAGCGGGCCGCTCTTGCTGAGACCCTGGTGGCCGTGCTGGCCTAGGCTCCCCGGGCTACAGGGACACCAGTGGCTCTTTCAGCCTCAAAGCATGCTCCGGCCTTCCCTGGCCCTGCAAGACCCGGCCACCTGTCTTTGAGTCTACATCAGCCGCGCTGCGCCTGTGTCCCTTCCTTGCAGTCACCTTGGACAGGGGCGCCTGGGCAGAGCAGTGCCAGCACCTAGTGATGAGGGTTCACTGAACCACACCTCTGGTCCTCTGTCCCTCTGGAGAGGGCGTTAATCATCTCGGCTCTCCACCTTATGTGCAGACCTGGTGTCTAATGGAGACTTTAAATTTCAGACACATCCACAGAGGGGGCCATCGGTCCCCTCCGCGGGTCGCCGGCCCTCCCCGCCCTGGGGCACGGCGGCCCCAGCCTCACCAGCAGTTGAGCTTCCGCACGTTTTGCAGATCCGAGGCCTTGGCCCGGGACAGGACCATCTTCCGAGTCAACTTCATGGCGGCCTCTTTGCGCACACCCAGGCTTCCCAGGCTACGCTCGAAGGCGGCAGGTCTCCAGGGGGCGGGGCCTGGGTCGTCAGGGGCGGGGCCTGAGAGCCCATTGGCAGCCCTGTGGGAAGGCGGGACCGCGCGGGCGCATTGGGGCCCAGACGTTCGCAGAGCGTGAGGTCCCGCCCCTCCCCCTCGCTCCGCCCCTTGGGCTGCGCATGCGCAGGGTGCCGGGCTCGGCCGCACTCTGAGGTCAGCGTGGTGCGCAGCGGCGCTTGGTGGACGTGGAGGCGTTGTCCCCTCGCTTCTCTGAGCTTTTGCTAAACTCGCGAAATAAGTCCAGGGCTGTGCGCAGGCCGGGCCTCCTCCGCGCGTGTGCGGGAACCGACGCGCCGCGGACACCAGGTGTCCGCCCTGGCCGCGTACTACGCCTGCGCAGGACGCCTGCCCCAAGGGCGTCGGCTCCGGGCGTTTGCATCTACGCCACTCAAGTTTCCTAACCAGGGAGTTTGTCTTTAAAAGTCTTTTAGCCGGGCGTGCTGCTGTGATTTCAGTACTTGGGGAGCTGAAACAGGAGGATCGCAGGCTTGAGATCAGCTTCAGCAAATTAATGAGACCCTTAGCAAAAGTTAAAAAGGACTAGGGCTGTAGCCCAGAAGTAGAAAGCCCCTGACTGAGTTTAATTTCTAGCACCATAAAAATCAGCAGTCTTGCGGGGCGTGGTGGCGCACGCTTTTAATCCCAGCACCAGGGAGGCTGAGACAGGAGGATCGTACAGGTTCGAAGCCAGTCTCAGCTGCTTAGTGAGGCTCTCTAACTTAATGAGACCCTGTTTCCAAATAAAGTATAAAATAGGTCTGGGAGTGTAGCCTAGAGGTAGAAAAGCCCCTGGGTTCAAGCCCCAGTACTACCAAAAAAAAAAAAAAAAAATCACCAGTGTCCCTTTTGCTCCAACTCCCTGGGATATGTCTAGGATGTGCCATAGCACCGGGTGCGATCTCCACTGTTCCCAGGTAAACTCATTTGTTGGGGGGGCCTCCGTTCTTTTGGGCTGATGACTAGTATCCTATGGAAGTCAGGCCTTTGGGATTTCAGACCCATTAGAGGTGACAGACTCCTTGACTGGTCCTGGTTGCAGCCCCTCTTTCCACAGGCGGCTTAGTCTGCCTTAGCAAGGGCTCCTGTTAAGTCATATTGTATCTAACTATCCTGGCGTGCCTTCGCCGAGAACGCCACGTGGTGAGTCACTTAGCCAAGATCCTCCTTACCCTGATGGGGATCCATCCTATCCCTGTGGCAGTTTCCATCCACTGACCCCACTCCGCCCTTTCGCCATGAGCCCTCACTTGTCCTTGTATTTGGAGTTGAGCCCGATCTTTCCTTATTGCAGGAGTCCTGGGTGGCAAGTGTTATCCCCACGGCCGTAACAAGTGTCAGATAATTCTTTTCTTCTTTAACTGAAGTTAAAGATTGCTGTCTCGGGATGTCACGGCACTGTCCCCAGCATCTCCACTAGAGCCGCGCCCCTGCCACTGGTGGCAGGTGTGCCAGTCTGAGGCTTGGCTTTCCTCACAGCGGCCTTGATGCGGGCCCTCCTGCTTGTACCCAGCCCCACACTTACAAAGACGACGCGCGATTCTGAAAGGAGAAAACATTCCCTGGTAACTTAACAACTGCTGTTTTCTGAGTTTCGTCCCCGTTGCTGTGTCTGATTGGATTTTGGGGTGGTGTGAGGGATTTATCCATCAGATTCTAGCCCTGCGTCGCCCAGTGATGTCTGAGTGAGCGGGCCCCAAAGAAGTGGCATGCGGACCTCTTTCAAGTTGTGTTTGGAGAAGGAAGGCTGGCTCGCAGGCAGTGGGATAGGCTGGTCAGGACTCTCAAGTGGACACTGGCTTTAGTGGCTGCCTCTCAGGGTGGGGCCCCAGGTCTTAGGGCAGGAAAAGATGGCTCTCATCTTGGAATCCTATGGCCAGTGCAAGTCAAGGGCGTGGTGGTGGGCTGCAGGTGCGCTGTGGGTTGTGTGGAAGAAGTGTTCAGGGGTCGATGGCTCAAGGCTGGGGATGAGGGAGGAGCTGTGTTCAGGGTGGCATGGGCTGTGGGTCAGTGTGGGATCGGGGCTGCTGAGCCTCCGAGCGGTGTGTTCTGTGTTCTTCACCACCAGGCGGGCAGAGAACACGAGGGCTGAGCTAAGAGACGGAGCAGAGCTTGCCCCGCAAGGGTGGCGGGAGGCTCCCTGCAGGCTCAGGCTGCATGAGCTTGTAGAGGCCTCTGGTCATTCCAGCAAGCGGCCGTGCCAGCAGGGCAGAGATGGCCAAGAGCCGGCTGGAGTTGGCAGCTGCTCCTTACAGCCAAGGGATGGTGCAGAAGTACCCACTTCCATTTGGCAAGGGTAAGGATGTGGCTGTGATGGGGCATTGCGTATTGTAACACATGCCCTCGGGTGAGAGCAGATGGGAGGGGGCTTCAGAGTTGCCCACCATGCTCATCCTGGGCTGGCCTTGATGCACCCCTTCCCCTTCTACCTAGGCAGGTGTGGGTAGTGTCAAAGGACGGTCCACATGGAGGGCAAGCCACGCCAGGTAAGGCTTTGGGGTGGGCCTGCATATTCTACCTTTGTCTGGCTCACTGGCAACACCGCACAAGCATGGCTCTGTCCAGGGCCCTGAACATCCTTCTCAGGGCCTGGTCCCTCCCCTTCCCCTCCCTTACGGTGCCCCGCACCCCAGGTAGGCACCAGGTGTGCATCCTATCTCCCTTAGGTGCAGCAGAAAGAATGCTTTTCCCCACTCTCCCAGCCCAAGTTTGGGGTACCATCTGAGGCACGTGCCACCCTGAACTGGCCGTCCACTGTCCTGACTGCTGGGGGCCCGTGTCACCTGCCCAGCTCTGGAGCTGGGGGGTAGAGAATGACCCCGAGGGGACAGAGATGCTGCATGGTGTGTGGCTGCCATGGGAACCACAGGCCAGCCCCTGCCCGGCCTGGACAGCTCAAACCCTTCCCCATGCTCCTGCAGGTCTCCATGGCACAGACCTTCTTCCAGCTGATCCCTGTCTGGTGGCTGCAAATGACGCGTGGGCATTATTCCTGGGGTGTACGTCCCCTCCCTTGGGGCACCCCGAAGGTGCATTTGCAGCCAGGGGAGCCGGTAGAACCCAGCACCAGGGTGTGGCTTGTGCTGCTGTGGTCTCTGCAGCCATGGGGAGGAGGGTGGGAGGCCGGGTCCCAGGGTGCCACCTAGACATCCTCAGCCCCCTGCCAGCTCAAGCTGACATGCTCCCTGAGCCTGCCCTCTGCCCAAGGAGCTGCTGGCCCAGCTCACGTCCTCCCACCAACCCTTGAGTGATAGAGAGTCGCCAGCCAGGCCTCAGGCCCCCAAGTGGCACAGCCGTAAGGCCCCATGACCGCTGGGGTCGCACCTGTCACAGACATCGACCCCTCCATCCTTCAGCTCTGCCCCGCCCTCTGCAGCCAGTGACCGCGAGGGCCCTGGGAACGCAGGTTCTCTGACCTGGCAGGAGGGCCATGGCCACCACCAGGCCCTGCCCTGATGGCTCCAGCTGGGCCCTGGTATACTTTCCCGTCTCTCTGGGTCCCGGCTCCCTGATCTGAGAATGTGGGATGTCTTAGTCTGTTGCACATAGACTGGCCGCAGAGTGGACATAGACTCCTCACCATCCTGGAGGTTGGAGTCCAAGGTCAAGGAGCGTAGATATGGAGACCTCCTGGGAGGGAGAGAAAGGCTAGCAGCCTGCTTATCTCTAAGCATATCTAAGAGATAAGAGATAAGAGCTTCCAAAGCACAACTAAACATAAGAGATAAGAGGTGGTGTTTCTTATCAGGACATTAATCCATGAGGTCCCTGACCTCCCAGAGGCCCCAGTTCCCAGCACCTTTCCCTGAGGAATGAGTGTTTAAATATATGAGCATGGCCGGGCGTGGTGGCACATACTTGTAATCCCATTGCTTGGGAGGCGGACACAGGCGGATCGCACAGGTTTAAAGCCAGCTGTGCTGGCTTAAAAGACCCTGTTTCCAAATAAAAATATAGAAACTAGGTGTGTCTCGCGATATCACGTGGAGGACAGAAAGGAGAGGAAGCAGAGGGTTCACAGCACAAGCACAGTCCCTAAAGCCCCACCCCAGAGACTGACCTCCGCCCCCCCCCAGGTATCCACACAGTGGACCCTCACAGTGGACTTACCCACTGGTCAGATTATAACCTGACTTAACTACATCAGCTCTGAGCATTAACACACGAGCTCTTCAGAGGATGCTCTATATGCAAACCTGACATGGCCCCATATGGAAAGACACCTGCAGGTGCTCCTCTGCCCTGCCCTGCCCTCCCGCCCTCCCGGCCTCAGGACCCTCCGCCTGCGCCCTTGCTCCTGCGTGGCACTCATGCCAGGGTGTGTCAGATAACCATTTCCCACTAGCTGTGGGTTTTTTCTCGCCACCAGAGCAGGGGGCTTTTATCGTGGGCATTGTGTCTGTGCCATGAAAAACACCAAAAAAACATGGACTCCAGGCGACGCTCCACTGCGGTCAGTATGTGCTGCGTTTGCGTTTTATAGTCACTAAACCTTTATTTTTATGGGGAGGACATTTCATAATGGCCATTGCAGTGGGGTCCTGGCAGACGGAATGCAGCCTTCTTGTATTTTTATGGGGAGGGCATTTCATAATGGCCATCGCAGTGGGTCCTGGCAGATGGAATGCGGCCTTCTTGTACATCATGTGGTTCTTCTCTAGCAGGGGAGGAGACACTCTGGGGCGACGTGGGCACAGACGTGGGCACAGAGACGCTTAGCTCATAACTGCTTCACCTTAAATGACACTCCCGAAGAGGCCCTGGGATACTTGGAAACAAGCCCAGCCCGTCTGCCCGTCAGCAGGTCTACGGCTATGGCTGTCTTATGAAATATTAACTGCCCACAGCATTTTTAGTTAGCGAAGCGGCTCTCGGGCCAGCTCCGAGGGAAGGCGCACGGACAGAGCTGACTTGACAGGTGTACTTCTTTTCCTGTCAGTCAGGACCTAAGTCGCCTCCCTGGGGTGTGACAGGTCCTCCTACAGCCTACTGTCGGCTGGCACCCTAGGGCGCTTCCTAGCTGCTGGTGTGGAGGTTTGTGCTGCCCTGCGGTGCAGCGGGGGAGGGGGGCGGGGCAGCCACACGCACCTCCCCCTCTGAGATCCACAGCGCCAGCTTTGGAGGAGAGGCCAGTGTGTGCTTATCAGTGTCCTGGAAACGTGATAAAGTAGTGCGCTGAGCCAGGGGTGACATCTGTCCCACAGCTTCATAGAAACCAGGATGGCAGGATAGTGGATCCCCAGCCCTGGCACTGCCAGCCGCCTCTCCTGCAGGGGGCAGAAGAGGTGCGGGTGAACAGCACAGTCCGGGGAGCTTGCTGTTGGGGTCAGGGAGGAGAGGGCTGGGGTCAGGCAGGTGTGGAGGGCAGCGCCCACTCCCTGGCTCAGGGCCACGGGGGCCAGCAGTGTGGGGGTGCCCCCCCCCCGCAGGCAGCATTGTCCAGGGAGAAAGCAGAGTGGGTTTGTGGGTGGCGCAGTGGTGACTAGGGTGTGTTGGTTTGGGAAGGTCTTTTCAAGAGTTAGACTGAAGTCCCTGTCACTCCCCGCAGGGCAGAGGACTGCAGTGGGGGTGCGGGTTTATTCACCTGGCTCCTGCCCTGGCCCTGAGGCGGATGACGGAGAGCAGGTCCCTCCGCAGTCGTCTGGGGCGCCTCCTCATCTCTGGGAAGGTGTCTGGGTTTGGGTCGCGCTGCGCAGAGGAGGGCTTTGAGCAGGAGTTCCTGAGGCCATTGGGGGTCTCTCTCCTCCCTGCAGTCCAGGTCTTGAGGACAGTCGCGCCTTTAAACGTCCGGAGACGTTTGTCCCTGACCCTCCGAAGAGGGGCCGCCTTGTGAGTGCCGGGTCCCAGGGTGTTGTCCCTGCGTCCTTGGCTCCCCAGCGGGTGACGCAGAGCGCGCTGCAGGCTCAGGCTGCGCGCACAAGGCGCACGCTCCGCCCGGGTGGAGTGGGGGCGGACCTGCGGTCCAGGTGCCGAGTGGCCGGAGTGCGGGGCCTCCGAGCAGGTATGAGCCGGCCTGCCGGGGTGCAGGCAGGGCTCTGGGGTGGGGAGAGGGGGAAGGAGTGTCGGGGTGCAGGAGCGCGGACCAGCAGGGGCTCGGCCCGGGTGGGGGAGGGTGTGCGGGAGGGCTGGGGTGCAGAGTGTGGGGGTGGGGTGGGGGCTCCGGGAGCACCACTGGGACCCAGGGCGGGGTGTGTGTGTGTGTGTGTGTGTGTGTGTGTGTGTGTGTGTGTGTGCGCGCACGCGCGCACAGAGACCCGGGGCTGTTGTGGTCTGTGGCGATCTTTGTGCAGTCCTTGGCCCCCAGAGCTCAACCCAAGCAGGGGCCAAGAGAGGTTCCTAGGAACTTACCCTGATGCTTAGTCCTGTCACACCCCGCCCCATGCCTAGGTATTTATTGTTTCCGAAGAGCTTTTGCATTCCAGATGGCCAGGATCCCAGCAACCCCAGGGACAGGGCAGGAGGGCTCACATGTACCATCCTTTCTACTTCGGGGTGAATCTTTCGGGTCCTGGTGGGTGGGGTATAGAGGTATGCCTGGGCCTCTGGAGGTCCCATGGTCCTGGGGGCACCCACGGCTTGAAAGTGTTTGCCCAAGAGTCTTAAGCTATTGGCTGTGGCATCCATTGCTGATGGGGCTGGTCTCAGCCGGCTTGGGCTGGGGGCCGCTGCTCTGTGGCTACCAGGGTGGGTATGGCATTGCCCCCTTGTGTGAGGCTCTTCCCAGGGGCTCCGCCCGCACCCCGCGCTCAGGTGTCGGGCCACACACGGCTGTGTGTGGTTTTGCCTGTCCTCTACCTGGCGCATCTGCCGTCTCTCCATCCGTTTATCTCTGGAGTGTTCTCAGCACTCACACCTTGGAGTGGGGGTAGAAGGACTCCAGGGCAGGCCAGGTGTGGTCGCTGCCTGCCCTGGGTTTCAGAGCTCCCGGGGCCCCAGCAGAGGCATTGGAGCCTGCTGGGCAGGGGGAGAAGAGGGAGGCTGAGCCGGCGTCCCCCGTGCTGGTGGGTCACGGGGGTTCCTGGCCTGTCTTGCAGGCCGGGGTGCACAGGAGGTGGAGTAGGGCTGGACATGCTTCCGGGGCTTGAAGGGTTCCCGTCCTAGGGGAGCCACCTCCACTCCAGGTCCCGCTGGCTCCTCTCCCTGTCTGTCACCTGGAGCCTGCCTCAGGAGTGGGATGGAGGCGGGGGCCCTTGAGGAGAATGGCAGGGAGCCCCCAAAAGGCGGTCAGGGGCAAGCTGGACCCTTGCTCTCATAGTGGGCAGCAGGCCTGGCTGGTCCGCTGCCTGCACAGGTCTGGGTCTGGGTCTGGGCTGGAGAGTGGCCCAGGAGCAAGCGGACAGGAGACAGCACAGCCAGGGCCCAGGAGCATCTGCCCACGGCCAGCAGCAGCAGCAGCTCAACCCTGAGAGCCCCGCCTGCCCTGCCCAGTGAGCCCCAAGGGGACTCTGGGGCAGGGACTTGTGGTCAGCCCTGCCCCCGGACACTCTCCCTGGCTCACCTGCTGGGACAGCAGGATGTGGGGTCCCCACAGATGGCTTCCAGAGGACAGCCTCGGGCACCGCAGGCCTAGAAGCTTTCCTCACTTGGGACAGAGGAAGACCACCCGGCACCTTGCCGTGGCCTTGGCTCTGGGGAGGGCCTGAGGGAACAGGGTTACTCTCGTTGGCGGACTTGCTTCTTGGAGCGGAGTGCGTGGAAGTTCCCGAAAGCAACTCTGTGGGCAGCGGGGACTTTTTGCAAAATGAAAGAGGTGGACGATGTCTGGGAGCACGAGATGCAGGACCACGGGTGCACCCCAGGGCACGCGAGGCCGGCACGGATTGGTTGCTGGTCTGAGCATCCCTGGGTGTGTGTGTGTGGGGGGGGTGGAGTTGCACAGTGACCTGAGGTTGTGACCCTTAGGAGTGGGCGGGGGTCCTGGCATGTGACCGAACCCCGGCAAGCTGGGAAATGTGCCACTAATGAAAAAGATGAGGCCTCCATGTGAGGAACGTGTGGCTGGGGCTCTCAGGACATCTGTCTCATCTTCCTCTTTCTGGTCTATTTCAGCAACCTCCCATGGTGTGTTCCAGAAACCACAGCCCCACAAGCCAGAGATAAGAGCATCCCGAGGGCGTGGTGGGCGAGCTGGTTGAGCCAGAGCGGTGGGTCGGAATGGAGCCCTTGTCCCCAAGGAAAGCCGGCTCCGAGCAGGAGGAGGGCTTCGGGGTGCAGTCCAGGAGGGTCGCTGACCTGGGGCTGGTCCCCAACCTCCGGCGGAGCCACAGCAGCCTTTGCAGGGGCAGGAGGCTGCTGCGCCCCTTCAGCAGTACAGAGAAGGTAAGCTGTGCCCACTCGGCCTGCAGCCCGTGACCACGGGGGTGGGCATGCTTTCACCCATACGGAGGGTAGAACGCTCTGGGAGCGGAGGCCCGTTAGAACGGTGAGCAGCTAGCGCTTCTCATGGGGGTGTGCAATCATTTCCATTCTCAGTCATCGGGGAACCCCCTGGGTGAAGCAAGGCTCACAGAGGCCCTCACGTCCACTTGCCCTGTTGCACGACGATTTCACAACCTCTATCTGGTTGTGGAGGCCAGGATACAGCCTCGGGCCCTGGGCTGGTGTTTATCTACTCTTCATATATATATATATATATTTGGAGGGAGTACTGGGGATGGAACCAAAGGGTATTCTACCTCCGAGCTACACCCTCAACCCTGTTTTTCTTTATTTTGAAACAGGGTCTCACTGAGTTGCAAAGGTCCTCACTAAGTAGCTGAGGCTGGCCTCAAGCCGCGATCCTCCTGTCTCAGCCTCCCAAATGCTGGGATTCCCAGCGTGTACCACCGTGCCTGGCCCCTTGGTGGATAAACTGTGTTCAAAGTACTTTTTTTGTGTGTGTGTGTGGTATTTGGGGTGGAACCCAGGGGCTTTTCTACCTCTGGGCTACACTCTCAGATCTATTTTATACTTTATTTGGAAACAGGATCTCACTAAGTTGCTGAGAGCCTAAGTAGCTGAGGCTGGCTTCGAACCTCTGTGATCCTCCTGTCTCAGCCTCCCAAGTGCGGGGATTACAAGCGTGCGCCACCACACCCGGCTCAAAGCACATTTGAATGCTGGCGTCGCCTTGTGGCCAGCAGACTGGGGTCTCCCGTTTCCCTGACAGTGAGGCCAGAGTCAGGGACCCCGTTCTCACTGTGCGTCTCCTGCCACACGTGGCTGTCAGGACAGGCGATGTGGGCGTGTGAGCTGTGAAGTGTGCTCACATTCAAATAGTGCCTGGGAGGGAAAGACTGCATAGGTTCATCCCTCCTCCCGAGCCCTCATCCTCTGGCAAGGGAGCCTTTAGCCTCCCCGTGGTGCTGGCTTCTCTCTCGGAAGCTTGGGCGTGGAGCCCTGTCTGCGAGGGGCCCTCGCGGATGCTTTTGGGGATGTGATTCTATAGCCTAAGGATTTCAAAGTGCCCTCTTTATCCCCAGCAAGAAAATCTTAGTTCCTGGATTCCTGAAAACATCAAGAAGAAGGAGTGCATGTATTTTGTGGAAAGTTCCAAACTGTCCGACGCCGGGTGAGTGCCGTGTTGTTGGGATTAAGGCCACCGACCCCTTTTCCTGGTCCCACAAGAGTAAAGGATCAGACCCAGACCACCAGGGCCTGTGCAGAGGGCAGTAAGGAGCACCCCTGTGTCCATGCCAGCCAAGTGTCCCTAAGGCATCTCCACCCCCGCGAGCCTCCCTGGGGACGTGCCGAGTGCCCTACTCTGCAGCTGGGGAGACCCAGGTGCCAAGGGCTGCTTCTGTGACTTCTCCAGGGTGGGATGGGACCGGCCTGCAGGCGATGCTAGGACCTGGGCCGGGTGCTTAGGGCTCCAGCTCATGTCTTTGGAGCGCCTCGAGTCCAGGAATGGGAAGGAACCTTTGGGGAAGTCCACGGCCCAGGACCCCTCGAAGGTAAAGGGCCCCCTGTGCCATCTCCCCTCTCCCGTGTGTGGCTACCAAGACCCTGTCCAAGGTGGCAGTGGCCATGGAAGTAGCTGGACACTGGGCCAGTGCTCCTCAGCTGGGCTGCCCAGAGTTGGGTGAGCCTGAGGGACACTGTGGTCCACTGAGGGACAGGCTGCTCCAGTCCTGTTCCGGGGATGGCAGCGTCTCTTGGCAGCGCTACCCCAAGCCAGGTGCCCCGGAGTCTTGGTTCACACTGGTGCCCTTCACGAGGGTGGCCCACCTGCTTTCTTTTATGACTTCTTCCCCCTCAGAACGAACCCCTGCTTATCTGCCAAGGCCCATCGCAGACGGCGCCTCTGCTGGGAAGCCCCCAGGGCAGCGTCCTTCTCTGTCCCCGCTGGCCATTGTGCCATGCCTGGGGCTTGGCTCCTGCTTGCTGTGGGGTCTTTTGGGGCTGGGACCACAGCAGAGACATGTCAGCGTCCCGTGCAAGCAAAAGTCCCCCAGGTTCCCACCTCTCACCCTCAGAGCCAGCCAGCCTCAGACAGAAAACACTGGGAAAAGTTACATCTGTCCTGGACATCAGGAAGGGATTTCCTTGTCTTTTCCCCTAAACAGTAAAGAAAAATAGGAGCTGGGGTGTGGCTCAGGGGGTGAGTGCTTGCTTACCACGCTCAGTATCCAGTGTTGGATCCCCAGCACACCACACACACACACACACACACACACACACACACACACACGCGCGCAAGCATGCAGGCACACTGCATTATGACAACGCCATAAGCATTTACATTGTATCCAGTATTGTAAATAATCTAGAGATGACTTGAAGTACATGGGAGGAGGAGAATAAGTTTTAGACAAATATTACCCATTTTGTTACAGACTTGAGCATTTGAGATTTTGTTCTCTGTGGGGGTCCTGGAACCTATCTCCCATGTATACCGAGAGAGAGGAGTGTGCAGAAGAGGACTAGGGACCCTACACAGAGAGGAGGTCCCCCTCAATTCCTGACCAGCCCAGCAAAGGGCATTGGTGGTGGTTCTTCTCCTCCTCCCCCTCCCCTCCCCTCCCCCCATCCCTCTTCCTCCTCCTCCTCCTCCTCCTCCTTCCTGCAGTACTAGGAATGGAACCTAGGGTCATTCTACCTCTGAGCTACATCCCCAGCACTATTTTTATTCTTTATTTTGAAACGATCTCACTAAGTTTAAGAGGGCCTCACTAAGTAGCTGAGGCCTGCTGTGAGCCTGAGATCCTCCTGTCTCAGCCTCCCAAAGGCTGGGATCACAAATGTGTGCCGCCATGCCTGGCTTGTCAGTGCTTTTGCTGGGCTCCAGGTCTTAGCAGTGGAGCAAGAGTGGCGCTCCCCAGGGCAGGAGCCTGAGAGGAAGGGGAGCACATTGGGCCAGTGTAGTCGGTGCACACACGTTTCCAGGTTCCCAGGGGGAGCTCACATGTTCAGTGACCTGCTGAGCCTCACAGGGCACTGTGGCTGTGCTGAGGGCTGAGGCCGGTAGAGCTCCACCCTGGAAGCCACCAGGGACTCAGGAGTAGTTGGCTTTGGGGCTGGTGCCCACCAGCAACCACCCAGTCGCAGACTCCAGATGGCGAGAGCCTTCAGCATGAGCCTTGTTGTGGTTGTGACGGCGCTGTGGGCTCTTCTCCTCTACTCAGCTAGGATTTGTTGAATAGGGAAATTAAACTAACAGACAGCTTGGCGCAGCTTTAAAATTCCTTAGTATAAAATTGGTAAGAGCCGTTCATGATGATGCTTGTAATCCCAGTATTTGGGAGGCTGAGACAGGAGGATCACTAAGGAGAGGCCCTTTGCAACTCAGCGAGACCCTGTTTCAAATTAAAGAAAAAAAAAAGGGCTAAATGGTGTAGCTCAGAGGTAGAATGCCCCTGAGTTCCATTCCCAGCACTGAAAAAAAATTATATAAAATTGGTAGGAAATAGAAAGGGAAGAGAAGGAAAGCAGCGTGCCCGGGGCACACTGGGGAGCCCGAGAGTGGAGCTCTGCCCCCTCTGCATCCCCGTCCTTTACACAGATTTTGTATTGCTATGTTCTGATCAGCGTCACCAAGGCGATGGGCCGGTAACTTATTCCTTAGGCAGGTGGTGCCTCTTTGCCGTGGACAGCGCACTTACTAAGTGCGGGTCAATAATCCACCTTGTTTTCCCCGCCATTGTATTGGGCAGCATTGGCTGCTCATCAACTGTGGGTGCTTCAAAGCAGCACACGGAGTTTGCCTTCCTACGCCCAGGCCGGGTCACAGAGCAGAGGAGGAAACCGAGGCTCTGATGGCCTCTAGTATTTTTAGGGCCAAAGGCTTCCATTGTCTCTAGGGCTTTAAGGCTAAATGCCTTAATTTCCTTTACATCCTTACTATAGGTTAGTCATTAGGACAAGGGGCAGAGAGAGGGGAGGATATCTGAGGTATAACATCTGCTGTCCCTCCCTGCCTGGGTGCCTACACAGCACCCAGGCTCTGACTGCCTTTTACATTTGGGAAATTAATACAGGAGCAATTTTTTTTTTTTTTTGGGCGGGTGTGGGGATGGAACCCAGGGGCATTTGACCTCCGAGCTATAACCCCAGCCCTATTTTTTTATTCTTTATTTTGAAACGGTCTTGCTGAGTTGCAGAGGGCCTCGCTAAGTAGCTGAGGCTGTCCATGAATGGCGATCCTCCTGTCTCAGCCTCCTGAATGCTGGGATTACAAGCGTGCCCACCACGCCCGGCTAGAAGCAATGTTTTAACACCGGCACAAATCACATCATTTGTGGAGCAGGCTAACTTCCCTGAAACCCTATCAGTGGAGTGGGGAGCCCGGGTCCTGGCTGCTGGCCCCAAAGACTCAGCTGCGTGGACTCCATCCTGCGCGGAACCCTCCTCACCTCACAGAGCAGACAGGACATGAGTGTGAGGGAGGGGCCGGCGTGTCCTGCCCTGGGAGCCAGTGAGTGCCCTCCTTTTTAAAGAAAGTCAGGAGCAGAGTGAGCGGCAGACATCCTTCCCCAAGACACAGTTTTTGAAGCAGATTTATCGATGTCCCTGAAATGTTTTCATCAGTGTCCCCCAAGTCCCGGCGAGCCTGCGCGGCTCAGCAGCGATGCGTCTTATGCCCACTTCACCAGACCCGCTCCCCACCCCCCCTCTACTTGGTCACCATTTACCTCCAACCTGGGCCTGTCGCCACTCCTCCCTGCACAGCACGGGCTCATCTGCAGAGCAGGGAGGCTGGTGGGTGCTCCGAAGGTCTCTGTGCATGCTGTTACCTGCAGTGGGAGAAGGGAGCCAGGCTGGGGGCAGCGGTCTCCCCAGAGCCCTCCGACCCCGCCCTCAGCGGTGACGGTCTCCTTTATGCCTACCCATCTAGGCCAAGAGTTGAGCCAGCGCTCTGATTATTGAATTCTGGGCCAATGGTCCCAGCACAGCTCCCTTCTGGGTCAGCCCAGAATGCAGAGAGAAAGTCTGACAGCATCAGAATCAACCGTCTAACAAGAGGGGAGCTGGTAGGTATGGAAGCGCACGCTTGTAATCCCAGGACTTGGGAGGCTGAGACAGGAGGATCGAGGTTCACGGCCAGCCTCGGCTACTTAGTGAGAGCCTCCATAACTCAGTGAGACCCTGTTTCAGAAGAACATAGGTCTGGAGGTGTAGCAAGTGGCCAGTAGCAAGCTCCTCCTTCTCTTCTCTCTGGTTTTTGTTTCGTTTTGCAGTAATAGAGATTGAACGTGGGGGCATTCTACCTCTGAGCTACACCCCCAGCCCTATTATTTTATTTTTTATTTTGAAACAGGGTCTCACCGAGCTGCAAATGGCCTCACTAAGTAGCCGAGGCTGTCCATGAACCCGAATCCTCCTGTCTCAGCCTCCCAAATGCTGAGATTACAAGCGTGCGCCACCACACCCTGCTGGGTTTCTAATTTAACAAAATATAAAGATCACATGAGCTGTTCTATTCTCTTTCCTGAAACATCAATGAATACCAATAAAGGTATAAAAAGTTCTTAACCTACAAAGAAAAGAAAACAAGTGGAAGGCCCTTGACAAGAGCCGCTGCTGCTCTCCCTCCGGCAGGAGAGGAGAGTGGGACGCCCCGGGGCGGCGTCTCCCGTGGTGTGAGCCGGGCATGCTGCTGGCCTGGGCGTCCCGGGGCCTGTGTATTCTGCTGGCGTGTCTCCTCTGTTCTGAACCTCTGTTGTATGTGGATTTGTGAACATTCTGTTTTGAAATAATCTATAGATTTAAAGTCTCACGCTGGGCGTGGTGGCGCACGCTTGTCATCCCAGCATTCGGGAGGCTGAGACTGGAGGATCATGGTTCACGGACAGCCTCAGCTACCTAGTGAGGCCCTCCGCAACTTAGAGAGACCTTGTTTCAAAAATAAGAAATAAAAAATAGGGCTATGGGTGTAGCTTGGAGGTAGAATGCCCCTGGGTTCTACCCCACTACCGTAAAATAAGTAAATAAAGAAAGAAAGGAAGGAAGGAAGGAAGGAAGGAAGGAAGGAAGGAAGGAAGTTAGTTTCAAAGATACTGAACTAGGTCCCAACCTCCACTGGTAGTTGCGTTCTGCGTGGCTGTAGCCTGTGTCAGCACCAGGAGGTTGGCACTGACGCCATGTGCGGCCTCGCCTGTGTCCTTACATCACATGTGGAGTTATTATTTATTTATTTATTTATTTTTGTGATCATGAGGATGGAACCCAGAAGCATTCTACCTTCGAGCTACACCTCCAGGCCTATTTTTTTAAATTTTTATTTTGAAACAGGGTCTCACTGAGTTGCGGAGGGCCTCACTAAGTAGCTGAGGCTGTCCGCGAACTGCGATCCTCCTGTCTCAGTCTCCCGAATGCTGGGATCACAAGCGTGTGCCACCACGCCTGGTTACACATGTAGGTGTGTGTAGCCACCACCACAATCGGGACGCACAGCTGCTTCTCCGCCACCGACCTCGCTGGCTGGTCCCCTGCAGGCACACCGGCCCGCCCCTGGTTGCCCCCACCCCTGGGCCCGTGTTTTGAGGGTGCTGTGTACGTGGAGACGCACACTGCGCTCTTGCCGTGAGGCCCACCCGAGGCCACTGCTGAGCCGTCCTTCCCTGTCCACTTGCCTGTAGACCTGTGATAATAAGTAATTGGTCTTATTTTCCTAACCCACGCTGTCAGTCTCTCCTTTATTTTGGTCCTGGGAAATCGAGCCCAGGAACATTCTACCTCTGAGCTACACCCCCAGCCCTTTTATTATTTTATTTGGAGACAGAGTCACACTAAATTGCTAAGGGCCTAACTAAGTTGCTGATATCTGTCTCCCAAGTACTGGGATTACAGGCATATGCCACCAGGCCCAGCTTTAATCTCGTCTTTAACTGGCATATTTAGGACACTTATATTTAGTGTAGTTAATGATGTATTAGGGCTTAGAGCTCCCGTTTTATTTTTTGTTTCCTGTTTGTTCCTTTTTTCCCTGACTTTCTGTGGGTATTTGTAAATCTTCTAGAATTTCATTTTGGTCCAGCTATACTATATCTCCTTATATGGCTTTTTTTTTCTTTTTTTTTTTTTTTGGTATTACTGGGGATTGAATGCAGGGCCATTCTATCTCTGAGCTATACTCCCAGCCCTATTTTTATTCTTTATTTTATTTATTTATTTAGTTTTTGGTGGTACTGGGGTTCCTGGAAGCCCTTCTACCTCCGGGCTACACTCCCAGACCTATTTTTACATTTTTATTTGGAAACAGGGTCTCCTAAGCCAGCGCGCGCGGCTGGCTTCGAACCTGCGCGATCCTCCTGTCTCCGCCTCCCGAGCGCGGGGATTACAAGCGTGCCCACCACGCCCGGCTATTCTTTATTTTGAAGCAGGCTCTACTAAATTATAGAGGGCCTTATTAAGTGCCTGAGGCTGAGGCGAACCTGCAATGCTCATCTCAGCCTCCCAAGTACTGAGATTACAAGCGTGTGCCACCACGCTGGGCTCTTTTACATAGCTTTTTTTTTTTTTGTGGTACTGGGGTTCCTGGAACCCCTTCTACCTCCAGGCTACACTCCCAGACCTATTTTATATGTTTTTATTTTTGGAAACAGGGTCTCTTAAGCCAGCAGGGCTGGCTTTGAACCAGCGTGATCCTCCTGTCTCCGCTTCCCAAGCTCAGGGATTACAAGCCTGTGCCACCACGCCCGGCATTTTTACATAGCTTTTAAAAGTGGTTGTTCTAAACCCAGGCATGGTGGCACTGAGATAGGAGGATCGCACAGGTTTGAAGCCAGCCTCAGCTACTTTGTCAGGCTCTCAGCACCTTAGTGAGACGCCGTTTCCAAATAAAATAGAAATAGGTCTGGGAGTGTAGCCTGAAGGTAGAAAGTCTCTGGGTTCCATCCTCAGAACCACACACACAAAGTGGTTATTCTAGGTATTCCATTATATAACATAATCTACTGTTGTAGACATTTCTTTTATGTTTTTGCAGTACTGGGGATGGAACCCAGGGGCATTCTATCTCTGAGCTACACCCCAGCCCTAATTTTTAGTCTTCATTTTGAAACAGGGTCTCACTGAGTTGCAAAGAGTCTAAGTAGCTGAGGCTGGCTGAGAACTGCGATCCTCTGGTCTCAGCCTCCCAAATGCTGGGACTACAAGTGTGTGCCACCATGCCTGACCTTATTCCCTTTTATAACCTTTTGCCATTCCTACTTTATAGTTATTTAAAATGTTTTGTCTACATACATCGAGAACCATGCCAGATAGTGTTATAATTTTTGTTTCAATCGTCAAACAAAATAAGTGAAATGGATTGCATTTATCCGTATTTTACCCTTTCCAAATTATTCTTTCTCCTTCCTATATGCTCAAATTTCTTTTTTTTTTTTTTTTGACCCTTTTATTTCTGTTTAGGGAACTTCCTTGGTCATTCTTTCAGGTTGGTTATGTTGACAAGAAGTCTACTTAGTTTTACTTCAACTGAGAATGTCTTAACTTCCCGTCATTTCGAAATGGTCTCTTGCTGAATATAGAATTCTAGACCAGTAGCTCTTGCTTTTCAGCATTTGGAAAATGTTGTAATAATCTTTTCTTGCTTCTGTGGCTTCTTATAAGAAATATGTGGTCTTTTGAATTGTTTTCCCCAGAAGTAAGGTATCATTTCTGTCCAACTACTTTTGAGATATTTTTTCAGTCTTCAGATTCGGGGAGTTTGACTGTGATGTATCTTGGCATTTCTTTGGGTTTGTCCTGTTTGATATTCGTGTGGACTCTTAGATCTGTAGGTTTATGCTTTTTTTTTTTTTAATCAAATACAGGAAATTTAGAGCATTATTTCTTTGTGTATTTCCCAGGCCTGCCCTGGCTTCCTTTCCTGCTGGGGCTCTGGCGACTGACCTCCTGCCACAGTCCTGCAGGTCCCAGAGGCTCCGGATTTTCTTGCCTCTTGCCGTGTGTTCGCTTCGTGGTTCTCACTGCGTAGTTCCTGTGTTTCTCTTCTAGTTCACGGGTTTCTCCTTCATCCTCCCCATCCTACAGTTGAGCCCACGCATTGAGTTTTTAATTTTAGTTACTGTGTTTTTCAGCTCTAAAATTTCCACTTGGTCTCTCCTTTTTTTCTTTGCCCAAACTGCCCTTTGCCCCATCCATCATGTCTAAAGTTGCTCTTGGAAGCATTAAGGTGGCCAATTTAAAGTCCTTGTCAGCTAATCCCCCACATCCATGCCATCTTGGTGCGCATGGCTGGCGCTGTCTTTCTTCCTTCTAGTCAAAGTTTCCTGTAACTAGTGATCCTTGGTTGACCCTCCCTAGTGCGGGTTTGTGCTATGACGCTCTGGATCTTGGGCCGGGGCTCTGTGACCTCCATGGGGGTGGGCAGGGACAGTAAATACTTCATTACTGCCATGGGGGGGGGAGTTCGAGGTCCCAGCCCAGAGATCACTAGGTGGGGGATTTCTTGTTAGTGGAAGGAGGGGTGGAGTTGCAGTTCCCACGAGGCCCCCGATGCTCCGGTCTGGGATCCAGCCATGCCATTAGCACAGACCACACGCATTCGTGTTCTTTCATAGTGTTAGAATGTATTTAACCACAGACTCACAATCCACACCGCCTTCACCGGCTGCTATGCACCAAGTACTTGCGGTTCTGCTGGTAATCGTAGGCCAGGCAGGCTGAGGTTCTTTGATTCCAGTCTCAGTGTCTGCACCACACTTCACGCAACGGTCTGTAGGTTACAGAGAGGCTAAGACAGTGTTACGGTGACCGTGGTGGCCAGGAGGTTGTGCCCATAGCATGGGCAGAGTGCAGATATCTGCAGAGGCACTGCAGGTGGTCAACGAGGCTTGTCGCCAGCCATCTCTAGAGTTGTGAAGGTGGAGGGACCAGATGAGAACAGTCAGAGTGTCGGCCTAGATCAGCTTGGGCCCCGTCACAGGCAGGGAAACCACGCTGAGCCGGAGCCTGGGGACAGGGAGGCAGAGCTTGGTCGAGGGGCCCAGTGGTGGGCTCACGGTGGGCTGCATCTGGTCTTGGGGCCCTGCCCTATGGGCCTCAGGTGAGGGGCTGCGTCAGGTGAAGTTGAAGAGCTCCTGTGTCTGTGGTTCCTGATCTGACTCAGGATGCCCACAGGACAGGGGCTCCTGATGTGGCATGATAGGTTGGCCTCAATGCGTTGTTTATCAGTTTCTACCTTACGGCCGGGCTGGGCACATGGGGGCTGTGGACTTGTACCGACAAGGTGTAGAGTCCTTCTGCCTTGGTGCTTGGACTCAAGCTGGAGTAACTCATGGCAGACTGCTTCTTTATAATTTGGACTCACTCTGGGCAGGGCACAGCCTCCTCTCACAGAGGCAGGAAGGCTCTCTACTGCTGGATGGGATATAGGCGGCCCCCACACTCCCAGGGGGCTGGAGAGGCACCTCCTTTCTGCTGGTGACCACGCCGTGTCTTTGCAGGAAGGTGGTGTGCAGGTGTGGCTACACACGCGAGCAGCACCTGGAGGAGGCCACTAAGCCCCAGGCCTTCCAGGGCAAGGAGTGGGACCCCAAGAAGCACGTGCAGGAGATGCCCACGGATGCCTTCGGCGACATTGTCTTCACCGGCCTGGGCCAGAAAGTGGGGAAGGTTGGTCCTCACCTCGGTGCTCTGCACTGTGGCTGGGGTGGGGGGACATGGTGGAGCGGGGGGGGGCTGTGGTAGAGTGGGGGTGTGTGCCATGGTGGAGCAGGGTGGGGGTCCTGGGGTGGCACGTGATGGCAGATGACCGGAGCGAGAGCGGGAGGCTGGTAGAGATCCAGATGTGCAGAGCCGACCTCATGCTAAGGGATGGCGGGGGCGGAGGAGCTCTGCAGGCAGACAGGAGACGCGAGGGCTTTCAGAGTTCTGGGTTAACTGCCCAGCGAGTGGAGGGGTGCAGGGCTTCCCAAGGGAGGCGTGGCTGGAGCTGTGGCGGGGATTCTGGCTGGGTGGCATTTTGCCAGGGTCTGGGGTATTAGGAAGAGGACCCCAGGACATGGAGCGCTCGGTGTACTTGGGATGGCAAGGGTGTGGGAGGAGGGGTGAGTGTTGGGGAGGCCTAGAGGTACAGGGCATGAGCTGGCACCTGGTGGCTGGGCCGGGCAGTGGAGTCCAGGCTGAGCCTCCGGCCCGCACACAGGAAGCAACTGCTGGGACCGGGCCCAGGCCAGGTGCCCTGGGGCCTCCCTCTCAGTGTGGTCCCTGGACCAGCAGCAGCCAGGCAGATTCCAGGCCACCCAGACCTGCCGGATCTGGGCTCAGCCACCACATTCCCTTCCAGCAAGGCTTCCGGAGGCTTCTGATGCTGCCAGCCCTGCTATCCTGTGGGACGGGTGGCGCTGGTGCCGTTCATTTCCGTGTTGGGCTTCTGGAAGCTCTGGGTCTCTTTCTGGCTGGGAGTGTCCTTTTCCCTTGACTTCCCCAAGTTCCCCTCATGGCAATGTCTACCTATCCAAAGGCGTTGAGCAAGGAGGTCCCAGGCGTGGGGCCACGCAGCCCGGGCTTCCTGGCAGCCCTGCCCTTCTCTGTCATCCTACGGGTGCCCGCAGGCCGCTGGCTCGCCTGTCCTTGCGGTCACGAGGGATCCGCTGAGGACACCTGTGTGGAGGTTCCGGTCACGCGAGGCTGCCTCTTCCTCCCCCAGTAGGGTGGGTTTGAACCCATCTGAGGCCGAACCCAGGTCCTAACCCAGCATCCTCCTGGCTGCAGCCTCTCCCTTGAAGCCACCTCAGGGACAGTCCCCAACCGAGGACAGTTCCAGCTGGGGACAGTTGGCCGTGGGGACACTGCCATGGTGCTGAGTGCCCAGGAGCAGCCTGACCCAGCGAGGCCGGCACCGGCACGTGTGTCCCACGAAGCAGACCCATGGGCCTTTCCTTTCTGGGGTCACATGGCTTACGTTCCTGGAGCAAGATAGCTGCGGGCCTGTCCCCGGACAGCTGCTCAGCGCTGTGGGGCCGGCTGCGCCGGGGTGGCAGCCTCTGTGGCGGTGACTAGGTTTCTCATCACAGGGCTGTGACTGATGCTCTGGGGACACTTGCAGCCTCCTCCTGGACCCTGTGCCACCCACCTTTCTGTCCCTCATGGGCCTATCTTGGGGAATCCTGGCCAGGATGGGTCTCCTCAGACAGCTGATTGAACAAAGCAGAGGAAGTCCACTGTGGGGGCTATAGGCTGCTCTGGAGGGAGCGGGCCCCGGGGACAGTGTCCTGAGGCAGGCTGAAGGAGGTGAACCGTGTGGGGCCTGTGACGGGCCAGGCCCAGAGACATGGCCTGCCGGCTGAGGAGGCAGCGTTGGAGGGGTAAGGAGGGCGGGAGTGGCCAGCTAAGCCTGAGGAGTGCTGCAGGCCTGGCTGTGAGGGCAGAGGGCGATCGGGGCCTGGTGTGCAGAGAGGACGAGGACAGAGGGGCTGCCTGTGGTGGAGGAGGGGTACGCAAGATAAAGCTGGCTCTCCTGGGTTCACCCGTGTGCCCCGCTCGGGGCCCTCCTCCAGGCCCCGTCATTGCCACCACGGTCTCCTCTTCCTCCTCCTCCTCTTCCTCCTTCTCCTCCTCTTCCTCTTCTTCCTCTTCCTCCTCCTCTTCCTCCTCCTTCTCCTCCTCTTCC